>NC_085845.1:75716148-77036773 GCF_035594765.1 Anolis carolinensis
AGGATTCCTGCGCATTATACATTTACATACACAGATACTACCTGCAACAACTCCCAGTTTTTTTTGGGATGCCTAATCCCTGTCCTTAAATGCTATTCAGCTTGAGGGAACCTACATTCCTATCCTGTTGAAATCAATTTCTTTACCATATTCCTTTTGTATCTTAACTCCTTGCCAACTTCAAAAATGCCCATATTGTATTTGCATTCTTTAAGACACAACATAAGCAACTGACATATAAAAAAGACAGCAATTCTGAGACACGAAGAGATCAGAACAGTTTGCACACCTAGGCTTTTTCCACATAGCTGAATAAAATCCCACATTATCTGCTTTGAACTGAGATATATGGCAGTGTGGACTCAGATAACCCAGTTCAAAGCAGATATTGTTTGAAATGAGGCAACAGCCCGAAAAACTCACAGCAATCCAGTGATTCTGGCCATGGAAGCCTGTAGATTAATATAACTGAAGTGCTGGGACAGATATGGGAGAAAATACAATGAGCCACTAAATCAGAAATGTGTCCTGCATTGACCTAGTCCCCCAAAAGCACGAGGATATTGGATGAATGGATTTTAACCATATGTTTTTGTATTTTTATACTGTATTAATTGTTTGTAATGGATTTTATTTACTGTTATGTTTATTTATGTGTCGGCATCGAATTGTTGCCAGTTGTGTACGCCGCCCTGAGTCCCTCCGGGTGAGAAGGGCGGGATATAAATGTTGGAAATAAATAAATTAATTAATAACATGGAATATAAATGGAATATGCTTGGGACCAGAAGTGCTCCATAATTTGTAATAATAGTATATATATAATGAGTAATCTTGGAGACAGGATCCAAATCTAAACAGGAAATTCATTTGTTTCCTATACACCTTAAGTAAAGGTTTTCCCCTGACATTAAGTCTAGTCATGCCCGACTCTGGGGGTTGGTGCTAATCTCCATTTCTAAACTGAAGAGCTGGCGTTGTCCGTAGACGCCTCCAAGGTCATGTGGCCAGCATGACTGCATGGAGTGCCTTTACCTTCCCGCTATAGCAGTACCTATTTATCTACTCACATTTGCATGTTTTCGAACTGCTAGGTTGGCAGAAGCTGGGGCTAATAGCAGGAGCTCACTCTGCTCCCCAGATTTGAACCGCCAACCTTTTGGTCAGCAAGTTCATCAGCTCAGCAATTTAACCCAATGCAGCACCGGGGGCTCCTCCTATACACCTTATAGACAGTAATTTTATACTCAGTATTTTAAATTTGTTTGTACATGAGACAAAGCTGGTGCACACGGAACCATCAGCAAGCAAAGACTATGGGACCCAGTTCAATGTGGATTTTATATAGCTGTGTGGAAGGGGCCTAACCCAGCCACCCATCTAGATGATTGTGCAGCCTTTTAGGCTTTCAGAAATTCCAGCTATTAAACCTGTAATAATTATGCTTCATCTGACTTCCACTGTGATCTTAACTTCTCCACTGGTCCCCATGAAATAAACCTGCCAGCCTCAGGTTTATAAGCATGAGTGGGTGCAGGAAATAGGGGCCTAGCCTCAGACTCTATATTGCCATATAATGGCACTGTAGGCTCATCTAAGGTTCCTTGCACACAGCTGCATAATATTCAGATTGAGCTGGAAAATATGGCAGTGTGGACTCCAGTTCCAGTTCAAAGCAGATATTGTGGATTATCTGCCTTGATATTCTGAGTTATATGGCCGTGTGGAAGACAGTTTAACAATTCAGCTACAAACTGTGAGGTTCAAGCTTCACCTGTATGTGGATGACACCCAGCTCTACTACTCCTTTCCACCTATTCCCGAGGGAGTTGTCCTGACCCTAACCCAGTGCCTGTCATCAGGAAAGGACTGGATGAGGACAAACAAATTGAAACTTAATCCAGACAAGACAGCAATTCTCCTGGTCAGTCGCAAGGCAGGTCAGGGAATAGGGATTCAACCAGTGCTGGATGGGGTCAACTCCCCCTGAAGACACAGGTCCACAGTTTGGGGTAATCCTGGACTCCGCACTGAACCTGGAGGCCCAGGTATCGGTGGTGGCCAGGAGGTCCTTTGCAAAATTCAAACTTTGCGCCAACTGTGCCCATTCATTAAGAAGCCGGTCACGGTGGTAAATGCCTTAGTTACATTCTGTCTAGATTACTGTTAATGCTCTCTACATGAGGCTGCCTCTGAAGAGTGCTCAGAAACTTCAGCTGATCCAAAGAGCTGCAGCCAGGTTGCTAAGTGTGGGGCCTTCCACACAGCCCTATATCCCAGAATATCAGGGTAGAAAATTCCACATAATCTGCTTTGAACTGGGTTATCTGGGTCCACACTCAGATAATGTGGGATTGCCTGCCTTAATATTCTGGGATATAGGGCTGTATGGAAGGGCCCTAGAGCTGGCTTCAGGGAGAAAACAACCCCTTGCTGAAGCAGCTCCACTGGCTTCCAGACATTTTCTGGGCACAAATCAAAGTGCTGCTTATGACCTTTAAAGTCCTAGATGGTTCAAGTCCAGGCTATTTGGCTGATCGCATCCCCTTATGTGAGCCTGCCCGGGCCCTGAGATCTTCAAGAGAGGCTTTTCTCTCAGTCCCACTTCCATCTCAAGCTCGACTGGTGGGAACAAGAGAGCGGGCCTTCCTTCTCAGGAAGGGCAAAGAGTTCCCCTCAATTCTGGAACTCTTTGCCCAGGGAAGCCAGAATGCCCCCTCCCTGCTGCCCTTCCAGCAGCAAGCTAAAACTTTCTTATTCAGACAGGCTTTTAAAGATGAAGGTGTTTAAGATCAACTCAGGAAGTGCTGTGAGTTTTGAGTTTGAATATATTTTAATGGTTTTTAACTGGAAATTTTAAAATTATTATTTATAATTAATCCTGTTTTAATGTTCACATATTTGTATATTTAAATGCTTTTTTATTATGCCAGAAGCGACTTGAGAACATACTAAAAGTTCCTTCTGGTGTGAGAGAATTGGCCATCTACACAGATGTTGCACAGGGGATGTCCAGATGTGTTACCATCCTGCTGGGAGGCTTCTCTCATGGCCCTGAAAGCTAGAGCTGACAGACAGGAGCTCACCCCACCTCATGGATTCAAACCAGCAACCTTCAGGTCAGCAGTCCAACCAACACAAGGGTTTAACCCATTGCGCCACTGCATATCCTTTTAAAAGGTTATGCTGATGCTTTTATGTTAAGCTGCTTTGAGCCTCCTCTGGGGAAGATAAATATAATAATAATAATAATAATAATAATGGGGCTGCAAGGGAAGGTGCATAATAAGACCAAAGCCCCTTTTATACAGCTGAATAAAATCCCACAATATCTGCTTTGAACTGGAATATATGTGTGAACTCAAATAACCCAGGCCCCTTCCAGACAGGCCCTATATCTCAGGGTCTGATCCCAAGTTTTGTTTATCCCTGATTATCTGGAAACGAGGACTCATATAATCCATTTTAAAACAGAAAACCTGGGATCAGATACTGGGATATAGGGCCTGTCTGGAAAGGCCTCCAGAATATCAAGGCAGTAAATCCCATAATATTTGCTTTGAACAGAGTAATCTGAGTTCACACTGCCATATATTCCTGTTCAAAGCAGAAAATGTGGATTTTATTAAGGTGTGTGGAAGGGGCCCCAGTTCAAAGCAGATACTGTGGGATTTTCTGCCTTGATATTCTGGGTTATATGGCTGTGTGGAAGGGCCCCGAGTTCTCTCCTTGTGGAGTGAAAAAGCGGGATATAAACAAACAACAACAATATTCATCCACCTGTCTCCTTGTTTCCAAGGGACGGATGAGATGCGGCTAAATGGAGAAAAGGCTCCTGGCTGGGTGTTTTTTGGGGGGCAGGGTGGATAAATATAAATACATCCAAGGCCTTGACTTCCGGCACTATTCGAGGCCCTGCGCCAACCACCCCGAAGCGGAGAACCTGGCCAGGCGAGAGCGGGGCTTAAGTGCGGCCTAGCGGGGCCTAGTGAGTCCCGCCGCCGCAGGCGCCTCAACTGAGAGGGAAACACCATGCAAGTCCGCATAGCTCCGTACCGCCATAGAGCCACTCTTCCTCCTCATCCCCAGCGCCGGCCCCGCTCAGGTCGGCCGACAGTCGCTCTACTTCTGTGCTTCCTGCTGCTGCTGTCGCCGCTGCTGCTGTCGCCGCCATGGCTGCCTTGCCGGACGGAAGAAGAAGCCTCGCGACGCACGACGGTGGAGGCCTCTCTCTCTCCTTCCCCGCCTTGACGGGACTGGCCCGCGCACGCGCACAAGGGGCAGGCTAGAGCCCGGGAAGGTGCGCGCGCACGCGCCATCCAGAAGAGAGCCCTTAATTAAGGCATCCCGTCTCCCTTGGCCCTGCAGTGGCCCATTCAGCTGCCTTTCAATGGGACCTGGAACTGCACTCTTTCATGCAATTTGAGGCCCCTTCCACACAACTGTATAAAATCCCGCATTATCTGCTTTGAACTGGGTTATGGCAGTGTGGACTCAGGGCCCTTCTACACAGCCCTATATCCCAGAATATCAGAGCAGGAAATCCCACTTCGACAACAAATCCCACAAATATCTGCTTTGAAGTGGGTTATATGAGTCCACACGGCCATATACTGTTTTCCGGTTCAAAGGAGATAATGTGAGATTTTCTGCCTTAATATAGGGCAGTGTGGAAGGGTCCTGAGACCCCCCTTTTAACTGCCCTGGCTCAAACCTATGGGCTGTTCTACACTGCCGTATAATTCAGAGTATCAAGTTTGATAATCCACATTATCTGTTTTGAAGTGGATTATCTGAGTCTACACTGCTTTATAATCCAGTTTAAAGCAGATTACGGGCCCTTCCACAAGATCCGATCCCAGATTATCTGCTTTAAAACTGGGAACCCTTCCACACGATCATATGACCCAGAATATCAAGGCAGAAAATCCCACAATATCTACTTTGAACTGTGGGCCCTTCCAGGCCCTATATCCTAGGATCTGATACCAGGTTTTCTGCTTTAAACTGGATTATATGAGTCCGGACTGCCAGATAATCGGGGATAAACAGAAAACCTGGGATCAGATCCTGGGATATGGGGCCTCTCTGGAAGGACCCTAAGTTATCTGAGTCCACACTGACATGTATGAACTAGAGTTCAAAACAGATAATGTGGGATTGTATTCATCTGTGTGGAAGGGGTCTGGATTATATGAGTCCCCACTGCCAGATAACCTGGGATCAACAGATAATCTTGGATCAGATCCTGGGATATAGGGTTAGTGTGGAAGGTCCCTATGTAACATGATTTTTGTTCCTGGGTTTTAAATGTCCTTTCCTATTTTTTCTGTCATAAAAACACGGAAAAGGTTAATTTAAAAAGTTTTTGCGGGACATTGGGCTCTAGTTTTTCAATGAAAATCTCAATGAGCTTCAACCATTTTAACATAGTTTGTGACAACCACAAAAACAAAGAATCTGGAATAGAAAAGCTACTTTCAAAGTAAGTACCGCACAATTAAACAGGAAGTAACACTTTCAAACCAGGAACATAATATTTTTCCAATTTTTCAAATCTGGATTTTATACAGCTGGATAGAGGGGGCCTCTGAAACCCTGGGGCCCCTTCCAAACAGCTGAATGAAATCAACATTGAACTGGATTATATGACAGTCTGGACTCAGATAATCCAGTTCAAAGCAAATACTGTGGATTATCTGCCTTGATATTCTGGGTTATATGGCTGTGTGGAAGGGCCCTGGGAGTTGTATTTTGGTGAGGCACCAGCCTTCTTTAGTAAGAGAAGGTTGAAGGCCTTGTCAAACAACAGCTCTGATGACTCCATACCATTGAGCCACTGCGGTTAAAATGGTGTTGAACTGCATTAATTCTACAGTTCAGAAAAGCCTGGGAGTGTGGCCCTCAAGGACCCAGAAAGCAGGAAGGCTACTCTTTAAGAGGAAAACAAGACCCGGTAAAATGCCAGCCATGAAGCTACAAAAAGTTACTACATTTGGACTTTTATCCACTATTCTGTATCCACTAATTCAACTATCCTTAAAAAAAATCTGTTCTTTGTTTGAAGGTGTGATTTCTTGTTTAATTGTGTGGCACTAGCTTTGAAAGTAGTTGTTATAATCCAGAAGCTTTGTTTTTGTGGCTGCCACAAAATATGTTGAATTGGTTGAGACTCAATGAGATATTATTCATTGAAAAACTAGAGCAAAATGTGCTGCAGGATGTCCTGCAAAAACTTTTTAAATTACCCTTTTCCATGTTTTTATGACAGAACCAATTAGGAAATGACATTTGAAACCCAGGAACAAAAATCATGTCCCATAGCCCCCCTCCATACTGCCCCTATATTCCAGGATTTGATCCCACATTATCTGTTGATCCCAGGTTATCTAGTAATGGGGATTCGTATATTTTCAGTTTAAAGAAGATAATCTGGGATGAGATCCTGGGATATAGGGTAGCGTGGAAGGGACCAGAGTGTAATGGGACTTGAGCATCCATTGATTTTGGTAACCTTCCAGGAATCCAGGAAACAAACCACATTGGATACTAAAAGCTCACATGTGATCAACCGGTCAAGAAAAAATATCTAAATTTTATCCTTTTATTCATAAACACTGACTACACAATGGCTGTCTCATTTCAGTGAAGCCAGTTACCATGGAAGGGTCTCAAACTCAGCTTGAGTATGAAATGAAACCCATTTTAAAATTATTCCACAACTACACTGTCATGTGGGGAAATCAATATTTGGGGAACATATGTGAAACTGAGCATGCACTGTGGATTTACTCAATACACTATAGACATCCACTCTTAGTTTGAACTTCCCTCCCCCCTTTCCATTTCCTTTTAAATATTTACCTTCACAACCTCTCATAATGAAAGTGCCTTCTTTGTAGCACTGTCTTCTGTTCCTTAATTCCTCAGGGTCTTCAGTTACTCACACTGCTCACTAAATTTGAGCAGAAAGTCAATTTCTTAATAAACTAAACATGTAAAATAAGAAGGGCTACAATGCAGCCTTGCTTAGAAATCACACCCTTTATCCTGTGATCCTTCCAGGTGCAAAAGTGTTGCTTGGGAGGAAAAAATTCTGCATATACTTATATCTCTGTATTATCACATCCCATGTTGTTGTTTCAAGGCTGAACCATTATATGAAACAAGTTGAGTATTATTAAGTGACTAGCTCGGGTACCCGGCAGTTATTTGAAAAAGGCATTATTTGTTTTGGGGTGTTAGGTAATATCAGTTTGGTCATATGTTACCCTATTTCTTAGGGGGGGAAACAGTCTTTGCTTTTGTCTTTTTATGAATGCTATTATTAGAAAATGCATAATCCTGTGTGTGAACTAGATCCTACCCAAACTCCGCCTGTATTCACAATGGGCCATGTTGGGTCTGTGTGCCAAGTGTGGTGCAAATCCGTCGTCGACTGGGTTCAGTGCTCTCTGGATAAGGGTGAACTACAACTTCCATATGCCAAGGACAGTCACTCCCAAACCCGCCTGTATGCACAGTTGGCCATGTTGGTTCTGTGTGCCAAGTGTGGTCCAGATCCATCATCTGCTGTGTTCAGTGTTTTCTGAATACGGGTGAACTCTAATTCCTGGATACCAAGTTCAATCACCCACAAACCCTGCCAGTATACAAAGTTGGCCATGTTGGGTCTGTGTGCCAAGTTTAGTCCAGATCCCCTTCCGCTGGGTTTAGTGCTCTTTGGATAAGGGTGAACTACAACCCCCAGATTCCCAAGGCAATCTTTCCGAAACACCTGCCAGTATTCACAGTTGGCCATGTTGGGTCTGTGTGTCATGTTTGGTCGAGATCCCTTATCTGTTGGATTGAGTATTCTCTAAATACGGGTGAACTATATGTCTCTGATGCTAAGACCAATCACCTGCAAAGCCTGACAATATTCACAGTTGGCCATGTTGGGTCTGTTTGCCAAGTTTGGTCCAGATTCATCATTTGCTGGGTTCAGTGTTCTCTGAATATGGGTGAACTGTAACTCTTTAATGCCAAGGTTAATCATCCCAAAGTCCACCAAGATGTAAAGTGGGAAGCGTTGGGTCTGTGTTCCAAGTTTGGTCCAGATCCGTCATTGGTGGGGCTCAAAGGGCTCATGGAATGCAAGTGAACTATAACTCCCAGAGTTAAAGGTCACTCAACCCCAAAGTCCACCAGTATTCCAGTTGGCCATGTTGAATTTGTGTGCCATCATCAGATGGGTTCTGTATTCTCTGAATAAAGGTGAACTATAACTCCTGCATGTCAAGGTCAATCACCTCCAAACACTGCCAGTATGCAAAGTTGTCTGTGTTGGGTCTGTGTGGCAAGTTAGTTCCAGGTCAATTGATGATGGCGTCCACAATGCTCTTAAATTGCAGGTGAACTATGCATCCTGGTCCCTACAACTCCTATAAATCATGGTGAATTCTCCCCAAACCTCTCTCTCTAGTATGTTCAGTTGCTGCATGCCATATAAAAGAATAGAAAAGAGTTAAGAGAGAAGCAGTGGGCGGGGCCATGCAAATTCCACACTAACGGAGAGAGAAAGGAAAACTGGGATTTGGTGCTCGCGGTAACCTGCAATGTCCTTGGAGGGAGGGCTTTGGTGGCTCCTCAGCACTGTTTGTGAAGGTGGGAGGCTGGCTGTGTAAGTAGACGCCCCTGCCACATACAGATTTTCATTTTTATTATGTGTATAGCTAGATATATTTGACTGTTGTTTAACTTTGTATTGTGCTTTTAAACATTGGAAGCTGCTTTGGGTCCCCATTGTGGGAGAAAAGCAGCAGATAAATATTTATTATTTATAATTCTTATTATATTATAAATATTAATAATGTTTAAAATGTTACTTAATTTTAAGGGAGGAGGGCTTTCCTCACATTAAGACTGTAATCTTACACTGTACCTAGAATTCAGCAGGGCCTATTCCTGAGTAGTATTGCACCATATGCCTTTCAATGTGTGATATTCAAGAATAATGAAAAACGGCCAAAGCGTTATTATATTGGACTACAAAGTAATTATTTGGAGATTATTCTAGTACAGCGTTCAGTCCCATCCATCCTTGGATTGTTTTTATTGTTGCTACTACATCTGTTTATAGGAATACAACAATAAACCAACTGGGAATCCCGCTTTTGTCTTTCACAGCATTCATTCCAATACAGGTTGACATCCCTTTGCCAGAATTCCAAAATACTTAAAAATCCAAAACTGTCGACTCGGGCCCCTTCCACACAGCTGAATGAAATCCCACATTATCTGCTTTGAACTGGAATATATGGCAGTGTGGACTCAGATAACCCAGTTCAAAGCTGATATTGTGAGATTTTCTGCCTTGATATTCTGGGTGTGTGGTGGTGCAGTGGGTTAAACTGCCAAGCTGCTGAACTTGCTGACTGAAAGGTTGGCGGTTCGAATCCGGGGAGCAGAGTGAGCTCCCGCTCTTAGCCCCAGCTTCTGCCAACCTAGCAGTTTGAAAACATGCAAATGTGAGATAGGAACCGCTCCAGCAAGAAGGTAATAGCGCTCCATGCAGCCACATAATCTTTGAGACGTCTATGGACAACGCCGGCTCTTCAGTTTAGGAATGGAGATGAGCACCAACCTCCAGAGTTGGACACGACTAGACGTAATGTCAGGGGAAAACCTTTACCTATGACTGTGTGGAAGGGTTCTTGGGTGGCTGAGACAATGGCACTCTTGCTTTCTGATGATTCTGTGTACCCAAACATTTCAAGCTCAGAACTTTTCTGAATTATTGTATATAGAATTACATTCGGGCTTATACGTATAACATGTATGTATAGGAGCCCCGGTGGCAAAGTGCGTTAAAGTACTGAGCTGGAGACCGAAAGGTCCCAAGTTCAAACCCAGGGAGCGGCGGGAGTGGCCGCTGTTAGCTCCAGCTCCTGCCAACCTAGCAGTTCGAAAAGATGCCAATGTGAGTAGATCAATAGGTACCGCTCCAGCGGGAAGGTAACGGTGCTCCATGCAGTCATGCCGGCCACATGACCTTGGAGGTGTCTATGGACAATGCTCTTCGGCTTAGAAATGGAGATGAGCACCAACCCCCAGAGTCAGACATGACTGGACTTAACGTCAGGGGAAAACCTTTACCTTTTTATAGGTGAATACAGATATTCCAAAATCTGGGGGGAGGGGGAGACCCATAGAGAGAAAATGTGGCAACTGGGAGTGGGGGGTCTACACTGCAGAATTAATGCAGTTTGACCCCACTCATTGCCATGGCTCACTGCTAAGGAAATCATGGGGGTTGTAGTTTGGTGAAACACCAGCAGTCTTTGGCAGAGAAGACTAAAGATCCTGTAAAGACCCTTCTACATAGCTATATAACTCAGAATATCAAGGCAGAAAATCCCAGAATATCTGCTTTGAACTGGGATATCTGAGTCCACACTGCCATATATTCCAGTTCAAATCAGAAATTGTGGGATTTTATTCAGCTGTGTGGAAGGGGCCCTAGACTTCAACTCTTAGGATTCACCAGCATTGAGCCATGGCAGTGAAAGTGGAGTCAAACTGCATTAGTTCAACAACGCAGATGATCTGTGTTTCTGCTTCCCTCCTCAGCTGGCAGCGACGCCCTGCAAAGCGACCAATCAGAGAGGCTGCAAACATCCCACGTTGACTTCCGCGTCCTGGCTGCCCTCACCCACCAATCGGCGTCGGGTGCTGCCAAACGACGTCACCTTCCCGCGCCAGCCCTGGCAGCAGGCATGGGAGAGGACTGGGGCAGGTGATGCTGGCAGGAGAGCGCTGCTGGGTCTCTTCCTGAATGAATGACGGGGTTTTCCGTCTGTTTGTGGTGCCGGCTAAGGACCCAAAGTGAATGCACCCCCTCCTTCGCCAAACTCCCTTCAACGTGAATAAAAAGGTTTCCTTCTCCTTTGCCCTCTTGCTGCTTCATCTTCCTGAGACTTGGAGGAAGGCAAGGAAATCTTGAGCTCTTCTCTATCTGCTCCTCCTTCCTCTTCTTCCTCATCCTCTTCTTCCTGTTGCTCCTGCTTCTCCCTCTTCTTCCTCCACCTCCCTGTTCTTCCTTCTCTTCTTCCTGTTGTTCCTCCTCTTCCTCCTTCACCTCCTTGTTATTCTTGCTTCTCCTCTTCCTCTTCTTCCTGTTTTTCCTCCTCTTCCTCCACCCTGCTGTTCTTCCTCCTCTTCTCTTCTTCTCCTCTTCTTGCTCCTCCCCTCTTCCTGTTGTTCCTCCTCCTGCCTCTTCCTCTTCTTCCCTATTTTTCTCCTTTTCTTTCTGTTGTTCCTCCTGCCTTTTTTCCCTCTTCCTCCTATTCTTCTTCCTCCACCTCGCTGTTCTTCCTCCTCTTCCCTCCTCTTCTCTCCTTCTTGCTCCTCTTCTTCCTGTTGTTCCTCCTCCTTCCTCTTCCTCTTATTTTTCTTCCTCCTCCTCCTCCTCCACCTCCCTGTACCTCTTCCTTCTCATCCTCCTCTTTTCCCTGTTCTTTTCCTTCCTCCTCCTTCACCCAAGATGTCTTCAGCCTCCTCCCTTGCTGCCTCTCCTGCTGGACTGCACTCCTTCTGCCATCATGCTTGGGAGCAAGTCTTTGGCAAGGTCAAGCGGGCGGTTGTGTTCATGGACTCTTCTTGTGCCGAGAGCCTCCACTGGGCCTGCGGTGGAGCAGGAAAGCTCTTCCAAGCCGGGGCTCTCAATGTCAAGGAGTTCTCCAGCTTTGAGTCAGGCCATGCGGAGCAATCCAAGGCAGTTTTTGTGGTCAGCACCTTGCTGAAAGGCCGGACGGTGGATGTCATCCGTGACATTGTGAGTCTCAGCAACTTCCAGTACTGTGTGGTTTTCACAGCGGTCAGCCACGCCGTCCACTTGCAGGCCCACGGTGCCCCCAGCAGTGCCGAGGCAGAAGGTGGCAGCCAAGTGGTCTTTGAGCAATTCGAAGAAAAGCTCTGCCAATGGATGGGCAACATGAACTACACGGCAGAGGTGTGGCACGCTCCCTTATTCTTGGCACCCATCTCACCACACCTCTTGGTAGCACCTGCCTTTTCATGCCTTTTCCCCCTAATGGGTCAAGATTTGTCGCAGATCAATAGTACTAGGCCAGAGAAGAAGAAATTTGCTCACTTGATCGATGTTGACTTCTCGTCGCTGTCTTCAGAGCTGCAGCTTGAGATCAGGTCGTTGGTGTCTGATTTAAACAGCTTGTTTGAGTCACTCAGTGTCAGGGAAGAATGTTTTGCGATTGGAGCAATGAGCAGGATCATTGCAGGGGATCTGGCAAGTTATTCCCAGGCTAAGGCCAGAAGGAAAATGGCACAAAATAAAGCTTCTCTCATCTTTGTAGACAGGACTTTAGATTTGACAGGTAAGAATCTTGATCTTTGGATATTATAATCTGCTGTTTGAAATTATAGTTTTTGTGGAATTACACATTTGCAGGTTTAACTATTTTGGATTTCATTATTCATGGATTTGGTTAATGTGTTGTCTCTAAAAATCTCTAGGTCCTCCAGCACAACTCTCTAGTAAATCTCTGGCGGAAGTTGACATTGTAGTTTTGCAAAGGACCTAAAATTCCTACAGAGAATGCTTCTGTAGGCATTTATATGTCCTCTAATGTGATTTTGTTGCTAGTCTCTGATGAAAGTTGTGCACAGAGACATGCTGATGGACAGAGATTTCTGGGGAAGTGTTCTTGCAAGTTTTAAAAAGGTGTTTTTCTTTTCTTTTCATGGGTGTCCTGCACCCTTGTGAAAATGTATGGCATGTTCTATAGTACTATATACACAAATACTGTACATGAAATTGAAAGTGGCAGTTTTCTTTGAGATACCATGCTTGAAGGTCTCACTAAACTGAACCATTTTTTAAAAAACAATTGTCAACACAGGGAACTGAGAATTCTCAACCCCAATTGTACTATTGAGAAAGCATGATAGATACTCGAAGATCTTATTAGAACCAAAACCCATGCATTCTAGCCTTTCTAAGTACAGAGGAACCACAGGTACTTGGATGGTGGTTGCCTTGTTCTGTGCTTTGAAACTGAACTGCTTCAGGATTGATGTTATTGATTCCTGCAGTTCAGTTGCTTTTACCTTCAGGAGGTGGATTTGGAGACGTAAGCAGGGACACTTCAGTCCCTGATCAGAACTGTGACCATCAAGTTTGGTTGAGGTTTCTTGGCCTTCAGACACTCAGGCAAATCCACAATCTGAAGGACAGTCAACCTTTCCTCCAGAATGATTGTATCTTTAAGATTGTGGGTTTGCCTAAGTGTCTGAAGGCCAAGAAACCTCAACTTAACTTGATGGTCACAGTTCTGGTCAGGGACTGAAGTGTCCCTACTTAGATTATCATTGCTGTCAGTAGGGTATAAAGGAAAGCAATATTTCATTGCATTTTAGGATTATTGTGACACGTGCAAAGACTGCCTAACCATCTTCCTGCAGAGCTAGCTTGAGGTGATGCAAACGACCTCAAGAATATTATTTCTGAGTGACTTCAACATACCTGCTTATATCTACCTGTCTGGAGCATTTCAGGATGTCATGGTCCTCTCATCATGTCTAAATCAGCACACTACAGTTTTAATTTACCGCAGTGGAAGAAGGGGATTTATGGGCTAGGGAGCTAACAATTACTTTTTTTATGTGGCCATTCAGCGTAGAATCATAGAGTTGAAAGAGACCTCATGGGCCATCCAGTCCAAGCCCCTGCTGAGAAGCAGGAAATCGCATTCAAAGCACCCCCGACAGATGGCCATCCAGCTTCTGCTTAAAAGTCTCCAGAGAAGGAGCTTCCAGATCAGCACTTGCTGATCTACATTGGTCAAGGAGAGATCTGACTCTTGATATCTTAAGGTGCATCTACAATGTCATTTTAGTAAAGTTTGACACAACTTTAATTGCCATGACTCAATGCAATAGAATCGTGGGAGCTGCAGTTTGGTGAAGCATGGGTGCTATTTGACAGAGAAGGCTAAAGATTTTGTAAAACTACAACTCCCACGATTTCATTGTTTTGTGTTGTAGTACATTTGTAATAGCAGGGGCCAAGAGGGTCAGAGAATAGAACTGGGTCTTATGCAGCTCGCAGGCAATATTTTAGACAGTTACATTCAACCTTTTATTTTTAGGTCCTTCTTAGAGGTGGTGGAGGTAGTAGCAAAAGCATTTTCTTGAATTTGATGTCATTAGCAGTAGCAGTCTGTTTCTTAAAAAATCTTTCAAAGGACCAACATGTAAAATTCTTTCTCTTCATAATGTTGACATTGATCAGATATTCTTTTAAAATATACTTATCCAGTATTACTGGTTTTGAATACCCTCTGAGTTGATCTTTTTCCTTTTCCAGGAACAGTTGCTCATCACGGTGACAACTTAGCAGAGAAGATTCTCTCTGTGCTTCCTAAACTTCAGGGACATAGGAATGACGTCATGGTCAGCATGCTGGAACTCACAAGCCTTCAGACTGATGATGCCAGCTGCAATATTATAGCACCAGGTTGCTTGGCACAACCAAAGTAAGACACTTTACACATCTACATTGGTTAGCAGTATAATTGAATATTGTGTTTTAATTCTTCACCATCATTCATTCAAGCATGAAAAATGTTCTTGAAAGTAGAGTTTGTATCTGCTGAGCAAATCTGAAAGTAAAGACTAAAGACATACAGTAGAGTCTCACTTATCCAACATAAACGGGCCGGCAGAATGTTGGATAAGCGAATATGTTGGATAATAAGGAGGGATTAAGGAAAAGCCTATTAAACATCAAATTAGGTTATGATTTTACAAATTAAGCACCAAAACATCATGTCATACAACAAATTTGACAGAAAAAGGTAGTTCAATACGCAGTAATGCTATGTAGTAATTACTGTATTGACGAAATTAGCACCAAAATATTACGATATATTGAAAACATTGACTACAAAAATGCGTTGGATAATCCAGAACGTTGGATAAGCGAGTGTTGGATAAGTGAGACTCTACTGTACTAATATATTTTTATTTGTCTGAGACTTGATGTTTATCATTGTCTGATTGCATTTAATGGTTTGTCCATTTGGCATCTCTATGCCCTCACTGTGAGTAATTTTCCCTTTCTTTAATGACACTGTGGCACATGATTATTATTATCATCATTATTATTATTGGCCTTATGTAGTTAGTAGGCACATTTCTAAAACTGAGTAGTGTTTCAATTTTTAGAAGATATTTTTGTTTTGAGGTACTAGACAAAATTGGTCTCCTTCCTCCTTAAATTGTATATTTAATATTTAAAATAAATATGTTTCCAGCGAAAACATCTGGTCTTGGTTTAGAATTACCAAATAGATTTAATGAATATTTATTACTATTGTAGTGATTCAAGGCATAGATCATTTTTTAACTTTAAGGAAACAGTGAAGTTCTTTAAAGCTATGAATGCAAATTAAAATAGTTTATGCTTATTAAATTGTTGGATTTTGAAGATGATTACCTGAGAAAATATAAGATTATCCTCAAAATTGTGTCAGTCACTTGTAGAATATTCTGTAAGGAAATATTTATTCTATAGTTTTTTATTCATTTATGTCAGGAGACATGAGCTAATTTTCTTTTTATATGTGAATCTTTTTCTCCTAAACATTTATATATTTGTTCATAGAGTGTGGAATTATTTTGATCATAATAAGCTATAATTATGGTGACATATAAACTTTTATGATTATTGTACTAATAAAATAATTGGGTGGTGAAAAAGTACTAATCACACCATATTTGACTTTACATGGAAAATTTACAAAACTTTTTCTTTGGTACTTTAGAACTGTGCAAAAGACAAATATTTCTTCCCTTGTTTATTCTGTCTATTGAGGGCTTGTTTAGCAAGTCTTGGGAATGCTGGTTAATTGTCAGTAAATGTTTGATACTTGTATCTATTTTATCCCTATATAATTAGGGTCAAGTAAAAATTTGTCAGGTGAAAACGAGTTGTGAATGGTAAAGTGTTAAGAGCCCCTGCTCTAGGGAACATGTTGCATGTTATATACATTTTTCTGGATTGTCCAGTGCAGGTAGTACTCAGGCCAGTTGAGCTCAGTTTGAATATTGGAATGTACTGTTTGACTAAAGACCATAAGCACATTCATTTTGAATCTTGTTCTGGCACTTTTGTTGTCAGCTGAGCCAACTTAGGCTGCAAATTTTGTTTGCAGCTGAGTCTGCCAGAATATTATATCTTGACTACATATGTGTGATTTATGAATTGCCTTTCCAGCTTAAGCCAAGCATGCTCAAATCTAACATACATACCTTTAACAAACAAAAAAACTTTTCAAAGACAGAAGATCTTTGAATAGTTGTTTCTTGGGCTTGTGAAGTTGATGGTTTTCTTGTCCTAGATGGGGTTACACTTTTTTATAGGTGCAGGTGCCTGGTCAATAGATTGCTTTTGAATTTATCCTTTTCGCTATTATAGGACATAGCACCAAAGACTAGCTAGCAGTGCCAGCTGCTATAGTATCTAGGACCATTCATGCAAAATGATAGACCATGATCCATGTTTTTGTAACTTCAAGATTAGATTACTATAGTACTTACTATATAGGGCTGTTCTTGGATTTAATGTGGATATTGTGTCGATCGTTATCTTGCATGCTCTATGCTGAAAAAGTAGATACTAAGTCACGGTCAGAGGAGTGTCTTTAATTTTTTAAGATGCAAACAGCTCAGGTTGTCTGTTTTTCTGATGGGCTGTCGGGGTGTTGACACGGAGCTCTCATTATTGTGCTATGGCTTAAGTCATTTGCTTGTGGTTCAAAGGAGTACTTTCTTTGCTGTGGAACCCACCATTGGATTGGTTTCCCTACTGAGATATGGAGGGCACTCAGAGTTGGGTGTTTCCATTGACAACTAAAGTAGACATAGATGCCTAGGCATTTTCCAGATTATTTACCTTATTGTTAACACTGTTACTCCTGGCTTGTAATTACAATAATCAATATAATATAATCAATAATTTTGGAAGATTGCATTATTTTATTATTTGCAGGGGGAGGATACTTCTTCATTGTATATGTTTTACTGTGAATAATAATAATACATTTTATTTCTAGACCACCCTGTCTCCCCAAAGGTATTCAGGGCGGTTTACAGACACAATACAAAAAGGCAAACATTCAGTGCCTCAAATGAGTACAAACACATCAAAATAATACAAGATAATGCACAGTAACAGTAAACCTACAAAAACAAAAAAATAAGCATTGAGATAAAAAATAATAAAAAACAATCCAATAGGACATAGTAAACTAAAATATGAGTAAAATATTACAGCAAATATCCTAAAAGTAATTAAGATACAATTACATTAAAATGGCTTTAAAATGGCTAACATTTAAGATGTATTGTAGCAGCCACAAAATGCAAGTGGGTTAGCCAGCGTTCCAGTGAGTTAAAGTGTCCTAGTCCTTCTCCTCTCCATACGCTAAAGTGCATAAGTGCGTTTTCAGAAGTTACTTAAAGGAGAGGAAGGTGGGGGCTGTTTTTATTTCTTTAGGGAGGGAGTTCCAGAGACAGGGAGTGATCACTGAGAAGGCCCCCTCTCTCGTTCCCACCAACCAAGGTTGTGACGGGGATGGGACCGAGAGGAAGGCCTCCTCCATGGGCTACAGTGCACGAAATGGTCTGTATAGGGAGATGCAATCAGACAAATAGCCTAGACCTAAACCCTTTTTGGATTAAAATACATGGAACATATAGAATGTCCCTTTAAAAATGAAACAGAAATCATTTAGAATCAAGAAAACCTGAGAAAGATCTCCATGTGAGCAAAACAATAACAAAATCCAGACAATGCTTTCATAGTCTAACTGGGCTGAAAGATGCTTTGACAAGTTCTTCTAGGGGCTCTTCGAGACAGGCTCTATATCCCAGGATCTAATCCCAGGTTTTCTGCTTTAAACTGGATTATATTAGTCCGTACTGCCAGATAATCTGAGATAAACAGAAAACCTGGGATCAGATCCTGGAATATAGGGTCTGTCTGGAAGGGCCCTAGAATTTCCCAGTGTATGATACTGTTGAAATTTGCAGCTTTATTTTCCCATGAAATCTCAATGTGTTGGAAGGTAAAGATAAAAGCATCCCTTTTATAGATGCCAGGGCCCTTCCACACAGACATATACCCCAGAATATCAAGGCAGAAAATCCCACAATATCTGCTTTGAAGTGGGTTATCAGAGTCCACACTGCCATATATTCAATCCAAAGCAGATAATGTGGGATTTTATTCAGCTGTGTGGAAAGAATTGCTTTGGTCTGATAAACCCTGATTACAATGTACCAAGATTCTTATACCACGTCTAACTTAAAATGTTAAGGCTTTCAATTGGTTCTTAAGACTTTCCCCTATTTTAAGAAATCCTGAACAAATCCCTATGTCGTTTAACAGTTATGGGGGTGTCCTTTGCCACAAACATGCTGATTTGTCTTACTAGTACCTCATTGTCTTATTAATGCCTCATTTTATTCAATTCCATTGCACAAAGTATTGAACAGTTTGTGAACAAAACAAGTTACATTACACAGTCTTTCAAGAGAAAATTATTATTCAGGTAAAGACATAAAAACAGCATGGTTGCACATGTCTTTGGAGTCAATATAAACATAGTTTTCTAGGATCTGTTACCCAGTTCCCTTGTTACCAGCTGTGTATTCAGTGGGGAGTATGCACTTGTAAGGCTTAATTCCAGCTTCACAGCAGCTCCTTTGCCGAGTTACACTCCCTTGGACTCAGAGCATACTCCATTCTGTATAATTTCAACCCAAAAAAGGTGATAGTGCTGCCATAAGACAGAAATTGCTTGAAGGCATGCAACAATAGCAGCAACAAGACCAAAAGTACTATTTATGAAGATTCACTTGACTAAAAATAATCTTCTCCCACTAACAGATTAAATTAGGATTTTATATAGTGTATATATTTAACACATACTGTTATATTTATATCATAGCAGCTGCTGAAAATATGATCTAATCATCAGTTGTCATAATAATAATGAGAATGTTGGAAGAAAAATATAATTTGGTATTTTGATATCCAGTGTATGTTTACATTATGGGAGTAGATTGTTGGGTGTACAAATGAATTCAGTAAATCTGGTTTACAGCCAGAGAAGAGAGGAGGAAAAGAGGAAGGGAGAGGATTATGTACTTAAAGAGAAACCTTTTCAAATCAAAAGCATGTAGAAGAAAGGGAATTCCATGCATCCTGTGGTATCAGGATTTCTGTTTAATATAAAATGAAAGAAAAATAATGAAAGGCAGCCAAAAGGTCTCTTCCCCCCGATCTGGTTCTGTTCCATATAGACATGAGCAAAGTGTTTTGAATGCATCAGGAAACATCCCTTGAATAACTAGCTTCCACATCTGTGAAAATGGACTTGGCGCTTATTATAGTCCCTGAATGTAGATTCTGCTGTCATCACCTTTTTACTGACAACTCTTTTATCTTCTATTAAAGTAGTGGATTTGTCATCTTAAAACACAAAAGTAGAAAAATGCATTGCATGAATAATGACATATTAAGAAAAAGTCAAGCAAAGGGATCTGAAGTTTTTTTTAATTGCATAACTTGATTTGTACAAGTTTCAAGGTTGGAATTGTGAATAACAAATAATTTTTAATGGATGCCTTTTAATGACTTATAAGACACTTGAGTTTTAATTGGTCTAAAATAGCTACACTGGTGAACTTGAAGGATCATGTATTTAAAGCTTGGTCTCGCCACATGTGAAATTGTGCTTGAGCTTGTGGAACACAACTCATAACATGACATTATTGGAAACTCAGACCACAGAATCAGCAACTGCAAATTAAAAAAAATACATTTTATGCATGCATCTTGATTATACAGTGGGAATATGGGTGCTGCTACTGTCTTCGAAGGTAACTGAAAATGTAAATTTCTAGATTTTTTGCTATTTTGTCATACTGTGGTATTGGAAAATCCCAATGTATGTTCCTTGAACTTAAGACAATATGGTATATGTGCCTACATGCTCCTTGCCCCCGCTAATTCAGCCACAGCTATGTTGTACCAAAACCACAGTAGATAGATTATTTTGAGATTTTTATAATTTATATATATCTATATATATAAATGAGTAATGGCATCACGGCGACCCACAAAACAACAAAACTACAGGCCCCCCAACCTCGAAATTTGACAACACAACCCATCATCCACGCCTCTAGGTTGATACAACAAAAAGAAAAGAAAATTAAAGTCCTAATTAGAGGGAGAGCAATATTTTTTTTTATCCAACTGCTGCCAGTTTAGAGGGCTAATCTCTGCCCACTTGGTCTCCTAGCAACCAAGGGACAGCCAGGGTTCAGTTAGGGGACAGGCAGATTTAGGCCGCACTTAGGCTTCTTCCACAGATTATCTAATTTGCACTGGATTATATGGCAGTGTAGACTCAAGGCCCTTCTACACAGCTATATAACTAATTTATAATCTTATATTATCTGCTTTGCACTGGATTATCTTGACTCACACTACCATATAATCGACTTCAGTGTGCATTTTATACAGCTGTGAAGAAGGGGCCTCATATAATCCAGTTCTAAGCAGATAATATAAGATTATAAATATACAGTAGACTCTCACTTATCCAACATAAACAGGCCGGCAGTATAAGTGAATATGTTGGATAATAAGAAGGGATTCAGGAAAAGCTGATTAAACATCAAATTAGGTAATCGTTATACAAATTAAGCACCAAAACATCATGTTATACAACAAATTTGACAGAAAAAGTAGTTTCATGCGCAGTAATGCTATGTAGTAATTACAGTCGAGTCTCATTTATCCAACACTCGTTTATCCAACGTTCTGGATTATCCAACGCATTTTTGTAGTCAATGTTTTCAATATATTGTGATATTTTGGTGCTAAATTCATAAATACAGTAATTACTACATAGCATATACATATCCACTTATCCAGCGTTCTGCTCCCCCGTTTATGTTGGATAAATGAGACTCTACTGTACTATCATTATTATTATTATTATTATTATTATTATTATTATTATTATTATTATTATTATTGTGTTGTGGTCAACCGTGAAAATGAATACAATCTGGCTCCAAGTATTCAAAAACACTAAAATCAGAATATATAAAAATTAATGTGGTATAATAAAACAGAACAATACAATCTCTAAAATCAGAACACTAAATAAAGAACAACACTCTGAAAACAGGGGAATTCCACACAGGAAACAATCAGGGCCAGCTAACACCTCCCAACAAAGTATTCCCATCATCAAAGTCTGGCAAATCCTCTGTTTTCTCAGGGCCACAGACAGTAGAAGCACATAAAATATCGCAAACAACACCAGTCTGAAAACAAGGGAATTCCAGACAGGAAATAATCAGGGCCAGCTAACACCTCCCAACAAAAAATTCACTCACAGAGGAAACAGCCAGGCTTTAAAGCTGCAAGGCCATTACATCCCAATCATTTTCCCTAATTGCAGCATTCATACTTGCCTCCAACAGACAAAAAAACCAATCAGAAATATTGTATATTCACAACCTTTAGGAAATAATATCCCCTGATGGCGCAGTGTGTTAAAGTGCTGAGCTGCTGAACTTCTGGACCGAAAGGCCACAGGTTTGAATTGGAGCGGAGAGAGCCCCCACTGTTAGCCCCAGCTTCTGCCAACCCAGAAGTTCAGAAACATGCAAATGTGAGTGCATCAATAAGTACTACTCTGGCGGGAAGGTAACGCTTCTCCATGCAGTCATCCCACATGACCTTGGAGGAGTCTATGGACAACGCTGGCTCTTCAGCTTAGAAATGGAGATGACCACCAACCCTCAGAGTAAGACATGACTGGACTTAACGTCAGGGGAAAACCTTGACCTTAACTACCATCAATTCCTCAATACTTTATTTCCCATACCACCATACTTCGCCACAGCAACGCGTGGCCAGGCACAGCTAGTATGTGTGTGTGTGTGTGTGTGTGTGTGTGTGTGTGTGTGTGTGTGTGTGTGTATATATATATATATATATATATATATATATATATATAATTCATTTGGCTGAACTAGGTGAAATAGTAACATGACATAATTTACAGTGGAATAACTGGGGTTTTTGGTCTCTAATTTTCTTCCTAGTCACTTTAATGCAGAAACTGTGTTTCCTGTATACATAGGATGTCACATGGAATGTCCTTGGACATTTTGGCCAATAGCTCTTCCTTAGCAAGTGGCAAATCTTCTATATTAATAGACATAATCATTAGCAATGGTCTTGATATAGACCTTTGGTGTTTATTGATTTGTGGAGGAAAATGCACTTACAATTTAAAATGTTTTATAAATGTAGTAAAGCAATGTTTTTGTGTTGGAAAGATTAGCAGTTTACAAGAATCATTGCCCAGGGGACGCCCAACTGTATTTACGCAGTCTTCAGGGAGGCTCTTTCCATGTCCCCCACCTGTTGATTAAGCTAAGTGGCATTGCCTCCCCAATGTGCAACGGGAAGTTGCTGCTAACTGGGAGAGAAATAATGTTGAACACTGTGAAAGCCATCTAGTGCATGGCTATGAGCCTCCTCCCAGTAGATTCAAATCAAGGAAAAGCTTCATGAGAACCACCACTACTCTTAATGTTCCCCCAACAACAGCGAGAATATCCCTCTGGGCAGCTAAACCATGAAATCCCAACTGGATAGCCCCCCATGAAGGTCTTCCTCCAGGCACAAACCAAGAATGGGCAATTTGGAAGTTCTTGAACAGACTCAGAAGTGGAGTTGGCAGATCAAAAGCCAACCTGGCAAAATGGCAGCTACCTAGATAAATTCTCCACCTTGTGTGACTGTGTATGCTTGCCCACAGTGCCCTTCCTCATGCACAGAGGAAGAATTGCTCAAAGCCACAGACAATGTGGTCGCTGTTGCCTGTTTTTGGTCAACAATTATTTAGCTGCTTGTGCTCCATCTATTTTATTAGTTTTATACTTATTTATGCAATGCTTTTGATACAAAATAAATAAAAATGCAGAAACTAGTCCTAGATCCATGCCATGTGCTAGATAGAATAGTTTACTGAATCTTTTTGTGACGAATTTGTGATGTCACTAAAGAATAAGGCTTAAAACAAGCACTTGGTATACCTAGGCCAATTTTATTTACTGTATATTAGATCTGTATACGTTAGCTTTATATACATTAGATCAGAGGGGTATAATATATGGCTGATAAGCCTTGCAGGAACCATAGATCTGACACAATTTTAACTGAATTCTAGCGGCACCAGAAACAGTGGGTGGGGTATAGTTGATCCCAAGGGATTACAGAAGCCCAAAGAAATGTAAAGGATCAGTGACTCACTCCTGCAACCTATATGGTGATGATTGTTATTAATCTTTGATTCTCTTTGTAGAGAGTACAAATATGCAACTATTTTGGATTGAACTTTAAAAATTACACTATATAAAATCAAACCCTTATTCTTATTAAAGATTTTTGTGTTCAGCAGCCCTTAATCCTAAACCAAAATACACTTATGCAGACTGTAGAATTTTGGCATCCAATGGCAAGCAGTTGGAACTGTTTTCTGTTTTGGAAACTTTCTCACATCATCTGTATTAATTATCCCACATCTTTATCTATAAAGTAATTTAGTAGCCTTTGGGGGCCAATAAGGGGTTGTTTCCTTTATATTTAAAACATTTGGTACTGTTTTAGAATTATTAAAAAGGGTCTGACAGGCATGTAATACAAGCCTCAGGCTAAAGCTAAAGATTCATTTTGGTCAGAATAGTATTGCACATCTGGGCAGCTGACTATATCTGCCATCTGGCTCGCCTTTCTTTTTTCTTTTCCTTTGCCACTGATGGGGAATAAAAAGATAATAAGATATCACAAGTAAGGTATAAATTGTATTTGCTGGTTGGAGAGCTGAAAACGTTGGTTGGGAGTTGCTGCCACCTGCTGAAAGGGATGTACATATCTGCAACCCATCTTATACTGTAGCTCACTGCTTCTTAACCTTTGGGTCCCAACCCCAAATTGGTTCCTCTTAGCTCCATATTGGGATCATGATACATTTGGCAGCAGTAAAAGTTTTCTGAACGCCACCCATTTACCCCAATCTGTTAGCAACAAAGTGCAGTCTTTACAGTGGACTGTGCATAAAATGCCTCATCTGTACTCCACAAAAATGAAAAGCAGACTATTTAGCAAGCCTTGCAAATGCTGGTTTGTTATCAGTACATATTTTATTTTTATATTTATTTTAGATACCGATCTACCTGGGGCCGTATAAAAACTTCTTGGTCATGAGTGGGGAAAAACTTTAAGAAGCCATATTATAAATTACACAGAGAGTGTAAAGCCTTTAGATTAGATAATGTAGATTGTATATAGTTAAAAGTTTTCTGATACTTTGAATGTAGTAGTAATATACTTTCTTTTGTTCTAGAAAAAATATTTTAACTTTATTTTTGTTTATATGTTAGTTTGTACATTTATATATATGTTTTATATTGATTTATTTAAATACAAATTAATTTTTAAAAATATTTCTGGCTTTTTTGTTCAAATGTTGGCCCTTCCACAGGTGACTGTGACTTGCCTTTGGATTACACCCACATAGATCATAGAAGAAGCAACAGTGCCATAAATTTCCTTGTGTTAATGGTATCCTGAAATCCTTAGGTTTTATAAAGAAAAGAGGGATAGGAAGACATTGAGATTTTTTTTTCAAAATTCTTGTGTTTCTGATTTGGGGTGCACAATATAGGTCCTTGATTTGAAAAAGCTGAAATATATTAGTTATATTTTCTGGATTGTCTGGAAAAGCAAGATCCTGACTAGTTTTACCAAGTTACTGCTGGTGCTAAATGGCGCAATAACAAAACTGGAATGTTTTTCCTTTGTAAACATTTTGTTTTCTCGACAGCTGAGTTATATCGCACACATCTAGTGACTAGGTCTATCAACTTACCCATTATCATAGACACTGAAGCATGAAAGCTTTATCTGGAATTCTAAATCCCGAGAACATTTTGTGATTGTGTGTCTGGGTGTCTCATGTGTGGTAAGTTCCTCTTAGGACAATATTAAACAGACAGTACTGTGATTTGAGTTGCCTGTTTACACAATCTTAGCTTGCAGGAAATTCTTGCTCTGAGTTTTAAGATATAGGTTTATGTTTTGGGGTTTGGCACATTAAAATATTACTTTGAAGGTTGTCTGACCACAGCAGTTATCTGATTTAACATTTCCAGCTGTGCATCTTGTATCACATACGAAGTTACCAGGAAATTCAACTTTTGGCAAGTTTTCCCATCATCTGTTGAGTGTAAATGTAGTAGCTAAGCTTGTTTGCAACTAAGTATTGTTTTGCTATATGATGGCTCATTGTTTTGACAAAAGTTAACAAAATAGATCCTCTAGTGCTGCTCTCAGCACTCATCACGGCAAGCGTTCTATTGTATATATTGGTGAATATTTCAAAGTATGTGTGTGTGTCTACCTTCTAGCATTACTGTTCAGCTTGAAGCTAAGGAGGGAAGGTGAATAACCCTCTAGTTATTTTTAGTCTTAGATGTACTAAAACGAAACCCTTCTAGCTTTGCTGGAGAATTATCATGTATTGTATACCCATGTATGAAGGGCCACGGTGACACAGTGGGTTAAACCACTAAGCTGCCTGGAAGGTTGGTGGTTCGAATCTGTGGGACAGGGTGAGCTCCCATTGCTAGCCCCAGCTGACAAACTTGCAGTATGAAAACATGCAAATGTGGGTAGATCAATAGGTTCCGCTTTGGCGGGAATGTAACAGCGCTCCATGCAGGCATGCCAGCCACATGACCTAGGAGGCGTCTACGGACAACGCCAGCTCTTCAGCTAAGAAATGGAGATGAGCACCAACCCCCAGAGTCGGACTAGACTAGACTTAATGTCAAGAGGAAACCTCTATTTTTACTCATGTATACATCAATACTATGTAAAGTACATGGCAGGTTTGGAGGGCAAAATTGTGGATTTTTATGTGACCCATACATAAGTCAGAGGTTATTCCACACAGAGAGAAAAGCACCAATGCCACCTCAGGGGGTCTGTCTGACCACCATAGCTCTTTTGTCGCCCAGACATTAAAAACGCCAGTAGCAGAGAGAGTAGAGGGGGTTGATGCTTATTTTAGGTTTTCCTGAGATGGACTAATCCACTTAGGGAATAAGATGTCTCCTTTTTTTGATGAGAGTTAGGGTACAGTAGTAACATTGATGTGGATAAGTTGATCCAAGTTTTTTTGGGTTGATTTTTTTATTTAAAATACTAGACTTATACATAACTATATAGGATAAGCTCTTTGAATATGTGAATAGACAAAGCAGAGGCGTTGAAATCATCTCACCTCGCATTGAAAATAACCCCTTGTTCCTTTTCTCTATAGTTGTTCTCAACCTGTGGGTCCCTAGGTGTTTTCACCTACAACTCCCAGAAATCCCACCCAGTTTATCAGCTGTTAGGATTTCTTGGAGTTGAAGGCCAAAACACCTGGGGACCCACAAGTTGAGAACCACTGCACTAGAAGAAGGCAAGGATTGCTTCTGCAGTTACATTGCATTTTTTACATGAATATGTACTAGGAGCCTCAAAACAAAGCTCCAGTGCAAAATCAGAGATCAATAGCCAACAGATTTTGACAAAGATATCCGGCCTATTTTTTCTTAAATTCCGGTTCTAGAGCAAGAAGAGCCATAGAGACAGCAGGGACTTTTTCATACTACGTCATCATAGCACTATGCTTCCACTTTAACAGCAATAGTTCAGTCCTATAGGCTTCTAAGATTGGTAGTTTGTTTAGGCACCAGGGTTCTCTAGCTGATAATTTTGAATCCCTCTTCTTAAACTACAAATCCCATATTCCAGGGGATGTAATTATAGTAGTTCTGTAATTCCCCTTTGTTTGTGAAAGAGACCATGGTTTAGTCCTGTATGTTTGCTTATTTTTCAGAGGGCAGCACAGTGCTTTGCAAATAGAATAATTGGTGCTTGTTCAGAACAAATGAAATGGTAAGATTCAGATGGCCACAGATTTTGAATTGACTACCAAAGCAATCTGTAGATCTTCTAGAATTGTCAAATTTAGAATCTAAATGTTAAATGTGGACAGTATTTCTGATGTTGTAGGTGGAAACATAGGCTGAGCCAATGTGCGATTTTTGTAAATCTGCAACTGCCTGCCTTTGGTGATGGTTTAAAATATTTTTTCCTGGGGAAAATAAATGATAACGTGTAGTTTCTTTCACTCTTTCTTTAAATAACGAAACAGACTTTTACTGTGGACTTTTACCTTCAACTGAATAAAACAATACTTTCCTCTGCCCCCTCTCAGACATACAGGCCATTGTTGCCACTTGGATCTGGAAAAACTCCAGGAATGTTATAGCCTTGGGATATTTCCAGATGTTTTCAATTGAAAACCCACTGTCCCCACACACCATGCCCCTGGAAACATATGTCTAAACCACGTTATCCACTTGCATGAAAAAAAGTAAATTGAGGCCAATGAATTTCTTAAGATCAACTCATGTTCTCAGTTTCTGCACCTTGATTAACATTCAGTAACTAATGAAGTTCCTTCTTAAAAGTTTTTCAATTTAAAATGTTATCATTTTGTCATAATGGACAAGTAATAAAATTCCTTTCAAATCATGTTCTTTTTTGCTATAGAGGAAGGAGTTTTAGCTCGGAAATTTTGGACTTCGTTTTTGTGTCGGTCCCAGAGCTATTGGTTGTGGGAAAAATTTTAGGAAAGAAAAAAATAATTGCAGTTAGCAGGCACAATATGGCGCTGGTATTTGGCACATGGGAGAAATAATTGCAAGCTCCCTACATCAGAGAGCCTGAAAAATAATCTCTTTCTCTTCACACTCAAATATTGAATTTCTTTAGTTCTAAGATACTCTTTCCCCCCCATATAGACATCTCTAAAAACAGGGTGCATTTTAAAATTGTGGGTGGTTATTTTTTACACATAAAAAGATTTTTTTTCCTGTTTGTGGAACTGAAATTAGTGTGCATCTTATAATTGAAGATGCGGTATATACCATTCCCTCTGAAGTCTAATAAACTCCTCTTAACCTTCCCTGGTAGACACCATTCCCCACCACAACAAGTTTTATCTATAGGGGTTAAATAGCTTGTCATGGTTCAATAGGTGATTTCTGCACCGGTGGGAAGTTTCTCATCAACAAGGAGCAGTATCATAGTGATGAAGATAAAAAATTAGATTGGAGCAATATCTGATTTCACCATAGCTGTCCTAGACTGTTGTCATCATGGAGGAGACATAGGATGTTCATAAAATTTTCAGTGCATCTGATTTTTTGGAGGGTGGTCCAGAGAGCATTTCAGAACATTAATGCCTTTGCAAGGTCAATGAATGTCATATACAAAGGTTGATTTTGTTCTCTGCATTATTCTTGGAGTTGTTGTGCAGTGAAGATCATGTCTACTGTTCTTCTGAAGGGGTGGAAGCCATTCTGGGATTCTGGGAGGATGTCTTATAAATTTATATATTTATAAATGTCATTTTAAGCATGTTAAATAATATACCAAACATTTTAAAATAAATAATTTTAAAGCATTATTACAGTCTGTTGGTCATTCATTGAACTAGATTAGTAGTTCTCAACCTGTGGGTCCCCAGGTGTTTTGGCTGACAACTCCCAGAAATCCCAGCCAGTTTACCAGCTGTTAGGATTTTTGGAAGTTGAAGGCCAAAACATCTGGGGACCCACAGGTTGAGAACCACTGAACTAGATAGTTAATATCAAAGGGTTGGCTGAAAATACATCTCTCTTTCTTGAAAACACTTATTCAGGAAAAAGATAAGGATTTGCTAACCAAACCTTTTTTTAAAAAAATGTACAGATTATGTTTGGTCTTAGATGTGTTTAGTCCCAAATTTAATTATCACAAACATTGAGGAAATCCTTCGCAGAGCTATAAAAATATTTCAACTAGCTAGGAGCTAGCATTTAATATTTCTCAGATTAATAAATGGCAGCATTAGATTTATTGGCGTGGACAGTTTGGGATCACTCTAATCCCTGATTGTTATGATTGAGCCTCATGGCTCTGTTACTGACAGACGTGGGCGTAAGACTCCTCGAGAGTCAGATACTCTCGAGGAGCGAGAGAGAAAAAGACTGCGAGACATATTTGCAGCACCATCTGACGAGGAGTCTTTCGAAGGGTTTACGGAGAGAATGGAGGAGGGGCTGGTTAGCTCAGAGGAGGATGAGATGGATTGGACTCGGGTAAGGGAGGAAGTGGGTGCCACTGGCCATGATGGGACAGAAGATGAATGGGGACCTTCAGGATTAGACCCATGGTTTAGCTGGAGGGATGGGACGGGATCCACAGCTGGAGATGCTGTTGGGCGTAGTCAGAGGTGTTCCAGCTCTGACGAGGAAAGTGATGAGGAAACGCCCGGGTTAAGGAGGACAGCTGACAGTGATGAAGATTTGTAACTGGCATAAAATGGGGCTTGAGAGCAATTGCAAATTGCGTTGGGCAAGGTAATCTGGGCAAACGCTTGGGATCCGTGTGTGTGTGGGACGCTTCCCTGAAGACTTGTGTGCTTTCCTGTGCTGTGACCTTGACCTTCCGTCGTCTTCTTGACGGACGCCATCTCCTGCTTTGAGAACTCGGACTGAACTGACCACGGCTTGTCTTCCCCCCTTCTTGGACTTGGAAAAACTACAAACGTCTGCTTCTGGCTTTGATCTACGGAACGGAACTGGTCTACTCAACTGCTACAATCCTTGGCTGATTTACTCGTGTTGGAGATCCTGTCTGCTGTGTGTGTGGGGGAGCGACGCAAGTTACTCTAAGCACAGTGTTGGCAGCAGAGAGGAATCTGCTGCCAATTAGTTGCATTCTTTGTATCTTTTGTTCCTTGGCTTTCGTTTCGTTTATACCCAGGCTGAAGCAAGCAGTTTGTTTTTTACCCGGATTAAACTCCGGTTTAATCCGGTTTATCTTTTGAACATTTACTTTTGCCCCTTTTTGCTCCTAAAGGCAAAAACTGCCTGGCCCTTGTGTTTTACGGGCATTTTTGAGTTCTGTAATCTAATAAACTCTGTTACTTTGAATCTTGTGGCGTTCTGTCCTTGACAGATTGCCCAACGCCCATAAAAAGTTTATTGCAGCAATAAACCCGTCAGGAAGACGATGGATGAGTTAAGGGCCAAAGTAGACCAATTGCAAACGGCTTTTACCGTTAGCCAAACAGCTCAGGCTGTGAAAGGACATGTTTTGACTCCTGAACGCTTTGACGGAACCAGGTGCAAGTTGCCAACCTTTTTGGCACAAGTGGAGCTTTATTTTTCTCAGCTCAGTGCTCATGCTTTTCCTACAGACACTAGCAAGGTGGCCTTTATTTTGAGTTTGTTGACCGGTCCCGCAGGACAATGGGCCACTAATTTAATTTTGGGAAATGACCCAGTCAAGGACAATTTGAATAATTTCAAAAAGTTGTTAACTGATACTTTTGGGGATCCTCTCCGCACGGAGAACGCTGGGTGGGCTCTGTATCGGTTGAAACAGGGAAAGGGGACTGTTTTGGATTACTTAAATAAGTTTAACCTGTATCGCCACCAGCTGGATTGGGGGGAAAATGCATTCATGCTTTTATTTACTGCCGGGTTAAGTGATATGCTCCAGGATGAATTAGCACGCTTGGAGCCGGCTGAAAGCTGGGACGCCTTAGTAGCTAAGGTGCTGCGTTTAGACGCAAGGTTCGAGGCTCGTAAACACTCAAAAGCAATGTGTGCGCCACCCATGCATGTAACCAGGGCACCTGTGGTGATGGGGGAAGAGCCCATGGAGCTTGGGGTCTTTAAAAAGCTGTCTACAGAGGAAAAGAGCCGTAGGAGGCAGCTGGGCTTGTGTTTGTACTGTGGGAATGCTGGGCATTTTGCCAAAAATTGTAATGTGAAACCTTCCCAGCTTTCGGGAAAAGGCCAGCCCTAGTGCGACGTGAGTCCAACGCACTAGGGCTCCTCAAGCAGTCAACTGAGGGGAGGAAGCATGTTTTCGTACCCATTACATTATCTGTTGGGGGAAGGGAACTTGTTTCTACTTTGGCACTGCTGGACTCAGGGGCTACGGTCTCCTATGTAGATATTGAGTTTGCTAAGAAGCATGGCATTCCTAGAGTGCGCAAGGCATGCGACGTGTGGGTGGAAGGAGCAGATGGGAGACTGCTGGAGACTGGGGTGGTTAACCATGAAACCTCAGCAGTAACGTGGGAGGTGCAGGGAGTAACGGGAACGTTTGTGTGGGATATTACGAGCTTGCCTAGATATGATGTGATCCTGGGAATGGATTGGCTAGCTGTAGTAAACCCACAAGTAGATTGGGCAACACGTAAAGTGATCTTAAAGAGGCAGGATTGTTGCACTCTAAATGTTACTCATTCTGATATGGAGGGAGTGCCTGCTGAGTATGGGGAGTTCTCTGATGTATTTTGTAAAAGAGAAGCGGACAAATTACCACCGCACAGGCCATATGATTGCGCCATCAAGTTGGCAGAAGGTGTGAAACTGCCAGCAGGGAGGCTGTATGCCTTGACTGTACCGGAAAGGCAAGCTTTGCGGGAGTTTCTAGATGAAAATTTAGCCAAGGGGTTTATTCGCCCATCTAGTTCTCCAACTGCGGCACCGGTATTCTTTGTAGCCAAAAAGACTGGGGAACTTAGGTTGGTCTGCGATTATCGGATCCTAAACAAATACACCATTCGGGATAGGTACCCGCTGCCTTTAATCTCGGAACTGTTATCAAGGGTGCAAGGGGCTAAGGTCTTTACCAAGCTTGACCTGCGGGGGGCCTATAACTTAATCCGTATACGGGAAGGGGATGAATGGAAGACGGCATTTAACACGTGTTTCGGATGCCACGAGTTCCGAGTCATGCCTTTTGGGCTTTGTAATGCTCCTGCGGTATTCCAGAGGTTCATGAACGATGTGTTCAGGGACCTAATTGACCAATTTTTAGTGATTTATTTGGATGATATCTTGATTTTTTCTAAGGACGAGAAAGAACATCGTCAACATGTCAAGCAGGTTCTGCACCGACTGCGGGCTAATGGGCTTTTCGCCAAGGCTTCCAAGTGCGTCTTTCATGTGCCTGAAGTGGAGTTCCTAGGTCATGTAGTGTCAGGTAGGGAACTTAAAATGGACCCACATAAGGTTGACGCCGTCAACTCATGGCAGGAGCTGAAGACTAAGAAGGATGTACAAAGGTTCTTGGGTTTCGCTAATTACTACCGGGAGTTTATTCCGAATTTTGCAAAGCTCACGGTACCTTTGACGCAGCTTCTGCGCAAGAAACAGCCATTTGTGTGGGGGCGGGAAGCTCACGAGGCGTTTCTACAACTAAAGTCTAGTTTTCAATCGGACAACATACTAACCCATCCTGATGTTGACAGACCGTTCGTGGTAGAAGCGGACGCTTCTAGCTACGCGTTGGGGGCTGTATTGTCTCAGAAGGATTCCTCAGGGACCTTGCGTCCCTGTGGATTTTACTCGCGGCAACTAACACCCTTCGAGCAGAACTATACCATATGGGAGAAGGAGTTGTTGGCGATTAAGGTGGCGTTTGAGGTGTGGCGGCACTGGCTTGAAGGGGCACGGCACCAGATCGTGGTCAGATCTGATCACAAGAACTTAGAGCACTTGCAAACAGCAAAGAAGTTAAACCAGCGTCAAATCCGCTGGGCTTTGTTTTTCTCCAGGTTTAACTTCAAGGTGCAGTTCGTGGAGGGGAAGGCAAACTTGCGGGCCGATGCTTTATCCCGCAAGCCGGAATTTAAGACCAATGAGCAGGTAGTATGTCAGACCATCTTGCCTACTGCCTCTCTGTGTGTTGTAGATAATGAGCTTGGGTTACATGACCAGATCCTTGAGGCTCAGAAGGATGATGTGTGGACTCAGGAGCAACTGATGCTGCTCTCTGCAGGTAACCGTACCATACTGCCGCATCTCCAGGATCAAGACGGGGTATTGGTGCGTAGGGGGCAGGTTTACGTACCAGTAGGGACCCTCAGGTTGGAGGTGATTAGAGCCCACCATGACGAACCCATGGCTGGGCACTTTGGCAGGTTCAAGACCGTACAGCTTATCACCAGGAGCTACTGGTGGCCAAAGATGCGGCAAGACATTCTGCGCTTTTGTGACAGCTGCGCCGTTTGTCAGCAGAGTAAGACGCCTGTTGGGCGCCCTAGAGGGTTGTTATCGTCTTTACCTGTTCCGGAGAGGCCATGGCAAATCATTTCCATGGATTTTATTTCAGATTTGCCTAAGTCTGGGGGTTATACTTGTATTTGGGTGGTGGTGGATTTATTTAGTAAACTGGCTCATTTTATTCCTTGTTCAACCATTCCGGCGGCCCCTACGTTGGCCTTACTATTTACAAAGCACATCTATCGTTTGCACGGAGCACCCGAGGTGATTATTTCAGATAGGGCTCCGCAATTTGTGTCACGCTTTTGGAAACACTTCCATGAGTGTTTGGGGACTAAGTTAAACGTGTCTTCAGCTTTCCATCCGCAAACGGATGGACAGTCGGAACGGGTTAATGGGCTCTTAGAGCAGTATCTGCGTTGTTTTTGTTTAGATCAACCCACGGCTTGGGTAAAGTGGTTACCGGTGGCGGAATTTGCTTACAACAATGCGGTGCACACGTCTAGTCAGCATACGCCATTTGAGCTAACTTATGGTTTTCACCCACGGGGAGGTGTGGCGCCGTCGACCAATGTGGTCTCTTCGGACCCTGTGTACCGCTCTTCGGAAATGGCTGCATTGCATGATGTTGCCCGTCGCTTACTGTTGGAAGCTAAGGCAACGCAGAAGACTCAGGCTGACCGCCACAGGCAGGCAGGGGAGGAGTTGGAAGAAGGGGATTTGGTGTGGTTATCTTCCAAACATATTAAACAGGCTGGGGGAAAGTTTGCGCCTCGGTATTTGGGTCCCTTTCCTATCGTTAAAAAGATTTCTTCTGTTGCGTTTCGTTTGCGTTTACCGTCTAGTTTAAAGGTCCATCCAGTCTTTCATCGTTCGCTGTTGAAACTTGATACCTCTAGTCGTCGTGGTGCTATAGCGGAGGGTATCACTGCCACTTCTCCGCCATCGGGGGGGGAGGCCTTTGTGAGAGGGGATAGTGTTATGATTGAGCCTCATGGCTCTGTTACTGACAGACGTGGGCGTAAGACTCCTCGAGAGTCAGATACTCTCGAGGAGCGAGAGAGAAAAAGACTGCGAGACATATTTGCAGCACCATCTGACGAGGAGTCTTTCGAAGGGTTTACGGAGAGAATGGAGGAGGGGCTGGTTAGCTCAGAGGAGGATGAGATGGATTGGACTCGGGTAAGGGAGGAAGTGGGTGCCACTGGCCATGATGGGACAGAAGATGAATGGGGACCTTCAGGATTAGACCCATGGTTTAGCTGGAGGGATGGGACGGGATCCACAGCTGGAGATGCTGTTGGGCGTAGTCAGAGGTGTTCCAGCTCTGACGAGGAAAGTGATGAGGAAACGCCCGGGTTAAGGAGGACAGCTGACAGTGATGAAGATTTGTAACTGGCATAAAATGGGGCTTGAGAGCAATTGCAAATTGCGTTGGGCAAGGTAATCTGGGCAAACGCTTGGGATCCGTGTGTGTGTGGGACGCTTCCCTGAAGACTTGTGTGCTTTCCTGTGCTGTGACCTTGACCTTCCGTCGTCTTCTTGACGGACGCCATCTCCTGCTTTGAGAACTCGGACTGAACTGACCACGGCTTGTCTTCCCCCCTTCTTGGACTTGGAAAAACTACAAACGTCTGCTTCTGGCTTTGATCTACGGAACGGAACTGGTCTACTCAACTGCTACAATCCTTGGCTGATTTACTCGTGTTGGAGATCCTGTCTGCTGTGTGTGTGGGGGAGCGACGCAAGTTACTCTAAGCACAGTGTTGGCAGCAGAGAGGAATCTGCTGCCAATTAGTTGCATTCTTTGTATCTTTTGTTCCTTGGCTTTCGTTTCGTTTATACCCAGGCTGAAGCAAGCAGTTTGTTTTTTACCCGGATTAAACTCCGGTTTAATCCGGTTTATCTTTTGAACATTTACTTTTGCCCCTTTTTGCTCCTAAAGGCAAAAACTGCCTGGCCCTTGTGTTTTACGGGCATTTTTGAGTTCTGTAATCTAATAAACTCTGTTACTTTGAATCTTGTGGCGTTCTGTCCTTGACACTGATATAGCTTTGTAAGTACAAGCCCCCCTCTTCTACTTCTACTCTTTAAATTGTGGATATGGGCTTCATTTACTGAGATGAACTGATTGATAGCAAAGTAGTTACAGCAATCTGAATAGTTCTTTCCTAATCGTTTGTAGAAATCATGATTTGTTTTTCTTCATATTACCATTAGAGAACTTTTTTCTTTCTTTAAATTTAGATCACATATAACTTGTATAAAGCATATAGAGCAGTGGTAAACTGTCTGGGATTTCTGGGAGTTGTAGGCCAAAAGCATCTTGGGATCCCAGGTTGAGGACCAATGATATAGAGACATGTGGGCTGATACAAGTGTGTTGTGATCTGGTAACGTTTGTAGCATCTGTTTTGAAGTCCACCTAAGCAGCATTTGTTAATTATGAAATTAATTTGGAGAAAAAAAAGAAAATTAATATTTGATTTATGTGTCATTCTTCCTCTCTAATAGAAATCAAGGAGCATACAGGAGGTTCTTGGGCACCCTTCGTCTAAGCCAGTGGTTCTCAACCTGTGGGTTCCCAGATGTTTTGCCCTTCAACTCCCAGAAATCGTAACAGCTGGTAAACTGACTGAGATTTCTGGGAGTTGTAGGCCAAAACACCTGGGGACCTACGGGTTGAAAACCACTGGTCTAAAATATTCTAAATTAGTCTAATTTTATATCCAGTAAGACTATCATGGACCTTCAGACCACACCCTGGAAAGTTATGTATGTAACTCACCTGCAGAGAAGTATTTATTATTTTTATCAGATGCACTGAATAAGTACCTTAGTTAGTTACACCATACTAGCCTTTCCTTCAGTTCAGCAGGTAGGGGAAACACTTGGTAGGGAGGTAGAAAACATCCATGTGGGCTGATTATTATGCATGCAGACTATGAGTTATGTGTTGTCCATTCTGATCTACAGCATTTCCTATTAATCATTACAGTAGCAAAAGGACAGTAGAAGGAACACAGACACTTCCATTGGAATATGCTTTATTTTGTGGTGATTGTTTAGATCAGACTTCCCCCCACCCAGATGTCACCAATGGACTAATTGGTTTACTTGATCTCACCGTGACATGGATGCAGAAAATGATTGCGGGGAGAGATGCCTTTTCCAGATTTCCCAGAGAAAAGACTGAAAACAATGGCTTTGCTTCTTGCACTATAGCTCTTATTCTGTGGGTATTTAATTCAAATAATAACTTCTTAACTTTTGATGTTGTGCCAAAATACACAGTCACAGTTGAGTCTACAGTGGATTACACCATCGGAGTGGCTTGAGGGTTTGGAATGAAACTGGGATATAAACTGAAATTACTCAAGGAAACAGTTATGTTCCTTAATTTTGGCTGTCTGGCTTTTAAAACAGGCATTTGTGTGTTTTGTTTTGGAAAAATTATGAGAATTTAGGTGTCATTAATCCAAAAGAGGATAACGCTTTGAGACTAGGAAGTTGGGAACTAGTTGCTATATCAGATTGCATTTATTAACATTAATGAGAAAATTAATATTGGATATTTTCAAACCATTACTCTTTGTACAGGCGTTGTTTTATGTTTGAAAATGTTCCACATAGATAGCTCCTTGCCTTTTTTTTCACTGCAGTTACAGTATTAAGATTAGGTCTGAGAGCTGTATACTGGATTTGTTTCTTAGTTACACTGGAGTATACCTCAATCTTATACAGTAGAGTCTCACTTATCCAAGCTAAACGGGCCAACAGAAGCTTGGATAATTGAATATCTTGGATAATAAGGAGGGATTAAGGATAAGACTATTAAACATCAAATTAGGTTATGATTTTACAAATTAAGCACCAAAACATCATGTTTTACAACAAATTTGACAGAAAAAGCAGTTCAATATGCTGTAATGTTATGTTGTAATTACTATATTTACAAATTTAGCACCAAAATGTCACGATATATTGAAAACATTGACTACAAAAAGCCAGAAACTTGGATAAGCGAGGCTTGGATAAGTGAGACTCTACTGTACTTACAAACACAATCAAAGGGGTTGTGTTTTGGTGTTATAGTGTCGTGATTTTGATAGTTTAAAGTCTACTCTTGGTAAAACATGTAAGATCCATGCCAAAGATAAATATAGATAACCTCTGTGTTCAAAATAAAACTGCTTATGGGAGCCCAGAATCTCACCTTCAGGTCTATTTCCTACTTTACATTTAATTGAGTCATTTACATGGTTCAGTACTTCACATTCTGCTGCATTAAAACAGAGCTGCAGTTTGTTTTAAGATTAGGTATTTCCTGTTAGTTTCAAGGAGGCTCTGGTTGACATTTATTGCAAACCAGAGTGCACTCATTTTAATGAATTTCTGCAAAAAAATGTTGTTGGCAAAGACAGGATTAAACCTAAGGCTAAGTTGTAAATTGATATAATATCCTTTAGTCTGAAAAGAACACTGCCAATATCTCTGGGAACCATTCAGTCCTGTTTTCTAAAAGTGGGGCTTTCTCATAGAGTCCTTTTCCTAGAAGTAATCTGCTTGGAGACCTCACAGCTTGGAGAATGTTTTGAATGTCCACCCTAATTTAAAATTACAGATAAACTGATTGAGCAAAGGTTTTGGAGCACAGAAGGAAATGTGGTGAGTTCAGCAGTTAAGGCTGGGTCTACAGCTATTACTGCTAAATGAGTGCTCAATGTGAGCAAACCTAGATAGGACCCTTGAGGCTGAATTGATGTGCCAAGCTCTGTCTAAACAAGTCGTGCAGTTCGTTCTGAAAGCTATATGTACACTTAACTATTGTAGATACTTGTTTTTTGCATGGACCAATGCAACATATCACTAGTTCAGATATTTCAGGTCTTATGTATCTCATGTGTCGTTGTTTCCCACTTTGAGTGAAATTATTAATCTTGTTGACTTCAAAACATCATATAATGTATTTCAGTAGGGTATAAAACCACCAGGATTTAAGAATGTGTTGCAATTCCCAGATCCGATTCTGGAAGGTTCTTCTAATGAGAGAGAATTATGATGGGAAAGTCTGCAACTGCAAAAGACTTTTTTTGCGAATGACCAGTACTTAGGTACCATTTGCTACCATCAAGTTACTTGGTAACAAAGTATACCCACAACTGTGCAAATTTGTTAGGGACCCTTGCTATCCTACTTTTAAAAACCTGTTTTCAAAATGTCCCAATGTCTCTTTTCTCCTCCCACTTTCCTTCTCTCTACTCCGGTCAATTTCAGCAAACTGAATTCAAAGTGCAAGATAGTTTGCACTCGGTTAACTCAGAATCTTGCCCTACCATGTAGACTCAGGCAAAATAAACTGCTACGATCTCTCCTAGATTTTTGTTCTTCCTCACCTTTCCCATCTTGACCATACTCTGATGTTGTTTAGTCAAATGTGTCCTTGTTTTTGCCCATGGAATACTGGAAGGTATATTGGAGGGTATGAGGTATCTGAGCCTAAATGCCCTAAAATGCACCAGTTTCTCTATGATCTTGTAAAAAAAAAGCAAGATCAGCTCTGGATGGTACTTGGATGGGAGATCTGATAAATACCAGATGCTGTAGGCTCATCTCAGAGGAAGGAACTGGCAAAACCACCTTGTTTAAGTGAGTCCTATGAAATTTATGGATTGCCATGAGTCAAAAGGCAACTTGAAAACACACTCACACACACAAGCTAGCTGATTTTGTGTGTAAAAATAAATGTCAAGGGTTTTTTCTATCTACAATTACGATCTATTGTAAATAAGAACATGCTTGTAAAACTTCCATTTTAGAAAGTACAACTCTTCAAATATGTTGGTTCACCATTTCTTTCTGCTTGGGTTTTGGTAATTCTATTCTCAGCATATTTTCAAACAATTCCCAGTAGTACCACAAAGTAAACTTACAGCTTTGGGAAGACATTGTACATGATCTGGAGATATTTATAGTAGCATGATTCAACAATAAACCTGTATCCTTACTAAAAATATTCTTGTGAGCATTTTATTTCAATTTTATTGTGAAGTTAATAGTGATTTATATTTAATTCTGAGACTAGCCTTTCACAACTTGATGCCCTCCAGATGTGTCCATCAACATCACAGGAATTGAATTCTAATACAACTTGAGGGCCTCAGGTAGTAGAAAGTTGATGTGGAAAGTTGGAAGGAAGAGAAAATATTGTCAACGGTTTTGCTTGCTTCTATCTTGTGATTCCTTTAAACATGTGGGTGAGTTTACTATATAAACTCGTGTATAAGTCTAGAATTTTTTTGCAATGGGGATTACTTTTTCTCCTCCAAAAAAGAATAACCTTGTTTGCATTTAGTCTTCCTATTGTGGTCTATGGCTTCCTACTATGGATGGGTCAGAGCATAGGAAAGCTAGAATAATTATATTTTAACTAAGTACTTCATCCCACAAGAGCGGGGGGGGGGGGGGGGGAGAGGAATCATTTTCTTTTTGTGGCATTTTGTGGGGTTCCATCTTTAAAGAAGATGGAGAATTTACTCATCCACATCACACAAGATAGCCTCCTTCACTCAACCATTTCAAGAATGCCAGCACACCTTTTAAAAATATGTATCCGTTTTGAAGCACCACTTTCCATGGCATCGTTCCCCTTAAACTCATACACTTGATTTCTGCCAATATTTGAAATTCTCCTATTTCTACAAACTGCGAAGACGAGTCCCATGAACAACCACCAGAAGTCATCCAGCATTGTTAGAAGTGTGTAGAAATGAGTAAAAATGAAAGGAAACTTCCATGTGACGAAGTACTAAGAATTGGCATCTCCTAGGTTATTATATAGTTAAGCTTTACAAAACACTGCAAAGAATTGTATATGTTGTATTTCATTGACATTTGGATCCAGTTTTTATATATTTTTTTCTATGCAAGTATATGCCCACTGAGTATATACCAACATAGACTTTTATCTAGTGTTTCTTAAGGAATCAGATGTAGTGGATTTTTTTCCACAGTGCAAAGAACAAGTGTTGTCTTTGTGTCCTTTATTATTGCATTCGCTTAGTTTTCTGGAAAAGTGCCATAAAACATGAGTGCAGTGGCTCATAGACCAGCACTACTCTAGTATAGTAGCGCTGCTCTAGTATATAAAAACTGCAATGAATCAGTTAGGAGATTCTTTGCAATAGGATAGTACAGAATCTTTCCCACATTATTTATTTATTTATTTATTTACAGTATTTATATTCCGCCCTTCTCACCCCGAAGGGGACTCAGGGCGGATCACATTATGTACGTATAGGGCAAACATTCAATGCCCATAAACACATCGAACCGAGACAGAGACAACAATTCTTTGTTACACTAGACTAGTGGTTCTCAATCTGGGGTCCCCAGCTATTTTTGGCCTACAACTCCCAGAAATCCCAACCAGTTTACCAGCTGTTAGGATTTCTGGGAGTTGAAGGCCAAAAACATCTGGGGGCCCCAGGTTGAGAACCACTGCACTAGACTACAATAGTCATCCCTCTATCTGTTTATGCATATGGAGAATGTTCTGCTGTTGCATTTTTAAATGGGGTTTTTGAGAGTAGTTTCAGGGGCTTCAAAAGTAATGTCTAGGGACTACATTCTGCCCACTCTGACCTAGAGTATACCCATACTATCTCATTTTTCACCAAATCCTCTGTTCCTTTGTAAGCTTGCAACATTAGAAAAAGTGTGACAGCTTCTGGATAATTTCAATTCCTAGCTCATTTATTTAAATAATCTTCAATATCAGCACTTTCAAGTCAAAGTAATTAATATTTCACTGTATTCTGTGATACTCAAGCCCTTTATGGAGTACTGGGGTCATTTCTGAGAAGCTATTGTAAGGTGAAAATATACCAATTGGAGTGGGTTCAGAGAAGGGCAGCAAAGATGATAAGAGTCAAAATCTATGAGGAAATCTTGAGGGAGTTGGACAGTTTGACATGGTGAAGAATAGACAAAGGAGTGACATGGCTGCACTCTTTCCATACCTAAAGGGCTATCAAAAATGGAGAGGGTATAGGTTTGTTCTCTGCTGCTCCAAAGCATCATACCAAATCTAATGGTTTTAAATTACAGGACAGTAGATACTGAGTGAACATTAGAAGGGACTTCTTGGTAGTAAGAACAGTTTTGACATGAGAACCTTTTTCCTGGAGAAAAGTGATAGGATGCCTTTTTCTGGATGTTTTTACAAAGAGGCTGGACAACTACTTCCTTGCAACTTCATGATTTTATTATTTTGAGTTGCTATAGGTTTACTGTCATTACATATTTTCTGTTTTCTTGATAATTCCTTAAATGCTAAATTGTAAATTATGGACATGAATAAAATGAAATAAAATGAAAAAGTAGGTTATAATATCTGAGAAATGTTGCTGTGTAATCTGCTAAAACACAAGTCTGTTCTACATCAAATGAAATGTGTGTGTTTAAATATAGTGATGAGACCATGTTAATATTCTGTTTGAATAAGTATGTAGACTGATGGAACAGTGGATTTTCTTCCATCCATGGTTACAATAACTTTTGCAATATTTTTCTTATAACATCTGCTTCAGAATGTCTCCTTTTTTCCTGTCTGGCTAACAGCTCACAGCTTTGTAATGTGCTCTCATAAGAGAATACAGATGCAATGGGGAAGAAAGGCCTAAATTAACGTCATTCAGTTGCCATTTTTACTATATACTAGAGAATTAAGAAATACCCTGCAGTGTTGATGCATGATGTTGTTCTCTGTGGTTCTGTTTCTTTGCTTGAACCATACTTCATTCACATAAGGATTTTGCAGAGCCACAGTAAACAAAATAGATATATTGAACTATTTTAATGATCATATCAGACTGTTGGCTTTTTGTAAAGTTGGATTAATTTCCATACTTAAGCAAGCAAGCTATCCACATTGTACTAGTCACTAAACTCAAGGAATCTTGTTTGATTTTTGCAGATGTTTCATGTAAACTTGGTTGCCTTTCTTCCTTTGTTTTCATAGTGATCCAGCTGCTAAAGCTCTGTGGGAGTCCTTAATGAATCTCAAGCAGAAAGAAGCTGTGATGGAAGTGAGGAGACATCTAGTGGAAGCGGCAAGCAGAGAAAGTTTGCCAATCAAGATGAGCATGGGTAAGCTTGAAAAGCGGTTGCGTGCAGCTAACTTATGATGTGGAATATATCAACGACATCCAATCCTTATCTATGTCTGATCATGTAATGTTGAGTCAGAGAGTCCAAAACTAATCTTTGTGAAGCAACTTGGCTATTAATGAAGGTGAGGTTGTTGGCCATGTCTCTAGAGCTTGGTGGATTAAAACTTTATAGTAATTTTGAACAGTTTCAAGCTTGTAGTCTGCCCTGCAGGCTTATAATGAAAATATGTGTATAATGATTCTTCTTGTCTTTGGTGCTTTAAATCATGGGCTTAGGGAGATAATGGTGTGCAGAGATTTGTTCTGAGTGTGGAGATATTTTTATAAGAGCATATTGAATGTTACATTGGGTTGCTGTGAAGTTTCCAGGCTGTATGGCCATGTTCTAGAAGCACTCTCTCCTGACATTTTGCCCACATCTATGGCAGGAAGGGCGAAATGTCAGGAGAGAATGCTTCTGGAACATGGCTATAAAGCCCATAAAACCACAGCAACCCAATTATTCCAGTCATGAAAGCCTTCGACAACACATTAAATGCTATTTTGCTGAGTAGGAACCAGATATTCAAGCCCTTTGTGCAGTCAAGAATAAGCAGCTACTGAAGGCTTTTTAGTATTCATTGCTAATGCAAGATTTGAATGTTAACAACCTACAGTTTACCTTTCTGTTTACCATTATGATAAATCAGTTCTTTTCCCATTGAGCGCTGTAAACCACTCTTTCTGGAATGGGGAAAGGGTTGAGGTGGGAAGACGTACCACCATGTTGAACTGATAGTAGTTCCAAACAGTGCACATAAGTAATGCTAGTGCCAGTGGTAAACAGCACTGGGCCAAATATACATCCATCAGTCCACTATTTTGCAATGGTAATCTCTCCTGGGAAAAGTTTGCTATTATATAAATGCATTCTTGACTGCAATGGGGAAGGGCAGGATGGTTGCAATAGCCCTGCCAGCATCCTTCAGCAATCTGGTCTGTTTGGATGAAAGCTTTGTGCTAGCTGTGTACTATGATTGGAGCAGGATTGCAACTGCTTTAAAACTCCATTCACCCCTATCTGTGGCCTTGTTATACTGAATACGTACTCCACAAATATGTTTTAAAGAATCATGTTGAGGTTTGCACAAAATAGTCACAATACGAATAGAATTAGGTTAAATTAATTATCTGAAAGTACTTGTCCCTCTAGTTAGTCAGTAATTTCTCAGTTACTTCTGAGAAATCTGGTAACAAATTTGCCAAGGGGCAAGGGCATGTTTAGTGACCCGTATTAGCTCTAGTGATGCTTGGAGGTATCTCATGTAGGCCTGTTTTACATCTCCTGAAAGTGACCTCTTATGTTCCTCTCCTTGGTTGTCAGAAAATAATTATTAATCTCCAAGTAGTCAAGAAGGACATAGGATTATCAGGAGCCACTTGTGATTTCAAGCATCTTTTTAGCATCTAGCCATTTGAAACCCGACTTCGTATAAAAAACACAGATACTTGAATTAAAGTGGGAGTTTACTGTGTCTAATTTTATCTCAAAGGGTGCTTGAGAAATATTTTTCCACAAATACATGTTTTAACAACAGTGGCTTAACTCCAGTGGATTTCATACATTTTTTCATTTGACTTTTGGCACTTCGAAACAGCTTTTCCCCCCATTTGAATTCTTCTGTGTTGAAGACTGAGAAGAACATTAGTCTTTTCATTGTAAAGACCCAACTGTGTTAACAGTTTTAAATCATTTTAACCCCCCTTGTGAAAACTGGCCCTAGGCTAGTTTTGAACCAAGCTGGCTTTGTTAGCTGTGAAAGTGACAATGTGTAGAGGTAACTTGAAAGTATGCTATTGACTGTGCTCCTATATTTTAAATTGGATTTTAGCATATATGAACTGTTTTTCTAAATAAAAACAAATATAAGCACGTGATGTTGAGCTAATTTAATAGATATTCTCATCCTACTTTAAATCCAGGACAAAATTCTTTATTAGAATTATTACAATAATACTAGAACATTGGTTTTCATTTTTTCACATCAATATCTGAAAGTTTGGTGATCAATATTAAGCTTGGTGGCACACAAATGTACCAGATTGGATCTTTAGATTCAGGTTGAATGTAGGGGTATTGTGAAAAGGACAAGCACTCCAAGGCCAGTTTGGGTCATACTATAAAATCATTCAGGTAATGGCATTCCATGCAGTCATGCTGGCCACATGACCTAGAAGGCGTCTACGGACAACGCCGGCTCTTCGGCTTAGAAATGGAGATGAGCACCAACCCCCAGAGTCGGACATAACTAGATTTAATGTCAAGGGAAAACCTTTACCTTTAACTATAAAATCATTCAGGGTACCATTCATCTTACTACAAAATACCTCATATAGGCATGCTCTGTAGAATTGATTTTCAGCTGCTGGATTCTATGCTCTGTAAAACCACTTCTGCCCATCACCACCTTCAGCTAAACAGAAACTGGGCAGAAACCTCTTAATATCTTAGCTCTGTTATCAGGGCTGGCAATGCCATAGTTGTGGGCATCAGAGTGTATATCGATATTCTTCCCCGAATGCCCACCAAGTCTGCAATTTAAAAACCCTTTTCATACTTTCAAATGTTTTTATACATAAAGATACATAGATTCTGTCATGTTTGCATTTGTCTCATGGTCCTGCCAATTTGTCTTTCGTTGTAATAGTGCATAATCAAGTGGCCATTGTATGAAAGTTGCTGCAACACCATCCAGAAAACCTATCACTCAAAAAAGAGAAAAGAATAGAAACCAGTGACCAAACGAACTCATAAAAGCCCCCTACTCACTCTTGTGTTACCCAGACTGCAGAAACACATGTTGCTACTGGAAAGCAGTTAGTTTGTTGAGTCACAGTCTGGTTAACTTACGATGCAGTTCTGACAGTGTATGGCCCCTTCCACACAGCTGTATAAAATCCACATTGAACTGAATTATATGGCAGTGTGGACTCAGATAATCCAGTTCAAAGCAGATATTGTGGATTATCTGCCTTAATATTCTGGGTTATATGGCTGTGTAGAAGGGCCCTTAGATATACCTGAAATGCAACTGTTTCATCGTGGAAATATTTTGCCATTGTACTCATCTGATTACTTTTCAGTAATTTTGAAACTGCACCCGAAACTATTTACATTTCTTCAAGGTGATGCTAGACGTGAACAAAACTTCTGAGATGATTTTTTTCAGTTTTTATGTGAATCTCAATTTGCATAGCTGTGTAACATTTCTAGTTTAGTAGTCTTCCCGTGACAACAGAAACAAGCATTGTCTTTATTGGTTTAACTGATGAATCTTAAGATCACTAGCTTCTGAAAGAGTTGTTATGTGGCCTAAATAAGTCTTCACTTTCATTATTTTGTGTTTTGTATCTTATGTTTGTCAGTATTTTAACAGTAAATTGTCTTGACAGATAAGTACAATTTAAATGCAGTATGTATATAAAATAGAAAATAAAGATGATAGTATTAGGAACCTGTTTGAGAAAGCAACTTTCTAAGGTCATCCTTGTTGCAGAAATAGAATGAAATAAAATAAGGGGTAGAACTTTTACTTTTTAATGGCATGATTCACTTTAATTCTGCTGAAAACAACACTAGGGAAAAGTCCCAAATGTCTTTTAGGTATGCTAGTGACAGAAGGTAGGGGTGTATATGGCGTTGAGTGGATCTGATCTTCTGTTATGAAGAAGTAAAGCTAATATGGTGTCAAAGACAGAACGCCACCAAATAGAGTACAACACAGTTTATTGAGGTTACAGAACTAAAAAATGCCCGTAGGAAACAAAGGACTAGGCAAACACTTGTCTTCAGTGTGAAAAGTAACAGAAACAGCTTCGTTTGAATTAAAACGGTTTGAAAGAATAAACCGGATTAAACAGGAGTTTAATCCGGATTAAATCAAAAGTGCTTACTTCAGCCTGGCAATTTAAACAAACAAAAGTTGGTAAACAGAGGTCAAAATGAACACAAAAACTGGCAGCAGATTCCTCTCTGCTACTCAAAAGCTACAGATGAGTAACTCAGGCTGTTTACTCCTCCGTGCAACGAGCGAAATCCAGGTCCAGGCACATCAATCAGGGTAACGGCGGTCAGCAGGGTCCCAATCCGGTCCAAGGTCGAAAGCCAAGCGCAGATGTCTAAAGTTCCACAAGTTCCACCAATAGCCACAGAAGGGATAGTCCAAGGTCGTAGTCAGTCAGTCAGTCCAGCGTCAATCCAGAGTAGGTAATTAATGTCCGTCAAAAAGACGACGGAGGTCCAAGCTATCAAGATTAAACACAAGTTGCACAGAAAAACCCCACACAGTTCCTCCCGCCGTCTATGCCCAGTGTCCTTGGTAACTTACGTATCCAGCAACGAATCACACCCGTCTTCAGGAAGTTCCCCAACAAGAGCCCAAGCGTTCGTCCAGATTACCTTGCCCAACGCAATTAGCCATTGATCCTAAACCCCATTTTATCCCAGTTCATAACTCCTCATCGCTGTCAGCTGCTATCCTAATTCCAGGTGCCTCATCATCATCATCCTCATCAGAGCTAAAACACCTTTGACTACGCCCCACAGCATCCCCAGCTGTGGATCCCGCTCCATCCCTCCAGCCCGTCCATGGGTCTGATCCTGCAACCCGCCAATCGTCTCCCATACTATCATTGCCGGTGACACCCAAATCCTCCCTTACACGAGTCCACTCCATGTCATCCTCCTCTGAGCTAACCATCTCTTCCTCCATTCGCTCAGTAAAACCCTCAAATGAGTCTTCATCTGTTGGTTCTGCAAATAAGTCCCGGAGCCGTTTCCTTTCACGCTCCTCAAAAGAGTCTGACTCTCGAGGAGTCTTACGACCCCGTCTCCTAGTATCGGAGCCAGAAGGCTCAACCATAACATATGGATATGCTTTTTAGAAGGAGAATCAGTTTTAAGTGGTTTCTGCTGCCTTTGGGAAGTACAAGTTTTTAAGGTAACACAAAAAACTCTAACAAAATTGCTATAATAAATCCAGAGACTATTCTTCTAGGAATCATGGTATGATGAGCTGTATCTCAACATCTCAGTTACACATGTCATATTTCAGACTGTATCACCAAAATAGACTAAAGTTAACATGGCCACAACGATCTAGCTCAATTTTTTGACTTTTCTGTTCTTTTATTATTGTTCTCCACCCCCCTAAATTTTTTGACATCAGCTACTTGGATGAAAAGTTTGAGGAAATCTTTGTACACAAAAGTTACTTTTATTTCTTTTTCAAAAACGGATTGTACAATTAGGCCTCCATATTTGTGGGTTTCACTTTTGCAGATTTGATTATTCACACATTTGATTGAAAGTTTTTAGGGAATTTCTAGGTTCTCCAGTACCATAGGGTCAACTTTTGCTGGAAACTAACCATAGAATCATGCTGGAATCTCTAGATCCTCCAGTACGATTTTATTATTAGTTTTCAGTAGAAGTTGATTTCAGAGTCATCTGGATGACCTAGAAATTCCTAGAGAAATGCTCTCTCAAGTATAAATAAAGCAGGTTTTTTATTTCTGGTTTTTCACTTTTGTGGGCTCCCTAATTCTATACAATGTGAAGGGCTGCGTATTCTTTTCACTTTGAGAAATCTGGTTTAGACTTCGTCAAAATGAGTAGTAATCTCTTACACTATTTTTTTTAAAAGATCAATATCTTAAAGCAGTTATCAACAGCCAAAAGGCAGTCAGATTTACTCTTAAGTGCAACCCTCTTATTTTCTCCCTGGGTTTCATCAGTTATGGTATTTTAACACACTTGAGAATATTCAGTCCTAAAAGAAAGTTCTATTCTGCATGGCGCTTCCTAGAACAAAGAAGTGTTGTTCCTTCAAGAAGAAGTGTTGCTGCTTCTCTTCCCAGCCCTCACTTCCTTCTCAGACTCATTGGTGATCAGATGTGTATCACAGAATGCTTCTTAAAAGTGATGCTCCATGATGCTTTTGTTCAATCCTTTGCTATTAGCATATTATTTGGCAGCGAAAGACACTTTGCTACAAATGTCGTTTTGTGGCTTCAGAAATGGTCTGCCTTGGCTGGCAGTTGTAACAGAGGGCAGTAAATCTAAACTCAGGCTGAATCCCTTTATTGGCATGTTGAATGATGAAAGCTGAAACACCAGGAGGATAACAGAAACAATGTCTTCTCTTCTGCGCCTCTAACCCTCCATTAATGGAAGAAAGCCTCCTCAGTTCTTTTCTGGTAAACTATGCAGAACGCAACCTGAAAGACTGAAGCATCTCATTAAAGAACACAACGCAGACCTAGCCTAAACCAACAATGTATGGATACAGCAGGCTTTGTGAAACAGGCTTGGATAAGGCTGCTGTAAATTCATTAAGTAGTGTATATCTGGCAAAAATAAATAAATAAAAGAAAATAGCAGATTTCTTGGGGAAGGTATGTTTAAACTTTAGGATCATACAAGAAACAAGGTAAAGGAAGAAATATGAACAGCTTTGGCCTTATCAAATGAGGGAGATTAGAAGCACTAGGCACTTTTGTAGTGTTTGAATTGAACCTTTAACATATGTATATTACATATGTTTTAATACTGCTTTGTTTTACTTCACATATTTTAACTGTGTTGTATCCCACCTTGAGCTGCAAGGAGAGGTGGGTAATATTATTATTATTATTATTATTATTATTCAAGTTTTAGTGTATGCGTTGTGAGTATGTTGTTTATTCGTTCAGTTTCTTCCGACTTTTCGTGACCTCATGAACCCACGCCAGAGCTTCCTGTCAGGCCCTCACCACCCCCAGCTCCTTCAAGGTCAAACCAGTCACTTCAAGGATACCATCCATCCATCCATCCATCCATCCATCTTGCCCTTGCTCGACCCCTCTGCCTTTTCCCTTCCATTTTCCCAAGCATAATTCTCTTCTCCTAGATTTCCTGAATTCTCATTATGTGGCCAAAGTACTTTATCTTTGCCTCTAATATCCTTCCCTCTAGTGAGCAGTCGGGCATTATTTCCTGGAGTATGGACTGGTTGGATCTTCTTGCGGTCCAGAATTTTCCTCCAACACCACAGTTCAAAAGCATATATCTTCCTTTGTTCAGCCTTCCCTATGGTCCAGCTCTCACATCCATAGGTTACTACGGATGTGAGTAACCTGTCAGTTACTCACGGGGAATACCATTGCTTTAACTATGTGGACCTTCGTTGCCAGTGTAATGTCTCTACTCTTCACAATTTTATTAAGATTAGTCATTGCTCTCCTCCCAAGAAGTAAATGTCTTCTGATTGCCTGGCTGAACTCTGCGTCTGCAGTAATCTTCACGCCTAGAAATACAAAATCTGTCACTGCCTCCACATTTTCTCCCTCTATTTGCCAGTTATCAATCAGTCTGGTGTTGTGAGCATAGTTATCAATAATACTATGCTCATTGTAAAGCATGGGAGATATACAACCTTGATTTGAACTTTACAACATAGTATTGAGAATTTCCACTTGGCCACTGAAACTCACTGGAGCCCCTTCTACACTGCCATATAAAACTCAGATTATCTGCTTTGACTGGATTATATGGAAGTGTAGACTCATATAATTCATTTTAAAGCACATAATGCGGATTTTCTGCTTTGATTATATGGCAGAGTAAAAGGTGTCTAATTGATTCAGTGTGGAATATTACAAAGATGGGCTGCACTCTCTCAAGGGTGGTTTGTCAGGAGCTAGTTGCTGGTATGGGGTAGGACTGAACCCTGCGATAGACAAAGGCAGAGCCAAAAATAAGTGAAATTCCATTCATAAAGTTCTGAACCCTTGAATCAAAGTAGGTTCAGCACTTCAGATAACTCTTTTGAGGTGGTAAACCAGAGTGGATTCACTGTTCCACAGCCACTGACCTACCCTTTCTTCTCTTTCTGCTGCTGCTGTCTTTCACTTTCTTCTCCTTTCCATCTTGCAAGCTTCTGGAGAAGGGATAGATCACTCTTAGAGAGATCTCTGCATGTCTGTGCAGAAGTAAGCAACAACACAACTTTGGAGTTCTTAAAGCACAGTTCAATTCTTTTTAAATTTAAATTCTTTAAATATTTTTTTGGTTCTAATAAAAACATTTGATATATAGGTTTCCAGATCTGAACTGCTCTAATTTCTTATCATTGATGGGGGTAAGGGCTCAATTTTCCTACTTAGCTCTGAAGAAACTTCATACTCCTACTCTCATCTCAGGCTGGATCAGATCCTGGAATACAGGGCAGTGTAGATCCAGCCTGGAGAAGTCAAGGGCACTCCATGCAGTCATGCTGGCCACATGACCTTGGAGGTGTCTACGAACAATGCCAGCTGTTTGGCTTAGAAGTGGAGATGAGCACCAATCCCCAGAGTCAGACACAACTAGACTTAATGTCAGGGGAAAACCTTTTCCTTTAGATCCAGCTTCTGTCTAAGATGTGGTCATAGTCTCTTGCAGTGGATTAATACACTACAGCTTGCATAAATAGCTCACAGGATGTAAGTTGTATACTCAGTTTTTCATGTTGCCCACAAATGATGGTCAGCTGGATCGGTTTCATGGACTTTACATTGATCCAGCTTCCAGCTGAACGAAAGCATTGCTTTTATGAAGTTTCTAATCTTGAAGTTCAGCTGTAAACCAAGAGCTAAAACTGAGATTGGGGTGCTGCCATTAGATTAGGAATCTGTTCTGACAGATTTGTAAGAGTTACCAAAATTGCATCATTTAGCTGTATCATTTTTCACTTATCCTTACAAAGTGTTTAAAAAATTCCTGGAAACATTGTTCTTTAAAAAAACATACAAGTTAAAATGAATTGATAGTGTGCTGTGTTTGCATATTAGGTTGTGGCTGGCATATAGTTGTAGAACCATTTGGCTGGCCTTACTGTCTCTTGCAGCAAGGAAGTTGGCGGACAATGGCCTTTTTGTATGTGTATGTGCGTCTTTTGGGATGATGCTGTATCTCTAAACTCAAACTTTTTTGTTGGAAGATATGAAGTTCAAATATTTTAACTTGAATCCAGAGCCAAGTATTTTGACTTGTCTGCCTATAGATTTGTTTATTTTTAAATAAAGTTAATCTAGACATAATGAAAGTTGATATAGACGCAATTAAAGAGAAACAATCAGTGATCTTGGTAAAATATTATACATACGTTCAGTATTCAGAGATACTATAATTTTTTAAAAAAATATATTTTTGTCCATGTGTTAAAGTGCAAAATTTATGTTTTAGTTGTTCTGGTCATAGTCCATAATTTCCAAAACCCACTTGAGATGGTCGTTTATAAGAGAGATCCTTCTAACAGTTTTGTTTTACATATCCATAAGAGATAAGGATTGCTTGCCAATGAACCTATAAATAAATATTTCATTTTAAAAATGACATTTTAGTAACTTTAGTAATTGTTTCCAATACCTGTAATCTTTGTTGCATTCCCTGCAAACCCCCTGTTAATGTGTGAGTTGGTTCTTCCAAACTATTGTCAAGAATTGAGAATTCTAAAAAGAGAGAGCCACCAGTGGTGCAGCGGGTTAAACCTCTGAGGTGTTGAACTTGCTGACCGAAAGGTTGCCTGTTCAAATCCTGGGAGCAGGGTGAGCTCTCGCTGTTAGCCCCAGGTTCTGCCAACCTAGCAGTTTGAAAACATGCAAATGTGAGAAGATCAATAGGTACCGCTCCGGTGGGAAGGTAATGGTGCTCCATGCAGTCATGCCGACCACATGACCTTGGAGACGTCTACAGACAATGTTGGCTCTTCGGCTTAGAAATGAGCATCAACCCCCAGAGTCAGACACAAGTAGACTTGATGTCAGGGGAAACCTTTACCTAACAATAGAGAGCTGCAAGTATTATTGATTATTGCCTCTGATTGTTGCTTCTCCATCCACTTGGAGCCTCTCTGGTCTTTTTGTAAAATCCAGTAGAAATTAGGGATGATGAAGGAGACTGTGTAATATTGTAGACAATTTCGAATATCACTGTTCAGACATTACAATATAGTAGTCCATTCAGCCAATCATAATTCAGGTTTCCTCAGTGCCTTTGCTCACTGTTGTGTATGGATGTGGGACTGGTATGGGCATGCCTTCTCTTTTTTTTAAAGGTCCAATGTTCTAAAAAAATCTTGATTTACAAAACCTATGCTGTTTCCCTCACATTCAGCAAGGAGGAGAAAGAATGGCCAAGGAACTCGGTATGAATCGCAGATATTGAACATTCAAGTATTAACAACTTGGCTAAAATACATAGAATCATAGAATTAGAAGAGACCTCATGGGCCATCCAGTCCAACTCCCTGCCAAAAAGCAGGACAATCGCATTCAAAGCACCCCCAACAGATGGCCATCCAGCCTCTGTTTAAAAGCTTCCAAAGAAGGAGCCTCCACCACACTCCGAGGCAGAGAGCTCCACTGCCGATCAGCTCTCACTGTTAGGAAGTTCTTCCTAATGTTCAGGTGGAATTTCCTTTCCTGTAGTTTGAAGCTATTGTTCCGCGTCCTAGTCTCCAGGGCAGCTCCCTCCTCCTTATGACTTCCCCTCACATATTTATACATGGCCCTTATCATGTCTCTTTTCAGCCTTCTCTTCTGCAGGCTAAACATGCCCAGCTCTTTAAGCTGTCCCTCATAGGGCTTGTTCTCCAGACCCTTGATCATTTTAGTTGCCCTCCTCTGGACACATTCCAGCTTGTCAACATCTCCCTTCAATTGCGGTGCCCAGAATTGGACACAGTATTCCAGGTGTGGTCTGACCAATAGAGGGTAGCATGACTTCCCTGGATCTAGACACCATACTCCTGTTTATGCAGGCCAAAATCTCATTGGCTTTTTTTTGCGCCACATACATTGTTGGTTCATATTTAACTTGTTGTCCATGAGGACTTCAAAAATACATTAAACTGCTTTTCTTTTTTGTGGTATTGGAATCTATTCTTATTCTTTCCATGCTTTCTGCCTCTTCTGGTACTAATTTTTCTCTGAATAAAGTACTCCAATATGAAATGATACGAAATGATTCTGCACAGAGAATCATTGGTCGCCCTTTCCCCTCTTTGGAAGAACATAGCTCCTGCAGCCTTAAGAAAGTTCAGAGCAATCTTGGAGATCTGTCTCACCCAGCATATTGTTTTTAAAAATTATTATAATCTGGCAGATGGTACAGGGTGACAAAGGCAAGGACAAACAGACTGAGTGACAGCTTTTATCCTAGAGTTGTTTGCATTGATGTGGCAAGGGGGACTGTGCGGTGGGGTGGGAGTGTGGAGGGGAGGGTGTGTTGTTTTGTGATGCATGCTGGAAAAAGCATTTAATTTCGTTGTACAATGACAGCAAAGTTATTCTAATCTATTCAAATTGCTGAGGAACATATCTACTTTGGTCGCTGAGGTTTGCTTATACTAAATCATTAGGGTCCTACCAGTGGACCAGTAAGTTCCAAACTTTCTAAAGGTTTACTGGTGAGATACCAGTCAAAACATGGTGAAACTTTTCTCCTGGAATTCCAGAATGCAGATGGGGGAAGTGTAATGTATATCTGCCATACCAAGCCACTAGCCAACAGATATATAATGGCTCAAGAAGCCTCCAAAACATGGTGAACATTTCCCCACATGTCCTCACCTTTTTGTGGGAGGTGTTGAGGGGTGCCCCTCTGAGGTGTCCTGGAGTACTAATGTGACCCCCTTCTATACAGGAATGGTGCAGTGAAACCCAGAGGGTGGGAGTAAATGACCAAAATGAAACACCTGCAGCCTTGATCAGTTACTCTTTTCCTTTGCTGTTGACCTGCAGGCAGCTGAATCAAACTGCAAAAGCCACTGCTCATCTGTATTTTAAAAGGAAAATGTAAGAAAAGGATAGGAGGGTGGACAAACATCTTTTCAGGAAGGGAGGATGGAGACAGTAACATCTAGCCATACCATAGTGAGTGTTCTAACAAGAAACTGTAATAAGAAAATCTTTGGCTACTGGAAAGTGCAATATAAACACAAATACTTGCTAGCACTGTTGTAGCATTCTGCAAACATGTTATACATCCACAGCCTGGTTTGTGAAACCCAAGGGAGCTGAGAGGAACATAAGGAACCACTTACTGTTGATTGTCAGTTGAAAGCTGGGGGAAGGTTACAGTCGAGCACCAACAAAACTGGACTGAATTTAACATACTTGGCAGAACCTGCACCCCCAGGAAAGAGGCCACTTATTCAGTTCCTCAGACTTTACTCCCCTATTAATTGGTCCCAGAGGAGATAATTAACTCTATATAAGGTCTAGAATGAAAGACTACATCTTTTCAGACACCTTTATTATTCCCGGACAATGCTTTTTTGACACCTCGTTCATCGGTAAAGTCTAGGGAGAGAAACCATGGTCTCCTCTGGGATTCTGAATTCTTGAACATGACATTTTAGTACTAATCAATCCATCTTGGAGCATGATGTTTTCTTGTAATGACATTTGTCCAACAGAAATGTCAAGGCTCATATAAAACCTTAAGTTAAGGCCACTTCTCTTGAGATCTTTTCCACAATGATCAGATACAGACTGCATGGTATTAGGAATGCGTATCTATTTCAAATACAACTTTCAAAATACGGTCAGTCAGGACTACAAAAAGAATTATTTTTGATGTAAAAAGGAAAACAACTTATTTGAAGCAGGCATGTGCTATTTGCATATGACTTAAGCCATGTCACTGTGTTTACCTAAACACATGGGATATACATGAGTTATGGAAACTTGAGTGCATCACCCTCCCCAAGGTCCTCATACCACATTTACCATCCCCCAAGAAGGCCCACAACTTTTTTCCCCACCCCATTCTGGATTCAATCTATACTTAAAGAACTTTGTGTCTTATGGGATGGGGAAGCAGGGAGGGTATAAAAAGAAGGGTTGAAACTCTATGGAGAGGGAGATAGGGGGTGGGGTGGGGGAAGAGAATGGGTCTATGTTAATTGCTGCAATAACATGTTTTATGCTTATGTCTATGTTTGATGTTTTTATAGTTTTAATGGTTTAATCTACAGTTATATGTTTTTATTTAGATATGTGATATAATATATATATATACACACACACACACACACATACACACACACACGAGGCACTGAATTTTGCCATTTATTATGTTGTAAACTGCTTTGAGTCCCCCCAGGGGTGAGAAAAGAGGTATAGAAATGCAGGTGGTAATAATAATAATAATAATAATAATAATAATAATAATAATAATAATAATAATAACAACAACAACAACAACATCGCCATGCACTCTGTAGCAGTGCTAACTTTTATGAGCCAAAAGTAAAGTTCTGAAGCTGATTTTGTAGCTCCATTTGGTTGAATGTGGTGACAGAGCTCCAGTGATTAGGGATCCCGATAAGGCTGAGCACCCCATCATGAGAGTTTAATATCCACATTCACTTGAACATGGTTACAGATTCCTCTTTAGACATTTCTGTTTGATGTGTGAAGGTCTAACATAGTTCCAGGTATTGGTGGCAGAACTCACATGCTTGTTTACATCTCTAACCTCATTATTAGCAATTCATGTGATCGGGTGCAGCTCCCAGCGGCGCAATGGATTAAACTTTTGTGCAGGCAGGACTGCTGACGGACAAGTCGGTGGTTCGGTAGTCCCCATACGGGGACATGAGAGAAGCCTCTCACAGGATGGTAAAACATGAAACATCTGGGCATCCCCTGGGCAACATCTTTACAGACAGCCAATTCTCTGTTACCAGAGAATCCGAAATCCAAGCCAAGGTACTTCAGTCCGTCAGCAAATGAACATCGCAACAGGAGGAAATCCACCTAGAATAGGGCTCCTGCGCAGGGAGGCTGCTGAGCAGAGCTCCTGTAGTTTGTTTGTTTTTACTTGTTACCAGAAGCAACTTGCAGTTTCTCAAGTTGCTCCTGACATGAGAAAAAAAAATGTGATCAGGTGATACTTTGCATTTCAAGGGCATTGACTACTTATGAATCCATAACCAAGTACAACAAATCAAGTAAACAATATCTGAAAACAACAAGGACAGATTATTCAACTCTGGTCATCAACTCATAGAAAGCTTCATATAATATCAATATTTGCCTGTTGCTGTCTATCTTCCTTTTCAGTCAGATAGTAAGTCCTTGCCCTTAGCTATTCTTCAGGAGGATCAATTAGGCTTCTAGTCCTTAGGAGGACTAATTAGGCTTTTTGGCTTCAATGGACCTGAAGCAAGGTTACAGAATGAACACAATGTTATTGGAAACTATATTAGGAAAGGCTAGAAGTCAAATCACTGAGAGAAACACAGTCATTACGGTTCTCCCCAGTGAATAACAAGCATTGCTGCACACAATGTATCTGAAATTGTCTTTCCTTCCAAGTCATTGCTAGCTTATTTCATATCTCCACTTTTCCCAATAAAATGCATTGGAGGAGGCTATTGGTAAATAACATTTAAATAAAACAAATACAATCAATCAGAACATAAAAATACACAAATAAAAAATAAATGTTAGTAGTTCATTAACTAAAACCCCTTGAACTACAAAGCAACTGAAATGCCACAGCCCCATCTAAAATACAAAAAAGCTTTTAGCTGCAGACATGGATAAGGGAAAAGAAGCCATTCTTGACAAGAGGTTTCAGAGTTGAGGACTGGTTACTGAAAAAGCACTCTCTCCCTGAAAAATATGTCTCTAAGAGTGTTGGGAACAAGAAAAAAACCTCTCTCTTTTATACACAAATCTTAATGCATAGGCAATCTTACATGGCACAATATGGTATTTCCGACAGAGGAATATAGGGCTTTGTAGGTCACTAGACTATTAAACGGTGCATGGAAACTAATCAAAATTTGGATGAAACTGCCTGTTGCCTGCAGCTGAAGTTTCTGAATACTTTTCAAAGGTAGCTTCACATATAGCATGTAAAGTAAGCCAAAAGAGGCAATAGGTCAGGTATATATTGCTATGACCAATCTTACATTTACAGTAACAGGTACAATTGGCACACTAGGATACTTTTGGCCACCACTGAAACTGTGAGAATCTTGAACAGAATCTAGGAATACATCAAATTCTGAATTTTAATTTTGGAAGAATATGTGACCTATCCAGTATAGCTTCTGCTCTGTGATCTCACATATGACTTACTAGATTCACCTTTTCCTGTCTCTGGATTCACCTCTGCCATCATGCAACCTCTTCCCAATATCAGATGCTGATTCAGAACTAGACAACATTTTTAGAGTCAAAAATCAGAAATTAAATGGCGGGTTGTATGGCAGGATGGAGACCTAAGGGGTACAGTAGACCATTGGTCATGGTATTAGGATGAAATTCAGAAAAGCCCTTTGTGTGAAACAGAGGTATTGCTGCTGGTTAATCACAGTGACTGAATATGGATAGACCACATGGTGTCACAGAAAAATATTTATCAGTGTCATCACTCATTCAGCCAGTCACTTTAGATATGTTTTAAGCCAAAAAAGGTAACAGTCCCACATATTTTAGGATCCCTTTCGCATCCCCAGACTGCATAAATTGAAATATATTCATTGGAAGCTTACCAATACAGTTTCCAAGTAAAATTCTCTCTGTAAATTGATTACAGAGAGAAATCTATATCTCAGTCTCTTAGACTAGGGCATTGTAGGTCTGACAGCCCCAAAGACCTCCATTTGGTAACTGTAGCAGAGAAGAATAAATTATTCCCTGCTACTGTTGTCTTCAAATGACACCAGTTTCTTTTTGGTTAGACTCACTCTGAACTTTCTTGCCAGTTTGCTTTAGTAACCATTTCACTTACTTCTTACCTGTGGCTTCTCTGTAAAAAAAAAAAAGAAAAAAAAAAAAAGGGAAGATCATTTGGCTTTTAAAATGCAAGAGTAGATGCTCAGATACAATTATGTCATTTGCCTGGTTTATTCCCTTGTGCTGGACATTAACAGAATTGCCTGTTGAGGCAACAGAAAAATCCAAAAGATGTTCCAGAATACCATTCATATCTATCAGCCTTCTGGTCCAAAGTGTCTTATTGGATTCCCAGTTCTGTAGGCAATCCAAATTCCACTAAGTCTAAACCATGCCAAATAGTGGGCTATATATGACGATGATATTGTAGAAAGTTCATCTGTACAATTTTTCACAAGAAGGCAAGTCTAGTACAGTCCCTGAAAACTTAATGGAGCAGATTCCATTGGGAAAGACCCATAGAAAAATCCATGTTTGTAGGAAAGCCACAGTACTGATGTTGAAGTTATCCAACAACAATCTTCAGGCCACTCCACTAGCTGAGAAATACCTTTTGTTTGGCAGTGGGAATGGTAGGTACACTGGTGAAATCTCTGTTCTGAGCATCATATCTTCACAAAAATGGGAAATAGAATAATAATCAACCATTTAACTCTGCTTTCTTGTCCCCTACGTCTGACTTACTGGACAATTTCTGAACCCGGGCAGGAAAAACTGGGAAGGGATTCTTTTCTCATCTAATCAGAACTGTGATACTTCAGATCAAACCTGGATGTCTACCATCTTGCCAAAGTCTTATCTGATATCAGTTCATGGGTCCTGCCAGCAAGGTAGATCACTTTCTCCAAATTGAGTGAGAAAGGTTTTTTTTTTTTTTTAATTGCAAGCTACCTTACCTCGCAGCCAGTATGGTATGGTATTGGACTGGAACACTAGGAGACCAAAGTTTGACTCCCCACTTGGTTATAGAATTCCCCCTAAGTGACCTTGCACAAGTCATGCTCTCTCACCCTCTGAGACAGGCAAGGGCAAATCCACTCTGAACAAATTTTGCCAATGATAGGTTAATGGTAGGGTCACCTTAGGGTCACCATAGTCAGAAATGATTTGAAGGCATATGATAACAGCAAAAGTATTTTATACTTTCTCTAAAAACAATGCTTTGAAAGGAAAAGAAAAGAAGATCTCTGTCTTTAATGGTAGTACTGTGTGCTATGGTGTATGTTTATTAACAAAATAGATTTTGAGTAAGATGCCATATATCATCACTGCTAAGATTAAAGGGGGAAGAAAACAGTCAGTGCAAGACATAAGAGTTGACATTTTCAAATCACCATGTCAATGTACTTGACATAGCTCTAAAAGAAATAAAGCATGACCGGAAGTTCAGATGTTTAGTCTCAAAACACATGTGGCTCTGGTTGCTTTTTAAGCTTTTGTGGGCTGGATGTTGGGCCCTTTTGTTAACTTTTACCCATGCAAAAGTTTTGTCAGTTTGATATATATGATATTTTGTTGACTTTTCATTTGGGCTTGATGTTTCACACAGAATTTTCTTGAATTTTGAATGTAATAGATCAAAAGAACTATGATTAAAAGGATAATAATCCTCATGATGTTGGGGCTCTAGATATATGAAACTAAGTCTAAAAGAACTTCTTCCTTTTCTGTGAATATGGAAACGGATACTGAACGTAACAATTCAAAGTCTAAAGGTTTTGTGAAATAACACTAATAACAATTTTTCTCCACTCACAAATCTTTGGGATGCTAACAGTTATTGCTCTCTTTCTCTTTAAAAACTTAGTTTGAGGTTGAAGAGAGAGAAAAAAGTATACTGTAGTTTACTCAGGAAATGATGTGTATTTTGCATAGTGGTGAAGTTAGGAGAGGCAGAAAGAAACCATCAGTAGTGGATAATATGACATAATGGGCATTACTAAAACCTAGATTCTCAGGATTGTAATAGCGGGTAAAATGTATTTCTGACAAACAGAACAAAACAGGAGAGGATAAATAGCATTAGATGTCAGTGATGTTGACAGCTGTGAAGAGATTCTGGTTAACAGAGTATCAGAATCCCTAGCTAGGATTGATCATGTTCTCCTGGAATTTGTTATATACTGGAAAGGGAAAGCAAAGCATGGTCAGATGCCCATTCTAAGAAAGAATTGCCATGTTCACTAAAAGACAAGTCAAAACTAACAAAATGAATTTCAATGGGGAGAAATGCAAAGTACTACACGTAGGCAGAAAAAAATGAAAGGCACAAGGATGGGTAACAACTGTCATCATAACAGTATGCATGAAAGGGATCTAGGAGTCTCAGAAGACCACATGCTGGACATGAGTTAAAGTGATGTGGCAGCTTTAAAAACCGATGTTCTAGTCTGCATCAATCAAAATATAGTGTGTAGATCTAGAAAAGTCATAGTCCCACTCTCTTCTGCTTTGGTCACACTTCACATGGAATACTGGGTCCAATTCTGGGTACCACAATTCAAGGATAACAAACTGCAACATTTCCAGAGGAAGGTGACCAAAATGGTAAAAGATCTGGAAACCATTCCCTGTAGTGAATGGAGTTATGTGTGTTTAGCCTGGAGAGAAAGAAAGTTAAGAAATGACATGATAGCTATGTTTGATTATGAAGAACATCCTGATGGTAAGAGCTGCTTCAGAATATGGTAGAGCTTCCTTCTTTGAATGTTTTTAAACAGAGGCTGGATGGCCATGTGCTGGGTACATTGATAATGTATTCTTGCATGGCAGAGGGTTGGGCTGGATGGCCCATGTGGTGTCTCCCAACTCTTGATTCTGTGATTCTAGAAGACAGCATTTAATACATTGGAAATGTCTTGTTCAATCATTTTGGTCATGAATCACATTTATTGATTTTGTGTGTTTATATACTATTGTGAAATCCCTGTAATGTATAATTATTATTTTTCTTTCACAGGTAGGGTCACCCCAGAACAGCTCAGCTCATACATCCAACTCTTTAAAACAAATGGTCAAGCTCTTGAGAACCACTGTGGGTTTCTACAAATCGCACTGGCTGTCATACAGACACTGAAACATCCTCAAAGTGCTAAATGGGACAACTTCCTAGCCTTTGAAAGGCTACTTGTGCAGGTAAAATATGGTGCGAATTGTGTTTTTTTTTTAAGGTGGGAGTTGATGATACCCAAGGTTTTTTCTTTTCCTCCTGTGGGGTTTTCTCCCTTCATCTTCTTACAAAGAGCCTGCAGTAGCTGATCCCTGCTAGTCTACGGACCCATTTTTCTGTAGCATCTTTACTACATCGAACACAATATATCTGCAATCAATCCATTTTAAAGTTTATAAAATTCAGCAGATTTAATGATCACTTAAATCTCTTCTGTTGAAATCAGAAGCTACAATTATTATATGAGCCACTCTGAATGCAATAGTCTTCTTTCTTTATGCAGGGAGGATCATGGTATTAAAGGCTGCTTGATCGGATCATGCCAATGGTGTTTGAACAGTCCATATCAGTGGCATATAAAGTATACTCACACCATTTGTAATATCTTTGAACAATGTGAAAAGTGCAGGTTCTGCACTATGTGAAAACTCTTATTGAAAAAGCAATAGCAGTGTGTTACACTATATCCCACATGAGGAAAGGGCAAAGGAAAGGCAGAAGGCAAGCAAACATTTCAAAATATATATTTTGATTGTAAACAAGCTCTTTTCTAGTCATACCAATATCTGGATTTATAACCATTGCCTTCCAGTCCTTATAATAGTTTATGTGTGCCAACAAAAACATTTCTATTATAATTGCTTCCCAAATAAACAATTCTTTTCCCCTTAGTCAAACAATTACTCTGAATTGCATAGTCCATAAGACTTTGCAATTTTCTCTGTTTTGAAGTAGGACTCACAGCATTATTTCAGTCCTGTATGGCAGTGGTTGAGGAGAGTTAAACCTTGGGGAACAAGAAAAATGCATTAAAAACTTGTAGTGTTTAAGTAAAAGACTCATTAGCTAGTAGTTGCAGGTTCCTGCTCTAAATAACATAAGTTTTTCATTCAGCCTTTCTTTTGTTTTGTTTTGTTTTTGTAAAGGTATACATTATGTACTTTGGCTTTTCTCTAAAGAGAAAAAAGTAGTACAGGTGGGATAATTGGGCAGTTTGCCATTTTAGAACCAGCCAAGCTCAAGGCTGCTTAGCTTCAGAGGCGGAACTACTTCATTTTAGATCACTTTTATTTCTGTCATGACTTTTACCATCTTGAAACAAAAAATTGTCATACTTTAAAATACATATTAAAGTGATTTAATTCAAAATATATATTAAAGTAATGTAATTCAAAATATATTAAAAGATTTAAAAGAAAGACAACAGGATTACATAAATGCAATACCTCTTATTCAAAATCTTATACACACACAAGCCAAAATTTATGGATCGACATTCATTTTTGTTTCATATACCTTATACACTTAGCCAGACTGTCATTTTATATAATATTTTAAATAATTCTATGCACGAAACAATGTTTGTGTACATTAAGCCATCAGAAATCAAATCTATCACTTTCTCTGTCACCCATGTGGACTATTTTGGGTTTTATCATATTTTGGAATTCCAGATAAAGAATACTCAACCTGCACATTCTTGGTAAGATGAGCCCCCCCTCCCTGCTCCCAGACACACAAACCTCTGTCTTATTTGGCGTCAGTTTTGGTGTCTCCATAATTCTGTTCAGCATGCATCAACTCAATTGTATTAGGTGAAAATGTGAACTAGGGAAAGGTGTCTTTATCTTTTTAATGACATCACATTCTGATGAACCCCTGAATGATTTCATTCAAAGGTTTCATGTACTGGTCAAAAACACAAACAATGGATTAAAACTCTGCGGTATCCTGTCACATGGTCCTGCTCAACGAGCTGGTCACTGGAGAAGTCCCAGTCCTAGAACCATTAGCTTTGTGTCCAGAGTATCTAGGATAGAAAACATTATAGGCAATGGACACAATTATGATACTGGACCCTGGCACATTGGGGGAAAATATTGATCCCTCACATCAGGCAGGGTGAGAAACAGTGTTTGGGTACCTTCAAGTTGCCTGCTGACATATGTCAATCTCACAAATTTCATAGAGTTTACTTAGAGGTGGTTTTGCCAGTTCCTTCCCCTGAAATATAGCCTACAACACCTGATATTCATTGGCAGTTTCCCTTCCATGTACTAACCAGAGGTGACTGTATTTAGCTTCCAAGATCAGACAGGATCTGGTGCCCTTGGGGTATTCAGACAGACCTGAGAGGCACTGCGATAGCATGAATTCCACAAGGCAAAACATTAGTCTCACCTTTTGTATGTGACTTGCTGTGTCATTTGTGTATAAATAGGGGGACTGATGGATTAGGACAGTGGTTCTCAATCTGGAGTCCCCATATGTTTTTAGCCTTCAGCTCCCAGAAATCCTAACACCTGGTAAACTGGCTGGGATTTCTGGGAGTTGTAGGCCAAAAACATCTGGAGACCCCAGTTCTGGAGACCCCACTGGATTAGGAGGTATCTCCCCAGTTCTCCTCTTGACAACAACCATTAAGAAGGATGACCAAGGCAGTTCTGGATTCAAAATAAGACTTGAAGTCTGATTGAGATGACTAGATCATGTGTCAACAAATTCCTAGGATGGTACAACTACTTCAAGGAAGGATTTATGGTCATCTAATAGCTGCAATGCTATTTTAGGAATACCAGCTTTTAACAAGGATTACTCCTACCAGTTTCTGATAGCATACATTATGCTTATGCATATGCTACATTTAAAGTGTTGATTGTAACTGCTTTGTACAATTTTGATTTTATTATATGCCTTGTGCTTACTAATTTTTTTTCGTGTCAGGAGTGACTTGAGAGACTGCAAGTCGCTTCTGGTCTGAGAAAATTGGCCGACTGCAAGAACATTGCCCAGGGAATGCCTGGATGTTTTATGTTTTTACCACCCTTGTGGGAGGCTTCTCTCATGTCTCCGTATGGGAGCTGGAGCTGACAGTAGGAGGTCACCTGCACTCTCCCTGGTTTCAAACCAGCAACCTTCAGGTCAGCAACCTAAACTTAAAATCAGCAGTCCTGCCGGCACAAGGGTTTAACCCATTGTGCCAGTGGGGGCTCCTTGTGCTTACTAATAGAGATGTAGGACAGGTATAGAATTAATTAAAGTGCCATGGGGTTATAGTTGTCAAAAGAATATCTTTATAGGCTTTGTGAGCAAAAAAGAAGATATCTTGTGTTTTATTATTTAAAGATGCTGCAGAACTTTCTCTATATGACCTTGGATGACTGGATTTTCTCACGCAGTGCTGTTAACATGCTCATATTTTTCCTTGTGACACAGTTAACATTTTCTCTCTGGATCCACATTTCTACCTACCCTCACATCTCCACACCTTGTGCTGAAGATCAAACAAATAACTGCTGAAATAGAACTTAACCTTTAGAATCTTGAATTAATTCTGCAAACCCAAGGCTACTAGCTATAGGATGTGAACCAACTAGCTTCTTTGGTATTTCTAGGTGCAGGAGATTCTCTACTGAGAATCACAGAGGTTAGGAAATATGAGCTTGAATGGTAATTTGTATTCTTTCAGATAACTTTATTTTTCCTCTAATCATTTCAATTTATCTTCCAGGGTGAGAAGTCTTAAACAATTGATCATTTATGATTTAAATAATATTAACTGGATTTCTGTATATAGCTAAGGAACTCAATTTCTGTATTACAGAGGCAATAGCATATATAATACATACCTGTATAATTTTATATCTTGCACAAGAAGAAACATAATTTTCTAGATCAGTGGTTCTCAACCTGTGTGTCCCCAGGTGTTTTGGCCTACATCTTCCAGAAATCCCAGCCAGTTTCCCAGCTGTTAGGATTTCTGGGAGTTGAAGGCCAAAGCATCTGGGGACCCACAGGTTGAGAACCACTGCTCTAGATAATATACATGCTTTGCGGAGTTTAGAAACGTATAATATAGCCTCAAAGAGAGGAAATAGTTTGGATTATTGTCTTATTGAACATTTTGAGTCATTTCAATAATGGATATCATGTATTGAATTTGCTATAGTCAGTTTAAGTTGTGCATTATCATCTTATGCAGTTGATCTGATGAACATTTAAAGAGTTTTTCAAAAATATACTAAATTTTTGTGGTTGAAGGCATGTTCGGATGTCCTTGAATTAACATCTAGTACAGATCATATTTTCAAACTGGAAGTCTTCCAAAGATAACAATAATTAAGAAATACTGCCTTGCAACAGATCACATGTCGTTTTATACCTAAGGATTGGCTGACATTTTTATTCTCTAATAATATGTTTTGATTGCCATCTTTGTATTTGTAAAGCAATTTTAGATGGTTTCCCTTTGACCTGGATAGGAATCAGTCAAGCTAATTGTCCAACCCAAAATGCATTGGCTGGGATCCTAGGAGCTACTTCAGTCATGGCCTATAGCCTATAGACTCTGTGGAACTTTTCACCTTGCTGACCCTATACTATATCACATGCTGTTCCTTCAACTCCCAGTTTCAAAAGCAGTTTGTCATGCTGCATGGACAGCTGAGTGGGGTGCCGCTATTTTTAAGACAAACAATACTGAAGTCATCTTTGTGTAAACAGAACAATCTGTAAAAATAATGGTTTGCTTGTGTTATGTGGATTCTGGCCATGTAATGGGGGCAAGTGTAGCTTATTCTAAAAACTGTATTATTTCCTCCTCCTCCCCCCCTCCTGTCCCCCTTGTGAACTGTAGATAAGCAACATCAGTCCTCTTGAATTTTTTTGTGCCTTTTATCAAGAAAAACTGCCTCCACCCACCCCAAAAACACACTGACATAATGTGGAGAACTTCATAATCATAGAATTGTGGAGTTCAGAGAGATCCATGGATCATTTAGTTTAGTACCCTTCCAGTGCAGGAATCCACAGATGGCCATCCAGCCAACCAAGGAGAGCCTACCACCATCTGAGGTAGTCCATTCCACTATCAAAATTTTTTTCATATCAAGATGCTCTTCCTAGTGTTCAGTCCAGATATTAACAAGCTGGAAGATGTCCAGGAGAGGACAAATAAGATGATACAAGGTTTAGATTATGCCCTATGAGGAGTGGCTTAAATAATAATAATAATAATAATAATAATAATAATAATAATAATAATAATCTTTATTTATATCCTGCCACCATCTCCCCGGAGGGACTCGGAGCGGCTTACAAGGCACTCCAGGGTGCATGTATAACACACAACAGGTAAAAATGGTACAAAAGTATAAAACAAGTCACATACAATTATACAACAACCCCCGTCAACACATACAGCATAAAATCAGAATAATACAATTTTAAAATAACAGTTGATTCACAAAGTGCCAAGTGTCAGCTTCATATGGTTCCAGTTAGCCTACTCAAGGTCAAAGGCCTGTCAGAACATCCATGTTTTCAGGTTGGAATGGAAGGATTGAAGAGTGGGGGCAAATCTAATATCTTTTGAGAGGGTATTTCAGAGCTAGGGGACCACCACAGAGAAGGCCCTCTCTCTCGTCCCCACCAACTGCACTAGAGACGGAGGTGGGACTGAGAGAAGGACCTCCCCTGTTGATCTCAGAGCCCATGCAGGTTCATCACAAAAAGATGTTTATGTTAATGTATAGCCTGCAGAAGAGAAGGTTGAGAGGAGACATTATAGCCATGTATAAATATTTGGAAGGCGTCACAAGGAAGAGAGCGCAGGGTTGTTTTTTGCTGTCCTGGAGACTAGGACTCAGAGCAGTGGGTTCAAATGACAGGAAATGAGATTCCTTTTGAACATTAGGAAGAATTTCCTGACAGTAAGAACTGGTCACAGTGGAACTCTCTGGCTCAGACTATGGTAGAAGCTCCTTCTTTGGAAGCTTTTAAACAGGCTGGATGTCCATCTGTCGAAGGTGCTTTGATTGTGCCTTTCCTGCCTGGCAAGGGTTTGGGCTGGATGCCCCATGTGGTCTCTTCTAACTCTATGACTTTACGATTCAGTCAAAATTTACCTTCTTCTAATTTGAATCCATTGATTTCACAAACGGAGAACAAATTTTCTCCATTTTCAATGCTATTACTTTTCAGACACCGTAAGTTGAAAACATATTTGTTCATTTTCATGGTTTCCTTCTTTCTGTTGAAATTGTCCACATGCTTGTGGATTTCAGTGGCTTCTCTGTGGAACCTGACATGGTAGACTTTCTGTGTTCTCAAATAATATTCTGTGTCCAGGATGATTCATCAAGTGCTCTGCTATGGCTGACTTCTCTGGTTGTGTTAGTCTGCAGTGCCTATATGAAAATGAACAAAATCTGTCTACCAGTATTTAAAAACTCTAAAAGCAGAACAGTAAATAAAGAACAACACTCAGAAAACAGAGGAATTCCAGACAAGAATAAATCAGGGTCAGCTAACACCTCCGAACAAAGGATTCCCCCAGGCAGGAAGAAGCCAGGCTTTGAAACTGGCAAGGCCATTAATGCTAATCAAGGTGATTAATTACAACATTCACACTGGCCTCCAACAGACAGAGTTCTTTCCCCCACCCTGAACCTTCCACAGATATATAAACCTTCCTTGCTTAGTTTCCAATATACCTCACAACCTTTGAGGATGCCTGCCATAGAACTGGGTGAAATGTCAGGAGAGAATGCTTCTGGAACATGGCCATACAGACCAGAAAACTCACAGCAACCCAATACTTGAGTACTCTATATTTCCCATTGCTAGCTGTTTATTAAGTTTGCTCCTGGAGCCTGTTTATATTCCGTCCTCAGTTGTAGGTAACACAATCTTATTTAGAAATGCAAAATACTAAAAACCAAATCAAAAGCATGTTACTGGAAGAATGGGAAGGGGGAATCCTGCTCCTGATTTAATAATAAACTCAAATTCCCTTTTGCAATGTGACTTTTGACACAGTGAGATGTCTAAAATGAAAACCAGAGAGGAACGAAGGTCTTGACAGAAATGTGCCTTTAATTAGACCCTGTGAAGGACCTGCTTTTAGAGGAAAAAAAAAACAAAGTTGAAAAGTTCACCCAAAGAATTTCATCTTGGTTCTTATAGCTTCTATTTGAAATCTTGGAATATCCAAGCATATATTTCCATACAGTTAATGCTGGAGGTGCCTGTTAACGTAACTTCAAGTACACCAAATCACATTCCTGCTTTTGTCTTATCTTCTTGAATGCCACTGGTTTGGATGGATTATTTTTATTCACACTGTTAACCAATCTGAAAAACAATCAGATATATACCTAATATATATTTTCTCAGAAGTGCCAAATACTAGTAATTAGTGTTTTATATGTAGTGGTTAAAATATCTCAAAATATTTTGTGTTGACATCTTTGCAGCAACACAGTTATTGTTTAATCAGCTTTTTCTTCTACTTTTGTTTTGTGGACATTGCAAAACACTGGCTATTAAGAGTGCAAGACATTATTTTTTCCCTATATATTAGTGATCGCTTTTGAATTGCATATTAAATGATGTTGATATCTAAGGCTAAGAAGTCAAATAACATGAATTTGACTATTTTTACCAGAACTTTAAGCCCTATGGTCAGAATGTGAACAACTACAAAACTTTAAAAAAGTTTTGGATGTGTATTCTCAGACTTCATCCTTCATTCCTATTCCTAACAAGGCAGTTTTGAACCTGAGGGGCGTTTCAAAAATAGCTTGAAATGAGAATCTGCCGTCTCAAGGGGGGAACTGTGGAAAGCCCCACTGGTCCAAATATGAGGAACTGGGGCTCCTGAAAGTTGCTCTCTGGAACCTGATCCTTGTACAAAAAAAACAAAACCAAAACTAAAATCATCAAAGGAGCAAATCTCTTGAAAAGCACGTCAGGGTAGATGTAGAAGAACATGTCCTGCCCAGAGTATGTTACATTACTGTCACTTGTATTTCCTCTACTGTTAATGAGTTGGCCTCCAGGCATCCTCCTTGAAGGATTCATGCTCACTGATGCGACTTAAATTTCAATGTCCAGGAAATGAAGCAAGGGGGAATAGAAGTCAGTAAATGAATGTGACAAATTCTGTGGTCAATACGTAGGCACAAGTTTCTGATATAGGAACAATGATGAGGAAGATTTTGCTTGTGCCATATCATTTCTTAAGATGACCTACTCTCTGTCTGTTACTCCCAGTGACTATAAAGTTGAGAAAAATGTTCTTATCCAGCTGTCTACTAATGCAAGAAAATACTCATTTTCTGGGCTGTATGGCCATGTTCCTGAAGCATTCTCTCCTGACGTTTCACCCACATCTGACAGGCATCCTCAGAGGTTGTGAGGTCTGTGGGAAACTGCGGTTTGTATATCTGTGGAATGTCCACAGTGGGAGAAAGAACTCTTATCTGCTTGAGGCAAGTGTGAATGTTGCAGTTGGCCACCTTGATTAGCATTGAATGGCCTTACAGCTTCAAAGCCTGACTGTTTCCTGCCTGGGGGAATACTTTGTTGGGAGGTGTTAGCTGGCCCTGATAGTTTATTGTCTGGAATCCCTCTGTTTTTGAGTACTGTTCTTTATTTACTGTCCTGATTTTAGAGTTTTTTTTTTAATACTGCCAGATTTTTTCATTTTCATGGTTTCCTCCTTTCTGCTGAAATTGTCCACATGCTTGTGGATTCCATTGGCTTCTCTGTGTAGTCTGACATGGTGATTGTTAGAGTGGTCCAGCATTTCTGTGTTCTGAAATAATATGCTATGTCCAGGTTGGTTCATCTAGTGCTCTGCTATGGCTGCCTTCTCTGGTTGAGCTAGTCTGCAGTGCCTTTCATGTTCCTTGATTCTTGTTTGGGCAATGCTGCGCTTGGTGACCCCTATGTAGATTTGTCCACAGCTGCATGGTATACCTTAGATTCCTGCATACATGAGAGGATCCATCTTGTCCTTTGCTGAATCTAGCATTTGTTGGAGTACTTGATGAATCAACCTGGACATAGCATATTATTTAAAAACCATGAAAGCCTTTGACAACACCAATACTATTTTCTTTTTAAGTTGCTGTCTTAAAAAAACTTCTTATGACAGTGACATTGTACCATAATATAATGAGAGAGATCCTTGGACTTATCAGTACTATTCTATTTTTATCTGTTTTCATTGCAAAACAACAGCAAACCCCAAAATAACAACAAAACCTGTCCAGAAAGGTATAAAAATGTATGTAAGGGTTCCATATTTATTTAATAATTGCATGTATGTGCCACTAACTCTAAAAGGGCTTAGCACTGTACACACGGCTTCATCTTCACAACAGGAGCCGCAGCATAGCAATGGATTAAAGCCTTTTGCCGGCTGAACTGCTGACTTGAAGATTGGTGGTTCGAATCTGTGAGACAGGGTGAACTCCCATCTGTCAGTTCTAGCTTTCCATGCAGAACATGAGAGCAGCCTCCCAACAGGATGGTAACACATCCGGGCGTCCCCTGGCAAATGTCTCTGTAGATGGCCAATTCTCACACACCAGAAGCGACTTGCAGTATGTTTGCTTCTGACACAATTAAAAAAAATCTTCACAGCAAGCAAATGGGCAAAAGGGAAAAGCGAATGATATGATTTTTAGTTGTCTCTAAGCTATTTCAATTAATACTTTTCCAATGGTATTACAGTGTTGATTGAACAGGCTTAGTGTATTTTTTAGATTGAAGTTAGAATTTGCATCTGCTTCTAATGCCTAAGAACTGTGATCAAGATCAGATCCTTGATTCCCCCCCTGTTGCAATCAAATGTTATCAATGTATCTGTTTCCTTAATTATTTCTGTGTCCCCGTGATGTTCTTTTAGCCTGTTTCTCTATTTACTAAACATTAATGGGTTGAGGTTAGTGGTTTCATTGTGCAGTCGTTATTCATGCTCTTTCCTCATTCATAAGCTTTGGAGAATCTGAGACTGGGAAAAAGATCCCATCGGCCAATTAGCTTTACCGAAATTAAGAAGACTAAGCATTACTGTTTGCTCTAGAACATATGCCCTTTGTCCATTATGGAGATTCCTCAGTAGTCTGATTCTAATGTCAAGTCCTGGCAATGAGGGTTTAGGGTTTGTTTGGGGGGTGCACTTTCCCAAAGGGAATGAAAAGCATTTGAGATGGCGCTTCTCACCAATGCCAGTTTGTTTCCTCGCTTAACACTTCTGCCAAGACTGATCCAGTATATAAAAAGCTCTATTATATGGTAGAAAAGTGCTGGACTTGTAAACATTTGTCAGTGCAAAATCCTTTGACAACATCTCTCCATTTCTTAAAGGATATATTTTATTTCAACAATCAAGTCTGTATTGCCCTGATGTTTTGATTTGTTTTTGTTTTTTTAAGAAACCCTTCACCGCCACACACTTTCCAGTGTTGGATAGTGTATCTAAAGCAATAGGCAGTACATATATTTGTTATTATTCTCTGCCTTGTGTGTAAAGGATGTTTTCTTTAAAATAAACCCAGATTTTTTTGCTGCAGTTCAACATTATTTTTGTTGTGTTTGAAAAATTCTTATGGCAAGACCGAAATATAACACAGAGACATCCTCAATCTTTCCTACTACTAGCATCTTGTTTTTGTCAAGTGAACAATTTAGTGCAATACTGCCATCTACTGTTGTTTGTGAGTGGGAAGTAAAAAGTTCACTCTGATTTGAAATTTGTTTGCAGACTAAACACTCCAGGCACCCACTTCATCGAGAAAGTCAATGAGACTGTGTGTGCTTGAGTAATTGGAAAACACTTTTTTTCTAACCTCAATCTTAATGTATCTTGTTTTGCAAGGATGCACTTGGGTGAAGCACAAATATGTGTAGCTAATTGCTTTGGGATTGTCTTTGTTAGATAATTACTGTTGAAACAATAAGGAGCAGAATCTTAGGCAGTTCAAAGAATTGCCGTTTAGCTGTTTTCTCCAGCAGTGGCTTTGTGTTTCGAAGAGTAAGCACAAATCCTTGCGCTTGCACAAAAATCAGTTCAACGCTGTGTTTGTTGGCTTGTTCCCAAGTCAAATAAAGCCATCTTTGCAAAATGGTCTGTCTTCTTTCTTCCAAGACAAAAGGCTTAGTCTCCCTTAAGGATTTAGAAGTCATTTTGTAAGTCTCTTTGGTTCCTCCTGTTTTGCAACTCAACCCCAAAAGCCAGCTCCCTTTACTACGATTTGGGATTGTGTTTTGTTCTTGACAGCCACTGGTGGCATTCTTGTTGGCAGCGCAGCCTTTCTGGAATGGCAAATCAAATCAAACCCCACTTATCGCATGAATCATTGTTAAAGTCAGCTATAATCCACTGTGTAAAATCTACTCGTAAAAGCTAGAAGGAGGGAGAGGGGAATCAAACCTGGAACACATTAAATTAGTTCCACTATGTCCAGGGCAAGGCTCGGCATTGCTTGCTTAAGCAGGCAAAACGGAAACAGGCAGTTTATAACAAGCAGTCTGGTTCGAGAAACAGTGGGGTTCATTTGAAAAAGATTTATATCCTTCACGTACATAAACATTACAAATGCAGGCTGCAAGGAGGGAGGCAAATCTTTATCGAAATCTCTCTTAAGAACTTTTTCATTGTGAATAAAATAGACAGCATGTGCTCTTGTTTGAAGATTCGCCAGTATTTGCACAATAATCTTTTTCAATGCTCTTGGCTAATTAAAACACATTTTTATAGTGATAGGAGACCACCTACCATTAATTTTATTTTCATTGCTGAAAAAAAGTGAAAGAAGCAGAAGCATAGGGGACAGATGACAGAAACAAAAGCGATGGGTGCATTGAAATTTCATTTATAGCTTTAAAGAGACACCAGCTACGATCAAATCTTTAGCCACTTGCATTCTTAGGTATTAAATAAAATGTGGCAATTTTTTTTGACTCTGTGATGACAATAAAACAATAGTACCTAAATAAATTTATAATGCATATGGTGTTACATAAATTTGAATATGTACTGGCTTATATCCCACAATCTGATCCCAGATTATCTGGCAATGTAGTCTCATACAATCCAGTTCAAAGATGATATTCTGAGATCAGATCCTGGGAGATAGGGCAGTGTAGATCAAGCCTGGGTGCCCTTCCACACAGCCATATAACCCAGAATATCAAGGCAGAAAATCTCACAACACTGCCATATATTCTAGTTCAAAGCAGAAAATGTGGGATTTTACCCAGCTGTGTGGAAGGGTTCTAAATTAAGAGTGTGAACTCCAAGCCCTGAATTCTTTATAGAGAGTATCTCATATCCATGGTCTCTGCCAATAGCATGAGTAACTCAAGACATTTAATAGTTTCTTGATTTCCTCTTTAAATTTTCACAGTTATATATAGGTTTAATAATATCAAAACAGTCAAATATTTGGAACAAATAGTAAACTTGGAAGCATAGGATCTTTGAAACAGTACTGGAGCTGCTTGAGCATTGCATCATTCATGTTTTTCGATGTCCAGAGCAGTCTAGGGCCTTTCTTCTGTCCAAAGCATCAAGTGCATTGCATTACATCTGTTGCTATTTCCCACCATAGCAGCCCACAGTCATAGAGAACACAAGACCCCCTCCCCCTTTGAAGCAGCTTCATTGGTTGCCTATTTGTTTCTAGGTCCAATTCAAAGTGCAGGTTATCACCTATAAAGCCCTATATGGTTTGGGTCCTGCCTATTGACACTACCTTATCTCCTTTTATGAACCTTTCCAGGTTTTAAGATCAGCTGGGAAGGCCCTCTTTTTGATCCCGCCTCCATCGCAAATGAGGTTGGTGGGGACGAGGGAGTGGGCCTTCTCAATAGTGGTGCTCTAGAATGGCCCCAGGAAAATCAAACAAGCAACCACCCTCATGACATTTAAGAAGAACTTAAAGACCTGGCTATTTAAGCAGGCCTTTGAAAATGATTAGTAACCCTGTGGCGGGCTGTGGCGCAGCTGGCTAGTAACCAACTGCAATAAATCACTACTGACCGAGAGGTCATGAGTTCGAAGCCCCCGACCATTAAATAGCCCAGCTTGCTGTTAACCTATGCAGCCCCGAAAGACAGTTGCATCTGTCAAGTAGTGAAATTTAGGTACGCTTTATGCGGGAGGCTAATTAATTTACAACATCATAAAGACTGCCAGCAAAACACGAGGAAAGTAATGAGGAAGTACAGCCACTAGTGGACAGTGAAGCAACAGCTCCCCCTGTGGCAGGAATCGTGAAGCTGGAAAAAAATGTTAAATGCCTCTGTGTTTGTCTATATATGTTGTTTGTCTGTTGGCATTGAATGTTTGCCATATATGTGTTCATTGTAATCCACCCTGAGTCCCCTTTGGGGTGAGAAGGGCAGAATATAAATACTGCAAATAAATAAATAAATAAATAATATGGATGAGGTCTTTGTTTTCATGGATACACTCAGGCACTTTGGCTTTTACTTTTTTAATCTATAACTATAAGCTCTTTATTCGGTTCCTACCTTTTCTACACACTTTAGCCATCATCTTATTCTATACTGCTGCCTTAGTCTACCCATCCATGAAGATGATAGAAACTGTGCCTGGTTGCCGGTTGATACTATTAACTATTGTTATAATATTCCTGTTTTATGCTGTATTGCTGTTTTTATCCTATTTTTATACTGTGAGTTGTGTATTATGTATTTCTGTTTTAATTGTGTTGTCAGGCCTTGCCCTATGTAAACCGCCCCGAGTCCCCAAGGGGAGATGGTGGCGGGATATAAAAATAAGGCTATTATTATTATTATTATTATTATTATTATTATTATTAGGATGAGGTCTTTGTTTGCATGTATATACTTGGGCACTTTGATTTTTTACTTATTTAATCAATACTAGGTTTTAAATGTGTTTAATGTTTTTACTGTTTATTGTTTAATTGTTTATTTTGTTCACTTGTTTTCCTTTACCTTGTTTATACTGTTTATTGTGTTTTACTCTTGCTGTGAGCCCTCCAGAGTCCTTTCGGGGAAATGGGGCAGGATAGAAATAGAGATGATGATGATGATGATGATGATGATGATGATGATTATGATGTGGGTATTTTCCTTTTGAACATCCCATTGTTTTCTCAAAATATTCCAAGTAGCTTCTGGTAACAACAAAATGTATACAACATATAAGTCATTTTTTGGGGGGAGGGGGGGTAAAGTTTCTATCTTTTGTGATATAATGAACTGTTAAAACCTAATGAAACTCATCAGCAATAATAAAAATGTCTCTATGCAACCATTCTCCATTTGTAGGCCTGAGACAGCAAAGGGGACATTCATCCACTAAAACACAGTCTTGTTGACAGCCATCCAGCCTTGTTTTGGATCCTTTAGGAATTAGTCCCCCTTAACAGCCAGCATTTGCATACTATTTCAGGACCTTTTTAAATTGTGTAGGCACTGCTGTGCTCTGGCTTTGTCATGGACTAAACTGATTCATGCTTAATCTGTGCCTGTTTTTTTAAACTATTGTGGCCTAATTGGTGGTTGGATTATTACTCTGACTACAATGGGAATTGCAGTGTAATAACTTTTGGTTATAAAACCCCACCCTTGTTTATGTCTTTTTGTCTGTGTGCTTTTTAAAAGCATTAGCATCCTATTCCTGTTGATCTACCCCGAAACCAATGAATTGTAGCAAAAAAAGAGCCATAGATGCATGTTTGGTAATAAATATATAGTAATGGGACTTGAGAAAATTGCTGGAGTAAATATGTGAGTGTGCTCGTGCATGCATATGTATATGCACACATGCCCTTGTGTGTGTTTGGGAAACATCTGGCAATTACGGGTGTTTAATTTGTTGCTAGAGAAGGGTCGTTTGTGTTTAAGCCTTCCATTTATGGCATAATAAAATCAACAGCAGACTCTGACAGGTTTCACTGAGAAGAAACCAGAGCAATCAAGAGGCTGAAAGTTTAAGGAAGGCAGGAAATTGCCACTCAAAAAGGGAGGAATCCTGAAGAGGGTGGGAGTGACCCTGGAGCCAAGGCAAGAGATTGCAAAGGCTTTTTGCAGCACCATTGCTCTATAAAAGAACCGAGATATAAGAATTAAACATGCCAGTAGCACAACCTAATCTTTCAATGATCTTCCTGTCTCTACTTTACTGATAGGTTTTGGAAAATGTATATACTTTCTCCCTTTGGAATAAAGTATGCTTAATTCCTTCAAGAAATAGTCCCATGAAGAGTTAGGGGAGTACAGTGTTCTTATCTCATATGGGGTGGCTGTCTCCTTATGGACAAAATCCTAAAGTGTAAAGGTGTATCATTGAATACTGATCTTTCTAATTTTTGTGTTTAGCTTGTACGAAAAAATTCTCTGTATGGCCATGGAGAGAGAAAAAACTAATGAAGAAAACTGGGTCATTTGAAATGTGATGCCGGAGGAGAGTTCTGTGAATATTTTAAAGTGCCAAAAGACAAATAAATAGGTCCAAGAGGAAATTAAGACTGAACTACCTAGAAGCCAAAGTGCCTAAGCTAAGACTGTGTATTTTGGATATATCACGAGAAGACATGACTCGCTAGATAAAACAATAATGCTTGGTAAGATAAAAGGCAATAGGATAGATGGATAATAGGCTTAGGTCAATGGATGGATAGGCTCATTCATTGAGGCCATGGCACATAATTTGCAACATCTAGGACATGGGGTTGGGACCCCTGGGGGGGGTCACAAGGGGGTGTCATAGGGGTCACCAAAAAGAATCAGAAAGCACATATTCCTGATGGTCTTAGGAACCCCTTTGGCAGAGAATGCTGCCTGTCCTTCTCTTTCTTTTTGGAAACAAATGCAAATGCTCCCACCAAAAGCCGCCCTCCTGCTATGATTGGCCAGCCTCTCAGCCAAGGGGAAGGCTGTTTCTGAGATTCCAAGTGGGGAGGGGAGCTGAACTACAAATCCCAGGAACTACAACTCCCAAATGTCAAGGTTTATTTTCTCCAAACTCCACCTGTGTTCACATTTGGACATATTGAGTATTTCTGCCAAGTTTGGTCCAGATCTATCATTGTTTGAGTCCACAGTGCTCTCTGGATGTAGGTGAACTACAACTTCAAAACTCAATGTAAATGCCCACCAAACCCTTCCAGTATTTCCTATTGGTCATGGGAGTTCTGTGTGTCAAGTTTGGTTCAATTTCATCGTTGGTGGAGTACAGAATGCTCTTTGATTGTAGGTGAACTGTAAGTCCCTGCAACTACAACAAAATCAACCCCCCTCCCCAACCCCACCAGTATTCACATTTGGGCATATCAGGTATTTGTGCCAAATGTGATCCAATGAATGAAAATACATCCTGCATATCAAATATTTACATGATGATTAATAACAGTAGCAAAATGACAGCTATGAAGTAGCAACAAAAGTAATTTTATGGTTGGTGGTCACCACAACATGAGGAACTGTCACGGAATTAGGAAAGTTGAGAACCACTGATCTAGGAGGACTTGAAGGTCTGTAGTTAAAGTCAATGCGATGGCAGTTAACAAGTGTCCTTGTGGAGCCCTTTGTTTTTTGTGTTCGGGTACTGGGTAATCCAACTGCTTCATGCTATGTAGTAGTGCTAGCACAAGGGTGTCACAAGATTCACATTAAAGTGTGGGCTCTTCCAACAGCTTTCATATCTAGTAAAGATAGTAAAGATAGAGGAAAAGAAAATGTGAACACAGTTTTCCCACACAGTCTTTGAAATCTACTAATATCACAAAGTGGTGTTTTTCCCCATTTGAATAAGCTATTTACTGTTAAAAGGTTAAAAACAAGTTAAAAAATTTAATGTTTGTGACTTAGCTTTCCCCCCTCAGTTTTGTGAGGAAACATATTATTTTGAAAAACAATACTGAGCCTTTACTTTAGAAAATACGTATTGCTTCCATTATATCCTCTCTCTGCCAAACTATAGTCAGAAAGTTAACATCACTGTTCCTAATTTAGGGCCAGCTCATTATTCTGTAGCTCCAGTTTATCATAAAATAAGCAAAGAGGGAAGCACAAGGGGAAGTTCTTCATACTGATCCTAATAATATGCGTAGGCAACATAGCAGAAAGCTGCTGTGGTTATGAGCCACCTTCCACAATGTAGCCTCAGAACTGACCTTTTTTGAATAATTTTTATCAGCCCCCTCAATAAGACAAACGAGGCTAACCTGAGGCTAACATAACCAGCAGGAAATTTGGGTCACGGGTAGTTACATTTTTAAATCTTGCATTTTAAAGGCTGTTCAATCAGTATAATTGATTGATTTGTAACAACCCTAGGAACCCCTAAATCATTAGAAGTGGTGGCTAGTTAGTGACAAACTGCTAGAAGGTTTTGTTGAGACAAATTTCCTAATTTTCCGTGTTGTTTCCCTTCTCCCAAAAGGAATTGGCTTGTTCCTGTTTTCATTTGTGCTGCATCTCAGATTGTTTACATGAAACATTCCTTTTTTGACAAGACTGATTTTTCTTCTGCTTGAATGTATTTGAGGAAAAGGGCCATCACCCAAAGTTGGAGTACACTGCCAGCTGATATATGGAATATTAGATGGTACTAATGTCTTAAGTATAAAGTACCTCACAAACAGTCTGAATTTTTATGTGCAATTATAACATGGTCCTTCTATCCAAAAGGTGAGGCTGGCAAAGAGCAGCAATGTTTGTGTACATGCCCTCACACTGAATTAGTATTTATTTTCATATTTAATAGAATACCAGCTATTTGAAAGTTTAGTTAATCAACTTCTCCCTTCATTAGTTATTCCAAATATGACTATTGAAAAACTGTAATGTACTCATTGTAAAAAATATCTAAACAATAATACATGCAATAGAGCCAGCCTAATTTGGTATTTTGAGAATAAGACCAGGGTTCAATTGGCCATGGAAAACAACTGCATGACTTACTTTCAGGGCTCTTCCATGCAGCCATATAAACCAGAATATCATGGCAGAAAATGCTAAAATATCTGCTTTGAATTGGATTATCTGATTCTTCACTGCCATATATTCTAGTTCAACGCAGATTATGTGGGATTTTATTCATCTTGTGTGGAAGGGGCCTATGTCCAAGAAAAGTTGGAAACGATTTGAAAGCACACAACAAAAACAAATGTAATCAAGCAGACAAGAAACATGAAGCAGATAAAAAAAGATGGAAACACAAAAGCAATTAAAAATAATTATGTACAGCCACTTAAATAATTTTCCCAAAAAATCAATAACTGTTTGGTTCCATGGTATGGAATGACATTAAAGGGATGAAGAGGGAGAGGAACTTCACTTGGGAAGGGATTTGATAGCCTAAGGTGCAACTGTGAAGTTGTGCTCTCCCTTTCATGGCAAGACGTGTTTCTAGGGTATTTGGAAGATACAGGAGATGCTCTGGCTGGTGATGGTGTTATCAATGAGCAAGAAAATTCATACAAGTGAAGGCGATCCTTCAGATATTCTGACCTCAAACTATAAAACACGTCAAGGTCCAGCAGCAAACAAACTGGAAGCTACTGTATGTTTTTCAAATAGGTAATCATCACACGACTCTGTGAAAAACCTGAAGAAAGCATTATGTGCTACTTTTTCATTTCTGAATACCCTTCAAAGGCAGGCCTGTCAGGAGCATCTTGCATGTGTCATCCTGGAACAGGCTGTAGTCTTGATTTAAATCTATTGTTGTCCTTTTTGGAAAGCCTAGTTACAGAGATTTCCAGTAATTTTCCACTGGTCCAGAATTTCAAAGTTTCAAGAATACTGCAATGCTAAATATAACTAGAGTGGGACTGGACAACTACTATCTGTCTGTGGTCAGTTTTCTACACTTCTGACTCTATGAGGATTGCATGGATGCCAGAAATACCAAACAAATAAACAAGAAAGCCCAGAAAAGCAAACATCAATTTCTAGTTTTGGTGAAAAAAGCATATGACATACAATGCAGTGGGAAGGCGAGAACTGCAACCCACTGAAAAGATGAATTGCCTTTTATGAAAGGTTGACACCATTTTGCCACACAAAAGGCTGTCATGGGGATTTAGATTCATTGCAGGCCGTAAAAAATGTGGGGGTGCATGAAACCCCAGAGCCATACTACTCATTCCTGTCTTAGACCATTCACTAAGCCTTCTGTATGGAGAATAATTAAGTTCATACCTATGAAGCCATGTATATCTCTTTCCCAACCCAGTCCACAAAATGTATGGAATGAGAAGACTTCTTTCCTCCCAAAATAATAGTCTTCACGATGGACTTAATAGTCGCTGTGAGGTCTCTATAGATCCTGTTGTTCCCCATGAGTAGAGGGGGAAATCATAGTATCAGAGAGTTGGAAGGGACTGCACAAAACAACTAATACAGCCCATTGCCTTGCAAGAACATGCAACTAAATGCTCTCAGAGATGTCCATTCAACCTCTGTTTGGAAAACTTAAAGGAAAGTTCGCCACCATCTGAAGCGGTCTGTTCCTCTGCTAAAACAGCTGTTATAGTAGAGAGGTTCTTCTTACTATTTAGGTTGAATTTGCATGCAATTTCAAGCCATTGGTTTGGGTTATAGTCTCTGGAATTTAGCCGAAAACAAACTTATTCCATATTCTACATGACATATTTTCATATATTTAAAGATGGCTTCCAATTCACCTTTCAGTTTGCTCTAAAATCACCTCCTTAAATCATAGGGTTTAGTTTCCAAACTTTTGATGAGCTTGAACTATGTTGCCCCAAATTGTACAGAATGTGTCAGATGAGATCTGACCAAAGTAAACTAGAGTGGCACTACTATTTCTGTTTCAAAACCAAAGAATAAATTGTGCAAAAGTAATCCAAATGGGTGGCAAAATTCAAGTATTTTTGCCTGTGCATAAAATACACACAACCTTAACAATTATATAACCCTTTTATATCAGTTTGAATTTACTTTTGAACTGAAAGAACTGTTTGAGTTTCTTCAGTTAATAACATTTTATAATCTTGGAAATTATATTAGACATAAGGGTCTAAATGCCTTTAAAAACTGTTTTAGGCAGAGGATTTTTCAATCCAAGGATCTGGAACTTCGTTACAAGGCCCCAATGAATCCCCAGTCCTGTTCAATGCCAGCAAATAGATGCTGCTCTTAAAAGTGAATGCATTTAGAGTTCAAACCTGGGCTAGGTTCTACAGCTGTGACTAGCACTCTTTCCTCTCTTTTTTTCAACCAGAAGCCAAGAAGATTCAGGTGCAAGGACTAAGGTAGTGGTTGTAACACAATCTCTTTCCCCCCCATGGAATTTTTGGTAGGCCAGTAGAAAGTTCTTAAGCACACACTTTTTCTTTCTTGCTATAATTGCAAATATAAATCTTTATTTAAAACAAAGTAGTAAACTGGAAGCTGGAGCTCCTCATACTAATAAATTACATTCTCTCCCACGTATAACAACTATTATGTTCATTGACACTTGTCACAACTGTCACTTCCTACTGCAGGCTCCCAATGAGAAAAGTATTAATGTTGAAACAGCCCAAACAACTTGGGACAGAGAGTCAAATTCCCTTGCCCTCATCTCTAAGCTGCTTTAACAGAGGATGGAAGCAGCAGAGATAATTAAGGAATCCATTTTTTTTACCCTATCCTCTCTGTGTGTACCGTATATACTCAAGTATAAGCCGAATTTTTCAGCCCCTTTTAAAGGCTGAAAAAGCCCCTTCTGCTTATACTCGAGTGAGGGTCCTGGCCGGCTTATATTCAGGTCAGCTTATATTTGAGTATAAACAGTAATCAGAGTTGAACAATCTTATCTTAAATTACAGTTTTATGTACATAATCAAAAACATTTAACCTACTTATCTTAAATTACAGCTATGTAACTATTCAAAAACATTAAGTAATTTTATTGGTATCTATTTTTATTTTTATTTTTTATTTTGAAATTTACCAATAGCTCCCACCCTCGTCTTATACTCAAATCAATAAATTTTCCCAGTTTTTTGTGATAAAATTAGATGCCTTGGCTTATATTTTGGTCGGCTTATACTTGAGTATATATGGTATGTCCCTTCAAGTTGCCTATTGATATATTGTAGCTCCATTAATTTCATTGGGTTTTCTTAGACAAAGATTACTCAGGGATGGTTTTGCCAAGACAGTCTCGCAACCATTTACTAACTAAGACGGACCCTGCTTAGTTTCCAAGATCAGAAGCAATCTGGTGCCTTTAGGGTATTTAGGTAGAGCCATATTTCCTGGAGATTGTCATACTGGTTTCAGGAACTGCAATTGAAATAAACATAGGACAAAACATTGCGAAATCTAATTATTTCATTTTGTGTAGCCAAACTGGAATGTGATCAAGGATCAGATATTTTTGAAATAGCAGCCATTTTCAGTAATCTTTTTATCACATTCGGAAAAAGCCATATTTCCTGACAGGTCTGCATTTTTCCAAAAGTGATAAAAGAATGAGTGAAAAATACTTTAGCAGCTTTTATCCCCCAAACTATTATGAAATGCTGACAGCGTGGGAAGAGTTACCAAACGGGGAGTTGGTAATTAATGTAAGGGTTGTGATAGACAAGTGACCTTATAATGGAAGTAGTTTACAAACTGGATTGGGAAGTGACAGCCAGAAAGAAACAGAAGCTGTATAAGCATTTCAGTATATGCATTTTCAATCCCCTAAAAAATAATCCTTGAATTTTCTTGGTAAAATATTTTTCTCACACTGTTTCTTCTCTACTTTTAATTTTCAGAGTATTGGAGAGTCAGCATTACCAGATGTTCTGAAGCAGTTGCTACCTATCATCAAGTCTCATGATAACAGGACAGATGATGATTACACTCCTGAAGATCTCCTTGTGTTACTAGTTTATATTTATTCCATAGTTGGAGAAATTAAAACTGGAAAAGAATTAGATGAGGCCGAAGGACAAGTAAAGGAAGCCCTTGTCCAATCTCTTTGTGATGAGCCTGAACTATCAACCTTACTGCAGAAAATAACAGGTAAGTGTACATTTCCTGAATTCCTTGCAGCGAATATATACCATCTTTCATCAGGAGACATATTCTAACATCATTCTGATCACAAAATTCCATCAGGTTTAAATACTTAAAACATCGATCTATTATAGCAACCTTTTTCAACTGCTCAATCTAAAGTTGGCTTTGAAAGGTAAAAATTAATTTAAAGGGGATAGCTAGTAAAATAATTGTCTTGGGCACTTATAATCTGTCTTCTTTGGCACAGCAAAATAGAATATTGTCTGAAATGAAGATAGAGAATGTTAACAAAATAATGTGTGCTAACTGATTAGAAAGACAATAGCCTATAGTTCTGAGAGTCTGTTTTGTCATTCTTAAAATGACTCAAATGAAGCAAAGTGAAAAAGTCTACAGATCCTTAGCTCATGCTTTACTTGAAAAACCAGTACTACATCGTATCATATCAGAAGCAGAATAATGGGAGTTACATGTTGTAAAACTATAATGCCCTTCCTCATATCTTTGAATATGTTAAACAGCAAGTCCTATCATCCCAGCACATCTGGAAAAACCAGGAGAAACTCAGCACTTGTACAACTCAGTTTGATATTATTTGATATTATAAGAAACTTGGCGTCCGTTTTACTTGTTGGCTTTAAGCCAATATAATCTTACCTACAGGCTACTATTGTAACTTCAAGTCAAATTTTCATGCGTAGTTTTCATTTTTATTAAGCACCAGCTGGTGCATGGGTTATTTGATAAAGCCAGTTTTTTAATTGTACAAAATGCATAAGGTTGTGGATTAACTACAACTGACATAATGCCAGGTTAACCCCGAGAAACTCCATCAGTACTTAAAGTTCATGATTTGGGCAAGTTTGCTCTGGATGCATCATTTGTGGGGTTCAGTGTGCTCTCTGGCTGTAGGGTAAACTACAACTCCCATTATGGTGAGTCAATCCCCACAAATCCCTCCAGTAGGTTGAGTTAGTCATGGGGGTTCTGTGTGTCAAATTTGGTCTAGGTGTGCCAAGTTTGGTCCTATTCCATCTTTGGTGGAGTTCAGAGTGCTCACTGATTGTAGGTGAATTATAAATCCCAATACCTACAACTCCAAAATGTCCAGGCAAATTCCCCTCAAAAACCGCCAGTATTCAAATTTGAGCATATTGGGTATGCATGCCAAGTTTGGTCCAGATCTCCTGTATTTTTGTTGGTCATGGGGGTTCTGTGTGCCAAGTTAGTTCCAGGTCCATCATTGGTGGAGTTCAGAGTGCTCTTAGATTGCAGGAGAACTATACATCCCAGACTCTTCAACTCCTATAAATCATGGTGAATTCTCCCCTAATCTCTTTAGTATGTTCAGTTGCTGATCTATTCCTCTGTTTGTTGTGTGCCATAGAAAAGAATAGCAAAGGGTTATGGGAGAGGCAGTGGGCGGAGTCATGCAAATTCCATACCAATGGAGAGATTAAGAAACACTGGGATATCTGTGGTGGAGGAAAAACAGAAAATCTAGGATGAAATTTTCTCCATATGAAAGCCTTCATTTGGGTGGTGGGCAATATGGTGTTTGTGGAGGACATTGACAGGGCTCTTGGACATGTTCATAGCACTTTCTATAACCTGCAATGTCATTGGAGGGAGGGCCATTGGTGTCTCCTGAGTGGTGGGAGTTATAGCTGTTTGTGGAAGTGGGAGCCTGCCTGTGTAACAGCCACACACATACATACATTTTTACTCTTTTATTATGTGTATAGGTTTATTATTTATTAAGTTATATGATGCATGATGAAATAATGAATCCATTGGAATACTTGATGTACTGAATTCTTAAAATGTCCTTTTTAATGCTGTTATTTCATGCCAAGAGTCATAAAAGACCAATTAACATTTTGTATGAAAGCAGGTTTTAAAGTATGATACTGTAATTTAGAATCTAAATTCTGTGTTTGTATTGCTTGCTGCATGTTCCAATCAACCAAAATTTAGATGATTAGAGAGCACGTGACAAATAACTTAAATATGCCACTATTCAATTTTTCCATAGTATAAAAACTTGACTGTAAACTTTTAAATCCTCCCAGACATAGAATAGTACCGTATCCAATATAGCTGCTTGTGTGAGAGAAACAAAATAAACAACTGCTGTAAAACATAATACAGATGTTACTTAATAGCATAAACTCATGGCAGAAATACGTCTCGCATACATGAGAACAAAAGCAAAGCCATCCTGTATCACATTTCTGGCACATTTAACAAAAATGCTGTTTCCTCTATTGTGCCTGCACCAGAAACTTCAGAGAAAATGTGAACAATTGCTTTCCTCTTGTCATTCATTTCTATATGTCAGATGCTTATGGATACTAATTAGTTTAGTTAATAATCATAAACAGCTACATCAATTACAAACATCAATGGAAGTAATTAAAACTGATGGTATCTGCATCCACACACACTTCAGTAACATGATTTTTTTGGAATCTTTTAAAATGAAGAATGTCCTCATTGCAAGTTAGGGTATAAAGGTAGGTAGGTAGGTAAAGGTAAAGGTTTCCCCTGATGTTAAGTCTAGTCGTATCTGATTCTGGGGCTTGGTGCTCATCTACATTTATAAGCTGAAGATCCGGTGTTGTCCGTAGACGCCTTCAGGGTCAGTGGCTGGCATGATTGCATGGAGCGCTGTTACCTTCCCACCAGAGTGGTACCTATTGATCTACTCACATTCGCATGTTTTTGAACTGCTAGGTTGGCAGAAGATGGCTAACAGTGGAAACTCGCCCTGCTCCCCAGATTCGAACTGGCGACCTTTTGGTCAGCAAGTTCAGCAGCTCAGCAGTTTAACTCGCTGTGTCACTAGGGTCTCCAGGGTGCAAATGATTTTATTTAAAAGATCTATACATCCACTATAAATAGGATTTCAGTGCTGATTTCAGATAATAGTATGATATGGATGAAAGCAGAAGACAAAGGCAATCCCATATTGAATTTCCCTATTCCACTACATTCCACTAGTTCATCTTAGTCTTGACCTGATCTTATTATATACATTTCCCCACCCATGCAAGCAGCAGCCAGTAATGAGAACTGAGTTGGAGCTACGTGTACCATAATCAACTTGAGCGATAGATAAGTTGAACCAAATGTGTTCTTTGTGAATATTTAGTTCTGACCTCACATCTGTTTATGGGATGAGGGAATTAGCACTTTGGACACACTGTTGACAAATGCATTCTATCTTTCCATAGCTGAAAGCAGCTGGAAGTGTCTCAATTGGCAACACTGAAGAAGCAGTATGTTTCAAAATTCTGTACTACATCCTCAGTAATGCCGCACAAAGCACATTGGGATAAAATATTTACCTGAGGAAGGGATAATTTAATACAGGGAAACTGTGATTTTTATTTGAAGAGTCTTAAAAATGTAAAATCCTGATGGGTGTAGACTTTTTTTATTCCAGCCCAGCTGGAGACATATGTTTTAGTCAAATACTTGCATGTATCTCCTGTTGGAGTAAGAATTGTACATGTTGTTTCTGATATTCTAAAACTCTATGTGGTAGCTGAGACAATGCCCGTGCTGACCTTTTCAGAGAGATTGCAGTAATTCAAGAGCTGATTCATATATTTTGATGATGAAGAAACCGAATCTTACTTCATTGGTGACTTTTGGGATAATATACTCTATCACACTTGATAAAAGAGACTAATATAGGGAGCCCAGGAAAGGTTGAATAGCATGCACAGCTCTGTTCCTTGACAGAAGAGAAGTAGAACAGTTTGTAAGAAATTGGCAGGAAGCTTTTGCTGTTCTTCCTTCACTCCAACATTTTTTACCACCTCTTCCTTAAGGTAGAATGACTTTAGAAAGGTTCTGATCATATGTTGGAGACTGAAGAAAGGCTTGATTAGTTCTTCAAAGCAAATGAGTCAACAACATTTTTTTTTGGGGGGGGGGGGTACCGTTTTGTGCCATACGAATGAACTCCACGAAACGGAAACACGGAATAAACAAATGAGACAAATACTGGGCCCGTGACTTCTATTTACATGGATTAGATAATAAACAGACATTCTGCTTGGTGTGGACTGAGCCTCAAGCTAATAGTTCTCACCTGCTCATAGTTATCGTAAGGAACTGGCCTGGCGCCCTGTGATGAACTATGTGCTCAACACTACTTGTTCTGATCAAGCCAGATATCCCAACCTTTCCTAAGAAACTCCTGCCACCATGATTCACATTCACAAAGTTTTTATATAAGCATTTTTGTAAGGCTGTTCTTTTTAATTATTATTATCCTCTTTGCTTTAACATACATATAGTGACCATGTAACATGACTGATTATGATAAATAATAAATATAATTTTACTAAACATAATGCAGCACATATCTGTGGGGATGTAATCAAAGACACAGCCCCATGGATATCTGAAACCATGGATAAAGTGAACCCTATATTTTGGCTATACACCATACCACAGAATTGCACTGGGTGACCTAGAGAGGCCCACAAACTCTTGAGGGGGGAGGGTATTTTTTTAACTGTTGGTAAGTCAGATCATGGATATCAAATCCATGGATAAAGGGATTGGACTATAATGCAGATATTATTTCACTCACTACCATCAAACATGTGTGGTGGTAGCTTCTTTATATTAACACATCATTATTACCACAACCTTCGGTCAGTGCTTCTCTCCCTTCTGGCTTCTACAAAACTCTAAGCTAGGGTATCAAACTCATTTTCACCGGGCACCACATCAGCCTTATGATTGCTTTCAAAGTGTCATTTGTAATTGTAAAACTGCATAAGTTTAACTATGTTGCCCTGGGATTGAAAGCCTTGCAAGCCAAATAAAATGATGTGGCAGGCTGAATTCGACCCACGGGCCTTGCATTTGGCAAGTGCCCTAAAACATATCATTTCACTAACTATCACAGCTCAACAAATCATCATTAATAGCACACACACTGTATCTGTTTATGTGTATATGTATATGTGTCTATGCATTTTTAACTATACCCTTGCAATACATATATTAACATACAAATTATGTTACTGGATTGTAAGCCTAAGGCCAGGTAACTGTCAAACTAAGTTATTGTAAGCCACTCCAGTAAACTTTGTGATTGAAGACCAAGGTATAAATCTTCTATAAATAAACTAAGTAATATTACCCACCTACCCATAACTTCCCATAGCTCTAGAGAAAAGGAGAAATAGAAGAGACATGCTTGAATTATTTTCATCTGGCTGGTTTATTATAAGTTCTGACATAACCCTCTCCCACTTTTCCTTGTGTGTTAAATTTAGTCTCAAAACAAGAAGTGTCACGCCACATATTGTGTACTATGCCCTGGCAGGTCTTTTTGCCTACTAATAAATCAACATGCTAATGGGAAACCATAACTGCTGAATGATTCTTCATTTGAGTGTAAATAACTGAATAGCATAGAGTTGGAATTTTGTGGGGCTCTGAAGCAAAGATAATATGAGGTTGAGGGAAATCTCCCAGAACTGTCTTCTGGCTATCCAAGTTCAATAAAAATTCTGTAAAACAATGCCTGGCAATTCAGAGAACATCTACAAAAGGACATCTATCTTTCACATTCCCCAGCACAGCTAGAAAAAAGGCAACTTTCCAACAAAATCAATATCCAGAGGTTCTGTTTAAACTAGGAGTGGGGAAAATATAGCCTACTAGCCACTTGTACTCCCGCAAAGCCATTTTATAGCCCCCAAGGTATGCTTGAAAGCTGTGCTGCCAATAAATTGCTAGATTTCAACAGCCATGGGAGAGTGGAATAAAATCAAGCATTCTGCTTGTTTTGAATGACTTCTAGCAGTGTGCTGCCCAATGTCAAGAGGAAACAGGGAGAACCTCATTTAAAGCAGGAAAATGTGAAACTTGGGTGAAAAATCACTAAAACATTGAGATTCCTTCATGCACACACACACACACACACACACACACACACACACACATATACATTCACTGCCCAAAGGGAGTTTTGTGACTACTGGGGAGAGAAGAATTAGCCTATGGAACTGCCATTGTTGTCTACCCTTGGGTTAGAGAGTAAAATGTAACACAATAGAATGTGTCTTTGAAGTTCTAGAGTATAGCTTTCCAAATGGTGTGTCATGACACATTAGTGTGTTGGCTGGCGTGTGTAAGTGCGTTGCGCAAATATAACCAGTTTATGTTAAATAAGCAAGAAATCTTATGTGTATTAAAATATCAATGAGATATTAATACACTTTAATATTCAAGTGTCTGTATGTTTAACCTTTGATAAGCTAGTTACCAGTTTCAAGAGGTCCGTGATTCTCCGTCCCCCAAACTCATTATTAAAACACGCAGCTATTGCTATGACATGTTGTGTCAAACTTTCAAGTTGGTTGATCCACTACTTTTTGAGTTCTGCTTGCACGAACATATGCAGACTGTATTTTTATATATAAAGATTGTTGATACCATATGGTTTTTGTTGACCCTACTTTTCCACTTACAGAACTAATTTACCGTTTTTCTTTGAAATATGGTAAATATTCAAAAACATTTAACCTACTGATACCTCAATTAATGTAATTTTATTGATATCTATTTTTATTTTGAAATTTACCAGTAGCTGCTGCATTTCCCACCCTCAGCTTATACTTGAGTCAATAAGTTTTCCCAGTTTTTTTGTGGTAAAGTTAGGTTCCTTGGCTTATATTTGGGTCAGCTTATACTCTAATATATACGGTGTGTTCACTATGACAAAATACAGCAAAATGGGCATTGCCCGCACTTTAAAATTAATAATATAGAAAACAAGATGATTTGAGTAGTGTAGTTAACTTATTTTCAAGTGATATATTCTGCAGTGTAATGTCAAAGGAGATATTTTTCTTTCTTTGGATAAATACATGGATTATTACAGATTAGATTTCAGTTTGTTATTTAAAATGAAATATAATTTCCCTTAAAGCTCAATTTTTTAAAAAAAAATGCTATTGTGTGTTGTATATTTATTCTGTCTTCAGCACCTGGTCTGAACTGGCTTTAAATTTGATGGTTTTTATGAAGATGTTTATAATATGAAGTTATCTCTCTTTCCTTGAACATGAGACATATGCCTTCACATTTATAGGCCCCTGAATTCCTGCCAATTTCACAAGCCAGCAAACTGGAGCAGAAAACTGATGTGTTGCAATATTCATTAACTATTTATGTTTCTTGAAGTATGGCAGCACAATTGCATTTGGAGGTCATCTGAACAGCACATTTAAGTAAACTTTATAATTGGCAAATAAGCTGCTCTTAAAATTAATCCACGTTCTTTCAGAGAAGCTTGTACAAACATCTGATGGTTAATCCTACCCCAACCACTCCACACACATACACCGCTCCATACAAATGGCTTCTTTGGAAAGAATCCATAGTTTGGCAGAAAGCAATGCACACATATTTAAAACATGAGTATTCTCTTCTACTGATTCCTTTTGCCAGACTGGGTGTGTGCTCTCCAAAAACAGGAAGACATAAGAATAATTGTGGGTAAAGATTTTGAGTTGACCGGTGCTCCTACATGCATGAAATGCAATGTTGTTTAGTTGTTCTTTCCCATTTTGTACTACATTTTTGTCGACTTTAATAGTAAGTTTCTCTGGCTCTTTCAGTACCTTCTGCTGAGAATGTTAAAGCAGTCAGTTACTCATTAAAGTGAGCTTCTTCACTGTTGGTTGTCTTCTGGTTTGCTGTAAGATGTTTGAAGAGCAAATGATCAGAAACAAATGAATATGCACACTGAAGGCCAAACGATCATTATCTAAAACTATCAAATACTGATTGTTCCAAGTTTTTTCCTGGCCAAAAATCCACAACTTCTAAATTCTATGACATCACATGAATTTTACACACAACCCTCCTCAAACCTGTGTGTAGCTATGAGCCAGATTTTTCCTGGAAGCAGTGCAATGCTTTCTGCAGTTACACTGGGCATGGTTTAGATCTGGTTTGATGTGTTCCAGATTTTTTTTCAGAACTAGATATAATACAGGTTTCCATGAATTGTACATTTTTTTCTTGAGAGCAGATGTGCAGAGCCTTAAAAACCAAAAGGATTTTACTTTTACTGTACGATATGTAGAGCACATAAGTGTCTTATTTGATTGAACAGCACATTTACTGCCTTGTGATTGAACAATCGTTTTTAAAAATAGGTGAACGTCATTGATTCTTTGGTTTTTCAGTAATGCCATATTCTGCAGGGAATCAATTATTTATGAAGGACAGAAACCTGATTTGGGTGGTAATTACATACAAATTCCACGTGAAGCTGGGAACAAACATGTGAACCAAGTTCAATATGAGCGTGTTGATATTTTACCATCTTGCAGTCCCACAGTGCCAGTTAACAAATGAGAAAAATCAGCCAGACTTTCTTGCTTAAAATGCATTTACTCATGTCCAACTGTCACAGTTATCTGGAACACTTAGCTTTAGCTCAATCAGAAATATCTCCAAAACCAAGTGAGCTTTTCTTAGCATACTCTGTGCAATAATTGAAGAGAATGTTCAACAGTGCAAAACACAGCAGTCGGATTGATTACAGAAACATCTAGGATGAGCATATTACAACTATATTAAAGCGACTCCATTGCCTACCATTTAGTTTCCAGGCAAAGTACAAATTGTTGGCTATAATCTATTAAAACCTACATAGTTTGGATCCAGGTTACCTACAGGATCACCTTCTCCCACATAATCCACCCCTTAGACATTTAGGTTCTCTGGGGGACCCTTACTCCAACCAGCCAAAACCAAAATGGCTACTGTCACTATTATGAGTCAGACGCCAGCCAATATAAATAACTCAGTTTATTGCAAAAAAACAACACAAAAGAGCCTAAGAAGCAACCAAAAAAAGGGCTCAAAACACTTTCTCTTCAGTGTGAAGTAACAATGTCCAAAAAGAACTCGAAAAACCCAAGCTCAGGATATAATCTGGATTATCCTGGGAAATAATCCAGATTAAAACAAACTTAGTTGAAAAGGCTGGGAACTCACTCCACCTGCTGGTTGGAGCTAAACAAACACAGGAAAGCTACCAGGAATTACCCACAGTGACCAACGGCCACACAATGCCCCAATAATAATAATAATAATAATAATAATAATAATAATAATAATAATAATAATAATAATAATAATAAACTTTATTTATACCCCGCCACCATCTCTCCGTGGGGACTCGGGGCAGCTTACATGGGGCAGAGGCCCAAACAACATAGGACAAAACATGGGCAACATAATACAAATCACACTATAAAAAGATAAAACTGTAATGCAATATATCAATTAAAACAAAAATACAGGATAAAAAATTGCATTTAAAACACATAAATGGTAAAATCGTAATAAATACGGGATAGATTATTAAAAACCCTCTGGGGCTGATTAATTAATGACTGTATCTCCAAAGGCCTGTCGAAACATCCAAGTCTTCAGTTGTTTCCTGAAGGAAGGTAGAGAGGGAACCAACCTAATCTCCCTGGGGAGGGAGTTCCAGAGTCGGGGGGCCATGGCCGAGAAGGCCCTCTCTCTCGTCCCCACCAAACGCAGTTGTGAGGAGGGTGGAAGTGTGAGAAGGGCCTCCCCGGAAGATCTCAGCGATCGGGTGGGTTCATAGGGGATGACGCGGTCACGAAGATAGGCAGGTCCCGAACTGATTAAAGCTTTATAGGTAATAATCTGCACCTTAAATTGGGCCCAGAATCAGCAGCCAGTGGAGCTGCTTGAACAGGGGAGTTGAGCGCTACCTATAAGCAGCTCCAGTTAGAGATAATAATTCATAAAGACTCTTGCAGATGCAGTTATCAATGTAGTTAAAGCTAAAGGAGAAATCACAGCCGCCACATCCGGTCCGCATCGTTAGGAAGAAGTCACAGGCATCGAGTTCCAGTCCAAGTCGTCAGGGAGAAGTCACGGTCATCGAGTTCCAGTCCAAGTCATCAGGGAGAAGTCACAGTCACCGAATTCCAGTCCAAGGTCAACACAAAGAGCCAAAGCGACGGAGGCAAGCCGGCAGCTAATGCATAAAAGCAACACAGCACAATCCAGCGCACACCCACACAATGCCAGCCCCCGTTGCCACTAAAAACCCAGGTTAACACTTACGTTCCAAAGCAGTCTTCCAAACATGTCTTCTGAAACAGAGATCCCGAAAGCGCGCAACAAACACCTTACCGATTGCGAGGCCACATTAGCAACAAACTTACTTTTATTTACAAGTCTTCCTCAGAACTTGAGCCAGCTAACGCCCCATCCACAGCTGAATCTTGGTGCTGCAAATCCTCATCAGAGCTGGAGCCACCCAACGCCCCATCTCCAGCTGCTGCCCCTCTACGATCTCTCCAGCCAGTCCACCTTCTATCCAAACCCATAACTCCCCATGATCCATCTGTATCTTCTCTGTGTCATCCCTCAAATGTACCACTGCTTGTGGGTTCCTCAAGAATCTCCCGGATCTCCTGAACCTTAGTCCACTCCATCACTTCACTCCCAGAGTCTGACATCCCATCCTCCTGACTCCCAGCCCCATAATCCCCTTCAAAGCCCTCAAAGGTATCATCATCAGTGGGCTCCATAAGTATTTCCCGGATTCTCTTCCTTTGTTGCTCCTCATCAGAGTCTTGCTCACGAGCAGTTTTCCTGTCTCTTCTAATACAACTAGTAGGATCTCTACTCAAAGACTCCATCACAACAGTCACCCACAGGGCCTTATCATCAGCTGCCCAAGACTGTGGAATGGCTTGTTGGAAGAGATTCGACAGCTAAATGAGCTGTCATGCTAAAATTAAAACCAGAGACAATATTGAAATATGGTATATTTTCTCCTCACTTTAGTTACTACATAAGTTTAACACTCACCATACCTTATTGAGGAAACCATACATATTACCAGTTTTTTAATACGTTTTGTTGATTAGCCCATCAGTCGTATCAAAACATTTAACAAACACATTTAACACACACACACATAGAGCATACAATCCACATTACAATCAAAGTTAAAATAGGCAAGCTGTTAAGAAGGTCAAGATCATTACAATACATATCAATGCAGAGAAATACATATTGCCAGTTGATAACTGCATCTGCAAGAGTCTTTATGAATTATTATCTGGATACTTTTGAAATGATATTTTAATGTACTGATTTACTTATTCTCTTATAGTTTTGGATGCTATACCCTCTTACTTCAGTGGGGAACTATTCTTTTGTCTCTTCCATATGCATCAAAATGATTTGGACCAGGCGGATACTAAATCCTTACATGATGTGACAAGAATTTGAAATTTGTCAAAATTGCTAATGAACATTCCAGTTGTTAAATTTACTGAGTGTTATTATAGAAATATCCATGGTTTCTTGAAAAAATGAGATTACAATGAATTCAAAGTATATTTGAGCATAGCTGATCCTAAGAAGCCTTTTCTGTGCTGTACTGACAACTTCTGGCATGATCTCAAGGAAAAGATCAAATTATGTTTATAGTCTACTACCATAGTTCATGCTTATTTTTTAGTAATTAGGTAATTATCAGTGTACTTAAGTAATTATCTCTGTATTGTCAAGATAAAGTATCTTATTTTAATGCTTGCTAGGTAATTTATATCAACTAAACCCAATGAATGAAAGGAAGTTTGCGTAGTAGTACCTACAGTCCTTAAAAAAAATTTCACACCATGTTTTATGCAAAACTGACTGAAATAGCACTTTTAAAAAAGTGCCAATTTACTTATTGGATCCTAATGTGCATAAAAATGTTTGAGATGTCATCCTGAGATTAAAAATCATATTAGTTAAAGTCTCATAAGGGACTTTTAAAATGACTAAATTATTGGAACCTCTGAGTGTTTTTTATCTTGAAATGACGAGGAGACAATAAAAAATGAAGCAAGAGATAATGCTGACCCTTGGGGTCAGAAGGCATTTATCCAGCTGCGAGTACATTGCAAAGGACGTGTGCTTTAAAAACTGAGCAGAAAAGAAACCAACTCCTTTGAATAGTGTTGAAATAAAGTTTTTCAGGTACTATGTGCTGTCAAAACAATGAATGGTCTGAGAGCAAATCTTACTAGAAGCCAACATAGTTAAGCTGAGCCTATCATAACTAGGACACAACATGACATTACATGACATGACTCACTAGAAAAGGTGATACTGTGGATCAGGGGTCCTCAAACTTTTTAAGTGGAGGGCCGGTTCACGGTCCCTCAGACTGTTGGGGGGCTGGACTATGATGTCCAACATTAGGATTGTTGTTCTTGTGTGCCTTCAAGTTGTTTCAGACTTAGGTCAACCCTAACTCTAAAATTTAGGACAGGCGCCAGGTAAATGACCTTGGAGGGCTGCATCCAGCCCACGGGCATTAGCCATAGTGTGGATAAAGTAGAAAACAGTAGAAAAGAGGAAAACAACATTACAAATGGATTGAGTCAATAAAGGAACCTGGAGCTCTAGTTTGCAAGATCTGAATAGGGTTGTTGATGACCAGGACTTTCTGGAGGTCTCACATTCATAAAGTTGTCATAAGTTGAAGCTATTATGGTGTCATATAACTACTAAATATGTAACCACTCCATCTCACTAACTTTTGGTGAAGGGACATTGGTTTTTATTTCTCATTCTTTGTTTATAACCTTGCACTCTGATCTTTGGTTTTGGAATGGGCAAAAAACAAAACTGCTAACTAGGAATACAATTAAATCCATAAAGGGATGCCTGCCTGTCCTCTGTCTAAAGAAGTACATTTTAACATATATACAAGCAGTTCCCGAGTTACAAATATCCAATTTACAACCGATTCATAGTTAAGAATGGGGGTGAGACTACAGGAAGTTAGAGAAATCTACCCCAAGAAAGGGAAATTCACCCCTGAAAGAGTTATCATGGGGAAAAGGTGCCTCCAATGAAGCTTTATCATCAATCCTTGTTTCCACAACAAGCCAATTTTTTCAAAATCCAATGATCACAGGAACATAAAGTAGGTGCAATTTTATGAACAAGGGCACAAACAGCAAAACAAACATTGCAAGGATATTAACCCTTCCCTATGCTCTCCAAAGCTTTAAAAGATCTATTTTTGGCTGGAGTTAACACTTAAAAATGAACCTATTCAAACTTACATACCCATTCAACTTAAGAACAAAACTACAGAGCTTCTCTTGTTTGTAACTTCGGGGCTGCCTGTATATATATTACAGTAGAAATACTGATCATTATTAAAAAAAAAAGATTTGCTCTGCTTTGATCAAATAAAAATGCAGCACAGCTTTAAGGAGGTGCTTTTGAATATGTCTCGGATAGTGCTGAAAAATGGAAAGAGATAGATCTATCCAAAGAGAGGATAAAAAGTTTAAATATATATTTCAGGATCCTTTTCAAAAGCCTATTTTTGAAAAAAATGTTTTAACTGAGACCGAAAACATAAATCTACCAAGTAATATGCTAAGATATATAGTGATACATGAGATATTGTTGTAGCTTCAGGACAAAGAATAGCAGTCCAAATGTTTCACAGAGCAGATAAAACGGTTGAGTAACGTTTCCAGTTCTTAATCAGGATTCAAATAGTGCTTGCATATCCCAAGAAAAATTAAACCTTCAGGTTATCAAAGAAGAAAGTTAAGCTGAAGTGTCTTATTACTGACTCATGTGTGTCTGCACTGCATGGAAAGACTACTGATCAAAGCAAATGCATAACTGCAAATGTTATGCTTGCTTATCAGACCAGTTTATCAAAAAAGATGGGTTGTGGGGGCATGCATTTATTAAAAGACTGGATCCAATTAGTTTCTGGATTTCTGCATGATAATACAGAATGTGCTCACCAAGCTATGTCTTGGTGAGCTATGTCTCACCAAGAAAAAATAAGAAACTCCAGCCTATTCTTCTTTGCAGCAACATTTTAATCTACAGAACCATTACTCATATGACATGACTGTATTTATTGGAGCCTCCAGTGGCACAGTGGGTTAAACCCTTGTGCTGGCAGGATTTATGACCTGAAAGTTGGGTTGCTGACCTGAAGGTTGCCAGTTTGAATCCAACCCGGGGAGACTCTGGATGAGCTTCCTCTATCAGCTCCAGCTCCATGTGGGGACATAAGAGAAGCCTCCTAGAAGCATGATAAAAACATCAAAACATCTGGGCATCGCCTGGGCAACATCCTTGCAGGCAGCCAATTCTTTCACACCAGAAGCGACTTGCAGTTTCTCAAGTTGCTCCTGAAAAAAAACAACCCTGTATTGAAAATTTATACCCCAGTTGATAGTTGGCCTATTAACATAACCTTGGACAGTTTAATATTCTACAGATCTTTGTGAAGTGTGTTCAATGGTCATTGCTTCACTTGCTTAATTGTAATTATTCTCTTACTATAGCTCACTGAAGATAAAACAAATACTCTTCTATCTTTTCTTTCTCCTAACTATGTTTCGGTGGTACACCCTCCTCCCCTGGACTCATAGTCCTTGGCCCTTTCTACACTGTCCTTATATTCCAGGATCTGGATTATATGGGTCTCTGCTGCCAGATAATATGAGATAAAATAATCTGGGATCAGATCTTAGGCTATAGGGCAGTGTAGAAGGTGCCCTTATTATTTTATTATTTTATTTATATTTTACCTACTAATACCCTGCTGTTCTCTACTCCAAAGGGAACTCAAGGCAGCTTACATATGGCAATTATTTAATGCCTTAAAAATACATACAAACATAAGCTAAAATAAATTTAATTAAAAATTAATACATATTGTTGTATTTCATTGTGTATTTCTGGGCTTGGTTTCCATGTGAGTCGCCCGAGTCCCTTCAGGGAGATGGGGCGGGATACAAGAATTATTATTATTATTATTTATTATTCACCCTAGCCTGCTGATGCGCTATATTATATTATGCTTTTAATGTTACTGTGTTTTAATTAGTTTAACCCTTGATTTTGGCTGTTTATATGTTATATTGAGTTTATTTTATTTCATGTTTTGCCTTGCCTTGACTGTTGTTTATTTGTTATCTGGTTTTGGACATTGAATGTTTGCCATTTTTGTTATTTTTGTAAACTGCCCTGAGTCCCTTTGGAGAGAAAGGGTGGATCATAAATAAAATTATTATTATTATTATAATTATTTGCTATATTTGACAAATATAACTTTAGCTCAAATTGTACATTTACATCTTTTAAAAAGATCTCATAGAGTCAAAACCTCCAGGATCCTATTACCTGAATCTAGTCAAAAATAATGAATTGTGTCCCATCCATGGGGGAAAAGCAGGATAAAAGTAAATAACTTAAGACATTATTATTGTTGTTGTTGTTTTTGTTACCTTTTATTACTGCAAGTGAAATATCTTAGGTAAGCAGCACAAAAGATTCTTTTTGAAATATAATACAATAAATTCCACATGCCACTATGATGTAGTGGGTTGAATATTGAACTAGGACTCCAGGAGGTCAGGATTTGAATGCCCTCTTGGCCTAAACCCACTGGGTGACCTTCCTCTGAGCCTCAAAGGCAAAGGCATCCCCTCTCTGAACAATGCTTGCCAAGAAAACCCTGTGACAGATTCGGCTGACACTCACATAAATGGGAATAAACATGAAGCTACACAACAGTAGCACAACAATACATTTCTATTTCAATGTGAAAGTTGAGTTGGTCTTAAAAATAAAGGCTCTCAATAAATTTTAACATCTGAAACTGTCAACACCTTAAATCTAGGGGCTAGGGGGAGTGAGGTACATCAATAAGTAGACATCTAATATTGCCTAGGTGAGCCATGACAGAAACCAGAGGTGGAAATTATAGATAGAGTAGAATCCTTTTAACTGTCTAATTGTGAAATGTGGTCTCTTTATCATTGTCAGATCATCGCCTCTAATCAGTCCCCTTTCACCAGTACTTCATAGTTAATGGTTTCAGGTTTTCATCTTAATTGATTAATTTGATATGGCTGTGGTATAAGGTCTGCTAAGGCAGTATTCTTAAACCCATGTTCTAGAAAGCAAGTGATCTGGGTAGAAATACTTGTCCAATTTGGAAATCAGAAAGATGATATCAAAACTAAGTGTCATGTTTAAGGGAAAGGGAAGAAGATGCTGATGGAGAATAGTCTTGATGTACTCTCCCAGTTTGGCAATACTGTGATTTAATGTTCAAAAGTGAGCGAAGACACTTCAGGTAAAGGTAAAGAAAGGCTTTTCCCCGACATTGAGTTTAGTCATGTCCGACTCTGGGAGTTGGTGCTCATCTCCATTTCTAAGCTGAAGAGCTGGCGTTGTCCGTAGACACTTCCAAGGTCATGTGGTCAGCATGACTACCTTCCCACCTGAGCAGTACCAATTGATCTACTCACATTGGCCTGTTTTCAAACTGCTAGATTGGCAGAAGCTGGGTCTAACAGCAGGAGCTTACACTTCTTCCCGGATTTGAACCATCAACCTTACGGTCAGCAAGTTCAGCAGCCCAATGGTTTAATCCGCTGCGCTAATGGGGGGGCTCTGTATCAATATATAATTATGCAGATCATTTGTGCATATAACAGTTTATCTGCCAAATATTTCCCAGTTTTTCTATTTGCATAGAGTAATCACAGATTTTTAAAAAAAAATTATAAAAAGGTAAGACTGATACTTGGGAGTAATATAGACTCTTAAAGCATTCAGATTAATATTACAGTCCTATATATTTGTGGAAGTAGAGTCCATTAAACTTGGTTGGCAGTTCAGAATAAACATGCATATGGTGATTTCATTAATGTTGTTAGATTAAAATATGTGTAGGAAACTTTAGGAGCTTTAGAGTGTTTAAGAGTTGTAGAAGTTATTTCCCACTTACAGTAAGGCTAACCTACCATGGGGTTTTATTGGCAAGATTTGCTCAAGGGAAACTACTTTTACCTTCCTCTGTGGTTGAGAGAGTGTTGTCGAGATCTCCAGAGTCAGACTCCCAAGAGTCAAACCACTTCACCACGCTGACTATCCAAATAGTTGAATCTGAAATCCTGAGTGATGCATCACAAGTGTGTTTTCTAAAGCCTTGTAAAGAAAGTCACATATCTTGTCAGTAGTAATAGTAAAAATATTTTACTGTTGGATGACAGAAAGAAGAAGGGGGCAGGGGAATCAAAGGTTATTTTCTGGATTGAGCCCTTGTTATATAAATAGACTTTTATTTCAGATGTGCAAGTTTGATATATTTTTTCGAATGTAGGATTAGTAGTATATATGTCAAGTAGATTAATGTTAAAGGTTTTGCTAATTTTTTATACATAAGTTTCCCCCCTCTTCAAATGGTTAGTGTATACAGTTTATCTGCTGTGTTAAATGGATTTAAAGTGTCATTGAAAGCAAGTTCAGGAAGTCTGCAAGTTACAAATAAAACCAGTTCTTTAGGTTTGTTCTTAAATTGAATTTTTTATAAATCAAGCAGGTACAGGCAAAAATATATCTTTTAAAGCTTTGGATAGCATAGGGGAGGGTTAACACCCCCATGGTGCTTGTTTTGCTGTCTGTGCCCCTATTCGGAAGATGACACCTTACCTTCTGTCAATGGGATAATTGGATTTTGAAATAATTAGCTTTTTGTGGAAACAAGGATTGGTGAGAAAGTTTCAGTGGAGACACCTTTGATAACTCCTTCTGGAGGGTAGATTTCTCTCACTTCCTGTTGTCTCACCCCCGTTCTTAACTATGAGTCATTTTAAGTCAGAAGTTTATAACTCTGGGGCTGCCTGTAGTCTTGACCAGCCAATGAGGTTCTTCTATCCAATAACATGGATCCTAAGAACCACAAGCAGAGGAAAAATTGTAGAAAGGGACCATTTCTACATCTCTTTCTATATCTTATGAAAACCCTCTTAGAGAATAAGATAATTTCCCTGCATTGAATTCTTCTCATATCCTATCCTATCTTGAAAAATTCAGAAAAAAAACTTGTGACTCAAGAAAAGGCTTTATAGGAAGCTCATATAGTAGTAAGAGCATTAGACAATTCCACCTTTCTTTGAAGTTCCACCATAAAACCAATTTTTAGTATTATAAATAACACTATGCAAAAAGATATTTGTCCCTGTGTTATAAATGTCATTTTGTAATTGGTTCTAATATGGAAAAAGTATATTAAACTGCAAAAACTTTGTTCTTGTGGGACATTCTGCAGCAAATTTTCCTCTAGTTTTTCAGTGAACATTTCATCGACCAATTCAATATTGTTTGTTGCAGCCACAAAAATGAAGTATTCTGGAATATAACAACTACTTTCAAAATAGTTGCACAATTAAACAGGAAATAACTCTTTTAAACCAGGAGTAAAAACATTTCAAATTTTGTTACATAGTGTAATAAATTTGAAGGCAACATTCCACATTTGCAACATTACTGAGCTTTTGGATCTTTGTGAGCAGATATTTTTTATATTTATATGCATATAAATTTTAACAGGTTCATGATAGTATTTCCATGACTTTCAGTGTGAATTTAAAGGAGGTGGGGAAGAAGTATGAACCTCCACCAGCACATTATAACTCAGCTTCAGTTTCGGCAGAAACGTTGGCTAATTGGAAAATTTATTCTATTGTCAGATTCCATATCTAAGTTCTGGATATTGCTTCTGTTAAAAGCCTCATTTTTGTGAAATATAGATAATGGACAATGACAGGAATGTCTAGGCTCCCTTCATGTTTTCTCTAGGATTGCAATAAAATGTATTTTCAAAAGGAATAGATGACAAAAAACTAAACAATATATATTTTAGTGGAAGAGATTTTTCTGAGCTATGGAAAATGAAACATGCTCATATAATATTATTTGTTTCATTTTAAACTCAGATGTTATGCTCATGTTTTGTTATTTCTGTATTTTGTTGTGATTTTATTGTTTTTATTTACCTGTATTTAAACTGAATGGTGGGATATAAAAGAGATATGGTATTTGGTTTTTAAAAAACCCGCTTTTAAGACGATATCCCTGAACTTACTGTGGAAACCTACGGTAAAACTGTGAGTCCCCTTGGGGAGGGAGGGCAGAATTTTAAAAAAAGTTTTTTTATTATTATTTTTGAATAATAGCAAACCCTATTGAATTTATTGATTTCTATCAAAAGCATACCATAGAATTTACACTGGAGATCTTAGAAAATGCCTGGAAAACACCTCTCTAGCATTTCTAGGTCCTCCAGCATAACTTCTAGTAGAAGCATATCATAGAATAGTGATGGATGTCCTAGAAAATGTCCAGAGAGAACATATTTCTTGGATACGGATAAGAAGACTGAGTGACTTGGAAAGAGCTGAACATACTACGCTCTAGCACCACGAGATGCAGAGCTAACCTTAAGAAATGGGGCTACAAAGTGGAGTCCATAACATGCGAGTGTGCGGAAGAGCAAACCACAGATCACTTGCTACAATGTAGTTTGTGCCCTGCCACATGCACAATGAAGGACCTTCTCACAGCAACACCAGAGGCCAACTTCTGGTCAAAGGAAATTTAGTATAATACCAACATTTTAACTTTGTGTGTGGTTTTTCTATACATTATAACTGTATTCTCAATTCACTTCTGACACAATAAATAAAATCAATACCCAAATTTCAGCAATCGGTTTCAGGGACACCTCAACATGTGACAATTAGCACACCAAGCTGTGTATGTTTGCTTGCAGATTTATTGAGCCCAGCACTGAGCGTTTGACAAATAGCCAGAGTTCAGAGTCTTTCCATGAATAAAGACTTCGCTTTGTCAGTTGTTTTGGCCTCTGCTGTACAGTTATATGCTTCCAGAACAGATGGAGCAGCTCTCATCTGCCATTCTCTGTCTTTTGAACTTCCTGTTCAGTAATATGGTTCTCATCAACACAGATTCTGCAGAGAGCACCTACTTTTATATGCTTAAATATCTTGGAAGATTTTTTTATTGTTCCAAAAGCAAAAGAATACGGAATATTTCTTTAACAAGGCCCAAATGTTTTAAATGTAGTATTGCTGAAGTTTGTAACCAAATTATAAGATTTGAATCATTGGCAATTAAAGACTTGGAAAACTGGGCATTGATTTTACTGATCACAGTTTTGAATATTTTTTTTCAGTTGTTCTGAACTGGTTTGATGATGATTGTGTATCAGGACAATAATAAAAAGCTGGCTGAGGGAGACTATGTGATCATAAGAGACTTCTGTGTTAACGTGACAACTACTCTTTCACAGTGACAAAATGACACCTGAATCTACATGAAGAGGAAGCCAAACCACAATTTCAGTTTCATTGCCCAGTAGAAAGGAGCTTGGGATGCTGGAAATGCAGCACACCCAGAACACTTATGCAAACAGGACGCTATTTGTGGTGCTAGGCACTGAAGCAGCATCACACAAATGGTTGTACTTCTTTTTCTGACTACTGACCAGTGGCATTTGTTTGTCATTCATGCAGATGGCTCTCACTACGTTTTGTGGCATAGTATTACCACGCCTTAACTTCTCAAGAGGAAATGTATCATTAAAGCTCAGCATTGTCCTCCTCCCACATTAGATCCTGCTTATGACTCTTATAATAATCCCTCTACACTGTAGACAAATAACATTGAACAGACCTCCTTAACTTGGACCACAAAATTGTAATGTTTGGGGATTTTTTCCAAGAAAAAGTATTCTATGTGGGAAGCTTTTGGAGGATGCCTTGTTTTGGAGAAGAGGTAAAGTATCTGTCTTAAGGCCTTTGCTAAGAATTAGCCTTACAATGGCACTGGAAACTGAGCAAACAGCTAGATGAAAAGTATAAATCTCAAACCACTCTGCCAAAGAGGTATAAAACAGAATGCTCATCATTCAGGACAAACTGACAGATAATCTCTGAATGAAGCATTCTTGAAGAATTACTTTTTGGTACAAATATAGAAAACCACACTTTTAATGGACCATTCCTTTTTACACTAAACATAAATATTTCTATTTTTCTCCATGTTCAGATTGACTAAATCAAAAATAATCTGCTTTAAAATTGTATTTTTTAATCTCAAAAGCATTGAATAATTAAGAATAATATATCAGTTCTTTAAATTATTTTCTGGTAGTATTGGCAAGTCATTTATGCAGATTGGTGCTGTTCAGACGCTTATATTACTATCTTGTTTCAGTGAAATTTTGCATGGAATGTACTTCTTTCAGAATTAATTTGCCTTGGAAACAAATCCTGCAGACACTTTTTACCTAACTTAACTGAAGGCACAGTTGTCAAAACCTTAACTCTGTCATTTTCTGCTTATTGTGTGTGTGTGTGTGTGTGTGTGTGTGTGTGTGTGTGTGGAGCGACTTGAAAAACTGCAAGTCACTTCTAGTGCGTGAGAATTGGCAGTCTGCAAGGATGTTGACCAAGGGATGCCCGGATGTTTTACCATCCTGTGAAAGGCTTCTCTCATGTCCCCATGTGGGATGCTGGAGCTGACAGACAGGAGCTCACCCCGCACCCCAGATTTGAACTGCCGACTTTTTGGTCAGCAGTCCTGTCAGCACAAGGGTTTAACCCACTGAGCCTCCAGGAGCTCCATCTTCTGCTTATGATCAAAAACAAATGTCTTCTGTGCATATACAAGCCTGTATCCTATTAGTTACTCCCAACTAAAGGATAACCACTGAACCAATTGTTGACTGCTATTGATTCAGTTACTTAGCCAATAGGATTCAGGCCATATATTGTTGTTGTTGTTTATTCATTCAGTCACTCTTCATGATCTCATGTACCAGCCCAGGCCAGAGCTCCCTGTTGGCCGTGGCCACTCCCAGCTCCTTCATGGTCAAGCCAGTCACTTCAAGTATACCATCCATCCATCTCACCCTTGGTCAGCCCTCTTCTTTTTTCCTTCCATTTTCCCCAGCATCATTCTCTTCTCCAAGCTTTCCCGTCTTCTCATTATGTGTCCAAAGTACTTCATATATTGATAGTTACATACAAAATGATCAGACAGCATTTAATAGATATTCTGAAACTTTGTTGTTCCTGAACATATGCCTATCATGGACTCCTTTAAAATATATTGTGAAAGGAAAAGATAGCTTGGCTTGGAAGAATTCTGTGTGAAGTGTTGGGAATTTATTTGGGTCAATATTGCAATAATTATGTACCTTGGACAACCCACATGATTTTCTCTTTACAGTTGTTTCCTGCATCTTCTAGACCAGGCATGGGCAAACTTGGGCCCTCCAGGTGTTTTGGACTTCAGCTCCCACAATTCCTAACAGCTCTTAAACTGGCTGGGATTTCTGGGAGTTGAAGTCCAAAACACCTGGAGGGCCCAAGTTTGCCCATGCCTGGTCTAGACGCATACATTGCAATTCAAGGTACGTATTTGGCATCAATGTATACATGAAGAAATGTCTCTTAACATCCCTTAGTTGTGGGGTATTTACTGTGCATTCCACTATGTTTGCTTCTGCCTTCATCAGTGGCAGAAGATTACCCTTATACCACTGAGCCATCAAAGGGTTTATAAACATCAATACGAAAATAAAACAGCACCAGTTATGACTGTAGTGAAGAGCAGCATTTTAATTCTCATTTGAGCTTGGAGTGGCAGATGCTCTTCATTTGCGTATGAGTGTCTGTGATCTTTCCCACAGTGTAAAATTAGCCAATTGCTTGTCTGGTGAATCAGTTGAGCTCTTTGTTCCCTGTGAAGAAATGAATACACTAGCTATTTTAGCTCAGGCCCAGGCTTCTCCTATTGCTGGGTTTCCCCCAAAGATCTTTGGAGATGAACCTGCTTGTGAAATAAAGCCACTTTTTATGCCTTCTTTTGGTACGCGCACAGCATTTGCCAAAGAAGTATCTGTGAACTTACACTGAGACCACATCGCCCTACTTCCCCGATTTCCTGTTCTGAATAGCTAAAACTAACGCTAAACTGTGGTACTGCTCAAGGTAGGAAGAATTCTTTGCCAGAACCTATTTATCACTCTGCTGGCTTTGTACCATGAACATCCGTCTGAAGTTAAACAAGAGAGATAGAAGAAGAGGTTTCTCTTCTCCTTTCCTTCAGCCCTGCCAGCGATAGTGTCTTGTTTAAAGGTTAAAAGAGATATTCAGTGTTTAGCCACTAGATTTTCCCATATATCTAATAACATAGCGGAGTGGCTATTTAAGCCTGACTCAGGTGCTTGCTGCTATTCAGTTCATACTAACACCAGTCTGTCTTCTGGAGGGGCCAAGTGGGGAGAGAGAGAGGGCTTTTAGCCAGTTAATTTGGATTTTAAATAAACACATCTTGCTGGCAGCTTCTAAATGGTTTCTACTAGAATTGCTCACATGAATGCAATTTATTTTAACAACATTGCTTGGCATTTTCATATCAGTTTTGAACTTTGCTTCCTCTCTGTCTGGGAAGGAGAAATAAAATTGAATGCAGTGATAATGTGAAGTACTTGATTATGGGGCTTAAGTCAAAGATGGTTTATATTCTGCATCAAACACATGGCATTAGTAAATAATACACCATAGTGGTATTTTCTTTGTTTTTCAATTTTTGTGTGTGTGTCAGGAGCAACTTGAGAAACTGCAAGTCGCTTCTAGTATGAGATTTGGCCGTCTCCAAGGATGTTGATGTTTTACCATCCTTCTGGGAGGCTTCTGTCATGTGTCCGCATGGAGCTGGAGCTGACAGAGAGAGCTCATCCACACTCTGCCTGGGTTGGATTTGAACCGGCAACCTTCATGTCAGCAACCCAACCTTCATCGAGTCAGCAGTCCTGCCAGCACTAGGTTTTTACCCACTGCGCCACCGGGGGCTCCACTATTTTCAAATATTTAAATAGTATTGAGCAATGGACCAATACTATCTGATTTTGAGTTTTTTTAATACTGGTAGCCAGATTTTTTTCATTTTCATGGTTTCCTCTTTTCTGTTGAAGTTGTCCACATGCTTGTGAATTTCAGTGGCTTCTCTGTGTAGTCTGACATGATAATTGTTGGAGTGGTCAAGCATTTCTGTGTTCTCAAATAGTATACTGTGTTCAGGTTGGTTCATCAAGTGTTCTGCTATGGCTGATTTCTCTGGTTGAGTTAGTCTGCAGTGCCTTTCATGTTCTTTGACTCATGTTTGGGCGCTGCGTTTGATGGTCCCTATGTAGACTTGTCCACAGCTGCATGGTATACGGTAGACTTCTGCAGAGGAGAGAGGAGAGAGTTTTTTTTAATACTGTCTACCAGTATTTAAAAAACTCAAAATCAGAACAGTAAATGAGAAGCAACACTCTGAAAACAGAAGAGTTCCAAGGGCAGCTAATGACTCTGAACAAAGGATGCCCCCAGGCAGAAATAGCCAGGAGACGAACTTTTCCAATGCTAATTAAGGTGATTAACTGCAACATTCAGACTGGCTTTCCAACTGACAAATTCTTCTCACACCCTGGACTTTCCACAGATATATATTAACCTTCCTTGCTTAGTTTCTCCATACCTCACACCTCTGAGGATGCTTGCCATAGATGTGGGCGAAACGTCAGGAGAGAATACTTCTGGAACATGGCCATACAGCCCGGAAAACATACAACAACCCTGTGATCCCGACCATGAAAGCCTTTGACAACATATTGCCAGCATGTTTTGTATGTCTGCATGGGGCACCCGTTTTACCTTCCCACTGAGGCGGTACCTATTGATCTACTCACATTGCATACTTTCACACTGCTAGGTTGACAGAAGCTAGGGCTGAAAGTCAGGGACTCACCCCAACTCGCAGCTTTGAACTGTTAACCCTCTGGACAACAGATTTCCTGCAGCTAGCAGTTTAGCCTTGTGACCAGCTTCACTTGATGGCCCAAGCACTCCTTTATCTTACGGACAGCTTGTCTTCAGAGAACGGTTCTATGGTGTTCCCAGGTTATATTACTGCAATGAGGTTATGAGACTGCCTTTGAAAACTCTTTGGAAAATGCAGCTAGTGCAGAGTTAAACAACCAGCCTAGTAGCAGAGGCCAGATTTTGAGTGTTAACATCTGTTTTGGCCTGGCGGCACAGGCCCAATTCAAAACGGCTGGTTTTAATCTATAAACTGTTATATGGACAAGGACTTCAATTGTTAATGAAATTCATCTCTCATCTTTAACCTGCACATTCATCCTGCTGAGAAACACTTTGGAGTAGGTTTTTGGTGTCGCAGAGGGACTGCAACAGGAGGAGGAAAAGAAGAAAGTCTTGATTTCACTGGCATTGGAAATGGAAGCACACCACTGAATTTTGGCCATTGTTTTTATTGTTCATATTTTTAACCTTTGTATGCCGTGGGCCTCTGGTGTCTGCTAGAGTTTAGTGCCAGGACCTCCCATGGATACCAAAATGTCTAGATGCTCATGTCCCATTATATACAAGAGCTAGTGAAATGGTGACAAAATACATTATATGAAAAGGCAAAATCAAATTTTGCTTTTTAATTTAATAAAATATTTTCAAGTTGTAAATGGTTGAATATTGGATAAAGAATCTGTAAATACAGAGGGCTGACTGTACTTCAACAATATAAAACATTTTAGAGCCTTCCACTGGAAAAAGCATCAAGTAGATGATGATGGTAATACAGTTGCCTCTCCATATCCACAGATTGGATGTAAATGGGATTCAGGCATCCACAACTTGATTTTTTTTTCTAAATTCAAAAAGCAAACGTTGATTTTGTCATTTTATATAAGCAACAACATTTTACTATGTCATTGTATATTCAGTTAACCCTCCACTTTTGTGGTTTCAAATTTGCAGGTTTGAGATTTGTGGATTTGGATTAAAAGATTCTCTAGGAATCTCTGTGGTTTCCAATGTGACTCCATGGTTATTTTCTAGCAAAAGTTGACAACAGAGTCATGCTGGAGGACCTAGAGCAGTGGTTCCCAACCTGGGTCCCCAGATGTTTTTGGCCGACAACTCCCAGAAAGCCCAGCCAGTTTACCAGCTGTTAGGATTTTTGGGAGTTGAAGGCCAAAAACATCTGGAGACCCCAAAATTCAAAACAAAGAGATTTTACATTCTATTGTGTATTTGTTAAGAATAATATAGAAAAGAAATATTTCATTCTCTGTGGTGGAGGCACTGTTGGTGCAAAGTGAAAATAGGGCACCAAATGCAGCACCCAGACACAAATCAAAGAACATGAAAGGCACTGCCGGCTGATCCAACCAGAGAAGTCAGCCATAGCAGAGCACTTGATGAACCAACCTGGACACAGCACGTTATTTGAGAATAGAGAAATGCTAGACCACTCGAATAACTACAGTGACAGACTACACAGAGAAGCCATTAAAATCCACAAGCATGTGAACCATTTCAATAGAAAGGAGGAAAATATGAAAATGAACAAAATCTGGTTATCAGTATTAAAAAACAGATTTGAAGAATCTAAACAGGGGAATTTCAGACTGCCATCAATCAAGTGTGAGTTAACAGCTCCCAAACAAAGGATCCCCCTGGCAGCAACAGCCAGGCTTTGAAGCTGCAGGGCTTTTCCATGCTAATCAAGGTGGCCAATTGCAACATTCACACTTGCCTCAAGCAGACAAGAGTTATTTCTCCTACCCTGGACATTCCACAGATGTGTAAACCCCAATGCCTCATTTCCAGCAGACCTCACAACCTCTGAGGATGCCTGCCATAGATGCAGGCAAAGCATCAGGAGAGAATGCTACTGGAACATGGCCATACAGCCTGAAAAAACTCACAGCAATCCCACTGAAAATAGGGCTACTTGCTGCTTAATTGATGACAAGCATTTAATTCGAGTAACTTTCTGCAGCTGGCCTACTTCAAATCTGTTTCCGAGAAGTTGATTCCTATAGCTGCATCCAAGGGAAACAGTGAACTTGGAGAAAGTGCCAGGATGTGTGCACACATATTTACAGGACCAGAATAAAAAAATCTTCTCACCTCCTTGTTACTCAGACAACCAAACTTAAAAAGTTCCCAAACCAGTCTTTCACAGATGATATGTGAGTTTATGTATCACTTCCTGCTCTGCACCCCCTCCCCCCAATATTTCCAAAATATTATCTTCAGGGATAGCTATATCTTATTAATCTCTTCTCCATAGATATGTGACACACATCCTTCAAATGCCTGCAAGAGATGCATTTGAAAATCCGGGTCTCAGTTTGCATTGAGATTGCTGCTGTGGAGCTTAACTGCTATCTTGCCAATTACATTTTTTAATAAAAAAAGACCTCATTTTACTCAAAATTCTCTTCTAAGTATCTGGATTACCAGAATTTTATAGGACATGCAAGGAAGAAGTCCATTCCAGACACAGGCGGAAATACCAGGCTGTCCAATGTGATATAGGACATCTGGCAACCCTAGACTCAGGGAACCATATAGTGCAGATCATGAAGAGTACAGATGGAAGTTAAATTGCAATTGAGTTTAAATTGTAGAACATGCTTGAAGATTTCCCTGGTTTGCTATGGCAAAATTAGAACATGTATATTGTCTTTGAGCTGGGCACAGGCAATAGTTTAAAAGAGCAAGCCATATTCTGAGTAGGAGGGTGCTAGGATAGAGAAAGAAAGACCATGATTTGTAGGAAACCTTATGATTTCTAGGATCATGCTTTCTCAAGAACCCCACATGACATGTGCCATGTCTCTGTGTGTGTCATGTTCTCTGAAGAACTACACCAAATTGGGGAATCTAACTTTCCAAGATTGGGATGTTCATGCTTCAATAATGTGTAATAAGGGAGACCAGCGACTTCTTTGTGAAACATTTAGCCAAAACCTCACAATTATCACTAGAATGATTGGTTTCTCATGGTGACATCATGAAGAACAGTTAGGATGTCATTAATCAAATGTAAAAGTAATAATGATTGAAACAACAAAAGACCAGAAAGAAAGAGAGACGGTTAGCTTATGCACATATAAACTAATATTCTGCTATTCTCTGTGAAATTATGTATTTATATACTTATCTTTTCCCCCCAAGTTTCCTACTATATTCCAAAGTTATTCAAGGCACCAATAGATAAATAATCACAGAATAGCTACAAGGTAACAAAGAAAAATCCAGATACATACAAATATTCAGAAGCAAACAGATTGGTGCCAACTGAACAAAAAGGGTTATCAAAATTTAAAAAAACAAAAACATTTTGATCTGTAAAATAAGTCAAGATGTGGGGAAATCATGGCATTCCAGAGATCTGCAACTCCTACCAGTCCTAACCAGCATAGCAAGTAGTGGTGACTATTGGGAATGGTAGTCTGACATCCTGAGAGCCACAAAAAATGTTATTGGCTCTTAATCTATAGCTCAGGGGTGTATTTTTTCCTCATTGTGTAGGCCAGTGGTTCTCAAACTGTGGGTCCTCGTGTGTTTTAACCTTCAACTCCCAGAAATCCTAACAGCATGGAAATTAAGTTACCTAAAGTAGAACATTAAGTTACTATTCAATATCTATCTATCTATCTATCTATCTATCTATCTATCTATCTATCTATCTATCTATCTATCTATCTCGGTCAAGGTATGTATGTATGTTGGTTGGTTGGCACCACAAAGGCTCCTACATGACATGATGGATCTGGACCTGGCATGCATACCCTTCATTATCCAACTCAAAGCAATCCAATCATAATGCAATATACAGATATATAAAATTAGACTGTTTTTTTCTCTGTCTACTTGGTACCTTAAACAACAACAACACACAAACAGAAATTAAATCCTCAAACAAAACAAAAACAACAACAAAAGAATTAGGTCTAACATTCAACTCTACACATTTCTGGATAATAATGGAAACTGACAAGAAATCTTATTTTCACTTGACACAAAAACATTGAGTGGTTCACAATGCTAACATGGTAGAAACCTCTTGCGCAATCTCTAGCCATGTAAGTACCTTTTTAGTACAAACCAGCCAACCAAACAACCAACATACATACATTGACATAGATAGATAGATAGATAGATAGATAGATAGATAGATAGATAGATAGATAGATAGATAATAACCTGGTGCCCTGCAAATATTGGACAGCAGTTCCTGATAACCTTAGTTGATCTCGTCATTAGAGAGAGAGATAATAGAAGTTGCAATCCAATTTCTGGAGAACCACAGGTTGCCCAACCTAATATTAGCTCTTGCGTCTATGTCTCATGGGGCTTTTCAAATCTGTAAAATAGTATTTGTTCAGTAATTTAAAAGTAAAGTTGTATGAGGAACAACCAAACCTCATGCACATTTATTAAGAAATAAAGACTGCAATACCATATGTGCTTATCTAAAAGCTCTATTAGGCTTGCTGAAGTTTATATTTGAATAGATATATAGTATATACAGAATTGCACTGTTAATGTATTTTATAGGAAGGTCGATCAATTTCTATTTTTAGCTAATTTTGGCAACTGCACATAATATTTACATTGGCCATTTTATAAACTTGCCAGAGATATTTAATAGGCCACTTAACAGTGGTGCTTTGTTTTGTACCAATGTTTTCATTTCTATAGGCGTGTGTCAACATTTCATAAAATGATCATGAGGACATTAGGTATCTTACGTTCAATTTTTTTTTCTCGAGTGTTGGTAAGTGCCCTTGAGGTTACTAAATTGTTTTAACAATTTAACAAATAGCTGGATTGGGCCAGATTGGTTCAATTAACAAGATCTCCTTCAATGATTCATTGTTTTATTTCACTTGATGGTAGATTTAATGTAAGTTAAAAACACAGACCCACTGTGCTAGAACGGCACAGTAGCCTCTCTTTTTTTGGTTTATGAAAACAAAAAGATTATTTTATATTTGTACTTGAGGGACATCAAAAGGTGTTGGTCTTTATTTTCCCTTTGATGTGAGTGGGTTTAAATGAAGAAATTTTGGTATTAAAAGTCTCTCATCATAAAAGAAACATTTGCAAGTAGTAACCCAGTTTTCATTATTAGTTGCGGTTGTGTCATACCTTTCTTCTTTTCTTTATTTGTATGAATGAGACTCAAGAAATACAGTAGCAGAGAAACCAATTAAAAACATATGTGCTTACTCCTGAGTTCAGCTAATTTTTTGGAACATTAAAATAATACTGAACTCCTACACATATGTACCTGGGAACAAACTCCACTAAGTAGTGCTCGGGCTGTGGCGCAGGCTGGAGAGCAGCTGCAATGAATCACTGCAATGAATCACTCTGACCAGGAGGTCATGAGTTCAAGGCCAGCTCGGAGCCTATGTTTGTTTGTCTTTGTTCTATGTTAAAAGGCATTGAATGTTTGCCTATATGTGTAATGTGGTCCGCCCTGAGTCCCCTTCAGGATGAGAAGGGCGGAATATAAATGCTGTAAATAAATAAATAAATAATAGTGTGATATATTGAAAAATAGGAGAGAATAGGACTGCACCATGTGTCATTTAGGGCTAAGTCCAACATTAGCCTAATTGAAATAAATAAGACTGAAGTTGCTTTTGACTAATTAGTCCCATTGATTTGATCAAACATTGGATTTAGCAATTAATTCTGTGCATTCACCATTACAGGTTTGGCTATTTATATAGATCAGATACGCTGTGTTCAATACCAATGGGTATCTCTAATTTCAGTTTAGCATTTTGTGAACTGCTCAAATAGTTTTAAGCATTAGGCAGTACAGAAGCATAATAACTAAGAACTTACAAAAAGTTTAAGTCAACCACTTCATAAAGTCATTAGATCTCCGTATGTATATTATAATGTCTGGTGCTCCCACCAATCATACTCTGTTATAATCACGGGCACGTCATTTTCTCCTGAGCTTATTGGAATATAATTTCCTATGAAGCAGGTGAGGTAGTAATCCTTTGTGATATTATACATGTTTCTCAGAAGGAGGCGATAATTTACAGTATCATAAACTGTTGACAGGTCTATGAAGACAGCTCCTGTAATCCACTGTCTTTCAAAACCATCTTCTGTGTCTTGAGTCAGGTTCAGCACTTGTGATGTGCAGCTTTTTGACCAGAAGCTGGCCACTTCAAGTGCCTTTGGTGTCACTGTAATAAGACCTTTCATTGTGCATGTGGCAGGGCTCAGACTGCATTGTAGTAAGTGGACTGTGGTTTGCTCTTCTCCATACTCGCGTGTTGTGGACTTCACTCCATAGTTCTTTGCACACAGAAGACTGGACGACTTGGAAGGTACTGAACAGACTGCACTCTGGCACCACGAGATGCAGAGCCAATATTAAGAAATGGGGCTATGGAGTGGAGTCCACAACATGCGAGTATGGAGAAGAGCAAACCACAGACCACTTACTACAATGCAGTCTGAGCCCTGCCACATGCACAATGGAGAACCTTCTTACAGCAACACTAGAGACTCTTGAAGTGGCCAGCTTCTGGTCAAAGGAAATTTAGCATAATGTCAAGTTTTTAACTTTGTTTGTGGTTTTGTATACATTATAGCTGTATTCTTAATTTTCTTCTGACACAATAAATAAATAAATAAATTGTAATATGATATATATAATGAAATGTTAAAGTAATCCTCATACTCACACTCACACTTGAGGTAAATAGCAGGAGTTTTGAGATGAAACTTATTAATAGTTTGAGTTGTACTGAAACCTGCATGTTTCTGGCCAACTATCTTGATTTTGGAAATATAGCTCTATTTGCTGTAAGATATTCTCTTTGTATTCACTAATTATGTCTAATCAAAATGCACTTTATCATATGTATTGGACTGTTTTATTCATAGCCCACTTCCCCCTCCTCAAACTGGTACTCAGTATGGTTTACAAGAGAAAAACAAATATAAGTAAAATGCATGCTTAAATCATGGGATTACAGTCCTTCATATAGCCTAGACCAGTGGTTCTCAATCTGTGGGTCCCCAGATGTTTTGGCCTTCAACTCCCAGAAATCCTAAAAGCTGATAAACTGGTTGGGATTTCTGGGAGTTGTAGGCCAAAACACCTGGGGACCCACAGGTTGAGAACCACTGGTCTAGACCTTAGTCATATGGGGCTTCCTGGGTCATAACTGACACTGAATTGTTCTTAAAAACAGTTTGGCATCTAGTGGAGGTGTTGTTATAAGGGAGTCATGCAAAAAAGGAGTCCCCTTATGTATTAATGTGGTTTTTTTCCCTGTTGTTGGTTCTGTTATTTTTCTTCTCTAGTATTTTGCATGGAAGTCTTGTTTTCAGTTTGTAGAAGTATTCATTCTACAAGATGTTTTTACTTCCTGGTGGGGAGGAATTCTAGTAAGTACATCCTATAAATTTGCCAGACTACCAAGTCTATAGTTAGAAGCTTGAAGTACAATTCCTTTGCCATTTGTAGTTCCCTTTAGTTAAGTAGCAGAGTAAGAAATGAACTAGAGAGACTGTCCAAGAAGGTTGTGGTTCTTTCCATGGTGGTCTCTTTTCTACTAAGCATTCATTATCCTGTTTATAGTTAGACCAAAGAGATAGGTATACTCTAATGAACAGAACGTTAAGTAGCCACAGATAATAGACTGCTCTTTGGAGCGACCCAAAATAAATGGTCTTGCATTTCACCCTGCCAGTGTAGTTAATACTATGGTCTCCATAAGTACTGTTTTTCTTCTTTTAGGGCTTTTAGAATTTGGCTGGCTATGTCTCTTTCTGTGGGTGGTAAAGGTTTTCATGGACCTGCACATTTCTTTTGTGGCTTCCTGATGTTGGGTGTGTCTTTAGTTTTTAATCTATAAAGATGAGAAAAGTTTGCTCTTTGAAGGCTGACTTATAACTGTAAGGGCATGTTTAGTGTTTTTTAATACCACATTGGTAATCATTGTTTGTCAGTTCAGTATAAAACCATTGGTCTTGGATGTATTATGGTGATCTGGGTGGATGATGTCTCTGAACTACTGTTTGACCATTGTTTGTAGACGGCTATTCTGTTGCAACTTCAAACTTTCTTTCCATAGTAACATGACTGCTGAGGATGTCTTAGATGTTGTCAAGCATTACATGACATATTCTAAGATTTTTGATGTGCATATAGAATACTCTGTAAAATGTGCCTAGAACATCCCAACATTAATCAACATTACAGATTGCATGGCAACATTGGGAAAGATGTGTTTCACAGAAGGTTACCGCCACAATTGATCTCACTGAACAATTTCAGAGAATTTTTTTAAAGATTCTAGAATATAGGGTGAAAATACAGCCATTAAACACAAGCTAAGGCTTTCTAGCCCTCTAGATATTTTGGACCTCATTCCCTATGCTAGCCGTGGCTAATAAGAGATGGAATTCAACAATATTTGGAGGTCTGCAAATTCCTCATTCCTAAGCCAAGGGGCTGTGCATGACAGTGATCTACACGGGAATATTGGCCTTCAGTAAATCTCAACAACCTAACCCAATAGAGCATAAGACTACAAAACATTTGGCACTAGAGTTTTTTAACAATCCTGCTAACATAAGAGCAGCGTTTCTCAACCTGGGGGTCGGGACCCTGGGGGGGGGGTCACAAGGGGGTATCAGAGGGATTGCCCAAGATAATCAGAAAACACATATTTCTGATGGTCTTAGGAACCCCATTAGCAGAGAAGGCTGTAGTGAACCTTACCTATTAGGCCGGGAATGAAGCCTTGGAAACAGTGAGTGAGGCAGGCATCCATTTTGTGGAGGAATGCTAGGCAGCCATCTTGAGTGTGGTTAGAAAGGAGGAGGAGCTTAGAGAGAGACTCCTAGGATTGGCCAACCAGAGCAGATGGGAGGAGCCAAGTCTTAGAGTGCAGAGAAAAAAAAAAGAGCTCCGAGCAGTTCTGTTTTGAGGTTTGAAGAAGAGAGTTTGTTTTTGGAGTTTGGAGAGGAAAGAGCAGTTTGGAGGGTGTGTGTGAGAGAGAACTGAAAGCTGTGGAAACTGACAGGCTAGGTCAGGCAGTTTTGGATCTCTTGGGGGGAAAAGATAACTCAAGGGATTGTCTCTCACTACTGGGCTGGTTAATAGAAGGACTCTAGGTTAGAGTTAAATAACAACCCAGGGGAACTCGTGTCTATTCTCAGCAAATAGAGCGGGTTTTTTGTGACCAATAGATAGATTGGTTGGTTGGAAGTGTTTGAAACTAAGTGAAGTAAATCTGAAACATACAACTAAGTTAAGCTGAAGAATGTCTGTAACCAATTACGCTTATGAACCTCTCTGAAGTAATCATTTACCTGTTTTTAAGAAAATAAATTGTTATTCTATTTTCAACTTCCAAAAGCCTCCACAGTGTATATTTTCCATCAAGAAGCCTCAATAAAAGTTCCAGTGATACAACAATAAAATACCACAGAAAAGCCTCATAGTGAACATCACTTTGGGAGTCAGGGGTGAAAACAGTGTGGGCAGGAAATGGGAGAAACTTATCTCAGACACATTTAACAACAAAAATCCTAAAGACATTTTAGGTTGGTGGCAGCTACCATTTTAAAAGGAAATCTAAAATCAAACGGTATACCTTCGCCTCTCACATACGTGTGCGTGTGAGCATGATTAGAGTGGAGAGGTGTCTGATATATTTGGTGTCAGCGCTTCTTTATATTGGTGGCAGAGGTGGGATATTTTTTAAAAAAGATTCCCCCCCCCCCTGCCATTGTTTCTTTATATTGGTGGCAGCGGTGGGATTAAAAAAAGATTCCCCCCCTTGCCGCCATTCCTTTATATAGGTGAACTACAACTCCAAAACTCAAGGTCAATATCCACTAAACCCTTCCAGTATTTTCTGTTGGTCATAGGAGTTCTGTGTGCCAAGTTTGGTTCAATTCAAAAGTTGGTGGAGTTCAGAATGTTCTTTGATTATAAGTGAACTCTAAATCCTACGTAGCAACTAAAACTTCCAAATGACAAAATCAGTCTCTCTCTCTCTCCCCCCCCCCCCCCTCCAATCCCACCAGTTTTCAAATTTGGACGTATTGGGTATTTGTGCCCAATTTGGTCCAGTGAATGACAATACATTCTGCATATCAGATGTTTACATTCTGATTCATAACAGTAGCACAACATGAGGAACTGTATTAAGGGGTCGCAGCATTAGGAAGGTTGAGAACAACACAGCATTAGAAAGGTAGAGTATCCAGTCTATCAGCTCCTAGCTGAGCCAGTAGAATTGTTCCCTGTGGTTTTATTGAGGTTGCTTAGAGTTATCGATCAATGTACATGCCAACGACGCTGTTTTTTCAGATAGGCTCTCCACTTTCCAGCTCCATAATTTGTTGCTGTAGAGTGGCTTGAAACCCCTTCCGACCTATGGCAACCCTAAAGCAAACCTACCACAGGATTTTGTTGACAAGATTTGTTCAGAAGAGGTTTACTAATGAATCAAACATAAATAGGTGAGATAAGGGCATATGTTTATTTTCTTTCCTGCTGGCTGGGAAACAAGTGCTCTAGTGGAGGGTTTTCCAGATACCTTTATGCTATTTGAAATATTATCTCCTGCAGACGATTTCATGCCTTCTTATGTTCTTGTTGATTCCAAGTGAAAATGGAATGGTCTCATGAAATAGACTTCAGAACAGTAATGTAATTTTGATGATTATTTTCTTCTTACAATGAAAGTTCTTGTCTGCCCCCTGCTCTCCTCCTAGCCATTACATGGCAACATCTGAAGGGAAGAAAAATTGTGAGATGGAGGATGAGCAGGAGTAGACCTTGGGATGCGTTTGAGGATTTGGGGAAGGGGATTAAAAAGTGGTCTTCAGAGCATAAATCATTGGGGTTTCTTGATACTTGAGAAGCCCCTTCCTGTATCCCCCAACTCAACCCAAAATCTTTGAATGTTCTTTTTGTTGCTTCTCCACACATGGGCAGAACATACTGAATCTAGGAATTTGGAACACTGAAATTGCGGTGTTTAAGCCAAAACAAAAAAGAAATTGACACTGCTAAATTACAATCCTTGAAGAAGAAGGAAAATAAAGATTTTCTTTTTAATCAAACGGGAGAGAATTAAAAAGAATTAGAACAAAAGAAAAACAGAACAGGAACAAGAGTTGAGCGGAAGTTCAAAAAACCTTTTTTTTAATACTATTTTTTCATTTTTTAAATCTTTTTTCTTATTTTATCTTTTTATTTATTTTTTTTTAAAAAATCTTTCTCCTCCTTTTCTATTTTTCTTAACTTTCCTATAAATATTGTTCCCCCTCTTTCGATGTATAAGTTGTTTGAAAATTTTCAATAAAAATTATTTTAAAAAAGAAAAAGAAATTGACACTGCATGTATATGCCTCCGATATAGGGGCAGTGTTGGTTGTTAGCATTACAGGTACAAAGATGAGATAAATTCAACTTTCCTCATGATTTCGTATGAAGTGAATTTTCATGCTGAGCAGTTGATGTTTTCCCCCTTCCAGACGAAAAATGTCTATCAGATTTCTTACTGATTCTTTATATTTCCATGGCTTTTCTGTTGATATCCATACTACTACTTTTCCTTTCATTTTAATAGAGAAGGATTTCAGTATCGGGCAACTAAACACTGTCCAGATGGAAGAACATCACAAGCAGTTTTCTCAAGATACCCAAAACATGTTGCAGCTGCTGCTGCAAAATACATCTTGTGACCTTAAACTTGAGTTTTAAAGCCAATATGTTTGAAGCGGAATTTTGCCACCCAAGGGCGTTGCTTGATCCAACCATATCAAATACTGCTCTTACCAAGCTTATGCAATTTGGCCTTTTTTCTGGCAGAAGAATTCTATTCTGTGGGTTCATAAAAGGATTACCCTATTTTAAGTGTAGCATAAAGCAATGTACTAAAAACCAAGTTTTTCTTATCCCAGCTAAGGTTCATCAGAGTATGGGAAAAGAATAGCCATAGCAAGAGTATATATTGTTTATGTACACTTTTTAATTTTAAACCTTAGCTTATTTACTATTTCTACCATGTATGTCATCTTCCACATTTTTATGACATGGACCTGAATGAGATAATGCATACATATTCAAATGGATCAGAACCAGCCATTTCTTTTGTTTGAAAGAGTTCAATAAGAATAAGTTTCTCAATGGAAACAGAAGGCCTCGTGTTAGAGCAGTGGGTAGTCAACCCTTCCTCTCTTGACATCCTTGTTGCCTCAGCACTATAAGAGGGTTTCGCGAGATCAGTCGCTCTTGTTGCAACGTTGTAGTAACTGTGAGACTGTGGACTGTATTTTAGTTCTTGGGGACCATTAGTGGTCCACGGACCACAGGTTGGAAACCACTGTGTTAGAGGGAAGAGTGAAGCATGGCTTTTTATTATTTATAAAACAATGTCTGCAATACGCTTCATCCCATTGGTTCCCACCCACACATATAGTCAATATGTATCTTTTATTCACATTAAACAGATGACAATCCTGTTTCCCTGAATCTGCTGAAAGTAATAAATTAGTAAAGTAAATAATTGGCCAAGGATATCTGCCAAGTTCCACTGGAGTCCTCCATAGAGCTCAATGGGTTATGTCCTCAATTTGCATCTGGCAATACTACTACTACTACTACTACTACTACTACTATTAATAATATTTCATACCTACCTTTCCCTATGGTTCAATGTATGGAACAACATATTAAAATACGGCAATAAATACAACATAACAGTTAAAAACAAGAACACCAACTAAAATACATAATCAGATAAAATAGCAAAACATCATTTAAAAAGTCTATATTTTAAAAAACAATTCATGGTTTAAGAACTTGTAAGAACTTGTAATTTAAAAACCATCTGGATAGTCCCTACCAAAACCTTGATCTTTAATGATGTTTTAAACATAGATTGCATATCCGGCTGTCAAATCTTTTCTAGCAGATCATTCCATACTTTGGGGATGGCTGATGAAAAGGTTTTCTGGTTAGTAGTTGCCAGCCTTGTCCTAGTTTACTGAAGTAAAGGTCCCTCAGAAGATGAGTATACTGGACGGGGTACAAGGAGTCCCCAGGTTACAAACATCTGACTTACAAATGACTCATTGTTAAGAACAGGGTTTTTTTTCGTGTCAGGAGCAACTTGAGTCGCTTCTGGAGTGAGAGAATTGGCTGTCTGCAAGGACGTTGCCCAGGGGACGCCCGGATGTTTTGATGTTTTTACCATCCTTGTGGAGGCTTCTCTCATGTCCCCCCATGGAGCTGGAGCTGATAGAGGGAGCTCATCCGTGCTCTCCCCGGGTGGGATTCGAACCTGGCAGCTTTCAGGTCAGCAACCCAACCTTCAAGTCACGAGGCTGTAGTCCACTACGCCATCGGGGGTAGACATCAGGAAGTGAGAGAAATCTGCCCCTTAGAAGGCATTTTGCAACCCTAGGTTTGGATCCTTAACAGTAAACACCTTTGTCAATTCTTCATTCAGTTTTATTTGTTTTTCCTCATCCACCCCATTGCCTTATACAGACTTCATTCAGAAGAGACACACTATTCTTAGCTCATGCTATTTTTGAAGGTATGGAGAAGTCTATTTGGATGCCATCCGCATGCTGATAGGCCCCTACTTCATGGTCTCTCCCAGCAATTTCATGTAAATGCTCAATAACATTTTGGGTAGAATGGCACTTTGTTGATTGTACCATATAACACCTCATGTTTTGGGGAGCAGCTATCCTAAAGCACCAAACCATCTGGAGCGTATCCAAGAGATAGGACTGGAACTGCTGAATCATAGTGCTCTTGAATCCCAGGCTCCTCTGGTATTCCAGAAAGATACCATGGTCAATGGCATCAAATGACACTAAGAGGTCCAAAGAACCAACAGGCAAAGATCATCCACAGAGCTGTTAGTGATCACAACACCGTATCTTGAACTGAAGCTATTTTGAAATGGTTCTAGAAAATCTATATTTTTCCAAGACTGCCTAGAGTTGGAAGTCAACTGATCTCTCAATCATCTTGATCCAAAAAAGAAGAATTGCTACTGGTCTGTAATAGTTAAAACCAGAGAGTCCAGGGTGGACATTTTTTAGAAGGGATCAACCCACCACTTCCTTCTTCTGAAATATAGCCTACAACATCTGGTATTTGTTGGTGGTCTCCCATCCATGCACTAACCAGACAAGTATCACCTATTTATTAAAACACATAATCAAATTTAATTTTAAAAAATGTTCTTATGAGGTTATGCTTTAGTTTATAGTTTTTGTTCAGGACATTCAGTTTAATCAAATCCACTTTGCCAATAGAGCCTTCATAACAGGCCTGTGTAATTTCAAGCCTCCCTTTACCTAAGAAGAGCTGGCCAATTAATGTGTGCAAATTCCCCTGTCGTCTTTTATGTAGCTACCTTAAATCTTTCTAATGTTGTCCAGTTACAAAGACTACAGATGTCTTTCTTGGTTTCAAATTGCAATATTCTGTACTGTGTTATACAGCTCTGCCTTGTTTTCCCAAGACTTGTAACACATTGAATACTTGGTCTGTAATATGTTCTTTATGGGTTTTTTAGGTGTCAAAGTAACTTGTACAGCTAAAAGAAGCACGGTTGACATCTTTTCAAAGATTTCTGTTGCATGTCATAATTGTGATAGCTGAGGTATATGTCTGTATGGGAGAGGGACCAAGACTGAACAAGTAAGAATAATGTATTTTATTGCACAACCTCTTTCAGTAGTTGCAATGCATCTTGGTTAGCTTTGTGCAGTGACATATTTTGGTCCAAATCCAATTGCTAGTCCCTTCCAGAGAAAACCCATTAAATCAGTTGTATTTACAGAAGTTTAGACTTATAATTCAGCAGTTTATTTCAGAGAGTCTCTACTTGAAATTAGTCCACGTGGAGTATTCTTTATCCAAAATACTTGGGAAAGGAAGTGTTTTAGATTTCAGGGTTGTTGTTGTTTATTTTTGAATACCTGTATTTGCATAAGCATATATAATGAGATATTTTGAAGACGAGTTAAGGTTGTTGTTGTTTATTATTCAGTCGCTTCCGACTCTTCGTGACCTCATGGACCAGCCCCTGTCAGCCACGGCCACCTCCAACTCCTTCAAGGTCAAGCCAGTCATTTCAAGGATAACATCCATCCATCTTGCCCTTGGTCGGCCCCTTTTCCTTTTTCCTTTCCTTTTCCCCAGCATCATTTTCTTCTCCAAGCTTTCCTGTCTTCTCATTATGTGGTCAAAGCACTTCATCTTTGCCTCTAATATCCTTCTTTCCAGTTAGCAGTCAGGCATTATATCCTGGGAGATGGGACCGAAGTCTAAACATGAAATTTATTTATGCTTCATATCCATGTATAAACACATAGCCTGAAAGTACTTTCATGCAATATTTTTACTAATTGTATACATGAAGCAAAGTTGGTGTGCATTGAACCATCATAGATCAACAATGTCATTATCCCAACCACTAATCTTAACAATTTTGAACTTTTTCTGGAATTCCCAGTAATAGATAGTAGGGTTTAAACTATTATATTCTTTTCCCCTTGGGCAAATTTATCCTCAGTAGGGCTCAGAGTTCATATCATGAATTACTCAGATTTTCTTTCTGGCAACAGGCTGAAAAAACCACAATGGTGAATAGGAGTCCTTCAGATGTTCCCAAATACATGATCTCTTAAGAGCTTTTGGATTAGTACTTCCTTTTCTTTAGCTACATGGGCATCAGTTATCACGCTACAAAGTGGGTGAATCTAGAATTCATCCATGCTAAGACACTTTGGATGTTCTTTTTAAAACAAAATAGAACAAAAAAATCCTAAACATCTAAGTGCTAAGAGTTAGTTTTATAGAGTTGTAGCTAAATTCTTCTATTGATCCAAAAACAGCTTTTAAAATGTTCTCTCTTCTGGTGAAAATATGAATGGTCATAATGGAAAGACATTGTGGGATTTTTTTTTCTGGATGAAAAATGAGAGTGAAAAAGTTTGCACAGATCCGACAATTTCAATTTTAGGGTGAGGGCAAATTTGCTGCACAACATTGTTAGTATAGGACAGATTTATTGGAAGGGGAAGCAAAAGGAATTGATAAATAAGAAAATGAAGATACAACCAATCTGGAAAAATGTTTTTCTCCCAAATTTATTTGGATTATGTAAATCTACAAAGTCAAACATTGCACAGTAAAGAAGCTGGATGTACCTTACTGTAATATTGATAAAATAAACAATACAAAGAAAACAAAAATACATGAATATGACAAGAGATTTGTATGCATATACAGTATGTTATTTCCATGTGGATACTACTGATTTCTGAAGGACAGATTCACTCTTGCAAGCTTAGATACACAAAGAATCTGGGTTTTCAAATTGTTTCCATTTGATGATGTGGTGCATCAGTTCTTAGAATGCTTATTTGACATCTTTCTTTCATACACTTTCTCTATAAGAAACAGCAAAATTAAGCTAAACCACAGATGTCTAAGCCATTGAGCCAGTCCACTTACTCATACTGCCATGCTAGTGACATCTGTCTATGACTGAATAGATGCTATATTTGTTGAGAACTAGATTTACTGGAGGACTATTTGGAGAAGAAAATGGTGAATAGCAAAGAGAGATCAGAGTTTTTAAGAGGCTTATTCTGATTTTACTGCAAAAAGTAGAAGAAACCAGTAAGGTTTATACTCTCAAATAAATAAATGTGTTCAAAATGGAGGTGTATGAACCACAAAACTACCTTAGCAGAGACCTAAAACTACCCATTGCTCCAGAAAAAACACATAAAATACACAGACCTAGATTTTTTTGCTAAAATAATTTGTTGCAACTACCATAAGTAATGGCAAAATTGATTTGCTTTGGAAATTGCCATAGAAATCTTGGCAGCTACTCCATACACTATAGTATACGACACTTCATGGAATGATGAAACTTTCATCTGGCAATAAAATTGTTTTCTGCAAATGGAACACCAAAGCCCTCAAATGAAAAGAAACGACACACTGTATGAAGTAAAAAGGAAGTTTATTTTGGGAAGGAAGCAAAAGTTGGTTGTAGACAACTGTGCAGTTGTGTTTGAATACTGGCTTAGAAAGAAAAGACAGCACATTTTAATCTAAATATTTGTAAACTTGTGCTCATAAGACAATATGTGAAAGCATTGCTATGAAAATGCTTACTTAATTTTTTGGCTATTGTTGAAAGTAACATTTTAAATTAATACTATTTAAAGATAATGTCCTTTTCTCAATAATTTATCTTTTTGAATTCTCTGCAGAGATACTATCCGTGGCATGGGACCCTCCATTCTAGAGCTTTCCCAACATTTCATGTTGGTGACACACCTTTTAGACATGTATAATTTCACAACACAGTAATTCAGGTTTACTGGCAAACCAGAAGTTAAACCAACTCTGTATGTATGGAGACACAAAATATCTCATGAATAGGTTTCATTTACTATTTTTTAAATATATGATTTGCAAGTTAATAACACACACTTCCAAGGTTTTTGTCATTTCTTGTTACATTCACGCGACACAGCTACAGCCAACACACTAGCATGTCACGACACATGGAAAGCTCTGCTCTATTTCTGTTCAAAATAGAAATGTAACATTGCTTAATTTATAACACTGATTTGTACTGCAATGCAAAGAATACCTCAAGATCTATTAGCCTTCATATATGCTGGTTAGTTCTTCTAACCTCACACTTGCCAGTATTAATCATCTGTAATCACAATGTGTCATAGGATGTCATCTTAATAGCAATTTAACAGCCCTATATTGTGCCTGTGATTGGCCGTCATTAACAATACATTTTCACTTCTAAAAATGTATTGTTGCAATTCAGAGGAAATAGCAAGATTAAACAAAGACTTGTCTAACATGATGTCATAATTGACAAATCATGTTTCTTTCGCACCCCCATCTCAAAAATAGGTTATCTCAAATATCATGTCATGCATGAGTATAAATATGTTGGCACATTGCCTCTTTGTGTTGGTTTCGAAATAAGGAGAGATGAAAAGTAATCAAGAATAGAACACAGATATATTGCCACTTGAGTGTGATGCTGGAGGTAGCAATCACTCATCTTGAACTTCTTTCTAGTTTTATTTTATGGTGGTTTCATGGATGTTACTTGATCCAGCTCCCATCAGCACTAACCAGTGTGTGCAACAATCAGTTATAGCAGTGGTTCTCAACCTGTAGGTCCCCAGATGTTTTGGCCTTCAACTCCCAGAATTCCTAACAGTTTGTAAACTGGCTGGGATTTCTGGGAGTTGTAGGCCAAAACACCTGGGGACCCACAAGTTGAGAATCACTGAGTGATAGTATTATACTTCAAAAACATCTGGAAGGTCACAGGTTTCTCACATCCAGACTTGTTTATTTGAATATCTTTAACCAACAAAGATTCTTCATTTGGGTCAGACTATATGTGATGATCTTCTAAAAGGCTTAAATTCAGATTGGCAAAGCAGGATGATGCTGGATGAAGAGGTTCCAGCTCATTTGAGTCTACTATTTTATCCTCTCATCCCATAGAGTATAAATAGGGCTTTTGTATACATCCTCAGCCCTAAACTCTTTAAAAGATAAATTAATGAGGGCAAATCTCAGGCATGAATTAAAGGGGAATAAAGATTCCCTGATTGAGTCTATGTCCTGTTAATGGTGCGGCGTGAAGTCTGTCCTTTTAACTGGCAAATTACCATTCCTGAGCCACAAATACGCAGTCTGGGAGGCTTTACGTTTGAAACTGTGCTATTTCAGGCAGGCATTCATGTTCTTACCATGCTAAGTGATAAGGTACTTCTAAAGTTCATAGAGACCCTCACAGTCCAGGAGTTCATGCCACAAAATGATGGGCTTCAATCATTATGGGTTGCTAGCTTTACAGTCCATAAATTCTGGTCCTAAATTGTAAAAGGAAGACTAAACAATATGAGCCTGATACATATCTGACCAATAAGCTTGTGACTATCAGTGTGGCCTTGCTGCAGCTCTTGGATATTACATTATCTTCTTCTTTGAGAAACTTTTGGTAAAATGGAATGCTTTGTGTAATCCAAAGCAACTCATTTCTTAACCGGCAGTTAACAGTCTGTAACAGTGGTTCCCAACCTTTTTTTTGACCAGGGACCACTTTGAGCAGGGACCACTCTCCAACATTAGTACCAAAAGTTTTTGGTCAACTTATATTTGGTTTGGTTATTTGGGGTGCTGATTCTGAAAATTGCATTGGGTAGACCACATCAGCTCTAGTTTCTGATATAGAACATATGCCATCCAGTAGTCGTCATCTGCTTGCCCACAGAAAATCATATGTAATAATCTAGAGCTGATGTGGTTTATCCAATGCAATTTTCTGAATCAGCTCCTCAAATAACCCCAGGAACAGGCCTAAAAACGAAGACACCAAGGCCACATGAAACTTCCTGGTGCGACATGGAACAATCTGCTCAGGGGGAGGGAGGAGGAGGAGGAGAAGCAGCAGTCAGGAGGCTTATTATAATGCCATTTGTGGGTAGTCAGATTTTCCCCTCTTGACATCCCCATTGCCTCGGCACTCTAAGAGGGTTTCGTGATACCAGTCACTCCTATTGCAACAGTGTAGTAACAGTGAGGCCGCGGACCATATTTTAGTTTTTGGAGAACACTGGTGGTCCATGGACCACAAATTGGGAACCACTGGTCAGCCCTATGCCTTCTAAGCTTCCTTGCAATGCATTATTCCCTTGCAGTCCCTGCCATTGAGACACTGGGAATGTTTGCCTGAAGTTTGAATTTGCAATAAATCAAACCATTATATTAGAATAGGCTCTTCACATATTTTCAAGTTAATTTTTATGTACACAGCTGGTCTACATATGGCACTTGGTGTCTTAATATTGGGAAATCATTGTAAACATTTTTTAAAAAACCATTTCACAAACATGCACTTTATATAGTGGCTGAAAGAGCTTAAAATCACTTTCTTTATTCCTTGGAATATCTATTTACCTCAAAATACTCTTATGAATTAGACTACATTCCTGTATGCACTTACCTGGAGGTAACCCACACTGAACTAAGTGAAATTAGTCTGAGTAAACACTCATGGGGCCGCACAAGTATTGAAGGACTATTCTGTGGAGAGAAACCTAAAGTGCTTCTGAAAATCTTAGTAGAAAGCAGTATGGCTATCAAAATTATTTCTATACTCTCAGTGTTATTGTTATATTGAAGGAACCTTTTTTCATATGAACCATTTTGACTTATGAAACTTTAGATAAGGTGATTAATGTTTCTGTCTCTGAACTATTCAATTAAGAAACAGATTTCCCATAATGCAGCCCCCCCCCCAATATACATGGATTCTATATGCACAGATTTAACCATCCACATTTTGAAAATATATTTTTAATCTAAAAAGCAAACCTTGCATTTGGCCTATGGGACTCCATTTTACTTTGTTACTACTTGAGCATCCTCTGATTTATTTTTTGTTATGCAAGGGCAGTCCTGGAACGAAACCACTGCAGATACTAAGGTCCACTATACTTGAAAACCATTGTCTACAGCTCAGACTTATAACCCGATGTGCAAATCTTAGGCAAAACAAAAATGAAATGAACTACAAAGACACACTATTACAGCAGTTCATATCCTGTACCTCCATCTTTGCCCTATTGCCTGGAATACATTTACTTCCTATTGCTGCCATCACTTTTTAATGGACAGCTGCCCACATAAATCTACACTGCTGTAGATCAGCCAGAGGCTGATGCTATGACTGAGAATTTAGAGAGGATTGTGGGCTTTCCTGTGGCACAAAGTGATGGGCTCTCAAGTCTGGGAAATTCAGGTCTTGGAAATGATGTTTCTCTCTATGAGAAAACTGGCTCGGAAAGTGCAGGGCCTCAAAGCCAGTTCGAGAAATCAATAGTAGATAAGGATTCAAGTGAAGAGCTGAGTGATAAGCAGGGTCCCCAGAAAAAGCCACCTGTAACTACAAATCAAAGCAGAAGATAGTGTATGCCAGGCTGAGAGATTACATGGAAATGTTGGGGAGAAAATTCACAGGAGACGTAATGCTTTCCTGGGTGGCTATTAAACAAGTTGTTTACTTTAAGGGCAGTTCAGGCAACGCTGCATTCGAGTGAGAAGCTAGGCCTGAATTCTCTTTTTCATGGTTCATGTCAAGTCTTGATTTTGGATTTAATATAGCCTAGAATTTTTTTTATGTTTCTGTTTATGTACTCCTGCTCAAGTCTTACTAGTTATACCTTCCTGATTGTGGATTTATGCCGTATCTGTGATTTCTGGCTGTTCCTGGACTTTGCCGCCTTTGGAACTTTATGAGACATTTGTATTATTGTTTGGTTCTCACCTTTTGATATTTTTTTTGGATTGTATATCTTCCTTATTCCTGATTTTCTATATACTTTTTATCTGTTTTTACAACAAACTCTTGTGTGGTTCGTTGGTCATAGGTGTTTCCAGACCTGGACTGCAACATACACTCTGTAGTGTATAGTGTTCTGCTGATTTTCCTTTAAATTTTCAATGTTAGAAGTCCATCTGATTTTATAGTTAGGATTGATAGTGGTCAGGGAATGAGAAAAAAAAAGAATTGAATGTCACAAGTGACTATAGAATTCAATATAAAGAATATAAATTGGAATATGTTAACGGAGAAAATCACTTGTAGCATTAATAAGATCTACCATAGATACACATATAAAAGTCGACATCATATATAAATAAAGGGCAGGTTTGGAGACCAAAATTGTGGATTGTGATATGTCAGGACCCAGGCTGCAGAGCACCAATAACCTTGCACAGAGACCAGAATCTATCTAATATCTTTATTAAAGGAATATATAAAGTCAATAAAAACAAGTGAAGAATATAGTTCAGAAGTAGACCTTTCAGGAAAGGTCAAATATAGTCCAGGAAATCAATGTCCAATATGAGATATTAGAGTCCAAAGTTATAATCCAATAACCGAAACACACACTTTGCCAAGCAAAGTGTGGGGAAATGACAAGGTCCTTTAGTCCATAGAACTTGGCAACAAGGCTGGAAGCAAACTAGATTCTTGGCAAAACAAGGCTTGATTCAAGGCAACAAAAAGCAAGGAACAAGAACAGGGTCCGTGGCGAAATCCGTGGCGAGGTCCGGGGAACAAGGCAGGGCTGGAACGAGAACAAGGTCCTGGAAACAAGGAACTGGAGTAGCGTAGTCTACACACGATCTCACTCCTGAAGCTGACGAATTGACTCCGCAAGGATCTCCTTGCAGGTAAACACCTATATAGGATCTTGTTTTCCCGCCAAGGAACACTTTCCCTGGGGAACAAGAAGTGAAACCCATACTATGTCCAGATGCATGACTCCTTAAGATTTCCCAAGGGAAACAGGCTTAATCAGTTAATTGTCTGGCAGCGATCCTGGCGCTTCGGCGATTCGCCTCCCTAGCGCCTCTATCTCGATTATAATTATCCCGGCGAGAGAACGGGGGAGATTTCTGCCCAAGGCTTGTTTGGCTGACTTCTGGAGGGCAAACATCCTGCAGGTGCAAGGGCTCCAATTCTGGCTGAAACGGTGGGAAACCAAAGTTTTCCTCTTCGTCTGCCACAATAGTACTAGGAACGGGACTACATGGCCCATGAGACATCACAGATATAACCCAAGGATAAGTTAAGGGTCATTCCATGGAGAGGAGAAAGCACTTATGCTGCTGAGTTCCAGCCACCCATAGCTACTGCAGCCATTGTTTTCCCACCTAGTCATTCAAAAAGGCTGGAAACTCTGCCATGGAAGAGAGAAAAGAGAGGGTTATTGCTTCTTTTAGGTTCTCCTGGTATGGATTAAGCTTTCCCCCTTTGGTTCTCTACTCAAGCTGGATCAGCACTGCCCTATATCCCAGGATCAGATCCCAGATTATCTGCTTTGAACTGGATTATATGAGTCTACACTGACAGATAATCTGGGATAAGAAGATAATCTGAGATCACATCCTGAGAAATAGAGCAGTGTAGATCCAGCCCCAAAGAAGGGAAGGATTCCTTTTTGGATAATAGTTAAGGTACAGTATTCACATTGACTCATGGATAAGTCAACCCATGTTTTTTGGGTTGATTTTTCGACTAAAATTTCTAGATACGACTACATAAGTATGTAGGGTGATCTAAACACTAAATGACTAGAGAATAATTTTAAGGATGAAAAATATTTTAGCTTTAATTGAGAAAATACTATAACTGATAGGGAAAGAAAGGAAAAACTAGTATTAATGCAAGTAGAACTGTGGGTGGATTAGTGATACTAGACATTGGAGAGAGGTAGTGATTTTGCATCAGTTACCTATAGAATACAAAATAAAATCACCCATATCTCAGCATTGAATGAACCAAAGGAAGTAAAAATGCTAGAGTCAGATGTGGACTAAGAAATCTTAAGAGCAGAGAAGGATTGCTCTTGAAGAAAACCCCAGAGAGGTCAATGGCAGAGGCCAGATCTCTTGGAGGAAAGCCACAGAGGAAGGAACAAGGCAGGATTACTGGTCATAGATTCCCCCAGAGAGTGTTTTTCACTGGAATTGTTTGTTTTTATTGAATTTCAGACGTGTGTTTTGCTACTGCTAGCAGTCAGACATTATGAATTGTTTATTCAGCTCTGAGTAAATTTGAAAGGAAACGAGATGTTCATGGGCAAAATATGTGGAACTACTCAAACATACTTTTATACCACTTAAATATGAATTTTTGCCAGTTTAAACTTTTAATGCAAATTTCAAGTTCTGTCTTATTCATACAGTAATTTGAAGCAGTTTGTATTTCTACAAATACATTTCTTTCTCTCCCACTGCCTTGTTAGTAATTTTAACTTTCACATCTGAGGCTGAAGCTAATTGGTATAAGAATTAGTTTAAATATTATGATGGCAACATTAGTTTCGCCCAAAAAAGGTACCCAAAATTGCATACAAATTAGCTGATCTTATTTTCAAATAATCAGTTAACCCATTTTCTAAACACAGAGTATAACTTTTGAAGTTGAATCAAGAATCAAGTCGTTCTTTATACTTATTGTTTGATATTAACAGTCTATTCTTGGTTTCCAAACTGAACAACCTTTAATACTTGGATGGACAACTTGTGGGCCTTTTGATGTTGTTATGCACCAACACCTATCAGGTATAACCAATGTAAGGGGTACTGAGAGTTGTACTCCAGCAACATTTAGACGTCCACAATTAGCTGTCCCTACTTTAATGTGACTATGTCATCACTCTTGAGATAAAACTCTTTACCATTTGCCATCTGAAACTGCATGTTGGAACTTAGATGATAGATCTAAGTGTATGTTTGGATTATGTGACTGAGGGCTCTTCCACACAGGGCTAAATCTCAGGAGGAATTGGGATATTTAATTCCAGTTCCTCCTGGGATTTAGTCCCCATATCTTCCCCCAAATTCCTGGGGGAAGGGGTGGCTACATGCCCTCCTGGTTTATGTAGCCAGCCCCCCCCACCCCTATTTTGCTCAAAAATGTACAGGGGGGGGGGTGCTGCCATACCCTTCCAGTGCGTTTTTGTCAGACCCCAGGCAGCAGGGCACCAAGAACCATACACGGAGGCCAATCTCTATCTAATATCTTTATTAAGGAAATATATAAAAGTAATAAAAACAAGTGAAGAATATAGTTCAGAAGCAGACCTTTCAAATAAGGTCAAATATAGTCCAAAAATGCAATGTCCAATAAATGATATTAGAGTTCAAAGTTTATATCCAATACCGAAACACACACTATTGCCAGGCAATAGAGTGGGGAAAAGCCAGAGTCTTAGGAGTCCAAGGAAGCTTGACAACAAGGCTGGAAATAATCTTGGTACTTTAACAAGGTCCGTGACTAGAAACAAGGCAAAACATGAAACGTGGAACAAGGTCCGTGACTAGGAACAAGGCAAACAATCAATCTTGGAACAAGGTCCGTGGTTAAACAGCAAGGCAAGGCAGTGCTTGGATTCTTGATCCGGGAAGCAAGGAACTGGGGTTACGAAGTCCACACACGATCTCACTCCTGAAGCAGCTCGGTTGACTCCGCAAAGATTCTCCCGCGTCAGGCACCTATATTGGGGTCTCGTTTTCCCGCCAACAATCTCTTTCCCTAGAGAACGGGAAGCGAAACCCAACTTTGTCCAGATGCAAGACTCCTTAGAATTTCCCAAGGGAAGCAGGTCTAATCAGCCTGTTGTTTGGCAGCAATCCGTAAACTCCTGCGATTCTGTTCCCTGACTCCTCTGTCAGCACAATAGGATTCTTTTCTAGGGAACGGAAGCGAGGAATGCCCAAGGTCTGTTTTACTGAATTCTTGGGTACAAACATCAACATCCGGCAGGTGAAAGGACTCCAGCTCTTGTTGAACCGGCGAAAACCCCATGTTTTCGTCTTCATCTGCCACGATGGCACTAGGATCAGGACTACAAGGCCCATGAGGCATCACAGTTTTTGGGCAAAATCAGCTGGAAGGGGAGTCTGAGGGTGTCATCCCACTCTTTAGGGCTCTGAGAGCCCAAAAAACTGGGATGGCAATCGAGATTGACTACTTGGATTGCAGAACATGATCCTAGGAGTCAGTCCCCACAGGCCCACACCTGGAAAGATCTGGACCTTTCAGTAAGATCCAGATCTTTCCAGGTGTTTTATTCATCTGGAGTAAATTGGGAAATCCCAGTTCAGATTAATCTCGGTTTACCTAACATGTCATTTGGATACTACAGGTAAACCCGTGACCCATCAAATGTTTTTGGGCCTGTGTGGAAGGGTCCTGAGTGAAAGGCTTAGAGAAGTTTGCAATATACTGTAGGGGTTCTTGAAAATTATACAATCAAATACAGTCAAATTGTCAAGGACAGAACGCCACAAGGTTCAAGATAACAGAGTTTATTGGATTACAGAACTCAAAAATGCCCGTAAAATACAAGGGCCAGGCAGTATTAGCCTTTAGGAGCAAAAAGGGACAAGGAAAAACGTTCAAAAGATAAACCGGATTAAACCGGAGTTTAATCCGGGTAAAAACAAACTGCTTGCTTCAGCCTGGGGATAAACAAAACAAAAGCCGAGGAACAAAAGATACAAAAGAATGCAACTAATTGGCAGCAGATTCCTCTCTGCTGCCAACACTGTGCTTAGAGTAACTTGCGTCGCTCCCACACACACAGCAGACAGGATTTCCAACACGAACAGATCAGCCAAGGATTGTAGCAGTAGAGTAGACCCAGTTCCTTTCCGTAGATCAAAGCCAGAAGCAGACGTTTGTAGTTTCCAAGTCCAAGAAGGGGGAAGACAAGCCGTGGTCAGTTCAGTCCGAGTTTTCAAAGCAGGAGATGGCGTCCGTCAAGAAGACGACGGAAGGTCAAGGTATCAGCACACGAAAACACACCAGTCTTCAGGAAAGCGTCCCACACAGATCCCAAGCGTTCGTCCAGATTACCTTGCCCAACGCAATTTGCAATTGCTCCCAAGCCCCATTTTATGCCAGTTACAAATCCTCATCACTGTCAGCTGTCCTCCTTAACCCGGGCGTTTCCTCATCACTTTCCTCATCAGAGCTGGAACACCTCTGACTACGCCCCACAGCATCTCCAGCTGTGGATCCCGTCCCATCCCTCCAGCTATACCATGGGTCTAATCCTGAAGGTCCCCATTCATCTTCTATCCCATCATGGCCAGTGGCACCCAATTCCTCCCTCACCCGAGTCCAATCCATCTCATCCTCCTCCGAGCTAACCAGCCCCTCCTCCATTCTCTCCGTAAACCCCTCAAAAGACTCTTCGTCAGATGGTGCTGCAAAAATGTCTCGTAGTCTTTTTCTTTCTCGCTCCTCGAGAGTATCTGACTCTCGAGGAGTCTTACGCCCACGTCTGTCAGTAACAGAGCCATGAGGCTCAATCATAACACAAATCTATGTATTAGCAGGTCCAACATTTATGGATTTGCTATTTGTGGATTTGTTTATCTGTGGACTTGCTTAATATCTGCTCTCTAGGAATCTGTAGGTTCTACAGAACAACTCTTGGATCAACTTCTGCCTGACGTTAACCATAAAATCTTCCTAGAGGACTTAGTTATTCCTAGAAGTTTTCTCTTCAGTAAAAAAGAGCAGTTTTTTTAATTTAGTTTCCCCATTTTGTGAAAGTTCTGTGCCCATAGCCCCCACAAAAGTGGAGTACCTACTGTAAATCTTTCCATCATGTCAGACATCTTTTTAATTGTCCTATGGGGTTCCTGTAAACCAGTGGTTCCCAAGCTTTGGGCCTCCAGGTGTTTTGGACTTCGGCTCCCACATTTCCTAACAGCTGACAAGATGGCTGGGATTTCTGGGAGTTGAAGTCCAAAACACCTGGAGGCCCAAAGGTTGGGAATTACTGTGCACACCAATTGGTGATGTTTTGTTTCTTTGTTTGTTTTTGTCTATTTGCAGATTATAACTGTTTGTGCTTAAATACATTGGGGAAAAGGTGGGAATGGAGATATTGATGAATATTCCATGTAAATCATTTAACTGCTGCTTCAATGAGCAAAATGTTCTTGCCTACATGCAAAAGTAGCTCAGGCAATTGCTTTCTTTCCCCCCTTATTATTAACTATTCCATGACCAGTACTACAATACACTTTTTCAGAGAAGTTAAGAGAAAAGTTTTCATTTGACAAAACTGTTTTATGAGGTGAGCGTGACATCCCCCTATATAAATAGACCTGGCATTGACTGTATCCATGAAACATGAGATCTAACAGCAACAGTTCTTGACCCATGTACAAGCAGACATTCCCAGAGCTCTTGCTTTAATTTAATTTTATTCCAGACTTCGATATCAGCAGCCAAGGATTTTAGCTCCTCAATTTACTCTTAGCATACAATAGTAACACAATAGTAGTTGCAGATTCATTTTTTAATGTACATCAGTGCTCAAAATTAGAAACAACTTTGTCAGGTGTGTTTTAAATATATACTTTAATCAAGGCAGTATTCAGCTGATTTGTATTTTATTTTGGAGCCAGGATGGTTGCTCTGTTTTTCTGATTAAAGCCTCTTACTCTTAGAAATATAAATCATAATATTATTCCCCAAAGAGGAAAACAAAACATTGGATTCAACCTAAGAAGTTATGTTTGGCTCTGCAAGGAAATTTGGTCCACAGATCATGCATCTTCAACCCATTTCAGCTCCAAATATTGTCACACTGATACATCTTCTTGCAACTTGATCCCAAGTAAATATTACAATATAATCCCAATGGCCATGCCATTCACTATTCCACATTACTAGTGGTATGGAAGAGTTGAAATGAGACAGCATTTGATGGTGTGGACATCTACAGTATATGTTTGAGGCATGGTCCTACTTACTGTTAATGCTGTCCTTGCTAATCCAGTTTAGTTAATCTACACAGAAAGAAGTGCTCAATTGGTTTAGGCCCAATTAAGCTAGATGTATTGGATGCATAAGCGCGCACACAAATGAGAAGATGGAGTGAAAGTTTTAAATCCAGTTTTGAAAGAGTAAATTCCACAAATACACGGAACCCTTACAAAAATGAAACACTAACAAGCAAGAACATAGATGGGACACTATACATACTTATTATTTTATTTTATCATAGAACTAGCTGTTACCATGTCACTGATTTGGATAGTCGTGGCGTGCATCAATACTTTAGAATTAATACAGTTTGATACCACTTTAACTGACATGGCTCAATGCTGTGGAATCCTGGGAGTTGTTGTTTGTTCAGGCACTAACATTCCTTGGCAGAGGAGGCTAAAGGCCTTGTAAAACACAACACCCATGATTCCATAGCATTGAGTTAAAGTGGTGTCAAGATGCATACATCCTACAATGTAGATGTACCCATAAGGAGTGAAGACTGAAATCAAAAGGAAAGGGCCTACACATAAACCTGTTGGCTTGAGGAAAGCAAGCAGAGAACCTTCAGTGGCAACACTCTATGAAAGCAATAGAGGACGGAAACTTGAAAACTGTTATCAAATAAAGAATAACAGAATAATTAACAAGATCAAAAGTAAGTTATTAAACTGAGTGAAGGAAAATAATACAGGTGTGGCTTCTAGGAAAAAATAATAATCATTCAAGACAGTGCACTCTAATGGTAAGCACTGAATTCACATAGGTAGATATTCTATATGTTAGATATCTTCGGCTATGCTTTTGTGGGTAAAGTTTAGGGTTCTCTACATAGTTATTAGAGGGATAGGAGCCATTTCCTATATTTCACCTAGCAACCTTATGTAGGAAATATCCATGAGTTGTAGAACTGGAAAATGTTTTTCCTAGCAGTGTTCAAGATCAGTCTAGATAGCTTATACAGGAAAAGGTTAGGGCTATGAGAAGCGCTTGGTCTAAATCAGTGGTTCCCAAACTTTTTTTGACCAGGGACCACTTTGATGAGGAACGACTCTCCAACATTATTACCAAAAGGGTTACGAGATAGTTTTTGGTTAACTTTAGATTCAGTTTGGTTATTTGGGGGTGCTGATTCAGAAAATTGCATTGGGTAGACCACATTAGCTCTAGTTTTTGATACAGAACATATGCTATCCAGTTGTTGCCATCTGCTTGCCCACAGAAAACCATATTTATCCAGTGCAATCTTCTGAATCAGTGCCCCAAATAACCTCAGGAACAGGCCTAAAAACGAAGATATCAACCCCCCCCCCCCCACACACACACACACACACTTCCAGGCGCCACATGGAACGGCTCAGATCAGGGGGAGGAAGGAGAAGGAGAGGCAGCAAACAGGAAGCTTATTGTTGCACCTTTCATGGGTAGTCAGCCTCTCCTCTCCCAACATCCCCATTGCCTCAACACTATAAGAGGGTTTCGCGAGACCAGTCTCTCTCATTGCAATGGTGTAGGTGTAGTAACGGTGAGGCCGCGGACCATATTTTAGTACTTGGGGACCACTGGTGGTCCATGGACCACAGGTTAGGAACCACTGGTCTAAATTTTGTTGCATTTCTTCAAATCCCATCTATTTTTAACAATCATTTAAATTCAGTGGTAAGACTTACCCTTTTTTTCTATCTGATAGGGGAAACTTTTGTGTACTTTTCCTATGCATTTTTCCAGAAGTATATATTTTTCCAGAAGTACCACATGTACTTTTCCAGTACATTTTCCCAATTACAAAATGAAATATTTTGTGTATATTTCTCAAATTTATGCATCTTAGTTATTCAGGTTTTTAAAAGACATGTATGATTTGGTGAAGATTTTTTTTCTTTGACATTCACTGCAAATCTGTATGACTTCCCAAGAGTTGGGTCTACCTTGCATTGAGTTTTGAGCAGAGTAAAATTGATGCTTCCACGAGAATCTTGACTTTATCTTAATTGTTTTGCATTCTCAGAAGATGCAGGGAGCACCCTTTGACAAAGCTTCATACTCTGATAGAAAATAATACCTCTATGGAAAAGAGGTCTTTTACCCAGGAGGGTGATTGCTAGTTAATTTCAATGCATCCCTGAAATAGAAAGCAAGAGGTAGGAGTGTGAATTTTACAAGGTGAAATTGTGAGATTAAGCCCAGAGTTTAGCTTTTGGATGTCTGGCTAATGGCACAGGAAAAGACAGATAAAGCCTACTCTGATCATAAATTCAAAGTGGTGCAATTGGGTGAGGACCATTTGAAAGCCAGTGCCTTGGTCTTGAAATCTTTTTAAAAAAGCATTTTTGTTTCATGTTCTTTTATCCAGATTTTATCTAGCTTTTATAATCTTTTATGTCTGAATGCGGCATTGAATTATTGCCAATTTGGAAGCTGCTCTGAGTCCCCTTTGAGGTTGAAATAGAGCGGGGTAAAAATATAATAAATAAATAAATATAATCTGCAATCATATTCATCTGACTTTTTTAATGAACAAGAAACTTTCCTCTTGGTGTCAGAAGAATGAAAGATGAGAAACATTTCCAACAGCCACCAAAATTGCTTTTAGATGAAGGACTCCCCAGCCTGCATAGTCATGCTAGTTCATGTTTTATGTAATGCATTGTCCTTTAACCTTTCGTTACTTTTACCCTGGGATCCTGGCAAACAAGTATTTAAACAGCATTGTCCCAATTCTATAATGTGTTCCATCTGTTGCTTTGGCACCATCATCCAAAAGGTGTCACTTAGTTCCTCTGCGTAATAGTTCACAGAGCCAAGGCTGGGGGCCTTGCAAAAGAGCCGGCTATCCATTTCATCTCTTGGCAAAGTTTATTTTATTTTAGCCAAACAAGATTGCACTGATTTATGGGAAAGGGTGGTGCTTGTATATATTATAAATAACAGGACTCACACTTTTTTTCTTTTTGGCTTGCTGAAGGAATACATTATTATAATGCAAAACAGTTTTATACATTTCATCTCCTAAAAAGAAATGTGTAAAGGTATTAGATCAGCTACTATTAGAAACAGAATGTTGGATTACATAGTCTTTGGTCCTTGATGGAACAAAAGCAATTCATATGTTCATACAAGCAGCACAATCTCAGATTTTGAGAGATATTGTTCAAGAATCATGACTCAGCTGTCAGGAAGCTTAAATATTTTCTTCTAAGAGGTGGTCCATTGGTCAAATGTGGTAACTTAAATGAATAAATAATGGGGCTAGCAGCAAAAATTGGAGCCTGGAAAAGTTATTTTTTAAATTACAATGCACAGACTTTACCAGCAATCACAACTCATCCTGCTTGAAGGAAGAGGAGATTGTTGATGTTGCTGATGATGTTGTTGTTTCTCTTCCACTTCTTCCTAAAGATCAAGACAGCAAACATAAATAAAGTAAACACATAACAATTGAAAGACCATATAAAACCAGTATATTTTGAGCAAAATTTGTGATTTAGAAAACATATTTAGTAGCAGTAGTAATATAGTCCCCAAAAGTAACAGTTTGAAGTGCTGATTAGAAACATTGTAAACTCCATTGTCTCAAAACAGAAGAAGAATGCCATTTGGCACAAGAAAGGAAACAAATTGCAATGTAGTAAGATAATATCCGATCAAATAATTCTGTGGTAAATACTGGCTTACTTTTTCTGTTAGTCCACTTTAGTAGACAAAACACAACAGCAAAACATAAAATAAAGGAAACTCTTAACAGTCAAAAAAGTATCGCCCTTAAGAAAATATTAAGATCAGTGAATTATACAGTATTATAAAAATGTAGCATTTGTCTGATATGTAGAAGACATAAAAAAAGGTTTCTAGATGAATGGAGGCTTCATAACTGTGCCATGGCAACAAGAAAGGCCTTCTTTTTGGTAGCCACTCACCAAATCTTTAAAAGCTATCCTGAAGCAGCTAGCCATGACAAGGAATCACTGGGTACCTTTCTTCATTTAGATCATCAATGTACTACATCGCAGTGACTCCTAAATTCAAATTTTAACTTGCCATATCTGTAGCATTTTGTTTCCAAATGGATGTAGGTTGGATTTTAATTCTTAACCACTCCAATAAGGGAGGATTAGTACAGATGTGGATATGCCCAGAACAAGAAACCACAGGGAACCAGTTCACATAGAGAAACTGGTTGGTGGTTCATTGACCTCATCAAGCTAAGCCTCAGTAAGCCAGCTGGGTTCAGGCTTTAGAAAGGGAGACCCAGCTATTTCTCCTTCACTCACCCTTCTTTCTTAAGCTGCTTCAAGCCTCAAGCCAACTGGGTTCAGGTTTTAGGGGAGATCTGGCTATTTCTCCCTTTAAGCATCAAACCGGCTGGGTTCAGGTTTTAAGGGAGACTTGGCTATTTCTCTCTCTGCTCTCCCTTCTTTCCTTAGCCTGGGTTTCACATTACCAGAGGCGGCCCACACCGTTCCGGCTTCTCCCTCATCATATGGGTAGAAGCCTCTTCAAGCTGGCTCAAAACTTCTTTCCTTGTGGAAAGACGTGAAGCTACCCATCCTTTCTGGGATCCTTTCTCCTTGTATCCTTCAATAAGACCTGGGTTAAAGGCATCAGATTTAAGAAACCACCCTTTCTGGGATCGTTATCCCTCAATCCCTTTTCAGTGAAGCTGAGTTAAGGCAGGCATCATTTTTAAACACTTATTTCAGTGGGAGCCACACCACCTAAAGGAACATTAGCTATTATTTTTAAAAAGATATAAATTACCTGCTCGTTTTATGGCGGCTTTAGAAATGGTAAGTGGTCCTCTACCCCACATTTGAAGATTGCCCTGTGTGAAGGGCACTATCAGTGGCAGTTTCTTAACTGTGTAGAAAATAAACTGTTTATTTATTGCTATTTTAATAAAAAAAAAAGCAAGCTAAGCCATGCAGAGCTTCAAATGACACTGAGAATTTAGATCACTGACCTTTCTGTCTCAGAAAAGTGCTTTGCTAGAAGATACATCATGACTTTCTTCTATTCTGATTGGCTTAACAGGTAGGGCTCCTAGGGAACCCCCGTGTGGCCATGCGGCTGCTTCTTGGTGCTCCATGTGTAGCCGAAAGAAACAGAAAGCAGTCATTTTCGGCAGCCACGCGGTCTGTTGCGGCTGGGGAAATAATGGCGGCGGAGCCTGTGGCATTACAGCTGGCCGAACCAGCCGGAGTCCGTTTGTAAAAATGAAAACATGCACAACCCTAGTAATTAGTGGGTTTTAATTCTGTGTAAACCTATTTAGAAGCATACTTACAGTGCCCACGTGTCTGTTTTCCAGGGGACTCCTCTATTTGTAGTTATCACTGAAAAAATAGCCAAGCCTAAAATGGATAATTGCAATCTAAGAACTCTCTAGGAGGTGCTATGGTGTATTTTAACATTTAACCCTCTATACCTTTGGATAAGGAAACAGAAGAATCACATTCTGGTGCTCTGTCTCAGTCTCAATGCTATCTGTTGCCAGGAGTTGAATAGAAAATAGTTCTTTAAATTCAAAAACATATAATATAATCCAGATAATTCTCTTTTAAATATGTTCCTATAACTTTGCTGAGGCTTAGGTATAATGGTGCAAGCAGTCCCCGAGTTACAAACATCCAACTTACAAATGACTCATAGTTAAGAATGGGGGTGAGACATCAGGAAGTGAGCAAAATCTACCCCAAGGAAGGGAAATTTACTCCTGAAAGAGTTATCATGGGAAAAAGATGTTTCCACTGAAGCTTTATCCCAAATCCTTGTTTCTACAAGAAGCCAATTGTTTCAAAATCCAATTATCACAGGGATAGAAAGTGAAGTGAAATCTTCTGACCAGAGGCACAGACAATAAAACAAACATCACAGGAGTGTTAACCTCTCCCTATGCTAGCCAAAACTTTTTTTTAAAAATGGCTGGAGTTACATATAAAGTGTATCTGCTCCAACTTACATGCAAATCCAACTTAAGAACAAGCCTATAGAACCAATTTTGTTCATAACTGGGGACTGCCTGTATATATATAAATGCAGTTTGATTTTTGCTATATACTATATTGCTGTTGAAATAACAGCTGATTTGTGGAGGGGGGGTTATAGTTAGCAATAACAAAGGGGTGTGTGTTGAAATTTTGCTGAACTGCCTCCTATGCCAAATACCACAGTTTGAAGTTTTGATTGGCCTTGTTCTAGGATGCTGAAATTGTGCTTTAGAAGAAGGAATGCAACAACAGATTGTGTTTTTGCCCTTGTCCAATTATTTGTGAACAGCCGCCAAGCATCTGAATTACAGTTGACTAAGCATTTTCATTCCAAAAGGGCTAATTATTCTTCATATTCTTAGATAAAGCCTCATATATTGTGGTGAGACCTATGCAGTATATCAAATGAAGATTCATTCTGTGAGATACCTTCAAATCATCTTGTTTTATGTTTAAGGATAGAGTGCCTTCTTGTGGCCGAAGTGACTTGATACTACTTGAAAGCTTTCCCATCATTTTATCCTCTTTTCTGTAGCAAAAAGAAAACCAATCTCTGCCACACCAGTACAAAAGCTGATTGATTCATCTTAACATTATTTTAAGTAAATGTTTTTCAAAAGGATCAGGTTTCTGCGTACTAGAATGTTTTAAAGCTCTGTGTTGTTGAAGGCTTTCATGGCCGGGATCACAGGGTTGTTGTATGTCTTTCGGGCTGTGTGGCCATGTTCCAGAAGCATTCTCTCCTGACGTTTCGCCCACATCTATGGCAGGCATCCTCAGAGGTTGTGAGGTATACCTCACAACCTCTGAGGATGCCTGCCATAGATGTGGGCGAAACGTCAGGAGAGAATGCTTCTGGAACATGGCCACACAGCCCGAAAGACATACAACAACCCTTTTAAAGCTCTGTTTTCTTTTATTGCAGTGGTTTTCAACCTGTGGGTCCCCAGATGTTTTGACCTTCAACTCCCAGAAATCCTAACAGATGGTAAACTGGCTGGGATTTCTGGGAACTGTAGGCCAAAACACCTGGCGGCCCACAGGTTGAGAACCACTGTTTTATTGTATTACAAGAATAGGTACCTGGTGATGCCCAGATTAGGTAATTTGTAATGCTATTTATTAGAAAAGGTCATTGTTTGGTTTTAGTTGTTATGAATGAACTCATTAGAAAATGCATAAGGATATGGGTAAACTACCACTTCCATCATTCTAGGTTCATCCCCCTCAAACACCGCTAACAGTTAAAGTTGGTCATGAGGGCTATGACCAACTTTGGTCTAGAGATCCATCTCTAAGGGTTCTCAGTGCTCTCTGGAAGTTCTCCCTAGATGTGGGGTGAACTGCAGTTCCCATCATCCAGGATCAATTCCCCCCCCCAAAAAAAAAACCCAGTATTTTCTGTTGCTCATGGGGGTCTATGTGCCAGGTTTAATCTAGATCCATTGTTTGCAAGAGTCACAGGGCCCTCTGAAAGTGAGAGCCATCTTGGAAAATGATAGATAGACAGGTAGCTAGCTAACTAGCTAGATAGATAGATCTATGCATACATACATACATATTTTCACTTACATATATAGATTTCAGAAGAGATGTAAAATTCTAAAGTAGCATTGACCTCTTCATGGACAGAGCAGGGTGAGAATTTTGCTTAAATAAAATTGCATTTCAAGCATGATTGCTGTTCCAGTTGTTGAGGACCATTACTGTGAACTGTAGGAGTAGCTGGTAGAAACTAGTGTCTAATAAGTTGATGACATTTCAGGCATATTAAAATATTACCACATATACTCATGTTTGGGGCCAAAATTATAGATTTTGATATGACCATGGATAAATTGAGAACCAAAAGGAAGAACCTACACACACTACCCTCTCCTCTGTGGTGCCTCTTCTAGAATGCCTAGGCAAGAGAATGGTCACAGTTCTTTAGAAAGAAGAGAGGATTGGTACTTCCTTTGGGTTCTTCCAGGGTAGACATTGGTCAACACCTGTCTTTAACCACTCAGAGAGTGGTATAGTTTGTTTTGAAGGAATTATTCCCTTCTCTGAGGCTAGATCTTCACTGCCCTTTATCCCCAGATATGATCCCAGATTATCTGGTAGTATAGACTCATACCATCCAGTTCAAATCAGATGTAATATGGAATCAGATCCTGGGATATAGGGCAGTGTAGAAAGAGCCTGATACACTCCCATAGACTAAAGATGTCTCAGTGTCCATGCTAGCTGGTGAATCTGGGAATTATAAACCTAAGAATGTATATTTGCCAAGGTTTAGTACCTAAGTGTGATTAATGATTAAGATTTCAGTCTCAGACTATAAACTTTTCAGGAGATATTACTCCTATTTCTGTTTGGTTTTGGCCATGAACAATTTCAAATGCATCAGGCTATGTACGCTGGACCCCCGGTGGTGCTCCATGCAGTCATGCTGGCCACAAGACTTTGTAGGCATCTACAGACAACGCCGGCTTTTCGGCTTAGAAATGGAGATGAACACCAACCTCCAGAGTCAGACACGACTAGACTTAATTTCAGGGGAAAACCTTTACCTTTACCTATAAACATGAACAAATCAGTAGGCTAAGTTTATTTTGACTGCAGCATAAATATGAGCTTTATGTAAAATTAGACACATTTATAATCAAAACGTTGATACTGCCATTAGGATGCCATCTAATTCACATGACCATATGTGCACAAGTTTTTCCTGTCTTCAGCCTGGTTGCATTGTCTTCAAAATAAGTCAGTGTATTTGTGTCTGAATGGCACTGTTTTACTCACCTTAGAGATTTATGTTAGAAGCCAATATGCAGTGGCGAAAACTGGCTTACTATTATAACAAAATGATACTAATCCTAATAATACAGATGAGAAGAAACAGCACCTACTGCTGCTACTGCTTCGGAGTACTTTCTCAGTAAGACAACCAATAACAATTTCAGCTAGGACAATCTTGCTATCCACATATTGTACAAGGAAAGCTGTACCTGAGAGAACAGTAGTGTAAACAAGTCCCTACGCTACAACACTTTAGGAAAGAGTTAAAAACTTGGTTTTTCCATCAGGTATTTGATAACGTTTAGACAGTAACCAGAACTGGTTGCCAATCACTTAACACTTTATATCTACATTCTGTACATTCATCTGGGCAGTAGTAATATTGATTTCATGGATCTTTAAACTGATTCTATTTTGATAGAGGTTGTTTTATCCAATTTATATATCTCGTTTATGTAATTTTAGTATGTTTTCATGTTGTATTTTGTGTATTTTATGTATGGCATTTTGTTAGCCGCCCCGAGTCCTTATGGGAGATGGTGACAGGGTATAAATACATTTTATTATTTGTTATTATTAACAGTAGCTTATTTAAGACTATATAATATTTTTGTAATTGAAATTGATATCTTCTTCCACAAACCACACTGCTAATACAGAGAATATCTAGTATCCAAAATGCTTGGGACTTGAATTGACAGATCCCAAATGTAGACTCTGCAAGGAAGCAGATGAAACAATAGATCACATCCTCAGCTGCTGCAAGAAGATCGCACAGACAGACTACAAGCAGAGGCATAACACCATTGCTCAGATGATTCATTGGAACTTGTGCCACAAATACCATCTGCCTGCGACAAAGAACTGGTGGGATCACAAGCCGGAAAAAGTTACAGAGAATGAACATGTCAAGCTATTCTGGGACTTCCGAATTCAGACAGACAGGGTTTTGGAACACAATACTCCTGACCTCACAATCATGTTAAAAAACAAAGTATGGATTGTCGATGTTGCAATCCCAGGTGACAGCAGGATTGAGGAGAAACAACTGGAAAAGCGAACACGATATGAGGATTTAAAGATCGAATTACAAAGACTCTGGCACAAGCTAGTCAAGGTGATCCCAGTGGTGATCACCACACTGGGTGCAGTGCCTAAAGACCTTGGCCTGCACTTAAACACAATCGGCTCTGACAAAATTACCATCTGCCAGCTGCAGAAGGCCACCTTACTGGGATCTGCACGCATTATTCGCCGATACATCACACAGTCCTAAACACTTGGGAAGTGTACGGCGTGTGATCCAATACAACAGCCAGCAGAGTGCCTGCTGTGGACTCATCTTGTTGTGTTTCAAATAATAATAATCATCATCATCATCATCACACAGTCCTAAACGCTTGGGAAGTGTTCGACTTGTGATTTTGTGATATGAAATCCAGCATGTCTATCTTGTTTGCTGTGTCGTACAATAAAATAATAATAATAATAATAATAATAATAACAAAAATAATAAATGAAATACAGCATATCTATCTTGTTTGCTGTGTCATACAATAATAATACTTTATTTATATACCGCTCCATCTCCTCAAAAGGACTCAGGGCGGTTTCCAGCATGAATATAAAAAACATTCATTTGACAAAAAACACCATACAACAAAGTTAAACATAGTAAACATAATAAACAACATCATAAGACAGAACCAAAACAATTCTATTAAAAACCGTCATAAAATTACAAATCCAAATCAATATACTCCATCAAGGATTCAAATACCAGTAAACAGGACTTCAAGGTAGACATGGTCAATTATAAGAGATAGGTAAAACTTGTGCATCAGAGTAGCATAGGGCCAGGGAGTAGATAAAGTGCAGAGCAGGGTCTTAGTTGACAACCAGGGGAAGGGTGGTCTAGGGACTAAGCTTGCTGAAAAACCTGCAGGAACCACCAGGTTTTCAGTTCCTTGTGGAAAGAGGACAATGTAAGGGCTTGCCTGATCTCTCTGGGGAGAGCGTTCCAGAACCGGGGGGCCACCACCGAGAAGTCCCTCTCCGTCGTCCCCACCAGCCACACTTGCGACGGCTGTGGAAACAAGAGGAGGGCCTCCGCAGCAGATCTTAAAGCCCGTGCCGGTTCATAGGGGAGATGCGATCACGGATATAGGCAGGGCCCAAGCCATGTATTTCAGATTTTGGAATCCCAGGTAAGGGATGCACAACCTGTACTCTACTTTGAATAGATTTTTAGTAGAATGTAGACCTGGACAGCGCATATGTTGCAGAAATGACTTCCTTTCCTACTGCTTGTTTTGGAGCTAACTGTATACAGGTTGCTGTAATGACATCCAGAGGGCCTATCTATACAGAATAATCCATTGACCATTTTGATAATGAGGAACTTGAACTGTCGACATGAGTATGTGTCCTTAGAAGTACCACCATGAGAAGGTTTTTCAGGAGAAAGAAAATGGTGATAAGATGAGAAAGGGAGGTCTCTTCTGAGTCAAAAGTGCTTTGTTGCCGTTTGATTTTGCATAGCTTTTCCCCCCTTCAAGTCTTTTAAAAAGATAAATCTTTCAGAGCTAAATTTCAATTGTGGTGTTGTAGAAATGAGGCTTCTGTTTGAAAATAGGTTTCTACATATTTGCAACTCTCTTCATATTCCCCATATCAGTCCAAGTGTGTTGGAGTTCAGGCCTGTGAAGGCCTCTTCCTGTCATAAATAAGATTACTTTCATTTCACTTGTGGAGTGTGTTATTCCTCAGAGTAATGAATTTCCTCTGTGCCTTAGAGCACACAAACATGGTTTTCATTAGGATATTCTTGGAGGGGGGTAAAAAAAAAAGCCTAAGCAAAATTAATAAGAAAGCGATTAACTCCGCAAATGCAGATGTGTTTTTACTGTACTGCTGAAACAGGCTTGTGGTCTACACACTGTTTCATGCATGCAGACTACACACAAAACAAAACAAAATAGTCCTTGATCGAAATCTGGGTTTTCTTTGGAACAAAAAAGTTGGGAAATTCAGTGGAAAGTGTAACATATAAAAGTCATCTCAACTGTCCAATAGGAGAAAACCACAAGCTTTTTACTGCATTTGAGACTCTTGTAAAGGCATCAAAGTGGAAAGTAATTACCGAATAAGGTCAGGAAACAGTACATCAGGCCCGGTAATGACTATCATATCACCTACATTGCTCTTCCTAGAGCTTGGTTTCTAGGCCTTGGAGAATCCTGGCCACTCTTCTCTGGAGATGACAGACAGAAGCTCACCCTGCTCCCCAGATTCAAACTATCGACCTGTTGGTCAGCAGTCCTGCCGGCACAAGGGTTTAACTCATTGCGCCACCGGGAGCATTGTGATTCTGTCTTCTGAGGTACTAGCTACCTCTCCCAATTAGTTGGCATCTGTTAATCTGGCAAACATTTCATTTTGCTAGTAACTCATATCTACATGAGAGTACAACAAAAAGGCTCTTCAACCCACCAACCTGTGTGAAGAGGTTTTGGACAGATTCCATGTCTATTGCATAACTGTCATGTATGCACCAAATGAGGAATGGGCAACCAAGGAACTTAAAGGGAAAGCTCCTTCCCTATGCTTTTTTACTTACGTAGGCAGGTAGGAATGGGCCACTAAGACATGTGTAAATCCCGAGAGGAACCAATATTTAAAATCCTGGTTCCTCTCGCGATTTAGGCCACACAATGGACTCAGATCACAGAATTTTGGTGGGAGGTTGGGTAGATGCTCTACCAGATTGATCAAGGATTGACCTGGGAGGACATTTAGCCAGCCCTCCGGCATCAGGGGCTTATTCTGAGGGGCCTACTGACTGAGGCAGACCTCTTTGGTACCTTTAGGGGGTAAACAGGGGGCTGAGAGGGAAGGGTGGTAGTGCCATCCTGATTCTTCAACCTCATGAAGCCCATAAATCCAGGAACGCAGTGACCTTTAGGTTGACCTTTAGGATCACAGAAGGCAATCCCAAGCCTCAATTCCCACAGGGCTCATGCCTGCAAAAATCCGGACATATTAGGTCTGGATCTTTGCAGGTTTTTGTTTTTTTTTTTTACTTGAAGTCACCCTGGAAATCCAGGTTTCCTCTGGGTTAATCCAGATTAGACTGAGACCTCTTTTGGACTCTTCAGTCTACTCTGGAATCCATTACGGGTTTTGACCCTGTGTAGAAGGACCTTAAGATTAATAAGCAATCTAGATGGGAAGCTTCTTGGCCATGTTGAACTGCTGGTTTGTCAGTTGCTTGTCACTTGTGTAAAACCTGTTATATAAAAGCATACAATCATTCTTCTTCATTCACTGGAGTTAGGAGCACAGGACCCCAATAAAAGTGAAAAACAATTGCTATTTTACCTGGGAAAACATCTCTTTAGGAATTTCTAGGTCTCTCGGCCCACTTCTATAGGCAATTTCTGCTGGAAGCTGAACATAGGATTGCATCAGAGGACTCAGGGTGCTTCCAGACAGCACCAAATTGCAGGTTTTAATGAGAGGCACAAAATCCCAGGACTTCAGAAGAGGTCCACATACAGACCTGTTGGTCCCAGGATTTCTGCCTCCGTCGTCCACATGTGATGCTTTGTTGCGAGATGTAGGGGCCCTCAAGATGGCCATCGCAAAACCTTCGCCGGAAACTTCGGTTTTAAAAAAATCCTCAAGATGTGGATATGTGAATTGCTGCAAAAGTTCCATTCTTTGTCCTGGCCAGAGAAACTTTGCCCTTGATATGTTTAATGAAGTTTCTGTCACACAAATAAAGTTTGCAGGGTAGGACCACTTCTTCCCAAGTCAATGCTACACAATCAAACAGGAACACACACTTTCAAGCCAGGAACATAACTTTGTCATTATTATTTGACCTTGCTGCTGAAGAGTCTGTGCAAACAGATTTGGCCATGTAGTTGTGGCATGGAACAACAGGATGGGTTAAAAATGTCTGTTCCTGATTGTTTTTATAGTGAAAGGATGTACAACATTGACCACAGGGTAACAACTTTATCCTGGCCAGAGAAATGTTGTGATCCACACGTTTAATGAGGTTTCTGCCACACAAACTAAGTTAATGGGATAAGACCACTTCTCTCCAAATCAGCACTACACAATGAAAGAGGAACACACACTTTCAAGCCAGGAACAGAACTTTGTTATTATTGACACTTTTTATAGCCTGCCTGCCTGGCCATCTGTTCAGACAGGTTTGGTTGTGTACTTGTGGCATGGAACAACAGATTGCTGTTCCTGTTTTGAAAGTGTTTATGCCTGTTTCGTTGTGTACTACTTACTCTGAAAGTACTTGTTCTGCCCCAGAAACTTTGTTTTTCTGCCACAAACTTCATTAAACAGGTGAAGGACAAAATTCCTCTTCCCAGAACAAAGTTTTTGCCTTCTACTCAACTTTCTTCCTTTTAGGAACCGACCAATCAGGAACAAACATCTAAAACCCAGGAACAAACCCAGATAAAAAATCCAATGTTTTCCAATTGCAGGGGCATACAGACATTTGAAGATGTGGATTTTCAGCTCAGAACTGGGATATTCCCACGCCTGAAAATCTTGCGTTTTTTGCCATTTGTAGCACTTCCTCCTGTATTTTGAGAAAACGGCACTTCCTCCTGTATTTTGAGAAAACTGTCTGGACGGGGCCTTAAAGAGAGAAAAAGCGGGGTATAAATAAACATAATCATCAGAATACTTTCTTGAAATCTCAAGGTCCTCTAGCATGATTGGAGGAAATTGACCATACAGTCAAATCTATGATCAAAAATCAAAACCACAAATGTGAAAGGACAACTGAAAAAGTGTGAAGAGGTTTTGGGCAGAGTTCACAGTCATGTTAAACAGTCTTATGCCTCATTGATTTCAAAGGGAAATGCAAACACAGAGCCGAATGTCTATTAAAATAAGAAAACTAGCCATTTTACCTTTCTCTATTCATTTTTATATTGGAGCTACAAATGTATTTTAACCACCAACAATGGTCTTGCCCAAATTTTCCCATCTATAAGAACACGGAACTTCATTTGTTGCTATCAAATACTTCATTTGTTTCTCTGATTGCCTCCATCATTAGTTAATCCCCAGTAATTCAACCAGGAAAATGCTGCCAGTTCTACCTGAGATATGATTTTAACCTGATGCTGACCTCCTGAATATTGTTTCATTTTGCAACATAAGGATGGCATTCCCATTGGTGTAAAAGAACATGTGGCTTGTATTAAAGGTTATAGCAAAAACATTTGTTTTAAGGATCCTCGCTTGGTCAGGGGGTGAAGGTTATTGGATCGAAAACTCAACAACAGAGGAAGAGAAGTGTTAAATTTGCCTTCCCATTTCACCCTCAGCTTTGGGGCAAGAAACCGTTGTTGTTGCAAAGTATAAAGTTTAAAAATTTGCTATAGTTGTTCTGTAGCTTACTGTTCTCTAACAAAGCTCCTCTAGACTATAAATCACGATGGCTGCGTTGCTATTTTGATTGGAAGCATGAGCTGTACCATTGCAAATCTCTAAGGAAGGCTAACCTCTGCAGCTGCAGAAAGCTGGAACTGTTTGCCGCTATTATTAAAGGACCTTGCAGGAGGGGGGGAGGTAAAGATGTAGGGAAATTCATAAGGTGCATAGAGATTTAGTACGAAGGTTTTATTACAAGATGGCCCCCAATGATATTGAAATGGTAATACAAATGGAATGATTCTCTTTGTCAAAAAACCAACCATGACATAATAGACCCCTTTCTCTCCCCCCACCTCCCTTCCTTCTGCCTTGGGAAAACTGCAATGTAAGGAATCAGATATTATTTTAAAATATTAACTATCTTTGTCTGGAATTTAAAAATGCTACCTTAGAGGAGCATTGTTTTCAGTTTCCCCCCCAGAGAAGGCTTAGAGATTCAGTTTTCATTGTTACATAGGTTTTGGCTTTATTCGCTAGCATCGAATGAGGCATACAATACAACCCTAGACATTTCATTTAATAGTTTAATAGGATTGCAAATTATGCTCTTGATTCTGAAATATGTTTTTTAAAAGCTTTACAATTTGATCTTGTTCCTGTCTACTCAGATGTAAGACCTATTCAATTAAATGGAAGTAACTCCCGGATATATGTGAATAGGATTGCGGATTTAATATGCTCCAATTATATACTTCTATGGGGTTTTCAAGGGGAAATTTCATGGAAGTAGATTCTTGTTTGTATCAAGAAAGGCTATGGCTAGGGAAAGTCCAAAAAGAAAGAAGGAGGGGGAAGTGGGTTGAAAATATTGGAAAGAAACATGTCTCAGTAATTAGTAGCATTATTGAAGAATAATTAAAGAAAATGGATGGGGAATGAGTTGCTGGCTGTCTGGCTTTACGACTTTGGGTTGCCTTAGCTATTATAAAAAGGTCGAGTTCATAGTGATTTTAGAGCATGCAGACTTGAGACGTTCAGGGAACTGGTGGTACTAGTGGTGCCTAGAAGAGTGATTTGTCTTTCTTTTAAGCCCATGTGGTTCAAATTTATTGAGTGGAATTGGATAGTTGCAGGTTTTACCAATAACACTGGAGAGAGATCGTCTTACAGTAAATGTCCTCAGGAGCCTTTGGGAAGTACAGAAAAAATTAGTTGGAGTTTAGGTACCTATAAGGCAAGGTATACTGAACAGCAGACAGATTCAACAAGCACAACGTAACACTATCACTAATGCTGTCCTCTTTTGATAATATTATTGTTCTTCCAGTTTTGTGTAGACAATAGTCTTGCCACTGTGACCATATATTGTAACAGTGTTCTGTACTTCTTTTCTAATTTGCCATAGTAATTCGTCGATACATCACACAGTCCTAGACACTTGGGAAGTGTCCGACGCGTGATCCAATACAACAGCCAGCAGAGTGTCTGCTGTGGACTCATTTTGTTGTGTTTCAAATAATAACAACTTTATTTCTATACCTCCCCATCTCCCAAAAGGGACGCAGGGCGGTGAACAACAAAATATCAGCAAACATTCAGTGCCTGAGAAAAAAACACTTCAAATAATAAACAATTGAATAAACAACATCGGGATATACTTTTAAAACAACTCAAAATAATAGGTGAGAAATTTAAATATACAAAATAAAATAATTGGGACACATTTCTCTAATGGTGGTTAGAAGTAATTAACACAATTAAAATGAATCATACAGTTAACAATAGGCCATCCAGACAAAGATAAGTCTCCATGAGCTGAATCAAAATTTAAATAAAGTACTAATCCTCCCCCTCCCCATATGCTTGAGTACACAAGTAAGTTTGTAACAGCTTCTTAAAAGAGAGGAGGGAAGGGACAGTTCTCAGCTCTTTTGGAAGGGAGTTCCAGAGGCGGGGAGTTATTATGGAGAAGGCCCCTTCTCTCGTTCCCACCAGCCATTCTTGAGATGAGGAGTGGGACCGAGAGAAGGGCCTACTCCACACATCACAGTGCTCGGGTTGGTTTATATGCAGATAGGCAGTTTTTCAAATAGTCTGTGCCTGAACCATTTAGGGCTTTATAGGTAATGACTAACACTTTGTATTTAGCCCGGAAGCAAATCGGCAGCCAGTGGAGCTGCTGCAACATGGGAGTCATCCTCTCATGGTACGGCGCTCCAGTTAGTAACCTGGCTGCCAATCTTTGGACCATTATCAGTTTCCGAACTATTTGCGAAGGCAGCCCCACATAGAGAACATTGCGGTAGTCCAAATGGGATGTGACTAAGGCATGGACTACCATGGTCAGATAAGGCATCTCAAGGTATGGGCAAAGCTGACATACAAGTTTTATTTGTGCGAAGCTGCTCCTGGCCACCGCCGACACCTGGGGTTCCAGGGTCAGTGAATCCAGGATCACCTCCAGATTGCAAACCTGTGTTTTCAGGGAGAGTGTGACCCCGTCCAACACAGGCTGAAATCCCACACCCTGGGCTGCCTTCAGACTGACCAGGAATACCACTGTTTTATCTGGATTTAACTTCAACTTATTAGCCCTCATCCAGTCCATCACTGATGACGGCATCTTTGGCTTTTGGTGGAAAGGAGTAGTAGAGTTGGGTGTCCTTAGCATAAATTTGACACCAAACTCCAAAACTCCAGATGATCTCTTCCAGCGGATTCATGTAAATGTTAAATAGCACGAGGGACAGAACTGAACCCGCAGGCCACTGGCCAGGGAGTCAAACAGGAGTCCCCCAGCTCCACGATCTGGGTACAGTCTTTGGAAAGGACCAGAGACACTGCAAGACAGAGCCTCCCAGTCCCATCCTGGAGAGCCAACCCAGAAGGATACCATGATCAATAGTATCGAAAGTTGCTGAGAGGTCCAGGAAAACCAGCAGGGACATATGCCCCTCTGTCTAGTCCTCTTCGTAGATCATTCACCAAGGCAATCAGTGGCTTCTCTGTCCTATAGCCAGGCCTGAAACCAGATTGAGATGGATCCAGATAATTGGTTTAATCCAAAAAACTTTGGAGTTGTGAGGCTACCAGCTTCTCTTGAACCTTTCCCAGGAAGGGGAGGTTTGAGACTGGCCGATAGTTACTCAGTTGAGTGGGATCCAGGTCCATCTATCAGTTCCAGTATAAACAATGTTGGTTTCAATTTGAAGATCTATCTTCAGAATTTTCTTTTTCAAATGATGTATTGCATTTTACAAGCCTACCGCATAGGATAAAAAGTATTTCCTGTTGCTTACATGTTCACTATATATTGATTACCCCCTTGTGCATTTTAATCAATCTATCGGGGTCAGGTAGCTATGATCCATGATTTTGTAAGGTTTTCATAAGACCATAACACAAAGCAAAATGCAGTCCCTTAGTCCACATTTTCCCATTGTCCCATCTGTATATTACAGCCAAAGTTTTGGACCTGTTTGACCATGTAGGCTTTAAATTGTTCTTCCTCCAGCTCCCACTTCAACAATGTTGGTTGTCTGTACAAAGTTTCTTTTCAAATTCAGGCTTACTTGATTCAAAGCCGTATACCTTTATTCACTTTAAATCTCTCAAAGCATATATTTGAAAACGATGACCTTCAAGCACCAAATTCTTCATTCATTGTAATTGTTCCATATCAAACAATAACAGATCTTGATAGGTCACCCACTTTCCTTTTGCTTCTTGTAAAAAGCTTGTGTTGAAAGAGCTTCCCTTTTCTTTTCCAGTCAGTAAATAACAAATATTTTGCTGCTTTCAGAGTAGTAAAACGTTATAAAGGATTTTAGCAGGAATATTGGGATTGTAATATTGTAATAATCATGTGAGTTAGTTAAAAGAACATGAAACATTTTGTGTTATCTAGATTATTAGAAAGAAATATATTTAGGACAACATTTTTATTTTCCTTTAATTTATCCAACCTCTAGCAATGTGATTTTTAGGGGTTTTTTTCCCATTGCTTGCCAAAACTACAAAGCTTAACTTGAAACAGTAGAGGGTGCTGTTCTTATTAAGGAAAACAAATCATTTCAGAACTTGAAGATTCACAGGATGTTACTGAAATTATCTAGTTATAATTGTGACTCATTCTACACTGCCATATAAAATCCAAATAAAATCTGCTTTGAACTGGATTTTATGGCAGTGTAGACTCCTATAATCCAGTTCAAAGCAGATAATCTGGATTTATTTATCGTGTCAGAAGCGAATTGAGGGCACCATTATAATGTGTTTTAAAACACAAACAAAAGTTAGAAACTTGGCATTATACTAGATTTCCTTTGACTAGAAGCAAACCACTTGGAGTGCCTCTGGTCATGGTGAGAAGGTCTTCCATTGTGCATGTGGCAGGGCTCAGGCTGCATTATAGTAAGTGGTCTGTGATTTGCTCTTCTCCACACTCGCATGTTGTGGACTCCAATAATCTGGATGATCTGCTTTGATAATCTGGATTATATGGCAGTGTAGAGGGAGGCCTCTGTTTCCATCTGCAGCTGGGCAGTTTGATTTCTAATATGACAGCCTCTTCAAGAGAATAAAATGTGGAGCTAAAATTGCAGCTGATGTCTAAAAAACCCAATGTGCAAACATTACTAGGACAGATATTTGTTCACACGTAACAAAAATCAGTCTGGCACCGCATTGCAATGAAGAGGTGAATACAACATGTATGGCTTACTCCTTGCTGGGAATGTGGAGCAGGAGAGGGCTTGCTTTGCTAAATAAGCTTCTGAAGCCCCTTCTGTACTACCATATAATCCAGATTATCGATTCAGATCATTCATATTATCTGCTTTGAACTGGATTGTATGAGTCTACACTGCCATATAATCCAGTTCAAAGCGGATATCTGGATTTTATATGGCAGTGTAGAAGGGACACAGATACTATTTGGAAAAACATTATATCTTGATTAGGAGAACCAGCCTTTCTTGGAGGGATGTCTTTTATTCTCACCAGAAGCTAAATTACAATTTAACTTCAGTTTTGCACAATAGAATCTTGGGGTAAAAGTGAGGTTGTTGTTTACAGTTAAGTATCTATCTGAAACTCACAGATTATTGTTTCAAAGTCCCTCCCCTCTTTATTGGATTGCAGATTTCCATTCTTAAATTGAAATGAAAGTTTGCTCGTCTTAACTCTATTTGAATCTCAGTTGGATTAGGGAAACATATGCAAGGTAATGCTTAATTTGGATCATTAAATGGGTGCCTTTTGATGGTTTTCTTCCCAACATAAGTGATGATACTCAAACCAAGTGCTTTGGCGTAATCAAAGCAAAATTGCTTGTGGAGTTAAAGTTTCAGACCGAAAGTAATAGTATGGGCCAAGGCTGGATCTACGCTGCCCTATATCCCGAGATCTGATCCTGGATCATCTTCTTATCCCAGATTATATTTCAGTGTAGACTTGGGGCCCTTCCACACAGCCATAAAACCCAGAATATCAAGGCAGAAAATCCCACAATATCTGCTTTGAACTGGGCTATCTGAGTCCACACTGCCATATATTCCAGTTCAAAGCAGATAATGTGGGATTTTATTCAGATGTGTGGAAGGGATCTCAGGCTCCATCTACACTGCTTTATAAAATCCAGATTATCTACCTTGAACTGGATTATCTGGCAGTGCAGGCTCATATAATCCAATTCAAGCAAATAATGTGGATTATCTGCTTTGATTATCTGCTGGATTATATGGCAATGCAGAAGGGGCCTTATATAATCCATTTCAAAGCAGATAATTTGGGATCAGATCCTGGGATGTAAGGCAGTGTAGATCCAGTTTAAAATGGAGCTAACCAGGCGTCCTTCACTGGTTAATCCAGACAACAAGCAACACTTGCTGGAATTCCTTCTTCTAAACAACTAGCAAAGGTACAGAAACTCTCTCCAGTTTTCATTTTGGCAATTGTAGACAGTGCAAATCCCCTACTATGAAAGGCATTAAATCCTGTCTGATCTTGGAAACTAGACAGTGTTAGCTCTTGTTAGTACTTGGACAGAGACTGCAAATGAATACTAGGTGCTGTGAGATATATTTCAGAAAAAGGAATGAGTCTGCGTATTCCTGATCTATGAAAATCCTATGAAATTAATGAGATTACCATAACACCATAGATCAACAGGCATGTGTGTGCACGCGCACACACACACACACACACACAGGTGCTACAAAAATAGTTGGAAGAAATAACAGTACCTACAAACCAACTACAGTTTAAGAAATGCACAGCAGAGGGCACTGGAGCAATACTTGGATTTTCAAAAAATTATATAAATCTTTGGGGGACAGACTGCTGTGAGAATCTGACGGGACACATTCCATCAGTAAAAGATAGAGGATTTTAAAAGTTCCGTTGGTACTTTTTTCTCTGTCCAAGAGATTATATGAAATTCATTTGGTAGTAAATAAAGCCCCAAGAATGCCATAGTTTATATGGCCAGCTGAGTTCTGTTTTTAATGGTTACTAAGAGAACCTTGGTTTCTTTGGTACAGTAATAACAGATGTTTAAATTTAGACTTGCAAATGCCCCCAGGTCTACTAATATACCCTATAACCAGTCATTAATAATAAAACTTATTTAAAAATTGTTACCAGAGCAAGTATCTGCACTTCTACAACATAGAATCATAGAGTTGGAAGAGACCTCGTGGGCCATCCAGTCCAACCCCCTACCAAGAATCAGGATAATACGCATTCAAGGCACCCCCGACAGCTGGCCATCCAGTCTCTGTGTAAAAGCCTCCAAAGAAGGAGTCTCCACCACATTCCGGGAGGGACAGAGTTCCACTGCTGAACAGCTCTCACAGTTAGGAAGTTCTTCCTAATGTTCAGGCGGAATCTCCTTACCTGTAGTTTGAAGTCATTGTTCCACGTTCTAGTCTCCAGGGCTGCAGAAAATAAGCTTGCTCCCTCCTCCCTATGACTTCCCCTCACATATTTAAATATGGCCATCATGTCTCCCCTGAGCCTTCTCTTCTGCAGGCTAAACATGCCCAGTTCTTGGGCTTGTTCTCCAGACTGTTGAGAACAGTCACCTTCCTCTGGGCACATTCCAGTTTGTCAACATCTCCTTTCAATTGTGGTGCCCAGAATTGGACACAGTGTGATTCCAGGTGTGGTCTGACCAAGGCAGAATAGAGGGGTATCATGACTTCCCTGGATCTAGACACTAGACTCCTATTGATGCAGGCCAAAATCCCATTGGCTTTTTAGCTGCCACATCACATTGTTGGCTCATGTTTAACTTGTTGTCCACGAGAACTCCAAGATCTTTTTCACCCATACTGCTGTCAAGCCAGGCGTCCCCCATTCTGTATCTTTGCCTTTTGTTTTTTCCTGCCTAAATAGAGTATCTTGCATTTATCCCTGTTGACCTTCACTTTGTTGATTTAGGCCATACATCTCTCTGATCTGTTAAGATCGTTTTGAATTCTGCTCCTGTCTTCTGGAGTATTAGTTATACTCCTGAACCTCAGAACTTGGTTTAAATGCCTGGATTCAGATCTGGCATATTTGAAAAATCCTGGTTTTAAACTGAGCATCTAAAAACATAGGACAGCCAGTATGATATGGTGGTAAAATTAGACTAAAGCTCCAGAAGACCAACATTTGTTCACAAAAACCCACTGGGTGACCTTGGGCAAGTCACACTCCCTCTGACTCAAAGAAAAGCAATTACAAACACCTCTGTATTTCCTAGATCAGTGGTTCCCAGCCTTTTTTTTTTTTTAACCAGGGACCACTTTGACCAGGGACCACTCTCCAACATTAGTACCAAAAGAGTTATGAATCATCTTTGGTCAACTTTAGATTCGGTATGGTTATTTAGGGTGCTGGTTCAGAAAATTTAATTGGATAGATTAAATTATTATTATTATTATTATTATTATTATTATTATTATTATTATTAAACTTTATTTGTACCCCGCTAGCGTCTCCCGAAGGACTCGATGCGGCTTACAAAGGCCAAGGCCTCAACACACAATATAACAATACAAAACAAAAGGCAAATTAAAAACAATTAAAACAGTATAAACAACAAGCAATAAACAATACGCTAAAACACAATAAAACTGGGCCGGGCCAGAGTAATGGGTACAAGATTAAAAGTGCTGATGTGACAGGTGATATATAAGGCTTCTAGGGCAAGTGCAGAGTGCGATATACGATCTAGTTCTAATAAAGTGCTTATGGGACTTGGAGTTGGAGATTTCCTATTAATCTGGGAAGGCACATTGGAACAGCCAGGTCTTCAAGTTCTTTCTGAAGACTGCCAATGTAGGGGCCTGTCTGAGATCCTTGGGGAGGGTGTTCCAGAGTCGGGGGGCCACCACAGAGAAGGCCCTGTCTTGTGTCCCCACCAACCACGCTTGCGACGCAGGCGGGATCACGAGCAGGGCCTCTCCAGATGACCGAAGTGAACGCGTGGGTTCGTAGACGGAGATGCGGTCACGGAGGTAGGATGGTCCCAAACCGTTCAGGGCTTTGTTGGTAAGCACCTGCACCTTAAATTGGGCTCGGAAAGTAAATGGCAGCCAGTGGAGCTCCTTGAACAGGAGGGTTGACCTCTCTCTGTAAGGGGCCCCAGTTAACATCCTGGCTGCTGCTCGTTGGACCAGTTGGAACTTCTGAGCCGTTTTCAAGGGCAGCCCCACGTAGAGCGCATTACAGTAGTCCAGTCTGGAGGTGACCAAGGCATGGACCACCCCGGCCAGATCAGCCTTCGTGAGGTACGGCTGTCTTGGTGCCGTGACCAGGCCTGAATCCAGACTGTGACTGATCTAGGTAGTTGATGTCATCTAGAAAGCCCTGGAGCTGGGAGGCAACCACCCGCTCCAGCACCTTACCCAAGAAAGGGAGGTTAGAGATTGGTCTGAAATTGTTCAGCACCGTGGAGTCAAGGGAAACCTTTTTAAGGAGTGGACGAACCACAGCTTGTTTCAGATGAGATGGAAAAACCCCCTGCTCCAACGATGCATTAATGATCAACACAAACCAATCAACCAGCCCCTCCCTGGCCGATTTAATTAGCCAAGACGGGCAAGGGTCCAGAGCTGACGTGGCTGCCCTCACAGCCCCAAGGACCTCCACCACGGTCTCAGGAAGAACAAGCCTAAAAGAATCCCACAAAATCGGACAAGCAGATGCCTCAATCACCTCCCCTGGCACTGTGGTGAAATTGGAGTCGAGCTCAAGGCATATCTGAGCGACTTTGTCTGCAAAATGGTGTGCGAAATCGCGACACCGAGTTGCTGGGTCGTCAAAAGTCTCCTCCACCACAGGTGGCTGAAGGAGTTCCCCAACGACCCGAAACAACTCCGATGATCTATTTGCTGCAGACGCTATACGGGTAGTCATATAGGACTCCTTGCCCGTATAGCCACGGTATACGCCCTAAGAAAGGCTGTAGCCCATGCTCGGTTGGACACGTCCCGAGAACTCCTCCAAGTGCGCTCTAGCCCCCTCCTCGTATGCTTCATCACAGCCAGCTCCCCGTGAACCAGGGAGACGGCTTGTCATGACGCAACGTGATGGGGCGTTCGGGAGCGATCGTATCTATCGCCCTGGTCACTTCCCTGTTATAGAGATCGACCAGGACGTCGACAGGATCGCCAGGCTCCATGGCAGGAAGGACCCCAAGATTCCTCAGGAATCCCTCCGGATCCATCAGTCTCCTGGGGCGGACAATCTTAATTTGTCCTTCACCCCTGCGGAGGTTTAGGGTCGCCGAAAGTCTAAAACTGACCAGATAATGATCAGACCATGACACGGGAAGGGTGTTTTGTTCTTCCACTCTGATCATTCCACTGTCCGCCACAAAAACTAGGTCGAGTGTGTGTCCAGCCTGATGGGTAGGACCAGCTATAATTTGTGATAGCCCCATGGTCGTCATGGCGGCCATGAAATCCTGAGCTGCACCAGTCAAGGGGGTCTCAGCATGAATGTTAAAGTCTCCCAGCACCACCAGGCGCTGGGAGACCAAGGCTGAATTGGAGACCACCTCTGCTAGCTCAGTCAGGGAAACTACTGGGTCGCGGGGTGGGCGGTACACCAGCAGAAACCCCACACTATCACGGTTCCCCACCCTCAGGTGGACGCACTCAAACCCAGATGCCTGTGGAACAGAGCATCTGACCACGGCGATGGATTGTCGATAGCCAACTGCGACCCCTCCTCCGCGCCCCCCCAGCCTAGCCTGCTGATGCACTCCGAAGCCTGGTGGGCACAGCTGAGTGAGATTTACTCCCCCCAGCTCGTCCAGCCAGGTCTCGGTAATGCAAGCCAGATCCGCCCCCCCATCCAGGATCAAGTCCTGAATGGCAGCGGTCTTACCATTGACGGATCTGGCGTTGATCAGCAAGACCTTAAGGCTAAGGGGACTGCCATGGGGCCTACCACTTCCTACCTTTTCAAGGGTCGCAAGCACTCTGTTGCGCTTCTCCCTAGGATGTTGGTGACCCGCAAGTCTCCTCCCCCACACGACCTGAATGGTGCCCCCCTCCTCCGGTCCCCCCTCCCCCCCTACATGGTTGGGATCTGTGGCTAGTCAACTTTCAGAAGAAGTAAGGCTGGAGTATAGTCTCCCTTGGGCTTCAGGTAGGGATGCTTCCGATGTTAAACTGGAAGGAGAGCCATCGAGGGAACTAAGTGGACTAAACAGAGGAAGTGTTCTTGGGCGGGAAAGTGTGGCTGATTGTGTAGGGACAACTGGGACAGATGGAGTTTCAAATTGGTACAAACCAGGAGGGGGGGCCCTAACCGGGGAGGTATCTGTGGATTTATTACAGGGACCTGATGGAACAAGGCGAGCAGGTACCACTGTGTCAATAAGGGGGCGAATATGAGGGTCCACAACTACCCTTCTGATGGTGATGCCCCATTTCTTTAGGCAAGATCACATTGCCAGTAGCTCACCAAGCCATAAATTGTCTGCCGGTGTAATTAAAAGACACGTGGAGCGGTCAAGTGACTGGTAGTCCCACCACAGCCAAGTTATGGCTTTCAATCTTATTTCCCAAGGTCTTTTCGATAGGATTTGGGCCAGAGAGTCACAAACCGCCCTCCTAGAGGTCCATCTGCCTCTATTGATCCTTAGGTCAGCAATGTCCACCGCAAAATTGTCTGTCATTAGGAGATGTTGATCCTGAGTAGAAACTGCGGTTGGCTGAGCAATAGGATCTGATATTAAATTAGCAGTTGTCCTCAGAATGTCCATAGGTGTCGTCCGCCAATCCAAGATGTTTTCGTTTCCATGCATACCCAACAACCCTCCCCTTCCCTCAGTCATCTCACCATCCATCCCACCCTCCAACCCGAGATCCAATGAGCCTTCCTCTCCATTTGAGCACAAGTCCTTGGGCAAATCTGCACATAAGGGGTTGTCTGCCCTTGGGAGATCGGATTGCACTGAAGTTCTGGTAATATGGACAAGTCCACTGAAGATATGATCCATTTTGTTGTTCAGAATCTTAAGTTGAAGCAACAAAAGATTAAACGATTCTCCCAGGAGGTCATATAAGTGTGATAGGTCATTCTTCACACGTGACTCTGTTTCAGCCATTCCTATGTCTATCATAAATACCACTTAGACTACTAGCACTACTCCACACTTACCAACCCTCACTCAATGGCAACTTACGTCGCAATCAGTCACTCCTCCAGACTTATCACAACATCCCACACCCCACACTCTCATCATTCTTCACAATTTCCCTCACCAATCAAAACTAATCTTCACACACTCTCATCGACATACACAAACACTCCTGGGCTCACTTCATACAGATCACCTCTCTGAGCTCAGTCCTATGCTATCTATCTCCTTTGCATTATACTAACCTATATATTTCTTGTTATAAATCCTGTCACACTCAACAACCAACACATACAGTAACATACAACATACAGCCAACTATATCTACCCAATAGCTAATCAGAAAAGAGAGAGAAAAAAGACAAAAAAAAATAAAGGAAAGAGGCAAGATGGTGACAAGGGATCCTGGCAGGCCCAACGTGGCGAAAACCGGCTGTGTCTTCACCCCCCCCCCGCCCAATTGGGGCAGCGATGTGTGGATTTTGGCCTGGAGCTCTTCAACCCCTTCCCAACGGGCGAAGGGGCCCGCTGGAGTGGCGATCCACTGGCTCTCCCCTCCCGATGGGCTGATGACGATCCCAGGCCAGCCAGCTCACCTCTCCCGGGACGGCGAGGGGACAATGGCGGCCTAGAGGCACAGACCGGCCCACAAGGCCGCAACCGGCTGGCTCTCCCAATTCACCCCCTCCCAAGATGGTGTGGGAGGGAGCAGCAGCAACTCAGCCAGATAGCTCTTCGCCCCGCTTCCCAAGGTGGTAAAAAAGGGGGGGAGCATGGAATAGCCCCTTTTCTCACCCACTCGCAAGGGAGAAAGGCCTGCTGGTGGCGAAACCTGGCACAATGGGTCACCTTTCGTTCTCTCCCGCGTTGGTCAGGGAGAGAGAAACAGTGGCAACAGCAGCTCTTCGGCCCCCTCCCAGATGATAAAAGAGAGCCCGATGGATTAGTCCAAGCCGGAATTAGCTCCCTCCAGATTGGCGAGGGGGAGTGAGCAGCCTGGCGGCGTAGCTCAACAGATAGGCCGCAACTCGGCTTCGTCCACAGTGATGGTAAAGTTTTACAGCACGGCATAAGCTCTAGTTTCTGAACATATGCCATCCAGTAGTTGCCATTTGCTCACCCAGAGAAAACTGTATTTAATAATCTAGAGCTGATGTGTTCTGTCCAATGCAATGGTCAGCTTTGCAGAAAAGAACAGAAATACAATTAATAAAATAAATAAATAAAGAGGAAGGAGGTTTGTGGACTAGATTTTCATTCTTGCGGCCCGCTGCTGGGCCGCAGCCCACAGGTTGAGAACCACTGTCCTAGAACATCCTATGATAGGTTTACTTTAGGGTTGCCATGTGTCAGAATCAACTTGAAGACACACAACAACATCTACTGCTCCTATTTCTGCTCCAAATTTCAATACAGATATAATGGGAACAGTCTTTCTCTAGTCTGGTGCTATCCAATATTAGCTTCGTGAGTCACTCACTCTCAGCCCCAGAAAACCCTATGATAGGCTCATCTGTTTCTTGACCAATGAATCATAATTTGATACATCCGGAGCATTACATCTAACTGGGATGACAGGCACAACAAAAATCTAAGAACACATCAGCATTTGAAAATAAGATATTTGCGAAGCAGTCTATAGGTCAGAAGGAAGCTATTCTGGGCTGTTTCCAAACTTCTAACTTGAAATGGCTCTAAGCACAAAAAAGTTCTAAGTCTAAACAGCTATTGTCCAGATTTATGAGAATCAGGGAGCATAGCAGGATGCAACGCATAGAAGATGGATTAATGAAATTGTGGAAAATGGTAAAGGAGCCATATAGGGTTTTAAAGGCCAATGAATTGGATTTGATTTGAAATGAAATTTGAATTAAACCTACAAACAAATTGGTAGCTATTAAGGTGCTCTAAGATTAAATTTACCATGAGTTTTCTGGATTAAATTCACAAGGCGATTGCGTTCTGAACTGGACCTATTTCAGGCACATGTAACTTCAACCTGAGAGGAAGTTGGATCTTGGCAATTCTCTAAACGATGGTTGTTCTTTTTTGTTCAAAGGGAATTCTCAGAACTGCAGAGTGGTACACAGTTTGTAATTCGCTTGCATAACTTGGACCGCTATAGCAACACGGCTGTACATTTTTCTGAGATGTGCGTTCACAGGTTGTTGCTTAGCATCCTATCTCATGGCATTTAGAAACCTTTGCAATGTGACAAAATACTCAGAACTGGGAGTATAAAAAGAACAGTGTGTGGGCCTTGGGATATGTCTAACTTTTGATTTGTCATATTATAGACAGCAGCGGTGGTAGCAGCACTGAGAACGAAAGGAGGAGGAGATGACCGTAGGGGCAGCAGGGGAGGGAGACCAAAGATAGAGAGTTCACAATTCAGGGAACTGTTGGCCATGGCAGCAAATTTCCAAAGTTGGGGAGGGGGGGTGAGATAATTTAGTCCTTCATCTCCGTCATTTGTCTCTAAGGATTCAGTGTGAAAAAAGGTCTTGGAAGATGTGAGAACTCTATATCCCAAATGTCTTTTACTAGTCAGCATGAATTCAAACAAGATCGGAAGTCAGCATGAACTCAAACAAGATGGGATGTCTTCAGCAAGACTTGGAGTTCAGTGTTGTTTCTGAGTTTTATTTTCCTATATTTAGCAAAATACTCTTAGCCCAGGGGTCCTCAAACCTTTTAAGCAGAGGGCCAGTCCACAATCCTTCTGACTATTGAGGGACTGAATTGTCATTTGAAAAACAAAAACAAAAAACGAACAAATCCCTATGCAGAGTGCACATGTCTTATTTGTAGTGCAAAAAACAACAACAATACAATATTTAAAAATAAAAACATTTTTAACCAACATAAACCTATCAGGATTTCAATGGGAAGTGTGGGCCTGCTTCTGGCCAATGAGATAGTCAATTAGGATTGTTGTTGTTGTGTGCCTTCAAGTCATTTCAGACTTAGGGCGAGCTTAAGTCTAAAACTAAGGGCAGGGGCCAGGTAAATGAGCTTGGAGGGCCGCATCCTGCCCACAGGCCTTAGTTTGGGGACCCCAGCTCTTAGCTGTACTTTGATGACATATTCAGATACATGCCTTTCATGTAACATTGTCTTGATAAGATCAATTATAGTATAGGCAGTCCCCAAGTTACGAACAAGATCAGTTCTATAAGGTTGTTCTTAAGTTGAATTTGTTTGTAAATCCCTTGTTCTTAAGTTGAATTTGTATGTAAATCGGAACAGGTACATTTTTAAGTGTAACTCTCTCTCTATATGTATAGTTACACTTGAAAATGTACCTGTTCCAAGATGTATGTGTGTGTGTGTGTGTGTGTACACACACACAAGCTTTGGATAGCATAGAGAAGGATTAACATCTCTATAGTGTTTGTTTTTCAATCTGTACCCCTTCAGAAGATTTCACCTCATTTTCTGTCCCTGTGATAATTGGATTTCGAAAATTTTTTGCTTGTTATGGGAAAAAAAAGGTTGATGATAAATTTTAGTTGAGACACCTTTCCCCCATAATAACTCTTCCAGGAGTGAATTTCCCTTCCGAGTGGCAGATTTCTCTCATTTCCTGTGGTCTCGCCCCCATTCTTAAGTATGAGTCATTTGTAAGTCCAATATTTGTAACCCAGGAACTGCCTGCATTAGGTCCATAGTGAATATTTTCTAGTATCATACCACCCTTATCATAACATTGATCTGCCAAGAAAAGTATCTAGAATGATTTCCTTTGTCTTTAAAACAAAACTCATGAAGAACAAGAACAAAGTCTGTAGGGAGAAGGTTTTGATGAGTGGGAATTAAAATGAATACCTTTAATCAGAGGCAGGCATTCTAGGAGTCCATGTTGTTTTTCAAATTACCATATTTCATCAGTTCTTTGCTCTAAGACGCACACTAATTTCAGTACCACCAACAGAAAAAAACTTTGCTTATTTATATTAAAAAGCACCTGCGACCTCATCACAGTAGAGTATCCACTTTAAATCCGGTTTCTGTCTCCTGCAGAATTCTGGGGTATGTAGTTTAGGGAGGGACCTTTAAGCTGCTCAACAGAGAGATCCTGGGCTTCCCTAAAGGGCTGCGGTGGTGCAGTAGGTTAAACGCTTGTGCCACTGAACTGCTGACTTGAAGATTGCCTGAACTGCTGACCTGAAGGTTGGCAGTTCGAATTCACGAGATGGGGTGAGCTCGCGTTTGTTAGCCCTAGCTGCTTGCCAACCTAGCAGTTCGAAAACATGCAAGTGTGAGTAGATAAATAGGTACTGCTTTGGTGGGAAAAGACAAAGAGACACTCTAAGCAATCTTGTCAGCCACATGACCAGGAGGTGACAATGCAGGCTCCTTGGCTTGAAAAAAAGAATCTCATCGGAGTGATAGATGAGCCGGAAATGAAAGGAGAAGCCTTTGCCTTGTTTGTGTTTGTATGTCTCATTGTATTTGACTGTAAAGCCTATCTAAATGTTGAGTCCCTTAGGGGAGAAGGGCGGAATATAAATAGTGTGTATTATTATTATTATTATTATTATTATTATTATTATTATTATTATTACAATAGAGTCTCACTTATCCAAGCCTTACTTATCCAAGTTTCTGGATTATCCAAGCCATTTTTGTAGTCAATGGTTTCAATATATCATGATATTTTGGTGCTAAATTCGTAAATACAGTAATTACAACATAACATTACTGCGTATTGAACTGCTTTTTCTGTCAAATTTGTTGTAAAACATGATGTTTTGGTGCTTAATTTGTAAAATCATAACCTAATTTGATGTTTAATAGGCTTTTCCTTTATCCCTCCTTCTTATCCAACATATTTGCTTATCCAAGCTTCTGCCGGCCCGTTTAGCTTGGATAAGTGAGACTCTACTGTATTAATATCATCATCATCATTATCAGTTTGCTGAAGTCCTAAGACACACCTTGTTTTTAGAGGTGTTTATATTGAGGGGGGGGCTGGTTGTCTTCGAAGTAAGGAAATACAGTATCTATATTTTCTACATTTATTCAGTTAATTAAATCCTATTGTATTATGTTATTTTCTACCATGCTACAATGTGGCTTCTGATTTTTTGTATGGCTTTGGGTTTTGCTTCATCTTTTTTCAGATTGGGAGATTTTCTGTATATTTTAAAAAATTGTACCAAGCCTGCAAGGAAGAAACTGAGTTTCTGACTTGGTTTATTGGACAAGATCAAAAAGAGTTGAGCTATTTATCTTCATTCTTTTAAATATAAATCTTAAAATTGTCAACATTTTATAGATGTTGGGCTTTCAAGACCATCAGGAGGTCATCATTAAGAAAAGTGCTTTGTGTATTTGCAGTGAACTCTCAAACAGCCTACTACCAAATTGGTCTATTTATAAAAAAATTCCTAGAAACCGTTCCAGTGTTCTCTGGAAGCCTCCTTAGAAATACATTTGATAGTTTCACCTTAATGGTTTAGCCATTTGGTTTTGCTGTTTATGTGCATACTTAATTTTTCATGGCAGTGCTCAGTCTTAGGCATGTCTAAATTGTGGTAATCACAGGAGCCAAGTTAAATCAGAAAATGGGAAGAATATTTAATTTTCTTATTTTGCCTAACAGTCTAAGAACTAATTTTCTATGTCAATCTAAGGTTCATTTTGTTCAGGTAGTCATAGCTTACAGTGCCCACTTTCTGCTAAAATTTAACCAGCATTAATACTGTTTTAAAAGAACCTCAATTCTTCGCATTACGCCAAACACATCTCTACCCTTTGGGATTATAATCCAGTTTACATAAATAGAAAATATAAATTAAAAGTAAAACTGTGAGAAGAAACATAGACTTTGATAAGAAGGCAAAGAACAAGGGGGAAGGCTAGGGGAATTCAGAAATTAAAGATAAGCGGGAGACATGCACTTAAAATTGAGGGAGAGAATGTTAAATTTAAAGTGAAAAAGGAAAACTGATCCGTAAAAAAATGAAAAGTTGATTATAGATCTGTTTCTTGAGTAGTCCACTGACCACATCAACAATAAAAAACAAAAAACAAAAATACACAGAAGTATAGACACTAATCTCTACCATAAAACTATTTTGGTTAATTAAGATAAATTGAAGCACAAAGATCTTGATTAAATAATAAGTTTGGCAAAATGAGGTTAAATTACAAAGTGGATGAGTAAATTTTCATTGTACATTTGGCTTGTTTTTCTGCTCACCTTCTTTTAGAATAATTCCCAGTATTTCTAAAGCACATTGCTTGAACTGTAATGGCTAGAACAATTTTAGGAGGTGGTGAAAACATGTTCTCTCTAGGACTCAAGGATTTGCATAAAATTGCTCAGTGTGCATGCAGGATATATACTTTATGTGGCCCACATCTACTGTAGCCAACTACAAAACCACTTCTAGTCAAGGAATTTGTCAGCATTGTATGACTCAGGTTGTCAAGCTGTTGTTTATCAAAGAACCAGAGAGAGGGTTGTTCAGTCCAGTGTGTATATTTCAAAGGAGAAGATGTTTATGTGCTATTGATTCCTCTCTGGCCTTTTTCTTCTGAATTGCAACACAAGTAGACATTCTTGTTATCCACTTTTCATTCTGTTGTGTATAATTCATTGTCCTTGCACTAGAGAACCACATGGCAGCTAGATTTTTCTTTGCATGATGGAACAGGCAAGCTAATGGTAAACTGCTTTCTCTTTAGCCAAGTAAGTGGTTGTAGATACTGTAGTCGAGAACAACTCTGAGTGATGGTCCATGAACTGGTACCTGTTTGCAAAATATCAATTCAGTGGTTCTCAATCTGTGAGTCCCCAGGTGTTTTGTCCTACAACTCCCAGAAGTCCCAGCCAGTTTACCAGCTGTTAGGATTTCTGGGAGTTGAAGGCTAAAACATCTGGGGATCCACAGGTTGAGAACCACTGCATCAGCTGCTGGTCCCTGGAGAGTTTCCAGGAAAAATAAGAAACAATGGGAAACTATGGGTACAAATACCCTGTTTCCCTTAAAATAATACATCCCCAGAAAATAAGACTTAGTAGAAGTTTTGCTGAATTGCTAAATATAAGGACTCCCCCGAAAGTAAGACCTAGAAAAGTTTTTGTTTGGAAGCATGCCCATCGAACAGAGCACCAGAGCATGCAGGATTGGTAAATGTACATACCAGTTGTACATGGAAATAGTGGTAGTAACAAGAAATTCTTGATAGGATTCACAGTTTGACTGGTTATGCTGGTTTGTGATGACAACTATTGTACAGTATATAATAAATGGTCATTTTTTTTGTTCAACAGTAAATGTGAATTCTTCTTCATGGAAAAATAAGACATCACCTGAAAATAAGACCTAGCGCATCTTTGGGAGCAAAAATTAATATAAGACACTGTCATATTTTCGGGGAAACACGGTATAGTCGCAGTTTCTGTAACATTGAGGGAAAAAATGCCGGGCTTTCAGATCAGATCATTTAAACATGTCACACCTCCACCCCACCCTGGCACATATGTTTGGAGATTTTTCAAAAAAAACAAAAAACAAAAAAAAACACCTGCAGTTCATATGAATACAAAGCTGTCTTCAAAAAGGGGAGTGGCACTGTTAAACCAGGCTTATCATAAAGCCTGGGAGTCTTTTTCAAAAAGGTCTTCATCTACTACTAAACACCAGATGCTCTTCTCTTGGAAGATGGCACAAGCAAGAAGCAGTCGCTGAGAGAGGTCTTTCTTTGGGCCACATCTCATTTGGCAAAGGCAGAGAAAGACCTCAGAATACACTCTTAAAGCCTAGGTCAGTTTGTACAGGAAGAGGCAATGTATAAGGTAAACTAGATCCAAGCAGTTTAGGGATTGAAAGGTGTATACCAAGAGCAAAATGGAAGCAAATGCAAATGGGTGCTTTGAGATTTCCTGCTTCTCGGCAGTGGGTTGGACTGGATGGCCCATGAGGTCTCTTCCAACTCTATGATTCTGTGATTCTATGATTCTATGAAATGGTCCATAATCGGTCCATAATGAAATATCTTGGGAATGGGACCCAAGTCTAAACACCAAACCCATGTATGTTTCATATACACCTTGTACACATAGCCTGAAGGTAATTTTATAACTTCAGGCATGAAATAAAGTTTGTATACACTATCACATCCACTTGTGGACAATTTTGGATTTTTGCGTATTTTGGATTTTGGAATGTGGATAAAGGATGTTCAAGCTCTAATGTGCTTTTCTCCCCTTGGCAACATCCTTGCAGACAGCCAATTCTCTCACACCATAAGCGACTTTCAGTTTCTCAAGTTGCTCCTGACATGGAAAAAAAAACAAGTTTGAAATGCCCTGATTAAAGTTAAAATAAGCTTTTTCAGTTCATCACTGCAAAACAAAAATAGCTTGATAAAGTCGAGGACACTGTAAATGTTCTTATAAACACTTATTTGGGATTATTCTCAAAGGGATAGAAATGTTCTGGCCTTGTTTTCAAAGGTTCAAAGTAGCTTCAAGCTCCGGTCCAATCGTTTTGTCAAGTGCCTTTCTCTATCTTGACAAATGACTCAGAAGAACTGGGCAATCTGACTATTTTATAGTTCTCTAATGAAAATATGTTGAGTGTTAGGAACAAATTGGCACTATGACAGTATCCTCCATACACATACTTGCAGAGAGAAAGAGAAAGGGTGCTATTTTTATGTGTCCTCCTCTAAAGATGTCAGGGTAAACATTTGAATAGTTGGTATAGCAGAGGGAGGAGGATGGAAAGAAAGGGAAAGTGGTTGCAAGTGTTTTTTAACATTTTAAAAATAATAACATAATTTGCCTCAAGGTTGTGGAAAATGCTTTCTTAGAATCATAGTTGGAAAGATCTGCAAGGGCCATCTAGTTCAAACCCCTGCCATGCAGGAATATAAAACTAAAGCACTCCTGAAAGATACCTATCTAACTTCTATTTAAAGAATTCTAAAGAAAAAAAATCCACTATCTTAAGACAGTTTACTCCGCTCTGTAACAGCTCTTTTAGGAAATAAGTGCTTCCTTATGTTTGGGTGGAATCTCTGGGTTGTTTTTTTACGAAAAGAAAAAGAAAAAGCAAAGCATGATCCTTGTCCTAAATTTTCAAAGGACATGAAGTGTTGATGTGCAAAACCAATAAATCTGCTTACTGAACGTTGGGCCCCTTCCACACAGTTAAATAAAATCCCACCTTATCTGCTTTGAACTGGAATATATCGCAGTGTGGATTCTGATAAGCCAGTTCAAAACAGATATTGTGGGATTTTCCTCCTTGATATTCTGGGATATAGGGGTGTGTGGAAGGGCCCTCAGTTTCCTTGAGTCTAAAACTTTCCCTGAGAAAATTCCTTTTGCTACCTCTGTAGTAGCGAGGAGTTGTGTTAATATATGTAGGGTGCCGTGAAGTCATTTTCTTTGTTCATATCTATCCTAATGGCTTGGAATCTGTAAATATAATTCCATTGAGCTATTTCTCTTTCTAGTCTTATTTTGTAATGCCTTGTTCAGGGACTGCAATGTTCAAATCCTGTACTGTATGTCTGGGGAGACTGAAATGTTCTGTAACTGTTTTTCAAGTGTTGCTACTTCTAATGTCATGGTTGTGTCTATTTATCTTCTTACGTAGAAACTGTCCCATTTGTCCAATGTTGAGTATAGATGGGCAATGATGCCATTAGATCCTCCAATATGTATTACATTGGAGGTAGAACAAGTGAATGTATGTTTCATACTGCAGATGATATTATTGGCTATATTGTTCTACAATATGGGTCCCATACCTATGGGTCCCCAGATGTTTTGGCCTTCAACTCCCAGAAATCCTAGCAGCTGGTAAACTGGCTGGGATTTCTGGGAGTTGTAGGCCAAAAAACCTGGGGACTCCAGGTTGAGAACCACTGTTCTACAAGATTGATTCTAGTTTGTTGATGGTGTATTTGTGTAATCTCAGGTGGGGACTGTAGGGGACCACTAAAGGTAATACATCTTTTTGTGTTATTGTTCTCTTCTGTAGTAAATTGTTCTTGGCAATTAATATTTTCTGTTGATTGGGAGAGATATTGTAGTTTGAGAAATGCCTGAGAAATCCAAGAGCTTTGAGTCTCTTTCTTGTGGATCTGAGCAGATGCAGTTGTGTTGAGGGGTTGGCTGTAAACAATATATTTGATGGTGTGTTTTCAGTGGAAACTGAAAACTTGTAAGTATGTTTAGCAATGGGGCGTGGTGTTTAGATGTCCCTTATATACAATTACACAGTGGTATCAAGCAAGTGAATTTTGTATGTGCATTGGTCCAGGTTCAGCTTGATGGTAAGGTAGAAACTGTTGAAATCCTGGTGGAAATTTTCAAGTGATTTCTCTGTATCCAAATAATAAAGACACCATTTGAGGAAACTCATTCTATATAATAAAATAATAATAAAATTTTATTTCTAACCCGCCCTCTCTCCCAGAAGGGACTCAGGGCGGTTTACACATTAAAAAGGCAAATATTCAATGTTGTATACAATCATAAAAACACTAGCAAATATACATAAAATCATAGCACAATAAAATGATAAAATACAGATAATAATTAAAAGTGCATATAAAATATCTATGGGAGAAGTGACATTTGGGCCTCCTAAAGTGCAATAACTAAATACTGTTCAGATGGAACCTAGAGATATAACATATAGGTATGAAGTGGCCCTACAGTGTGCTATCCCTTAGTAAGAAAGCAGTCAGGAGTGGGTGGGGTTTTTTTCCAATATCCATCTGCTTCTCCATAGTCTATGGAGCAAAGATGAGTTTTAAGATATTTTTTAAAGGAGGGGAGGGAAGGAGCTGTGGGTCAAGAGTGTTATGTCCTTTCATAAATAAATGGAAACAAGCATTATGCTATCGGTGACTGGGTAGCACAATTAGCAAAGAGGGTCTTTTTGTTTGAGAGCACAGCTTTTTGTATCTTGGAAGCTAAACAGACTTGGTCAGTACTATATTTGGAAATCTCCAAGAAAGTACTGTGAACCATAGCTGAGAAGAAGACAATAGTAAACTATCTGTGATTATTGCTCGCCTAAGAGAACTAATAGTATTAATAAATTCATGGGATCATCATAGTTTCACTTTAAGGCACTCACATAGAAGTGATAAAAGGTGGAAAAGGAATTGCCCCTTCCTTTGGTTCAGCGGACAGAACTGTTTCTGTAACGAAACAACACAGTTGAATCCTGACCTGCCTCTCTGTATTCCGAATTGTAGTGTTTGGGATTTTCATTGGGGCAATTTGCCTGCTAAAAATGTTTCCAGAAGTGCTAGCGTGTTTTATTTTCTTGATATTAAACACTAAGTTTGTGGAGCAGGAGGTATCAGTACTTGACTATGAGGTGATTACTATATGAGGTACTATAGTGGTTAGTGGTCTGAATCATCATCTTGGAGCTTGAACAAATGTTCCATCTCCTGAGATGGATTATATTGGTAAATGCTAGGAGAAGTGTGATGAATTCCGATATTCATACAAGTTTAATCCCAAAAGTTTATTTTCAGATAGCATTTTCTTCTTTTTATCAAATAGATTATCCATGTGATTCATAACCTCTATGTAAATATGATAACACACCTCTACTAAAAATGTTCTGCTGAACGTCATTCGGAGTGCAGGGTGTTTGTCAATGAGATTATCATGCATGTATTTAAGGAAATGTTCGTCTTTTTAAGAAAGAAGTCATGATATTCTAATATTAGCTTTAGTGGTTCATTGGCTTTATTCTTTTAGAGAACACTTTTTTATGAATTGGATTTTTTTTTCTTAACTTCTGATTTCATATGGAGCATTGTGCCTTTTGGGAGTAGACGCAAAACATTTGAAAAGACTGATTGATTTGATCTGGTGGTGTACCAAATGTCTAACCAATTCCTAATAATTATCTTCAAGGGAATGATTAATATGCAGCACAATTATCAATACATTCAAACTAAAGTAAAGAATGTAAAAGCTGATACATAGGGTAAAAAAGTGAAACTTAGCTTCAATCTATTGATCCAGTGTCCATTGTGCTTTGAGCTTTGATGTTGTATGGCGATACAGGAGGGACACCCAAACCTCTGGGACCTCTGAGATTCAAGGGCTCATTTACACTGACAGGACAGTCTTCAGTTGTATAAGTCCCACAGCAGCTAAACACCACATGGCATTGATCGAGCTTAACACAGGACTGATCCAGCTTAATGCAGCCTTGCCCTGGGTAAAGCTGAATTGGGGGAAAACCGGAATCCTGACCCAGGATTTGGTCTTTCTCACAGCTTTTGGGCTGTCAAGACAATCGGGCTGATATCCAATGGGAACCGATCACAGCTATCTTTCTGCCATTCCTAGGATCTCATCATAAAGCCCTGGCAAAGTGTCCCGTTTCACCAGGCCTCTAGGGAGAAATGAGGGAGCAGCGGGGCAAATCTGTAACCCTGCGTGCAGCTCCCTCTCGGTGATAGTTTCCCCATCACATGGGGAAAGCATTGCCATTGCAGGGAGCACAACACGGGAAGCTTCCCATGTTGTCAGAGAACCATCCGGCGATGCTTTCACCCCGGTTGGGGCATGGCCTACACCAGAAGTCGCACAACGTTGTGTGATGTCCAGTGTCGGCCTCCATCCCCCAGATGGGGTAAAAGCGCCCTAGGATGCTTAAATCACCCTTTCTGATGAGGCTACTTGTCATTGTACTCTCACCTCACGTAGCTTGCTCCTCAGCACTCTGACAATGGCTGCAACATGTGGGAAGGGGAGATGGGTAGCGTAGTTGCCTAGTGGCTGTGAACCATGTTCAGCATAACTGAACAGTTGAGACTCCCTCCCGCCTTGAAGACAGTTGAGGGAGTCCCTATCTGGACACCATGTAGGTCTGATCTAGCATCTGGAACACCGGATTGGGCCATAATAGCGGTCAATGTAGAAGAGTCCATAGTAGTCTAAAGTCTTCATGCAAGCCAAAATGCCGAAGTGACTAACTGCTCACATCTGATCCATTTCAAAGGCCTCTCGACCTATAAACAAACATTCCGTAACACAAATGATGCATCCAGCAAAACCTTAATTAAATGTCAATCAAGACTGCAAGGCTCTAGGTCAGTGATTCTCAACCAGTGGGTCCCCAGGTGTTTTGGCCTACAACTCCCAGAAGTCCCAGCCAGTTTACCAGCTGTTAGGATGTCTGGGAGCTGAAGGCCAAAACATCTGGGGATCCACAGGTTGAGAACTACTGCTCTAGAGGCCTTAATACAATGAAGAGGAAGTCAATTAGGAGGTGATATAAGACTTCGTTTTGGCTGCTGGCTTTATTGGAACATGTTTTCACCTTTAGACCTGCCTTAGATCCTGCTATTCCAGTCTAACTAAATCAGCTACCTCATCTTCTGGCTGCTCCTATCTCTTTAAACTTATAAAGCTGCTCTTCCCCACCCTAAGACTCTCATCTTTACCTGTAGTCAAAACATGATAGTATTACATGAACATAGAATAATGTATATGACATTACCATGTTATGGAAAAAAATTCTTTCTTGCACTGTAAATTTCCATGTACATGATGTAAGATTTGTTTCACAAGTCAAAGGTGAAGAAGGGTGCAAAATGTGATCCTATCTACAGTTTGAGTAATATGGGCTATGAAGACCCATACTTTTTTCCTATTTATGTTTCAAATCAGAATGTAAAGAGAACAGTTCCAGGTAGTTAGAAGCAATCTGAAAATGGACTGCCTGACAGTTAAAATGAGACTTGAATAAATGACATGCTTTTACAATTCTTTGGCTAGAGAATAGGAGGGATGTCACCATTATGTACTTTATGTTTGTCCAGTACTGTAAGGCCCCCATAACTGTGGAACCCATATCTGCTTTCCTAGCCATTTTTAGGTCCTCCAGGCAATTTTATACTATACTTCCATTGAAAGTTGTCATAGAACTGTATTGAAGGACTTAGCAAATTCCTAAAGCATATGACTCTCTAGGAATATCTAGGTCCTCCAGTACAATTCTATTGTATGCTTGGAATTAAGATAATTTAATGGATTTTAATATATCTATGGTTTCATGAAACTGTGGTCCAGCCAGGAATGTTTCCCCCACAGATGCAAGGGTCTTATTGGTACAATAGTTAACCGAGAATGACAATAATATTGCCATAATAGTAGAATCTATTTATTTTTTTACTCACAAGGGTTCCCCCCCCCCAGAAAATTACAATTTAATTTTAGACAGTTCATATTCATAATGTAAAAGAGGAAATGTCTTTTGGCACTTTCTTATGAATATACATTTGAAAATATTTCAATTATGTTTTGAAATGTTAGCAAGGTCAATGGGACATTCAAATTATAAGCAAGATCTTTCATTATTCAGTAGTCCATGGTTACAGCCCTCTGGAAAGAATTTTAATGGTACACTTCAATAAAATGTTTAAAATGAAGCTAGTTTTTGGAATGCTGAAAGAATTTTCAGATTCTGAAACAAACAAACAACAAACCTGATCCAAATCTCCTGCAATAATATGCGGGCAGGAAAACAGGTCTTCATATTGCACGCCTCTCAGGATTTTGCATTGCAGTTGTCATTTCAAAACGTGAAGCACAAGGTGTATTTTATGAAAAGATATGTTCAAAAATCTATCTTTAAATATGTGCATTTTGAAATCAAAAATGTATACAGATGTGGGACACATTTATGCATGTATTCATACAGAAAACAGAATGGCTTCCATCACTAAGTTATACCTATATGTAACACAGAGAGTAAATCAACATCTTATTCAGCTGTGTGGAAGGGGCCTACATCTGATAGTAGAAGACATACATAGCTGTCTTGATTAGTAGCCATTCATGTCCCCATTCTACGTGTATTTATCCAATCCCCTTTACAGCCATTTGGCAGCAATAGCTACATCTTGTGGCAGTAAATGCCACAGATTAACTGTATACTCTGTAAAAAAAAAAGTACTTGTTTTCTCTGTCCTAAGTCTCCCACCATTTGGTTCCATGACCGATCTAGAGTAATAATAATATAATAATAACTTTATTCTTATATCCCGCCCCATCTTCCCGAAGGGACTCGAGGCGGCTTACATGGGGACCAAGCCCAGTAATCCAACAATAAAATACAATAACATAAGATACATTCAATTACAATGAATTAATACATAAAAACATATAAAAATTATAAAAGCATAAACTCAACAACAACCAATAACTGGGCACAATGGGTGTGTTCAAAAATGAAAGGCAAGGCAATAAATTATACATGTGCAATATATTGCAAGGGCACTAATAAGATGGGCCAGTAATAAAATGCAGTGGCTGGGTATAGGTGGAAGTAAAAGTATTATGAGAAAAGAAGGAGAACTTGTCTCTTATTTACTTGCTCCACTTGATAGGAGTGCATAGCTTTATACACTCCTATCATAACCCCCTCCTTTCCTTGTTTTCTAAAATAAACAACCCTAATATCTGTAAACTTTCTGCACAGAGTACTTTCACCAGTCCTTTAATTATTTTATATGTTCAGATCTACACTTCTTCCATCTCCGCAGTGTCCTTTTTTAGGTTCACTGAACAGAACAGTACACAGTATTCCAGATGTCGTTGCATCATAGATTTGTACAATTGCCATATAATACTGGCAGTTTCATTTTCAGTTCCCTCTGCAATGATGCCGAACAAGGAGTTCACATTTTTAAAAGCCAAACACTGCACTGAAATTTTACTTATACAGTAGAGTCTCACTTATCCAACATAAACAGGCCAGCAGAACGTTGGATAAGCGAAAATGTTGGATAATAAGGAGGCATTAAGGAAAAGCCTATTAAACATCAAATTAGTTTATGATTTTACAAATTAAGCACCAAAACATCATGTTATACAACAAATTGGACAGAAAAAGTAGTTCAATACGCAGTAATACTATGTAATAATTACTGTATTTACAATCACGATATATTGAAAACATTGACTAGAAAAATGCGTTGGATAATCCAGAACCTTGGATAAGCGAGTGTTGGATAAGTGAGACTCTACTGTACTATGGGAGAGCTGGATTTGTAGATCTGTTTCAAAATTCTTTTCACAAGAAGAAGAAGCAATGTAGACATTTTGACTGTCTCCATCATAGAACAGAATTTAGAGCTACTTGTCTTAAATTGTCATATGTAAGAATCAAAATAGTGGCTGTCTTTCATGGGAGATTTTCAGACTACCACATGGAAGACAGAGGATACTCAAGTTATTATTTGAGTCTATTATTATAGTTTATTCCCTTCACCTTCTTCTTCCTCAGTCCAGCAAATGCGTCTTTGTGTTATTTTCAGGTTGTGAATCGGCTCTTGATCTGACATTTCAGAAGGCCGTGCCCATAGTGAATGGCATCTTTAAGGTCCTCAGGGATGTTACGAGAGCGCGGACACATATGAAACAGTTTAATTCTGTACATATCCCAGGAAGTCATACCCAACAGGCAAGTTCATATGGATTTTTCTTATTAGCATATTGCATTTTATTATATAATGTTTAGTGATGGATTTTATAATGTTGTACATTTTTCTTCTTTATATAGATGTGCTTATATAGTAAGCCTTGCCTTCAGGTATTCTTGCAAATAGAAGCATAGAATCATAGAGTTGGAAGAGACCTCGTGGACCAACCACATTCAAAGCACCCCCGAAGTAGGAAAATCACATTCAAAGCACCCCCAACAGATGGCCATACAACCACTGTTTAAAAGCCTCCAAAGAAGTAGCCTCCACCACACTCTGGGACAGAGAGTTCCACTGCTGAACAGCTCTCACAGCGAGGAAGTTCTTCCTAATGTTCAGGTGGAATCTCGTTTCCTTTAGTTTGAAGCCATTGTTCTCTGTCCTAGTCTCCAGGGCAGCAGAAAACAAGCCTGCTCCCTCCTCCCTATGACTTCCCCTCAAATATTTATACATGGCCATCATGTCTCCTCTCAGCCCAGCTCTTTAAGCCACTCCTCATAGGGCTTGTTCTCCAAACCCTTGATCATTTTAGTTGCATATTTAATCTGAAATATACTGAATAATGGCAGCTATGAGGTTGCCATCTGTCTAGCATTGCCATCAGTCTATCTCCCTCCCCCCAAAACACCACATAGTGAATTGCTAGAAACTTATCAACCATTTCCAGAACAGCCACTTTTAAGGCAGTAATGCTACAGGTGTTTTGGACTACAACTCACAGAAGCCTCGGCCACTTTGGCCAGTGGTCAGAGATTCTGGGGGATGAAACCTGGAGGACCAGAGTTTGGGAATCACTGGTCTAATTCATCAAAACAGTTCCCGAAGCCCATTGAATCCAACATTTTGTCATTAACAGAGGCCAAGCAAGTCCAAGTGGGGGGGGGGGGGGAACACGAGAAACCGAATCTGACTATCTTCATGATCAAACAAATAGAGAAACAGCTAAAATAGAATTATAATTGTTCCTGGGTGGGGGGGCATATTCAGAGGTTGTCAGGTCCAAAACATCAGGAGAGAATGCTTCTGGAACATTGTTATAAAACCCGGAAAACTCACAGCAACCCAGTGATTCTGGCCATGAAAGCCTTCAACAACATGTCTTTTTTGTGTGTGACTGCATAGAAGATCAATATTTGACATTACATACATGGGGAAAATGTGTTTTTAAGGTTATAATTGCTTTAGAAAATCATTGTTTTCTTTATGTTATTTTATTTGAGTGCTTCTGTGCTCATTCAGTTTTCTTTTTTTATCTGAGTTAAATGGCACTTCCATTTATCATTTGCAAACGCACAACTCCTCAATTTGTTTTCTAAGAAAACTGAAGATTGATATTCCTAGAATAGTGCTTCTATTAAGTATTTCTTGCCGCAAATGGGTCATGTACATTGTAATACTTACAGTTGAAATGCTTGTCATTCATTATTATTGCCTGTAATAATGGTAGGCAAGGTGAAGAAAATGTTCTTATCAAAATAAGCTGGAGTTTTCACATAAAGCCATGCTTCTCATATTATCTGATATGTAGGATTGGCATCTCTTCCCCTCATGTTCCAGCTAGCATTATCATATTTGCTATCATATTCACTACAATTGCTTCTTTCTCTTTTTCATGGAAATTCTCCATGGACTGGACAGTGGCGATGAATCAAAAGGGCTGCATCTTACTCAATTTCCTTTTTAGCTGGATGGCACTCACTCCCCTCATCATACATTGTGGAGATGATATAAGTGGTGATGCTTCTGTGGTTATCACTAATGTCTGTGCAGTGTCCTTTCATTTATTTGCTGACCACCCTCTTCTGGGAACCCCAGGTTGAGAACCACTGTGTTAGACTGATATCTCTGGTTATATCTCTGAACTGTAAGGAACAAAGATATGCCAATACACAAAATATATAGATCTTCAGAAACATTATTTCAGTTGCCCAGAAACATCTAATCTCCCATAAAATATATGCTCTCAAGACACCAAAGTAGTCTTCATTAAAAGTAATATAGTTGATTTACTAACAAACTTCATGTATTCAGCATACAGATGCATTTCATATTGGTTGATAGTTTAAACATTCTGTTCCCTAAAGCATTCTGTTTTAGTCTCTTCTCTGTTGCATACAGACTAACACTTTCTTCAGTCTAATACATTATTGAACATTGACTCAATAAAGACTGACTATACACTACAGCATACTGACATTGACTACTGCATACTAACACTGCTGACTTCATAAACTGTACTGACTTTTAAAATGCAAACTGGCTTCTAAAAATGGAGCCTCTGTTTGAATAGTCCCAGATCTGGTCACATGGTCTGCAGTCCCTCCCACAACCTCAAACAACATAGAGTTAAGGGGAAACTGCATATCAAAATATACATACAATATAGTAAACAATCATAATTAGATACATAACAAATAACTAGTATAGGAGGCTTGTAAAAGGTTGCTATTTCCAGCAATTCATTACTAGTGTGTCACGCTTACTTCAAACGATCAGCATGAACACAGACCAAAGGTAGCTGCTATCAAAACCAATCTTTATTGAAGAACACACGACTTGGAAAAGTCGAGAATGACATAATGTTTACATACAATCATCTTTATTACCTTCGCTACAACGTCACACCACACGTAAATATCATCACCCAAGCCCCACCCCATCTATCATTATCATCACTACAACACAAACTACTCATTAAAATTGTTTTGATTCTCACTCCAGAATTTCCCATGCTTTGCTGCCAGGTGTCCGTAGGAGCTATAGAGGAGTGCGAATTGTTATGGCTCCGATTCAAGAGCTTGCAGACTCAGCTCTTGGAATCGGTCCCACGACACTAGTGTATTCTTTTTTGCAGGCAACCTATAAACCCTTGTTGAAGCAAGTGGTGGAAGAGATATATAATCCTGATCGGCCTGACCCTGTTGATATTGAACATATGTCTTCTGGGCTCACGGATCTTCTGAAGACAGGATTCAGCATGTTTATGAAGGTAAAGCTGTTGATGATGCGTGTCATGTATGTATTTTATTTTGTTTTATTGTAATTGCCTGGGCTTGGCCCCATGTTAGCCACCCCGAGTTCCTTCAGGGAGATGGAGGTGGGATACGAAAATAAAGTTGTTGTTGTTGTTTTTGTTGTTGTTGTTATTATTATTAAAGCTGCTACAGATTTAAAATACAACAATTGTGGCAAAAAGAATGCAGTTTGTTTGACATAGAACATACGTATCTCACAGGGAAATTCTGCATTTTTATATGACATAGCAAAAAGATTCATCGATAATATGTATATCATAACAGTTTTGCTTTATACTAACAGAAGGAATGGGAGAGGGTCCTTGTGAGCAGCCCCCACATCCTGTCCCCTGCCATTTCACTATCGACAAAGTACAGATGAGACAAGGTTCCCTTTTTCTTTCTTATTTATTGCAATATTAGTGAATTAACTGTGAGTCTCACTCACTATTTTCACTATATTCCATGGAGCAACTTACTGAATAGACTCTGGAGAAGCATTAGACTGCATTCTATAAGATCTTGGGAGACAGTCTCATTTGAACCATGTCAGAATGTAAGAGCACAAATATGCCAAATCCAGACTTCCAAATTCTGAGAATTAAAAAAATATTGAGTAGAAGATACAAATATATTAAGAAGGCAACCAAATCCTCACAACCTCTGAGGATACCTGCCATAGATGTGGGCGAAAAGTCAGGAGAGAATACTTCTGGAACATGGCCATACAACCTGGAAAATATGCAACCACCATTTGGAAGGCTGTTCATGACAGTAATCTTGACCTTAAAATGGGGGTTGAAAGCTTTAAGATAAATGCAGCAGAAGTTTCAATCAGAAGGTAATTTCCTGAGATCCACTTCCCTAAGGAAAAATATTGATCATTCACATCCATCCAGCAGTGTCTGCTTGCCTTGTGTTTTAATTGGGTATAAGTGTAATTTGCAGCTGTTAAACAGAACGATTTTGGACCTTTTTCTTTTTAATGGATTCACTAACTCACTAATTCTATATAAACTTGAATATGAATACCCTATTTCCTAAATTTTAATCCTATTAGGAAACTGTTGGTTTTGAAGTCAAATCCAAATCATTCAGTATCAGTTCAAATAGTCATCAAGAGAGTTTTACTTTCCTGCTCCTAACATATAGTCCACTCTCATCTTTTTCAAGGGCTAAAGCATAGGAGCCCCACAAAAGTGGGAAAAATGAATACTGATTCATTTTTTTTCTTGTAAAAACACTTCTCAAGGCATTGCTAGGATCACAAGGTGTCCATAGACTTGCACCAGAGGATCTCGAAATGCCCCTTTTCCCAAATCATATAAAGGCTACAGTGGAGGTGGCAGCAAATACCTTATAGTAATCCACAAACAATTCAGATCTGTGTGAAATTAAGGGATGGGGAAGAAAATGATGGAGACCTGTGCAGAAAATGGGTCACTTTTTCTGTCATGTAAGGCTGACCCCATTTTCAAAGATTCAGGTTTGGGGGGAGAAAATTCTTAGAATATATTTTAGAATTGCCATTGCATTCCTAATACCTTATTTTTGTTTCGGTGTGGCTATATAGTGCAGTCTTTCCATGTAATTAAGAGGGTGTGTGAAGAAACCTAGAAATAATTTTGTCTGCCTGAGTCTTTTTTTACTAAGTCTATGGGCTGGCTGAGAAATCCGCGGAAGCAGGGAGTGGCACTTAGCTCAGCCAGATGATAAACAGCCATCTAACTGAGGCTGAGGACAAAATGATGCGGGCTTGGCAGAGCCATTTGGAGCTAGAGCCCTTCCTCCTCCTCCTCCTCCTCCTTCTCCTCCTCCTCTCTTAGAAATAAATTAGTTTATAAATACCCAAAAAGTAGACGACTCTTGGTGGCAAGGTAGTTGTTTTTTTGAAAAAGAAACAGAAAGAAAAAATGGCAAATATAAGGTTGTATCTACACTATCCTATATCCCATGATTTGATCCCAGGTTATCTGGCAGTGTAGATTCATATTGTCCAGTTTAAAGTCACCACTGAATCTAAGGCACACCACATTTTTGAAGCCCCCAAAACAGGGGGAAAGTGCACCTCAGATTCGATGAAATATAGTAATACATATCACCCCTGTTGTATCAACAATCATTTACTGCTCCAAATAATAACCTAGATTTTTCATCGCCCTTTATGGCAGTGGTTCCCAACATTTTTTGACCAGAAATCACTTGACCAGGGACCACTTTGACCAGGGGCCACTCTCCAACATTAGTACCAAAAGGGTTACGAATGAGTTTTTGGTCAACTTTAGATTCGGTTTCGTTATTTGGGGTTCTGATTCAGAAAATTGCATTGGATAGACCATATCAGCTCTAGTTTCTGATACAGAACATATGCCATCCAGTAGTCACCATCTGCTCACCCACAGAAAATCATATTTAATAATCTAGAGCTGATGTGGTCTATCCAATGCAATTTTCTGAAATGGTACCCCAGATAACCTCAGGAACAGGCCTAAAAACGAAGATACCAAGGCGCCCCCACTTCCAGGTGTCACATAGAACGGCTCCGCTCAGGGGGCCAGAGGAGGAGGACAAGCAGCAGTCAGGAGGCTTATTGTTGCACCTTTCATGGGTAGTCAGCCCCTCCCCTCCCAACATCCCCATTGCCTGGGCACTATAAGGAGGTTCGCAAGACAAGTCACTTTTGTTGCAATGGTGAAGTAATGATGAGGCCGCGGACCATATTTAAGTTCTTGGAGACCATTGCTGGTCCACGGACCACAGGTTGGGTAACCACAGCTTTATGGGATGAGAAACCTTGTCCCAAGATCTTGCCTGAGATCAGTCTGTTTCTATTATTGTTACTTGTGGGCACATCCAGTAGCCCAGGAACATTAGCGTTTAAATAATGATTCACAATCTACATATGCACCAGAAAGCCAGATCTTTCTGGGAGAACACCCGGACACCCAGCCTCCATTAGAACTTACGCAGCCTCCATTAGAGTGGTGCCAGAGCTCTCCTGGCACATAGGAATGGCGCGCCAAGAGAGCGGGGAGGAAAATTGCTCCTGCTCCCCCTCCCACTCACCTGGCGCATCATTCTAGGGTTTTCCTGGTTTGTGGCGAATTAATTTGTTTTCCTAGAATGTTATCTGGATGGCTCCCTTGTAATTACAGGAGCTTCTGCGTTAAAGGGGCCGTCTAGATGGGCCCTGTGTCTTCTTGCTCTGTTACAAAGATGAGTCTCGTGATGTGCCACCCTTATTTTCCATTGGATATGTATAAGCTTTCCTCCTCCCTTGTTCAATCAAATTTTCTTCCATGAATAATGAAACTGTACACTTGTGTGAGCAATTAACAAGCTCTATTAAGGTGACAGGCAAGCAAACACTGATGTAACTCGCAAAGGACAGCCCAAATTTCACTTTGGCAGCCGCACTGTGGCTAGGAAGCAGAACTATAGAAGTCAGAAAGGAGTTGATGGAAAAATTGTACATTGTAAACAGTACCGATTGAAACCATGCAAAATGTATTTAGGAAATCATGTAACCACAGACACAGAGTCATAGACATTATCCAAGCTTAAAGAAATGTGTATTATTCAAGTAGGCACCAACTATTTGTCTTGGGACAGGAAATCATACCTAGAAACTACAGAAATACTTTATAGTATAAAGCATCCAAAGGGATGCTCTGTAAATCATGCTCCAACCATCCACTGATAGAAATTCCTTAACTTTGCTCTTCTACATATTTGCTGTTCAGCTTGTCTTCCAGGTACAAGTTGTGCAGAATTTACTCTCCAGATTTTATCTAAAAAGTGATTCTTTAGCACAAATCCCTACCTCTCCCCCAACTGATTTTGGATCCTAAGTAAATGATTTTGCACAATTACAGCTCATACAGAGTAATTGTGGCCCACAGCTCGACACAGTAGAATCCGATCAGTAGAATATATGTGTCTGCATGTGGACCTGTGCTACACATCTGCACACATAAAGTAGAATTATATATATGGATGTCCATGCAGAATTATGACCATTATGTGCCAGAGAAGGAAACTTTGATCAGTTGTAATTTAAGTGTAACTCCAGCCAGATAGATAGATGATAGATAGATAGAGAATGGTTAACACCCCCATGGTATTTATTTTGCGGTCTATGCCCTTCTTCAGAAGATTTCACCTTACTTTCTGTCCCTGTGATGCTTGGATTTTGACAAATTTGGCTTGTTGTGGAAATAAGGATTGGAGAGAGAGCTTCAGTGGAGAGACCTTTTCCCCATGTCAACTCTTCCAGGAATGGATTTCTCTTCTGAAGGGTAGATTTCTCTCATTTCCTGTTGTCTCACGCCCGTATTCAACATCACAGAGATGTGGAGAGACATGCAGCTACTTGTGCAGACAAGCCTTTGAACTCCCATGCCTGTTTATGTTTGCCTAATATTTATTAGTTAGCCCGTAATAAAAACTTCTCAGATGTAAAACTGAAGATAATAATTCAAAATCCACATAAAAATCCAGAACTGGCACAGTAAAGCAGCTGGCACCACAAACTATCATAAAATATAAATATCAACTATTTAAAAGAAAGGAAACCAGAAACACTGGAAAGGATAAAAGACCTAACAAAATACTTTACTTACTTAGGCGATCCCTCATCTGAGTATAATAGCCCTCCAAGTATAGTGTCTTAGCTGTGGGTACGTAAGTGACTGTGGAGTCCCTATTTTTGACCCGCATGTTCTTCCGCAGTGAGGGCATCTGTTTCCAGGTGGAAGGCGGTCCCAGACAGGGTTGGCTTGATGCACCTTCCTCTTGGCACATTTCTCCCTTTCACTCTGTATTCATGCCTCTTCGAATTCCACAGCACTGCTGGTCAGTCACAGCTGACCTCCAGTTAGAGCGCTCAAGGACCAGAGCTTCCCAGTATCTATGCCACAGTTTTTGAGGTTAGCTTTAAGCCCATCTTTAAATCTCTTTTCCTGTCCACCAACATTTTGTTTTCCATTCTTGAGTTGGTAGTATAGTAGCACATTGTCTGAATGCCTGATCATCATCTCCCAAAGCAGTTACGCTTTCGGAGACGGTGATCGGGCATTTGGACAACGTGGCCAGTCCAGCGGAGTTGATGGCGTAGGACCATCACTTTAGTACTGATGGTCTTTGCTTCTTCCTGCACGCTGACATTTGTCCACCTGTCTTCCCAAGAGATTTGCAGGATTTTTTGGAGGTAATGGTGATGGACTCATTCCAGGAGTTGAGTGTGACGTCTGTAGACAGTCCCCATTTCACAGGCATATAACAGGGTTGGGAAGACAATAGCTTTATAAACAAGCATCTTGGTATCCCTGCAGATGTCCTGATACTTAAACACTCTTCTTCATTCAGATGAATGCTGCACTCACAGAGCTTGTCCAATGCCAAAAAAGATAACAAAAGAAGTGTTAGGCAGACCTCCCTCAATGAATGTGTCCTACCACAGGAGGATTACACTTCCCAACAAAAGATTCTCCCAGGCAAGAAGAAGCCAGGCTTTGTAGATGCAAAGTCATTCAATGCTAATCAGGGTGACCAATTGCCACATTCACACTTGCCTCAGGCAGACAAGAGTTCTTTCTCCCACCCTGGACCTTCCACAGATATAACCCCACTTGCCTAGTTTCCAACAGACCTCACAACCTCTGAGGATGCCTGCCATAGATGTAAGCGAAATGTCAGGAGATAATGCTTCTGGAACATGGCCACATAACCCAGGAAACTCACAGCAACCCAATTACAGATCCATTTAATAGTAGCATTGTCTAACCTACATTTGGTTAGTTTGTTTGCAAGAAGGTCATGGGGGACTTTGTCAAAGGTCTTTCTGAAATCAAGATATACTACATCCACAGCATTCCATGTATCTACGAAGCTTGTAACTCTATTGAAAAAAAAAGATAAGATTAGTCTGGCATTACTTGTTTTGGGAAATCCATGCTGACGTTTAGTGATCACAGCATTAATAATAATAATAATAATAATAATAATAATAATAATAATAATAATACTGCAAAAGGCCACCCTACTGGGATCTGCGCACATCATCCGAAAATACATCACACAGTCCTAGACACTTGAGAAGTGTTCGACTTGTGATTTTGTGAAACAAAATCCAGCATATCTATCTTGTTTGCTGTGTCATACAATAATAATAATACTTTATTTTTATACCCCGCCTCCATCTCCCCAAAGGGACTCGGGGCGGCTTATTGGGGCCAAGCCCGGATAAAACAACAAACCAAAATAAAATAACATCAAGAAATACAGACACAGGCATTAAAATTTAACATTCTAAACATCATAAAGACATAAAATAATATGGTAAAAACATGGATTTGGCACTCAAGTATGGGGGGGGGGAGAGAACTGGGCAAAGTGCAGCGAAGGTTGTAATACGATGTAATTGAGTAAGTGCTACCGTCAATGGGAGAGCACTTGGGATGGGGTAGACCCTGTGATTATAACAAACTAATAAGACAAGATAAAGTGCAACATATGGGGAGATTGTCGTAGGTGCAAGGTCTTTCTTCAAGCATTTCTTTCTAAGTGATTGCAGACTGCCTCCTTGATCTACTCCAGAATCTTTCCTGATATTGATGTCAAGCTGACTGGACAGCAATTGTTTAGGTTCTCTCTCTTTTTTTACACTAACAATCTTCTTACAGCATCTGACTGGACATTTGTATAGACTAATTTGCCTGAACTGTGTGATCTATGAAAGAAGAGAGTGATTGTGTCCTTAAAAGGTTCTTCAGGCTCATCACAGCATATTACCAACATTTCTTTGAGGTTTCCCGCTGTGATAGAACCCCAAAGGCTTTGAACCACTCAGAATAAAGTCACCTTGTGCTAAGAAGGTGCATTGATGCTGGAAAAAAATAGTTATTTGCCCTCGTTGCTGCCTCATTAAAGGAGCACTCTCTGTTTTATATAGGAAATGTCTCTGACTTCTCAATAATTGGAATCCATTAGCTCCTGGGACAGATCCCCTGACAGGTTCTACAACAACAACAACAACAACAACAACAGTAATGTAACTTTGCTTCTAATGCTACAGAATCAAGGCCATCTCTCTTTCACCCTCGGCATGAAGGGACATCATGGATAAATAGGAGATGAAACAGTTGTCATTACTTTATCTGCTCTCCTGCCACTGCAGTCACTATCAATGCCAGCTATCTTGGTCAAGAGATTAATGCAAAATGAAAACTCAGCAGAGAACACAGATAGAGTTCTCACTAGTTGCTGATGAAGCTCAAAAGGTTAATCTTTTGGCTGAATCAGACAAACTTGCTATGTGAATGTTGAGGCAACCTTAGTGACAAACATGCAATAACAGTGCTTCTCTAGTCATGAAGTTTTCTGTTAACGCAGAGTTTTGAGAACTAAAATCATGGTGAATAATTTGAATGGTGCCTTGCCTTGGAAAGGAATGGGTTTTTAAAAACTCTTGACTATTTTTTAGTTCTTGAAAATTAAAAACTATAGTATTGGAAGCTTTGGGTAAAAAGGTAAAGCTTTTGCCCTGACGTTAAGTCTAGTCGTGTCCGACTCCGGGAATTGGTGCTCATCTCCATTTCTAAGACGAAGAGCCAGCGTTGTCCGTAGATGATTTCAAGGTTATGTGGCTGGCATGACTGCATAGAGTGCTGCCACCTTCCCGCCGGAGCAGTACCTATTGATCTACTCACATTTGCATGCTTTCAAACTACTAGGTTGACAGAAGCTCGGGTAATAACCGAAGCTTACCCCACTCCACAGATTCGAAACGCCGACCTTGATGAAAATGTACTCAGATCCCATCTACATTGCTATATAATCCAGTTTAAAGCAAATAATCCATATTCTGAAACTGCATTATAGGGCAGTGTAGATCCAGCCCCAGTTTCAAACAGCAGCTCTTCAAAAGCTACTGTACTCTCATTTCTATCTTTTGTTGTTTCTGGTCAACAGTGCTTACTATATATTCTCATGTATAAATTGACCTTGTGTATGTCAAGAGCAGGTTTTGAGGCCAAAATTATGGATTTTGATGCAACTCGTGGATAGATTGAGGGTCATTCAATGAAGAAGGAAACATGCCCCTACTATCTCAGGGGGGCAGCTCCTCTACACTCCATACCATTTTCCCATATAGGCTCCAGTTGTCACCATGGGGTGGATAATAGAGGGGTTAGTGCTTCTTTCAGGGTCTCCCAGGATGGACTAAGCTCTCGCCTTTCGGTATTGTACTCAGAGAAGGAAAAGGTCCTTTTATGATAAGAATTTAGGTATAGCACTTAAATTGATCCATAGATAGGTCAACTCGATTTTTAAAAGTTGATTTTTACTATAGTTTCTCAACTTATACATGAGTATAAGAATTCCTCAGTCAATATAGCTGTCACGAAACCAATCTGTCATACAGACGTATAATGGCTGGTAGTGGCCATCACCATATCTTGTGAAACTAAATCACTTCATCTAATAGTTTCTGACATTAATTATTGTATTTTTGTTGTCCTTCCTCCAAGAAGCTCAAGACCGCAGTATTGTCATCATGAACAATCACTTCACTACCACAAACAACATTGGCAGATTATGCTGCAAATAAGGAGTAAGGGGACTCACCATATTATGGCCTTACATTTCTTATAAAACACACCCAGTCAAAAAAAAAAGGTTTGGTATGATGTGCATAATAAGAAGGGATGGAAATTCCTCTGAATAGCCAATCTCATTAAACAGAAAATTCCACTGCCGCCTCAACTATGATAATAGGTTTATAAAAGCTTGCCATCAAGAATTCCATTTTAATGTTTCAGCATTGAGCTTTGCTATTGTGAGCCACATGGCACAAGTATCTTCAAAACAGACAGTCATGTGTACTTGTACTGCTTGTACCAAAAATGCAGTTGTTCCCCATGTCCTTACACAATTAATTTGAATTCAGATATTGTTCTCCTACAGACCCCCCACCAAAATTCCTAGATCTTAAAGCTGAACAATTTCAAAACATTTCTTTTCTGACAGTTTCAGTTGAAAGCTTGCGTGCCTGTCCAGTCTCAATTGTAATATGCATTTCTGGAATGTGTAATTTGGCTCTTAGACCGTGTGTGTGTGTGTGTGTGTGTGTGTGTGTGTGTGTGTGTGTGTGAGAGAGAGAGAGAGAGAGAGAGAGAGAGAGAGAGAGAGAGAGAGAGAGGGAGGGAGGGAGAGAGAGAGAGAGAGAGAGAGAATGCATTATGTTTTGGATAAAAGCTTGCTTTCTTTTTGGTTAAAGAAGATATTTCTTATTAATCTGATCATAAAAATTATGCTGCACATTGAAATACACCATATTTTCTTCAGTATATATTAGGTAGTCTTAGAATCATCTTCGAACCACAAATGGATATTAACAATGTTTTACAATGCAATCCTTTGCGCAAAGTAGACAGTTTTCTGTGCAAAAGTCTAGGGCTTTGTGAATTTTTTTGTTTATGAAAAATCTCAGTGGTGGAATGTATTTTTGACTGTGTATTGCAGTGGGTCAAAGTATGGTTTTTCGTAGAAGATGGGAACATTTCTGATTATTTGTTAGATTCTCATGTTCACAGCAACTGAGAATAAGGCCAGAACTCCATGCAGAGTTAAAATAACTTGAACATTGTTATGGTAGATTAGACTGTTTTCAAGAAAGGCACTTTGATGGGACTAATGGAAGTACTGTAGAGTGCTAATGACTCCCTTCACAAGTTCTTTACTTAAGCCCCTCTGATTTCAATAGTGATGCAGACATACCTAATTTAATCAAGCAGGTGTGTTCCCAGACATTACAGCATAACCCCATGTCTGTGAGTCCAGTATAATTGCTTTCATGTATCTACCTCCAATAAAACATGTCATTTCTGTGCCTTTTCTCGATCCTTCAGAAGGACCATGGTATTTTTGGGCTGGAAGTTCTTCATTTCAATAGAGTTTACGAAGTCCAGTAACATATCCATTCTAATGGCCAAACTTATATATGTATGCTTTTAAAATATGGTGAGGATAGCTGGTCAAGCAGGTTAATCTAGTTTCTGCTTTTATTTCCATTTTGCTGTTCACACAGGCTCTCAGAAAGGAATTTTAGAGACAGCAGCTGTTTGCCTAATCTGTTATAGATAGCCGTACGCAGCTACAGTTTGCTAGACCAGGATGCTATTTATTCCCCAGTTCAAGCTTTATTGCACTGGGTTGCTGTGGGTTTTCTGGGCTGTATGGGCATGTTCCAGAAGCATTCTCTCCTGACATTTCACCCACATCTATGGCAGGCATCCTCAGAGGTTGTGAGGACTGTTGGAAACTAGGCAAGGGGGGTTTATAGAACTGTGGAATGACCAGGGTGGGAGAAAGAAATCTTGTCTGTTGGAGGCAAGTGTGAATGTTGTAATTGGCCACTTTGATTAGCATATCCCAGGATCTGATCCCAGGTTTTCTGTTTACCCCAGATTGTCAGGTAGCAGGGACTCATATAATCCAGTTTAAAGCAGAACCTGAGATATAGAAACTGTCTGGAAGGGTCCTGAGTTATGCCTGCAATTAAGCCTTGGAAGGCACTGAAGAGACTGTGCTCTAGCACCACGAGATGCAGAGCCATCCTTAAAAAATGGAACTAAAAAGTTGTGTCCATGACATGTGACTGTGGAGAAGAGCAAAACACAGACCACCTACTACAATGCAGTCTGAGCCTTCCACATGCACAATGGAGGACCTTCTCATAGCACCACCAGAGACACTCCAAGTGGCCAGTTACTGGTCAAAAGACATTTAGTATAATGCTACATTTTTTAAACTTTGTGTTTTCAAATACATTACAACTTGTATCCTCGGTTCGCTGCTGACACGATAGATAAATAAATAAATAAGCCTGGATCAAGTACATTCTCACCGATGTTGATCAACACCACCAGTCTCTTGTCAAGATGTTAGCAGTCCAAAAATGTCTGACTGCTAACTGATAGAAGACAGTATTTTAGCACTAATTCTTAATAGCAAGAATTCATGTTTAGAATCTGTGTAAGTATTTATTCTGAAGCATTTGTCAACTGTGCCTTTAACAACTGAAAAGCTTGGTTAACAGTTCTGGAGTCTTATTTGACCTACTTTTCAGGCTGGCCACTGACAACTTTGGTGAACCCTGCACTTTTATTTACAATACAGAAAGAATTTGGTTCTTGCTGGGATAAACAATGCTGTCATTCCACATATTGTTTTGAAGTACAAGTGGAACAGAAGGCAGGAAGAAAACTATTGATTTCCTTTGGAATCTTGTTATACTAGGAAAACAGAAAGCATTGTGTACCAGACAGAATGACAAGTCTGAACATTGAATCCATTGCCATTTAGCAAATAGGCGGAGGAGGCTCCTCTCTATGTTCCAGATCACTTTGTTTTGTGTTTTCTTATCTCCCAATGTGCAGTCCAATTTTTTGCGGGCTTGTTTAAGCCTGTTGAAATAACTGGACTTCGGTACATTTAAATCAGCAATATCATAACACTTGTGACATTTTTGTGCTGCAATTGCCTGTGATTGAGGTAGAGTAATTGCAGTCTAGAGAGCCAGTTTTGATGTGGTGGTTTGAGCATTCATCTAGGGCACTGGAGGACCAGGGCTCACATTCCCACAAAGCTATGGAAACCCACTGGAAGATCTTGAGCAAGAGGCACTTTTAGAAAGGCACAACCTTTTAGAGATCATAATCTTTTGGAAAACTGGGAACCTCCATATCCTTTTGGAAGCATGATCCTTTTGGAGATTAATTGGCATTCACCCTATTTAGAGTAATCATAACCTTTTGTAAATTATGATCTTCCTGAGAAGAGTTAAATACTTGTTAGAGTTAATCTTCTCCTTAGTCGTAAATCTCCACTAATATTCATGCATGGAAAATTAGGCTTCTCAGTTGTTAGACTGATATACCTGATTAACTCTCTGAACTGTTAGGAACAAAGATATGCCAATGCACAAAATATATATGTCAAAAGTCAGACGCCAATAAGAGAGCAAAACAGAGTTTATTAAAGCAAAAGTCCAAAAATAGCTTAACAAACACAAAAAGGCTTAAAACTCTTAACTTTCAGTGTTATTAAGCAGTTGAGCGAGAAAAAACCCCAAAAACAAAGACTGGCAAATAATCCGGATTAACCAGAGATATAATCCGGATTAAACTTAAAGTCCTAGAACTTGACTCAAGAGTTCACAATGGGCCAAAAAACGAGGGCAAAAACTAAGACAAGCAGTATTAAAGCCCACAAACCCTTCCCAAAACGTAAACGTTCAAAAGGAGTTCAAAACCAAACGAACACCCAAACTGGGCTAAAGGACTCTCAGTTAAGAGCAAACAAGCCAGCGGAACAGCAAAACACTGGCAAGCTCGCAGCAACCGCTGCAGGAACACACGCCAAACCAGGAGTTAAAGGAGCGGAGCAGGAAAGCGTCATCGAGCTGGTCCGGAGTCGGGATAAGCCAGCAGCACCAAGCCGTTGTAGAAGCAAACGCCAAACCACGATTTGAGAGCGAAGAGCAAAGCCAAGTCAAGTTCCAGTCCAAGGTCCGAGAGGTTGAAGTCATCCAGGAAGGTCACAACACGGAATGGCACAGAGAGCCAAAGTAATGAGAGTGAACAGCAGCTAATACAAAATAGTAATAACAGTGCAGTCCAGGAAAACCCACACAATTCCAGCCCTCCGTTGCAGAATAACCCAGATTAAACTTACATCCGTTGCAAAGTCTCAGTCCAGTCTTCAGTAACACACACAAGAAACCCAATGGCGCCCAGCAACACCTTGCCACACGCAAGGTATAATGGCCAAACAACCCCAATATATCCAGGTCTCCCTGGGCTTCCAAACTATCCACGCCCAAAGAGCAGGTGTCTCAACTTCTTAATCTGAATCAGAACTCCACACAGCCAATGCCCTTGGGTCAGGTGTTCCGAATTCCTCATCAGAGTCCCAATCATCCTGCCCATGCCCAACTCTATCCACACCTGTGGACCCCCTCTCACTCCTCCAATCAGACCAAATGGGATCTGCTTCTGAAGACGCCCAAGCTTCCCCAGCATCAGCAGCATCCATGGGCCCCGATTCTTCCCCAAGCATCTCCAGTGCCTGTGCACAGTCCGTGCCCGGTTCCTCCGTTAATACCTGTTCCCCAGCATCCATTTCCTCTTCCAGATCCCCATCTGAATCCTCCTCAGAAGACTCCCCATCAGTCTCCCTGACCCTCTTCCTAAACAAATCCTCCAACGAGCCCTCCTCGTGAGGGTTTTTCCTTCCTCTCCTGATCCCACCACTATCATCCACAGTCTCCGAAGGTGCATTCACAACAATATAGCAGATCTTCAGAAGTGTTGTTTCAGTTGCTCAAAAAAAATCTAATCTCCCATAAAGTATATTGCTTTTAAATCATGCTCTCAAGAAACCAAAAATAGGTAGTCTTTGTTAAAAGTACCATAGTTGATTTACTTACAAACTTCATGTACATTGCTTATTAGTTGATTGTTTAAACAATCTCTAAAACATTCTGTTTTAATCTCTTCTTTGTTGCATACAGACTAGTACTCTCTTCAGTCTAATAAATTACTGAACATTAACTCAATATAGACTGACTATACACTGCAGCATACTGACACTGAGTTTACACTAACACTAACAGTTGCATACTGTACTGATGCAAACTCTAAATTGTACTGACTTCTAAACCGTACTGACTTCTAAAAATATTTAATTAATGTTTTTAATTAATATTAGTTCTTTTTAATTGTAATTGTTTTAAATATTATGTTTTCTAGCATCTAATGATTGCTGATTGTGAAGCCGCCCTTAGTCCCCCCCCCCCCCTCCCTTGAGGGTGAGAAGGACGGGATATAAATGTCTGAAATAAATAAATAAAATAAATAAATAAAATGGAGTCTCAGTCTGATAGTCCCAGATCTGGTCACATGGTCTGCAGTCCCTCCCACAACCTGAAACAACATAGAGTTAAGGGAAAACTGCATATCAAAATATACATACAATATAGTAAGCAATCACAATTATATAAATAACAAATAACTAGTATTGGAGGCTTGAAGAAGTTTACTATTTCCAATGGCACTCTCTCAGCCTCAGAGGAAGGCAAAGGCAAACTCCATCAGAACAAATCTTGCCAAGTAAACCCCGTGATAGGTTTGCTTTAGGATCACCATGTCAGAAACAATTTGCAGGCACACAAGAATTGTGCAGCGGGTTAAACAGCTGAACTGCTGAACTTGCTGACTGAAAGGCCGCCGGTTCAAATCCAGGGAGCTGAGTGAGCTCCTGCTGTTAGCCCCAGCTTCTGCCAACTTAGCAGTTTGAAAACTTGCAAATGTGAGTAGATCCATAGGTCCTGCTCCGGCAGGAAGGTAACGGTGCTCCATGCAGTCATGCCAGCCACATGACCTTGGAGGTGTCTATGGACAATGCCAACTCTTCGGTTTAGAAATGGAGATGAGCACCAACCCCCAGAGTCGGACACAACTAGACTTAATGTCAGGGGAAGCCTATACCTTTACCTCAGAACTGCAGAATTTTTAAAAAAATTACCTGTAAACACCACCAGAATAAAAGAATTGAAAGTTCAACCTGAATCCTCAGTAGGCGGGGATCTTGGACGGATTTCTGCCTTTCAGACTGAGTTCTTTCATGGTTTCATTAGGAATATGAATATAAATGTAAGTAAGATTCTATATTAGTTTTCAGTCTTTGGAATAGATAGGTAAGGAACAAAAGAAAGAGAGTGAAAACACACCTACACATTATTGATATGCTTCCTTGCTTCTCTGTTGGTGGCCATTATCTGATTGCCAATTAGCCATGCTAATTTTGAAACTGTCTTATGAGTTCAAGAGCTCTGCACCTGGAAAGACCACTTGACAGGGATGCCTGCTTTATGGAAAACAGCCTTATTGAGAGGCAAAAAGAACTACTAATCATTCTTCTGCTTTAGAAAGTTTTTTAAAAAGCGACAGAACAAAAGAGTCTAGACATGAAGCCCAATGGTCTGAATGAAGATGACTTTGTATGAAAGATCCAAAAAAGAAGGTCAAAATAACCTGTGGGTTTATTTGTTATATGTAACTTAAAGGGAAGGTGCGTCATTGGCTTTGAAATGAAAAGATACAGAAATAGCCCAGTTAAGTTATATGTGAATCACATTGTATCTCTCTTTTCCTCTACAACATGCCTGCCCAGGTAAAAACGTCTTATCTTGCCGCTGGGGAGAACATGTCCAACCAATTGTGCAAGCTCTCCAAGTAGTGATTCAGAGGCGCAGATGCTGTTGGCTGCCTTTACTACATGTTATGAAAGGAGAGGGGCATAATCTGTGATCCTGAGCATACTGCCAATTCTTCAGATGGGAGCAAATTGGCCAATCTTGCAGAAGACACTCAGGGCTCTTCCACACAGCCCTATATCGCAGAATATTAAGGCAGAAAATCGCACATTATTTGCTTTGAACTGGGTTATCTGAGTCCACACTGCCATATATTCCAGTTCAAAGCAAGGAACATGATTCAATCAGAGAAGTCAGCCATAGCAGACTTACTTACTTAGGCGATCCCTTGTCCGAGTATGAAGGCCCGCCAAACATAGTGTCTTGGCGGTGGGCACGTAGATGACTGTGGAGTCCTGTTTTGCCCCGCATGCTTTTTCACAGTGAGGACCTCAGTTTCTAGGTAGAAGGAGGTCCCAGTCAGGGTTGGCTTGATGCGCCATCCTCTTGGCACGTTTCTCCCTTTCGTCCTCCATTCATGCCTCTTTAAATTCCACAGCAGTGCTGGTCACAGCTGACCTCCAGTTAGAGCATTCAAGGGCCAGGGCTTTCCAGTTCTCAGTATCTATGTCACAGTTTTTAAGTTTAGCTTTAACAGTGTACTTAGAGACCGTGGCTCCTTCTTTCTTCTTCTTCAGTCACTCAGTCATTTCCGACTCTTCATGACCTCATGGACCAGTCCACGCCAGAGCTCCCTGTCAGCCGTTGCCGCCCCCAGCTCCTTCAAGGTCAAGCCAGTCTCTTCTTACCATCCATCCATCTTGCCCTTGGTTGGCCTCTCTTTCTTTTTCCTTCTATTTTCCCCAGCATCATGATCTTTTCCAAGCTTTCATGTCTTCTCATGATGTGGCCAAAGTACTTCATCTTTGCCTCTAATATCCTTCCTTCCAGTGAGCAGCCGGGCATTATTTTCTGGAGGATGGACTGGTTGGATCTTCTTGCGGTCCAAGGCACTCTCAGGATTTTCCTCCAACACCAAAGTTCAAAAGCATCTATCTTCCTTCGCTCAGCCTTCCTTATGGTCCAGGTCTCACATCCATAGGTTACTATGGGGAATACCATTGCTCCTTCCACACAGCTGTGTAAAATCCACATTGACCTGGATTATATGGCAGTGTGGACACAGATAACCCAGGTCAAAGCAGTTATTGTGGATTATCTGTTTTGATATTCTGGGTTATATGGCTGTGTGGAAGGGCCCTGTGATTCCCTCTTTCCAGGTAAGGAGTCAATGGTGAGAGGTGATGATTTTGCCAAGAGCACCCAGTTCTGAGAGAATGGTCCAGATCCATTTCAACAATTTTTTTTCTGAATCTGCCACTTTAGTTCTTGTTCATATTCTTTTGACGTAACATTTTAAGGTTCTGGTCTTGTTCCTTATTCAATATAATCTGGCAGTTTGTGAAAACACGAGGAAAGAAGTGTAGAGGCTTAATTGGGCTTAGATGTTTACAATCATTTTTTAAAAAATGCAATGAAATGTCAGACTTGCAGTGATCACGCAGAAGAGCAAGAATACTGTCAGATCTTATAAACTTTTCTTGAGATTTTTATATGTCTTATTGTTAAGGCGAAAGAACAAATAAATGTTCTTTTCTGAGACTCCCTTAATAGCTTCATGCAGAAGTTTCATCCTAATTGCATAAGAACCATAAATAAAGTTTTCAAATGCCATATTTTTCATTAGAAAGACACAGAGACATGCATTTATTAAAATGTTTGCTGCGTGTGGAGAAGGGAGGGTGGCTTTTGGTGGTATTTTCGTTTTCTGGATATTTGTCTATAGATGTCTTAGGAGGCTGCTATGTGAACACCCTGTTGTTGCCAAACATTGACAGCCTGACAAAATGCCCAACCAACCCAAAGTCAGTCCTGATAGCATTATGAAACAGGAAATTGGGTTTCAATAGAATAGTGGTTCTCAACCTGTGGGCCCCCATGTGTTTTAGCTTACAACACCCAGAAATCCCAGCCAGTTTACCAGCTGTTGGGGTTTCTGGGAGTTGAAGGCGAAAACATCTGGGGAGCCACAGGTTGAGAATCACTGCAATAGAACGTACAGAAACTCAACCATCTACCCTGTTTCCCCTAAAATAAGACATCCCCAGAAAATAAGACCTAGTAGAGGTTTTGCTGAATTGCTAAATATAAGGCCTCCCCTGAAAGTAAGACCTAGGAAAGTTTTTGTTTGTAAGCATGCCCGCCGAACAGAATACCAGAGCATGTAGGATTGGTAAATGTACGTATCATAGAGTGTTGTACATGGAAATATTGGTAGTAACAAGAAATTCTTGATAGGATTCAGTTTGTCTGGTTATGCTGGTTTGTGATGACAACTACTGTACAGTATATAATAAATGTTCATTTTTTGTTCAATAATAAATGTGAATTCTTCTTCATGGAAAAATAAGACATCCCCTGAAAATAAGACCGAGTGCATCTTTGGGAGCAAAAATTAATATAAGACACTGTCTTATTTTCGGGGAAACACGGTATGTAAGTACTCACCTTGCAGCCATGGGCAACAAGGAATTGCATGCAGCCAAATGAATGGGCAGATGGAAGAACCAGTCTACATACTGCAGAGCAACCAAGCAGACTCTTAAGGAAGAGAAGTTTCATCCATCCCTCTTCAGCAGACTAGTTATGAGTGTGTTGTCAAAGGCTTTCATGGCTGGAAACACTGGATTTCTATGAGTTTTCCAGACTGTATGACCATGTTTCAGAAACTTTTTCTCCTGATGTTTCACCCACATCTGTGGCAGGCATCTTCAGAGGTTATGAGGTCTGTTGGAAACTAAGAGAGTGGGGTTTATATATCGATGGAATGTCCAGAGTGGGATTTCTACAGCTGAATTAGTCTGCAGTGCCTTTCATGTTCCTTGATTCGTGTTTGGGCATTGCTGCGTTTTATGGTCCCTCTGTAGACTTATTTATTTATTTATTTACAATATTTCTACCCCGCCCTTCTCCCCGAGGGGACTTCTCCACAACTGCATGGTATATGGTAGACTCCTGCAGAGGTGAGAGGATCCCTCTTGTCCTTTGCTGAATGTAGCATTTCTTGGGTTTTCTTAGTGGGTCTGGAGATAGTTTGTAGGTTGTGTTTCAAGGAAAATAGAAGGCACTGCAGACTAACTCAACCAGAGAAGTCAGCCATGTCCAGAGAAGTCAACCATGGCAGAACACTTGATGAACTAACCTGGACACAGCATATTATTTGAGCACACAGAAATGCTGGACCACTCTTAACAACTACCATGTCAGACTACACACAGAGAAACCATTGAAATCCATAAGCATGTGGACAATTTCAACAGAAAGGAGGAAACAGTGAAAATTGACAAAATCTGGCTACCAGTATTTTATAAAACCTCTAAAATCAGGACAGTAAATAAAGAACAGCACTCAGAAAACAGGGGAATTCCAGAGAGAAAACAATCAGGGCCAGTCAACACCTCCAAACAAAGGATTTTCACCAGGGAAGAAGCCAGACTTTGAAGCTTCAAGGCCATTCAATGCTAATCAAGATGGCCAATCAACATTCACACTTGCTTCAAGCAGACAAGAGAGACATTCCACAGATATATAAACCCTACTTGCCTAGTTTCCAACAGGCTTCACAATCTCTGAGGATGCCTGCCATAGATGTGGGTGAAACGCCAGGAGAGAATGCTGCTGGAACATAACCATACAGCCCGGAAAACTCACAGAAACCTAGTTATGTGTTTGTGTGTCTAGAAACAATTTGCATAAACATCTTTTTCTCCTGTTCTTTCCATAGGTGAGCCGGCCACACCCTGGTGATCATTCTCTCATCATCATCTTCATGGTTGGCGGAGTGACCGTTTCTGAAGTCAGAATGGTGAAAGACCTTGTAACTGCACACAAGCCTGGAGTACAGGTATTGGACACTTAAAAATGTTGGCCGTTTATTAGCCCAACCAAAAAAATGTCTTTGCGTCTTAGTTTTTAGGCCCGTTCCTGGGGTTATTTAGGGTGATGATTCGCAAAATTGTGTTGAATAGACTGCGCCGGTTCTAGTTTCTTAGATATGGTTATCATGATTCTTTATGGTTGAGCAAACAGTGACTGATATTTGGCATATGTTCTGTATCTGAAAAACTAGAGCTGATAGGGAGAAACTGGTGCTATTATTGGAATAAGCAGGTCAAACATACCCAGAAATATGTCTAACATTTGAGGCACCAAAATGTGTGTTGGCCAGTCTTAGGAACATCTCTGCATCTTTGATGTCAAACTGTCAAGTTTGGTGAAGATATAATGCTAAACTCTTTTGGTGGTTCCAAAGACTTGATTAAGGTCCTAGAGGAAAGGGACCACTCTGCAGAGAGAACAGAAATAAAATCGGGGAGTGCAACTTTAATAGGAAAATAAATGAAGTAAACTAGGTAGAAAAAGCTTATCTAGGAGAGTAGGTGAACATGGTCTAAGCGATATGTGACAAGGTTTGCTGTCCTGCTATGTTGATGACTGCATATGGAAAAAGCAGGGATATAATAAAGATGCAGGCCAAGCAGAAAATGTATTAATGTGGTGTTGAAGGCTTTCATGGCCAGAATGACTAGGATATTGTGTGGTTTCCAGGCTGTATGGCCGTGTTCTAGCAGCATTTTCTCCTGACATTTCACCTGCATCTGTGGCAGGCCTCTACCATCAGATCCTTTGATGATGCCAGCCACAGATGCAGGTGAAACGTCAGGAGGAAATGCTGCTAGAACATGGCCATACAGCTAGGAAACCACACAACAACCCAAGCAGGAAATAGTGATAGCAAATTAAGCTCGGGGACATGGGGAACATGGGGAACTGAAACCATGACAGATACTAAGAGAAACATTTTGAAAGAAGGCTGGTTGTTCGCCCCCTATTAGAGTCTCCCAATCTGTTTTAAAGCATGGTAATATCGCTACAGAATATTGTCATGGAAGTACAGGGTGCCTCTCAACAGGAAGAGCAAAAAGGGAATGTTGTTGGGCTACAGGTCTCAGAATCGCCTCATCACACTTGAGCATTTATCCACTTTAAATCTGGTTTCTGCCACCTGCAGAATTCTGGGTTTTGTAGTTTGGTAAGGCCCAGGACCTATCTAGCTGAGCCGTTTAAAGGCTCCTCGCTAAAGTAGATTTAAAGTGGGTCCAAACTCTAGTGTGATGTGGTCGCATGTTGGCTAGAGCTTTTGAGAGCTGTATTTCAACAACATCTGGGGACCACTGTATTTTCATTACCTGATTTTACCACTACTTTTGAATATCTGAAATCTTGAACATCAACATTTATGAAGCAGTAACCTGAATGAGTGTTAATATTTTGGACACACAGTAAGAATGATTATGGGAAGGACCAAAACCTTTAAAATGTATTCATGGTTGCAGCCAGTGGATCGATCTTTAAACCTTTTGATAAATATAGAAAACATAAAGGGGTTCCTAACCTTTTTTCACAAAAACAGTACCATCAGTAGCAGACTAATTTATCTTTGTATGCTTACTTCGAGAAAGCACTCACAATGATTTTCTTCAAGGCTTTATCACTCTAGACAGATTTTTTAACTTTCTCCAATCCTCAGTACATAAATAACATATTTGTGCTCTCCAAATGGAATGTAAACGTTTTTGTCATAAATCGTACAGACCACATGTTTGATTAGTGAAAACTTTGGAGTGGGAGGTGGTGGCCAAGAAATGCAGAGCCCCTATGGGGCTGGAGAGTATGCCTTCTGTGTGTTAATGGCATTCTTTAGTTAAGAGCTCATTTAATCATTCCTGAGCCTTAAATACCTTCTCTCACGACACATTTTCATCTGATAACATGTCGTTTTGCATTTAGCTTCTCAATTATCTTCTTAGCCTAGTGAATCAGATTCCTTGTGGTCTCAGGCCGGCCTTGAATTTGCAGTCCACTGATGGACAAGTTAATCCAGACTCCAAACGTATTACTATGACTTGAAAGATAAGCAGAGGTTTAATGAGTGAGGAGAGTGAAAACTATGTGGCCAGGCTTTAGGTTTACTATCTTACAAGAATTGAAGTTTGACAAGTAGTGACACAGGATCTGGCGATGCTTTGCTTGGGCTTGACCCCAACAGGAACTGGGCGTCCTTTGAGACAAAGAATTCAGAATGTTTTCAGTGGATTTTACTAGCACTTACCCACTCTATAAAGCTATGGCATTTAGAAGCAAAGAGGAAGGAAGGTGACACATACACACGCAGGCCAGGGGTAGGAGGAGCAAAACAGTTTCTTGGACCTGGATTTCTTCACGGTCTTTGAATATTGACCACCTGTTGAAGATTATGTTTTCCAAGAGCCTGCCATTCTAAGAAGGTGTTTATCCAAAAATTCCTATCTGTCACTTTTAAATATTAGGCAAGGTGAAAACACAGTATTAACCTACCTATCCATCCAAGCAATTCCTCAGAGATCACACTTAATACTGATGTTCCTTTTAAATAGGAATTGGATTAGATCTTTAAACACCTAAAGTGTTTTCAGCAACAGTTGATGGGTCTGTCACCAGATGCTGGTTCCTCACAAGGCTTACTTGGTATACAAACAAATGACAATGAAGTGGAGATGTGAAAAATATATGGTTCACTTCATGTGACATTATCAAATAAAGAGGTGATGCAAATTATATAAACAGACATTATTTTGGACATTCTTGAGTGCCTAGAAATATGTGAGATAAACACAAGGCTATCCTTAAAAAATATGGCAATGATTATAAACTAACTAGCTGAAACTAGAATGAATAACTAGAAAAATATACACACTTACCTGGAAGTTAGAGCAAATCAACGCAGTTTATTTATTTATCGTGTCAGAAGTGAACCGAGGGTACAGTTGTTATGTATTTAAAAACACAAACAAAAGTTAGTAACTTGGCATTATACTAAATGTCCTTTGGCCGCTTGGAGTGCCTCTAGTGTTGCTGTAAGAAGGTCCTCCATTGTGCATGTAGCAGGGCTCAGAGTGCATTGTAGTAGGTGGTCTGTGGTTTGCCCTTCTCCACACTCGCATGTTGTGGACTCCACTTTGTATCCCCATTTTTTAAGGTTGGCTCTGCATCTCATGGTGCCAGAGCGCAGTCTGTTCAGTGCCATCCATGTCGCCCAGTCTTCTGTGTGCCCAGGAGGGAGTATCAGCCATGGCTTGAGGTTCCGGGTTTTAGCCTGCCACTTTTGTTCTCTTTCTTGATAGGGTGTTCCTGCGATTATCTTTGTAGATCTTCGAAAAGTATTTCTTCATTTAAGGTGTTGGCGTGTTGGCTGATATCCGAACAGGGGATGTCACTACCTTGGTTCTTTTATTATTGGCTGCTGCTTCTTATCGGCGGATGTCAGGTGGTGCAATACTGGTTAAACAGTATAATTTCTCCAGTGGTGTTCAGCATAGACATCCTGTGACAATGCAGCATATCTCATTAAGAACCACATCCACTATTTTAACATGGTGAGATGGGTACCACACTGGGCATGCGTACTCAACAGCAGAGTAGCAAAGCGCAAGGGCAGATATCTTCACTGTGTCTGGTTGTGATCCCCAAGTTGTGCTGGTCAGCTTTCGTGTGATATTATTTCTAGTGCACACTTTTTGCTTAATAGTCAAGCAATGCTTCTTATAAGTCAGAGCATGGTCCAGAGTAACTCCCAGGTATTTCAGTGTGCTGCAGTTCTCCAGTGTGACTCCTTCCCAGGTCATCCTCAGAGCTCGGGATGCTTGTCTGTTCTTAAGATGGAAAGCACATGTCTGTGTTTTAGATGGATTAATAATCAGCTGGTTTTCCCTGTAATAGGCAGTAAGAGCACCTAAAGTTTCAGAGAGCTTCTGTTCATTTCAAAACTCCCTTCTTAGGCATGGATCAACACAGTGAGACTTAACAACTCAATAAAACACCACTGAAACCTACTTTGTAAATGTGTCTGGATATTAAGATTTCAAATCAGAAGCTAAAATGTTGGCTAAATAGAGAGCAGAGACAAATTTCAACCTGAAGCTGAACAACACACTTTATCATCAGTAACCATTTAGTTTTTGCACATTACCATGCTATTTCTTCCGTTGCTGTGAAGACAGAAAACATTAAAATGGCTTTTCCTTCTAGCTATGAGAAGAACTTTGATTTGTTGGTTTGAGAAGTTCTCAAGGCAGGGCATAGACAAGATAAAATTGTGTTGAAACAATTCATTTTTTATTTTGTTTCAAAAAGCATCACATAAATAAGTATAAAACTGATAAAAATTGAGGGAACATAAGTGGTCAAATAATTTTAAACCAAAAATGGGCAACAGTGACTGCATTCTCTGTAACTTTAAACAATTCTTCCTCTGTACATGAGACAGGGCATTGTGGACAAGCATACATATGCAGACTTATTTGTTCTGCTCCACAGTCGCACAAGGTGGGAGATTCCTCTAGGTAGAGCCATTTCGCCAGGTTGTCTTTTGTTCTGCCTATTCTGCTTCTGAGTCTGTTCAGGGACTTCCAAGTTGCCCATTCTTGGTTTGGTGCTGGAGGCAGACCCTTGTGGGGGGGGGGAGGCATCTATTTGGAATTGCCTGGTTTAGCTGCCCAGAGGGATGCCCTGTCAAGAGGATTGGTGGTCCTCATGAAATATTTCCTTGATTTGAGTCTACTGGGAGGAATCTGATAGCCATGCAGTGGATGGCTTTCACAGTGTTCAACCTTATTTCTCTCACAGTCAGCAACAACGTCCTATTGCACATAAGGGGGGGGGGGGGCAATGCCAGGTAGCTTGTAGAATTTATCACCAGGTGTAGGTTTGACACAACTTGGGATTATTCTGCATGTTTCATTCAGTGCTATGTTTACCGGCTTCGCATCGACAGACTTGTGCCAAACAGGATAGCCATACTCAGCAGTTGAGTAACACAAGGCCAGGGCTGACATTCTTATTAATTTTGGGTCTGCACCCCATGCACTTCCAGTAAGTTTTCTCAGGACGTTATTATGTGCAGTTACTTTGTGCTTGGTATTCATACAGTGTTTCCTAAATGTTAGTGTTCGATCTAAGGTGACACCGAGATATTTAGGATGGAAACAGTGTCCAAGCTCTTGGCCTTCCCAGGTAACTTTCAATTTCCTGTTGGCTTCATGGTTACGTAGGTGGAAATCACACACTTGAAACAATATAACACTAATAATTTAAAACAATTCAGAAGGTTGAAATTATTTTAAACTATGTGTACAGAAGATCTTAACGTAAGTTTTACTTAAGTATTTCAAAAACATCAACTTTATCAAGGTGTTCTCAATATCCAAAGGCAATTGTTTAATCCAGCAATTCCCAAATTGTGTTGGAACAAATATAAAATTTGGAAAAAAATTGAAAACTGTTTCTTGGCCCCTGATGACCACAAAAATGGACTTAGGAAGGCACACTTCAACCACCCTTGGCTTAGAAGAACAGTGAGGAACCCATGACCTTGTGGGTTTTAATGGACTATGGTTGCTACTATCGCTCATAGTTCCCAAACTGACTGAGACTGATATTGATTAAAGACCAATAATATTTGGAAGGTAATCCTTTCTTCAACCTAATCCTAGATTTCCCTGTTTATGTATTTATCGCAATGCACTGCAGTCCTGCCAATGATCTCAATGCCATAGAAAATATTGAATTTGTGTTCTACTGAGCAGATGGAAAGTGGATTCTGTTTTTCAAATACACACACTCAATTCTCCGTAATCAAAAAAGGGCAAAAATCCTGACTCACTTGGAAAACCCATTTGCAGTCCATTAATGGCAATTTATCAATTATTTAATGACAAATAACTAAAACCCACACAAAAGTCACAACCTATGTATTGTGGAGATGAATGATTCAGGCTAGAAATGGGGTATAATACTGATGATTACAACACTTGCAATGGTAGCAGGCTTACCTGTAATTATGTGCTGAGCCCATAACAGCTGTAGCTAAGCTCTCCTTGCCCACAAAACATACCTCCTTTGTCATTAAGTGTGCCTGACACTTTGCAGTCTCTGTTGGGGGCAGATGAAGGGGATTAGTTTTTTTAACAGCGTGTGTAGGTACTTTTCTTTTTTTTCTCACCCAGGTAATTGTGCTCTCCACAACTCTCCTGACGCCGCTTAACATTCTGGAGTTGCTGTTTGCCACAGACCGTCTCCAACCAGACATTGGGATCTGACAAGCAGAGGACCTGTCACAGAAGATGATCATCTCTCCACTCCAATGTCACACTCTTGCAGAACACATCAAACTTGTTCCCTTCTGTCCCTTTAGATATTCTTACAAAAATGAAATCCCCACAAATTACCCACGACCTTGATTTTGACATTACGGAAATTGCTTTGATAGCTGTCTGCAAAGTAGCTACACAAGGAGAGTACTTGGAAATCCGTTCATTTCTTTAGTGGCGTCAAATTAACATTGAGGTCCTCTTTATACAATAATGCTGCATTGAGCTGAAATCCTTTCTCTTCTGCTGACTGATATAAGTTACTCTTTCTGGCTGCTATGTAGGTGGGAAACTTTCATAGGAGTGTTGCAGAACAATTATAGAAAACTACAGCAACTTGTATTTTTAAGTGAGCTTTTCTCCAGTTTTTTTGTAGTATGTGCTTTTTAGGCCCCTTCTACGCTGCAATATAAAACCCAGATTATCTGCTTTAAACTGGATTATATGGCAGTGTAGACTCAGATAATCCAGTTCAAAGCAGATAATGTGGATTGTCTGCTTTGATAATCTGTATTATATGACAGTGTAGAAGGGGCCTCAGTTGGGTTGAGCAGGTCTTCAGAAAAAAAATACCAAGTCTACCGAAGCACCAAATATATTATTAAATGCATATGTCCTTGATGAAACATATATCTTAACGTCTTCTTCATAATCTTATTATTTGGGATATGTTGCTTCAAATATTGGGTAGATTTTCTAGTGGTAGGCATAAAATGAAAGGGGCTGACAATTGTTTTCTAACAATTCTCTATCTCCTATTAATCCAATGCAAAGTCACTCTCCCAGCTGGTGCTCTGTAAGTGCTACCCCATCTACTCAGGCCCCATCTGTATTACCATATTTTATTTATCATGTCAGAAGCAAACCGAGGATACAAGTTGTAATGTATTTGAAAATACAAAGTTAAAAAAACACAACAAGAACAACATGGCATTATACTAAATGTCCTTTGACCAATAGCTGGCCACTAGGAGTTCCTCTGGTGTTGCAATAAGAAGGTTCTCCATTGTGCATGTGGCAGGGCTCAGACTCCATTGTAAAAGGTGGTGTGTGGTTTGCTCTTCTCCACACTCTCATGTCATAGACTCCACTTTGCCATATACAATCCATAATCCTATTCAAAGCAGATATGTGAATTATCTGCTTTGATAATCTAGATTATACAGCAGTGTAGAAGAGGCCTCAGAAGATGAAAGTGTGGCTTTTGGTTGATAACTAGGCATTACAATATTATCCCAGTATGGTTGATTTCATGGGGATTGGATAGGCAAGTATCAAAATGAAGGTGTGTGATTCCTTTAGAACTGTGGTTCTCAACCTGTGGGTCCCCAGATGTTTTCGTCTTCAACTCCCAGAAATCCTAACAGTTGGTAAACTAGCTGGGATTTCTGGGAGTTGTAGGCCAAAACACCTGGGGACCCACAGGTTGAGAGCCATTGCTTTAGAAGTTTCAGAAATAAACCCTCCCAGGGGCTGGTCACTGGACCCCTAGTTTATCTGTTCAGTAACATTGAGTCCCCAGTGGCGCAGTGGATTAAACGGCTGAGCTGCTGAACTTGCTGACCAAAACGTCGGCGCTTCAAACCTGGGGGTTGGGGTGAGCTCCCGCTGTTAGCCCTAGCTTCTGCCAACCTAGCAATTTGAAAACATGCAAATGTGTGTAGATCCATAGGTCCTGCTCCGGCAGGAAGGTAACAGTGCTCCATGTAGTCATGCTGGCCACATGATCTTGGAGGTGTCTATGGACAACACCGACTCTTGGGCTTATAAATAGAGAAGAGCACGAACCCCCAGAGTCAGACACAACTAGACTTAATGTCAGGGGAAAACATTTATCTTTTAAAATTGAGTGATGAAACTACTCCTGGTCCTTAGCATTTCAAAACAAATACTTCCTACTTAGAAAACGCAGGTCAGACAAAAAGGGTTCTGTCTAGCATTCCTGATGCCCTGATTTTCTGTCTAAATGAAGCCTCCCTTTCCTAGTCCATTGAATATTATGGCCTTAGAGCTTTACTCATCCCAAAATACAGAACAATATGTTAATTATTCTGCCCCATCTCTTGCCACCAAAGGTGAACCATCTTTGAGTCCTCTGAGGATATTCCAGCCACAAATGGGAGTATTGCCAGGCTGCCTGGGGGTTTACTCAATGGAATATGAATGTGTCTTTACTTTGCATTTTCTTTCTTTCCATTTATATAAGGAGCAGATTGTAGAAAGATATAATGCCAAGGCTATGGCTAATCATTTTCTTGGAGTTTAGTTTCTGAATGACAGCGGTGAACAGCTAGGTTGGCATATGTCGTGTTTTCAAAACTAACAAGCTGGGATATTGTGTACTTTATTATTGTACATTTGATTTTACTTTAAGCAAGTAGCAATATTTTTGTTGAAGTTCGAAGTTGAGGGATATAGCTAGATACTTGCCTTTATTAGCCTAACCCAGTGGTTCTCAACCAGTGGGTCCCCAGATGTTTTGACCTTCAACTCCTAGAAATCCTAATATCTGGCAAATTGGCTGGGATTTCTGGGAGTTGTAGGCCAAAACCCCTGGGGACCCACATGTTGAGAACCACTGGTCTAACCCATTCCAGCAGCCTTTTGTTTTTGACAAAATGTTACCAAGGCCATTAACAGATGCAGGTTGTCCTTTTTAGAAAGGCTTTTCATTGTGTGGCCATCTAAATTTGACTGTAATGTGACACAGAAAAGAACAAAGGCGTACTTTGGAAACATTACTCAGAGAAAGAGAGGCACCTTTGTGTGTTTACCCATAGCGATATTCATTGGATGTGCTGTCAGTGTGCCACGTATGATAGATGGATGACAAATGAGCCAAAGCTATTTATCTAATCTGCTTAGGGAGGAAAAGCAAAAGGTAGCAGTTTCCATGGTTACCATTCCATTTCTTCCACATTGTGTTAATCGAGTCTATTTTGAGTATGTTTTTTCAAGCAAGAAATCATGCATAGCACAGAAACCATGCCTGTCACTGATGTCTTCTTGTCAAACGGTGGTGGGTTTCCTTAGATGAACCGATCTTCTGTAAGGGTGCAATGTGTTCATAGTTGGCATCACTCTGCTATGGAAGTTTTGAAGCAGAACTGTGTGGATGGATTAACTCCATCCTCCTTGAAGGAGTATTCCTTTACAGTGCTTAGTCTGACACTTAACTTGAAGTGACAAAATAGAAGAGTGCCGATTCACAAAACCATAGTATATTGCATGTCCACAGGATACTGCACCATGCGCAACTCATGCAAAACTTCCAAAGGATCTATTACCTTACATCAGTGGTTCTCAACCTATGGGTCCCAGATGCTTTGGCCTTCAACTCCCAGAAATCCTAACAGGTGACCAAAAAGTCACCTTTTTCTGGCTGCGATTTCTGGGAGTTGTAGGCCAAAATACCTGGGGACCCACAGGTTGAGAAGCACTGCCTTACATTAATAATCCCCAAAAGGCAGATTTGTGTCTTAATTGTGGCATCTCAGTGTGGTATAGCAAAAAGAGCCCTCTGCTTAAGATGGGAGATATCACTCTGTTGTTACTAATGTTACCAAGAGCAACTCAATGATGGTGTAGTACAGTGGGTCCCCAGATGTTTTGGCTTTCAACTCCCAGAAATCCTAACAGCTGGTAAACTGGCTGAAATTTCTGGGAGTTGTAGGCCAAAACACCTGAAGACCAACAGGTTGAGAATCACTGGTGTAGTATAAAGATGAGCAAAGTGTGTCCTACCGATGTTGGTCTGCGTTCATCATAATCGGTTATTCTGGAAAATATGTGGCAACACCTGGAGGGCCTCACTTTGCCCACCATTGCTCAAATATCTCCAAAAAGTACCACGTTTTTGGAACAGAGCAAAGAAAGCTACACTTTGTAATACTGGATCTCCAAAGTTATATGATTTCACAGGAGGCAAATGGAGAGAGGGGGCAAATGAGAAGTGGTTTTGCACAAGCATTCCTACAGCTGTTGTATCCTGGAAGAGGCAAGAACTAATTGAACCTCCCTGGTGGTACAGCAGGTTAAACCGCTGAGCTGCTAAAGTTGCTGACCAAAAGGTCAGCAGTTTGAATCCGGGGAGCGGGGATGAGGTCCCACTGTTAGCCCCAGCTTCTGCCAACCTAGCAGTTTAAAAACATGCAAGTGTGAGTCAATCAATAGGCATCGCTTCTGCGGGAAGGTAACTGTGTTCTACGCAGTCGTGCCGGTCACAATCTTGGAGACGTCTACAGACATCACCAGCTCTTCGGCTTAGTAATGGAGATGAGCACCATCCCCAGAGATGGACATGACTAGACTTAATGTCAAGGGGAAACCTTTACCGTTAGTGATACCACATTCACATGTATGGTCAGTGATCTAACCAACGTCTCTAAATTCTCCTGTGACTTTTTCATGCCTTTCAGCAGCATGGGCTTTGCTATCGCCATCTGATTGTTTTGACTTTGGAGCAACTGCAGATGAAAACACAGCAATCATATGAGAAAACATTGTTTAATTATGAAACAAATTTTTGAAGTTGTGTTCTATGTAAGTTGCTATCAGTAAAAAAAATAAATTACAGCTTAAAGAAAGAACATGTTTGTGTGTTATTTTTTTTTTAAAAAAAAAAGTGCACTGGGGGAATTGGGTCAGGCCAAATCCTGCCGGCTGTGTGACAAGCCCAATGATTCCGTTTTTGTACAACCACCATAACTGCAAATGACAGACGTATGCATCAGTGGGATGTTCTTCATGCACTAGCTGAAGATATGGCTCAACCAAGAAAATACCAGTTTCATAGACAATAGTGAAAGAAAAAGAGAGAGAAATCATACTAGACTGAAAGGAAAGGAAGTTATGTTCATGACCAGAGCACTGAAGTAGTATTTCACAATAATTGTGATCAATCCAATCCAAGACAAATTCAAAGATCACCCTGAAAGTAAAGTCAACACAGCATCAGATGGCCAGTCTTTGAAGCTTGATCATGACACTATTTCAGACTTTAAGAGTAAACTTTATCTGTAAAAATGTACACCAAACCACCTTTTTTTGGTACAAAATGTCTCAAAAGTACAATCACTTGCTAATGTCCAGTAGCTTTTACACTGATGGGTCTTGTTTTGCTGAATCAGTGAGAAATATGCCCCTAAACCACATAATTTAAGGCTCAAGAGAGCCTTAAATTCAATGCAAAAGGTATTTGTAACGGATGTAAACACAGGTGGTTCCCCATTAGAAAGGTCCCATTCTAAGTATCTCTGCCCTGTCCTCCACTCTCATTGAAGTGACAGAATAGAGCCGATATCAACATGATGCAAGCTCCACTACAAAAGATGAAAGTATTGTCAGTTTTGTCCAATCAGTGTTCCACTTTTAAGGTCTTGACCACTTCTTCAAGACCTTGTTCAAACGTCAGTGTTGCTCTTCCAATACACAATGTCCACACCTGTTTAAACAACATCTGAACTCTCTTGACTGTCTCTCGTTCCTCTTCGGAAGCTGTAATACCAGCAATTCATGTTCCAAAGTTGAAACTCTATGATAATGAACTGGGGAAAGAAAGAAAAAACCCTCCCATGTAGTTTGAGCTGTCACACTGACGTAACAGTCCTCACTTTGGCAGACAAGGCTTGCTTAAACCTCCTCTTGAGATCCTGCATGTTGGGCGATTTTGGTCTTGGGATGAGGGAGCTTCTTCTCTTCTCTGGTGTGCTGATGGTTTGTTGCTTGCAGACATCTTTGCACAGGCTGTGAAAGGCATTGAAGACTTCCTTATAGTTCTCGCTGACAGACACCTCATAGAAAGTACAACCCAGCATGCTAGCCATCTGAAGTCCGTGTTGGGGTTCCACCTGTTTAATATGGAGGAGGTCTGCTTTGTTGGCTACCACCACAACAGGCACTTTGTTTCCGGGGTGCAAGTGGCGTATGTGCTGGTGGAAGTGACCGAGCAGTTCATAACTCTTATAGTCTGTGATCGAAAACACTATCACAATGGCATCTGCCCAGCGAATGCATCTGTTCAGCTGCTCATTGCATTCCAGGTTGTGTCCGTGGATCTGAAAACAAGAGCAAGACAATGGGAATATTATCTGCTTGCAAAGGAAGAACTGAAAGCAACCACGTTTCAGGTTACAGCCTCTACGGGATGCCAGTGTATGAGATAACATTAATATTGCATGCTCTACAAATATTTAGTTCTTCTTCCTTCATAAAACTGATTTGTCTAGTTGCAAAGAAAGAAAGAAAAATTATTCCAAAGTTTTCCACATATTCAAGTGGAAAATTGACCCCCGTCGTACTGTATATGGAGAGGAAAGATTTTGTCGTGCCACAGAATGGGAAATTAACTGGCTAGACAGCAAGGCGGGAGTGGAGCGAGGAAAGAACAAAGGTATGAGCTGGAAAGACTAAAGTTGGAGAGTTGCCCAGTTCAAAAAGGCAAAATTTGACCTTACTCGTGTCTATACATTCAAACTTTCCACAGTATAAGATCAACTCTTAACCAATTTTAATGAGCCCAGCTGCTGGGTCTGCGAGTTTTTTGTTTCTCTTGTGTGTGTTTATGAAACTAAAGCTGATTAGGCTCCAGCAATAAAATTTCTTTCCAGATTTCCAGCGCACTTTGCTAGCACAGTAAAAACGAACTGCTCTTAACACATTAGCAACTGTTCCATTTAAGAACAGCAGCCTTCCTCAACAAGATGGTTATGTTCGAGTGGACAAAAGTTCAGTTGAAATTGTGGGTTGTTTTCTTTTACTGTCAAGGGGCTATACACAGACCGTTTGTCAAGCACGGACTGTTTACAACACTAAGTTACCAGCAACAAAAGCCTTTTCAGTGCAGCCAGAAAAACTCCATGTCTAAAGCTAGAACTGCTCTGAATGAACAGATCAACTAATGTATTTAATGTATAACATTTTAAACTATGTCTTCAGGCTTGCCATGTAAGCTGCCCTGAGTCCCTTCGTGGAGATGGAGGTGGGATACAAAAATAAAGCTAGTATTATAACTACAGTAGAGTCTTGCTTATCCAACATAAACAGGCCGGCAGAACATTGGATATGCGAAAATGTTGGATAATATGGAGAGATTAATGAAAAGCCTATTAAACGTCAAATTACGTTATGATTTTACACATTAAGCACTAAAACATCATGTTTTAAAATAAGTCTGCCACTTGTTTGGGAGCATGGCTGCACTTGTGTTGTTGTTGGGCATGTTGGCCCACTGCGCGTTGCTACCTAGAGAAGCAGCTGTGGATCCGGGTGGGAGACAGACTGCGTTCGATAATACAGAACGTTGGATGAGCGAAGGTTGGATAAGTGAGACTCTACTGGTTTTTTTCAAAAGGTATCAACGTTGAGGTGTCCTCTGAATTGGGCATCAACAAGTAGGCAAAAATGTCAACTCACCTGTACTCCAGGAGTGTCCTGGACTTGAATTGCAAACAGCTCTCCATCAATTTCAATCTGTCTGCTGTATAAATTACCTAGGAATAAAGATGTATTTGATCACAACTGAGTTCACAGACATGACTAAAATATAAATAAAAAGTTAAATTTTGGGAATTTATTGGCCTATGTCAGGCGTGGGCAAACTTCAGCCCTCCAGATGTTTTGGACTTCAACTCCCATAATTCCTGTTAGGAATTGTGGGAGTTGAAGTCCAAAACACCTGGAGGGCTAAAGTTTGCCCATGCCTGGCCTATGTTGTTCAGGTAGAAGACACACTGCCATCAACTGGGAATGCATTAAATACATTATATTTCCATTATAGACTGGCAGCACAATCCTATGTACTGCATAGGCAGAACTGGCAACCTGCATGCATTGTTAGGACTGGCAAGCAAAATGACTAATATGTGGAGGTAAGCTTCAAAGCATCAATATATAAAACGAATAGGCACAAATAGAATACATATAATTTGAATAAAAATACATTAGCTGATACTTCCAGAAGTATCCAGGCTGGCTTATAAATTTTACCTTTCTAAGCAAAATCACAACTAATGCTAAGAACAAGATAATTTATTCTCAGTCCATTTTACAGGTCACGTCCCAAAAAAGTGGAGCATATTCCATAGGTGAAAAGCTTTGCTGGTACTTATATTTTGTCCCACTGAAAGTGCTTCACTTTTGCTAGAACATGCCCACACTTTCTTTTAACAGGGCAAGATTTTGTACAGCAATAAAACACATTCCCCTCAAATCAAAGTGGTTTTTAATCATTTCAGTAGCAATTTGAGAACATACTACAAGTCACTTCTGGTGTGAGAGAATTGGCTGTCAACAGGGACGTTGCCCAGGAGGCGCCTGGATGTGTTACCATCCTGCTGGGAGGCTTGCACAACTGATTCTGGATTCATTGTCTTCCCTCTTCCCATTAATATTAACAACTCATATTTAATACAAATGCTCTTTGCTATAAATAGACTACTTTCTCCCCTTCCAGTGTGGTCAAGCAGATTCAGAGCACATGAACCAACGTCTGTAGCCTTGCCTACAGAACAAGTGACAACACCACTGAAAAAATGTAACAGGTAAGAGGCTGTATCTTGAATTAAAACAAGAAGTGGGTTCTACTGAGACTTCAGCTGGATCAACACTGCCCAGTATCCCAGAATGTGACCCCAGATTATCTGCTTTGAACTGGATTATATGAGTCTAGATATGCCAGATAATCTGGGACAATTGAAATTAGATCCTGGGATATAGTGTAGATCTAGCCTTCATCATAAATGTTTGTTCTATGGTTATATATCAGATGTGGGTTAGAACTCACTCACACACAGAAACACAACCCAAATCAAAACTTAATTTCGCAGAAATCCATTTTTCAGATTTATTCTAAAACATTGGGTGGTTGGGTGCTGTGTATTGTCTTAAGGCAGAATCACAGCTTTTGCCTTTAGACAAAAGTTCTGCCGTGTGCCGGCTGAACTGCTGACCTGAAGGTTGGGTTGCTGATCTGAAGGTTGGCCGTTCGAATCTGCGAGATGGGGTGAGTTCCCATCTGTCAGCTCTAGCTTGCGGGGTCATGAGAGAAGCCTCCCAGCAGGATGGGAACACATCTGGGCATCCCCTGGGCAACGTCTCTGTAGACAGCCAATTCTCTCACACCAGTATGTTCTCAAGTCGCTTCTGACACGATTAAAAAAAACAGCTTCTGGAAACCCCCATATCTTGGGGATTAGCTGCTTTTGGAAAACTTTCCTACCCCACCTACTCAAAGGTGCTTTCCACGGAAGGACCTTCCTTCCTTGTCTGTTTTGTTTTTCTGGAGAACACAAACTATTTTGGCACGGAAATCAAACTTATTAACATAACAACTTTGATCACCCAGAAAGATAGGGGTGGAACTATGCGAAACTGGGGCTTAATGCCACAGCCTTTAACCTAGAATTTACTTTCCTTTACTGATGTATATCTGTCAGAATGCGGAACAAGGGAAAGGTTTAAGAATAAAAGGGAGTCAGCACAACAATCTGGCTGATGGGTTGCTGTGAGTTTTCCGGGCTGTATGGCCATGTTCCAGAAGCATTCTCTCCTGACATTTCGCCCACATCTATGGCAGGCATCCTCAAAGGTTGTGAGGTCTGTTGGAAACCAGGCAAGTGGGATTTATATATCTATGGAATTTCCAGGGTGGGAGACAGAACTCTTGTCTGTTTGAGGCAGGTGTGAATGTTGCAATTGGCCACCTTGATTAGCACTGAATAACCTTTCAGTTTCAAGGTCTGGCTGTTTTCTTGACAGGGGAATCTTTTGTTGGGAGGTATTAGCTGGCCCTTATTATCTCCTGTCTGGATTCCCCTGTTTTCAGAGTGTTGTTCTTTATTTACTGTCCTGATTTTAGAGTTTTTTAAATATTGGTAGTCAACTTTTGTTCATTTTCATGGTTTCCCCCTTTCTGTTGAAATTGTCCCCATGCTGGTGGATTTCAGTGGCTTCTCTGTGTAGTCTGACATGGTGGTTGTCAGAATGGTACAGCTATTACCCTGATTGTTTCTTGTCTACGAATCACCATGTCAGACTACACAGAGAAGCCACTGAAATCCACAAGCATGGGGACAATTTCAACAGAAAGGAAGAAATCATGAAAATGAATAAAATTTATAAATAAAGAACAATACTCAGAAAACAGAGGGATTTCAGTCAGGAAACAATCAGGGTCAGATAACAAAGGATCCCTTAGGCAGGAAGCAGCCAGGCTTTGAAGCTATTCAGTGTTAATCAAGGTGGCCAACTGCAACATTCAGCACTCATAATGTGCACCTTGCTAATCCACTATTGCAACCTCATTGTTTTTAATTTGATGTTTTAATTCTGTGTTGTGTTTTTTCACCTATTGTGTATATTTTATTATTGGTTTTTGTTTTTGTCCTTTGATGTTTTATATTTTATCATTGCTTGTATTTTGATTTTGCTGTAAGCAGCCCCAAGTCCCCTTCGGGGGAGATGGAGGCGGGATATAAATAAACTTATTATTATTATTATTGGAATAGTTCCCATGTTTATCTCCTTCTTAGTTCCTTATCTGTGATTACATTCTCAGGTATCTCTTGACTTCATTCCTCAATATATGCACTTTATGGCCCAGGTTTTTATGCGCTTTTCATGTTTTTATTCAATCTATGTTTTATTGATTTGTTATTGATAAGTTTTTATCGACTCGTTTTACTTGATGTGCTTTACTATGTCTGTTATGTATGGGCTTGGCCCCATGTAAGCTGTACCGAGTCCCTTCAGGGAGATTGGTATTAAAATAAAGTCGATTATTATTATTATTATTATTATTATTATTATTATTATTATTATTATTATTATTATTATCACTTGCCTCAAACAGACAAGAGATCTTTCTCCCACCCTAGACATTTCACAGGAGAGAGTGCTTCTGGAACATAGCCATACAACCTGGAAAACTCACAGCAACCCAGTGATTCCAGCCATGAAAGCCTTTGACAACACAATCTGCCTGATTTTTTTAAACAGCAGAAGTGTTTTTCTTTGAAGATGACACTCGCACAGAATAAGACTGTTCATGAATTCTCTTTGTCCTTCAGAAGACATGATGAATGTGCAGCCAGACAGACAGTGGGGGGTTCCCGTATTTCAAAAGCAAATTCGCTAAGCGGAGCTCTATAGAATGGTTTTTCAGGGAGGGAGAAACATCAAAGCTTCATTGAAGCTTCTTCCCAGAGGTCAAAATACATCCAACTGATATACACCGAACCAAGCAGAGAAAACAGGTGTCCTTCCTTACCTGCATTGCGTTCATAGTCCCCAATGAATCGCTTTGTGAGAAATCTCACCACCAGGGCTGGAATGAAAACAGAAGAATGCAGATCAGGGAAGAAAAGGGAGAGAGAGAGAGAACCTTATCTGGCCACAACTACAATTTCCATCTAACCCCCAAAAGCATAACATCTGAACATTTATAGTTAATTCATTAATAAGGACCGGCAAATTTTTAGATTGTGATTTGTACTGCGATATTTTATATAATGTGGAAATTTAATACTTTATTTTTTTTTCAAAGGAGTGGTGGAAGAAACTCCATTTTCAATCCACCTGCCCACAACACCAACATCCTAGGCTGGATCTACACTGCCCTCTATCCCAGGATCTCATCCCAGATTTTCTGATTTGAACTGCATTATATGAGTCTCCACTGCCATATAATCTGGGATGAGAAGATAATCTGGGATCAGATCCTGGGATATAGGGCAGTGTAGAAGGGGCCCCAGAATTTGTAATTTCATGTCTGTTATTACAGTAGAGTCTCACTTATCCAACACTCGCTTATCCAACGTTCAGGATTATCCAACACATTTTTGTAGTCAATGTTTTCAATATACAGTAGAGTCTCACTTATCCAACATAAACGGGCCGGCAGAAGGTTGGATAAGCGAATATGTTGGATAATAAGGAGGCATTAAGGAAAAGCCTATTAAACATCAAATTAGGTTATGATTTTACAAATTAAGCACCAATACATCATGTTATACAACACATTTGACAGAAAAAGTAGTTCAGTACGCAGTAATGCTATGTAGTAATTACTGTATTTACGAATTTAGCACCAAAATATCATGATATATTGAAAACATTGACTGCAAAAATGCGTTGGATAATCCAGAACGTTGGATAAGCGAGTGTTGGATAAGTGAGACTCTACTGTATTGTGATATTTTGGTGCTAAATTCATAAATACAGTAATTACTACATAGCATTACTGCGTATTGAACTACTTTTTCTGTCAAATTCGTTGTATAACATGATGTTTTGGTGCTTAATTTGTAAAATCATAACCTAATTTGATGTTTAATAGGCTTTTCCCTAATCCCTCCTTATTATCCAACATATTCGCTTATCCAACGTTCTGCCGGCCCGTTTATGTTGGATAAGTGAGACTCTACTGTAATAGAATTGTTTGGTTCTGTCTCATGATGTTGTTTATAATGTTTACTATGTTTAACTTTGTTGTATGGTGTTTTTGGACAACGGAATGTTTTTTATGTTCATGTTGGAAACCGCCCAGAGTCCTCTTGAGGAGATAGAGCGGTATATAAATAAAGTTTATTACAGGATTGTTGTGTGCTTTCTGGGCTGTATAGCCATGTTCCAGAAGCATTCTATCCTGGCATTTAACCCCACTTGCCTAGTTTCCAACAACTCACAACCTCTGAGGATGCTTGCCATAGTTGTGATTGAAACGATAGGAGAGAATGCTTCTGGAACATAGCCATACAGCCCAGAAAACACACAAAAACCCTGTGATTCTGGCCATGAAAGCTAAGTTAGGAGAAGGCATCCTTTCCTATTACATGCTGTTCCCAAGAAGAACAGCTCACATAATCTTGGGTCTAGAAGTCAAGAGGATTTAATCTATCCAATGATTAGCACTGAATAGCCTAGAAGTTTCGAAGCCTGGCTGTTTCCTACCTGGGGGACAATTTCAACTGAAACCATGAAAATGAACCATGAAACCAAGAAACCATGAAAATGAACAAAATCTGGCTACCAGTATTTTAAAAAGTCTAAAATCAGGACAGTAAATAAAGAAAAACACTCTGAAAACAGGGGAATTCCATACAGGAAACAATCAGGCTAGCTAACAACTCCTAACAAAGGATTCCCCCAAGGCAGGAAGAAGACAGGCTTTGAAGCTGCAATGCTAATCAAGGTGGCCGATTGCAACATTCACACTTGCTTCTAACAAACAAGATTTCTTTCTCACACCCTGAATATTCCATAGATAAATAAGCCCCACTTGCCAGTTTCCAACAGACCTCACAACCTCTGAAGATGCCTGCCATAGATACGGGCAAAACATCAGGAGATAATGCTTCTGGAACATGGCCATACAGCCCTCCAAGGTCATGTGGCCAGCATGACTGCATGGAGCATCATTACCTTCCCATCGGAGCAGTATCTATTGATCTACTCACATTTGCATGCTTTCGAAATGCCAGGTTGGCAGAAGCTGGGGCTAACAGTGGGAGCTTAGCTGACTCTGCAGATTCGAACCGCTGACCTTTTGGTCAACAAGTTCAGCAGCAGTCTGCTGTGCCAGCAGGGGCTCCTATAGGTTTGTTCCGATGTTGAATTTGTATGTAAATTGGAACAGGTATATTTTGTAAGCCTAACTCCAGCCAAATAGATATAGATGTAGAGATAGAGATGCAGAAATAGAGATGTAGATAGAGCTATAGAGACATAGAGGCAGAGACATAGATGTAGACAGAGCTATAGAGACATAGAAGCAGAGGCATAGAGGCAGAGACATAGATGTAGATAGAGCTATATAGATGTAGAGACATAGAGGCAGACACATAGATATAGATAGAGATATAGCTTTGGATTGCATAGGGAAGGGTGAACACTCCTGTGGTATTTCTTTTGCTACCTGTGCCCCTGTTCAGAAGATTTCCCCTCACTTTCTGTCCCTGTGAGAATGTTGAAATATTGGGTTGTTGTGAATCTTCCAGGCTGTATGGCCATGTCCTAGAAGCATTCTCTCCTGACGCTTTGCCCACAACTATGGCAGGCATCCTCAGAGGTTGAGGGGTCTCAACCTCTCAACCCACAGTTGTGGGAGAAACGTCAGGAGAGAATGCTGGTGGTATTATTATTATTATTATTATTATTATTATTATTAGGCTTGTTGTGGAAACAAGGATAGGTGAGAAAGCCTCAGTGGAGACACCCTTTCCCCAGGATCACTCTTTCTGGGGTGAATTTCCCTTCTCAAAGGTACAGTAGAGTCTCACTTATCCAACACTTGCTTATCCAACGTTCTGGATTATCCAACGCATTTTTGTAGTCAATGTTTTCAATATATTGTGATATTTTGGTGCTAAATTCATAAATACAGTAATTACTACATAGCATTACTGCGTATTGAACTACTTTTTCTGCCAAATTTGTTGTCTAACATGATGTTTTGGTGCTTCATTTGTAAAATCATAACCTAATTTGATATTTAATAGGCTTTTCCTTAATGCCTCCTTATTATCCAACATATTCGCTTATCCAACATTCTGCCAGCCCGTTTATGTTGGATAAGTGAGATTCTACTGTACATTTCTCTCCCTTCCTGTTGTCTCAGCCCCATCTTTAACTATTTTTTTTCCGTGTCAGGAGCAACTTGAGTTGCTTCTGGAGCGAGAGAATTGGCCGTCTGCAAGGACGTTAACCAGGGGACGCCCGGATGTTTTGATGTTTTTACCATCCTGGTGGGAGGCTTCTCTCATGTCCCCTCATGGAGCTGGAGCTGATAGAGGGAGCTCACCCGCGCTCTCCCAGGGTGGGATTCGAACCTGGCAGCTTTCAGGTCAGCAACCCAACCTTCAAGTCACGAGGCTTTAGTCCACTACGCCATCGGGGTCTCCATCCCTAACTATGAGTAAGGCGGGCGTTTGTAACCACAACAACAACAATACTACTACTCCACGGGAAAGGTGTATGTGGATGGAAGCCCTGAGCACCCAGAAGGGAAAGAAGATAAGATACGCAAGGATCTGTGTGGAGGCTCCTTACCGGTCTTGCCCACTCCACTGGCTCCCACCACGGCGATCTTGATGAGCCGAGGCCGGCCAGCCCCGCAGCCCTCTCCGCTGGTGGCGTGGCCAGACTGTGGGTACTCCGAGATGGTCCCCATGTTCTGGATCAGGCGCATCGCAGCTGCTGCTGCAAAGCCCAAGGTGGATCGGGACGGAGAGAAATGAACAGGAGCCAGAGCAGCGTCGCCAGAGACTTCCCTGCCGCCGCGGAGCGCCGCCGGCTCTTTTCTCCCCGCTCCCGCCGGCTCCGCCTCCTCCTGCTTCCTGGGAAAGGCTTGGGCCCGCCCTCCCTCCAATAGGAACTCGCCTGCCATTCCCCCGCCTGTCTCTAGCCGCCCGCCCTTGTTGACTGACTTAGAGAAGCGTCCCTCCCACTGCAGCCCATGGGGTTGACTCCTCTGCCTCAAATGGAATCAGGTCCTGGCTGATTGGGGAGCTGAGCTGTGTCTAGCCCTGGATGGGACATTGCCAATGGTTATCAAGAACGGTAACCAGGAAATCAGAAGACGTTTACTTCTTGGGAGGAGAGCAATGGCCAACCTTGATAAAATAGTGAAGAGCAGAGACATCACACTGGCAACAAAGGTCCGCATAGTCAAAGCAGTGGTATTTCCCTTAGTAATCTATGGATATGAGAGCTGGACCATAAGGAAGGCTGAGCGAAGGAAGATAAGACACTTTTGAACTCTGGTGCTGGAGGAAAATCCTGAGAGCGTCTTGGACCGCAAGAAGATCCAACCAGTCCATCCTCCAGGAAATAATGCCCGGCTGCTCACTGGAGGGAAAGATATTAGAGGCAAAGTTGAAGTATTTTGGCCACATCATAAGAAGACAGGAAAGCTTGGCCTCACACCTCTGAGGATGCCTGCCATAGATGTGGGCGAAACGTCAGGAGAGAATACTTGTGGAACATGGCGACACAGCCCGAAAGACATACAACAACCCTGTGATCCCGGCCATGAAAGCCTTCAACAACACAAGCTTGGAAAAGATCATGATGCTGGGGAAAATGGAAGGAAAAAGGAAGAGAGGCCAACCAAGGGCGAGATGGATGGACGGTATCCTTGAAGTTACTGGCTTGACCTTGAAAGAACTGGGGGCGGCGACGGCCGACAGGAAGCTCTGGCATGGACTGGTCCATGAGGTCACAAAGAGTTGGAAACGACTATGCGACTGAGAGAGAGACCAAGAATGGTTAGGCTACTTTTCAAATCAAGGAATTAGCAAAAACACCTATGAAATCTATTGGAGTCAGGTTGGCAAGGGACCCCAGTTTCCTCAGTTTTCACCTGCTTTGTTGTTGTTTATTCGCTCAGTCACGTCCGATTTTTCGTGACCTCATAGACCAGTCCACGCCAGAGCTCCCTGTCGGCTGTTGCCACCCCCAGTTCCTTAAAGGTCGAGCCAGTCACTTCCATCCATCTCGCCCATCCATCTCTAATATCCTTCCCTCCAGTGAGCAGCCGGACATTATTTCCTGGAGGATGGACTGGTTGGATCTTCTTGCAGTCCAAGGCACTCTCAGAATTTTCCTCCAACACCACAGTTTGAAAGTGTCTATCTTCCCTTGCTCAGCCTTTCTTATGATCCAGCTCTCGCATCCATAGGTTACTATATGCAATCCACCCACCCGCCCATTCTGCACCTTAGGCTTTGCCTACCATATTTTGGAAGTTTCCACTATGTCATCTAGTGCTACTATTGCAATGTAAATCGGTAGAAAGGTAGGTAATGATAGTATGAATGATCAAAACGTGGTTTAAATAGTGCTTGCAGTTCTGGAGGGATTTTAATTTTGCTTCTCATAGGCTTTATTGCGGATTGATGACGATAAATGGAAGCTCTTACATGTGCCCACGATCCAGAGTCACCTGCAGAACAATAACATGCCACTCAGGTTTGCAGAACAAAAATACAGGAACTTTACTAATTCCAAGAGATAAAAAATAGTATTTACAATAGTCCCTCTGATCGTTAACAGAAGTCCACAATCATAAACAGTCCTTTCTCAGTCCACAAATCTGCATCAGAGAAGAATACAGTCCTGGTTCTTCTCCCTCTTTCCTCTGCGGCAAACAGGCCTTAAAATAGAAGGCCTCTCTGAGTACACTGTTCCCTTCACCGGCAGTACTCAGTCAGCACTGGGAAAAAAACTTGTCCAAACTGGTTCTGTAGCAGCAGAACAGAAACAGTATCAAATCAATAACCAGATCTTTGCAAGCTCAGCCAGTTGGCTTCATGCACTTCATTTTCTAGTTCACACACACAGCACAGTGCCTTTGCAAACCATGACAGACTTGGCATGGGGATTTGTTTAACCAGTTAAAATTCAGGAGTAAATTTGATTGGTTTTTTTACCTAAAATTTTTGGGGTGTTTTCAACTCCTAAAGCACCCCCTTGGTTATGGGCATGCTGGCTGATTGTGGAAGCTGAACTGGGTCTGGCCCTGGTTAGTCCTTGGATGGGAGATCACCAATGTTTAGCAGGAGCTGTTCAGCATGGCAATGTCTTCAGTTGTTAAACTGAACCTATTTTCTCTGATCTGTTAGGAACAGAGAATATGCCAGTGCATAAAAACAGCAGTTTCAGAAGTGTTCTTTTCTGTTGCCCAAAATATTTATTCTTTCCAATAAAACAACTTGTTTATGTCATGCACTCAAGAGATAAAAATGAAGTAGGCATTGGTAAAAATAACGTATTTGGTTTACTCACAACCTTCATGTGTTCAGCATAACACAGGTACATAGCTTATCAGTCCAGTCTCAGATATGAGATAGTTTCTCTGTGTGCCAACACAGGGCATCTTTCTTACAACCATCAAGCATTTGCTCTTAGCACTCCAAAGTCTAAGGAGTCGTCTCAGATCAAATCATGTGGTCTGCAGCCCCTCTCACAACTTCTCAGGAAACATAGAGCAAAAGAAGCTGCATACCAGAAAATACATACAAAACAGTAAGTAAGCAGAATCGTAGATTAACAAATTACTAGAAGAGGCTTGAAAAAGGTTGTAATTTCCAACATTCAGGGAGTTATCCTTAAGCGAGGCACTAGCTGTCTTCTTTTTAGCAGAGAAGACTAAAGACCATGTGAAACTACAACTCCCAGGATTCTATAATATTGATCCAGGGCAATTAAAGTGGTATCCACAGATTCAACCAACCAGGTCTCGAAAATATTTTTACAAAATCCAAAAATGAAACCTTGATTTTGTTATTTTATATAAAATATAGCCTTTTACTACATCATTGTATATAACACTATGTAACATAATTTTTGTTCCTGAGTTATAAATGTCATTTCCTAATTGGTTCTATCATAAAAACATGGAAAAAGTTTATTAAGCTGCAAAAACTTTGTTTTTGCATGACATCTTGCAGCACATTTTGTTATAGTTTTTCAATGAATATCTCATTGAGTCTTAACCAATTCAACATACTTTGTGGCAGCCACAAAAACGAAATTTCTGGAGTATAACTTTCAAAGTAAATACCACACAATTAAACAGAAAATAATGCTTTTGAACCAGGAACACAAAATCTTTCACATTTTGTTACATAGTGTAATGTTTGTTTCATTGTTCAGATTCTATGGGTTCTGGGAGACTTTCTGTAAAGTACAGTAGAGTCTCACTTATCCAACATCCGCTTATCCAACGTTTTGGATTATCCAATGCATTTTTGGAGTCAATGTTTTCAATATATCATGATATTTTGGTGCTAAATTCATAAATACAGTAATTACTATGTAGCATTACTGCATATTGAACTACTTTTTCTGTCAAATTTGTTGTATAACATGATGTTTTGGTGCTTAATTTGTAAAATCATAACCTAATTTGATGTTTAATAGGCTTCTCCTTAATCTCTCCTTATTATCCAACATATTCACTTATCCAATGTTCTGCTGGCCCGTTTATGTTGGATAAGTGAGACTCTACTGTATTCAGATTTTGGTAAATGGTGTAATGAGACTTGAGTATCGATGGATTTCAATATCCATGGAGTCCTGGAATCAAACCCAAGCAGATACTAAGGGCCCACTATAATAACAGTGTCCTACTGTAGCCATTGGAGGCACCGGTGGCATAGCGGGTTGAACCACTGAGCTGCTGAACTTGTTGACTGAAAGGTTGGCGGTTTGAATATGGGAGCAGGGTGAGCTCCCACTGTTAGCCCCAGCTTTTGCCAACCTTCAGTTTAGAAATGGAGATGAGCACCAGCATCCACAGTTGGACTCAACTAAACTTAATGTCAGGGAAAAACCATTATCTTTTCCTTTAATGTATCCATTTGCACATCCAGTGAAAGTGGCCCCAGACAACTTGTAAAAACAAGCATGAGGCATGTTGTTCTTGTTCTTGTTGCTGTTATGGACCTTTAAATCATCTCTAAGGCAAACTTATCATCAGATTTTCTTGGCAAGATTCGTTCAAAGGGGATTTGCCGTTGCCATTGCCTGAAGTTGAAAAAATATGATTTGTCTAAAGTTACCCAGTGGGTTTCCATGGTCAAGTGAGGACTTTCTCGAAGGATAAGCATAACTCGCTTGAGAGTTCGCCAGTGTTTCTGGCTCAATTCCAGTTCTGCATACATTTGCTCAGAAGACAAATCTCATTAAATGAGATTTGCATCCAAGATTTCACTCTGCATCATTTAGGTCTGTTTTATTGCTGGGCAGGAAACTGTATTATTCTGTGGCAAAGCAACACCAAACAAACAGGTATCACCTTACAGAGGAGCATGATTTATTACGGCAAAAACTAGGAACCATTTACAAAACCAAAGCATTGATGTCCATGATTGCTTATAACAAAAGGTTGACAGTTTCCATGAGTTGTGGTCAGATTATCTTCTCTCCCGAAACTAGTAGGACATTGTCACTGTATTACAAACAGGAACACAACAGCACAGCATCACTGTGCATCAGGAAGGGTGTTTCTGCTTCAAAACAGGGCAATTGCACCATGTATGCCTTGCTTACAAAATAGTGTTTTATGGTGAATGCAGTGGTGAATGTTGGGGCAAACTACCAATGCAGTGATGGTGTTAGTAGTCCAGACACAAAGGGAGACTTGCTTGTGGCCCATCTCTAGCCTATAAAGGACCACAACACATCACAACACATTGATCACAAAACTCTTAGGCCCTTTCCACACAGTTGAATAAAATCTCACATTATCTGCTTTGAACTGGAATATATGGAAGTGTGAACTCAGATAATTCAGTTCAAAGCAGAAATTGTGGGATTTTTCTGCCTTGATATTCTGGTCTATATGGCTGTGTGGAAGGGCCATGAGAGCATTGTTACACCTGTTTTATGTGAAAATCTTGTAGGTGGTTGTCATCCCTGACGAATATCTCAGCTCAACACAATAAAGTAGTCATTATAAATCATGGGGCCAATTTATATCCTTCATTTTGACTAGGTAATTAAATTACAATCTTCAGATACTGTTGTTTCATTATAAAGGGTGATATCTGTCTATCACCCTGACTTTCTTGCATTGGTTTCCCCCAAATTAATAGGCCTCATAGCACTATGTAACACAGTTTGAACATTTTTATGTTCCTGGTTTGAAAGTGTTATTTCCTGTTTAATTGTGCCATACTTACTTCAAAAGTAGTTGTTATATTCCAGAAACTTTGTTTTTGTGGCTGCCACAAACCACGTTGAATTATTTGAGACTCCATATTGAAAAACGGTCGCAAAATGTTTGGCAGGATGTCTCTCACAAACAAAGTTTTTGCAGTTTAATAAACCTTTCCCATATTTTTATGATAAAACAATTTGGAAATGACATTTATAACCCAGGAACAAAAATTGTGTTACAAAGTGTAGTAAAAACTAATCCTGCTAAACTAGTTAAAATCCTACATCCTGGTACCAATGATATTGGTTGGATGAACATGGTATTGGGATATGGGAGATGCAAGTTCAATCCCCCACTGAGCCTTGCTATTCACTGCCTGACCTTGAGCCAGTCATTCTTTCTTAGGTCTCTTCAACAATGCCATATAATCCAGATTATCAAATCAGATAATCCACATTATCCATTTTAACTGGATTATTTGAGTCTACACTGCCATATAATACAGTTCAAAGCAGTTAAACTGGATTTTATATGGCTGTGTAGAAGGGACATCAGACCAACCTACATTTTGGTGTGAGGATAAAAGAAGAGAGTGATATACATAGCAGCTGTCTGAGCATTGATGGCTGAGAGACAAAAAAAGCCATCATAAAAACCAATACTTCTGTCAAAGCCCTTCAAGTGTGTTAAAGACTTGTCTGTCTCAACCTGACAGTTATTGCAAGGCAAATGTTGCATTTACAGTATCAGCATGGAGGGATTTATCTTGCTTATGGGCTTTCTAGAAACATTTAACTGCCCCAAGGTTTTGGAATAGATGGCCCTGATGGCTGATTCAGCATGGTTGCATCATTCTGTATAATATCTGTAGCACAGCTAAATAGTTGTGGATTGAATTCATCTTAATCTTACTTAAATTCAGTCCTCTGAAATCAATGGGACCTAAATCAGTTGTAACTAACAAAGTACAATTGATTTTAGCAATGTGATACAGTTACACTTTGGACTCCAGCTTACATGTCCAACCTGGCTGGGGATTCTGGTAATTATCATCCAAAGTCTTAGCTCTCCAAGATTTGGGCTTTACTGGATTTATTTTCAGTATGATCAAGTCTGGATCTAACTCTATATATTATGACCTATCCATGGGACTGGAGCCCCCGTGATGTGGCGGATTAAACCACTGAGCTGCTGAACTGCTGACCAAAAGGCCGGCAGTTCGAAACTGGGGAGCAGAGTGAGCTCCCACTGTTAACTCCAGTTTCTGCCAACCTAGCAGTTCAAAAACAACCAAATATGAGTAGATCAATAGGTACCACTCCAGCAGGAACGTAACAGCGCTCCATGCAGTCATGCCAGCCACATACCTTGGAGGCGTTGACGGACAACACTGGCTCTTTGACTTAGAAATGGAGATGAACACTAACCCCCAGAATCGGACACAACTAGACTTAATATCAGGAGGAAACCTTTACTTTATCCTTGGGACCAATGCCCAATGTTTCATCTACCCCTGCCGCATGCACAAAGGAGGGCCTTCTTATAGCAACACCAAAGGCACTCCATGTGCCTAGGTTCTGGTCAAAATAAATTTAATATAATGCCAAGTTTTAAATTTGTTTGTGTTTTTAAATATATTACAACTTTACCCTTGGTTTGCTTCTGATACAATACATAAATCAATGCAGAGTTGCCTGAACCCTTAAAAAGATTAGCAAGAGAACCAAATGACGGCGTGGTTAGTCAGAATCGCGTCTTTCATCTATCTCTGTTGATCCTAGATTTCAGCAGGCAAGCCATGTGAATGGACTACGCAGATGTAGTCTGCTTGTGTCTCCCTGTTGCTTTTGGACTCTGCTGACAACCTGTGACATTCAATGTAAATAAACATAGATAAGAGAGTCAAAGCTATGTCCATGTGTGTGCTTCCCATCTCTCTTTGGAAGGGATCAGTTAACTGTGGGCTGAAGCTACTTCTTGACAGACTTTTGTGTCTGCTGCTTTAAGAGAAACCATCTCAGAACAAAAGAAAGAAGGGAGCCAGAAAAAGTGGGGGTGGAGGGGGAGAAATTAAATACAAAAGGAAAACAACTTTCTTTGAACTGGAGAAGATCAGCTGGCTGCCAGGACACAAAGTTATTGTGCAAGATCGGATCTTCCTTATGAGATGGGGGAAGAAAAAGGTTGGGAGCCATGCAAAACAAGCAGATGTAAAAAAAACTAGTCGGCTTCTAGAGCAATCTTAATAGCAGACTTTTTTTCTGTTTCTTTTTTTTACTTTTCTCAAAAGAGGCCGACTAATGTTCTGCAGTTATATTAAGATTTTTATCATCCTTTTGTGCTTTTGTAGTTCTCCTTCTTTCCATTTTTCCTTCTTATGTAACACATGGATGCTGCGCCAAAGGAGTGGCAAAGCAGCTGGTTTATTTTTTTATCCCCAAACAACTCAGGGCAGCCCATGTGCCCATCTTATTTATTTAAACTCCTGTTCTGTTTTATCTCAGTAAGACCATATTGCACATGTTTGGAAACCTGGAAACCTTGCAGAAAGTTGCAAACTGCTATAACAGTGTTTCTCAACCTGGAGGTTGGGCCCCGGGGGGGGGGTCACAAGGGGGGTTCAGAGGGGTCACCAAAGACCAGTATTTTCTGTTGGTCACGGGGGTTCTGTGTGGGAAGTTTGGCCCAATTTGATGGTTGATAGGGTTCAGGGGCTCTTTGATTGAACTATAAATCCAAGCAACTACAACTCCCAAATGACAAGCTCTATTTTCCCCCAAATTCCACCAGTGTTCAAATTTGGGTACATTGAGTATTTGTGCCAAGTTTGGTCCAGATCCATCATTGTTTGGAATCTACATTGCTCTCTGGATGTAGGTGAACTACAAATCCAAAACTGAAGGTCAATGCCCACCAAATCCTTCCAGTATTTCCTGTTGGTCATGGGAGTTCTGCATGCCAAGTTTGGTTCAATTCCATTGTTGGCGGAGTTCCGAATGCTCTTTGATTGTAAGTGAACTATAAATCCCAGCAACTACAACTCCCAGATGTGTTCAAATTTTGGCATATTGAGTATTCGTGCCAAGTTTGGTCCAGATCCATCTTTGTTTGAGCCCATGGTGCTCTCTGGATGTAGGTGAACTACAACTCCAAAACTGAAGGTCAATGCCCACCAAATCCTTCCAGTATTTCCTGTTGGTCATGGGAGTTCTGTGTGCCAAGTTTGGTTCAATTCCATCATTGGTGGAGTTCAGAATGCTCTTTGATTGTAGGTGAACTACAAACCCCAGCAACTACAACTCCCAAATAACAAAATCAATTCCCCCAACCCCACCAGTATTCAAATGCGGGCGTATCAGATGTTTGTGCCAAATTTGGTCCAGTGAATGAAAAAACATCCTGCATATCAAATATTTACATTATAATTCATAACAGTAGCAAAATGTCTGTAATGAAGTAGCAACAAAAATAATTTTATGGTTGAGGGTCACCACAACGTGAGGAACTGTACTAAAGCAGCATTAGGAAGGTTCAGAATCACTTCGCTATAAGGACTGCTAGAATTGGGTTTAAAACATGAGTTCTTTTGCCCTCTCACTCATTGTCAGATTGCTCAACACTGTACTCACACCTTTGTTTTGTTTTCCCATTCACCTACAGAAGAAAGATTATGTTTATAGATAATGGCTGGTTTAAGTTCCTACCCTGAAATAATGAAGGAAGTGGTGTGCTATGAGTGGGAGGAAATCACTTGCTTTAGCCACTAGTTGAGAACATACCTGTAACATCTTATCCATCACCACATGTTTTTTAAAAAAATATTTTTATTAGTGCTTTCCAAGAAGATTATGCTACACAAAGACAATATGGACACCCGATAGGACTTTACAAAAAACCAACAACACATTAACACCCCTGTGAGTCCCCCCAGTGAAAGAAATAGCAGATTAAAAGAAGTCTAGAAGGGGGAAAGAGAAGGAAAGAGAGAAGAGGGAAGAAAAACAAAATTTAAAAAAATTAAAAAGGGGGAAATGGGAAGGGATTTGCGTAAAATAAGATATCGTTTTACCTATAACAATATACTCCCTCGCAGATATATATATATAGGCCCGGGCTGTGGCGCAGGCGGGAGAGCAAGCCAGCTGCAACCAGCTGCAATGAATCACTCTGACCAGGAGGTCATGAGTTCGAGGCCCACTCGGAGCCTATGTTTGTCTTGTCTTTGTTCTATGTTAAAAGGCATTGAATGTTTGCCTATATGTGTAATGTGATCCACCCTGAGTCCCCTTCGGGGTGAGAAGGGCGGAATATAAATGCTGTAAATATATATATATATATATATATATATATATATATATATATATATTCATAGACAAAGACAAAATCCAAACCTCAGACCAGTTTTGTGAACATAAAAATAAAAACATGACTTCCATCAAATGTCTGATGTCTTTATAGTTTGTACCTTCCCTAACTGAGTGTCTCATATTAATAGACCAGACTCATGTTCTCCTTCTATTTGGCGTGAGTCAGTTAAACCAGTATCTTAACGTTAACATTGTTCAAGTACATCTTGATTTGCTCCCAATTTGTTTGTCTTTTTGGTCTGCCATAATTATTTGCTAATAAATATGTTGATCTGTCTATATTCATAATTTCAAGATTTTTGTTGTACCAACTCATTATCTCCAGGACTTCTTTTTCCTTCCAAAGCTTAGCATACACCATTCTTGCAGCCGTTGCTAAATAGAAGAAAATAGTTTTTGTTTTTGTCCTCCTCAATATCTATAGTGGTGAGCATAGCTGCCTTCCATCACCACATGTTGATCAGAGTGGACATCTGCTGTTCATGTCCCATTTTATTTCCCAGAGGATCATGATCATAAGAACAAATGAGGGAATTTAGCCTAGAGAAAAGAAGACCTTGTGTGATATAATATCTATTGGGAAAACCAGGAATCTCCACAGGCTTTTGGAAGCATGACCATTTTGGAGATTAACTAGCATTCACACTATTTGGAATGATCATAACCTTTTGGAAAGGCATGACCTTGTTAAAGATCGTAACCTTTTTGTAAAGTATGATCTTCTTGAGAAGAATTAAAAACTCACTTGAGTCAATCTTCTCCTTAGTGGCAAATATCCACTAGTATTGATACAAGGCAATATAGGTTTCTCAGCTGTTAGACTGTTATACCTGGTTATCTCTCTGAACTGTTAGGAACAAAGATATGCTAATGCACAACAGACATAGCAGATCTTTAGAAGTGTTATTTTTGGTTGCCCAAAAACATAATCTACTCTCCCATAAAATATACTGCTTTTAAATCATGCTCTTGAGAGACTAAAAATAAGTAGTCTTTGTTAAGAGTTAACATAGTTGATTTACTTACAAACTTCATGTATTTAACATACTGGTACATTGTTTTCATGTTAACTGAATAATATATAAACTGCACTATACTATACTTCTGATGCAAACAGACTCATACTCTGACATCTCACTGCAGCATACTGATATCCTAATCTAATTGACATCAACAAACTTCACTGACTTCTAACTTCCAACTGACTCAAGCCTCAACTGACTTCTGACTTATTTACAAACTTCATGTATTTAACAGACAGTTACATTGCTTATTGTTTTCATGTTAATTGAATAATATATAAACTGTACTATACTGTACTATACTTCTGATGCAAACAGACTCATACTCTAACTGACATCTCACTGCAACATACTGATTATATTCCTACTCTAACTCACATCAACAGACTTCACTGACATCTAACTTCCAACTGACTCAAGCCTCAACTGACTTCTAACCGACTTACTTACAAACTTCATGTATTTAACACACTGATACATTGCTTATTGATTTCATGTTAACTGGATAATATATCAGTTGTACTATACTGTATGATACTTCTGATGCAAACAGACTCGTACTCTGACATCTCACTGCAGCATACTGACTACTCCTGCTCTAATTGACATCAACAGACTTCACTGATTTCTAACTTCCAACTGACTCAAGCCTCAACTGACTTCTAACTGACTTAACTGACTCCAATTGACTTCTGATTCAAACACACTCTAAAATGGAGTCTGACCATTCTAAGATCAGGGTCACATGGTCTTTAGTCCCTCCCGCAACCTCTAAGAGTTAAGGGAAAATACACACCAGTACATACATATTATACAGGAAGCAATCTCAATGGTATACATAACTAATAACTGGTATAGGAAGCTGGTAGAAGGTTGCTATTTCCAGCAATATCTATCTTCAATATCTGAGTGGAGTGAGCTTGCTTTTAGATGTTTCTAAGGGTAGGACTTGAACCAGGGGATTCAAATGAGAAGAAAGGTGATCCCAATTGCCCCCTGATAGCAAGAACTGTTAGCCAGTGGTTCTCAACATGAGGTCCTCAGATGTTTTTGGCCTACAACTCCCAGAAATCCCAGCCAGTTTATCAGATGTTATGATTTCTGGGAGTTGGAGGCCAAAAACATCTGGGAACCCAAGGTTGAGCACCACTGTGTAGTAGAATTAACTCCCTTGCAAAGTGGTGAGCTTGCCTTCATTGGAGGTGTATAAAAAAGTTTGATGCCCACTTTCCAAAGGTATTTTGGCCATGGATTATTGCCCTGAAAAAAGCTAGATTAAATGGCCCTTGTGGTAATTTTCAACTCTATTATCATCCCGTTGGGTGCCTACCTGTCCCATGTCTCATGCAGAAGCCCATTTCCAGCTCTTGAAGACTCCTGAACCACCTCCTCATCCTTGTTTTTCTAAAAGCTTCATCACATGACCTCCTCAAGGAACTGGAAATGGTATCAATTGGGACAAGAGAAATTGTCATGAAATACTGGTGAGAAAATGGATCAATTCTTGGAAAGGGTGAGTCACAAGCTAGAATGAGTAGTGACATTTGTTGGAGGTAGGAACTGTAAGCAGACCACTTTTACCATGACCCAGAGCACTCCAGCTCCTCCAAATCAAGAAGACCAAAAAAATTATATCAATTATGAAGCTCTTGGAGCTTCCACACTTTGATCAAACCATCACTGAGGGAAGATGACAGATCATTTCTCCATCTGTCAAGAGTACTTAGCAGCATTTCAAATAGCTCCCAAGTGCTTTATACTTGTACACACAATGGGAAAAAGGAGCAGCCTCTTATTGATTCAAGGAATAAGTACCACTGAAAATGATGGCTCTCTAGAAGGGCCTGTCTCTGTGAAATCTAAATTTCCAACATTTTCAACTGGTTTCTGATGTGTCATATCATACTAGGTGACAGAACATGTCATCCACCAAGGAAATTTGTAAACTTTCAAAATCAGCGATGTGATTTAAACTTTATATATCATATCAAGCAATTCCATGCTATATCTATGGAGCTTCTCACATTACACTGTAATACTGCAATTGCAATGTCCTAGTATCATCTTTGCTTCGAGTTGATTTCACAATATGTTGGCTCTTCCTGTGCTATGGGATGCTATACCACTGTTGGATTGCTTCATTAATGACCTCATCACTCTAAATCCACCAGATTCTGATTGGTCTTGGATGTTAATTAGGGTCATCTCTTGTTAGTAGTTGGATGGAGACCATCAATGAATACCAGTTGCTATAGACTATATATTTCAAAGGAAGGAACTGGCAAATTTACCTTGGAGTAGTACTTGCCTACTAAAGACCTTATCACATTAATGTCGAAATTCACCACATCGTGGTGATTCTATAGGGTCCCGGTGGGGGATGTGAAGAACCTATCATCCACATTGCCCAACTTACATTTGGCCCCATCCCATGGGGGGCAGCATCCACTACCCAGATTCCCCCCATTGTTGCAAATGCAACATGAGAAGTCTCTCGTGTTGACGCAACAGTGGTGTGTGCCGCTTCCTAACCCCTTTTTCCATGGAGCCCCACCAGAAGTAGATGTACGTCATGGAATGGACTCTGTGGAAAAAGAGGAGAGGAACTGACATGTGACAAGCAAATTAGTGTGTGTGATGAGGTTGTAAAACCCTATGACATTCATGTGGTCACATGTACCATATACCCTATTGTGGTTAGCAACCATTTTGGGTGCTAATGTTTTGTTCTACTTTATTGAATATTGCAAGTATAGTGAGCATAGTGTGGGAGCAATTTCATGTTCCTCCCTTGATTCAGCACCCCAAATAACTTCAGCACCTTGGATAGCTCCTTCATAGCTTGGGTTCAGGTTTGGGGTGCATTTACTACCCCACTGACATGGAAGCTAGCAGCCACTACACCTGATCTCAGATGGAAGTAATGCCACAGGGTCTCAGAGATGTCAAGAATAGGAGGGAAAATGGCAGGGAAGGGCTGGCCCAGGTATTTTTTTAATCTCATGGGTCCCCCTGGGGGGAGAAGAGTGGTATATATATACACTAGCTGTGCTCGGCCATGCATTGCTGTGGCGAAGTATGGTGGTATGGAAAATAAAGTATTGAGGAATTGGTGGTAGTTAAAGTAAAGGGTAAATGTTTTCCCCTGACATTAAGTCCAGTCATGTCTGACTCAGGGGGTTGGTGCTCATCTCCATTTCTAAGCCGAAGAGCCAGCGTTGTCCATAGACTCCTCCAAGGTCATGTGGGATGACTGCATGGAGTGGCGTTACCTTCCCGCTGGAGCAGTACCTATTGATGCACTCACATTTGCATGTTTTTGAACTTCTGGGTTGGCAGAAGCTGGGGCTAACAGTGGGGGCTCTCTCCACTCCCCCAATTCAAACCTGCGGCCTTTCGGTCCAGAAGTTCAGAAGCTCAGCGCTTTAACACGCTGTGCCATCAGGGGATATTATTTCCTAAAGGTTGTGAATATACAATATTTCTGATTGTTGTTTTTTTTTTTTGTCTGTTGGAGGCAAGTATGAATGCTGCAATTAGGAAAAATGATTAGGATGTAATGGCCTTGCAGCTTTAAAGCCTGGCTGTTTCCTCCCTAAGTGAATTTTTTGTTGGGAGGTGTTAGCTGGCCCTGATTGTTTCCTGTGTGCAATTCCCCAGTTTTCAGAGTGTTGTTCTTTATTTAGAGTTCTGATTTTAGAGATTGTATTGTTCTGTTTTATTATACCACATTAATTTTTATATATTCTGATGTTAGTGTTTTTGAATACTTGGAGCCAGATTGTATTCATTTTCACGGTTGACCGCAACATAATAATAATAATAATAATAATAATAATAATAATAATAATAATAATGATAGTAATAATAATGACTTTGGTAATACACAGTGCTTCACTCCCTTCTCAGCTTCCTTTCTGGAAGAATCCTTTCTTGGGAGGTGTTAGCTGGCCCTGATTGTTTCCTTTGTGGAATTTCCAATTTCCCTGATTTCAGACTGTTGGTCTTTATTTACTGTCCTGGTTTTAGAGATTATATTGTTCTGCATTATTCTATCCCAGTAATTATTTCATATTAAAATAGAACCTCATTTATCCAACATTCGCTTATACAGTGTTCTGGATTATCCAACGCAGCCTGCCTTTTCATAATCAATGTTTTTGTAGTCAGTGTTTTAAATTCATTGTGATATTTTAGTGGTAAATTTGTAAATACAGTACAGTAGAGTCTCACTTATCCAACATAAATGGGCCAGCAGAACGTTGGATAAGCGAATATGTTGGATAATAAGGAGGCATTAAGGAAAAGCCTATTAAACATCAAATTAGGTTATGATTTTACAAATGAAACACCAAAACATCATGTTAGACAACAAATTTGGCAGAAAAGTAGTTCTATGTAGTAATTACTGTATTTATGAATTTAGCACCAAAATATCACGATATATTGAAAACATTGACTCCAAAAATGCGTTGGATAATCCAGAATGTTGGATAAGTAAGACTCTACTGTAATTACTACATAGCATTACTGCGCATGGAACTACTTTTTCTGTCAAATTTGTTGTATAATGTGATGTTTTGGTGCTTAATTTGTATAACAATTACCTAATTTGATGTTTAATCGGTTTTTCCTGAATCCCTTCTTATTATCCAACATATTCACTTATCCTGCCGGCCTGTTTATGTTGGATAAGTGAGACTCTACTGTATATTGATAATCTTATATTATCTGCCTAGAACTGGATTATATGAGGCCCCTTCTTCACAGCTGTATAAAATGCACATTGAAGTGGATTATCTGGCAGTGTGGACTCAAGATAATCCAGTTCAAAGCAGATAATATAAGATTATAAATGGGTTATATAGCTGTGTGGAAGGGCCTTGAGTCTACACTGCCATATAATCCAGTGCAAATTAGATAATCTGTGGAAGAAGTTTAAGTGAGGCCTAAATCTGCCTGTCCCCTAACTGAACCCTGGCTGTCCCTTGGCTGAGTTGGTTGCTAGGAGACCAAGTGGGCAGAGATTAGCCCTCTAAACTGGCAGCAATTGGATAAAAACAATTATTGCTCTCCCTCTAATTAGGACTTTTTCTTTTCTTTTTGTTGTATCAACCTAGAGGCGTGGATGATGGGTTGTGTTGTCAAATTTTGAGGTTGAGGGGCCTGTAGTTTTGTTGTTTTGTGGGTTGCTGTGATGCCATCACTCATTTATATATATAGAATAAACAAACAAACTTCCAAATGTATCAACCCTTAGCAAAATAAAGATGAAGATGGCCAGATGTCCTACCTTCCAAAGAACAGTCTCTGATCTAATGTGTTGCTCAATCAAAATCTGTTTTAAAGATAATGAAGAAAAAGTAGGGAGGGTCTTTGAACTTGCCCACCAGCATTTCAAAAACAGCTCATCTGATGATAGTCTCCCCTCTGCTAAGAAGTATTTCTGTTTTAAAAAAATAGGAATCATTTCCAAACTTAAATCTATGCAAATAATAAAAGTGAACCATGTGTATGTGTGTATGTGGTACTTTATTTATATTCCGCCCATCTCCCTCAGGGGACTCAGAGCAAATTACAATATATAAACAGATACAGGCAAACATCCAATGTTTTGTTACATACAATGAAACACACAGACAAAGGCAAAGGCTTCTCCTTACATTTCCAGCTCTGGAGGCGGTTCTCATCTCTGGCTCTTGGGGGAGGTACTCTTCTCCATTTCCAAACTGAGGTGCCTGTGTTGTCACCTCCTGGTCATGTGGCCGGCCTGGATGCTTGAAGCGTCTTTTGCAGTTTTCCACCAAAGTAGTACTCATTTACTTATTTTAGTAGCACAATGGTTTAATCCACTGGGCCACCACAATCTTTTCTCATAATAGCGTCAATGTATGATAGCCTCAGTTTCGTCATCTTGGCCTCCAGATCTGATTTGTTCATAGGAATACCTGGGGATGGGGGAGAATCCCATGAGTATTTGCAATGGTAATAAAATGATGTGAGTTATATAACATTGAATAATGAACCCATCTTGTCCCAATAACTGTTAACCAGAGTCAAGAGAGTAGCAAAGCAGACAGACACTGGCAAAAGGAGAGATCTGGTATTTTTTTCTAAGATGTTCTGTTTCTTCTAACACTTAGCACTTACTATCATTGGCTGCACATAAGTCAAAAACAGGAGTGAGAAAACCATTCCATGCCAGAGATGTGCACAGGATGGGCCGAGCATACATTCAGCAAAATGTAATCCAGATGGCTCAAAGAAGCAAGCCATTCCAGAGAACATGCAACAGCTGGAAAACAATACAAAATCTCCAAGGCATCAATCCATATGACTTCCTTCCAGTTTTCATAGATTTTCCTCCCAAAGTGGTATAACATGCATTTCTTGTGTAGGCAGATTTAGTTGTGGAAGCAATTTGTCAATCACTCATCTTTCATTCTCCATGCATCTGCTTGTAAACTGCTTGCTTCTTTGTGCTTTAAAACACAAGTGCCGACTATGGTAACATTTGCACCATATGCTTTTAATCTTCTCAAATAGTTAAGGCAAGCTCATTCACTTCAGCATTAGATAATGTTTAAAATTAATTGCATTCATTTTATATTGCTTTGCCACCTTCCATGAACTTTCCCCAAAACAATGTCATATGAGTTGGAATGTAGATTGATGACAACCGCACCAGCTTTTGAAATCTGAAGATAAGTTTTGTGACCAGAGATCTGCTACTGGGATGATTGCCTACCTATCACACAAATCAAAAGCAACCTACTTTATTAAGAAATATGAAGAAGGGCCAATTACTGCACAAAACATACCAGTCATAAGTCAATGTGCAACACATTATTGTCTATACACATAAAAAAGTGAAAATCTGTATGTGTGTATGTGGCATGGGTGTCCACTCACACAGACAGCCCCCGGCCTCAACAAACAGGCTATAGTTCCCAGTGCTGAAGAGCCACCAAGTCACTTCCTCCCAGGACATTGCAGGTTACAGTGAGCACATCTCAGTGTTCCTTTCTCGTTTCATTTGCATGACCTCACCCACTGTCTTTCCCTTAACCCTTTCCTATGGCACACAGTAAACAGAGGAATTGATCAGCAACTAAACATACTGGAGAGATTTGGGGAGAATTCACCATGATTTATAGGAGTTGTAGGGACTGGGATGTATCGTTCACCTGCAATCTAAGAGCACTCTGAACCCTATCAACAATGGACTTGAAACTAACTTGGCACACAGACCCAACATGGCTAAATGTGCATACAGGCGGGGTTTGGGGGTGATGGACCTTGACATCCAGGAGTTATAGTTCACCCATATTCAGAGAACACTGAACCCATCTGATGATGGATCTAGACCAAACTTGGCACACAAATTCAACATGGCCAACTGGGAATACTGGTGGACTTTGGATGTGATTGACCTTTATCTGTGGGAGTTATAGTTCATCTGTATTCTGTGAGTCCTCTCAACCTCACCACTGATGTATCTGGATCAAACTTGGCACACAGACCCAATGCTGCCAACCTGGAGTGATTGACCTTGCCATCAGAGAGTTATAGCTCACCTGTATTCAGAGAACATTCAACTCAGCAAGTGACAGATCTGGACCAAACTTGGCATGCAGACCCAACATGGCCAACTGTGAATACTGGCACGATTTTGGGTGATTGCCCTGGGAATCTGGGAGTTGTAGTTCATCCTTATCTAGATAACATTGAATCCAGCAGATGACGGATCTGGACCACATTTGGCACATGGAACCAAGATGGCCAACTGGGGGAGTTTTGGGAGTATTGACCCAAAATTTTTGGGAATTGTAGTTCACCAACATCCTTATGCATTTTCTAATGGAATCATTCATAAAAAAACAAAGGCTAAGACTGGACTTTTTTAAAACAAATGGCATAACATAGGACCAAACTGATATTATTACCTAACATCCAATAACAACTAATTTCAATTTCAACTAACCCAGAACAACTGGGTACCCAAGCTAGTTATAAATAATCTTTAGAGTACATTCTACCAGGAGTGTTCATATTCCATAAGACATTGTGCAATTATTATGCAATAACCCATTCTAAAAAAGTTTTTGAAACATTAGGGTAAAGACATGAGTCATCTACTCTTCTACAGCTTGAATGAAAATACTTTTTTCTATATAAAGAACAGAGCATGTCCAAAAATAGAAGTAACACTTAAAAGAATCTTGCTTCTGGAGGAACTGAATTCCAAGCACCAAAACCGAAAAGGTTGGAATGCGGGGTCATCTCTGCAGAGAGTGATGGTGTGAAAGCCCATTCCATCTGGAATGTAAATCTAGGCATTCTCAAACACAACCTAAGGCTGAGCTCAGCTTCACACTTACCCAGCAGTAAATCCCATTGACCTTAATTAATCTTAGTCCATAATAGACATGTGCTGGTTTTCAATAGCAGTGAGCATACTTTCCTGTTTCTGCTAGTTTTGCTGTCTCCACCCTTCTTGCTGTGTTCATCTTTTTATATTTTGCTAAGAATTCATAGATTTGTGCTGTACTGACAGAAACAGAATACAACTCCAAGGATTATTATGCAGATGCTTCAAGGAGAAACAAACTGGTTTAGTTACATTTGAATGTAATTATAAAGGAAACAGTTGAGTAGGCACTTTTCATCATGTGGTTTTGCAGTCTGAGGTTGTATACGTGCATAGTTCTCATTTTGCAAATGGATGTGGCAGCTTTGTTTTTAATGAATATCAAGACACCGCAAAATGACCCGCAGAGTTTAATGAATTCAGGGCCACCATCTTCTGCATAGCAAAGTTAAATTCATGACTGTCATAATTTGCCTGAAGCTTTCAAGGATGCTCAATTCAGGCAGGAGCAAAATGTGGAGCTTTTATGTACAGTACAAACCCCGGGATCCATAGAACTGGTTTTTGCAGTTTTGCTTATCTTAGTTTATTTATTTGGGTCAAACAAGTAGTGTATAACATAACTACCTTTCCTCATGAGGAAATTTAGAATATAACATAGGCAACTTACATGATATATATAAGCAAGGAGCCTGTGGTGGCACAGTGGGTTAAACTGCTGAGCTACTGAACTTGCTGACCAAAAGGTCGGCAGTTCGAATCCAGGGAGCGGAGTGAGCTCCCTCTGTCAGCTCCAGTTTCTGCCAACCTACCAGTTCGAAAACTGATCTTTAAAGAAGACTACAAATGCTATAGCAGTGTGTTTTTCCAAAAGGAACTCTTTCTAGTTTCTCAGAAGTAACTAAATAGTTCCCTTTCTGTTATATTTTAAAGCTACAATCCACTGATCTGCAGTAGAAACCAAAATCTTCCTCTAGCCACCAAGTTATTGCCTCAACATCCAACCCACAGTACAATACAGCAGCATGAGGGATAGTAGAAACAGTATGAGTTCACCCCTCCACCATATAGTGATACTACAATCCCGTAACTGTTGAAGTATAATTACCTGCCTTGTGTAAGCCTTGAGTACCCTTCAGAGTAGAGAAAGGCAGGGTATAAATAGGGTAAATAAATAAATACCCTTTAAGGAGAGTGCTGTTATCCATTTTTAAGTTATAATTGCAATGTAATGTAAAGGCTGTGGCGCAGGCTGATAAAGCAGTCAGCTGCAATAGATCACTCTAACTGGGAGGTCATGAGTTCAAGGCCGGCTCGGAGCTGTGTTTGTCTCTGTCTTTGTTCTATGTTGAGGCATTGAATGTTTGCCTTGTATGTGTGATGTGATCCACCCTGAGTCCCCTTCAGGGTGAGAAGGGCGGAATATAAATGCTATAAATAAATAAATAAAGAGCCAATATGGTGTACAGCAGTGTTTCCCAAACTGTACTCCTCCAGGTGTTTTGGACTTTAGCTCCCAGAAATTCCAGCCAGCTTACCTGCTGTTAGGAATTGTGGGCGCTGAAGTCCAAGACATCTGAGGAGCACAGTTTGAGAATCACTGGTGTAGAGGTTTGAGTGTTGGACTAAGACTCTGAGAAACCAGCGTATGAATCCCCACTTCGCCATGGAAATCTATTGGGTGAAATTGGGTAAATAACCGTTTCTCAACCTCAGAGGATCTACTAGACCAGACATGGTCAAACTAAGACCCAGGGTCCAAATGCGGCCCCCTGGGTGGTTACCTCCAGCTCTCCTCATTTTCTTTGTCCTCTTGGCATAAAGACACAGTGGCCCACTGCATCCTTATGCCAAAAAGATAAGGGAGAAAGGCATGCAGCAACTGAGAGCCCTCTGAAGCGCTCTCAGCCACAGAGTGTCTCGCCTTCCTCCTGGCATAAGGATGGTATGAATGGTCCTATCCTTATGCCAGGAGGATGCTCAAAGAAAACACGCAGTGGCTGAGAGCCCTCCAGAGCACTCTCAGCCACCTCCTGTCTTGCCCTCCGCCTGGCATAATGCGAAGAGAACAGCCCGAGGATAGGGGGAGGAGGATCAGGAGGGAGGGAAAGGGTAGTTGCCACGTGTCTTGGCTTTCTCCCAGCATAAGGATGGGGTGAGCAGCCCAGTCCTTATGCTGAGAGAATAACCTGAGGATGACCCAGGTCCTGCCCTGCCTTTTCCTGGTCTTTCCCCTCCCGGGCCTACCCCACCCAGCCTGTGTCCTCCTGTAGCGGAAACCAGATTTCCCCTCTTCCCGGCTTCTCGTGTGTCTGTGCGGACGCAGTGGAAGTAGGAGACAGACAACTGGAGGTTTTTCCAAAGAAAGCAGTTTTACTAACGTTCCTGCAGCTGCAGAGGTTCATCCCACGCACAACTAGATGCTGAAAAGGGAGAACCCCGCAGACAGGGTCGAGTGTCTATTTATACAATTCAGTGGGTTCAGTTTACGACCGCCCACATATCAAACCATTGGTGCATATTTGTGGTGCAGTATTACATTTCATTACTTTCGTTTCTCTCAAAACACATGATTTCAGGGAAACCATGTGATAACCCATCGGCTGTGTTCCTGGCCTGCTCGTACCTCCTTATATGGCCATTTCCTCCTACCCCTTCATTCCTGCCTTATTCCCCCATTTTTTTTTTTATTTTTTTTTTTGCGAAGCGTGTATACAAAAGCTGAAGCAAACTAAATGAGCAGACTTATGGGTCCCTCCAATCCCTTCTAGCTTGCAGCCAAGCTATCTTTTCAGTGGAAAATGAGCGCAGAATAGCATTTGTACATAGTTTCATCACCAGAGGTAAACAACACATGAGGATTAAAAATATTAATCAGGTTTTAGAAAGGACATAGTCCACAGTAGAATTCTGATCTAGCCCAGTCATTTGGCTTCTTCCGATGATGGATTTGTTGCTATGGCCAGAGGTGGCCATTCACATACATGTCCAACTTTCAGGTCTTTTCAGTCTTTGGCATAAAGTCAAACTGGGGGTGTGTTTCCTCTTCCTTGATCAAAGGAATAATGTTCAGTTAATTTGAAGAAAGTCTCTTTGTCCAATCAAGTCTCTAGTCTCTAAGAATTGTCTCTGTGTAAAGAAAAGTCCGTAAAGAAAATCTCCATCTCTCACAGGGCTTTAGCTGTCATACCCAGTATGTGTGGCGTGGGGTAGACTTAAACTCCTACGGGTTTTGGATTCCAAAACAGGCCTTCCAGTAATAATGCCTTATGGATCTCCATTTTGGAAAACAGGCCTCTCAGTAACAGTGCCTTATGGATCTCCAATTTAGGAACAGGAGTCCAAAAAAGCTGAAAAAGAAAGCAGGAAGACAGTGAGAGAGAATGGGGGAGGGGGAACGGATTACCCATCTGTCGATCATCCTGTTCGGCATCACTTTTGTCTCAGCCAATCTTGTTGAAATCCCTTGTCTCTCCACGGGTGGGGCAGGTAGGCCACTATTCAGCTCCCAAACGACCCCTCCATGGCCTCTTGAGAAATGATTCCTCCATGGGCCTTCTTTCGCGATCTGCAGTAATCCTTTTTACTCTGGTCCTGCTGCAATGGTTAACTTATTTTTATTCTTTGTCACATTGTCTCCGTGCTATATCCTCCTTTTGGCTTAAAAAGCAAGGTTGTTAGATGGCATATGAAAAAGTCCCTCATTGTCTCTCAAATCCGGCAAAAATCCGAATTATTTGCAATGTCCCATTACAAAAGGTCCTATCCAGGAGAGTTGGGTCAAAATAGAAAATTGTATGTTGTTGAGTTGGTCAGCCCTTACAGCCTCCAGCCTGATGCCACACTCCATCACAGCCTTAACACTCAGCAACACCTATAGGCCCTCCCAGGCCTCTCAATAAACATGTCTCATAGACTTCTGGGTTTATCCCATACAGGAGTTCAGGACCTGTAGCAAAAAACAATGAGAGGGAAAAGAAGGGGAGGGAAATACTCATCCTTCCAGGCTGTATGGCTCTTGAAGCACTCTCTCTAGTCGTTTCGCTCACATCCACGGCAGGCCTCCTCAGAGGTTGTGCCTTTGACAACACACTCATCTGTCTTGAAATCCAACAAAATCTTTCTTCTCCGCATCTTTTTTTTTTCCTTTCCGCAAACGATTTAACAATCGTGTATCCACTTGCTGCAATGCAATCTTCCACTCCAGTCCTGCTGCAGTGTTAAACTTACTCAATTCCCCTTTTACACCGACTCGTTGAACAGCTCAAAATTTGTTAGTAACACACGTTGAAAAGCCTCCTGCCGCTTCTCAAATCTGGCAAAATCCAGGCTGGGGGCGATGGAAAAAATGCCCCTATTTGCATGATCTAATGTCCCGTTTACAAAAGTCCTAGTCCTTCCTTTCCGTAACCTTTAGAAAGAGTTGGGCCAAAATCACAAAGTCCAGAATCCAAATCTCACAAAATTATTATGAAGCAACATGAGACGTAGCCAATTATATCATGTCTTTGGTTCTCAAAAGGATAACTTTTTATCACTTGGGCACTAGCTCCCTTTTTGAATAAAATGTCAATCAAAAAAATTTAAAAATCAATGTCAGTTCTTAATCCTTCTGTGTCAGGAATATGGGATCAATTTTTTTTTTCAAAAATAATTTATTTATTTATTTATTTTTTCTTAATAAACATAATCTTTATTCTCTGTAGTTATACACATTTTAAGATGCTTTTAAAAATTCAAACTTTAAACACCTTTATTATGTAGGAGAACGCAGTAAGAAAATAAAGTCCATCAAAAATGTAAACCCTCCAGCATTCTCCTTTCCAAAACATTCATTCACATTCCTTCTCCTTCTTCTTGACTCACCAAGATCACCTGTATTCCAAAGTGCTGCAAAAAAAAAGGACCTCCAACATTTCCCTATAACCTGTAAGGGGTTTAAAGTCTGTAGAACAGAAAAAAAAGGGGAGTAGCCCACAGAGGCTTGAGTTTTCAAAAGTGCACTTGTTCAGGCTCATTTTTTTTTTCCTTGAGATTCAATTTCTGGGCAGATGTCCAGCTCTTATCACCATGTTCTCTAAAAACACTGAAGCATTGTTCTTTCAAAACAAGGAATTTTTTTTTCTCAAGCCTAAGACCATTTTTTTTTCCCAAAAAAAAATATCTACAGCTTCCGAATTGCTTCTGAACAAATCTACTAACATTGTGTATAACTCTTTATGCATTTTGAATTCAACACATACATCTCATTCACACAAAGTCCACAGGAATTCTGATTAGTGGTTAGTTGTTTAGATAAAGTCACACACTCTCTCTCAGCTCATGAAACATTCTCACCCAGTTGTCCCAAAATAAGTCCAAAGCAAGGATTTAAGATCCAGGCGAAAGACAGAACCCCAAAATATTATATATATATATATACACACATTTACATCATCATTTTCTTTCTTTTTTTTTTTCTCATATTAGATTCACATTACATTTTTAAAACTTCACTAGTTCACAGCGGCTTTCATTTGACCTTGGCTGTCCACTGGAATTCCATTATCTTTCTCTGGGCATTTCGCCTGAGTTTTAACAAGAATAACAGGGAGTTTTTACCTTGAACTGTCTGCCAAGATTTTCCCACTATCTTTTTGGCATGAGGCCCAGGTGCAAAGGAAAACTTTTTAAGAAAACAGCCTTTGTTCCTCAGAAATAACAAGGAAAAAACTTTCTGAGCCTCAACACCACTTTTTCTCGCCTCTCTGCAGCTTGTCAGCAAAAGCAAACTAACACAGACCCTCTTCGAATCAGATTTTTTCAACCGTAATAAAACATTTCTAGATATTTGTGCTCAACATTTTTTGTGTAAATCTATAGACTCATTTTTCATTTTCACTTCAATATTACCACGAAACATGCAGAACTTGAAACTCATTATTCCCCACACATGACAAAGAAATCAAACAGTTTTTTGTTTTTTGTTTTTTTTTCCTTTCCCCGGGAGTTGCGACTCCTCATGAGCCCTGCACGACTTGGTCTTGGGGCACCCTCACAAGTCTTGTTCTCTGGGGAATTCCTTCTACGGCTCTACTTGCAACTGAGCCGAAATTGTCTAACATACACTGTAATGGGGTGGTGGATTTGAACCCACTGCCTCCCATCCTGCCTAATAGAGGGGACTGCCTTGGACTGGGCACCTGGACACTCAACGGTGTGTGTCAGGAATCACAAGACAGAACCCCTTTTATACCTCCCTGGGAACCTTTGTGTCCCTCCCGGCGCGGTTCCCTTAGTGTCTCATTTAACCACTATACTTGCCAGATTGCTGTAGACGTCGGACCAACCTTCGCCCCTGGGCTTTTTCCCTGGATCCTTTTCCCTGCCTGGTTTCTTTGGAACCTCGCTGTCGTTGCGGCTCCCACCGTCGGCCGGCGTTGGCATCAGAGGCAAGTACCGCAGCCGGTCTTACAATATTCAGGGGCCCCTTCTCGTCTCACGGTAGTTGCCTCTGGCCCCCACCGCCGAGTTGGGACCGTCCCGCCAACGGGATCCGTCTCCGATCTCCTGGCCCGTCTTATTGTGGAATCACGTCGGGGTCACCAGAAAATGTAGCGGAAACCAGATTTCCCCTCTTCCCGGCTTCTCGTGTGTCTGTGCGGACGCAGTGGAAGTAGGAGACAGACAACTGGAGGTTTTTCCAAAGAAAGCAGTTTTACTAACGTTCCTGCAGCTGCAGAGGTTCATCCCACGCACAACTAGATGCTGAAAAGGGAGAACCCCGCAGACAGGGTCGAGTGTCTATTTATACAATTCAGTGGGTTCAGTTTACGACCGCCCACATATCAAACCATTGGTGCATATTTGTGGTGCAGTATTACATTTCATTACTTTCGTTTCTCTCAAAACACATGATTTCAGGGAAACCATGTGATAACCCATCGGCTGTGTTCCTGGCCTGCTCGTACCTCCTTATATGGCCATTTCCTCCTACCCCTTCATTCCTGCCTTACTCCCACTCCCCTCCCTCCTGGCCCAGCACGTAATATGGCCCCAAGGCAAAAAAGTTTGCTCATGCCTGAACTAGACCCTTCTTCTTTCCTCCTACCAGTTGGGAATACCAATAACTGACACCTTCTACATATAAAGAATATGCTCTGTCACTGAGCTACAGCACTTCCCCATATTTGTGAACCACATTTGAACAATGCTTGGATAATCATGACCATTTCTGACAAGATTTATATGATCTTTGTCTTCTGGTGTCTATGATTTAGAATTACTAAAAAAAACTAGATTTGTTGAATGGGTCATAATCCTAGATAAGGTCCTAACACCTCCTGATGCTTGTCATTGTGCTGTGAGGTATACATCATCTTGTTCTCTATATCAGAGCGGTGAAGGTTCTGTGGCAAGAGTAGGTAAACAATCTATGGCTCACCAAATGTGATTGGAATTAAACTCCCATCCACCTAGACACAAAGGTGATGGACGGTGGAAGTTTGAATCTGGCAACATCAAGACAAGGATCTCTGTGTTCACTATGTTCATTTTAAGTTTCTATAAATGGTTAAAATTTCCAAAGGATTGTTTATAGATGAGGGGTTTTGTGATTCCATCACTTTTCTCTTCATACTCTACTCATCTCCGTGCTGAAAAATGACAGGACTTTTTTTACAAAATAGAATTTTAAACGTTTGCAGTACTAGACATTCATATATTTCAAATTGATTTAAATACATTTTCATTAAGAAGGGCATTTTAATCCACAGTAGCCTGAAGAATCAGTTACTGTCCTGCTATGTTTCCAAAGTGAGCTGCGATTTTAGAGTACTGAAGGGATGAAAATATTATGAGTTTATGAGGCAGGATTTAGTATAATTTCAAGTAATTCTAATTATAATTATCAGGAAATAACATGTTGTCCATTTTCCACACCACAGTTGTGTGAGCTAACTAGGACTAACTTCAGTTATGGATCCCAACTAGACTTGTGGGTTCAATAAAAACTTAGGCGCGTTCTACACAGCTGTATAGAATCCTGATTATCTGCTCTGAGCTGGATTATATGGCAGTGTAGACTCAGAAAATCCCGTTTAAAATATAATGTGGATTATTTGCTTTGATAATCTGGATCATATAGAAGTGAAGAAGGGGCCTGAGTAAATCAACATAGGTAAGTTCCCTAGATCCCACGGCTTTCCTCTAGTTCAATGTGGTCCAATCCACGGCCCGCGGGCCTCATGCGGCCCACCAATTAATTTTTGTTGGCCCTTGCCCTTCTTACTGGAAAAATATTTTAATTTAACATTTGGAAAAAATCGTTTACCCTTCTTACTGCTTTAAGTTTTTAAGAAATGTTTTCTTTCTGGAATGTCTCTGGCCCTCACATTTCTATATTAAAGTTTGATTGGCCCTTGGGTAACTAAAGGTTGGACCACACTGCTCTAGTTGATTTAATAATTTAATTTAATCTCCAAGTCTTCAACATTTTTTGCTGAATGATCTTGGGGAATAGTTTATACATGAAAGGAAAGGATATATCAATGAAAAGAAATATAGCTCACTCCATACTTCTTAACTAATGAACCTCAATTCCAGCTGATTCACTGCCTATCAAGTCAACCAGTTTCTCCCTGGAAGGTATCTGAAATGGCTGAGACATCATATTACAGGTACTGGTAATTGGATTTTAAAATAGCTACAGTCAAAAATATTTGCCTTAATTTTACTGCATGCATAAAACACGAGAAAGCAGTTAGGAGTCGTTTTGCTTTCATCTAATGGCGGCTGCTCTTTCAGCAACTTTCAGAGGCTGAACTTTCAAGGAAAACAGTATGCAGGCATTGTGTTCTCTGCTGTTCTGAATGAAACGAGAAAAGAGTCCAAGTTACAGTTTGTTCTTCATTGTGTTTTTAGGGCAACTGAAGTACACATTGTCCAAAACAGGATAGTAAGAAACTCTAATCCTAAACTTTAAAAGCAAAAAGAACACACCAATGTATTATGAGCAACTCATCAGCAATTTCATAATGAGGGGTGCTAACTTTCAACACAATTATGATATTGTTTCACTGGTATTCAGGGATCAGGAGCTGCTCAAAACTGCTAGTGGGATTTTCCAAGGCAAAAATCACACTAATTTGCCTGGTTGTTTGATGCCAAATGAGAAAGTGCTGTTTCGAGTTATAGCCTAAGCAAGAAAAGTTAATTTTTTTTCACCTGGCAAATTCACGGCCAGATCACCTCTGATGTCTTGGAGAAGTTTCCTCACTTTGGAACAGACCGTTCTTTAGCAGCAAGAAAATTTCAGATGAAGAAATACAGTATATTTATCATGACTTGTCTTCCTGGAAAAAAATCATTGGGGAAAATACTCAGCTGTCCACCTCAAAATGTGATTTATTTGGAAAGGCTCACCCTAAAAGTGCTAGTGAGTTTTTAACAAATGGAAACAGGATTTAAAGTTTAGGAAGGGCAGAGATCCTTTGTAAGGAAAATGCAGATTTCTTGATAAGTCACTGGATCTTGTTATTATTATGTACATCCAAGGGCCCTTCAACACAGCCATATAACCCAGACTATCAAGGCAGAAAATCCACAATATCTGCTTTGAACTGGGTTATCTGAGTCCACACCGCCATATATTCCAGTTCAAAGCAGAAAATGTGGGGTTTCATTCCTCTGTGTGGAAGGGGCTCAGGTTAAGTATGAATTATGGTAACTGTATCATTGGATTTTCAGAGGAGATTTGCCATTGCCTTTCTCTGCGGCTGAGCATAAGTTGTCAAAGATCAAATGGAAATCTGGACCCTGACTTCCCAGCATCCTCATACAACATTCAGAACATTATGCCATGCTAGCTCTCAAGTCACTGAATGTACACACTGGTAATTTCAATGAACAATTAAACATCTGCATTTATTAAACAAAACATGAAAAGGACACAATTTCTCTTTCCTCATGCTTGGTTATTAATCTCTTTTGGTTAGAGCTTAAATACCCTAAACATACCAGATCTCATCACTTCTTGGAAGCTAGTGTCAGCCCTGGTTAGTTAGATGGGATTCTGCTAATAAAGATCAGGTGCTGTAAGCTACCGAGGAAGGAAGTGGCAAGCCACATCTGAATATTCCTTGTCTAAGAAAACCATATGAAAATCATGGGGTCACCCTGAGTAGACAGGTGGCTTGAAGGCACACACATACATTTAGGCTTTTCCTGAATTAATAGCTTTCAAAGAGTTGATGTACTTTATTGCACCAGATGTTTATAAACTCCTACTCTTTGACAGATTCAACTTGTGCCCTGTGAAAGATTGTGCCCGTATATTTTCAATCTTTTTAAAATTGTTCTCTGAGGAGCCCCCAATGGCGCAATAGGTTAAACCCTTGTGCCGGCAGGACTGCAGACTGAAAGGTCAGCGGTTCGAATCCGGGGAGCGGGGTGAGCTCCCGCCTGTCAGCTCCAGCTTCCCATGCAGGGACATGAAAGAAGCCCCCCACAAAGATGGTGAAACATCAAACATCTGGGCATCCCCTGGGCAATGTCAGAAGCGACTTGCAGTTTCTCAAGTCGCTCCTGGCATGAAAATACAGTAGAGTCTCACTTATCCAACCTTCTGTATTATCCAACGCAGTCTGCCTCCCACCCAGAACCACAGCTGTTTCTCTAGGCAGCAATGTGCAATGGGCCAACATGTCCAGCAACAACACTGGTGCAACCATGCTCCCAAACAAGTAGCAGACTTGTTGTAAAACGTAATGTTTTGGTGCTTAATTTGTAAAATCATAACATAATTTGACGTTTACTAGACTTTTTGTTAATCTCTTCTTATTATGTGTATATGTGTGTTTGTATGTGTATGTGTGTGTGTTTATGTATACATATAGTTCCCTGAAATTTGGAAATGTGCTCTTTCACAGATTTGGCATTCTGTGAGTTTGTCCACCCAATAGCCTAAATTTGTCCTGCATCTTTGATACTGTGGCTGATCAAAGGCCATAGTCTGTCTTCCTCCCCCCCTCCACATTTGCCTGAATATGTGAAATGGAAACACCTGTAAAATCACAAATAAGGACCTTATCACATGAAGTCGCCTAACACGGGCAACAGCGGGTGGGGTGGTCGCCAGGCAGCATGATGAATCTAGCGAGCAGCAGAAGAATCCATCATCCCTCATCCCGCATCACCCACAGTGACACTTTCCCCATCACATGGGGGAAAGCATCTCTGCCCAGCTTCCTCCTGCACTCGCCTCATTGCAAGCAATGAAAACACAGGAAGCCTCCTGTGTTCTCCTTGCCTCTTCTAAGAACCCACCGGAAGTAGTCTTCTTCTTAGGTTATCCCTTGTTATCTGAGTATGATGACCTTCCAAATTCTTGGAAGACACCTGTGCATACATTTTTTAAATGTGTGGAGGTCAGTACACAGCCGATCAACACACAGTCTTTAAAGAGTGAGGGTCCCAACCAGTGGCGTGGTTAACATGATGACGGTGGCTTCTCAATCTGTTGCAGCCTTCTTTTGCCTTCACAGCCATTGTAACTTGTACCATGTTATCTTCCACCTAATCCACCACTGAGGTCTTCAGATTGTGCTCAGTCTGGAACCTCCCCTGTGCCTCCCCCCCCCCCACCCAAGAGTTCATGATTCTGGTGGTTACTGTAACACCTCTAAGCTGCGTGAGCACTGGAAACCAACACGGAGGCCAATAAACAATCTAATATCTTTATTAAAGCAATAAAGGAATCGCACAAAAATAAGCAGAATATAAAGTCCAGCAATAGTCTTTTTAGGAAAGGTCAAATTTAGTCCAGTAATATAAAGTTTAATGTCCAGTATTAGAGATCAAGTCTTCAAATCCAATAACCAAAGCACACTCAAACTTCCAGGCAGTTTGAGTGGGGAATAAAGCAAGGTCTCTCAAGAGAGTTCCAAGTTCAATGTCCAAGGCAGGGAAGCAAGGCAAGGCAAGGCAGCAAGGCAAGGCAAAGTTGGTTGTGATGGAACTGAAACGCAGTCCAGTCTTGGCAGGGAGACGGGACCCAACGGCCGGTCTACTCGAGAGTAGCGCGCCGTCAGGCCGCTGAGGTACACAGGAACAAGAGTCGATGTTAACTTTCCATCTGTCACGTTGACACCGCGATGGTTAGTCTGTGCCCAGAACTTTTATGGGACTTCAAAAACCTCTCCGAACCAGGTGTCTGAGTCCACATTTTCCCAAGGGAAACGGACTGATGACAACAACTTGCCAGATGTAAACCTCCCTGAAACTTCCCCAGAGAACCGGTTTAATTACAATCCTCTCTCTCCGCTAATCTCGCACTTGGTCTCCGAATCTCCTTCTCAGAGTGGTGTGTTTTGAGAAACGACTTCCTATCAAACACAACACTGTCCGGGGAGTCAGGCTCTGATTCAAGGGCTTCCGTAATTAGCTTTGGGCCCAAACTGTCAACAGGGGACATCTGGAATGGAACGGAATCTTGCTGAGTTGGGAAAAACCCCATATCCTCTTCAGTTTGATCTATAATGGCTGCGGGGTCATGGCTCGAGGGTCTCTGAGACATCACAGTTACACCTTCAGGTTCATTGGAACATGCAAGCCCCTCACCACAACAAGGTGACAATCTATCGAGGGGGACTCGCTGGAAGTAGCTCTATGTCATTTGATGGGATTCGGTGGGATCCATCCCTGCACTGTGCTGGATGCATCCTAGGACGGGTAAAAACTTCAATTTGATTAAGTCCTATGATAGGTGATCTGCAAGTTGCATGCTACACTACACATTTTGCTAAAGCTTGGGAAAGTTAGTTTTCTTGATCACAATCCCCTGAATAACCCTAGGCACATGAATGCCTATGATGGCTACAGAAGTTTGGGAAGTTGATTTTTTTAAAGTAACTTTTCTAAATACTAAATTTGCCTTGGTGAAGACATCTTTGGAAGATCTCCTAGTAATTTTCTTTTCAAATCACTGAAAGCTGAATGACTTCTAGAAACATGAGTCTGCTATTTTAATCCTAAATTACTCCCTGGAACATTCAACTGTGTTCCAATTTTTCTCACTAGAAGAACTGTTGGAATATTTTAAGGGGTACATTCTGAATCAGAGATATCATTCCAGGAAGGCCTTCCTTATAGTTTCCAAATGGCCTTTGTTTGCTTGCCAAGCATAGCTGCCTTATTCTGTTCTGCATCCCTTTGGGAAGAAACACCAGACATAACTGGAATCCCTTGGAGAGGCAGAACTAATGGATGGATTTCAGAGCTGAAAAACATTCAGCGCAGGGTGAGGGGAGCATAAATAAAGGTAGTTCCATGTTCCTTTTGGCAGCCAAAAAGGAACATGGAAAAAAATCTTGGAATTGCTTGTTGGGTGTTTTCGAGAACTGACATTTATTTTCTCGGCAGGCCACAGTGAGACAAGTAGGATGCAATGAGAAATTCAAAACAACTTTCATGGTACTTATGATGATACAAAAACAAAGCAGACCATCCTAATTGCTTTGTTAATATATCCTTAGCCCACTGGTTTCCAAATGTGTTGGACAGCTACTACCAACACTCTCCCAGTCAGCATGGCAGTGAGGATGATGGGGGTTGTAGTCCAACATATTTAGAAGGTGTCATGTTGGAGAAGCAACATGACGAGAGAGCAAAATCTCAGCATAAAATCAAATAACACTAGAAAGCTTAAAAGGGTTCAATTCCAGATGAAGTTAGAGGTCTTGCTCAAATTAATGGAGCAGACTGGTTCTAACTAAGGGTCCTTCCAGACAGCCCTATATCTCAGAATATCAAGGCAGAAAATCCCACAATATCTTCTTTGAACTAGGTTATCTGAATCCACACTCAGATAATGTGGGATTTTCTGTCTTGATATTCTGGGATATAGGGCTGTGTTGAAGGGCCCTAACTCAGTGGTTCTCAACCTGGGGTCCCCAGATGTTTTTGGCCTTCAACTCCCAGAAATCCTAACAGCTGGTAAAGTGGCTGGGATTTCTGGGAGTTGTAGGCCAAAAACATCTGAGGACACCAGGTTGAGAACCACTGAAACTTCGCACATTACAGATTAAATTCATCACAATATGTTTTTAGTGAATTAACTACTAGGCACTAGAATTACCATGCCCTTAATATTTCTTTTGCCACATTTGATACCCACTGATACATTTGCTTTTGCACCATTTCATTCATTCCACTGGATTCCACTCCTTTTGTCCATAAGAGACTCCTAAATCGGAGTTAATTCTCCAACGTCTAGTTTATTCAGCATATCTTTTCAAACAAGTTTTTTCTACTGTTAAGTCTTATCATAAGTGATAGGTAAATTCAGCATGTGCTAGGGTTTGTAATGAGTCTCTTTGACGTGCAAATCATCCCGCTTAGCACACAGCTGTTGTATGTAACCCATCTTGATCTGTGATGCGTTCCCAGGATCACTTTTCTGAACAGCTGCTTCATTAAGTTGACTCATTAAAATTCATTAAGATTCTCTGCCTTTGTCTAACTTCTTTAGCTTAACTCTCACTAAAAGGTACTTGAAAACGAACAGTCATTTTGAAATGCTTAAGAAGATAATAGATATCATTTTTAATCAATTCCAGCAGTACAGGGGATCACGTCGTGAGGCAGAAATGCTCACATTCAACAGGTCCAGAAGACAACCTTTCCTTGCTAGATGCAGAAAAGCCTTGAGTTCGCTTTCCTTTCCCAGGGAGTCGGGGGGAAGGGGGTATAAAAATCCTGTATAAAATCCTACATTATCTATTTTGAACTGGGTTATATGGCAGTGTGGACTCAGATTTAAAGTGCAGGTGATTACCTACAAAGCCCTGTACGCTTCAGGTTCAACCTATCTTCGAGACCACATCTCCTTCTACGAACTGGCGCGGGCATTGAGGTCTGCTGGGGAGGCCCTTCTCTTGGTCCTACCACGTCTCAAATACGGCTGGTGGGGACAAGAGAAAGGGCCTTCTCGGTGGTGGCGCCCCGGCTCTGGAATGCCTTCCCTAGAGAGATCAGGCTAGCCCCTTCGCTTCAAGCCTTCCGTTCCAGCTTAAAAACATGGCTTTTTAAGCAAGCCTTTGATCTTACATAGGTTTTTATGGATTAGTCCGAGGACTTACTGTGGGCATCACTTTGGCACTGGGCTATGTCAACTGAAACAACTTGTTTTATCCACACCTATGACTGTTTTTTATGAATTTTAATGTTTTATATTGTAATTATGTATGTGTGTGATTGTAATTCTGTGGTTTTTATCATTTCAGATTTATGTATTATCTATATGCAGCACTTTTCTGTATTTTGTTGGTCACCCTATATATATCCTATATCCCAGGATCTGATCTCAAATTATCTACTTTAAACTGAATTATATGAGTCTCCAATGCCAGATAATCTGGGATATGCAGATAATCTGAGATCAAATCCTGGGATATAGGGCAGGTTAGATCCAGCCTGAGGCCTCTTCCACACAGCTGAATAAAATCCCACATTGTCTGCTTTGAAATTGGAATATATGGCAGTGTGGACTCAGATAACCCAATTCAAAGCAGATTGTGGGATTTTCTGCCTTGATATTCTGGGATATATGGCTGTGTGGAAGTGCCCTGAGGCTACTGATAACTGATAGTAATTGATAAAATACCTAAATGGAGTAAGGAAAAGTGCCAATAGATGATCAATTCCTTTAAGCCCTAGCTTCTGCTTACCTAGCAGTTTGAAAACAGCAGTGAGTAGATAAATAGGTACTGCTTTGGCAGGGAGGTTTAAAAACAGGTGTCACTGAAGACATGCCGGCAATTCAATCAGGAAGGCATCCATGGACAATAGACTCCTCAGCGCAGAAAAATGGAACAACAGCACCTCCCCATGGCCAAGTTGAGCACAGCCTCCAGATGCCAGAGGTGAAACAAGGGGGAAGCTTTGCCTCTACTTTTGTACTGTCTGTCTTTCTTGTCAATTGTATAATGGCATTTTTTTCATGTCAGGAGCGACCTAAGAAATTGCAAATTGCTTCTGGTGTGAGAGAATTGGCCATTGCCCAGCGGACGCCCAGATGTTCTTGATGTGTTTACTATCTTTGTGGGAGGCATCTCTCATGTCCTCACAAGGGGAACTAGAGCTGACAGAAGGAGCTCATCCGCACTCTGCCCAGATTGGATTCGAACCGGCAACCGTCAGGTCATCAACCCAACCTTGAAGTCACCAGTCTTGCCACAGCACTAGGGTTTAACCCACTGCGCCACCACATTGAATGTTTGTCATATATGTACCCTGTAATTCACTCGGAGGCCCCTGGGGAGATAGAGCAAAATATAAATAAAGTATATTATTATTATTATTATTATTATTATTATTATTATTACCTGATTCTTCTTAAAGATAGCTATATAACCTAAATTTGATCAGAATAATATAAAAGTTAAAAGAATCACACATATCTATGGGTCCAATTTTACTTGCTTTCTAAAATTCACAAACAAGTGTTTTAAAGAGGGCTTATTTTAACAGCAACAAATTTACATATTGCGCAAATATTGCTCTGAAGTCATCACAAGGAAAAGCACCTGAGCAAAGCCACAGCAATATAGGATTATTATTTATTTACATGACAGATTGCAAACAACACACTACAACAAGGTTTTTGGCAGTCACTTTAAGAAGACGGTTTATATGCGTAGAGAACAGTTTGTAAGTGTTACCAGAAGAGTGAGCCTGTCAAGCAAAACAGAAGGGATGTTAAACCCCGTCTAATCCCTCATTAATGCATGTTGCTGAGTTATTGGTAATCTGAATCTTTATGGTTGACAGCTACCAGGAAATCAAGTGCACACCAGGGGAGGGAGACTGGGAGGAGAACATCATAAAAGCAAAGACTTTTCACCTCTAGCCTGTTACTTTAATTTGACCTCAATCACTCAATAACATTGGGGAGGTTTTTTTAAAAAAAATTACCTAAAGTTCTTCAAAAGATTTGGTACTTCCACCAGGCAAGTAGTCCCATTGCAACTTGAGAACTACCTGAATTAAATAATGTTCAAAGGATAAGTCTGTAAGGTATGTTTTCACAATCCTGTTAATGGACAGGAACGATTTATTGATAGAGTTGTTTATGACCTGTGAACACAAATATGTATACAATGGGCAGAATCCTTTGGGGCAGTTACAAATATGTAACCTGAAGTTAAACAGTCATAACTGCTATGTATTCATGATCCTGATGTAGCGCTTTTTGGGGGCTAGGTGAGGACCTTGAAAGTCTACCAAATCCCACTTACTGGTAGGCAGCTGTTGGCATCAATGGGGGGCTATCCCCCTGTTAATAATAATAATAATAATAATAATAATAATAATAATAATAATAATAATAAAAAATGAGCACGCAAAGATACTGTGGGACTTCCGAATCCAGACTGACAAAGTTCTGGAACACAACACACCAGACATCACAGTTGTGGAAAAGAACAAGGTTTGGATCATTGATGTTGCCATCCCAGGTGACAGTCGCATAGATGAAAAACAACAGGAAAAACTCAGCCGCTATGAGGACCTCAAGATTGAACTTCAAAGACTCTGGCAGAAACCAGTGCAGGTGGTCCCGGTGGTGATGGGCACACTGGGTGCCGTGCCAAAAGATCTCAGCTGGCATTTGGAAACAATAGACATTGACAAAATCACCATCTGCCAACTGCAAAAGGCCACCCTACTGGGATCTGCACGCATCATCAGAAAATACATCACACAGTCCTAGACACTTGGGAAGTGTTCGACTTGTGGTTTTGCGAAACGAAATCCAGCATATCTATCTTGTTTGCTGTGCCATACAACGTCGTTGTGTTGATAATAATAATAATTTCATTTTTGTACCCCGCCTCCATCTCCCTGAAGGTATTCAGGGCAGCTTACATACGGCAGATGGTACCCAAAACAACACATAAAATAAACACACAGTACAATACAAAATAAAACCACTCGTATATAAAACAACAATTTGAACTCAGAACAGCGCCAATGACCTATAGTGGCATCTGTCGTAAAAACACTTTGTTAATAAAGAAGTAGCAGCCTAATGTTGCTACCCATCCCCTTCACACAAGTAATTCAGGTGGGAGGAGGATTCACCGACATCAATGGTTTCCAACCTTTTTATTTTTTTAACAGGGACCACTTTGATCAGGGACCACTTGACCAAGAACCATTCTCCAGTATTAGTACCAAAAGGGTTATGAATCAATGTTTGGTCAACTTTAAATTCAGTTTGGTAATTTGGAGTGCTGATTCAGAAAATTGTATTGGATAGACCACATCAGCTCTAGTTTCTGATACAGAACATTTGCCATCCAGTAGTCACCATCTGCTCATTCACAGAAAACCATATTCAATATTATAGAGCTGATGTGGTCAATCCAATGCAATTTTCTGAATCAGCATCCCAAATAACCCCAGGAACAGGCCTAAAAACGAAGACACCAAGACGCCCCCACTTCCTGGTGCCACATGGAACAGTTCAGCTCAGGGGAGGGAGGAAGAGGAGAAGCAGCAGTCAGGAGGCTTGTTGTTGCGCCTTTCATGGGTAGTCAGCCTCTCCCTTCCTGACATCCCTGTTACCTTGGCACTATAAGAGGGTTTCGCAAGACCAGTTGTTCTCGTTGCAACCATGTAGTAAATGTGAGGCTGTGGACCATATTTTAGTTCTTGGGGACCACTGCTGGTCCACGGAGCACAGGCTGGGAACCACTGACCTACATAACCCCAAAATTAGAAACCACTTAGGGATCATGAATATGTAGCAGTTATGAATGTATAACTGTAGGCTACATATTTAGCTATCCAACAGGATTCGATCAGATTTGAGAGGAGTCTGGCCCAAATCCACTATATAGCACTATAGTATGTGCTATTTAATATATACTGGTCATACAGGATCCCACTGATATATATGCACACACACTCAGGTGTTTGACTCTTCCTTTTTTTGTTAAATCTGTTCTGAAATTTGAAGATTGTATTGTGGTCTTAATTGCATCATCAAGAATGCAATCAATACTCAGGTTTTGGTACTCATTAACACTGCAGAATTATAGCGCTGTTATTATTTTAATGGCCGTGGTTCCTTCCTATGTGTTCCCAGGATTGATCAGCCTGATGAGACACAGAGTGCTTTAGCTGAGAATTTTACATGTTCTGCCCTAAACTTCACATTTCAGAAGTACATCATTTGGAACCATGGCGGTTAAAGTGGAATTATAATGGTATAATTCCATAGTGTGAATGCCCTCTTAAAATATTATTTCTAGAATCCTCCCAGTGTCATAGATTATGTGCAGATGTGGTTTATTTACAAGTATGTCTCTTTTTGTCATTGTTCTTAACTTCCTTCAAGTCAACACTGATTTACAGCAATCACATGGACAAATTGTTCTTTAATTCCTTTCTTCCCAGTGTAAGCAAAAAGTATAGGGAAGGTGCTTTCACTTCTGTGTTCCTCAGTTGCTCAATCCCCATTTGGCTTGTATATGACAGTTGTTTCTTAATTGCCATCAAGTCAACTTTGACTTATAGCAATCTTATGAATGGTCTCCAAGTCACCCCTACTCAACAGCCCTGTTCCCGTCTTGCAGACTCAGGGCCATGGCGTCTTATCCATCTGAAATGCATCTCTCCTCTTTTACTATTGCCTTCAACGATTCCAAGCATTACCAACTTTTCAAGTGAGTCATCAAATGGCCCAAATATGACAGCTTCAGTTGAATAATTTTGTAGACCTTTGTACAGCCACCAAAACCACATACACACACATACACATCTGTCAAAACCCTGGAAAGACCCTGCAGATGCTGCAAAGAGTGGGGAGCATAATGAAGACAATTCAGCTGATAATTATTTTTCCACGTCAGGAGAGACTCGAGAAACTGCAAGTTGCTTCTGGTGTGAGAGAATTGGCCGTCTGCAAGGACATTGCCCAGGGGACACCCGGATGTTTTGATGTTTTTACCATGCTTGTGGGAGGCTTCTCAGTGGAGCTGGAGCTGATAGCGGGAGCTCACCCGTGCTCTCCCAGGGTTGGATTCGAACCGACAATCTTCAGGTCAGCAACCCAACCTTCAAGTCATCAATCCTGCCAGCACAAGGGTTTAACCACCGATGGCTCCTGATGATGTTCTGATGGAAAGGGGTAGAAGGTTGCATTTCATTGGAGAATTTCCCATTTTTTCCTACTTCCAAACCCAGCCCGGCTCATAAAAAGACACACATGGGATGCGGGCATAGAAATGCACAAGTGGAGCATTATACTTTGTCTGCTTAATGTATGGATTTGGCCAGTAGATCCTTGGATTCCTCACTGATCTGAGCATGCTCAGAAATTCATTTTATTTCCAATGGGAGAAGAACTTCCTTCAAAACATGATGCCTTTTGTGTTGCAAAGCCTAGCTGTATGAATAGGAAAAGTTAACATATTTCAAGATGAAGAAGTTCATCTTCTGAGTCATGGAAATACTAATTTGGGTGAATCACTACTTATGAGTTCAGAATAATGTAACAGATATTCTTAACCAAACTGTAGCATTAACATTCAACATTCAAATGAAACAATAAGTAATTGATTAAGTGCAACTTGCAGTGTGAGTGTGTTCAGCTTGCCTCAGCAGGAAATATGTTGAGTGGGTTGCAAACATAAATGTGTGATAGATGTGAGGACAGGTGTGGGTGGCTGCGAATGTTAAGATTTTCTTTGTTTTGATTTTGCGGAAGCTATTGTACTGGTATTTTCTCCATGTAAAACTCAGGCTGGATCTTCACTGCCCTATATCTCAGGATCTTATCCCAGATTATCTGGCAGTGTAAACTCATATAATCCAGTTCAAAGCAGGTAATCTGGGAGCAGATCCTGGGATATAGGCCAGTGTAGATCCAGCCTAAGTGTAGACAGACCTGTGGCAGTGGGATATCTGCTGATCGCCACCTGGTAAGAAAGTGTTCCCTAGTTTGATTCATATAATAGGTTCACAAACAAAACTGGATGTAAATGAAGGATAATGCATTTCAGATGGTAAACGTCCTCCTATCTGTACTGTACTTCTGTGCCACAAAGCAGGTTCAAAGCAATATTAGGGACAAAGGGTTTGTCTCCAATTTGACAAATATATATTTAACAGAAGGTTACCTTGCAGACTCTAGAACAGTGGTTCCCAATCCATGGTCCATGGACCACCAATGGTCCTCAAGAGCTAAAATATGGTCCACCGCCTCACTGTTACTACACTATTGCAACGAGAGTGATTAGTCTCGCGAAACCCTCTTATAGTACTGAGGCAACAGGGATGGCAGGAGGGGAGAGGCTGACTACCCATGAAAGCCCCAACAACAAGCCTCCTGACTGCTGCTTCTCCTCCCCCTCCCTCCCCCTGAACAGAGCCATTCCATATGGCGCCTGGAAGCAGGGGCGCCTTGGTGTCTTTGGTTTTAGGCCTGTTTCCGGGGTTATTTGGGGAGCTGATTCAGAAAATTGCATTGGATAGACCACTGAGATCTACTTCCTCTGGAAAAAGGGGGGGGGGAGTGTAGCAATAGGTGCTTTAAGAAAAGTGACAAATGGACTGATGAAACATAAAAATGAAATCACTACAAATAGCATCACAATAGTACAATAAGAAAAAAGCAACTTTTTGGAACAGGACACATTATCCAACAATATACTTAACCAATATTTAGATCTTGGCTAAAATCCAAAGCCCTGATTGATCTATAGTCCAAAACTCCAATTGGTAACACCCGATAGACTGTGAAGCTGATAATTAAGGACTAGTAGGTATTACAACTAGTACTATTTACTTTATGGGGATGTTGATGGGTAAATCTGTTGGAAAAAGAAGCTCCCTCATGCCTGCTTCCTCCCCTCATCACCTAGGCCTAAAACTCATTTACCCTGTTTTAACAAGAGAGGCTTTGTATGTTAGAGTTTTTTTAAATTCTGTTAGAATTCCCAAGTTCCATTCCAAGTCCTGCAGCAGCTAATCATGACCGTGGTCACTGATAAGGAGCAGTAAATTGTTTGAGCCCTGAGAGAGTCTGATAGGTACATTCCAGCCCCCTGCCTTGGCCTGGCGCTGCATTCTGCACATTATTGCTCGCAGATGGGAGCTGTCAGCCTCCGTCAGCCTTATGTACACCCTGAGCGGGTCACATCCGCATTCCTCGCATTTATGATGGCCCAGGCTTCACCTTCTAGGGTTCTCCGATCAATTACATGTCATATCGTTTCAGTCTCACCCTACTCTAAAATACTTTTGCCTGCAGACAGGCTTTCGAGTTTGGAGAGGGCTAGCTCTTGAGTGATTACAATATAAATATTTTAATAGGGTGAGGGTAGGGGTGGGGGACTGCTATTGTGGCTTAAAACTGTCCCATTAATGTGCTGAAATTGATAGGCAAGAGCTAATGGAATATTTGAGGGTTTTCAAGTTTATTTAACTTTGGGGCACCGAAAAGTGGATGCATATGCGCTGACGTAGCATGTCAGCCTTTGGCTAGCAATATCTCATGAGGCTGCTATGTGCTCAAGACTGATATTACAGGATGTTCCCATGGAAGAAGGACATGTGGTGGTGGTAGTAGTCTGTATCTTAAAACTCAGGTCACATAAGTGCCAGAGTGGGGAGGGGGGGAGCTAGGAGAGTATCTACAGAAAGGGACAAACTGAGTGCATTGTGCTCCCCTAAGAAGGATTCTACATGCACACACACACTGAAAGAAATGTTCTTTCCTAATATGGCAGCAAATCAACACTTCGGTTGGGCATTTAGAAACATAGTTAAGCTATCTAAAGAAAAGATAAAATCATTCACTTAAAAGTTGATGTAGATGCAATCATTGGAACAGAAGTAGATAATGGGGTAACCGCATGTAAGTGCAATTACACTAGATCAGTTCCAATTAGACCCCTTCCACACAGCTGTGTAAAATCCACATTGAACTGGATTAGATAGCTGTGTGGACTCAGATAATCCAGTTCAAAGCTGATATTGTGGATTATCTGCCTTGATATTCTGGATTACCATATATACTTGAGTATAAAACGACCCGAATATAAACCGAGGCACCTAATTTTAACCATAAAAAACTGGGACAACTTATTGACCCGAGTATAAGCCAAGGGTGGGAAATGAAGCAGCTACTGGTAAATTTCAAAATAAAAATAGGTACCAATAAAATAACATTAATCGAGACATCAATAGGTTAAATAATGTATATATATAAAAGAGTGATGGCATCACGGCAACCCGCAAAACAACAAAACTACAGGCCCCCCAACCTCGAAATTTGACAACACAACCCATCATCCACGGCTCTAGGTTGATACAACAAAAAGAAAAGAAAAATAAATTCCTAATTAGAGAGAGAGGAATAATTGCTTTTATCCAATTGCTGCCAGTTAGAAGGCTAAGCTCCTCCAACTTGGTCTCCTAGCAACCCAATAAAAAATAATAAAAAACACTACAAAATAATTAAAAACACTAAAAAATTAATACAATAAAATACTATAATAACAGAAAATAACTTAAAATAATACAATATAAAAATAAAAAGATAACTTACAATAAAATTAATTAAAAAAATACAAATAACGTCAAATAAAAATTACACAACAATTTTTAACCAATACCACCACCACTTTGCCACAGCAACGCGTATATACAGCTAGTGTATATATGTATGGATACAGATATACAGGTACATGGATCTATATGTATATAGGATTTGCAAGGACCTGCAAACATATGAAGGGAAAATTCATATATAAAATTAATGTATATAGATAGATAAATACAGATATATAAGTACATTGCAAATGCATGCAGGGGGTTAATGCCTATATAACTGTAGGAGAGATTAACCAATATTTCAGGGGGAAATGCTTTTATAAGATTAATTGATATATATTTTTCTTCTTCGTGACTTGCAAGGGCGTGTTTCCCTTTTCAAAACATTCCCTTGGTTAAGAGTAAGGGAGGCTTTGGAAAAGTAAACACTGATAAGCGAGGGTAAGAGAGGAATATATCATATATTGCAAGCAATGTCCTCCAGGTTCTGTTGCCCGGCCTTGGCCTTGACCCAATTATAAGCCGAAGGAGGCTTTTTCAGCTAAAAAAAAAGGCTGAAAAACTCGGCTTATCTTTGAGTATATATGGTATATGGCTGTGTGGAATATAACCCAGAGTGAGTACCGTTAATGTGGACAAGCTGCAAGGGTAAATAAGGAGGAAACCTTTTTTCTCAATCCCAGTGTTGTAGTTCAGCCTGTGATTGTGCCTGCACCTGATGGCACTGAAGAACTAGATCATGGGGATTGTGGGCCTGTGAGTCAGCAGGAGATTCTTAGTCCTGAAATTGAAGTAAGTACACATCATTGCCTTAACACTCTGCCATCTTAAGCAATCTTGTCATCAGTTAAGAAAATTCATTGACATGGCTGCTTTATCCTACTGACCAGTCCTCCAGATAAAAGGAAGAACAGTTTGAAATGTACCAGATGTCCCCCCATTAGACTCTGCTGGCCCTGTGGACTTCCAAATGTGAGGTAATTTCCCAGGCATGCATTTGCTTTTGAACTGTAATGTCTCCTTGAATGTGAAAATGGGCAAATGGTGGACGAGGATCGCACTGTTCCTACTTAGCATTATGTGTTTGGCGCCCTCAGCACCTGTGACTGCTAAGCCATTTTTCAACTTCAAAGCCATTGTCTCAGGTTTTTGCTGTTGATTTGTGGTGGTGGGACATTTGGGTTACATAACTTGAGTAACATGGCTTTAAAAATGGAAAGGGATGTTTTGCTCTGTCTCTCAAGTATCACAACTTAAATTATTAAGAGATTCTTATAAAAGAGGAGAATAACTGGGAATCCATGTGCCGCTGCTGATGTCAAAGCTGTACTCGTTGCTCAAATGATTCTATTGACATTACTTATAATGATACACATGGTGGCATTCTGCATTGGGGTGAATCTTCTGCTATCCCCCAGATGTTGATGGTCTGCAATTAGCATCAATCTATTCTATGTGAATAATCCAATATAGTAGGTGTCCCCGGTGGCACAGTGGGTTCAACCCTTGTACCAGCAGGACTGACTTACTTGAAAGTTGGGTTGCTGACCTGAAGTTTGCTGGTTCGAATCCAACCCGGGAAAAGTGTGGATGAGCTCCCCCTATCAGCTTCAGCTCCATGCAGGGATATGAGGGAAGCCTCCCACAAGGATGGTAAAAACATCAAAACATCCAGGTGTCCCCCGAGCAATGTCCTTGCAGATGGCCAATTCTCTCACAGCAGAAGCTACTTGCAGTTTCTCAAGTTCCTCCTGAAACGGAAAAAAATCCAATATATTTAGCAAAGTCTTCTGTCTACAATGACCTTAACACAGTATCCTGGTTGTGCCCTAATGAAGGCGCTTACAGCTGGTTGTGCAACCCTTAAGACCACCGAGTCTCTGGCAGAAAAAAATGGTGACAAACAATATTGCTGTCAAACAAACCCAGTTCTTTCCGAAGAAAACAAATCAGTTGATATGAGTTTTGTAATTTAAGTAGGAAAAGCACATTTACAGGCAGTCCCCAAGTTACAAACATCGGACTTACAAAGCACTCATATATACTGTATTTTATGGCGTATAAGACTACTTTTTAACCCAGGAAAATCTTCTCAAAAGTCAGGTGTCGTCTTATAGGGCAGGTGCTGAAACTTCCAAGCTGGACTGGAGAATCTGTGGTTGCCACATATGGTGGGGGGAGCTCAAAAACGGCTGTGGCTGCATTCCCATCGTATGTGACGACTGGATGAAAACAGCAAGGGCAGTGCTGTACAAGAAGAAAATCCATTCACCAGGATTCGTGGAAAAAAAGTGACTTACTTAATGAGGTCCTTATGACGAGGTGAGGGGACACCTCACTTGGAAGGTGTAAGTGAAGCGGGGAGCAAGCTGCAGCCGTCCGAGATGCCCGGGGTATGGAAAAAAGAGATAGAGTGATGCTGTGCCTTGGAAAACATGCCTCTTTCACCCTTCTGGCCTGCTTTTGTATCCTATTACCATACTTCCATCTCTGCCTCTCAGATCTCGCTCCTGAGGTCTACAGTGAAGCGGTGCAGGTGCCATGTGCAAGATCTGAGAGGCAGAGAAAGAAGTATGGTAATAGGACACAAGGGCAGGCCAGACTGGTGAAAGAGGTGTGTTTGCGCTACCGCTATGATAGTCTTTTTATTTGGTGTGCATTGGAAGAGGGATAGTCTTATATGACGAGTATATCCCAAACTCTATATTTTAACTGGAAAAGTTGGGGTCATCTTATACACCCAGTCGTCTTATACGCTGGAAAATATGGTAATAATAATAATAATAATAATAATAATAATAATAATAATAATAATAATAATAATAAAAAAACTTTATTTATATTCCACTCTATCTCCCCAGGGAGACTCAGGGCAGATTCCAATATACAACAGCAAACATTTAATGCCTCCATAGAACAAACAAATGCTGACATAAAATCCCAGAAAAAAACTCCACAAATAGAAACAACATTAAAAACCTAACATCAATAAATTAAACCAAACATTATCAAACAAGAATTATATAATAACATAAAATATGAATATAAAGCATCCTCATTAATTTACAGAAGCCAGCTAGAGTTCTCAAAGTTGTGTGGGTTGACTGTGTGAACAATGTTGGTTCTCCTAGTTAAGGAAAGGGGTGAGACAACAGGAAGCGAGAGAAATCTACCCCTAGGAAAGGAAATTAACTCCTGAAAGAGTGATCTTGGGGAAAAGGTGTCTCCATTGAAGCTTTATCTCCAATCCTTGTTTCCATAACAAGCCAAAATTTTCAAAATCCAATTCTCACAGGGACAGAAAGTGAGATGAAATCGTCTGAACAGGGACACAGACAACAAAACAAACACCACAGGGGTTTTAGCCCTTCCCTATATTTATATTTATATCTATATCCATTACCATATCCATATCCATATCTATATTTATATCTATGGCTGGAGTTACACTTATAATGTATCTGTTCCAACTTACATACAAATTCAAATTAAGAACAAACTTACAGAAACTATCATGTTTGCAACTTGGGGATTTGCCTGTGCTGTGACAGTGGAACATGTCACAAAAATAAATGCAATAAGAGTTTCCTATGCATTAAAAATAGTTTTTTTGTTTTTGTTTTGTTTTGTGTTTTTGCTGTAGTTGAAATGAATCAACATGAATCAACTCGTGCCTTCTGGACTTCCTACAGTGTTTTTCCATTGTTGTTTTTTTCCTCCCAGGGGAGTGCCTAATTCAAGCACTACTTCTGTTAATTCAAAAACTAAGTCCAGATCAGCTTTGCTGAAGAGACAGTAGGATAAAAACCCCTTAATTATTTTCATCACAATTCGATGAATTGGATGTTTGCTCAAAGTCAAAATGCATGGTCATAGAAAGGAAGACAGATATCTAGTTGACATAAGAGCTATAGGTAAAGGTAAAGGTTTTCCCCTGACATTAAGTCTTGTCGTGTCCGACTCTGGGGGTTGGTGCTCATCTCCGTTTCTAAGCCAAAGACCTGGCATTTTCCATAGACACTTCCAAGGTCATGTGACTGCATGGAGCACCGTTACCTTCCAGCTGGAGCGGTACCTATTGATCTACTCACGTTTGCATGTTTTCGAACTGCTAGGTTGGCAGAAGCTGGGGCTAACAGTGGGGGGTTCACCCGCTCTCCGAATTCAAACCGCCAACCTTTCAGTCAGCAAGTGCAGCAGCTCAATGGTTTAACCCACTGCGCCACTAAGGGGCTCCTAAGAGCTATAGGCAGAAGTATTTATTAGAGATAATGGACACAATTGAACAAGAAATGCATTGGAGCTCAAGTGTCCAGTGATCCTCTCATGGGTTTTCTGGACAAATTATTGTTGAAGGCTTTCACGGCCGGAATCGCTGGAGTGTTGTGTGGTTTCTGGGCTATATGGCCGTGTTCTAGTAGAAAGTGCCAGTCTTTCTGGACAAAATTTATTCAGAGGAATTTTGCCATTGCCATCCTCTAAGGCTGAGTTTGATTTGCCCCAGATCACTCACTCAATTTCCATGGCTGAATGTCAAATTCCTGACTCTAGTCACCCAGACATTTAAACTGCTACACCACATTTATTTATTTATTTATTTATTTATTTACAGTATTTATATTCCGCCCTTCTCACCCCGAAGGGGACTCAGGGCGGATTACAATGAACACATATATGGCAAACATTCAGTGCCAACAGACAACAACATACATTAGACAGACTCAGAGGCATTTTTAACATTTTTCCAGCTTCATGATTCCGGCCATAGGGGGAGTTGTTGCTTCACCGTCCAGTAGTGGCTGTACTTCCGCATTCCTTTCCTCGTGTTTTGCTGGCAGTTTTATGGTGTTATAAATTATCCTCCCGCATAAAGCGTCCCTAAATTTCCCTTATTGACAGGTGCAACTGTCTTTCGGGGCTGCATAGGTCAACAGCAAGCCGGGGCTATTAATGGTCGGAGGCTTAACCCGACCCGGGCTTCGAACTCATGACCTCTCGGTCAGTAGTGATTTATAGCAGCTGGTTACTAGCCAGCTGAGCCACAGCCCGGCCCCATTGACTCGCTTATGTTGGTTATTCCCTTTATTAAAAAGAACTGTGTTATCCATGGACTTTACCTGTACGAAGACTTGAGGATTCTGGATGAATGGATTTTAATCTTGGACATTCTTAAAATTTTATATAATGTGACTTTATTTTGTAATGGTATCTGTTTTATATGAACTGTTGTTTTGTAGATTGTTTTATATGAATAGTTGTTTTTACATTGTTTTTAGGCATTGAATTTTTGCCTATTTACTGTAAGCCACTTTGAGTCTCCTCGGAGAGAAAGGCGGGGTAAAAGTGATGTAAATAAATAAATAAATAAATAAATATCCACTGCAACATGCCACTACTGGGTTCACTGTGTACTCGTCAAATCCCCAAGAAAGGAAAAGACCAACATGATCACACTTTTGCAACAAAGTCAGTCTTTTCTAACCTGATGCCTTCATGTCCAGTGGGATCATTTATATCCGTGACCTTGTTGGATGCTGCGAAAAATATGAAGACTGAGGACATGCTGGAGAAGTTTTAACTTTTCTCTGCTGATAAGCTGCTTGCAAAGTTCTCAAATTTATAAAGGAGATAGGTCATACTTGTGCACTTTGGTTTTGCTTGTTTTCTTCTGCATTGCATAACCCTTGGGAGCCCATCTTTCATTTGCTTCATGGTAGGAAAGAGTGAATTCCACCCAGGTGACAAGCGTGCCCGGCAATTGGGTTTGGGTTTAATTGCCAGCCAAAGGGATAAGTCTGCATAGGGTAATTTTACGGTTGGGGGTCACCACAATATGAGGAACTAACTGTATTAAGGGGTCACAGCATTAGGAAGGTTGAGAACTACTGATCTATTGCATCATTGTAACAGTAATAAGTGCCAGTCTTTGGAAAAATCTAGAATGACACTCAGCTCTTGCTCAAGATATTGTGTAACTTTATCTGTTGTCATGTTATTCAGCATTCATTGGAGAAAAGACACAGCAGGCAAGGGACCCATCTCCCACTTAAAGTTCTTCAAGAGTAAACCAGCAAATTATAGCAATGAGTTGCATAATCCATTTGATTGCCATAAATTGCTTAGAAAAAAATCTAAATACTAAAGCTATTTCTCAAAAAGCCCAAATCCTAGTTCCAAGGGATGTTTTTTTGAAAACTACAGATTTATTCAGGAGTACAGATAAACCTCTGAATCTTTATTTAGCTCCTCTTGAGCTGTCAAGAGAATATTCACACTGACAGCATGCAAATGCCTTCTGTGTTGAGGTTGAGTCATCCTGTTCTGTCGCTCAGAAGAACAGATGATGTACATGACAATTCTGAATGACAGGCTAACAATAGCAGTGAACCAAACCAAGGAATGGTTCTGGGGATGCAATGGCCAAGGAGGAAAAAAAACTATTTGTAAACAAGCACAAGCTTGGGAAAACCGATGTTTGTAGAGCTCCTCTCTTTTCTGTCACTGTAATTGTTAGTTGGAGCACTATCTCTCAACAAATGTAATAGGCATCAATCTCTGTCTTGGGTTCTCTCCTCCACCTCATGCCATATATATACACAGTAGAGTCTCACTTATCCAACATAAATGGGCCAGCAGAACGTTGGATAAGCAAATATGTTGGATAATAAGGAGGGATTAAGGAGAAGCCTATTAAACATCAAATTAGGTTATGATTTTACAAATTAAGCACCAAAACATCATGTTTAACAACAAATTTGACAGAAAAAGCAGTTCAATACGCAGTAATACTATGTAGTAATTACTGTATTTATGAATTTAGCACCAAAATATCACAATGTATTGAAAACATTGACTATAAAAATACGTTGGATAATCCAGAATGTTGGATAAGTGAGACTCTACTGTGTGTGTGTGTGTGTATATATATATCCTCTCACCCTACCTATTCAACTTGTATGCAAACACATCATGTGATGTGCAGGACTTGATGAACCCAAGGCTGGAGTTTAAATTCCTGAAAGAAACATTCAAAACCTTAGATATGCAGATGATACCGCTTTGATGGCTGAAAGTGAGGAGGAGCTGAGGAGACTTCTAACCAAAGTGAAAGAAAAAAGTGCAAAAGCTGGGTTGCAATTAAACATCAAGAAAAACATAATTATTGCAACCAGACTGATTGATAACTGGCAAATAGAGGGAGAAAACATGGAGGCAGCGACAGACTTTGTATTTCTAGGCTCAAAGATTACTGCAGACGCAGACTGCAGCCAGGAAATTAGAATATGTTTACTTCTTGGGAGGAGAGCAATGACCAATCTCGATAAAATAGTGAAGAGTAGAGACATTACACTGGCAAGAAAGGTCCGCATAGTTAAAGTAATGGTATTCCTGTAGGAACCTATGGATGTGAGAGCTGGAAGGAAGGCTGAGCGAAGGAAAATAAATGCATTTGAACTGTGGTTTTGGAAGAAAATTCTGACAGTGCCTTGGACCGCAAGAAGATCCAACCAGTCCATCCTCCAGGAAATAATGCCCGGCTGCTGACTGGAGGGAAAGATATTAGAGGCAAAGATAAAGTACTTTGGCCACATCATGAGAAGACAGGAAAGCTTGGAGAAGAGAATGATGCTAAGGAAAAAGGAAGAGGGGCTGACCAAGGACAAGATGGATGGATGGTAGAAGTGACTGGCTTGACCTTGAAGGAGCTGGGGGTTACTACAGCCGGCAGGGACCCTGGCGTGGGCTGGTCCATGAGGTCACAAAGAGCCAGAAGCAACTGAACGAATAAATAACAACAACAATAGGAGTCACTTGAGAAACTGCAAGTCGTTTCTGGTGTGAGAGAATTGGCCGTCTGCTAGGACGTTGCCCATAGGACGCTGGATATTTTTGATGCTTTTATCATTCTTGTGGGAGGCTTCTCTCATGTCCCCACATAGAGCTGGAGCTGATAGAGGGAGCTCATCCGTGCTCTCCCCGGGTTGTATTCAAACCAGCAACCTTCAGGTCAGCAACCAACCTTCAAGTCATCAGTCTTGCTAGCACAATAGTTTTTAATCAACTGCACCATCGGGGGCTGTCAGACTAATGGCATTAGCTGGTCAGGATGGCACAGGAGACCAGAAGTTAAATCTCCATTCAGTCATCAAAATTCAGTGGGTGGCCTTGAGCAAGTCACACACTCTCATGCTCAGAGGAAAGCAAAGCGTGAACTCCCTTTGGACAAATCTGACCCATCTTACTGTGATAGGCCTCTCTTAGGGTTCCTATAAGTCAGAAATGAATTGAAGGCAAACAACAACAACATGGAGGCATATTCCGAAGAACTGTTCCTTCTAATTGCTGGATATTGGTTCTCACTCTCACACTTTAGCATCCTCTGCATGGAGAAACCTGTTTCCTCAAAAGAGTGATTAACTGGATTGCGTGCATTAGATTAAAACTTTGTTGTTATTTGTCTTTAAGTGATTTCCAATTTATGGTGACTCCCTAAGGTTTTCTCGACAAGTTTTGTTCAGCAGGTGTTTGTCATTGCCTTCCTCTGAATATGAATTGTCAAGGTCTCCCAGTTGGTTTCCATGACTGATCAGGGATTCAAACCCTGTCCACCTACAGCATTAGTTCTCAACCTGTGGGTCTCCAGATGTTTTGGCCTTCATCTCCCAGAGATCCTAACAGCTGGTAAACTGGCTGGGATTTCTGGGAATTGTAGGCCAAAACATCTGGGGACCCACAGGTTGAGAACTACTGTCCTACAGTCTTAATCTAGTGCTCAAACCGCTACACCACACTGGCTCCTAATCTCAAACTATGCCTTGCTGCAACACATAGCTGCTAACAACCTAATCTGTTGTCCTTGACTGTGTTTCTGCAACCTAAATTGCTAATACTTTCAGACAAAAGAAATAATTTCCCCACGCTCAGTATATTTCTATCTCTTTCCTAGCACAGGTTGCCACTTACAAGGACAAGCCAAAACATAGACCACAACAATGGCTTTATTGTAGTTAAACTGTATGGGACTGAAAAAGAAAATACCAGAACTTGGAAATGATTTTCAAAGAGCAAATCCCCAAGTCCCCCAACCAGTATGTTGGGAGGATCCTGTGACCTGTAGTCTAAAATCAATAGTCCCTTCCACACTGCCATATAACCCAAAATATCAAGGCAGATAATCCACAATACTAGTCCACACTGCCATATAATGCAGTTCAATGTGGATTGTATACTACTGTGTGGAAGGACCCAATGTTTCTGGGCTGTAGACCCAGTGCAGGCATACTTTTCTGAGTTGCTGCTTAAAGGATTATTTTAAAGAAAGGGTATGTATGGAAGCCCTACAGTCTTAAGCCATAACAGTTAAAGTGGTACCAAACTCCATTACTTCTACAGGAGATTGGAGGAGGGCAAATGTGGTCCCTATATTCAAGAAGGGAAAAAAAGGATGACCCAAACTAATACCGTCCGGTCAGCCTCACGCCGCTACTAGGCAAGATTCTGGAAAAGATCATTAAGGAAGTGGTCTGCAAACACTTAGAAACGAATGCGGTCATCGCTAATAGTCAACACAGATTTATCAAAAACAAGTCATGCCAGACTAATCTGATCTCTTTTTACGATAAAGTTGCAAACTGAGTCGATGCAGGGAACGCCGTAGATGTAGCATACTTTGATTTCAGTAAGGCCTTCAACAAGGTCCCCCATGACCTTCTAGCAAACAAACTAGTCAAATGTGGGCTAGACAAAACTACGGTTAGGTGGAGTTATTTATTCAGAGTTATTTAGCTTCTTAAAACTGTTGGCTGTTGTAGAAAAAGGAACCATAATCTGAATGCCACTCCAGGAAGGAAAATCAGGCAAGCAATACAGAAAGTGGAATGTCCATTCCTTTCAATAAGTAAGATATAGCTCTTCTCCAGTGGCACAGTGGGATCATTGTGCTGTGTTACAAGCCACATATTGACATCCACATTCTTCAGGTGCAATAGACAAAAGAACCGAGGCTGACCTAATTTTTTTCCTTTAAGACTTGTACAGGTGCAGATAAGATTGTGTCTGAATAGGCTTCTTCTTCCCTGGTATGATGGCTCTGGTTATAGATAGCTTCTCAGAAAGCAAATAAATAGCAGCGTTTTGCTGATCCAGCCATGTTCTACAGATAACTGTGACAGCTGATGGGAACAGGGAGTGGCATTGAAACTTAGATTGTGTCTCCTTCCCTTGCCAGTTGTTCTCCTCCTTATGTTACAAGGAAACCATTGTTAGACAATCTGTGAAAAAAAAACCCCAAAATGTTAATAATTGTAAGGTAAAACCCACTGAAATTTTCCCAGAAGCTCTGAATCTGTATTATGTGTATATGCACTGCTATTGCCTAAAGACAGTTACTGAACATTTGATCAGAAAGATGTTAGGAAATCTGGATAGTATTGATGCCATGTGAACAATGAAGCTTAAATCTGAAAGTTTACCTGGCTCTGGTTCTCTATTTGACCTGCTTTGCACCTTTTGATAATCCATAATTTTCTTCAGCTGTATGGTTAATCTAGCAGGAAGATGTTCAAAACACTACAGCAACCAGAACCTAGAGCAAAAGTGCCAGGTTACCTATATATTCATCACACTTGTATATGCAACTCTGATCAGAATATTCTTGGATTACACTACAGGATTACTGGAAGATTGCTTGATTCTTGGGGTTTGTACTAAATGTATTTTTCCTGATGCCAAAAGGTATTCAGTACCTCCTTGTGAAACAGGGTTTTTTTTTTCAGTCTGTGTTGTAGATCAGCCACCAGAGGCTGATGGTTTAACTGATCATTTAGAGAGGATTGTGAGCTTTCCTCTGGCACAATGTGATGGACCCTCAAGTCTCGGAAATGAGTAGTCTCTGTGAGAGAACCAGCTTGGAAAGTGCAGGGCCTCAAGGGCATTCAAGGGAGCCAGAAGTAGCAACAGCAGATAAGGAATCGAGTGAAGAGCTTAGTGATAAGGAGGGTTCTCATTGAAACCCACCTGCAGCCACGGAGATCAACAAAAGTCTTTGTTTACAAATCAAAGCTGAAAATAGATTGTGTCGTTCAGAGAGATTATATGGGAAAACTAGGAAGGAAATTCATGGAAAATGGAATGATTTCATGGGTGTCTATTAAGGTCAGTTCAGGCAACACTGTGTTAGAGTGAGAAGCTAAGTCTGAGTTCTCTTGTTCTTGGTTCAAGTCAAGCTTTGATTTTGGAGTTAATTGATCCTGGAAGTTTCTATGTTTCTGTTCATGTACTCCTGTTCAAGTTTTCCTAGTTATACCTTCCTGATTGTGGACTTATGCTGTATCTGTGATTCCTGGCTGTTCCTCGACTTTGCCACTTCTGGAACTTTATGAGACATTTGGATTATTGTTTGATTATCATCTTTTGCTAAATTTCTTTGGATTATATAGCTTTCTTTCTTATTATATATTCCTGGACACTTGTGTGGTGCTGTGGTCATAGGTGTTTCCAGGCCTGGAGTTCAACAGGCTGTACAATAGTTGCTCAACAGTTACCATATAGTCACTGATTGCCGGGAGGTGATCTCTCATGCCACTGACCTACTGGACCTCCTACAAATGGTGACTGGTGGAATTTAATGCTCCATCACCAACAAAGTGGACCTGGGCCAATAACTATAATGCAATGCAGATTTACTTGGGAAAAAGTCACATTCACTCATTGAAACTGTGCAAACTGAGTTGAATGTGTACTCTGGACTGAGCATGAAAAAATGTTTTTAAAATATATTTTTTTATCCAAAGACCAAAAAAAGAAAAAGAAAACAATGTCTACACAAATTACATGTTTTGAGTTTCTTTTTTAAAAAAACCCCACTTTTTAAAATTCTAACAATTACTAATACTACTAATACTGCTAAAAACCTACTACAGGAAACAAAGCACAAGCACAAATGTAATTCAAACATACATATACAAAGGGACAAACCAATAAATAAACAGAAAGACCGATCTACAAACCCTCTCCTTCACTGTCTGCTGATTTTGATCTTTATTTAGTCTACTTCCTTTAAGTGCTATTATATAATCACACTTCTACTTCTAATAACATTCTATTAATTCCTAAAGCCCACAATTGATAAATGCTTCCCTCATTAACATAGCTAGTGAATGAGTCCCAATCTTGCTTACAGTTGAACAAATATTTCTCCTTTGTCAGCCTCGTTAATCTGGCCATTTTAGCAAATTCAGAAATGTGTATCAGGCGTTATCATCATTCTTTATCTTCTATTCAATAGGCATACATTCCTCCTTTTCTTTCCCCCTCTGTATGTGTCAGTCTTGTTAGGAAATCTCTGCCTCACTGGGCCACCATCATGGCCTCAGTTCATACATGGACACCAGTGTCTGGTAGCCATTCGTGTTTTTAAGTATAAACTCTGGAGCACTGTGGGAAACTGAAATGATGCCCATTCAGTTTTAATGCCTCGGGTTTTTGAACTATGCCATGCCAGAGACATTGATGTACAAATGATGTACATTGGCACAAGAAGTTTTTAGTGCTGCTGCCTCCAACAGTAGGTAAACAAACACTGGGTTGCTGTGAGTTTGTCAGGCTGTATGGCCATGTTCTGGAAGCATTCTCTCCTGATGTTTCACCCACATCTATGGCTGGCATCCTCAGAGAATGTGAGTTCTGTTAAAAACTAGGAAAGTGGGATTTATATATCTGTGGAATGACCAGGGTGAGAGAATAAACTCTGTCTATTTGAGGCAAGGGTGACTGTTGCAATTGGCCACCTTGATTAGCATTGAAAATCCTTGTAGCTTCAAAGCCTGGCTGCTTCCTGCCCAGGGGAATCTTTTGTTGGGCAGTGTTAGCTGGATCTGATTGTTTCTTGTTTGGAAATTCCCTGTTTTCTGAATGTTGTTCTTTATTTACTGTCCTGATTTTAGAGTTTTTTGATACTGGTAGCCAAATTATGTTCATTTCCATGGTTTCCTCCTTCCTGTTGAAATTGTCCCCATGCTTGTGGATTTCAGTGGCTTCTCTGTGTGGTCTGACATGGTCGTTGTTAGAGTGGTCCAACATTTCTGTGTTCTCAAATAATCTGCTGTGTCCAGGTTGGTTACTCAAGTGCTCTGCTATGGCTGAGTTAGTCTGCAGTGTCTTTTATGTTCCTTGATTTGTGTTGGGGCAATGCTGTGTTTGGTGGTTAACCTGTCCACAGCTGCACAGTATATGGTAGACTCCTGCAGAGGTGAGAGGATCCTGCTTGTCCTTTGCTGAATGTAGCATTTGTTGGATTTTCTTAGTGGGTCTGTAGATAGTTCGTAGGTTGTGTTTCTTCACTAGCTTCCCTATACGGTTAGTGGCTCCCTTGATGTATGATAAGAATAGTTTCCCTCTGTAGGTGAAACGTCAGAAGAGAATGCTTCTGGAATATGGTCATACAGCCCGGAAAACTCACAGCAACCCAGTGATTCCAGCCATGAAAGCCTTTGACAACAGTAGGCAAACACTTCAAGGAATGATGGATGGGCTTCACTGATGATGGTGGCACCAGATCTGGATAAGACACACAGGTAGCACATGGGATTCTTAGAAAATCATATGCTAGGGTGCCAACTGTCTCCTGTTCCATCCCACCAAGGAATAACTGCCACTCTGGGACCAGAGTGAAGAACAGGGGTGCCAGGAAGACATCATACCAACCTGAGAGCCAGGAAAATAGTTCCATCTTGTCTCCTGTGCCATAGGAACATGCTATGCTAAATACACACACACACACACACACACAACAATTTATAAATATATAATATATTGTATATACTTACCATATTGATAATAATATTATAATGTAATACAATATTATACTAATAATAATACAATATAATATTAATTATATATTATATATTAAATGTAATATTACTAATAATATTACCATATAATGATATAGTACAATAAAGTAATTTAATGTTTATATTGTGCTATGCTAATAATATATTATATGTACATTTGATTTGTAAGCCGCTCTGAGTTCCCTTCGGAGTGAGAAGAACAGGATATAAATGTAGTACATAAATAAATAAATAAATAAATAAATAAACTGTGCTCATTCTAGGAGATGCCTGATCTGACCACAGTGATATCTAGTCTTGGAATACATCTTTCGTTTTTATGGATAATATCCCAGTATCCCAAAAGTCTTTCAACTCAAAAACTGTATAAGAAAGAATTGTAAAAAAAAAAAAAGAAACGAGGAATCAACATGAAAAATCAACTACATGTGAATCACTCTTGTTCAGATGGCGAACATACAACCTTTGGATATGTACAGAGGGACTTCCCTCCCAACCACTGCAGAGAAGGAGTTTGGAGGTGCGGTTTTGTAGCAGGTAATTTGGGAGTCCAGTGTTTTTCCAGCCTGGGTTCTTGCATCTAAAGCAGCAGCTCAATTTCGGGATGTGAGCACGGGAAACAAAAGTGCCTTTGTTGTTTATTCCTTCAGTTGCTTCCGACTCTTTGTGACCTCATGGACCTGCCCACGCCAGAGTCCCTGTCAGCCGTGGCCACACCCAGCTCCTTCAAGGTCAAGCCAGACACTTCAAGGACAACATCCATCCATCTTGCCCTCGGCCCCTCTTCTTTTTCATTCCATTTTCCCCAGTATCACTTCCTTCTCCAAGCTTTCCTGTCTTCTCAGATCTGACCATGGTGTCCATGCCTTAGTTACCTCTAGACTGGATTACTGCAATGCGCTCTACGTGGGGCTGCCTTTGAAGACGGCTCGGAAACTACAACTAGTACAACGATCGGCAGCCAGGTTTCTAACTGGGGCAGATTACAGGGCGCGCTCAACGCCGCTGTTTAAAGAGCTCCACTGGCTGCCATTTATTTTCCGAGCCCAATTCAAGGTGCAGGTTATCACCTACAAAGCCCTTAACGGTTTGGGACCCACCTACCTTCGAGACCGCATTTCCCCCTATGAACCCGCACGACCTCTTCGCTTGTCGGGGGAGGCCCTCCTCTCGCTTCCACCAACTTCGCAGTTGCGGTTGGTGGGGACGAGGGAGAGGGCTTTCTCCGCCGTGACCCCCTGGCTGTGGAACTCGCTCCCCAGGGAGATTAGGCAGGCCCCTACCCTACTCTCTTTCAGGAAGAGCCTGAAAACTTGGCTATTCCAGAAGGCCTTCGTTGACTGATCCTTGTGGGATCATGTTATTTACCTATTAAGCAGTAGACCCTCTGGATTGTTTTTAGGATTCATTCAGCACTTTAAGTATTACACCTGCTGTATAATTATCCCTCCCTGATAACTTGATATTGCTTTGCACCTTGGCCTGGATCTTTTGACCCAAATCGGGATTTTAATATTATTGTGTATATTGACTTTTATGACTGTTTTTAATCATGTTGAAGTTTTACTGCTCGGTTTAATGTTTTATCTGATTTGTGCTGTCGTGTCTGGGCATGGCCCCATGTAAGCCGCCCCGAGTCCCTCCGGGGAGATGGGGCGGGATATAAGAATAAAATTATTATTATTATTATTATTATTATTATTATTATTATTATTATTATTATTCTCGTGATGTGGCCAAAGTACTTCAGTTGGGCATTATTTACTGGAATATGAACTGGTTGGATCTTCTTGCGGTCCAAGGCACTCCAGGAATTTTCCTCCAACACCACAGTTCAAAAGTGTCTTATCTTCCTTCGCTCAGCCTTCCTTATGGTCCAGCTCTAGGATCCATAGGTTACTACAGGAAATAACATTGATTTAACTAAGCAGACCTTCGTTGCTATTGTGATGTCTCTACTCTTCACTATTTTATTGAGGTTGGTCATTGCTCTCCTCCCAAGAAGTAAACGTATTCTGATTTACTGGCTGCAGTCTGCATCTGCAATAATCTTTGTGCCTAGAAATACAAAATATGTCACTGTTTCCACATTTTCTACCTCTATTTGCCAGTTATCAATCAGTCTGGTTGCCGTAATCTTGATATTTTTTTTTTTAGTTTAACCCAGCTTTTGCAAAAGGGCCTACTTGCAGGGAATCCAGTACCATCCAGGATGAGAATGGAAAATAAACCTCAGCAATGCAATCTCCTTGATAGTCTTTCAAATACCATTTGAGACCAAAGATGCTGAAGCCTGTCCTAAAACGAGCTCCATCCCCTAAGAGAGCTCATTCCACGTTTAGACTAAATGCCGGAGTCGGTTCTCCACCACCTGGATGTCGGGTCCCCTGGAAAAAGAAGTCCCAGTCGCATTGAGAGGTCAGCGAGGACGCCGCAGGGACTTGAACCCCGTCCTGGAAGCCAGGAGCGCCAACCGCCAGCGTCTTTTGCTTTTTTCTGGCAATGCGACAAGGGGAAAAGCAAAACCTGAGAGAACACAACTGTTCTCTCAGGAAAAGAAAACCTTTTGGACCAAGTCACTTCTTGTGACCTGGGAGAGGTTTAGCAAACTACCTCTCAAAGCATGGACACAATGGAAAACATATTATTATTATTATGCTCCACATTAGAAACAAATGACAGTTAAAAAGCAATAGCATTACAAACATTCAAAACATCAATATTGAAATGGAATTTAAAATGTATAAATATTACAGTAAAACAGTTCAAAGACAATTAAAACAAATGAATAAAACAGCTTTTTAAAAGCAATTCAGGTTAGAGCGGCAGATTCAGAATAATGCAAAGACTATATAATAATAATAAACAGAGTAAAATAATAAATGGAATACAAATAATAAATAAAGTAAAATAATCAATGTAATAATAAAAATAATAAAGTAATAAATGGATTTCTAATAATAGAGTAAAATAATGAATTGAATAAAATAAAGTAAAATAATAAGTGCAATAATAATAGAGTAAATTAATAAATGTAATAATAATAAATACAGTAAAATAATAAATGTAAAAATAAATAGAGTATAATAATAAATGTAATAATAATAGAGTATAATAATAAATGTAATAATAATAATAATAATAATAATAATAATTGCTTTGCCATGTGTCAGAATAACTCACTGAGCAGTTCTTCAAAGACCAAAGGAGAGTTGGCTCAGGACAGCTTACCAGTTTTGTAGAGACATTCACAAGAAGGACGCTTCCGCTGTTTACCTACATTTGTTAATTATAATATATAGTCAATATTACGCCAAAGCAAAAAAACCTTTCATTTTAAAAATCCAGTTGTCATTTAATCAAAATCATGTCATCTCTTACCATGCTTACCTGTGTCATTATAGTAGTGGTTCCTAACATTTACTCCATGGACCACCAGTGGTTGCCAAGAAGTGTTCTCTCAGGAAAAGAAAACCTTTTGGACCAAATCACTTTTTGTGACCTGAGAGAGGTTTAGCAGACAATCACTCCAAAGCACGGACACAATGGAAAACATATAATTATTATTATTATGCTCCACATCAGAAACAACTGACAGTTAAAAAGCAACAGCATTACAAACATTCAAAAGATCAATATTGAAATGGAATTTAAAATGTATAAATATTACAGTAAAACAGTTCAAAGACAATTAAAACAAATGAATTAAAAAAGCTTTTACAAAGCAATTCAGGTTAGAGCTGAAAATTAAGAATGCAAAGACTATATAATAATAATAAACAGAGTAAAATAATATATGGAATACAAATAATAAATAAAGTAAAATAATCTATGTAATAATAAAAATAATAAATAGAGTAAAATAATAAATGGATTTATAATAATAAATGGAGTAAAATAATGAATTGAATAAAATAAATAAAGTAACATAATAAGTGCAATAATAATAATAAATACAGTAAAATAATAAATGTAATAATAAAGTAATAGAGTATAATAATAAATGTAATAATAATACAATAATAATAATAATTGCTGTGCCATGCGTCAAAATAACTCACTGCGCAGTTCTTCAAAGACCAAAGGAGAGTTGGCTCAGGTCAGCTTACCAATTTTTGCAGAGACATTCACAAGTAGGACGCTTCCGCTGTGTACCTACATTTATTAATTATAATCTATAGTCAATATTACGCCAAAGTAAAACAACCTTTCATTTTAAAAATCCAGTTGTCATTTGATCAAAATCATGTAATCTCTTACCATGCTTACCTGTGTCATTATAGTAGTGGTTCTTAACCTGTGCTCCACGGACCACCAGTGGTTGCCAAGAAGTGTTGTCTCAGGAAAAGAAAACCTTTTGGACCAAGTCACTTTTTGTGACCTGAAAGAGATTTAGCAGACTACCTCTCCAAAGGCATGGACACAATGGAAAACATATTATTATGCTCCACATCAGAAACAACGGACAGTTAAAAAGCAATAGCATTACAAACATTCAAAAGATCAATATTGAAATGGAATTTAAAATGTATAAATATTACAGTAAAACAGTTCAAAGACAATTAAAACAAATGAATTAAAAAAGCTTTTTAAAAGCAATTCAGGTTAGAGCTGCAGATTCAGAATGTCAAGACTATATAATAATAATAAAGAGTAAAATAATAAATGTAATACAAATAATAAATAAAGTAAAATAATCAATGTAATAATAAAAATAATAGAGTAAACTAATGAATGGATTTATAATAATAAATAGAGTAAAATAATGAATTGAATAAAATAAATAAAGTAAAATAATTAGTGCAATAATAATAGAGTAAAATAATAAATGTAACAATAATAATAAATACAGTAAAATAATACATGTAATAATAATAAATAGAGTACAATAATAAATGTAATAATAATACAATAATAATAATAATAATAATAATAATAATAATAATAATAATTGCTGTGCCATGTGTCAAAATAACTCACTGCGCAGTTCTTCAAAGACCAAAAGAGAGTTGGCTCAGGACAGCTTACCAGTTTTGCAGAGACATCCACAAGAAGGACGCTTCCGCTGTGTACCTACATTTGTTAATTATAATCTATAGTCAATATTAAGCCAAAGCAAAACAACCTTTCATTTTAAAAATCCAGTTGTCATTTGATCAAAATCATGTCATCTCTTACCATGCTTACCTGTGTCATTATAGTAGTGGTTCCCAAACTGTGCTCCACGGACCACCAGTGATTGCCAAGAAGTGTTGTCTCAGGAAAAGAAAACCTTTTGGACCAAGTCACTTTTTGTAACCTGAGAGAGATTTAGCAGACTACCTCTCCAAAGCATGGACACAATGGAAAACATTATTATTATTATTATTATTATTATTATTATTATTATTATTATTATTATTATTATTATGCTCCACATCAGAAACAACTGACAGTTAAAAAGCAATAGCATTACAAACATTCAAAAGATCAATATTGAAATAGAATTTAAGATGTATAAATATTATAGTAAAGCAGTTTAAAGACAATTAAAACAAATGAATTTAAAAAAAGCTTTTAAAAAGCTATTCAGGTTAGAGCTGCAGTTTCAGAATGCATAGGCTATATAATAGTAATAAACAGAGTAAACTAATACATGGAATAAAAATAATAAAGTAAAATAATCAATATACTAAAAATCAATATATAAAACTAATCAATATATCAAAAAATAATCAATCAAATAATCAAAGTAAAATAATAAGTGTAATAATAATACAATAGTACAATAATAAATGTAATAAAAATAATAGAGTAAAATAATGAATGTAATTATGAAATAATAAATAGAGTATAATAATAAATGTAATAATAATAATAATAATAATAATAATAATAATAATAAATTTCTGTGCCATGTGTCAGAATAACTCACTGCGCAGTTCTTCAAAGACCGAAGGAGAGTTGGCTCAGGACAGCTTACCAGTTTTGCAGAAAAATCCACAAGAAGGACGCTTCCGCTGTGTACCTACATTTGTGAATTATAATCTATAGTCCATATTACGTCAAAGTAAAACTCCCTTTGATTTTAAAAATCCAGTTGTCATTCAGTCAAAATCATGTCATCTCTTACCATCCTTACCTGTGTCGTTAAAGCAGTGGTTCCCAAACTGTGCTCCATGGACCATGTCTCTCCTTATTGACTTTGCTAATGTCTCTCCTTCCCACCTTTAGTTAACTATTGTCTAACTATTGTGGGACTTCTTTTTGTAAGTGAAGATTTCACCAAAGTTCCTTTGAAATATCTGAGCTATGACTCACTGTGGTTTCACCGGATTACCCAATTGTCCCTCTCTTCACTTTTGGGTGATATATTGAAGGTTCCTTCACCTGCCTGTTCCCCAATCTCTCTCCCTCATCCTGCCCAAAGCTCTGGTCATAGGGAGTAGGAAAAAACAGTTTGTAAACAAAGGGACAGCCTCACTTACTTGCAGGGGCTGGATCCTTCCGCCAGCCATTGTGCATCACAGAGGGACAAAAAATAGTCCCTGGCCATAGTGCTCAGTGCATACAAATATACACCTTGTGAATCCTGGCTCATGTAATACAAGCCGGGTATCCTTTATACAGCACATACAAAATACTACAAATTTTGAAAATGTCAGTGTGGGTGGTTGAAGAAGTGGCACCCAAATATAGACCAGGGATCATCTGGACCTGTTTTCCTCAGACCTTGGTCTTCTATTTTGTTTGGACTTCGGCTCTCTGAGTTGGCAAGAGGACTTATGGAAGCTGGAAGTCCAAAAAAGCTGACAGAACAAAGTTTGGGAAACACTAGTAAAAGTAAAGGGTTTCCCCTTGATATTAAGTCTAATCGAGCCTGACTCTGGGGGTTGGTGCTCATCTCCATTTCTAGATGAAAGAGCCGTTGTTGTCCGTAGACTCCTCCAAGGTCATGTGGCCAGCATGACTGCATGGAGCGCCGTTAGGACTTCTGGAAGTTGGACGTGCAAATAAGTTGGCATAACAAAGTTTGAGGAACACTAGTTTAAAACGTCTATGGCTATGTTAACATTGCAGAGTTTAAGCCCTTTGACAACATGAACTGCCATGGCTCAATGCTATGGAATTCTGGGATGTGTAGTTTGGTGATATATTTATTCCTCTTTGTCCAAGAACTCTCATGCCACAACAAACTGCAAATCTCAGGGTTCCATGGCAGTTAAAGTGGTGTCAGGTAAAGGTAAAGGTTTCCCCGACTCTTGGTGCTCTTCTCCATTGCTAAGCTGACACCTCCTGGTATCCAGGACGGGGTTCATAGACGCCTCCAAGGTGATCTGTTTGGCATGGAGAGACGTTACCTTCCCACCGGAGCAGTACCTATTGATCTACTCACATTTGAATGTTTTTGAACTGTTAGGTTGGCAGAAGCTGGGGCTAAAAGCATGAGCTCATCCTGCTTCCCAGATTCGAACTTCCGACCTTTCGGACAGCAAGTTCAGCAGCTCAGTGGTTTAATCCGCTGTACCACCGAGAGCTCCAAATCTGCTATAATTCTGCAGTGGGGATGGTCCCTTAAGTCAGCAGTTCCGAAACGTTTTTGGTAATGAATCCTTCAGAAAACACTTTATTTCTGAGGAACCCTAACTCTATCCCTGATTTGTTTAATCAAAGTATATATTCTGCACCATTTTACACTAATTCAAATACGTTTCCCAATTTCCTATATAACGTCTAGTACGGGAGTAAATTTTACTCTTGATATTTTTTTAATAATATTCCAATATCCCTAATGGAGGAAGGCAGGGAGTTTCAGAAAAAACATCTATTTCTGTTTTATTGACTATTCTAAAGCATTCGACTGTGTTGGATCAAAACGAATTGTGGAAAGTTCTTGGTGATATGGGGATACCAAGTCACCTTGCCTGTCTCCCGTGGACTCTGTATAATGACCAAGGAGCAACTATAAGAATAGACCACGGAACAATAGACTGGTTCGAGATTAGGAAAGGAATACAGCAGGGCTATAAACTCTCACTCTACCTGTTCAACTTGTGTGCAGAACATATCATGCGACTTGATGAATCCAAGGCTGGAGTTAAAATTGCTGGAAGAAACATTAACAACCTCTGATGGCTGAAAGCAAGGAGCAGCTGAGGAGCCTCCTAGAATCATAGAATCATAGAATAGTAGAGTTGGAAGAGACCACATGGGCCATCTAGTCCAACCCCCTGCTAAGAAGCAGGAAATCGCATTCAAAGCACCCCCGACAGATGGCCATCCAGCCTCTGCTTAAAAGCCTCCAAGGAAGGAGCCTCCACCACAGCCCCGGGGAGAGAGTTCCACTGTCGAACAGCTCTCACAGTGAGGAAGTTCTTCCTGATGTTCAGGTGGAATCTCCTTTCCTGTAGTTTGAAGCCATTGTTCCGTGTCCTAGTCTGCAGGGCAGCAGAAAACAAGCTTGCTCCCTCCTCCCTATGACTTCCCTTCACGTATTTGTACATGGCTATCATGTCTCCTCTCAGCCTTCTCTTCTGCAGGCTAAACACTGTCTTGTCCTTGTTCTATGTTAAAGGCATTGATTGTTTGCCTTATATGTGTAATGTGATCCGCTCTGAGTCCCCTTTGGGATGAGAAGGGCGGAATATAAATACTGTAAATAAATACATAAAATAAATAAAATCCGAGATATTCCCACACCTGGAAATCTCACGTTTCTTGCCTTTTGTAGCTATTGCTTCTGGGTTTACAGGGAATGGCATCTGGCTACCCTCCTTGGTTAAACGTACTATCTGGACAGACCCTGACAACAAGGAAAGCTGTCATCTTTTCTCAGAAACATCCACATCTAGAAGCTCCAGAATCATTACGTTATCTTTCACGTTTTGAATATGAACTTTATTGTAGTGCCTGGGTGGAGTTAAACCCACGTCCTGTCAATAAATCATTATCATTTCCCTAAAAGCAACAGCGTGGACATTGTTTCTGTGGGGTTCCTTGTTCTTAAAGACAGCATCCTGCATGTCCCGAGATGACAGAATGTTTGGACACGTTAACGCCAAAGTTACCCTAACAGCAGCTTGGATGGGACTGCATAAGCAGCAATCGTCAAATGGTGTCCCAACATAAAAATCTTAACATCAAATCTAAAAAGGATCCACATGAGGCCAACTATTTGATTTATAGTCTCCCTAATGGCTATTTTGTACTACAATTGTTGCTATCAGGTATGCAGTTACTGTATTCACATTTCAACCTTTTATTTGCCATCTGAACAAAAGTGATTCACACATGTGATTTTCCACATTGAGTCCTCATTTCTTTTTTCTTTTTAAAAAATGTACCGTTTTTGAGATGAAAGATATTAGGGATTGTTTTTGTTGATTCATTCAGTTGCTTCAGACTCTTCATGATCTCATGGACCAGCCCATACCAGAGCTCCCTGTCGGCCGTGGCCACTCCCAGCTCCTTCAAGGTCAAGCCAGTCACTTCAAGGATACCATCCATCCATCTCACCCTTGGTCGGCCCCTCTTCCTTTTTCCTTCCTTTTACCCCAGCATCATTCTCTTCTCCAAGCTTTCCTGACTTCTCATTATGGGGCCAAAGTACGTCATCTTTGCCTTTAATATCTTTCCCTCCAGTGAGCAGCCGGGCATTATTTCCTGGAGGATGGACTGGTTGGATCTTCTTGTGGTCTAAGATATTCTCAGGATTTTCCTCCAACACCACAGTTCAAAAGCATCTTATCTTCCTTCCCTCAGCATTCCTTATGTTCCAGCTCTCACATCCATAGGTTACTATGGGGAATACCATTGTTTTCAGTAATCTTTGTGTCTAGAAATACAAAGTCTGACACTGCCTCCACGTTTTCTCCCTCTGTTTGCCAGTTATCAATCAGTCTGGTTGCCACAATCTTGGGGGATTTTTTTGTGTTTAACTGCAACCCAGCTTTTGCACTTTCTTCTTTCACACTAAGTAGTACACAATGAAACAGGAACCGACACTTTCAAACCAGGAACAGAATGTCACCATTACTGTAGTTAGTCAGACCTTGTTGTATGGCCATCTGTGCAGACAGGTTTCATGATGTACTTGTGCCAGGGAACAACAGGATGATGTTGCCGGGTTATACATGTTGGTTCCTCATTGGGTGTATGCTGACAACATGGGTGCAGTTTAGTAAATGGCAAAAACTTGGGACATGGATGTGCTGGAAAGGAATGTAAATACGGAGAGCCAAGGACATGTAGGTGGCCAATAGGAACAGCCATGTATTAACCCAGGAACAGCACCCCATTGTTCCATGCCACAAGTACACAATCAAATCTGTCTGGACAGATGGCCAGGCAGCCAGGCTCCCAAAAGTGTCAATAATGACAAAGTTCTGTTCCTGGTTTGGAAGTGTGTGTTCCTGTTTCATTGTGCAGTGCTGACTTGGGCAGAAGTGGGCCTACCCCATGAGGTTTGTTTGTGTGGCAGATCCTTCATGAAATGTCTGGGAGGCACAGACTTTTTCAGAGATCCGTAGATCCATAGATCGACATATCTGCATCCCAGGGCTTTATTTATCTCTTTAAAATGACACTGAGGTTTCTGGCAGAAGTCCTGCAGCGACCATCTTGGGATCCTCTAAATCTCAGAACAAAGCAGCAAGTCTGAACAATGGAGGCAGAAATCTTCTGAAGTCCTGGGATTTTTTGCCCCTGTTTAAAACCCGTGAACTTTTGGTAAGCAAATTCAGCAGTTCATTGGTTTAATCCTACCGCCCCCTTTCCAGAAAAAATATTACTCAGTGCCACCTACAAATTAATTTTTTAAAGAATTTTAATAGCATATAAACAGAAAGATATATATATAGTAATGTTTCTACCTTTTTTGTAAAATATAGTAAAGAAAGGTGTTAATTAGAAACATTGAAGTTTGAAATTATGAAACTATTTTTTGAACTCAGAATAGAAAAGTAATGCAGTTATTCATCGCCCCCCCCCCCCCCAAATGCACCTGTGATCATCACTGCCCCCCTGGATCGCTACAGCGCCCACCAGGGGGCGGTAGCATCCACTTTGGGAATCACTGCCTTAAATCTTTGATCTCTATACATGTAGTGGTTTAAGCAATTGATCAAAACTCTGGAGACTAGGTTTTGATTTCTTGTTTGGCATGGAAACTCCCTTGATGACCTTGAGCAAGTCATGCAGTCTCAATCCCAGAAAACCCTGTGATAGTGTCATCATAGATCAGAAGTGTCATCATACATTAGAAACAACGTAGTGTCATCATAGATCAGAAACAACTTAAAAGAATGAATCCCAACCTGTGGGCCGCGGCCCACTGGTGGGCCATGAGACCTAAAATAAGGGCCACGAGATATGCGGGGAAAATTTGCACCGGGGATGTGTGCTGCAACTGGAGGAGAGTGAGACAAGAAGAGGGCGAGATGGAAGGAAAGAAGGAGATACTAGCGCGTACACCTCGCCAGCACTTTCTTGGTCTTGAGAGGGTTCCCAGGCCAGGGCGGAGAAGGCTCTCACACAGCCTTCTCCCCAAATAACCAAACCAAATTAATATTTGACCAAAAATGGATTTGCAAGCTTTTTGGTACTAATGAGGAGAGTGGTCCCTGGTCAAAATAGTCCCTAGTCAAAGTGGTCCCTGGTCAAAGTGGTCCCCGGTCAAAGTGGTCCCCGATCAAGTGGTCCCCAGTTAATGTGGTGCCTGGGCAAAGTGGTCCCTGGTCAAAGTGTTCCCTGGCCAAAGTGGTCCCTGGTCAAGTGGTCCATGGTGAAGTGGTCCCTGGTCAAGTGGTCCCTGGTGAAAAAAGACACACAAGTGGTCCCTGATTTAAAGACACACAAGAACAGGAACAAAGATTTGGTTGTTGTCAATAGCCATCAAATAGACTTAGACTTATATGTCCATTCTGGAAATGAGAGACTTCCAAGTAGTGTTGCGAGAGTCTTACAGATTTAGGACATCAGCCGTGGCATCCATGATTGAACCAATTCACCTGTAATACACTCCCCTTTTTTCTTGCTGCCTCTCCCTTTCCTAGCCTTTTCTAATGTCTCCTGTCTTCTCACATGTCCAAAGTCTCCGCTGAGTCATGTTGTCTTCTAGGGAGAGTTCAGATTTGATTCACTCTTGGATCCCTCTGTTTGTCATTTAAGGACTCTCAAAATTGTGCCTATTAGAACAGATGAAATCCCAACTACAGACTTCTTGGATTATGCAACTGACAAATGATATAAGAAGTTGTGGTCTTCCTGTCTCCTGCGCCTTAAGTGACCAAGTAAAAAAGAGCGCTATACAAAAAATTTTGGACATGGAACACAAAAAGATATAGTAACGTTGCGTAAAATGGCTGAGTCGATATCAACGTACCTTCCAAATTGCCAACTATCTAAAATGCCAAAGCAATTTAGGGAGATAGTCACTTGAGTTACATTTGATCATCTTGAGACAATGGTCAGATACAGGAGATTTAATAACATCCCCTATAATGAATGGATTTGTTTCTGCGGAGAACCTGAAATTGAGGATATAGCACATATATTATTTGACAGTAAATTGTACCAGAAGGTGAGACTTCTACCTTGGGCTATATATCAAATGTACTGGGAATTTCACATCAGAACTATGACATAATGAAAAATCAAAATGTGTAGTCCACACACTGCTTTACCAGAGAAAGAACAGATGTGCCACGCAGGTGAACAATAAAGAACAAGTTGTTTATTCTTCTTAAATCCAGAACAACATATGTGCTCAGTCCTTTCATGAGAGATTTGAACTACTCGTTGCTTTGTCTATGTGGATAAATTCCTTCTGCAGTCCATGAAGCAAGAGCACACTTCAAACTCTCTCTCGCTGCTTCTCTCTTCCAAGTGTCTCTGCACCTGCTTAGCTCAAGCCTGAACAAAATTGCAACAGTATCAGAAACTCCAAGGCTTAACAACTCTCCAGACATGGCTCAAATAATCATCTTATTTTACATTTTACACACACGCATTAACTGATTTCTTACATATATCCAAACTTACTAGATAGACTGTAATCAAGTCCTATCAAGCCTTTGGTTTTGGTATTGTGATATAGCCTAAGGGCTCATCAATAAAATGTATTCTATTGTATTCATTTAAGGACGTCTCTCACCCAATGTCGTATGTCTTTGGTGCGGTGTCTTACTTCTCCCACTGCTGCTTTGAATCTAAAAAAGTTTGGATATGTACAGAGAGGATCTAATAGCATCCAGGAAGAGAATGGAAAATAAACTGCAATCTCCTTCATAGTCCGGCAAACACCATTTGAGACCCAAGATGCTGAAGCCTGTCCTAAAAGGAGCTCCATCCCCTAAGAGAGCTCATTCCACGTTTAGACTAAATGCCGGAGTGGGTTCTCCACCACCTGGATGTCGGGTCCCCTGGAAAAAGAAGTCCCAGTCGCATTGAGAGGTCAGTGAGGACGCCGCAGGGACTTGAACCCCGTCCTGGAAACCAGGAGCGCCAACCGCCAGCGTCTTTTGCTTTTTTCTGGCAATGCGACAAGGGGAAAAGCAAAACCTGAGAGAACACAACTGTTCTCTCAGGAAAAGAAAACCTTTTGGACCAAGTCACTTCTTGTGACCTGAGAGAGGTTTAGCAGACTACCTCTCCAAGCATGGACACAATGGAGAACGTATTATTATTCTTATGCTCCACATCAGAAACAACTGACAGTTAAAAACCAATAGCATTACAAACGTACAATAGATCAACATTGAAACGGAATTCAAGATGTATAAATATTATAGTGAAGCAGTTCAAAGACAATTAAAACAAATGAATAAAAAGCAATCCAGGTTAGAGCTACAGATTCAGAATGCAAAGACTATATAATAATAATAATAAACAGAGTAAAATAATAAATGGAATTAAAATAATAAATAAAGTAACATAATCAATGAAAAAATAAAAATAATAGAGTAAACTAATAAATGGATTTATAATAATAAATAGAGTAAAATAATAAATTGAATAAAATAAATAAAGTAAAATAATAAGTGCAATAATAATAACTAGAGTATAATGATAAATGTAATAAAAATAATATCTAAAGTAAAATAATAAATGTAATAATAAAATAATAAATATTATAATAATAAATGTGATGATGATGATGATAATAATAATAATAATAATAATAATAATAATAATAATAATAATAATAAAACATTTCTGTTCCATGTGTCAAAATAACTCACTGCGCAGTTCTTCAAAGACCAAAGGAGAGTTGGCTCGGGACAGCTTACCAGTTTTGCAGAGACATCCACAAGAAGGACGCTTCCGCTGTGTACCTACATTTGTTAATTATAATCTATAGTCAATATTACACCAAAGTAAAACAACCTTTCATTTTAAAAATCCAGTTGTCATTTGATCAAAATCATGTCATCTCTTACCATGCTTACCTGTGTCATTATAGTAGTGGTTCCTAACATTTACTCCATGGACCACCAGTGGTTGCCAAGAAGTGTTCTCTCAGGAAAAGAAAACCTTTTGGACCAAGTCACTTCTTGTGACCTGAGAGAGATTTAGCAGACTACCTTTCCAAAGCATGGACACAATGGAAAACATATTTATTATTATGCTCCACATCAGAAACAACTGACAGCTAAAAAGCAATAGCATTACAAACATACAAAAGATCAATGTTGAAACGGAATTTAAGATGTATAAATATTACAGCAAAGCAGTTCAAAGACAATTAAAACAAATGAATAAAAAATCTTTTAAAAAGCAATTCAGGTTAGAGCTCCAGCTTCAGAATGCATAGACTATATAATAATAATAATAGAGTAAAATAATAGATAGAACAAAAATAATAAATGAAATAAAATAATAAATGTAATAATAAAAATAAATAGAGTAAAATAATAAATGGAATAAAATAAATAAATAAAGTAAAATAATAAATGTAATAATAAAAATAATAGAGTAAAATAATAAATGGAAGAAAAATAAATAGAGTAAAATAATAACTGTAATAATAAAGAGTATAATAATAATAATAATAATAATAATAATAATAATAAATTATAATAATAAATGTAATAATAAGAATAATAAATTGCTGTGCCACTCACTGCGCAGATCCTCAAAGACCAAAGGAGAGTTGGCTCAGGACAGCTTACCAGTTTTGCAGAAACATTCACAGGAAGGGTGCTTCAACTGTGTACCTACATTTGTTAATTATAATCTATAGTAAATATTACGCCAAAGTAAAACACCCTTTGATTTTAAAAATCCAATTGTCATTGGATCAAAATAATTTTATCTCTTACCATCCTTACCTGTGTTGTTAAAGCAGTGGCTTTAGAAGACCAAAGTCTGGGAAAAACAGGTTTGGATGTCTATATTTGGTCTATATTTGGGTGCCACTTCTTCAACCACCCACGTGGACATTTTGGGAATTTGTAGCATTTTGTATGTGCTGTATAAAGGACGCCCAGCTTGTATTACGTGAGCCAGGATACACAAGGTGCATATTTGTATGCACTGAGCACTATAACCAGGGACTATTTTTTGTCCCTTTGTGATGCGCAATGGCTGGTGGAAGGATCTGGCACATGCAGTAAGTGAGGCTGTCCCTTTGTTTACAAACTGTTTTTTCCTACTCCCTATGACCAGAGCTTTGGGCCGGATGAGGGAGAGAGATTGGGGAACAGGCAGGTGAAGGAACCTTCAATATACCACCCCAAAAGTGAAGAGAGGGACAATTGGGTAAACCGGTGAAACCACAGTGAGTCATAGCTCAGATTTTTCAAAAGAACTTTGGTTAAATCTTCACTTACAAAAAGAAGTCCCACATTAGAGAAAAGTTAACAAAATGTGGGAAGGAGAGACAGTTAATAAGGAAAGACGTGGAACTGCTCCACTCAAGGGGAGGGAGGAGGAGGAGAAATAGCAGTCGGGAGGCTTGTTGTCGTGCCTTTCATGGGTGATCGGCCTGTCCCCTCCCGGCATCCCCATTGCTTCAGCACTATAAGAGGGTTTTGCGAGACCAGTTGCTCTTATTGTAACGGTGTAGTAATGTTGAGGCCATGGACCTTATCTTAGTTCTTGGCAACCACTGGTGGTCCATGGAGCACAGTTTGGGAACCACTGTTTTAACAACACAGGTAAGGATGATAAGAGATAACATGATTTTGATCCAATGACAACTGGATTTTTAAAATCAAAGGGTGTTTTACTTTGGCGTAATATTGACTATAGATTATAATTCACAAATGTAGGTACACAATGGAAGCGTCCTTCTTGTGGATGTCTCTGCAAAACTGGTAAGCTGTCCTGAGCCAACTCTCCTTCGGTCTTTGAAGAACTGCACAGTGAGTTATTCTGACACATGGCACAGAAATTTATTATTATTATTATTATTATTATTATTATTATTATTATTATTATTGTATTATTATTACATTTTTATTATACTCTATTTATTATTTTATAATTACATTTATTATTTTACTCTATTATTTTATTACCTTTATTATTGTACTCTATTTATTATTATTATTACACTTATTATTTTACTTTGATTATTTGATTGATACTCTATTAATACTCTATTAATATTATTATTATTATTATTATAGATTATTTTACTCTATTCATTATGATTACATTTATTATTTTACTTTATTATTTTATTACATTTATTATTTTACTTTAGATATTATTTTTATTACATTTATTATTTACTCTATTGATTATTATTACATTTACTATTCTACTCTCTTTATTCTTTAATACATGGATTATTGTACTCTCTTTATTATTTTATTCCATTTATTATTTTACTCTATTATTTTTATTCCATTTATTATTTAACTCTATTTTTATTATTACATTTATTATTTTATTTCATTTATTACTTTTATTCCATCTATTATTTTACTCTATTTATCATTATTATATAGTCTATGCATTCTGAAGCTGGAGCTCTAACCTGAATTACTTTTTAAAAGCTTTTTTTATTCATTTGTTTTAATTGTCTTTGAACTGCTTTACTGTAATATTTATACATCTTAAATTCCATTTCAACATGGATCTTTTGTACGTTTATATTGCTATTGCTTTTTAACTGTCAGTTGTTTCTGATGGGGAACATAATAATAATAATAATAATAATAATAATAATAATAATAATAATAATAATAATAATAATATGTTTTCCATTGTGTCCATGCTTTGGAGAGGTAGTCTGCTAAATCTCTCTCAGGTCATAAAAAGTGACTTGGCCCAAAAGGTTTTCTTTTCCTGAGACAACACTTCTTGGCAACCACTGGTGGTCCGTGGAGCACAGTTTGGGAACCACTATTATAATGACACAGGTAAGCATGGTAAGAGATGACATGATTTTGATCAAATGACAACTGGATTTTTAAAATAAAAGGTTGCTTTACTTTGGCGTAATATTGACTATAGATTATAATTAACAAATATAGGAACACAGTGGAAGCATCCTTCTTGTGAATGTCTTTGCAAAACTGGTAAGCTGTCCTGAGACAACTCTCCTTTGATCTTTGAAGAACTGCGCAGTGAGTTATTTTGACACATGTAACAGAAATGTTTTATTATTATTATTATTATTATTATTATTATTATTATCACATTTATTATTATAATATTTATTTTTTATTATTTCATTTATTATTTTACTTTATTTATTATTACATTTATTATTTTACTTTATTTATTTTATTCAATTTATTATTTTACTCTATTTATTAGTATAAATCCATTTATTAGTTTACTCTATTATTTTTATTATTACATTGATTATGTTACTTTATTATTTTTATTCCATTTATTATTTTACTCTGTTTATTATTATTATATGGTCTTTGCATTCTGAATCTGCAGCTCTAACCTGAATTGCTTTTTAAAATCTTTTTTAATTCATTTGTTTTGTCTTTGAACTGCTTTACTGTAATATTTATACATCTTGAATTCCGTTTCAATATTGATCTATTGTACGTTTGTAATGCTATTGCTTTTTAACTGTCAGTTGTTTCTGATGTGGAGCATAAGAATAATAATACCTTCTCCATTGTGTCCATGCTTTGGAGAGGTAGTTTGCTAAACCTCTCTCAGGTCACAAGAAGTGACTTGGTCCAAAAGGTTTTCTTTTCCTGAGAGAACAGTTGTGTTCTCTCAGGTTTTGCTTTTCCCCTTGTCGCATTGCCAGAAAAAAGCAAAAGACGCTGGCGGTTGGCGCTCCTGGCTTCCAGGACGGGGTTCAAGTCCCTGCGGCGTCCTCGCTGACCTCTCAATGCGACTGGGACTTCTTTTTCCAGGGGACCCGACATCCAGGTGGTGGAGAACCCACTCGGGCATTTAGTCTAAACGTGGAATGAGCTCTCTTAGGGGATGGAGCTCCTTTTAGGACAGGCTTCAGCATCTTGGGTCTCAAATGGTGTTTGCCGGACTATGAAGGAGATTGCAGTTTATTTTCCATTCTCATCCTGGATGCTATGAGATCCTCTCTGTACATATCCAAACTTTTTTAGATTCAAAGCAGCAGTGGGAGAAGTAAGACACCCCACCAAAGACATACGACATTGGGTGAGAGACATCCTTAAATGAATACAATAGAATACATTTTATTGATGAGCCTTTAGGCCGTATCACAATACCAAAACCAAAGGCTTGATAGGACTTGATTACACTCTATGTAGTAAGTTACGATACATGTAAGAAATCAGTTAATGTGTGTGTGTGTCAAATGTAAAATAAGATGATTGTTTGAGCCATGTCTGGAGAGTTGCTAAGCCTTGGTGTTTCTGATACTGTTGCAATTTTGTTCAGGCTTGAGCTAAGCAGGTGCGGAGACGGTTGGAAGAGAGAAGCAGAGAGAGAGAGACGCAGAGTTTGAAGTGTGCTCTTGCTTCATGGACTGCAGAAGGAATTTATCCACATGGACAAAGCAACGAGTAGTTCAAATCTCTCATGAAAGGACATTATATGAGTTGGTGCAACTGAGCACATCGTACATATGTTGTTCTGGATTTAAGAAGAATAAACCACTTGTTCCTTATTGTTCACCTCCGTGGCACATCTGTTCTTTCTCTGGCAAAGCAGTGTGTGGACTACACATTTTTATTTTTCATTACGTCACAGTTCTGATGTGAAATTACCAGTTCATTGTCCATTTGATATATCTTGGGTCTCAAATGGTATTTGAAGGACCATCAAGGAGATTGCATTGATGAGGTTTATTTTCCATTATCATCCTGAATGGTACTGGATTCCCTGCAAGTAGGCACTTTTGCAAAAGCTGGGTTAAACATCTAAAAACCAAGATTATGGCAACCAGAGGGCAAATAGAGGGAGAAAACATGGAAGCAGTGACAGACTTTATTTCTAGACACAAAGATATCTATAGACGCAGCCATCAGGAGCTCCCACAGCAATCAGAAGGGTGGCCAGACGCCCTTCCCTGTAAACCTGGAAGCAAATGCTATAAAAGTCAAAAAAATACTGAATTTCCAGGAGCGGGAATATCTCGGTTTTTAGCCGAATATCCGGATCTTCGCATGTCTGTATGTCCCTGCAATCAAAAATAATGGGATTTTTTTTATCTGGGTTTCTTCCTGGATTTTAGATGCTTGTTCCCGATTCGTTGGTTCCTAAAAGGAAGGTTACACTTGAGTAGAAGGTGAAAACATTGTACTGGGAAGATGAACTTTGTCGCTCACCTGAAATATATCTTATTTAACTATTTAACAACCACAATGAGATTGTCTATGCAAGACGTTGGAGGACAGACGAAATCCCTACCTCGAAGTACTGATAGATAGAAATAATGAGCATGAATAGACTGACACAACAACTAGCTATAGGCCAAAACAGATTTTAAAAAAGAAATGGACTGGACTGTATTGACAGACTTTATGAAACAAGAAAAAATTAGAATAATACTTTAAGGCAGGAAGAAAAATGAACACATGATCTCCAGGGAACTTAAAATGCCAGAGGAGGAAAAGCTACATGAAACAGATTTTTTTTTAAATGGACTATACATCACAATGAAGAGGATTGGAAGTCAACAATATAAATACAAATATATATAAATATTTTTTTTACTCACCTTCCCCATTTCCCCCATATTTTTCTTTTTATTTTAATGAAAGCTTCTAATAAATATATATATTTAAAAAATTATATTAGAACTATGAGCAAGGAAACCAAACAAAGGGATACTGGAACTCATGCCGTTCCAGCACACTGATCATTTGGAGCCGGGTTGAAACCCAAATTGCAGTTACAGAACCAGAGAGATGGGTCTCAAACTGCTTCCAAACACTCATAACATGCATTGTATGGCTGTTGCTGACTCCAAGCTACATTAAATGGTCAGTGTAGAAGAGACCATTGACAGGCTTCTCCTATCAATAAAAATATGCAATCCAAGAATGATGGGAATGCCATGCAACCACAGGAGAATCATGACATGGTGTGATAAAGTTAAAACACAAAACCAAGTGAAATTGTGCAAGAAACCTATCCATGGTGTCCTTCCATTGACAGACCAAGGACCCTTCCACACAGCTATATAACCCAGAATATCAATAGAAAATCCCACAATGTCTGCTTTGAATTGGATTATCTGAGTCCACACTGCCATATATAACAGTTCAAAGCAAATAATGTAGGATTTAATTCAGCCAAATACCCTTTACTCTAATAGGCTTCCTGGATGCCCAGCTTTTCAGAAAATGTTTCAATAGTGTTTCAGCTGTTTCTATCTTTTTAATTGTTGTTTTAAATTGTTTTCAATGTAATAGATAACCTCAATTACATATTAATTGCAATACATCCATGTTTTAATCAGGTTGCCCATCGAATTTTAAAATATCTTGACTTCTAGCTTGGTGGGAAAAGACAGGAGTATACATATACATGTTACTGACAAAATACATGTGTCACCAAGGAATTTGATAGTTTGTAAAATGTCAGCAAAGCCTTTGAAGCTAGATGTCAAGCATAAGAAGTTGTATGTATTACAAGAAATCTCTGTTTGACCTTTCATGTAGTTGGGGGGAAATCAGGTTACAATAACTCCCAAAACTACATTAAAATGGCTTTTTTTTGAGGGGGGGGAGCACTGAATTTCCATGAAATTTGATACTTGTTGTGAAAGCAGACATTTTAGGGGGCAGGAGAAAAGCATGATAATGTTTTCATAAAAAGGATATACATGGAGGTTGGAAAAAAATTTCACAAAAGTTCTTCTGATGCCATGTGTCTTATATCAGGTTCATGTCATACCACAAAGTTTCCAGATACTACCTGAAAATAATCTCAGTGTATTACATTATTAAGATATCTGCCTTCACATGAGAATGAAGGCAAATTTTTTAATGTATTTTCATTTGTTTGCTTTTTGCTTTTAAAGTGCTTCATCAGTAACTGCAACTTCCAGCCATAAATATTCGATTTGTGAGTTTAAAATGCTAGTACATCACCAAAAATGTTATCTTTGCAGTTTTAGAATGATTTCACTTGAACATAGTTCATGGATATGACTTGTCAGTTGGGTTTATGCATTTCGGCTGAACCTCGATCCATTTCTGCTGGTTGGATACCGGTAGACCCCCATATTCGTTTTGTGGTGCCTTCTGAAAATGGGTGCACAGCCGGATGGCATTTTTGGACTGCAGTCAAAAATACGGCTGGATCTGACCCATTGGTGGCAACGGGGTGGGGGGGCTCCCCGGGCTCCCCTTCCTGTCATTATAAGCAACTGCATAGTTTGTCCTTATATCCTTCGTTAATACCTGGATTAAAAAGCATCAGTTAAGATTCCACTCTTTTTGAAATCCTTTCCCTTTGGTCTGTAGAGGAGACTTGGGTTTAATGCTTCCTTAAAGCTGTTTCTACTCTAGAGCAGACAGGTACACACCGTCTCTCCATGCACACAGCTTCCCAAGGCATTTTAAGGAGGCTTCCCACTTCCCAGGGAAGAAAGAGCAATGACCTGGAACTATCCTACCCTGGGCTTCCTTTTAAAAGCCCTCTCCTTTCTCTTGATTTGCACTGCAGGCCCTGCCTACCTTTTCCCCCTCACACCTTTCTGCATTGGGTTTGATGCTTCCTTAAAGCTGTTTCTACTTTCTACTCTAGATGAGAGGTAACTAGGTGGTAGTAGTTTTCTGCGAATGAGGCTTTTCTTTTTGTTTGTTGGGATTACTACTATTATTAATTATTATTATTATCTTTTAGAAGTATTTTCTGAAGGAGAAGAGGGGAGGAGAAAAAGAAGCTAAAGAGTGACTTTCCAAGCACTCAAATGCATGTGCACTCCACCCATCCATCTCACTTGTTCCCAACTCCCAGTCAGTCCCACTAAATAAAAAGAATCAAGAAAAGGAAAATCAAAAAGATTCGAGAGGCCAAACCAGAAGTCAAGCCAAAAAATACACTGAAGTCAGGATGCAACTGTGATGCCAAATAGGGGAGGAGGAGCTGTGATTGGCTGCCATGTCATCCCGTTATGGACGGGAATCCATGACGGCTTGTCCCTTGCCATTACAGCCCCCTGACCCAGCCGAACAAGCCAGATTGGCCGAAGTAAAATGGCTAAAATGGATCTGCGCACAAGTCTATTGTCAGTGTCACCCAATGTGTTTCCAGAGTTGTAGAACTTTATCATGCAAAGCTGATAAAGCAGCATGCCGGTAATATAAAAGCTAGTACTTAATACATGATGCCATGTGCATCCTGTAGCCACTTTACCTTGCCTCCATGACTGCAGCACTCCTTTTCATTGACAGGTAAAACCAGTCAATGGCTCTCGATCCCACTGACTTCCATTCCTTATTTCAGTGTGGTGGGCCGGGCTGTGGTGCAGGCTGTTGAGCAACCAGCTGCAGCCAGCTGCAATGAATCACTCTGACCAAGAGGTCATGAGTTCGAGGCCAGCTCGGAGCCCCGTGTTTGACTTGTCTTTGTTCTATGTTAAGGCATTGAATGTTTGCCTTATATGTGTAATGTGATCCGCCCTGAGTCCCCTTCGGGGTGAGAAGGGTGGAATATAAATACTGTAAATAAATAAATAAATAAGTCCCTTCCGCTTCTATGCACGGCATCAGTTGGCATTATTTTCCTCCTCTCCCATTCCCCATGCAGGTTATTTTGCTTTTCCCCCTTTTCCCTTTCTAGTCTTTTTATATCACCATTATTGCAAATTCTTTGAAAAATAAATGTTTTAAAAGATCATAAAAACCAAAAGGCAGGATTGCGGAGGCTATCACAGGTCATGGGACCACAGATTACCGAAGTACCACTGTTGTGCTAATGCAGTTAGGAGATGCTCTATTTTAGTTCTTATAAAAATAGTCCATTTAGGCTTCAGTGGCTTTCAACATATCTTTCTTTCTTGTTTTGAGGAGGGAGGGAAGAACAGAAAGCACTTCTTGTGACACATGTGGAACTATAAATCTGCCTTCTTTGCATAATTTATGCCGGCTGCGGCACTTATAGTTTCTCGGTCAGGGTTTTGACAGCATTTTTAAAAATTATTATTATTAATTCTTTAGCTAAGCGTACACTTCAGTCTACGCAGTCTCAGGGGTCCACTGTTGCCACCGCCCGTTGTCTATGAGGGCTCATTTCCGAAACCAGAAAAACAAGCCAAAAATTAACATATCTCTCTGTAAGCAGATCCGGCAGCATGGATGTTCACCAGAAGCATAATTGGAAGCAGCGGGGTCCTGCTGGAGCACAATCGGAGGCTGTCAGCACCTAATGAGAATCCAAGGCCAGGTGTCAGAACAAGGAAAATAAACCTCTTCCTGATGCCCATAGGAAAAAGGGGGAGCTGTTACTGTGAGGTTGCAAGCATTGAGGCAAAAACAATAAAAATGAGCCTTTCAAGTTACTTTTCATCTTTCAGCACTCTGAGCTTTGACGATCATTGTTTTAGAAATTTATTTATAGTGTCAGAAGCCAACCAAGGGTACAAGTTGTGATGTATTTGAACACACAAAGTTTTTTAAAAACTTGGCATTATACTAAATGTCCTGTTGACCAGTAGCTGGCCACTTGGAGTGCCTCTAATGTCGCTGTAAGAAGGTCCATAGTGCATGTGGCAGGGTTCAGACTGCATTGTAATAAGTGGTCTGTTGTTTGCTCTTCTCTACAATCACATGTCATAACTCCACTTTGTAGCCCCATATCTTAAGGTTGGCTCTGCATCTCGTGGTGCCAGAGCACAGTCTGTTCAGCATCTTCCAAGTTGCCCAGTCTTCTATGTGCCCAGGAGGGAGTCTCTCTTCTGGCGCCAGCCAGTGATTGAGGTTCCTGGTTTTAGCCTGCCACTTTTGGACTCTTGCTTGCTGAGATGTTCCTGCAAATCTCTCTCTAAATTTCTTGATTTAAGGTGTTGGCATGCTTCCTGATACTCGAACAGGGAGTATGGCACTAATTGCGGCCACAACATAATCCAGATTTTTTGTCTCTTTAACATATTTTAAAATTTTCGTTTTTCCTAATTTTGGATTACATGGTATGTGTTTTTTCCCAAAATCCTGTACAGTGTTTGTATAGTGTTAATATCCACTACAGCAACTCTGCTGTACCTTTGCCATCTTGCATATATTCCTACTATGTTTCCCCGAAAAAAAAGACAGTGTCTTATATTAGTTTTTGCTCCAAAAGATGCACTAGGTCTTATTTTCAGGGGATGTATTATTTTTCCATGAAGAAGAATTCACATTTATTGCTGAACAAAAAAAAAAAAACATTTATTATATACTGTACAGTAACTGTCATCACAAACCAGCATACCCAGACAAACTGTGGATCCTATCAATAATTTCTTGTTACTACCATTATTTCCATGTACAACAATCTATGGTACATACATTTATCGATCCGGCATGCTCTGGTGTTCTGTTTGGCGGGCATGCTTCCAAACAAAAACTTTGCTAGGTCTTACTTTCGGGGGAGACCTTATATTTAGCAATTCAGCAAAACCTCTACTAGGTCTTATTTTCAGGGGATGTCTTATTTTCAGGGAAACAGGGTAGGATGGGAGCCAAGATCCTGATACAACATGATGCAAGGAGGCTTGCTGAAGAAGCACCCCTCCTCTTTTCACATAAAATAACATCCGAAGAGGGTTAAAGATTAACTAAGTGTATATCTGCTCTGTGGAATTAATGTAGTTTGACACCACTTCAACCACCATGGCTCAATGCTATGGAGCCACAGATGTTTTACTTTTGTCAGGTCCCAGTACTCTTTGGCAAAGAAGGCTGAAGACTTTGTAAAACTAAGCCTCTATGATTTCATTGCATTGAGCCATGGCAGTTAAAGTGGTGTCAAACTGCATTAATTTACAGTGCATATTTAAGCAAAGGCATGATGGCCATCTGATGGGGGGTGTTTTGATTGGGTATTCCTGCATGGCAGGGGAGTTGGAATGGATGGTCATTGTGATCTCTTCCAAATCTATGTTTCTATGAAATTTCAGCTGTCTGCAGGAGCCTAAAAACAGATTACATCAGGTGCATGGAGTTAATGGTACAACTAGTCTGGGACTTGACCAAGGTATTACAGACAGGAAGAAAATGGGAATGACTCCAGTTAAAAGAAGAGAGAAGACAAATAAACACAGTGTTTCTCAACCTTCCTAATGCCGTGACCCCTTAATACAGTTCTTCATGTTGTAGTGACCCCCAGCCATAAAAAAATTTCCTTGCTACTTCAGAACTGTCATTTTGCTACTGTTATTAATCATAATGTAAATATCTGATATGCAGGATGTACTGTATTTTCTGGCGTATAAGATTTTTAACCCAGGAAAATCTTCTCAAAAGTCGGGGGTCATCTTATACGCCAGGTGTCATCTTATAGGGCAGGTGCTGAAACTCCCGAGCCGAAATGGAGAATCTGTGAAGGGAGCTCAAAAACGGCCGCTGTCTCATCCCCACCGTATGCGGCGACCATATGAAAGCAGCAAGGGCAGCGCTGTACAAGTATGGTAGAAGAAAATCCGTTTATCTGAACTCATGGAAAGAAGTGACTTAACATGGTCCCGATGAAGGGGTGAGGGACCACCTCACTGGGAAGGTGTAAGTGAAGGGCGGAGCAAGCTGCAGGTGTTCGGGATGCCTGAGGTATGGAAAAAAGAGATAGAGTGGCACTGTGCCCAAAAAAATGCCTCTTTCACTCGTCTGGCCGCCCTTGTATCCTATTATTATACCTCCTTCTCTGCCTCTCACAACTCACTCCTGAGGACTGCAGTGAAGCAGCGCAAGCACCCATGTGCAAGATCTGAGAGGCAGAGAAGGAGTTATGGTAATAGGATACAAGGGTGGGCCAGACGGGTGAAAGAAGTGTGTTTGCGCTACTGCTCTGATAGTCTTTTTATTTGGTGTGCATTGGAAGAGGGGTAGTCTTATATGGCGAGTATATCCCAAACTCTATATTTTAACTGGAAAAGTTGGGGGTCGTCTTATATGCCCAGTCGTCTTATGGTATTTTCATTCACTGGACCAAATTTGGCACAAATACCTGATACACCCAAATTTGAATACTGGTGGGGTTGGGGGGGGGATGATTTTGTCATTTGGGAGTTGTAGTTGCTGGGATTTATAGTTCACCTACAGTCAAAGAGGATTCTGAACTCCACCAACGATGGAATTGAACCAAACTTGGCACACAGAACTTCCATAACTAACAGAATATACTGGAAGGGTTTGGTGAGCATTGACCTTGAGTTTTGGGATTTTAGTTCACCTACATCCAGAGAGCACTGTGGAATCAAACAATGATGAATCTGGACCAAACTTGGAAGAAATACTCAATATGCCCAAATGTGAACACTGGTGGAGTTTGGGGAAAATAGACCTTGACATTTGGGAATTGTAGTCGCTGGGACTTATAGTTCACCTACACTCAAAGAGCATTCTGAACCCCACCAATGATAGAATTGGGCCAAACTTCCCACACAGAACCCCCAAGACCAACAGAAAATACTGGAGGGATTTGGAAAGAATTGACAGTGATTTAGGGGATATATAGTTCACTTACATCTGGAGAGCACTGTGAACCCAAAAAAAGATGGATCGGGAACAAATTTGGCACACATTTGGGAGAATTCACCGTCCATTTCCAAAAAAGAAGAGAAGGACAGGTGGAGAGATCGTCAGCCTTCTCTGCCAAAGAGGTTCCTAAGACCATCAGAAATATATGTTTTCTGATGGTTTTTGGTGGCCCCTCTGACATCTCCCCATGACCCCCCCCCCAAGGGTCCAGACCCCCAGGTTGAGAAACACTGTGTTAGAACTTCAGCCAATTTTGGCAGCTGCATCTCTTCTTTTTTCATACACCCATGTGTGTGTGTGATGTGACCAGCTATTTGTGTACAGTAGAGTCTCACTTATCCAACCTTTGCTCATCCAACATTCTGCATTATCCAACGCAGTCTGCCTCCTGCCCAGATCCACAGCTATTTCTCTAGGCAGGCAAGGAGCAAAGATTTTTAAAAAATCTTCACAGGACTGAACTCTTTATGGATTTAACTTCTGACAATGTTGTTACTGTACGTTCATGTTATGCAATTCTATCTTTATTTGTAGTCAATGTTTTTGTAGTCAATGTTTTCAATACATTGCGATGTTTTGGTGCTAAATTCGTAACTACAGTAATTACTACATAACATTATGTATTGAATGGCTTTTTCTGTCAATTTGTTGTAAAACATAATGTTTTGGTACTTAATGTGTAAAATCATAACATAATTTCACGTTTAATAGGCTTTTCCTTAATCCCTCCTTATTATCCGACATTTTCACTTATCCAATGTTCTGACGGCCCATTTATGTTGGATAAGCGAGACTCTACTGTAGTTCTAGATTTTCTTTTCCTTCTTTTTGCACTTAAATAAGCTATCAATTTCTACAACACAATGGTGCTGATTTTCATGGAAATACCTTATGAATCAAAGCAGTTTGAAAACAAGAATTAAACAGAAGGCTTAGAACTGAGCAACCACAGAACCACTGGCGGTTGTTGCATTGGTTTATGAATCACAGCTGTTTAATCCTTTTTAGAAAAAGTCTACATTTGTCCCACAAAGCCTTTCAACCAAAATTGCTGTCTGTTGTATTTATTGTTAGGTCTCTTTGTTGTTGTTTTTTATTTAAAAAATTAGACAAATAATGTTTTTCAAATTTACTTTTTGCATGCCAACATGCCTTTTTAAAAATGTAATAAATGGCACTGTGACTAGTTTCAGGGATATGAAATGCCTTCTTTTTTATTCAGAGATGTCAAATGGAGAACATCTAAGAATAAATAATACAGTGTGTATATGCTAAGTCTGTATATACGCAAGGTAATGAATTCATTATTACTTTCTCCCCACAAAGAAAGGTAAGATTATGCAGAAAGTAAGGATTGACTAGTATTTATTTGGTTAGTGTAAATAATTTACTACATCCTAACACAACCTGGGGTACTAATTCTTTTAGATTTTCCACTTCATCTTACGACCCTTCTAAGGTAAAGATAAAGAAAAAGGTTTCTCCTTGACATTAAGTCCAGTTGAATCCAATTCTGGGGGCTGGTGCTCATCTCCATTTCTAAGCCGAAGAGCCTGCGTTGTCCATAGACACATCCAAGGTCATGTGGCCAGCATGACTGAATGGAGTGCCGTTACCTTCCCACCAAAGCGGTACCTATTGATCTACTAACATTTGCATGTTTTCGAACGGCTAGGTTGGCAAAAGCTGGAGCTAAAAACAGGAACTCACCCTGCCCGCAGATTCAAACCACCGACCTTTGGGTCAGCAAGTTCTGCAGCTTAGCATTTTAACCCGCTACGCCATCCCAGCCCCATAGGACCCTTCTTCGCTGCCATATAATCCAGATTATCAAACTAGATAATTCACATTATCTGATTTGAACTGGATTATATGAGTCTACATAATCCAGTTCAAAGCAGATAATCTGGATTTTATATGGCAGTGTAGATCCAGCCTTAATTTTAAATGATTGTCCCCAAATGGGGTAAAGCAGGGGTCCCTAAACTTTTTAAACAGGGGGCCAGTTCACGGTCCTTGAGACCATTGGAGTGCCGGACTATATTTTTTTTAAAAAAAGCTATGAACAAATTCCTATGCACACTGCATATATCTTATTTTGAAGTAAACAAACAAAACAGGAACAAATACAGCCTCAATGTTAATAATAATCATCATCATCATTATCATAATAAAAATAATAAAGAAGGTTGGAAGAGACCTCTTGGGCCATTTAGTCCAACCCCCTTCTGCCTTTGTGCTCCAAAAGCACAAGCAAAGCACCCCTGAGAGATGGCCACCCATCACACAGTCCTAGACACTTGGGAAGTGTTTGACTTGTGATTTTGTGAAACGAAATCCAGCATATCTATCTTGTTTGCTGTGTCATACAATAAAATAATAATAATAATAAAATCACACAGTCCTAAACATTAGGGAAGTGTTTGACTTGTCATTTTATTATACGAAATCCAGCATATATCTCGTTTGTTGTGTTATACTGTGTTGTTATGTCAATAATAACAATAACAATAACAACAACAATAATAAAGAGGGTTAGAAGAGCCATTTAGTCCAACCCCCTTCTGCCTTTGTGCACCAAAAGCACTAGCATAGCACCCTTAACAATTATTAAATAAATAATAATTAAAATACCATTATAAACAAGCAAAGCTTTGGAAGGCACACACCAGGAGGAGGAGGAGGGAGCTGCCACTGCGGGGGCCGGATAAATGGCTTCAATGGGCCACATGTGGCCCCCGGGCCTTAGTTTGGGGACCCCTGGGGTAAAGTGTCGCTTTATAATCTGTTGCATTGCAAATCTCATTGGTGCTAATCAGTGTAACACATGGTCAGGGATGCTAGGAAGTTCAGTATAATATAGTCTGGAGGATCACACTGTTATTCACATTATTTCCATCTTATGGCATCTCTAAGGCTAACCTGGGAGCCCCTGATGGCGCAGCATGTTAAAGTGCTGAGCTGCTGAGCTGCTGAACTTGCAGACCAAAAAGGTCACAGGTTTGAATCCAGGGAGCAGAGTGAGTGCCTGCTGTTAGCCCCAGCTTCTGCCAACCTACCAGTTTGAAAACATTCAAATGTGAGTAGATCAATAGGTACCACACCGGCGGGAAGGTAACAGCGCTCCATGCAGTAATGCCGACCACATGACCTTGGAGATGTCTATGAACAACACCGGCTCTTCAGCTTAGAAATTGAGATGAGCACCAACCCCCAGAGTTGGGCACGACTGGACTTTATGTCAGGGGAAAACGTTTTTTTTTTTTACCTAAAGCTAATCTACCATAATACGATCTCGGCAAGATTTGTTCAGAATGGATTCGCCATCGCCTTCCTCTACGGATAAGATATGGTGTACCCAAAGCAACCAGTCCCTTGGATAGTCATGAATACGTCTCATGCTGCTCCAGGAAAGAAAATTATCGTACTTCTGCCCATGGAGTAATTCAGGATAAAATAGTTATCCTATCAATCTTATATTGAGAATACAACCGTTGGCTGATAAGAGAAGTCAAATAAGTAGATATGTAGAGAGAAGGAAACAGTCTCCTGCCTTCTCTATAGATAAGATCTGTTCTGTTGTACACTCTTGTAGTTTGGGCCAGCCCTACGGCATAATAGGAAATTTGCTTTTTGCGGACTAATACACCCATTATCTTCCCAGCTACCAAGAAGTATCTTCATATCCCCTCTATTTTTTCAGCTTCTCTTTTTATTGCATTTCTAACTCATTTCATGAATTTAATACACAATGTACATGCTCGATTCATCCATGACACAGAGGACAATACATTTGCACGCATGGGTCTGCAAATCTGTTTTTATTCATGCTGTAATAAAAAACCAATTTGTGTCCTGTAAAATGCATTTTAGGTTTCAGAATAGCTTAAATGGACTAAAGCCGTGAAATTGAGCCATACTTTTGTCTGGGGCAGAGCTGTATGGGGAATATTATAGTTAATAACATGTTTTGAATGCAAAGGGTAGTCCATTTGTATGAAAGGTGGCTGAGTTTTGTTTTGTTTTTTGCATAGATCAAAAGATTGGTCATCAGGGGATTACAATTGCAGATATTCCTAGCATTTCTTGGAGGGTTGGATGCTCCTACAGTTACTTATCCCTAAATTTGGCATGATATGATGCACGTTTGAAAAGAGTTTGCCTAAAGTCATTCTACTCCAGCACTGCTTGCTCGTGTTTCTTTGCATGAATATGGGTGTTTTCTTGTTTCTTTAGGAGCCACCCATGTGTCGCTCTCTATTCATTGGAACATGCTGTCATCCAGATTTAAAACATGGATTATTACATTTCAAAACTGTTTACATTTTGTAAGACCAGTTCTAAGCAGGAGGGTGTGTGCAGAATTAGCCAGCCATTTCTGTCTGAGCAGGCAGAAGCAGTTGCTCTTGGGCAGGGAAGGAGCACAAGACAAACTAGAAGGGAAAGTATCAGAGCACGGGGTTTGAATAAACACACATGCAGCGGAAGATCAACAAAGAATCACTGGCACCAATAAATAGGCTGAAGCCTGTTTGGCTTTCTACAAAAGATTTACTAACAAACGGAAAACTCTCAAGACGATATATACAGACAGAGTGCAGAGAGGCAAAAGAGCAGAGGGCAGAGGGAAGAACAGATAACACAGGGAGCTATTTATAACCACCTCTGCTGTCTGATGCAATACACAGTTAACTCTTTACACACTCGCATAGTGGACAGCAGACAGTGCATGATGCAATCTCCAGCTCACATTGCACCACTATAACCCAATTACATTTAAACAACTCTATATACAATCATTCCCACTTCAACAGAAAGTGCCGTGCCAGCCTTCTTCCATCCAAAAGTTGTGAAGACTGAGGAAAGCAGGCTTAAATCCCTACTCATTCTTGAAACTCCCTAAGTGAAAGTTGGCAAGTTAGCATCTCTTATCCCAATCTACTTTACAAGGTGTTCTGAAAATACATAGGTAATTTACTTACTTAGGCAATCCCTCGTTGTCCGAGTATGATTGCCCTCCAGGTGAAGTGTCCTGACGGTGGATACGTAGGTGACTGTGGAGCCCTAATCTTGACCCGCATGTTCTTCCGCAGTGAGGACATCGGTTTCCAGGTGAAAAGTGTGTCAGAGTAATTTATGCAGCGCAGCAGCAGTTGGATGGAGTCAGTGGAATGGCGAACGAAGAGACACCCAGAGACTTTGGTAAAACTATATACAAAGTTTTACTGAAAGCAGTAATAATCACAAACAGACTTGAAGACAATGGACACAGGACTTAACATCTAGGCAGACAGAACAGAACAGAACAACAGATCTGATGTAATCAGTAAAGCATACACACTTGTGTCTGGACATTCCCCAGTTCCAGCCGCACATCAAGGTCAACACAGCTTTTCAGTAATTAACTCTTTACAGACTATAATACACTCTGGATGATGCAATCAGTATGCAATACTGACAAGACACAAATTGCATTTAAACACTACCAATACACAAATCCCACATTAACAAAGTGGTCCCAATCAGGATTGGCTTGATGCGCCTTCCTCCTGGCACGCCTCTCCCTTTCACCCTTCATTCGTGCAAAGACATTTAGAGCGGCTTGTGGTCTTCTTCTGAATGTGCACAGACTGTGTTATCATCGACATTTTGGAGTTCTATAACAGATGTTGTTGTAACCTTGGTTTTGGCTTTCAATCTGCTCAGGTTAAATAGCATATACAGTAGAGTCTCGCTTATCCAACGTTCTGGATTATCCAACACATTTTTGTAGTCAATGTTTTCAATACATCGTGATATTTTGGTGTTAAATTCGTAAATATAGTAATTATTACATAGCATTACTGCGTATTGAACTACTTTTTCTGTCAAATTTGTTGCATAACATGATGTTTTGGTGCTTAATTTGTAAAATCATAATCTAATTTGATGTTTAATTGGCTTTTCCTTAATGCCTCCTTATTATCCAAGATATTCACTTATCCAAGCTTCTGCCAGCCCGTTTATGTTGGATAAGTGAGACCCGACTGCATGTCACCTTAGGCAGCTTTGTGTATAGTGGGATAGAAATCCAATCAAAGCCTCTCAATCACTTCAAAGTGACATTCAGTTCCTCATTGGTAATTGGTTGTATAGATACACAATTTAACATGGTTGCTATGCCATGACTCAATATAGCAAGCAACTCAGAATTTGCCATATGCCATTGCCTACAATAAAACTTGGTTTTTTGGCTTACAACTCCTAGGACTTCACACGCAATAAAATCAGCATTTCTACACATTTAAAAATCAGCAACCACAGAGCCCATCACATGACACAAGCTTCAACTGTGGGTTCGCAGGTATTTTGCCATTAAAGTTTCTAAATCTATGGGACGGAGTGATCTCCCATTGTTAGCCCAGCTTCTTCCAACCTAGCAGTTCGAAAATATGCAAATGTGAGTTGATCAATAGGTACCATTTCGGCAGGAAGGTAACAGTGCTCCATGCAGTCATGCCAGTCACATGACCTTGGAGGCGTCTATGGACAACGCTGGCTCTTGGGCTTAGAAATGGAGATGAGCATCAACCCCCAGAGTCAGACTCGACTAGACTTAATGTCAAGGGGAAACCTTTACCTTTACTAAAGTGTGGGTTTTCCCCACGATTCCTAAATCAATTGCCAATTTGGCAATTCTTTTTCAATTTCCCACATAGAGACATGTAAAAATGCCCAATCTAACATGTGATGGGAATTCCTCATCCTTTTTAAATAAAACGATCATGGAGGGAAGAATTGAGATGGACAGCAGGAGGGGCCGAGGAGGAAAGACCAGTAATAGATCTCTTTTCAAACATAAAATAAATAGATTTCACTATCTGTTCTTTTTTCTATCCAAAGAAAAAGGAGGAAGAGACAGTGAGAGGAGACATATGTTTCCTGTGTGATGGCAAATCAAATGGATAAATCTTAAAGAAAGTGGAGAAGAGGATTAGGTGTGATGGGATTAGGAAAACCTTCCAATTAATTTTAAAATTGGGTGTGGTGAAGCTTAAGGGGTAACCTACAATCTCAAACATTTTAATTATCCTGTGGGATAAAGTCCCTAGAATTGCCAAACCAGCATACCAACCCTTGTATTTCATTCTTGACAAAACACATAACTCTGTGCAAGTTCAGCTATACCAAAATACTTTTTCAACTACCTATCAGCTATTTTTTTAAAGCCATATAACACAAACATTTATCATAAAGTTCAGAAGATCTTCAAAAAGAAGAGAGTGTGAAGATTCCTTGTTTTCTACTCAACTTGTGGGCTTTCTGCATGATGTTGAAATGCTGGGATATTACAAGTTGAAACTCTGGGGATTAGAAAAGACAGTCATATATCAAACTGTCTAATCCCGATTGTTTCTCTGCATTCCTTCCAGCCTGTTTATATCTGTCTAGTGTTGTTAAAATTCTGTTTTTGCTCCATTTCCCATTTATTGTGGCTGTTGCATTGGATCACACATTGGATTCTTCCCAAGTGTCTAGAACTATGCGGTGGCAAATAATGCATGGCAAATAATGTGTGCAGATCTGAGAAGGGTGACCTTTTGCAGCTGACAGATGGCAATTTTTATCAGCACCGATTGTTTTTAAGTGCTGGACAAGGTCTTTAGACATTGCATCCAGTGTGCCAATCACCACTGGGACCACCTTTACTCGCTTGTGCCATAGTCTTTGCAGTTTGAATTCTCATATCGCGTAAGCTTTTCCAGTTGCTTCTCATCGAATCTGTTGTCACCAGGGATTGAAACATCAACAATGCATATTGTTGTTGGTGGTGGTGGTGTTGGTGTTGTTGTTGTTAGGCTTCTCTGAAGTATCTAGACCTGTGGTTCTCAACCTGTGGATCCCCAGATGTTTTGGCCTTCAACTCCCAGAAATCCTAACAGCTGATAAACTGGCTGGGATTTTTGGGAATTGTAGGCCAAAACCCTGGGGATGCACAGGTTGAGAACCACTGACCTAGACAAACCCAATTTTATAGATGCCATATGCTGCTGATCATGCCTCATGGTGGATGTACTGTTGACCTCTGAATGTTTGCAGACATATGGCTATACAGTTGTTAGTCTTCCTTCATATTGACAAATTTCCTGACCAATGTATGTATTTATGCATGTCAGCCCCTGCTAATGATGATCACTCAATTGATAAAGATTTAACCAACAGGCCTGTTAGTATTCTACACCTCCTTTGAGGATACCCAAAGGAAGTTTGTGGTGTCTAGGAGCTAGTGTTGGCTAATACGATACAGAAAGCCTCCCAACACCCATAGAATCTGAACTATGAAACAAACATTTCACTATATAAATTTTTGAAAGATTCTACGTTCCTGATTTAAAAGTGTTATTTTCTGTTTAATTGTGCAGTACTTACTTCAAAAGTAGTTGTTATACTTCAGAAATTTTGGTTTTGCGGCTGCCACGAACTATGTCGAATTTGTCAAGGCTCTATGAGATATTCATTGAAAAACTAGAGCAAAATGTGCTGCAAGATGTCCCCCAAAAACAAAGTTTGTGCAGTTTAATAAACTTTCCCCACATTTTAATGCTAGAACCAATTAGAAAATGACATTTATAACCCAGGAACATAAATCGTGTTACATAGTGTTATCAACACTTTAGTTATTCAACTCCTTGCTATGACATACAGAAAGCATTCTTTTGATACACCTTTGCACCACGATTTGTTTAACCCATTATTTATATCTTAATTATTTCATTGTTTATATCTGTTACCTATGATGGATCTTCACAATCATCAAATATTTCTTGTTGGGGCTCATCATTGTTCTTTTTTTCTGGGTTTTCTATCTATCTATCTATCTTGCTTTTACTTAGGCAATCCTCCGTTGTCCGAGTTTGGTGGCCTTCCATGTGCAGTGTCTTGGCGGTGAATATGTAGGTGACTGTGGAGCCCTGTTCTTGACCCACATGTTCTTCCACAGTGAGGACATCAGTTTCCAGGTGGAAGGTGGTCACAATCAGGATTGGTTTGGTGCGCCTTCCTCTTGGCACAGTTCTCCCTTTTGCTCTCTATTCGTGCCTCTTCAAATTCCACAGCACTGCTGGTCACAGCTGACCTCCAGTTAGAGCACTTGAGGGCCAGGCCTTCCCAGTTCTCTGTGTCTATGGCATAGTTTTAGCTTTAAACCCATCTTTAAATCTCTTTTCCTGTCAATCAACATTATGTTTTCCATTCTTGAGTTGGGAGTATAGTAACTGCTTTGGCGGCGTTGATCAGGCATTCAGACAGCATGGCCAGTCCAGCGGAGTTCATGGTATAGGAGCATAGCTTCAGTGCTGGTAGTCTTTGCTTCTTCCAGCATGCTGACATTTTTCTGCCTGTCTTCCCAAGAGATTTACAAGATTTTTCGGAGGTGGGTGCTGATGTAATGGTTCCAAGAGTTGAGTGTGATATCTGTTACTTACTTACTTAGGCGATCCCTCGTAGTTCGAGGATGATGGTCCTCCATCTTCGCTATCTTGGGGATGGATCTGTAGATGGCTGAAGAGACCTATTCTTGATCTGCATGTTCTCCCGCAGTGAGGACATTGGTTTCCAGGTGGAAGGCGGTCTCAGTCAGGGTTGGCTTGACGGGCCTTCCTCTTGGCACGTTTCTCCCTTAAGTACACAGTCCATGTTTCACAGGCATATAACAGGGTTGGGAGGACAATAGCTTGGTGTCCCTATTGATGTCCCAATCCTCAAACACTCTCTGCTTCATTTGGAAGAATGCTGCACTCGCAGAGCTTCGGCAGTGTTGTATTTCAGTGTCAATGTTGACTTTTGTGGAGAAGTGGCTATCTATCTATCTATATATACTTTGTTCTTCCATGACTGGATGTTCTCGGCTTTTTCAACATTGATGTATTATTATGAAGCTAAAAGAAATCAATTTTTAATATAACTACATACTAAATAAAAGGCATACTTTCATCATGATTGCTGCTAGGATGAGATTCATATTTACATTTCCCATTATTGCCCTATAGGATTTAATAATTTTCAAATTATATATCAAAACTATATACCCTATTCCTTTTAATTTATTTTATTGTTTAGAAAGAAAACACTAGGGAGTTGCCACATCTTCCCCAGACCATGTGCCTATTTTGTCCTTTACCTGAATAAGGAACACATCATCCTAAGTATGTTTATACTTCTCCAAACATCCAAGACCCATAAAGTTCAGCTCTTATAAGAAAAAAAACTGGCTTATATAAACTAGGAAGCACTTGGTCGTTCTGTGAATGTTGCAGCACACCATGTACTGTTTTTATATGCTGTCATATAAATTAGGCCATCCTCTCAGACTGAGGTTATAGCTGAATTCACATCTGGAATTTATCACCATGGGCTTGGCATGAGCCCCATAGACCACTTCTTTAATCCATCAATAAGACCCCATGGCTACAAAGTTCTTGAAATAAGTGACATGCTTTGCTGTTATGCCATAGTTTCACTGAAATGCCAAATGTCTCACGGGGAGAGAATGTTTAATTTGTTTTTAAACCATCATGAGCCTGACAGATGAAATATATTAAGGAAAGGAAAGCCTTGGAGGCCCCTGTTTAAAATCTCGAAAATGCAAGACCGTGATGACAAATCTCTTCAAAGGCAATTATTTATTGTTTGTTTTATTTTCTTTATACAAAGAAAAGGTACTAATTTTAGGCTGCCATTCTTTGATCTTTTGCAGTGTACCTGAAGTCATTTATTTATCAGATACATTTTAGAGCTGAGATTGTTGTTTCCTGGACTCTCAAACTAAGGCATCTATTTTGCATATGATACAACATATTTTATTCATGCATATTATTTATTTGTGTTCTAATTGTGCAGCTTTAGCCCATCCTTAATTGTCAATACAGTACCACCATATTTCAGTCATGATATTATTTTAAAATAGTAATTGCACTTCTGAGAGAACTAGTATAGAGCAACATTTAAAGTTCTGAGTATAGAACAGAGAAGCCTACATTCAAATTCATGTTTGGTTATGTAAGTTTTTCATGGGACTGTAGCAAATCTGCCTTACAGGATGGTCAGGGGATAAAAAGAGAAACATTTCAGGGATGAGAAAAGTGATAGTAGTAAATATGATAGTAAAAATGATAATAAAAAGAGCCCTGGTGGCGCAGTGGGTTAAACCACTGAGCTGCTGAACCTGTTGTCCAAAAGGTCAGCAGTTCAAATCTGGGGAGCAGGGTGAGCTCTCGTCGTTAGCCCAAGCTTCTGCCAATTTAGCAGTTTAAAAACATGCAAATGTAAGTAAATCGATAGGTACCTCTTTGGCGAGAAGGTAATGGCACTCCATGCAGTCATGCTGGCCACATGACCGGTGTCTACAGACAATGCCAGATCTTTGGCTTAGAAATTGAGATGAGCACCATCCCCTAGAGTCGGACTTGACTAGAGTTAAAGTCAAGGGGAAAACTTTACCTTTACTTACAATTTTAAATACTAATTACACTTCTGAGGCCCCTTCCACACAGCTGAAAAAAATCCCACATTATCTGCTTTGAACTGGAATATATGGCAGTGTGGACTCAGATAACCCATCTCAAAACAGATATTGTGGGATTTTCTTCCTTGATATTCTGGGTTATATGGCTGTGTGGAAGGGTCCTGAGAGAACTAGTAGTAAAGGTAAAGGTAAAGGCTTTGTTTTTTTCCCCCACAATCGTGAGGTCAAGAATATGTGCTTCAAAAATCTGTCAGACTGAATTTGGAAGTCCCAGAGTATTATCATTATTATGTTGCTATTGTTGCTGTTGTTTTTGTAGATCCTGTTTATCTCTGCACAAACTGCTTGTATCAATCTTATTGTAGTTGACTAGCCCCAAAAGAACAGACATTACAGAAATACATACATTCCAACTGTCCTGATTTGGCACGGATAGAACTGATTAATCCTGTGCTAGCCCAACATCTTCAGTGAGTTTTAAATGCCCCAGTTTCTCTTTCCTCCTCCCACTTCCCCTCTTTGTTTCATCTTATCTCAGTTGCTGCAAATTGAGTCCCAAGTGCAAAATCAGTTTGCATTCAGGCCCCTTCTATACTTGCATATAATCCAGATGATCAAATCAGATAATCCACATTATCTGCTTTGAATTGGATTATATGAGGCCCCTTCCACACAGCTGAATAAAATCCCACATTATCTGCTTTGAACTGGGAGATATGGCAGTGTGGACTCAGATAACTCAGTTCAAAGCAGATATTGTGGGACTTTCTGCCTTGATATTCTGGGTTATATGGTTGTGTTGAAGGGCCCTGAGTTTACACTGCCATATAATCCAGTTCAAAATAGATAATCTGTATTTTACATGGTAGTGTAGAAGAGGCCTCAAGTAACTCAGTAGGGAGAAAAGACAGGAGCGTCCTTCCCTTTAGGTTCTGCCAAAAGTGAACTGTTGCAGTCTTTCCTAGCTTGCATGTTTTCCTTCATTGATAACTTTTGCCATCTTGACTTCATTCTGAAGTTGGTTGGCACGTCACCTGGTTTAGTTTTCACCTGTGAAACACTGGAGGGTATGGAAACAACGTAGATGAACCACCTCTGAGTCCTTTCTTGCAATACAGGTCACTTCCTTATTTTATTTATTCAAGCGGAGGAGCCAAAAGGGTTGCTTTTAGCTTTGCCCAAGGGCTTTTTTTATTACTATCTTGTGGGATTTCCCCACTATTTTTTCGAATTACAGAAGATCCCCATGGCATATTATTTGTTGGGAATCTATGAGTTGTTAGACTCAAAAATAACCCTCTCTTGGGGTGATTCCACCAAAAATATAGCAGAGTGCTAGAAGCATACTTAATAATCAGCAGAAACTTAGGTGGGGTTGTGGGATAAGCTTCTGTTGCATAGGATAGCACAGGATTGCAGAGCCAAAAATATAAGTTCAAAAATATTTATTGAAGTAAAAGAAATACATTCTGGATAGGAAAGTTCTTGGAGCTAACTAACATTCTAAATCTCCTATTCTAAGGAAGGAAAAGGTAAAGATATCAATAAGGTGCATGCAGCTACAGCTGCATGGAGCCTCCGGTGGCCTAGGGGATAAAAGCCTCGTGACTTGAAGGTTGGGTTGCTGATCTGAAAGCTGCCAGGTTCGAATCCCACCCGGGGAGAGTGCAGATGAGCTCCCTCTTTCAGCTCCAGCTCCATGCGGGGACATGAGAGAAGCCTCCCAAGGATGGTAAAAATATCAAAACCATCTTGGCGTCCCCTGGGCAACGTCCTTGCAGACGGCCAATTCTCTCACTCCAGAAGCAACTCCGGTTGCTCCTGACACGAAGAAAAAAAAAAGCCACATCTTGCTTGGAGAATGGCAAGATGCGTCCTCACAGGAGGAGACAAAAGGTAGGAGAGAAAATCGAGGCCGACCATGTGGTCAAAGCCGAGGCCCCATCTTAATAGCAATTGGGAGGTAGTTAACTCATAGCTCAAAGAGATCACATTGCTACATCAATCAAATGGGGAGGAGACAGTTGCAAACAGGAAGAGAGGAGACAGAAATCGCCTTCTAAGAAGGCATGCATAGGAATAGAGAAAGGAATCCCTCATTCTAATCCTGTTTTCCTAGTCTAGCTACTCATTGGGGACTGGAGACTTGTGGAGTCCAGGATGACACCCAACAGTTTCTGAATATCTAGTGGCATTTTCCCACTATTTTTTCTCAGTTACAGAAGATCCCCATGGCACATCAGAAATGGCTTTCAAAATGAAATTTTGATAATTGGTTCGTGCAGAAGGAGCTGTTCTTTAATAAGTGGTGCAGAGCCTTCTTGGACAAACCAATTTCCTTTTAGGATTCCTTGGCATCCTGGTCCTCATATCAAAGAATAGAGATTCCCTCTCAAGACCCAAATTCAATATAATAGCCAGCCATTGCCCTTTTTGGAACGAGTGTGGGTGATCAATGAATTCATCGTTAATAGTAGGGCATCAAGCTAACTTCTTTCAGAATTCCTTTGAGAAACCCAAGTAGAACCCTCTTCAAAATCTAATTTTAATTCTATCTTCAAGGGTTTGAGAATCAGCAGTTCACTGAATCAGTTCCAATGTTACTTGCCATAGTGGATATTTGCCAGCTAACAAGACAAAAAAAAACAACAAAAAAAACATGAAGCTTGAAGCTATGGTATGGTTTTCACAGACTTTGAAAGTATTTCTTAATTAAATATCATGCTTGTGTGATGAGCAACATAACTATTTCCCTTTTCTATGCAATGATGCAAGGCATTCTGAAGCTTTTTTCCCTCTGCAAGAATGCGGCAAATATGTTCCTCAGTACCCAATTATATGCAAACCATTTTTTCAAGCAATCCAAGTGGTAAATCTAATCTTGAGTTAATAAAAGCATGGATAACTAATTTCAGGGTCTGGCAGAGAGAGAAATGAATGCGGCTCTACCATTATGTCTACAACTGCTTTAAAAAAAATGTTCAGTTACAAACTGCTATTTTCTCCAATCTCTTTTGCTGCTCAAATTACACCAATACTGAGTCGTATAAATATTAAAATCTGAACTGAAAACGAAGTGAGTAGAGTCAGAGACCCAACAAAAATAGGTTATGCCAAAGTATCCCATGTTATTGAATCCAACTTCTTGATTGACATAAAGAAAAATGAGTTTCTTTAGAATGGATCATGGTTCGGATAATTTTATCAGGGGATGAGAAGGTACGTAAACAATGAGTAAGAAGCAATATACAAATGATGTCATATTCCTTTGAATCCAGCAGCCTTGAAATATACATAGATATTGGATTATTGTATGTTTTCCGGGCTGTATGGCCATGTTCTAGAAGTATTCTCTCCTGACGTTTCGCCCACATCTACGGCAGGCATCCTCAGAGGTTGTGAAGTATGGAGAAACTAAGCAAGGATATACATAAATATTTGCATTGCAATGCATACACAGTTATTTTTACAATGAAATTACCAAAAGTAATGCCAAAGCACAAAACGAAAGTAAAACGTATAAACCTAATAATAATAATAATAATAATAATAATAATAATAATAATAATAATAATAATAACAACAACAACTTATATACCCCGCTTCCATCTCCCCGAAGGGACCCGGGGCAGCTTACATGGAGCCAAGCCCAAGTGGTTACAATCATTGTAGGTAAAACACATCCAAGTAAAATACAGATTCCAGTAGAACATAATAAAATAACAATCACATCAAAAGTAACACAAATAGTTAAAAACCTGAGCAAGAAGAGTAAGAGGAGGGCTTTGGGAGGTTGGGTGGGATTGGGAGGAATATGGGTTTTAAAGCCACCTTATTAAAGGTAAAAGATTTCCCCTGACATTAAGTCTAGTCCTGTCCGTCTCTGAGGGTTGGTGCTCATCTCAATTTCTGAGCCAAAGAGCCAGCGTTGTCCGTAGGCACCTCCAAGGTCATGACTGCATGGAGTGCCGTTACCTTCCCACCAGAGCGGTACCTATTGAACTACTCACATTTGTATGTTTTTGAACTGCTAGATTGGCAGAAGCTGGGGCTAACAGCAGGAGCTCACTCTGCACCCTGGATTCGAACCACCAGCCTTTCACTCAGCAAGTTCAGCAGCTGTGCCACTATCTTACTTTATTTTAATTCTGTTTTTACCACAGTTTAATTATTTTTTAACTTTTGGATTGCACATTTTACACTTGTCGAGTGTGGAGCGTTAGCCGCCTTGAGTGCCCACGGGGAGAAAGGCAGGGTATTGTTGTTGTTTATTTGTTCAGTTTATTTATTTATTTCAATTATTTATACCCCGCCCTTCTCACCCGAGGGGACTCAGGGCGGCTTACAAGTGACAATTGATATACACTGATATACAATAAACTAAAACGATTAACAGTTGCTTACACCTCTTTGTAACCTCATGGACCAGCCCACGCCAGAGCTCCTTGTCAGCCGTGGCCACCCACAACGCCTTAAAGGTCAAGCCAGACACTTCAAGGACAACATCCATCCATCTTGCACTTGGTCGGCTCCTCTTCCTTTTTCCTTCCATTTTCGTCACCATCATTATCTTCTCCAACCTTTCCTGTCTTCTCATTAGTGGCCAAAGTACGTCACCTTTGACTCTAATACCCTTCCCTCCAGTGAGCAGTTGAGTATTATTTCCTGGAGTATGGACTGGTTGGATCTTCTTGCAGTCCAAGGCACTCTCAGGATTTTCCTCCAACACCACAGTTCAAAAGCGTCTTATCTTCCTTCGCTCAGCCTTCCTTATGGTCCAGCTTTCACATCCATAGGTCACTACAGGGAATACCATTGCTTTAACTATGTGGATCATTGCCAGTGTGATGTCTCTGCTCTCCACCATATTATCGAGGTTGGTCATTGCTCTCCTCCCAAGAAGTAAACGTCTTCTGATTTCCTGGCTGCAGTCTGCACCTAGAAATACAAAGTCTGTCACTGCCTCCTCATTTTCTCCCTCTATTTGCCAGTTATCTATCAGTCTGGTTGCCATCATCTTGGGTTTTTTGATGTTTAACCCAGCTTTTGCAAAAGCGCCTACTTGCAGGGAATCCAGTAGCATCCAGGAAGATAATGGAAAATAAACTGCAGCAATAACCTGTGAGACTCAGGATGCTGAAGCCTGTCCTAAAACGAGCTCCATCCCCTAAGAGAGCTCATTCCACTTTCAGACTAAATGCCCGAGTGGGTTTTCCACCACCTGGATGTCGGGTCCCCTGGAAAAAGAAGTCCCAGTCGCATTGAGAGGTCAGCGAGGACGCCGCAGGGACTTGAACCCCGTCCTGGAAACCAGGAGCGCCAACCGCCAGCGTCTTTTGCTTTTTTCTGGCAATGCGACAAGGGGAAAAGCAAAACCTGAGAGAACACAAGCGTGTTCTCTCAGGAAAAGAAAACCTTTTGGACCAAGTCACTTCTTGTGACCTGGGAGAGGTTTAGCAGACTACCTCTCCAAGCATAGACATAGAAATTATTATTATACTTCACATCAGAAACAACTGACAGTTAAAAAACAATAGCATTACAAACGTACAATAGATCAATATTGAAATGGAATTTAAAATGTATAAATATTACAGTAAAACAGTTCAAAGACAATTAAAACAAATGAATAAAAAAAGCTTTTTAAAAGCAATTAAGGTTAGACTTGCAGATTCAGAATGCAAAGACTATATAATAATAATAATAAATAGAGTAAAATAATAAATGGATTTATAATAATAAACAGAGAAAAATAATAAATGGAATAAAATAAATAAAGTAAAATAATAAGTGCAATAATAATAGAGTACATTAATAAATGTAATAAAAATAATAGAATACAACAAGAAATTGAATAAAAATAATATCTAAAGTAAAATAATAAATGTAATAATAATAAATAGAGTAAAATAATAAATGTAATAATAAAATAATAGAGTATAATAATAAATGTAATACTATTAATATTATTATTAATAATAACAATAACAACAATAAATTGCTGCGCCATGTGTCAAAATAACTCACTGTGCAGTTCTTCAAAGACCAAAGGAGAGTTGGCTCAGGACAGCTTACCAGTTTTGCAGAGACATTCACAAGAAGGATGCTTCCGCTGCGTACCTACATTTGATAATTATAATCAATAATCAATATTACGCCAAAGTGAAACAACCTTTCATTTTAAAAATCCAGTTGTCATTTGATCAAATCATGTCATCTCTTACCATGCTTACCTGTGTCATTATAGTCGTGGTTCCCAAACTGTGCTCCATGGACCACCAGTGGTTGCCAAGAAGTGTTGTCTCAGGAAAAGAAAACCTTTTGGACCAAGTCACTTCTTGTGACCTGAGAGAGATTTAGCAGACTACATCTCCAAAGCATAGACACAATGAAAACATATTATTATTATTATTATTATTATTATTATTATTATTATTATTATTATTATGCTCCACATCTGAAACAACTGACAGTTAAAAAGCAATGGCATTACAAACATTCAAAGGATCAATATTGAAGTGGAATTTAAAATGTGTAAATATTACAGTAAAACAGTTCAAAGACAATTAAAACAAATGAATAAAAAAAGCTTTTTAAAAGCAATTCAGGTTAGAGCTTCAGATTCAGAATGCAAAGACTATATAATAATAATAAATAGAGTAAAATAATAAATGGATTTATAATAATAAATAGAGTAAAATAATAAATGGAATAAAATAAATAAGGTAAAATAATAAGCGCAATAATAATAGAGTACAATTATAACTGTAATAAAAATAATAGAGTACAACAAGAAATGTAATAAAAATAATATCTAAAGTAAAATAATAAATGTAATAATAATAAATAGAGTATAATAATAAATGTAATAATAATAAATTGCTGTGCCATGTGTCAAAATAACTCACTGCGCAGTTCTTCAAAGACCAAAGGAGAGTTGGCTCAGGACAGCTTACCAGTTTTGCAGAGACATCCACAAGAAGGATGCTTCCGCTGTGTGCCTACATTTGTTATTTATAATCTTTAGTCAATATTACGCCAAAGTAAAACAACCTTTTATTTTAAAAATCCAGTTGTCATTTAATCAAAATCATGTCATCTCTTACCATGCTTACCTGTGTCATTATAGTAGTGGTTCTTAATCTGTGCTCCATGGACCACCAGTGGCTGCCAAGAAGTGTTGTCTCAGGAAAAGAAAACCTTTTGGACCAAATCACTTCTTGTGACCTGGGAGAGGTTTAGCAGACAACCTCTCCAAAGCATAGACACAATGGAAAACTTATTATTATTATTATTATTATTATTATTATTATTATTATTATTATTATGCTCCACATCAGAAACAACTGACAGTTAAAAAGCAATAGCATTACAAACATTCAAAAGATCAATATTGAAGTGGAATTTAAAATGCATAAATATTACAGTAAAACAGTTCAAAGACAATTAAAACAAATGAATAAAAAAAGCTTTTTAAATGGAATTCAGGTTAGAGCTTCAGATTCAAAATGCAAAGACTATATAATAATAATAATAATAATAATAATAATAATAATAATAATAATAATAATAAATAGAGTAAAATAATTAATGGATTTATAATAATAAATAAGGTAAAATAATAAGCGTAATAATAATAGAGTACAATAATACCTGTAATAAAAATAATAGAGTACAACAAGAAATGTAATAAAAATAATATCTAAAGTAAAATAATAAATGTAATAATAATAGAATATAATAATAAATGTAATAATAATAATAATAATAATAATAATAATAATAATAATAATAAATTGCTGTGCCATGCGTCAAAATAACTCACTGTGCAGATCTTCAAAGACCAAAGGAGAGTTGGCTCAGGACAGCTTACCAGTTTTGCAGAGACATCCACAAGAAGGATGCTTCCGCTATTTACCTACATTTGAGCATTATAATCTATAGTCAATATTACGCCAAAGTAAAACACCCTTTGATTTAAAAATCCAGTAGTCATTGAATCACAATCATGTCATCTCTTACCATCCTTAGCTGTGTTGTTAAAGCAGTGGTTCCCAAACTGTGCTCCATGGACTCCCAGTGGTCCCCAAGAACTAAAATAAGGTCCGCAGCCTCGCTGTTACTACACTGTTGCAACGAGAGCAACCGGTCTCGCAAAATCCTCTTATAGTGCTGAAGCAATGGGGATGTCAGGAGGGTAGAGGCCGATCATCCACGAAATGTGCAACAACAAGCCTCCCAACTGCTATTTCTCCTCCTCCTCCTTCCTCCCGAGTGGAGCCCTTCCATGTCTCTCCTTATTAACTGTCTCTCCTTCCCACATTTTGTTAAGTTTTCTCTAATGTGGGACTTGTTTTTGTAAGTGAAGATTTCACCAAAGTTCCTTTGAAAAATCTGAGCTATGACTCACTGTGGTTTCACCGGATTGCCTAATTGTTCATCTTTTCACTTTTGGGGTGGTATATTTAATGTTCCTTCACCTGCCTGTTCCCCAATCTCTCTCCCTCATCCTGCCCAAAGCTCTGGTCATAGGGAGTAGGAAAAACAGTTTGTAAGCAAAGGGACAGCCTCACTTACTTGCATGGGCCGGATCCTTCCGCCAGCCATTGCGCATCACAAAGGGACAAAAAATAGTCCCTGGCCATAGTGCTCAATGCATACAAATATGCACCTTGTGAATCCTGGCTCACGTAATACAAGCTGGGCGTCCTTTATACAGCACATACAAAATGCTACAAATTCCCAAAATGTCCACGTGGGTGGTTGAAGAAGTGGCACCCAAATACAGTCTCTTTTTCCCAGACTTTGGTCTTCTATTTCATTTGGACTTCAGTTTCCAGAATTCCTGACTGTTGGATGAGCTGGCTAGAACTTCTGGAAGTTGGAAGTCCAAAAAAGCTGGCAGAATAAAGTTTGGGAAACACTAGTCCAGACACTTTGACCAGGGCCCACTTTGACCAGGGACCACTCAACAACATTAGTACCAAAAAGGTTACGAATCAGTTTTTAGTCAACTGGGTTGCTGATTCAAAAAAAATTGCATTGGATAGGCCACATCTGCTCTACTTTCTGATACAGAATATATGCCACCCAGTAGTTGCCATTTGCTTGCCCACAGAATACCATATTTAATAATCTAGAGTTGATGTGGTCTATCGAATGCAATGTTCAGCTCTGCAGAAAGGAGTGGAAATAAAATAAATAAAATAAGATAAATAAAGGGGAAGGAGTCCACGGACCAGATTTTTGTTCACAGTCCACAGGTTGAGAAACATTGGTTTAAGCCCTCTGACAACATGAATTGCCATGGCTCAATGCTATGGAATTCTGGGATATGTAGTTTTGTCATATATTTACACCTCTCTGCCCAGAAAGCTTTCATGCCACAACAAAGTGCAAATCCTAGGGTTCCATGGCAGTTAAAGTGACATTAATCTGCAGTGGGGATGGTCCCTTAAGTCAGTGGTTCTTGAACGTTTTTGGTAATGAATCCTTCAGAAGACATTTATTTTCCAAGGAACTCTTAACTCTATCCATGATTTGTTTAATCAAAGTATATATTCTGCACCATTTCACAGCAATTCAAATACATTTCCCATTTCCTATATAAGGTCTAGTGTGGGAGTAAATTTTGCTCTAGATATTTTATTAATAATATTCCAATATTCCTAATGGAGGAAAGCAGGGAGTGTCAGAAAAAACATCCATTTCTGTTTTATTGACTATTCTAAAGCATTTGACTGTGTGTGGATCATATAGAGTGTAATCAACTCCTATCAAGCCTTGTTGTTTGTTTGGTATTGTGATACGGCCTAATGGCTAATCAATTAAATGTATTATATTGTATTCATTTAAGGACGACTGAAATACTCTCATCCTATCTGGTATGTCTTTAGTGGGGTGTCTTGCTTCTCCCATTGCTGCCTTGAATCTAAAAAAGTTTGAAGTTACATGGCTTTCCAGCTTAATCGAAGTCAAGAAAGGAGAGGCAGGGGACTAAATTATCAAGAGTCTGGACTCTGTTCCTCCCACCCCAGACAGGATTCGAACCTTAAAAACAGTGCCTTTGGATATGTACAGAGGGATTTCTCTCCCAACAACTGCAGAGAAGGGGTTTGGGGGTGCAGTTTTTAATCAGGTAACTTGGAGACCAGCGTTTTCTCAGGCTGGGTTCTTATATCTAGAGCAGGACTCAATTTTGGGATGTTAGAAGAGGAAACAAAAGCGCCTTTGTAGTTCATTCGTTCATTATGTGGCCAAAGTACGTCATCTTTGCCTCTAGTATCCTTCCCTCCAGTGAGTAGCCGGGCACTATTTCCTGGAGGATGGACTGGATGGATCTTTTTGTGGTCCAAGGCACTCTCAGGATTTTCCTCCAATCCCACAGTTCAAACGCTTCTATTTTCCTTCACTCAACCTTCCTTATGGTCCAGCTCTTGCATCCATAGGTTACTACGGGGGGATACCATTGCTTTAACTATGCAGACCTTATTTTCCTGTATGATGTCTCTACTCTTTACTATTTTATCAAGGTTGGCCATTGCTCTCCTCCCAAGAAGTAAACGTCTTCTCTTTTCCTGGCTGCAGTCTGCATCTGCAGTAATCTTTGTGCCAAGAAATACAAAGTCTGACACTGCCTCCACGTTTTCTCCCTCTATTTGCCAGTCATCAATCAGTCTGATTGGTAACCTCTTGGTTTTCTTTATGTTTAACTTCAACCCAGCTTTTGCACTTTCTCCTTTCACCTTGTTTATAAGAATCCTCAGCTCCTCGCTTTCAGCCATCAAAGAGATATCACCTGCATCTATGTGGTTGTTATTGTTTCTTCCAGCAATTTTAACTCCAACCTTGGATTCATCAAGCCCCGCACATTGCGTGATGTGTTCTGCATACAAGTTGAATATGGAGGGTGAGAGTATACAGCCCTGCCATACTCTGCCATACCAGTCTGTTGTTCTGTGGTCTGTTCTGATTGTTACTACTTGGTCATTATACAGATTCTTGAGGAGACAGACAAGGTAACTTGGTATCCCAATACCATCAAGAACTTTCCACAATTTATTGTGATCCACACAGTCAAAGGCTTTAGAATAGTCAATAAAACAGAAATAGATGTTTTTCTACTCCCTGCCTTCATCCATTAGGGATATACAAATAATATTAATACTGTAAATATCAAAAGTAAAATTTACTTCCATACTAGACGTTATATAGGAAATTGGGGAACACATTGGAATTAGTGTGAAATGGTGCAGAATATATATGTTGATTAAACAAATTGGGAATGGGTTCCTTGGAAAATAAATGTCTTTTGAAGGATTCATTACCAAAAATGTTTAGGAACCGCTTACTTAAAGGACCACCCCCACTGCAGAATTATAGCAAATTGACCCCACTTTAACTGCCATGGAACCCTGAGATTTGCAGTTTGTTATGGCACGAGAGTGTTTGGACAGAGAGAAATTAACACATCACCAAACTACACATCCCAGAATTCCATAGAATTGAGCCATGGCAGTTGATGTTGTCAAAGGGCTTAAACCAATGGTTCTCACCTGTGGGCCGGGGCCCTGCAGTGGGCTGCGAGAACAAATATCTGGTCTGCGAACCTCCTTCCTCTTTATTTATCTTATTAATTTAATTTCCACTCCTTTCTGCAGAGCTGACCATTACATTCGATAGACCACATCAGTTCTAGATTATTAAATACTAGCTGTGCCCGGTCACGCATTGTTGTGGCAAAGTGGTGGTGGTATTGGTTAAAAATTGTTGTGTAATTTTTATTTGACGTTATTTGTATTTTTAAATTAAAATTATTGTAAGTTATCTTTTTATTTATTATATTTTATTATTTTCTTGTATTAGTTTTAGTTATTTTCTGTTATTATAGTATTTTATTGTATTAATTTTTTCGTGTTTTTAATTATTTTTAGTGTTTTTTATTATTTTTTATTGGGTTGCTAGGAGACCAAGTTGGAGGAGCTTAGCCTTCTAACTGGCAGCAATTGGATAAAAGCAATTATTCCTCTCTCTCTAATTAGGACTTTATTTTTCTTTTCTTTTTGTTGTATCAACCTAGAGGCATGGATGATGGGTTGTGTTGTCAAATTTCGAGGTTGGGGGGCCTGTAGTTTTGTTGTTTTGTGGGTCGCCGTGATGCCATCACTCTTTTATATATATAGATGGCTTTCTGCAGGCGAGCAGATGGAGACTACTGGATGGCATTTACTCTGTATCAGAAACTAGAGCTGATGAGGTCTATCCAATGCAATTTTCTGAATCAGCACCTCAAATAACCAAACCGAATCTAAAGTTGATTAAAAATTGATTCATAATGCTTTTGGTACTAATATTGGAGAGTGGTCCCTACTCAAAGTGGTCCCAGGTCAAGTTGTCCCTGGTCAAGTGGCCCTTGGTCAAGGAATCCCTGGTGAAAGGGGTCTCTGGTTAAAGGGGTCTCTTGTCAAAGTGTCCAAATGAAATAGAAGACCAAGGTCTGGGAAAAACAGGTCCAGATAATCCCTGATCTATATTTGGGTGCTACTTCTTCAACCATTCAGGTGAACATTTTGGGAATTTTTTGCATTTTGCATGTGCCGTTAAAGGATGCTTAGCTTGTATTATGTGAGCCAGAATTCACAAGTAGCATGTTTGTTTGCATTGAGCACTATGGCCAGGGACTATTTTATGTCCCTTTGTGATGTGCAATGGCTGGCGGAAGGATCCGGCCCCTGCAAGTAAGTGAGGCTGTCCCTTTGTTTACAAACTGTTTTTTTCCCACTCCCTATTGCCAGAGCATTGGGCAAGATGTGGGAGCAAGATTGGGGAACAGTCATTTAAAGGAACATTAAATATACCACACCCCCCCACACCCCAAAAAAAGTGAAGAGAGCAACAATTGGGTAATCTGGTGAAACCACAGTGAGTCATAGCTCAGATTTTTCAAAGGAACTTTGGTGAAATCTTCACTTACAAAAAGAGGTCCCACATCAGAGAATAGTTAACTAAAGGTGGGAAGGAGAGACAGTTAATAAGGAGAGACATGGAACGACTCCATTCAAGAGGAGAGAGGAGGAGGAGAATTGCCTCGGTACTATGAGAGGGTTTTGTGAGAATGGTCACTCTCGTTGCAGCGATGTAGTATGGCCGTGGACCATATCTTACTTCTTGGCAACCACTAGTGGTCCATGGAGCACAGGTTAGGAACCTCTACTATAATGACACAGGTAAGCATGATAAGAGATGACATGATTTTGATCAAATGGCAACTGGATTTTTAAAATGAAAGGTTGTTTTACTTTGGCGTAATATTGACTAAAGATTATAATTAACAAATGTAGGTACACAGCGGAAGCATCCTTCTTGTGGATGTCTCTGCAAAACTGGTAAGCTGTCCTGAGCCAACTCTCCTTTGGTCTTTGAAGAACTGCGCAGTGAGTGGCACAGCAATTCATTATTCTTATTATTCTTATTCTTATTCTTATTCTTCTTCTTCTTCTTATTATTATTATTATTACACTTATTATTTTATTCTATTATTATTGCATTTATTTTTACTTTATTATTACATTCATTGATTTACTCTATTTATTATTTTTATTATTACATTTGCTATTTTACTTTATTTATTATTTTATTGCAGTTAATATTTTACTATTTTATTATTACAATTATTATTTTACTCTATTTGTTGTTATTATATAGTATTTGCATTCTGAATCTGAAGCTCTAACCTGAATTGCTTTGTAAAAGCTTTTTTATTCATTTGTTTTAATTGTCTTTGAACTACTTTACTGTAATATTTATACATCTTGAATTCCATTTGAATATTGATCTTTTGTAAGTTTGTAATGCTATTGCTTTTTAACTGTCAGTTGTTTCTGATGTGGTGCATAATAATAATTTCTATGTCTATGCTTGGGGAGGTAGTCTGCTAAACCTCTCCCAGGTCACAAGAAGTGACTTGGTCCAAAAGGTTTTCTTTTCCTGAGAGAACAGTTGTGTTCTCTCAGGTTTTGCTTTTCCCCTTGTCGCATTGCCAGAAAAAAGCAAAAGACGCTGGCGGTTGGCGCTCCTGGTTTCCAGGATGGGGTTCAAGTCCCTGCGGCGTCCTCACTGACCTCTCAATGCGACTGGGACTTCTTTTTCCAGGGGACCCGACATCCAGGTGGTGGAGAACCCACTCCGGCATTTAGTCTAAACGTGGAATGAGCTCTCTTAGGGGATGGGGCTCCTTTTAGGACAGGCTTCAGCATCTTGGGTGTCACAATTTATTTCCTCCAACACCACAGTTCAAAAGCGTCCATCTTCCTTCACTTAACCTTCCTTGTGGTCCAGCTCTTGCATCCATAGGTTACTACTGGGAATACCATTGCTTTAATTATGCAGACCTTCGTTGCCAGTGTGATGTCTCTACAATTCACCATTTTATTAAGGGTATAAATGTAGATAATTATGTATGGCCATGTTCCAGAAGCATTCCTTTCTGACGTTTCACCCACATCTATGACAAGCATCCTCAGAGGTTGTAAAGTCTGTTGGAAACTAGACAAGTGGGGTTTATATATCTGTGGAATGTCCAGGGTGGGAAAAAGAACGCTTGTCTGTTTGAGGCAGGTGTGAATGTTTCAGCTGGCCAGCTTGATGAGCACTGAATAGCTTTTCACTTTCAAAGGCTAGCTGCTTCCTGCCTGGGGGAATCTTTTGTTGGGAGGTGTTAGCTGGCCCTGATTGTTTCTTGTCTGGAATTTTCCTTTTTTCTAAATGTAGTTCTTTATTTAGTGTCCTGATTTTAGAGTTTTTAATAGTGGTAGATTTTGTTCATTTCCATGGTTTCGTCCTTTCTGTTGAAATTGTTCACATGCTTGTGGATTTCAATGGCTTCGCTCTGTAGCCTGACGTGGTGGTTGTTAGAGTGGTCCAGCATTTGTGTTCTCAAATAATATTCTGTGTTCAGGTTGGTTCATTAAGTGCTCTACTATGGCTGTAAGTTTTTCGGGCTGTATGGCCTCACAACCTCTGAGGATGCCTGCCATAGATGTGGGTGAAACGTCAGGAGAGAATGCTTCTGGAACATGGCCACACAGCCCAGAAAACTCACAGCAACCCAGTGATTCTGGCCATGAAAGCCTTCAACAACACAAAGATGATGATGATGATGATAATAATAATCTCCATTAACAATGTGGAAATGTTATAAAGAGGCTGACAAAAGCTCAAGGACATTGTTTTGGACAGTTATATGGCATCTGGTGAATACAAATGAAATATACTAAGCAAAAGAAGTGGAATTCCAAAACCCAAGCAAAGAATTTCAAAGTTATGAAATGATTACTGATATACAAAAGGTGTCAATGAATAAACTAATATACTGGGATTTCATTTGCAAAAAAAAGTAGTAATAAAGCATCTTAGGCATTTTGTTGAAAAACCCATTTTGGCTTCCCTCTAACATGTTGATAGATTAGATTTTATAGACTTAAGAGTTGTGTTGTAAGAAATGTTTGTCACGAGTTTTTCATCTCATCTTGTGGAATCTGTTACAGGAATTACAACTCCTTTGGGAGGAAACAGCTTGGTTTTAATATGATCAAAAAAGTGGAGTGTGTTCAAAATCTTTTATTGCTGTTTTCCATCAAACCACCTTTGACAGTTCTGCTCAGGTTTTGAAGACTCAGATTTTCTTGTGCCTGCACTACAAATGCCCTCCTTTCCTACTAACTTCACCTTTGCTACTCTGTCTCCATCTGGAACAGGGATGCAGTACTGCCAAAGCCTATAAGGATTTTTTTTCCTTGTTTTATCTCCAATTAGACATAACAAAAGGTCATTTAAAGCCCAGGGCACTATTGTAAGGAACTCAGCTCAGGTTTAGTTTATTGTTCAGGAACCTGTGGCATGGAATAGCTCTGACCTGGAGATTCTAAAAGATGGAAGTAGAATCACTTCCTTGAAATACTGTACATTTAATTAATTTCTCAGCAGGTGAATATTATATTGATCAAACTTGCCTTGCATAAGGTGGAAAGTTTGCCAATGTAAATATCCCTTTTTTGAAGTTCATTCTTATGTGTTTCTAACCATAGTAATCAGTTTTAACATGATATATTCCAAGGGATGGTAGTAAAGAACTGCAGTATTTAATGCATCATTCAACTTGATTCATCTTATACTTGTTGTATCATGTGGTCCTCTGAATAGTTAACTACAGCTCCCAACAGTGGCTATTTCAGTCTATCTCTTGAGGAGTGCAGAATTTCCACCCCTGCTCTATTGCACAGATTTGACTTACCCAACCTTGCTATGTTAACTGATAATGTTAGGAATTATAGTCAAATTCATTGAAAGAGCACCGCAGTGAAAAACAATTCACATACAATTCACTAAGGCAAAGGTAAAGCTTTTCCCCTGACACAGAGCCGGCCCTAGGTATTTTTCAAGTCTAGGCAAACAGAATTTTGCCGCCCCCCCAAAAATAATCACTGAAAAATAAAAGCGTTGGATAAGCGAAAATGTTGGATAATAAGGAGGGATTAAGGAAAAGCCTATTAAACATCAAATTACATTAAGATTTTACAAATTAAGCACCAAAACATCAATTTTTTACAACAAATCAACAGAAAAAACAGTCTCGACTGCACCCCCGTATGTTTGGCACCCGAAGCGACCACTTAATTCGCCTCATTGTTGGACCGGCTCTGCCCTGACATTACGTCTAGTTGTGCCCAACTCTGGGGGTTGGTGCTCATCTCCATTTCTAAGCCAAAGAGCCGGCGTTTTCCGTAGATGCTTCCAAGGTCATGTGGCTGGTATGACTGCATGGAGCACCGTTATCTTCCCGATGGAGCAGTAGAATCACAGAATCATAGAATCATAGAATAGTAGAGTTGGAAGAGACCTCATGGGCCATCCAGTCCAACCCCCTGCCAAGAAGCAGGAAATCGCATTCAAAGCACCCCCGACAGATGGCCATCCAGCCTCTGCTTAAAAGCCTCCAAGGAAGGAGCCTCCACCACAGCCCGGGGGAGAGAGTTCCACTGTCGAACAGCTCTCACAGTGAGGAAGTTCTTCCTGATGTTCAGGTGGAATCTCCTTTCCTGTAGTTTGAAGCCATTGTTCCGTGTCCTAGTCTGCAGGGCAGCAGAAAACAAGCTTGCTCCCTCCTCCCTATGACTTCCCTTCACGTATTTGTACATGGCTATCATGTCTCCTCTCAGCCTTCTCTTCTGCAGGCTAAACATGCCCAGCTCTTTAAGCCACTCCTCATAGGGCTTGTTCTCCAGACACTTAATCATTTTAGTCGCCCTCCTCTGGACGCTTTCCAGCTTGTCAACATCTCCCTTCAACTGTGGTGCCCAGAATTGGACGCAGTATTCCAGGTGTGGTCTGACCAAGGCAGAATAGAGGGGGAGCATGACTTCCCTGGATCTAGACGCTATACCCCTATTGATGCAGGCCAGAATCCCGTTGGCTTTTTTAGCTGCTGCATCACATTGTTGGCTCATGTTTAACTTGTTGTCCACGAGGACTCCAAGGTCTTTTTCGCACACACTGCTGTCAAGCCAGGCGTCCCCCATTCTGTATCTTTGATTTTCATTTTTTCTGCCAAAATGAAGTATCTTGCATTTGTCCCAGATGAACTTCATTTTGTTAGTTTCGGCCCATCTCTCTAGTCTGTCAAGATCGTTTTGAATTCTGCTCCTGTCTTCTGGAGTGTTGGCTATCCCTCCCAGTTTTGTGTCGTCTGCAAACTTGATGATCGTGCCTTCTAACCCTTCATCTAAGTCGTTAATAAAGATGTTGAACAGAACCGGGCCCAGGACGGAGCCCTGAGGCACTCCACTTGTCACTTCTTTCCATGATGAAGATGACGCATTGGTGAGCACCCTTTGGGTTCGTTCGCTTAGCCAATTGCAGATCCACCTAACCATAGTTTTGTCTAGCCCACATTTTACTAGTTTATTTGCCAGAAGGTCGTGGGGGACTTTGTTGAAGGCCTTGCTGAAATCCAGGTAGGCTACATTCACAGCATTCCCTGTATCGACCCAACTCGTAACTCTATCGAAAAAAAGAGATCAGATTAGTCTGGCATGACTTGTTTTTGGTAAATCCGTGTTGACTATTAGCAATGACCGCATTTGTTTCTAAGTGTTCGCAGACCACTTCCTTAATGATCTTTTCCAGAATCTTGCCTGGTATCGATGTGAGGCTGACCGGATGGTAATTGTTTGGGTCGTTCTTTTTTCCCTTCTTGAAGATAGGGACCACATTCGCCCTCCTCCAATCTGCTGGGACTTCTCCCGTTCTCCAAGAACTCTCGAAGATAATTGCCAGTGGTTCTGAAATAACTTCCGCTAATTCCTTCAATACTCTTGGATGTAGCTGATCTGGCCCTGGGGACTTGAATTCGTTTAGAGAGGCCAGGTGTTCCTGGACAGCTTGTTTCCCTATTTGGGGTTGGATTTCCCCCAATCCTTCGTCCATTCCATGTTGCTGAGGTTGAAGATGGCTTTCTTTTTTGTGAGAAGACCGAGGCAAAGAAGGCATTGAGCAGTTCTGCCTTTTCCCTGTCCCCTGTCACCATCACCCCATCTTCTCCTTGCAGAGGCCCTATCGCCTCCTTTTTCTTCCTTTTTCTACCAACGTAAGCAAAAAAGCCTTTTTTGTTGTTTTTTATGTCCCTGGCAAGCCTGAGCTCATTTTGTGCTTTAGCCTTGCGAAACTTTTCCCTACAGGTGTTGGCTATACGTTTGAATTCTTCTTTGGTGATTTCTCCCCTTTTCCACTTCTTGTGCATGTCACTTTTGAGCTTTAGCTCAGTTAGAAGTTCTTTGGACATCCATTCTGGCTGCTTTGCACTTGTCTTATTTTTCTTCTTTGTTGGCACTGTTTGCATTTGCGCCTTGAGTATTTCACTTTTGAAAAACTCCCATCCATCCTTAACTCCCTTGTTTTTTAATATTGGCGTCCATGGAATGCCGCTCAGTAATTCCTTCATTTTTTGGAAGTCAGCTCTCTTAAAGTCGAGAATGCGTGTTTGACTTGTCTTAGTTTCAGCATTCCTTTGTATTGCAAACTGCAGGAGCACATGGTCACTTGCCCCTAAGGATCCAACCACTTCAACTGTGTTGATCAGGTCTTCCACATTTGTTAAGATTAGATCAAGAGTTGCTGATCCTCTTGTTGCCACTTCTACCTTCTGGACCATAAAATTGTCTGCAAGGCAAGTGAGGAATTTGTTGGACTTTGTACTCTTGGCTGAGTTTGTTTTCCAGCAGATATCGGAATAATTGAAATTGCCCATGACTACTATATCTCTTCTTTGTGCCTGTTTTGTCAGCTGTTGACAGAAGGCTTCATCAAGTCCTTCATCCTGACTCGGAGGTCTGTAGTAGACACCCACGACAAGGTCTTTTTGAGTCCCGGTTCCCTTGATTCTTATCCAGATGCTTTCAAGCTGGTTTCCCGGATTACAGTCTTGCATTTATTCTGCAATGTAACTGTTTTTGACATATAAAGCTACTCCCCCTCCTCTCCCTTTTGTTCTATTTCTGTGAAAGAGCCCTCAATGGTTACATTCCATAGCCCTCAATGGTTACATTCCAGTGATGGGAGTCATCCCACCAGGTTTCAGTGATGCCTATGACATCGTATGTGTGGTGCTGTGCTAAGAGTTGGAGTTCGTCTTGCTTATTTCCCATGCTCTGAACGTTGGTGTAAAGACATGTAAGCCCCTGTGACCTCCCCTTGAGCTGTTTATTTGGGATTATTGTGCTCTCCGTGCTTGGTCCTTGCTGTGTTTGTGCAGGCCTCCGTTTAGCCTTTTGGCGGTTCCCTGTGGTTGTGGGTAATATAGTGTTCGCCAGGCTGTTGTTCCCCTCCCCCAGTGGATCTAGTTTAAAGTGCGCCTGATGAGGTTTGTGAGTTTGTGTGCAAAAAGATATTTTCCTGCTTGTGTGAGATGCACCCCATCACTTGCCAATAGGCCATCCTCCTGGAAGAGTAGACCATGGTCAAGGAAGCCAAAATGCTCCTCTTGGCACCATTTTCTGAGCCAGTTATTGACCTGTACTATTTTTCCGGCCCTTGTAGAGCCGTGTCCTACAACGGGGAGGAGGGATGAAAAGATCACATGTACATTATACAGTTTTAGCTTTGTTCCCAGAGTTCGAAAATCATTTGTGATCTTTTGAAAAGTATGCCTAGCGGTGTCATTGGTACCTACATGAATCAACATAAGGTGGGGAGGGTGATGGGGCTTTAGGAGCCTGCTGAGCCTCTGAGTGATATGGTATATTTTTGCCCCCGGGAGGCAGCATGTTTCTCGAGCCATCCCATCCGGTCTGGAAATGATGGCTTCCGTTCCTCTAAGGAGGGAATCACCTACTACCAAGACCTGTTTCCTTTGAGGATTGACAGGGTCCCTTTTGTGCAAGACAGTGTGTGTGTCCCCTGAAGAGTGTTCCTGTTGAAGTGAATCATGCAGGTGTAAAGTGTTGTCCTCCTCCACAACATCCCCAGTGCATTCATCAATGACAATCCATTGAGATACATCCGAGAGCCCATTACTCTCCCAAGGATGTTCCTGTTGCTCCTGGTGTACAATTGGGGATGGAGCGTTTGCCTATTGAGCTACTCACATTTGCATGTTTTCAAACTGCTAAGTTGGCAGAAGCTGGGGCTAACGGCAGGAGCTCACTCCACTCCCCGGATTTGATCCGCCAGCCTTTCGGTCAGCAAGTCAGTGATTTAACCTGCTGTGCCACTGGGGGGCTCCTGTACAGTTCACTAGGAATAATTACATTAAGCCTGACTTTATGATCAAGATCAACTATTTAGCTATCTTTCCTTGGAATTCTTAACAAATATATATTCTTTCTGGTGTTACGTGGCTATTCTAAGTGTATTTATTGTATTTTGATCTGTTTTTGCCACACTGTTACTATTTTTTTTAACTTTTGCATTGTGCTTTTTAAACTTGACTAAGTGTGGGATTGTGCATAGTGGAAGTTAAAACTACGTAACTTTAACATGTTTTCTGTTTGCAAAGTAGGTTTTTTTTAAAAAAAAAACAGTACAAGAAAAATGAGGTAATGCTTATACATATGCTCATGCTTCAAGATTTCCTTCCCGGTGGTACAGCCAGCCTAGAATGTATCTGCAATTTCCTTGATGTACTCTTCAGATAGAAACACAGCCCACACAAATGACCTTGATAGTTCCTGCTGCTCACAAGCTTTAGAAAAAGTATTTCTTTCAACAAAATATTAGGTAGATGCCAAGTTGACATCATACTTTGCATCAGAAAGACATATGTACCATCTTGAATTTGCTCCCACCTCATCTCCCACATCTTTTGTTTAAATTCTAAAACTGGAGACAATTGCTTTAAGTTTGTGCTAAAGTTGTACATTAATGACAAGTGGCCAAGAATAACCACTGGTCTACATCTAGGACATATCTCACCATCAACCAGTGCAGAATATAAAAAGATAAAGGAAAACGACAAAACAATTTTGAAGTATAGAGATGTTGCTCACTAATATTTATTTTATCAGATACACTCCCTTTTCCCAGCAAGCACACAATGGCACATCAAGGCTGAGAAAAACTGGAGCAACTGCAGGGGATTAGTAACGATTCACATGGACCAACCAATCTAACAAGTGCTTCTTCTTAGAAGAGTCACATTTAATAGTCACCAGCATCCGCCAGGCCAGCCAGAATTAAATATTTTCTATGCCTTTGACATGAAGCATTTCATGCTCACCATGTGCAACAGGGCAGAACACCATGCATATGCATGTGAGATTTCCATGGTAAGTAGAGTAGCAATGTGTCATAAAATCAGAAGGTGGAAGCTTGGAGGCCATGAGCTCTTTAAAAACAGGGCTTTATTTCTACATATGCTCATATCTCTTGGGAGATCTGCCTTTGCCCCATGTTAAAGCAAGCTTGTTTCTGCCAGGTTATAGGAACTCAAGGCCAGAATAAGCCGCATTCAGTCTTGCCTTGTTTGTGGCCAGCTTTTTTACTCTATCACAACTGGCTTAACCAAGGATGGGATCTCAAGAAGCAGTAATACCAAGGTACCACCCACCTCTTCACACCACCGCTGGACAACTTAGGAAAAGCAAAGCGTCTCCCCCAGGAGCATTTCTCTTTTAACAGTGTGCAAGAAAACTGCAAATTTCCAAGCCATTATTAGCAGGGAACACTTAGCCATCAAGGGTCCCAGAGCATGTTTCAACTGCATAATTAATAACACAACAAAAATGTGTTTGTTTTGGTTTTTAAGCCTGTTCCTGGGGTTATTTGGGGGCACCAATTCAGAAAATTACATTGGATGGACCACATCAGCTCTAATTTCTGAGATATGGCTATGATTTTCTATAGGCAAGCAGATGACTGGTATATGGCATATGTTCTGTATCTCAAAAATTGGAGCTGATCTGGGAAAACGGATGCCATTTTTGGAATCCATAGGTAAATATACCCAGAAACAGGTCAAATGTTTGAGGCACCAAAATCTGTGTTAGCCAGTGAATCAAGTTATTCCCCAATTAACATATAGGATGGAAATATATGGCACCATATATATACACAGATGAAATTTTTGAAGCCAATTTATTGTTGGCAAGGACAGCTAGGCAACCAGATTTAGAAATGTGACCAGATTGTCAATAGCTTCAAATTCTACTTGTTTTTCATCAGGCAAAAGGTAGTACAAGTGAATCTCTACATAAAAATTCAATGTTATGGAAAACTCCAGTCCTTGGAAAAAAGTGAGATCCCAAGCAACTAAGAAACAGCCTTTTGTCCAATTCTTGCTTTCTCACCTCAACTCAAGTATTTTTGTTGACTTCTGAATGGAAATGTAGGATACAATAGAATATCCCCAGTAATGTGTACAATTGTGCAGTTTTTAAAAAATATATATACAAAAGGTATTACTGAGAAGAGATTCGATATGCTTCAAAAACATCTTGCCTCCCCATCTCTGCCGTTTCATTTGCTCACCTTGATAGAGGACATGTTGTATCGGCACTGAAGACCCGTTCCCATAGTGGCCTATAGTAACTTCTGGAAATGACTAGCAATTGTTTATACTTTTAATGATGCGTGAGGACTTAGCATTTTAAAAAGTTCAGTCCTAGATGATGTGCAATCATATACTGAACTGGTTTAAAAGTTCTACGGAATCCTGAGAGATATAGGTTTACAAAGTACTCTCTCTTCTCTTCCAAATGAGGGGTGGTGTCTCACTAAACCACAACTTCTACAATCCCATGGCAGTTCAAAGTCACATTTCATTAATTTTACAACACAGGTGCACCCACACTCTCAAGCTAAAAGATAGTCTTTTAAAGATGTGGCATGTTCCTAACTGACACTTTAAACAATAGTCAAAACACAAAGTAATTGGTTTTTTATTCACAATTTTTATTGTGTAAATAGAAATCAATGCTAACAAAATGAAGCAAAGCCTCAGTACCATCCTTTGATTATGCTCCAACATCACCTTCCCATTTTGTGCAAAACAACACAGTTGATACATCAAATTCAAACAATGTTTACATCTCATACAAAGCCCATAATCTTTAAGTCTTTGTGCTTACAAGTAGCTTTTAATGAAAGTTATTTTGGATAAATTACTTTGTTGCTCAAAATCCCAAGGAAATCTAAAAAGTAGTTTCCATGGAAACATATTGTAGCTAGGTTTTCTAAACTCATGTTCTGTGGGCTGAGAATATTTAACCTTCAGAAAAGTGAACAACGGCAAGAGTTACACATTGACCTCTCTTGATCCCAACAATCAGCTACTGTTATCACAGGAATAGTAAATCTTGGGCTTCTGTAAAGCTGCTCTCCATTTCAAGCAGAATTGCTCCAGGACTACCACCAACTTGGCCTTCAGAGTTGTACATCTGAACAAGAACAATCTTATAATCCTAATGCACTTTACTGAGGGTGGACAGCTTCAAATCATAGCCCCTGAAACGTCTTTATTTCAATGATAGCAGTATTTTAGTGCAAGGCCCAAATGAACCTGCTACAAAGGTTCACTATAATTGCAGCTAAAATGTTTGAAGCATATTCTAGGTAAAGGTAAATGTTTCCCCACGACATTAAGTCTAGTCGTGCCAGACTCTGGGGGGTTGGTGCTCACCTTCATTTCTAAGCCTAAGAGCTGGTGGCGTCTGTAGACACCTCCAAGGTCATGTGGTCGGCATGACTACATGGATTGAGGTTACCTTCCCAGTGAAGCAGTACCTATTGATCTACTCACATTTGCATGTTTTTGAATTGCTAGGTTGGCTGAAGCTAAAAGTGGGTGCTCACTCCACTGTCCGGATTCGAGCCGCCAACCTTTCAGTCAGCAAGTTCAGCAGCTCAGCAGTTTAATCCGCTGTGCCACCAAGAGCCTCTGAAGCCTATTTTACCTCTTACCTATTTATCCAAGCAGAAGCAACCTTATAGCTTTTAGCAGTTTTGGGATATGGTTAAATTATAAATTTTACATAAATTGTAAATGTTTTCCTCTTTTTTTCTTTTTTCATTATTTTAGTATATTTCCTACTTTCCTATCTACTTGGATTGTTCCCCCACTTTTATGTAAAAGAAATCTATCTCTTCTTTAATAAATTTATAAATAAAAATTTATAAAAAAATATATAAATGTTTTGTTCTTGCCTCTATAGAGGAAAGTAAATTAAACTGAATTTGACAAGGATCCTAATGAGGAATATCAACACTGGGGGAGAGGAAGAATAACTTCCCATAGTTTAAATTTTCAGCTTCAGTGGTACTCAAATTGAGGGGTCCCCAGATATTTTGGCCTTCAACTTCCAGAAATCCTAACAGCTGGTAAACTGGCTGGAATTTCTGGGAGTGTAGGCCAAAACACCCAAGGACCCACAGATTGAGAACCACTGAGCTAGACTGATAAGGGATGGTTGCCCTGGGTCATGACACACACATGGGAGTGTGCAGTGGCAACTCACCTGTCAAGTTACAATAGTGAGGAATGGAAGATGGGCTTACTGGGGAAACATCAGGTACAAGTTATGTACAAAGCACTCATTACATCTTGTGTTGTGAAAATTCCTCCATGTTTTACAGGTTGGATCTCCCTTATTTTGCTGTAGGAAAAAAAACAAAGAAATAATTCAGAAGCAATTCTGCACAGGAAAACACATGGTAGAAGTCTAACAGTGAATGCAATTCAGGCATTCCTTTGGAGCTAACTTTGAATAATTTCTTCCTACCCTGAAATACTCCACGCTACAGTGGTGGCACATATCTTTGCCACAAAACTAAGATTAGTAGGGAGAGGGGGCATTAAGATTTACATATAATGAGCCCAGCATCAGATAACACTTGCTTGCTTTTCAGAACTGTACTGTTTGTCACCACATGCAGATGTCACAATAAATCATACCTACAAATCTCCCTATTAAAAAGTGTTAATAAATTATTTGGGGATAGTATATCAGGACAGCAACATATACACACCTTGCCTTTTATTCATTATTCTTATTGAATTCTATCCTATAGTGCAAGTTACTCCCAACCTAGATTTCTAGAGATTTTACTAGTATGCTTCCCACCTTCTACATTCTGCAGCAATTGGAGAACTCAATACTGATGAATATGTATTCAAGATTCACCTGCCAATGAACTCTTTCCCTATTACTCATGCCATTTCGACTGAATCACTTCTAGTCTATTCATGTGCAGCTAATCATACTACTTACCCAGGTGCTTGAGTTTTCAGAAAACAGTCATGTCAGTGTCCTCTTTCAAAGCTGTTGATAAACATGCAGGTATTCATTTTTTAAAAATAGAAAAAACTCATCTTATATTCCATTAATAAACTGACTCATAGACTTGCTTCAACTGACAAACAACATTATGGCCCAACAACAGATGACAACAGTAATTCTAGATCAATGCTATCATGTAATATTCAAGAAAATATATGTACAGTATTTGTTCCTCCTGACAGGATCCAGAGGAAAGTGTCATCCTTGCCTCTGGGTTTAAAAGAGAATTTCTCTACCCCTCTGTATTGGCCACTTAAAGCACCACCAGCTCTAAGAGGGCAAAGCTGAAAAGGGGAAAGCTGTAAAAAAAACTTTTAAAAAGCAATTTTACTTTTTTCCTGATAGAACCTCTCTCTAGCAATTTCTAGGTCTTCCATAATGACCCTATGGTCGACTTACGCTGTCCATAGCATACTACTGAGGACCTGGAGCAGGCCTGTGGCCCTCCAGGTGTTTGGGACTCCCAATACCCCAAAACCCTAGCCAGTTTGTCCAACTGTGGGATTCTGGGAGATGAAGCCCAAAACACTGCAAGGACCAAAGTTTGCACAGGCCTAACCTAGCCACTCCAAGAGAGGTGTTAGCTCTAGACATCTCGAGCTCCTACAGCATGATTGGAGGGGGTTGACCACAGAACCACACTGAAGACCTAGAGATCCCTAGAGAGAGAGCACTTAAATCAAATTTGTGAGTAATCAAATCTGCAAAAGTCAGAACTGCAAATGTGAAGGTGACTGTTTGAGAAGTTTTTGCTTATGCAACAGATGAGCCATTCACTAGGGAAAACAAGCACAGAGTAAGAGAAAGGTAGCACACACTGCATTGGGGTTAACCCAATCCACAGGCAGCAATCCAGCATTACTATGAGTTCTAGACCTGCACCTAGACTAGGCCTGTATCCCTCCAGGTGTTCTGGACTTCAGCTCCCAGAATTCCTGACTATAGGACAAGCTGGCTAAGGCTTTTAGGAGTCAGAGTCCCAAACAACCAGAGGACCACAGGTCTCCCTAACTCTGGTCTTTCAGGCAGTTTGGACTTCAGCTCCCAGAATCCCTGATCACTGGCCAAGGCACCTGGGACTTATAGGAGTTGCAGTCCAAAACATTTGCAGTTCAGGAAACACTGATCTAGAGCCCTTCCAGACAGGCCCTATATCTCAGGATCTGATCCCAGGTCTTCTTTTTATCCAAGATTATATGGCAGTGCAGACTCATATCATTCAGTTTAAAGCAGAAAACCTGGAATCAGATCCTGAGATATAGGGCCTGTCTGGAAGAGCCCCAAGACAATCAAGCAAATGCCACATAACAACAACGGAAATGTTTCTCCTGACAGGAACTGAAACCAAAGAGCACTTTGTTGCATGTTTCAGAGATAAGGATGCTGTTTACTCCTTTGCACTGACCATCCCAAAGCACTGGGCACTTTAGATACACAAACCCAAAGGGATCAGAAACAGTGCATCTACAGAAACACTGCATTTACATTAGAGTTTGGCTCTAATATCCAAGGCATGGAAATTTGGCTTTTAATCAAACAAATATTATTTTATATATATACTGTACTTGTATTTTATGTTAGGCACCCACCTAAATTTCAAGAATGTTTAAACAATTGATAAGTTAACATCGATAAATAAGATTGGGATGTATTATACAAAATGGATTGGTTGTACAGGATTTTGAAAGTCTAGTATAGTACAATAAGAGAGGAAGCACAATATAACACACAATAAAGGCTTGTTTATATAAATACTAATTGATTAAGAGCTTAAATGAAATTTGTAGTCTTTTCTCTTTAGATCAGTAGTTCTTAACCTGTGGGTCCCCAGATGTTTTGACCTTCAACTCCCAGAAATCCTAACAGCTGGTAAACTGGCTGGGATTTCTGGTAGTTGTAGGCCAAAACTCCTGGGGACCCACAGGTTGAGAACCATTGTATTAGATAATCTATACATTAGTATTAGATATTTGTAAAGGTGTAACTAATCAATAACTCTACTATCCTATTGTTTTTTTTCTCTTCTTTTCCCCTCACTCCCATTCCCTTAGTGTGAGTTTTCACCTTATTTATTATTTTTAAAGTTTTTTTTATTACAGAACACATTTTCCAAATCACTATCTGAAAAATACATAGATAAAAAAATAAAAATAAAAATAAGTACATCCATTTTAATCTAAAACATATACACGCTACTTTAAAAAAAGTAATATATATATATGGCTTCCATCTATTATATGATGTGAAAGGTCTTTCACCAAGTCTTTATCAATCTCATACTGTTTCTTCAATTATCTCATTTTCTTCTTTAATTTCTGGGTAGATGTTTTCCCTGTTTATTTGTTTCCATCAATTCAGTAACTTCATTTTCTCATTTTTTATCTTACTGAGATTAGAAATATTTAATAAAAATTGTTTGGATGGGGAAAAAGGAAAGGGTGACTCCTTTAATTGCCACAACTGTACTTCTACACCATCGCTGGCCTTCTCGGTCCAAGAGGGCTCCAAATCCCAGGATTCCATGGCAGTTAAAGCGGTATGGAACTGCATTAATTCCACAATGCAGACACAGCTAAAGCAAGCCACCTCTGCTCTATAAGCAACAGCAATTCCTCCCTTTCTCCAGCATTCTTGGCCCTCCCTCCCGCCTTGATTTGCACCGTCAATAAGCTTAGCGCTGAAAGTACCAACGTGAACACACTCACCCTCTAAGAGACGGAAAAGACCGGACGCGTGCCTGCGGGGAGTTTATATAGGGCCAGGCAAATCCCGCGAGACTTGATCCCTCCGCGCGCACGCCGTGGCCAGCGCTGACCTCGGACCGAAGAGAGGGAAGGCGGGAGCAAGAGCGTCCTGTCCGTCCAATCATGTGACGCCCCTGCTGTAGCTGAGGATTCCATTGGATGGAATGGAGAGGCTGGGGTGGGACGAGGTGGGTTTTTTGGGCGGGAAGGTGCAATTACACTCTGTGTAAAAGATTATGTAAAATGCTGCTGATTGGGGATGATGGGAGTAGTAGCTCAATTCATTCTAGTTATGGCACTGTCAGTCTAAGGCCCCTTCCACACAGCTGAATAAAATCCCACATTATCTGCTTTGAGCTGGAATATATGGCAGTGTGGACTCAACTATCCCACTTCAAAGCAGATATTGTGGGATTTTTTGCCTTGATATTCTAGAGGCCCTTCCACACAGCCATATTACCCAGAATATCATGGCAGAAAAACCCTATAATACCAGCTTTGAACTGGGTTATCTGAGTCCACACTGCCATATAATCCAGTTCAAAGCAGATAATGTGGGATTGTATTCAGCTGTGTGGAAAGGGCTTTAGTTATATGGCTTTGTGGAAGGGCCCTAAGGAGCTGCAACATGTTTGCAACACTCGAAATTGCAACTTGAGAGATCAGGAGTAACTTCTTCAACACTGTAACAGGTTTCTTTGAGACAAATTGCAGGTTTCTGTTTGAGGGTTACAATTGCAATCAAATCAATTCTGCTTCGTCCTGGCAGTGGCTACATTTGGTGTGTTTGAAGTGTGTCTGAGGGCCCTTCCAGACAGGCCCTATATCCTAGGATCTGATCTCAGGTTTTCTGTTTATCCCAGATTATCTGGCAGTGCAGACTCCTAGATTCCAGTTTAAAGCAGAAAACATGGGATCAGATACTGAGATATACGGCCTGTCTTGAAGGGCCCTTCCACACAGTCATATAACCCAGAATATCAAGGCAGATAATCCACAATAGCCCCTTCCACACAGCTGTATAAAATCCAAATTGAGTTGGATCACATGGCAATGTGAACTCAGATAACCCAGTTCAAAGCAGATATTGTGGATTCTCTCCCTTGGTATTCTGGGGCCCCTTCCACACAGTTGTATAAAATCCCACATCTGCTTTGAACTGAATTATATGGCAGTGTGGACTCAGATAACTCAGTTCAAAGCAGATATCCATTGGACTATTAGAAGCTTCTGAATAGTCTTCAAAGGCAACCCCACATAGACCATGTTGCAGTAGACTATTCAAGATCTAATGAGAGCATGGACAAATTTTGTTACATAGTGTTATATGACATTTCCTTTATAATCCTTGCAAAGGTTAATTCATAATGCACTAGTAAAAGAAATTAAACTTCCATCTTCATTTCAGGCACTTTTATTTTTAAAATGTTGTGTATCAAATATGTGTAAGGTAAATCCCTGGCAACCTATGTCTCTCAAACCTAAACTACTCCATAGTGCAAAAGTGGCCTCCAAATCTGGAGACCAACTATTAGAAATACAGAAACATTTTTGAGAAACAGGCATGTTAGTCTGCCACAAGTTTTTGCTAATTTCTTATTTCTTCCACCTGTTGGGATTATATTAAAAGGATGAGTTGTGTTGCAATACATAGCTAATGAACTGAGTTTGACTTGGTGGGTCACAATCTGTAACCACTGCTACAATCATGTATACAAAGTACTTTGAAACACTGAAACAATATAGCAGCTAAATGCTATAAATAATCCAGTCCAGGAATTAAAGGCATTATTACTACAATTTGTTGTGGGACCATGGGTTGCGGTTAATGCACAGATGTATTAGTAGCTACAAGTATAGGTTTTATAACATTATGCTGAAAATAGCACATGTTCGATTGTCCACCCACATGCTGTCACAACAACTCACTATTTGACTTCTACAGTGGATGTGCTCTGCAATTAACAAATCCTGGAAAGGAAGGAGTGCACATGGAAATAATATGCACATTACAAAAACAGAAGCACAGTTTTGCATTTCAATTGCCAGACCTTCACTGAAAGAACCAAAATTATTTTAAGTTCTTTACAGGCCTTTTCAAATAGTTGTTTTGCACGCTTTCCCAAGTGATGGCAAGTCCCTAGGGCAATACTCCAAGATCTAATCTGAATGAGAGAGAGAGAGAGCATACATACTGGTGACTGAATTATGCCATTATATTATTTGCTTTCTATACAGCCAAGTATTGCAGAGGCAAATGTGCACTTCTATGGGATGTGGAGCCATGTCACTTTCTTCAAGTTGTGGTGTATTTACTGTTCCACAAACTACAGATGGTGTCTGTATTTAATCTCATCTACAGTCACCTTCCATCTTTAGTTCTCTTCTAAGAAACATCCATTGACTATTCTATTTGCAAATGCTTATCAGCATGATATCAATCCATTTATTCCCTTGTATCCCACTTTCCCATACAATTGGGACTCAAGGAGGTTTGCAGAATATTAAAATCAGAGCACATCAAAACCATGCAGAGAGATGAAGAGAAGTGTAGATATGTTATTTTAGAAGTAATTATATTATGAAATTAAAGTTTTAAATACAGTAGAGTCTCACTTATCCAACATTCTGGATTATCCAACGCTTTTTTGTAGTCAATGTTTTCAACACATCATGATATTTTGGTGCTAAATTCGTAAATACAGTAATGACTACATAGCATTAATGTGTAATGAACTACTTTTTCTGTCAAATTTGTTGTATAACATGAAGTTTTGGTGCTTAATTTGTAAATCATAACCTAATTTGATGTTTAATATGCTTTTCCTTCATCCCTCCTTATTATCCAACATATTCGCTTATCCAACATTCTGCTGGCCCGTTTATGTTGGATAAGTGAGACTCTACTGTAAATTAAAAGTGTGTGTATATATATGTGTGCATATATGTGTGTATAATGGAGGAAGGCAGGGATTTTCAGAAAATCGTCTATTTCTGTTTTATTGACTATTCTAAAGCATTTGACTATGTGGATGATAATAAATTGTGGCAAGTTCTTGGTGGTATGGGGATACCAACCAAGCCACCTTGTCTGTCTCCTGAGGAATCTGTATAATGACCAAGTAGCCACAGTAAGAAAGCTTTGAGAAGATAATGATAGTGGGGAAAATGGAAGGAAAAAGGAAGAGAGGCCGACCAAGGGCAAGATGGATGGATGTTATCCTTGAAGTAACTGGCTTGACCTTAAAGGAGCTTTGGGTGGCCATGGCAGACAGGGAGCTCTGGCGTGGGCTGGTCCATGAGGTCATAAAGAGCCGGAAGCAACTGAATGAATATGTATACACACACACACGTATACATACTAGCTAGTATATATACCTGGGTGCTGTCCAAGTGTTGGAGGGGCCTCTAATGTCCTGTTTTTTTCCCCTCTTTCTCTTTAAAACATTTAAACATTTAAAAGATTAAAACATATCTTTAAAAAATTGCAATTCCTGATAGTCTTTTGGAATATGAATGTGTTCACTTGCTGACAAGCAAGGAAGGGGTCACACTATCCTTCCTAAGGAGGAAGTTTCAAAATGTGAGAGTAGCCACCCAAAAGATCCTGCCCATTATACTCATCAGCAGTGTCTAATAAGGAGGTGGCACTGAAATGTGGTTTGCTAGCAGCCGAACACCATCTACAGCCAGCCTTTAACATTCCCTGGAGTTAGGGGCCCAGGATCCTCATACAAGTTAACATATGCTTTTTTACCTAATAGAACACCTATCTAGGAATCTTTGAATGATCCAGCATGACTATGGTCAACTTCCACCAAAGGTTGACCATAAAACTGCACTGAAGGACCTAGAGATCCTCCAGATTGACTTTATGGCAGAAATTGATCATAGAGTTTAACTGGAGGACATATAGATTATTTGAGATGTTTTAATGAAATCCACAAATAATGAAATTTGAAATCTTCAAAAGTCAAGCATGCAGTTTTGGAAGCCTGACTGTACTTCAGATGACAACTCCAATGAAATTAGTTTAACTATGAATGTGAAAAAATTAAGATGGTGCTCTGTTTTCAGCAATAACCAGCCTGCTGCAGTATGTGAAGGCCATTGTTCCAGGGCTATTCCTCAGTCTTTGATATTAAGAAAAGTACTATTTTAGGAGATTTTGTTTAGCTCTCATGGTTAATAGCTATCTGCCAAGCATTTCTCTAAGCCCCTTTTCCCACAGGCAGCTTAAAAAATAGATCTGCCATCTTTGTCTTCTCGGGTTAATTGCATGTTTTAGCAAATTGGCAGTAAAAAAGGGGAGACCATATGCTTGTGGAAAATATTAACATTTTCTGTAGCATTTGTCCCTGTTATATGACTCCTGGGCTAGTATAATTCATGGCTTCTTCTCTAAATGCATTACCCTGGGATGAGGTCACAGCTGCAGCCTTACTCATGGTTTTATATCATAGGAGGCAGGGAACATTTTTAACCAATTAACAACTATAATAAAGATAAATATTATGTATGCAAAGGTTGCTGAGCTCCACATGCAAAGACAGCTTCATTTTGACTTTCTTTACAAAGGCACTAATTTGCATCAGAAATACAACTTTAATGAAGTGTAATTAAGAAGCAAAGGTAGCAGAGTACATGGGATATGTTATAAGATAATCACACTTATCTGTAGAGAAGTGAATTGACTATAAAACAATCTGATCATTTTGTAGAAATGAAATAGATGTAATAACTCATCTGTATCTAACTTCATTCCAATGCCTCATTGGAATAACATGTTAGCCTGTTAAGTATTTGGTAATAGAGGGTTTCATTTAATAAATGCAGGCAAATATGTTTTTGACAACTACTGCTAACTCTCAAATTCCTAGATAAAAATGAATCGATGAAAGAGGGGGACAAACTCTGCATTTTTCTCACTATTGCAAACACATGTTTTATCCCTTTATGCCATAAGGTGTAATGTCTGTTTATTGATGCCATCCATTGAATTTTTCAGAATGTGAGAAAGTTACTTTTTGTGCTATAACTCCTAAAATCTACAGTTAGCATGGCCAAGAGATGAAAAGCGGGCATTGGGTAATGAAAGTTACTCTATACACATAATAAAAGTGAAAAACTGTATGTATGTGTCCACTTACACAGACAGACTCCCACTTCCACAAATAGCTATAGTTTCTACAACACAGGAGACACAAATGACCTTCCCTTCAATGACATTGCACGTTATAGAGAGCACTATGAACATGTCTAAGAGCCCTGCCAATGTCTTCCACAAACACCATACTGCCCACCACCCAAGTGAAGTCTTTCATACGGGGACAATTTTGTCCTAAATCAGTGGTTTTCAACCTGTGGGTCCCCAGACGTTTTGGCGTTCAACTCCCAGAAATCCCAGCCAGTTCACCAGCTGTTAGGATTTCTGGGAGTTGAACACCAAAACATCTGGGGACCCACAGGTTGAGAACCACTGTCCTAGATTTTCTGTTTTTCCTCCATCACAGACATCCCAGTGTTTCTTGCTCTGTCCATTGGCGTGGAATTTTCATGACCCCGCCCACTGCCTCTCCCATAACTCTTTCTTATTCTTTTCTATGGCACACAGCAAACAGAAGAATTGATCATACTAGAGAGGTTTGGGGAGAATTCACCATGATTTATAGGAATTGTAGGTACTGGGTGTATAGTTCACCTGCAATCTAAGAGCACTCTGGACTCCACCAATGATGGACCTGGAACTAACTTGGCACACAGAACCCCCATGACTAACAAAAAATACTGGCAGTCTTTAGAGGGATTTATAGGAATTCTAGTTTACCTACATCCAGAGCACATTATGAACTCAAACAATGATGGAGCTGGACCAAACTTGACATGCATACCCAATATGCCCAAATGTGAATATTGTTGGGTTTTGAAGGGAATTGGCCTGGACGTTTTGGAGTTGTAGATACTGGGATTTATAGTTCACCTGCAATAAAGGAACACTCAAAAACAGTGGTTCTCAAACTTATTTGGCCTATTGCCCCCTTTCCAGAAAAATATTACTCAGCGCCTCCTGGAAATTGTTTTTTAAAAAAATTAAAAGCAATTAAACAGAAAGATATATGTATTATGGTTCTACCTTTTTCGTAAAATATAGTAAAGAAAGGTGTAAATTAGAAACATTGAAGCTTGAAATTACGAAACTATTTTTTGAACTCAGAATAGAAAGGTAATACAGTTATTAATCGCCCCCAAATGCACCTGTGGCCGCCACCGCCCCCCTGGATCGCTGCAGCGCCCACTTTGGGAATCACTGCTCTAAACTTCACCAAAGATGGAATTGGACAAAACTTGGCACACAGAGCCCCCGTGACCAGCAAAAATACTGCAGGTCATGGGGGGAAATTCACCTTTATTTGGGTGAGTTGTAGTTCACCTACATCCAGACAGCACTATGAACCAAACACCGATGGATCTGGACCAAACTTGGCACACATACCCGATATGCCAACATTTGATTACTGGAGGGGTTTGGGAGGAACTGACCTTCCTTTCTGGGAGTTGTAGTTCACTCACAACCAAAGTAACTGTGATCTCGGCCCAGACCAAACTTGGCACACAGAACCCCCAATGACCAACTCAACCTACTGGAGGGGTTTGAGGAGACTAACTCACCATAGTGGGAGTTGTAGTTTACCCTACACCCAGAGAGCACACTGAACACCACCAATGATTAATCTAGAGCAAACTTGCCCAACATAACAAACTTCAAGTACTGACAGCATGATGTCTATTGTAAGTAACCCAGGCAAGGCCAGGTCCCTAAGCTAGTTAGCTAAAAAAATGAAGTACAGTAGAGTCTCACTTATCCAAGACTCACTTATCCAAGGTTCTGAATTATCCAATGCATTTTTGTAGTCAATGTTTTCAATATATTATGAAATTTTGGTGCTAAATTCGTAATTTACAGTAATTACAACATAACATTACTGCGTATTGAACTACTTTTTCTGACAAATTTGTTGTATAACATGATGTTTTGATGCTTAATTTGTAAAATCATAACCCAATTTGATGTTTAATAAGCCTTTCCTTAATCCCTCCTTATTATCCAAGATATTCGCTTATCCAAGGTTCTGCCGGCCCATTTAGCTTGGTTGAGACTCTACTGTATATGCTCAGGATACCATACAAGGAGATTGTTCAGTTTTTAATTTCAGATAAACAGCAAGAGAGAGAAGAGTTAAGGTTTATAGAATAGTATTGCAAAAACTGTTACCAATCATCTCATATTTTATTCACATATCCAGTGAAATTGACATGTCAATATTTTGTCAGATAACCAATATTAGGAATAGATAAAACCTATCATCTTGATCCAGGTAACTGGTGATAAAGCCTGTATTTGTGTCTGATCGCTTTTGACAAACATCTCCCAACAAGATCTTTTTGTTGTTATGTACTTTCAAGTTGTTTTTAAGTTGTGGTTTTTGGTTTTTTTCATGTCAGGAGCAACTTGCACCAAGTCGCTTCTGGTGTGAGAGAATTGGCCATCTGCAAGGACATTGCCCAGGGGACGCCCAGATGGTTTTGATGTTTTTACCATCCTTGTGGGAGGCTTTTCTCATGTTCCCGCATGGAGCTGGAGCTGGATATCACAAGGTTTTCTGGGACTGAGAGTGTGTGACTTGTCCAAGATTATCCTGTGGTTTTCCATGGCCTACCAGGGAATCGAACCCTGGTTTCCAGAGTCATGCCCCAATGCTCAAACCCTGACACTGTATTGGTTGTCTCAACAAGACCCACTTATCTGTTTCTTACCATTCTGACTATGCTCCTGGTCAACAAGCTGCCTATTGCTCCATTGTTGTTCTGCTTACCTGGAGAGAAAGGGCTGTGAATATATTTTAAAAACAAATGTTGATGTTCCAATTTATCATGGCACATTGGTCATCCCATCTAAGTGGGGTGGGAAGCAAATTTTTGTAATGATAGTTAAGGTAGGTATTGTTAGGATATCTTGACCTTTATCACAGCCACACCACAAAGTAGAATTCTTCTGGTAGCACCTTGATTGGTAGCCAAATAATAAGCAAACTAAAATTAAATGTGATAGGATTTTTTTGACCTTTCCATAAATTATGCAGGCACAATTGTGTTATACATACTTCTTTTTGTTTTGCCACAGAAAGGAAACAGAGGACTGCTTGTCTACAATAATGGGATACAATGGGAACAGTTTTCATGATCTTATACTCCCAGCATTGTTTTGAAAACTGGCATTTCTTGCTTTCCCAGCTGATAAAAAAGAACAGGTGGGCTGCATGGTTTTTATGGTTTATGGTTTTTACTTATCTTTCACAAGAACCCTGTAGCATTTTAAAAGATTAATAAACTATGAGGGCCTAGATGCTTGTGTGTTAGTTCACTGGACAAACAAAACACTATCTGTGTGAGAAGTAGATGGACACACATGTGATATTATAAATGGCAATACTGTGTGTCAAATGCAGAACATTTTAATTTTCCTGGATGTACTATAAATGCCCTAAAGTAACAATCCTGGAACAAAGAAAGTTTCAAGGAAAGATAGTAAAGAGAAACTGCTGAATTGGGATATACTGTATTCACAAATTATCGTCCAAGGGCAGAGAAATGATTAAGGATAATGTTAAATTCATTAATGCATATGTCCTTATGGCCATGCACTAACAAAGAATTGTACACACAAAAACATGTCTTAATTCAAGGGAACTGAGTCTTGGAAAGCATATTTACTGCTTTTATGTTTTATAACTACAGGCTAACTGGACAGACCTGTTTCACCTTTCAAAACTGTTTGAAGATTTATGGCCAGTGTCACCAATTGCATTTGTCTACAACTAGGTAACTACAAATATACGTGTAATTTGATATTAACCTTGTCAGTGTGTTTGAAGAAATCAACTGAAACGCATGAAAGCTCTTGCTAAAATAAATCAGTTATTCTTAAAGGGGTTGCTAGATTCCTCGCCCCCTTTATCTGTCTATCTTTTGCAGCTTAGCTACTTCTGTATATTCATGGATAAGCCTGACATAGGAAGACAGGCAAATTGACATCTATATTTAAGAGTATGGAAAGAAAATGGAAGGAAAAAGGAAGAGGGGCCTACCAAGGGCAAGATGGATGGATGGTATCCTTGAATTAACTGGCTTGACCTTGAAAGAGCTGTGGGTGGCAACGGCCGACAGGGAGCTCTGGTGTAGGCTGGTCCATGAGGTCATGAAGAGTTGGAAACAACTGAATGAATAAACAACAACAAGAGTATGGCAATACAGGCAGAGGAGCCCCTGATGGTGCAGCGGGTTAAACTGCTGAGCTGCTGAACTTGCTGACCAGGTCAGTGGTTTGAATCCAGGGAACATGGTGAGCTCCCACTATTAGCCCCAACTTCTGCCAACACAGCAGTTCAAAAACATGCAAATGTGAGTAGATCAGTAGATACTGCTCCAGTGGGAAGTTAACATTACTCCATGCAGTCATGCCGGTCACATGACCTTGGAGGTGTCTACAGACAGCGCCAGCTCTTCATCTTAGAAATGGAGATGAGCACCAACCCCCAGAGTCAGACACAACTAGACTTAATGTCAGGGGCAAACCTTTACCTTTAACTATACAGTTAGAACTCAAGTCATGAAAAGGTTGGTTCTGTGGGTTGTTGTTAAGTTGAAGGTGTAATTAAATCAGAACAGGGACATTTTAAAAGTATAACTCCAGCCCTATCTATCTATCTATCTATCTATCTATCTATCTATCTATCTATCTATCTATCTATTTATCTATCTAGAAGCTTTGGATATCATAGGGAAGGGTTAACACTCCTGTGGTGTTTGTTTTACTGTCTGTGCCCCTGTTAGGAAGATTTCACCTCATTTTCCATCTCTGTGAGAATTGGATTTTGAAAAATGTGGCTTGTTGTGGAAATGAGGATTGGTGAGAAAGCTTTAGTTGAGACTCCTTTTCCCCATGATAACTCTTCTAGGAGTGGATTTCTCTTCCAAGGGGTAGATTTCTCTGACTTCCTGCTCTTAACTGTGAGTCATTTATAAGTTGGATGTTTTTAACTTGGGCACTGTGTGTATTCTGGATCAACTTCTTCAACTGAATGTTTATTATGTTTAAATTTGAGAATATTAGTATCTAGATGTTGGAAAAAACTAGTTCCTTATTTTTGAAATTTCATCTAGCAAAATTTGAATGGCAGCTATAGCCCCTTTGACAAGTTACCCTTCATGCATGAAGAATTAGATACACCCCCTGCTTCTGTACCATTTCAAATACTCCTGTTCACTCTTCATTCCATGGCAGTTTCTAATTTTGCAAGAGGATGCACATGTTGTTTGAAGCAATGAAAAGGGATATGAAGTTTTTTGGTCCATGGTGTTAAATCTGTTACAGCACACTCCCATATGCTAATCAGAGTTTGATACTGCCATCAAAAAATGATGAATATGTATGTACAGACAATGATGAATATCCATATGTGAAATAGACCATTGAGAAACGCTTAAAACAATGTGTATCTATGTGCAAAGCAAAGCTCTGCAAAATGGTAACAATCTCTTGTAGCACCAGACAGAATGCCAGAAAGTCCCCTGGAACTGTGGACTTTACGTGTTCCCATGGACTTTTATTCACTTCATGGACTTTGTGTTGGTTTGTAAAATCTAAGCCAGAATTCAGAAAAATGTGGCCACAAAGGCTGGAGGTATTGTAGCAGATAATTGCTAAATAGATCATCTTTCCAAGCCCTGCCAAAGCTTAACCAAGCTTCATTTTGTGTGGACTAGATCCATGTCTAAATGGACCCCAGATAAGATTGCTTCTGTTGTCTCCCTTTTGAAGGGCTTGCTTGAGGTTATATGGCAGCAGCAATGGTCAGACTTTGAAGGTAATTAGAATCACAAATGTAATTTTCCACAATGCTCTGGCTTTGTTGTGATGTCTGCCTAACACTCCCTCATGCCAGTGAAATAGATCTGTGAACAGATCACAATGCTTTGGAAGCTGGTGTCTTGGCAGTTCAATATCAATTGATAATGGGTAGAGGAATGAGTAGTAAATAAAGTCGTTTTCTGAAAGAAGAAGGAAAAAGAATGCCAGATATGTAGTCTCATTACATGCACATGCACTCATCTGGAAGTTCTTCTTCACAATAATTCACAGTGAGGGTGGTGTGTGGTTTCCGGGCTGTATGACTGTGTTCTAATAGCATTTTCTCCTGATGTTTCACCTGCATCTGTAGCTGGCATCTTCAGAAGGTCGATTGAAGATGCCAGCCACAGATGCAAGTGAAACGTCAGGAGAAAATGCTGCTAGAACACGGCCATACAGCCCGGAAACCAACACCCCAGTGATTCCGTTCATGAAAGCCTTTGATAATAAATTCACAATGAGTTTAATTTTCTTTTTTAAATTTCTTTTTTAAATTAAAGATTTTGACAATAAGATAAAAAGAAGGGATAGATAGGTAGGTAAATAGGAGTAGGGTATTGAGGGGATGGGGGTGGGGATGGGAAGGAATGTCATAAAAAACGACGTGGGGGGGAAGAGCAAGGGAAAAAAGGGAAAAAGGAGGGGAGATGTTTTGTACTTCCATTCTTCTTTATACAGTAATGTTGTAAAAAAAAGAGTTCTATATTATCCTTTAATCTTTTCCCTCACTCTGTTTTTTTCTGCGATGGTGTTTTGGTCTTACCTTTTCATCAGACTAGATTAACATCTTTATTTTATTTTCTTTCAACCATCCCTTGAAAGGAGTCCAATCTGTCATTTTCATATGTGTACCTTGTAATTTGGAAATCAAGAAAGTCATTTTGTCCGCATTCATAATATCTAACATTTTCTCTGTCCATTCTTCTTTGGATGGTCTTACCTTTTGTCTCCACACTCTAGCGAACACAATTCTTGCCGACGTTATTAAATAAGTAAATAGTTTGTCTGTTTATTTCCCATTCAATATTAGTCATCCCTAGTAGGAAGAGTTCCAGTTTCAGTGGAATCTTTACTTTCAAATTTTTTTGACATAATTTGTGGATTTCTTTCCAGAAAGATTTTGCTTGCTTGCAGAATCGCCACATAAGGTGAAAGGTTCCTTCACATTTCCCACACTTCCAGCACTTATAATTTAGGTCTTTTGAGTATTTGGTGAACTTCTGGGGGGCCGTGTACCATTGGTGCAGCATTTTTAGCCAATTCTCTTTCAGATTGTAAAAAGTAAAGGTTTTCCCCTGACGTTAAGTCCAGTCATGTCTGACTCTGAGGGTTGGTGCTCATCTTCATTTCTAAGCCGAAGAGCCGGCATTGTCCGTAGAATAAGTATATTTTAATTTTTTGTTCCAGGAGGATTCGGGCTCCCAAATTTACGTTTATATTTTGAAGCCAGCAGTTTGGAATGGATTAAGGATTGGATAACTTTAGAAAAAAGGAAGATTCCAATATTGGAGGGCCATGACCTAAGAGCAGGATGGCACGCATACCTATGGTACGATAGAAAAAAGGTGGAGAAAAATTTTGGTAGTCACTTTGTACACTATGCCCTATTAAAGATTTGGGAAAACTCCAAAACTCTTTTAGGGGTATCTTCCTTGGAAGCATGCCAGAGAAGGGAGCTAGGCTGGAACACATGGCCCACGTATCATGACATTCTGAAGAATGAAGACAAGGAATTTAAGATAAAATCTTAAGAAGAATTTAAAAGTCAGTTTGGGAATATACAGTAGAGTCTCACTTATCCAACATAAACGGGCTGGCAGAACGTTGGATAAGCGAATATGTTGGATAATAAGGAGGGATTAAGGAAAAGCCTATTAAACATCAAATTACATTATGATTTTACAAATTAAGCACCAAAACATCATGTTATACAACAAATTTGACAGCAAAAGTAGTTCAAGACACAGTAATGCTATGTAGTAATTACTGTATTTACAAATTTAGCACCAAAATATCACAATGTATTGAAAACACTAAGTACAGAAACACTGACTACAAAAAGGCAGACTGTGTTGGATAATCCAGAATGTTGGATAAGTGAGACTCTACTGTATCATGGTTCCAACATTGACAAATAAAAGAATACTTCAAAAAAAGACAGCAGAGTGGGTTTCACAGATAAAGTGACAACCTTAGAAAAAATACTTTCAAATGGGAAAAAATAATTACTAAGATTTATAGATTACTTCTTGAGTGGAGTACAGAAAAAGAAGAAATTAAGGAATGCATGATTAAATGGGTAAGAAATATAGGCAGGACAATAATGCTGGATGAATGGGAGATAATATGGAACAAAAAAAGTTTAATTTTCATTAGTTATTCAATGTTTGGAGGATCATTGTGCACCTTTGAAGATGGTGGCTTGGATGTCAGTGGGATGATAAATCAGCTTCAGCCTTTGGTCTGCACTTTAAAGAATCTTCCCCGTCAAACATTTTCAGCATTTTGAACACCTCATTTAAATTTCTGATTGAAAGCAGAGTTGACTTCCCCACTCCATCTGCCACCCACCACTGTTGTTTGGAGTCTTGGCTTTGGGGAAAGACTTCAAATCCCCACTCAGCCATGGAAAACCACTGGAAGATGCTGGCAAGTTGCACTCTCTCAAACTCAGAAAAAGGCAAACCCCTCCTGAACAAATCTTGCCAAGACAACCCTGTGATCAGTTCACCATAACAATTTGAAGACACACGGCATCCATTTCTCCTCTTGCAAGTCCTGGTTTAGGTTTACATCCCATGCGTCACTCATAGGATCATAACCTTGAAAGGGATCACAAGGACTATCTGGTGCAGAAATACACAACCAAGCCCTCCTGAAAGATGCCTGTCCTGTTTAAAGGCCTCAAAAGATGGAAAGTCTACCATCCTCCAAGGCAATCGAACAGTTTTTTTGGGCATAAGGAGAGAGTTCTAATGTTTAGGTACAACATGTCATTTGACTTTCATGTTCTAGTCTCAAGAGCAGCAGAAACTAAGCCTGCTCTATTACAGTAAAGTCTCACTTATCCAACATAAACGGGCCAGCAGAATGTTGGATAAGTGAAAATGTTGGATAATAAGGAGGGATTAAGGAAAAGTCTATTAAACGTCAAATTGCGTTATGATTTTACAAATTAAGCACCAAAACATCATGTTTTACAACAAATAGACAGAAAAAGCAGTTCAATACTCGATAACTTTATGTAGTAATTCCTGTATTTACGAACGCAGTAACATTATGTAGTAATTCCTGTATTTATGAATTTAGCACCAAAACATTGCAATGTATTGAAAACATTGGCTACAAAAACATTGACTACTGAAAGGCAGACTGCGTTGGATAATACAGAACGTTGGATAAGCAAAGGTTAGATAAGTGAGACTACTGTATTTGAATTTGAATCCATTGCTCTGTACCAGTGGTTCTCAACCTGTAGGATGCTTTGGCCTTCAACTCCCAGAAATCCTAACACCTGGTAAGCTGGTTGGGATTTCTGGGAGCTCTAGGCCAAAAACATTTATATATTGTAATTTTTATTGTATTTAATAGTTTTAATTGATTTTATGTATTGTTTGATATTGTTTTTGTGTGGGCATCGAATTGTTGCCATTGTTGTAAGCTGCCCTGAGTCCCTTCGGGTGAGAAGGACGGGATACAAATGTTGGAAATAAATAAATAAACATCTGTGGACCCCAGGTTGAGAACCACTGCTCTGAAACTCTGACTCTCCTTGGGTTCCCCAGTGGGTGGGACCACCTCGTTGGCCTTCCTCGCCTCGCCATTGGCTGCCTCCCGCCAATTGGGCCGAGCGGTTGGTTGCCGGCCACGCCACTCACGGGGATTGACCTTCCCTTTTTCAATGCCGCTGTCAAAGTTGATCACCGGGGCGATGGAGAGAAGGGAAGAGGAGGAGGAGAAGGAAGAAGCGGGAGATTATTAGTCCAGTTTTGGCCAGCACACAGCGGATCCCTGTAGATCTATCTCGGCGATCGGTTCAGCAAATAAGGAGAGGGCTAGGGAGGCGGCGCAGTCGAGAGGCGATTAGAGACACACAGAGAGAGGAGCAGCCGGCAAAGGCAGAGGACGGGGAGCTTGGCTCTCTCTGATTTGGACCCTCCGATCCCAAGCTAGAGCCTCCCTCCTGTCTCTGTGTCTCTTCCCTCCTCCTCCTCTTCCTCCTCCCTCCCCCAACCATGACCGTCTCGGGTTTCACCTCGTAAAGATGGCGGTGGGGGATCGCTGCAACCTTTAGACTCATGACTGTCAGAAACATCGCCTCCATTTGTAATATGGTGAGTAGTCCTGGAGGGCAAGGGCTGGGCTGGGCTTCTTTTGGGGAGAGCGGGGATGGGGTGCCAAAAGCAGGAGGTGGGGCTCCTTCCTGCCAGGTTTGCAGGGCCGCCCCTTTCCAGAGTCACAAGCTAGAGAGAGAGAGAGAGAGAGAGAGAGAGGCTTTCCTGAGAGGAAAGGGCCGCCAAGGAGCCCTCCTTGCAGAAGATTGGGCCCCGCCTTGGCCTGGAAAAGTCCCCAATCCGTAGAATCTGCACCTCAACCCTCCCAGAGTTATGTCTCTAAGGGGGCATCTGCACTGTTGAATTCCTGCAGTTTGGCACCACTTTGACCTGCCCTAGCTCAGTGCTATGGAATCTTGGGAGCTGTAGTTTGGCAAGCTCTTTAACCTTCTTCCAAAACTACCCGAGGAATCTGTATCACAACCAAGTCGCAACACTAAGAACAGACCACGGAACAACAGACTGGTTCACGATTGGATTACGGCAGAGCTGTATACTCTCACCCAGGCACCCTACCTATTCAACTTGTATGCAGAACACATCATGCGACGTGTGGGCTTGATGAATCCCAGGCTGGAGTTAAAATTTCTGGAAGAAACATTAACAACCTTAGATATGCAGATGATACCACTCTGATGGCTGAAAGTGAGGAGGAGCTGAGGAGCCTTATAACCAAGGTGAAAGAATAATAATAATAATAAAAACTTTATTTATATACCGCCCTATCTCCTTAAGGGCCCCTGGTGGCACAGTGTGTTAAAGCGCTGAGCTGCTGAACTTGCGGACCAAAAGGTCCCAGATTCAAATCCCGGGAGTGGAATGAGCGCCCGCTGTTAGCCCCAGCTTCTTCCAACCTAGCAGTTTGAAAACATGCAAATGTGAGTAGATCAATAGATACCGCTTAGGCAGGAAGGTAATGGCGCTCCATGCAGTCATGCTGGCCACATTACCTTGGAGATGTCTATGGACAATGTTGGCTCTTCGGCCTAGAAATGGAGATGAGCACCAACCCCCAGAGTCAGTCACGACTGGACATAACGTCAGGGGAAACCTTTACCTTTTTTACTATCTCCTCGAGGGACTCAGAGCGGTTTCCAGGAAACATACAACAAGTTAAAATCCACACAGCTATTAAAACATAATACAAACTAGACATATAGTCATATAACAAGGATTGACAACCAATGACAGAACTCCATCAAAACCCAGGCATAGTGACCAGGGTTCAACATTAAGTGGTCGGCTATACAGTGCTAGGTGTGTCAGATGCTACAATACATAGTGGATAGGGAGGTGGGTAAGTTGCTAAGTAAGAACATAGCTGGCAGGCCAAAGGGAGCTCTACTCAAAGATCTGCTGAAACCACCAGGTTTTCAGATCCTTATGAAATGAGGATAAAATAGGGGCTTGTCTGATCTCTCTGGGAAGGGCATTCCAGAGCCAGGGAGACACCACTGAGAAGGCCCTCTCCCTTGTCCCCACCAACCGTGTTTGTGACGGCGGTAGGAGCAAAAGGAGGGCCTCCCCGGAGGATCTTAGAGCAAAAGTGCAAAAGCTGGGTTGCAGTTAAACATCCAGAAAACCAAGATGATGGCAACCAGACTGATTGATAACTTGCAAATAGAGGGAGAAAACGTGGAGGCAGTGATGGACTTTGCATTTCTAGGAGCAAAGATCACTGCAGATGCAGACTGCAGCCAGGAAATCAGAAGACATTTACTTCTTGGGAGGAGAGCAATAACCAATCTCGATAGAATAGTGAAGAGTAGAGACATCACATTGGCAACAAAGGTCCGCATAGTTGAAGCAATGGTATTCCCCGTAGTAACCTATGGATGTGAGAGCTGAACCAAAAGAAAGGCTGAGAACTGTGGCGTTAGAGGAAAATTCTGAGAGGTCTCGGACCGCAAAAAGATCCAACCAGTCTATCCTCCAGAAAATAATGCCTGACTGCTGACTGGAGTGAAGGATATTAGAAGCAAAGATGAAGTACTTTGGCCACATAATGAGAAGACAGGCAAGCTTGGAGAAGACAGTGATGCTGGGGAAAATGGAAAGAAAAAGGAAGAGGGGCCGACCAAGGGCAAGATGGATGGTGACTGGCTTGACCTTGAAGGAGCTGGGGTGGCAACAGCCGACGGAGCTCTGGCATGGGCTGGTCCATGAGCTCACAAAGAGTCCGAAGCGAATGAACGAATAAATAACAACAAAACTATGCCTACCAGTATTCCAAAGCCTTCAGCTGTGGTGGTTAATGTAGTGTCAAAGTGCGTTAGTTCTACAGTATAGATGTATGCTCTCTGTGTCTGTATTGGAAAAATTGCAGAAAGGTAGCATTACTCAAGCAGAGATGATACCTGAAGTGTGTGTGAGTGGCAGGGGCATATAATCCAGATTATCAAAATGGATAATCCACATCATCTGCTTTGAACTGGATAATGTGAGCCTACACTGCCATATCATCCAGATTATCAAAGCAGCAATCCACATTATCTGCTTTGAACTGGATTATATAAATCTGCACTGCCATATCATCCAGATTTTCAAAGCAGACAATCCACATTATCTGCTTTGAACTGGATTATATGAATCTGCACACACATACACTCCAGTTCAAAGCAGATCACCTGGATTTTATATGGCAGTGTAGAAGGGGCCCATGTTTCCTACCCAGTTGAACCAGACCCAATTTAACCAGGCACAACTTCCAGAGAAGTTAAACTGCTGCAATCAAAGCAGCCCAAGAAACTCCTTCAAGGCGAACAGGTTTTTCTTCAGCACAAGCTTTCTAGGAAGTGCAGCTCCTTCTTCATCAGATGTAACCAGATGTAAAAGGTGAACATCTGGTTTCAAGGTTTCTCCCTTGAAGATGTTCTGTGCCTTCAAGTCATTTCCCAACCTAAGGTGATCCCGTCACTGTGGCCCCTTCCACCCAGCTGAATAAAATCCCACATCTGCTTTGAACGGAAATATGTGCCCGTGTGGACTCAGATAACCCAATTCAAAGCAAATACTGTTGGATTTTCTGCCTTGATATTCTAGGTTATATGGCTGGGTAAAAGGGCCCATCAACCATTGTGAGTCCCTTTGGGGAGAGAGGGCAGGTTATAAATTAATTCCCATATTGTATTCTCCCAGCCTGGCAAAAAAGTGTTTATTATGGGATTTATATCCTTCCTTGCCCCAATTCTGGGGCCTCTTCCAAACAGCCATATAACCCAGAATATCAGGGCAGAAAATCACACAATATCTGCTTTGAACTGGGTTATCTGAGTCCAAACTGCCATATACTCAAAGCTGATAATGTGAGATTTTATTCATCTGTGAGAAGGGGCCTGGGACTCAAGGCAGCTAATAAAATTACACTATGTAATAAAATTGGAACAAATTCTGTTCCTGGTTTGAAATTGTAATTTCCTGTTTAATTGTGTGGAACGTACTTTGTAAGTAATTGTTATGCACCAGAAACTTTGTTTTTTTGGCTGCCACAAATTGTGTTGAATTGGTTGAGACTCTATGAGATATTCATTGAAAAACGAGAGCAAACTGTGCTGCAGGGTGTCCCGCAAAAACAAAGTTTTTGCAATTTAATAAACCTTTTCCATGTTTTTTTCTGATAGAACCAATTAGAAAAAGACATTTGTAACCCGGGAACAAAAAGTGTGTTACATAGTGTTATTTAAGCTTGGACAATGTTAAAACATGCAAAAATTAGTAACATGATTTCTTATTATTTAAAAATAAATAATGCATAGAATTAAAAAGATTGAAAACATTGGCTGAAATTATAGTTCTTTCAAATTTGCTGAGTAAGATTACATATGGCCCACTTAGTGGTCTCCAGGAAATGAAGGAAGGGGTTTGCTCAGTTTTATTCTTTCTGTTATGTTTGCCAAGAATTTTAGTTCAACTAAAGTTGTGGTTGACACAGTTTACCCTTCTTATCCAAAGGTGTCAAGATTCCCAGCCCAATGAATGTGTCTTCTCTCCTCACTCTTGCTTAAAGTTATGATTCAGAATTGAGATTGGGATGGCAAAAAGGTTGACTCACTTAAGGATGGAGGAACTGAACTCCTGCTTGAAGGACATGAGTCCAGTTGTACTGTAGGAAAACTTGTAGCTCTTCAGAGACATATGGTGGGCTGTGTCACTTCTGTGTCCAAGTGGTTTGAATCTTACTCAGCAAGGTGGAACATGGTGCCGTGGTTCGAATGTTGAACCAATGCTTCGCGAGACTAGGGTTCAAGCCACTGCTCAGCCCTTGGAAACCCCCCAGAGTGACCTTGGGTAGCTCACACACTCTTAGCCTGAGGAAATGGCAAACCACCTCTGAATAAATCCTGTCAAAAAAAGCCTTCTGAGAGGGTTGTCATAAATCAGAATTGACTTGAAGTTGAGGACTGAAGCCTAAAACATATGGAAGGCTTTTGAGCACAATGGGACAACCCCACCAATTTGATATGGCAGTCCATCAATAGCTACAAAGGGAGAGTGTAATTTTTTGTGTGTGTCAGGAGGTATTTGAGAAACTTCAAGTCGCTTCTGGAGTGAGAGAATCAGCTGTCTGCAAAGACATTACTCAGGAAATGTCCTGATGTTTTACCATTTTGTGAGAGGTTTCTCTCATGTCCCCACATGAGAAGCTGGAGCTGACAAATGGGAGCTCACCCAGCTCCCCAAATTAGAACCACTGACTTTTCGGTCAGCAAACCTGCCGGCTCAAGGGTTTTAACCCATTGTGCCACTGGAGGCTCCTGGACAGTGTAATAAAACTTGATGGTACCTCCTCTCTGTAGATTTTTAAGCAGAGGTTGGATGGCCATCTGTTGGGAGTGCTTTGATTGGTTCTTCCTGCATGTCAGGAGGTTGGGTTGGATGACCCTTGTGTTCTCTTCCAACTTCAGGATTCTATGGTTAAAGCTGCCTCCTGACATTGAGAAGCTCAAGGCAAAATGTGCATTGAGGCCTCTTCCTTAAGCTCCGTGTGGGTAGTGGTTAGACCAGGCATGGGCAAACTTTGGCCCTCCAGGTATTTTGGACTTCAATTTCTACAATTCCTAACAGCTGGTAGGCTGTTAGGAATTATGGAAGTTGTAGTCCAGAACACCTGGAAGGCTGAAGTTTGCCCATGCTTGGGTTAGACTAAGAAAATCAAAGATGTTATTACTATTACTACTACTACTACTACTATGTTTATTTATACCCCACTTTTTTTCTCCACAAGGAGACTCAAAGCAGTTTACATTAAAAGCACTTCAATAAAATTTATAATCTCACTGATGAAAATCTCGTGAGATGACTTTGAGCCAGGCTTACCTTATTCATGAGGTTGTGAGGACAGTATAAAGTCGGAGAGGAGTACCATTTGTGAGACATACTTAAAAGTCACAACATAGTTGGACAGGATTGCTACTGTTAGCACTACCTATGGCTCTAAGCATTTGGCTCCTCTTGTTGTGACAAAAAGAAACCACAAGCAAGAGAGTTTGTGTTGTGATCCCCCCTTGCTTTGTAGACTTTAAACTAGAGGAATTTTGGAATCTAATATTAGTAATATAGTTTGTGGAATCTATAATAGTAGAATTCACGGAATGAGTTGACAATAATGTGGTAATTCTAATATTGACATAACCCTCTTCATGTGGATCAGGTCCCACATGAAGCCCAGAACAGTTGCCCCTGTGGCGCACTGACATATGGCACAATGGTTTGTAAGTGGAGTCTGGGCACTGGAGAAAAAACATCAGAACTAGTTGCTGTTATTCATCTCATACCATTAGAGTCAATGGGACTGCAGCGGTATAAGGATTTTCACAATTCCACATTGAACTAAATTCACTTTTTTTGAAATAATCATCCTGTATGTTTCAATTATGGTTTTCAATTTCAAAAGACTAATCTCTAGAAGGATGGGTTTTGAAAGGACTTTTATTTCTTATCTATTTTAGATTTTTATGTTGTTGCTATAATATTTTCACAGCAGAAAGTGCACGGCTGCTTCAGCCATAAATTGGCCTGTGTTTCTATTCCTTAATATTTGAAACCAATCCAAATGTGGCAGAATCCAGGCCTGAACTGAGGTGGCAACTTACTTGTCTAGCACCAATTCATATATCCCTCCAATAGAGGTTCCAAAAAATGGAACTTTGCTATTGTTTTTGTTCTTGCTGCAGCAGAACAATGGTCTTCTGTGGTTCATATGTACATACAAATAAAGGGAAATCTGTCACTGTGACAGCTGTGTGCTTTTTCATGTCCAGTATTGTCATTCCCTTGTCAGTTTTGGACTATCACGTCCCCAGAGTTGGTACGTCGGCACAGTGCTTTGATTGGATATTATCTGCATTCATGGAAGATCTGAGCTGACCAGCTTCTTTAATCAAAGGAGCCACACACCCAGACCCTTTCCACACAGCTGAATAAAATCCCACATTTTCTGCTTTGAACTGGAATATATGGCAGTATGGACTCTGATAATCCAGTACAAAGCCGGTATCGTGGGATTTTCTGCCTTGATGTTCTGGGTTATATGGCTGTGTGGAAGGGCCCCCAGTAATTCAATGTTGAGGTCTCCTTGTGGAAAGAAAAATTGGAATAATAATAATAATAATAATAATAATAATAATGATTTCCTAGTAATAATTTCATTGTTTGCTATTGCAAGGTCAGATGGAATAAACACATGGGACAAATACTGCATAAAGGTATTCCTGCCACTATTATGGCTCAACAAATGACATTCCTTTCTTCTTTTGGAGCAGCAGGCAGCAATATATAGAAACAATGGTTAAAACAGGCTTTTCAAGGCATCTGTACTTTCAAAGGACAGATGCATTCCACAGGCAGCTCCTTAAAATGTATATTTAACCATGGTGGGTTGCTTTAAAAAAATTGTAGTGGACATTTATTGCTCTTACTGTCCTACTAGTAGGAAAATGTTTACATTCTGCCTTTTATGAGAGAATGTCGTTTTGACAAACTTTGCATTGGGAATTTCATTGGTCATCTTGCTTCTGAGACATTAATGAGGCTTGTTCTGCTGCGCTTGGTGTTTATAGCTCTTTTTTGGATAGGGGCCATATCTTCAGCTGGGTGACAGCTGTAATAAATCAGCCACATTGGATCTATTCACTAATGTATACAAATCTAAACAGAGAAGGGTCTGAATTGAAAAACATGCTTTGTCTTTAGCCATCCAGCTCTGCATTAAACTGCTCTGCCATTTCTTGTGTATTAGAATAGGCAGCTGATGTGAATAACTGGAATGCTCTGGTCAGATGTTTCATGTTGTTTAGCCTGGAGCTTCAAGACCAATGCTGCCCTGCTATGAAACGAGGGTGCATTTGTGCGGTAGAATGAATGCAGTGTGACACCACTTTGACTGCCATGGCTCAATGTTATCGATTCATGGGAGTTGTCCTTTTACAAGATCTTTAGCCTTTTTTTTGCCCAAGATTGCTGATGTCTCACCAAATTGAAAATTACAGGATTCCATCACAGGTAGCCACAGTAGTTAAAGTGGCATCAAACTACATTAATTCTATAGTATAGATCAGGGGTCCCCCAACTTTTAAAACGGGCGGCCAGTTCACGATCCTTCGGACCGTTGGAGGGCCGGACTATAGTTGGCCACCGAGCAATAATAATAATTAATAATAATAATAACAACAATAATAAAAAAGAGGGTTGGAAGAGACACTTTGGGCCATTGAGTCCAACCCCCTTCTGCCTTTGTGCACCAAAAGCACAAGCAAAGCACCCTTGACAGATATCCACCCAGCCTCAATATTATTATTATTATTATTATTATTATTATTATTATTAATAATAATAATAATAATAATAATAATAAGGGTTGTAAGAGAAGAAGAGGCCCCTTGGGTCATTTAGCCCAACTCCCTTCTGCCCTTGTGCCTTGGGGGCCGGATAAATAGCTTCGATGGGCCGCATCCGGCCCCCGGGCCTTAGTTTGGGGACCCCTGGTATAGATGCTTCCCAGATAAATATTTCAAGCAAGAAATCTTTGTGTCAAGAAAGGACAGCAAAATGTGAGTAAGGCCCCTTCTATACTGCAATATAAAATCCAGATTATCTGCTTTGAACTGGATTATATGGCATTTTAGGATCATATAATCCAGTTCAAAGCAGATAATATGGATATCTGCTTTGATAATCTGGATTATCTGGCAGTGTAGAAGGGCCCTTAGTTAATCTGTTATTATCAAGCCTTTCTTTATTTTAGTTTTTACTACCAAGGAGGGAGAGGGGCATTTGTAGCCTCTTCTACACAGCTGAATAAAATCCAACATTATCTGCTTTGAACTGGAAAATATGACAGTGTGGACTCAAATATCTCAGTTCAAATCAGATATTGTGAGATTTTCTGCCTTGATAATCTGGGTTATATGACTGTGTGGAAGGGCCCTGACTGGTTACAAAGCCAAAATAAAAATGTGGCAGGTTTAGCTCTAAAGTACTTTTCTTTGACTAGAGGTAGTGGCCACTGGTTGCTGTTCATTTGAGGCAGCAAACTGTCCTGAGTTGACCCTATTGCACATTGTTCTTCAGTGAAAATGCCTGAGGCACATAATAGTTCATGTGTGTTTGTACGCATACAGATTTGCTTGGGCTACTGGGATGAGAGGAAGCCAGGAACCATGAGTAAGCGGTGCATACTTTAGGATCTCCAAAGTCTTTCATCATTATACATTATTTTATTAATGAATGACCACATCATTAATGTGAGAGCCAGTGTGATGCAATGGTTTGAATTTTGGACTATGACACTGCAGGCCAAGGTTCAAATAGTTGCTCAGCCATGGAAAGCCACTATATGACCTTGGACAAGTCACACTCTCTCAGCCCCATATGAAAACAAAGGTTTCTGAACAAATCATGCAAAACATTTTGAGGGTGGGAGTTGTTTATATCTCCCACCTAACTTCCAGGTTCTGCAAGAACAGTCATGTTCAATGTCATCTTTCTTCCTCCATATGGTGACCCCGCATGCCCTTTGCTGATGATCTCTCACCCATCATTCTTCAAACTTGGGGAATGGAGCTTGCCTATAGGGTAGAGCCATGGTTCTTCATCATCTGTGGGCTCACAACCATGTTGTCGTCACAAGCACTTTATCAGAATGCACTGAGAGTCTTTTCTTTTACTTTCATTGCCAGAAGACACTCCAACAAAACTCATGCTGGGGTGCTTGATAGCTTCCATTATGAAGTTAAAGTCTTATGAGGTCATGTGAGCTGAAAAGTTTGAGGTCTCTAGAGGAAGACATGCCCCTTCCACACAGTTGTATAAAATCCACATTGAACTGGATTATATGGCAGTGTGGACTCAGATAATACAGTGCAAAGCAGATATTATGGATTATCTGCCTTGATATTCTGGGTTATTTGATTGTGGAAGAGCCCTATGATTCAATTGTTTGTAAAGTTTCATAAAGACAGTTCCCAGGTTATAAATCTCACTTCCTAATTGGTTCTATCATACAAACATGGAAAAAGTTTACTAAACTGCAAAAATGTTGTTTCTGTATCTTCAGCACAATATCTCGTAGGGTCTCAAACAATTCAACATAGTTTATGGCAGCCACAAAAACAAAGTTTCTGGAGTGTAACAAGTAGTTTCAATATAAGTTCCACACAATTGAACAGGAAATAACACTTTAAAACCAGGAACAGGAAAAAAAAACAAATTTTGCTACATACTGTTACTGTATTTCATTACTCTCCTGTTTGTACTCCTTTGAAATATTTAAGAAACCTTACAGTGTCTGGGAAGAAAAAACCTGAACTGAGTGGCTTTTTTTTTACTCCAATGTGATAGTGGTTAGTTTTATTTCAGTTTTCTTTTACTGCTTGGTTTGACTATTTTCATTCATTAGCTAATGTGAAAGCAAATTTGAAGAACAGTGGGACTTGTTTGAATGGTGGCATCACATTCATTGCAAATATTACTTCACAATTGGTTGTTCGCAATATATTTCAGCTGTTGACAGTACTAGTTAGCTGACATTCATAATGTTTCATGAATATTACAAATTGCCATTATTTTTTCTAAAAAAAGGTTTCTGTTGAAAAAACAAATAAACAAATCAGAATTCCAAATACAAAAAAAGCTCAACAAGTATGTTGTACAACCCACCAGAAGAATTTGACAAAGTTGATATTTTTCGATCATAACCCACCAAATCTATGACACTATGGCCAGGTGCCTTGCTGTCTTGTGTATTTGGGGAGTGCAGCAGGTTAAACCGCTGTGCTGCTGAACTTGCTGACCAAAAAGTCAGTGGTTCGAATCCTGGGAGCAGGGTGAGCTCTTGCTATTAGCCCAGCTTCTGCCAATCTAGCAGTTCGAAAACATGCAAATGTGAGTAGATCAATAGGTACCACTCCAGCGGGAAGGTAATGGTGCTCCATGCTGTCATGCTGGCCACATGACCCTGGAGGTGTCTACGGACAATGCTGGCTCTTTGTCTTAGAAATGGAGATGAGCACCAACCCCCAGAGTTGGACACAACTAGACTTAATATCAAGGGGAAACCTTTACCTTTACTATTAAATGATAGATTATCAAATTCCCAATTTATTTACATCATAATGAAAGGCGACTTCCATGTCAGTGGAATGGTAAATGTTCACTGGGATTTAATCCAAACTTTAAAGTAGCTATCCAGGGAGCATCTTGGATATGTTCATCAAAATCTAGAGTGGATTCACAGCACCAGAAACACAAAAGCACAAGCTTGCATGCATCTCATATACACAAAGTAGACTTAAGAGCTAGTATGGTGATGAATGAATGGTAAGACAGAATTATTTGGTCCATGTCTTACTTCCCTCCTGAATTTTTGGTTAGTTTTAAGAAAGCCGTTGCCTTGGCATGTTTCAGCTCTGCATGCAATCTGGTCAGGATTCTACGGCTTCCCTTTCAGGGCTGTTGGATGGATTATTTTAGAAGGTATTTCAGTTGCTTTTAGTCTAATCACAATGACTACAATGAGATCCCAAAGGCTACAGGCTAAATGCCCCTGAATACCATCTGCTGGGAGAAACCCTAGGAAAAAACTTTTGTCTTCATTTGTTTTTTGTTTGTTTCCCAGACACTTGCAACTGACCTCTCTGGGAAAAGAGATAGAGGACTAGATGACCCATCCATTGCTGTGTGTTGTTGTGACGTGCTATCCTTTCCCAATTGCTACCAGTATGCTCTGCAGTGCGTTTTTCCCCATCACTCATATTTCCACAGTTTAGTTTGAGTTGCTCTGAGTTAACCGTTTGCTGCAGTTCCACTGCAGAGATGTGTATGGCTGTAGCTGCCATTTATAATTTTGTTTCCTGACATTATTTCATTTCCCCCCACCCTGTAAACCCTAAGAAATTCACAGAATTGCCATGAATCCACAGGCAATTTGAAAATATGCACGTACCCCTTGCCTGCTTTCTGAACAATAGCTAAAATAAGGTTTGAATTCAATGCAAAATGTCAACATGTTATAATAGCTTCTGATAGTGCCACATACATTACTGGTACTCAGGAAGGTAGTGTGTAATGTTGCTTATCAATCCCTGTGGTGAGAATCTGCAGGCTGAATAAATCTCAAAGAGAACATGGTTCCATACTGTGTGCTGCTGCTGAGTGTTTTATGTATTTTTAAAACCACACTCTGAAAACTGTATGGTCCAGTCTTTGAATATACATTTAGATGACAGTTGAAGCACAATTGCTGGTTTCTAGCTGCAGCAACTATATCTGGGACTCATTTCCTTGTAGGTCCTGGTGCTAAATATATCCTTTTATACTGAATACCCTAAAGGCCCCAGATCTCATCTGATCTTGAAAGTTCAGCAGGGTCAGTACTGGTTAGTACCTAGATGGGAGACTGTCAATGTATACCAGGTGCTGTAGGCTATACCTCAGAGGAAGAAAAAACCACCACTTAATACCCTTTACCCAAGAAAACCCTACACGATCCATGGGGTCACCATAAATCAACAGATTTTATTTATTTATTTATTGCATCAGAAGCAAATTGAGAATACAGTTATAATGTACAGAAAAACCATAAACAAAGTAAAAAAAACTTGGCATTATCCTAATTATTTTTTTTACCAGAAACTGACCACTTCAAGTGCCTCTAGTATCACTGTAAGAAGGTCCTCCATTGTGCATATGGCAGGGCTCTGACTGCATTGTGGTAGGAGGTTTTTGGTTTGCTTTTCTCCACACTCGCATGTTGTGGACTCCACTTTGTAGTCCCATTTCTTAAAATTAGCTCCGCATCTTGTGGTGCCAGAGCAAAGTCTGTTCAGCTCTTTCCAAGTCGCCCAGTCTTCTGTGTGCCCAAAGGGGAGTCCCTCATCCGGTATCAGCCACAAATTGAGGTTCTGGGTTCTAGCCTGCCACTTTTGGAGTCTAGCTTGCTGGGATGTTCCTGCGAATATCTCTGTAGATCCTAGGAAGCTATTTCTTGATTTCAGGTATTGGCTTGCTTGCTGATATCCAATCAGAGGGTGGGCAGGAGATGTCAATGCCTTGAACCTTTCATTACAGACTGCTACTTCCCTATGGATGTCAAGTGGTACAGTACCGGCTAAACAGTATAATTTCTCCAGTGGTGTGGGGCGTAGACATCCTGTGATAATGTGGCATGTCTCATTAAGAGCCACATCCACTGTTTTAACATGGTGAGATGTATTTCATACTGGGCATGCATATTCAGCAGCAGAGTAACAAAATGCAAGGGCAGATGTCTTCACTGTGTCTGCTTGTGATCCCCAGGCTGTGCCAGTCAGCTTTTGTATGATATTATTTCTAGCATTTGCTTCTTGCTTGATTTTCAAGCCGTGCTTCTTGTAAGTCAGAGCATGGTCCAGAGTAACTCCCAGATATTTTGGTGTGCTGCAATTCTCCAGTGGGATTCTTTCCTAGGTAATCATCAGACCTTGAGATGCTTGTCTGTTCTTAAGATGAAAAGCACAAGTTTGTGTTTTAGATGGATTAGGAATCAGTTGGTTTTCCCTGTAATAGCCAGTAAGAGCACCTAAAGCTTCAGAGAGCTTCTATTCAACCATTCCAAAGCCCCCTGCTTGAGTGGTGATGGCACAATCGTCAGTGTAGATGAAACTCTCTGTCCCTTCTGGCAGTGGCTGATCATTTGTGTAAACATTGATGGAGCAAGCACGCTCCCCTGAGGCAGATTGTTCTTTGGCACAATGGGTTAAACCTTTGTGCCGGCAGGACTGATAACTTGACAGTTGGGTTGCTGACCTGAAGATTGCAGGTACGAATCTAACCCGGGGAGAGTTTGGATGAGCTCCCTCTATCAGGGACATGAGAGAAGCCTCTGACAAGGATGGTAAAACATCAAAACATCCGGGCGTTCCCTGTGCAACGTTCTTGCAGACAGCCAATTCTCTCACACCAGACATCTCAGATTGGTTTGTGTACAGTATATACTAGTATTCTTTTCCATAGTTTCTTATTGGTGATGGCCATTTTTTCTTTTACTTTGGAATGACAACATGTATGAATGGCTTTTGGAAAATCTAGCTGATGTGTTCATTTATTTTTTATTGAAAGAACAGATAATGTCAAAAGCCTGCTTGTTCTGTGGAATACATAGGCAACATCTCGATTCATTTTAACTTTCAGAATTATTCTTTCAGCTGCGGCAATGGTGATGGCTATAGAAAGGAAGAGAATTAAATAACTATAAATATTCTAGAAGCTTGGCAAAAGTGTATGAATTTAACTGTTAATGTGGTTGCCAAATAATACTGCTTTTATATCTTCTTTCAACAATGAACAGAATGTCTGTACTTGACTTGGAAACCCATCAGCAGTATCCCCAGGATTCATGTTTGATAAAGTGCTGCTACTACTTCATTGAGATGGTCATCAGTTGTACTATCCAAAGTCAGGATTATTTCATGGATTAAAATATCATAAAATGAAATAAATTGTAAAACTCTGTGTATGTGTGTGTACACACACACACACACACACACACACACATACGCACATACATACAATTGGTTCTTCACATTTACAGGTTTAACTTTTGCGGAAGTGATTATTCACACAGTTAATTAAAATGTTATCTCTAGGAATCTATAGGCCCTCTAGGTGAAGGTTGACCACAGCATAGTTCTGGAGATCCTATAGATTCATGAGGTATACTCACAGGTTAAAAAACATTGGCTTTTAAAAATTTCATGGTTTTTCAACTTTCACTGTGGGTCTCTGCTCCTAATTCTCATGAAAGTAGGAATCCTTTTGCATATCTAAAAGATTATTGCCTTTCCAGAATTCAGGCATTTTCATGGTGCTTACTTCTGAGGATACATGTTTGCACTGTTAATGTGGTTTCATGTCATGAGAAGGGGCCCCCAGTGGCGCAATGGGTTAAACCCTTGTGCCGGCAGGAGTGCTGACCGACAGGTCGGCTGTTCGAATCAGAGGAGCGGAAGGAGCTCCCATCTGTCAGCTCCAGTTTCCCTTGTGGGGACATGAGAGAAGCCTCCCACAGGATGGTAAAATCATCCAGGCATCCCCTGGGCAACATCCTTGCAGACGGCCAATTCTCTCACACCAGAAGTGACTTGCAGTTTCTCAAGTTGCTCCTGACACGATAAAAAATGACATGTGAAAATCACATGGACCACAAGGTATGCTGTGTCATTCCCACCAGAAAATGAGGAAGACACATCTTCTTCAGAAATCTTTTTGCCAATGACAGATTGTCTCTGAAACTTGGAGTTTTCACCCAATAGTGTTTGAATGTAACCATTTTGATATCAGATTGTTGAAATTAAGAAAAATATGTGCATAAGTCAAAAGCACAATTTAGTCTAAACATGCAGAGTGTAGAGAAACCATTAATGAAGGGGTCAGTGCATAGAGCAGGGGTCCCCAAACTAAGGCCCGGGGGCCGGATGCGGCCCTCCAAGGTCATTTACCTGGCCCCCGCCCTCAGTTTTATAATATAATATTTTTATATCATTTTAAATAATATAATATATTGTATAAACATATAATATTGATAATAATATTATAATGTTATACAATATAATACTAATAATAATACCATATAATAATATTAATTATATGTTATATATTATATATAATATTACAGTATAGTGGTCTAGTTCAATATAGTAATATATAATGCTAATATTGTGCTATGCTAATAATACATTGTATTTACATACAGCTGCTCTGAGTCCCCTTCGAGGTGAGAAGTGCGGGATATAAATGTAGTAAATAAATGTAGTAAATGAATAAATAAATAATTTTAGACTTAGGCTCACCCAAAGTCTGAAATGACTTGAAGACACACAACAACAACAATCCTAATTAACTTGACTATCTCATTGGCCAGAAGCAGGCCCACACTTCCCATTGAAATCCTGATAGGTTTATATTGGTTACAATTGTTTTCATTTTTAAATATTATATTGTTCTTTCATTGTTGTTGCTGTTTTGCTCTACAAATAAGACATGTGCAGTGTGCATAGGAATTTTTTTGTTTGTTTTTTTTTCAAATGATAATTCGGCCCCTCAACAGTCAGAAAGATTGTGGACTGGCCCTCTGCTTTAAAAGTTTGAGGACCCCTGGCATAGAGAGTGGATTGCTAGAGTAGAACCTTTTTCCTGTCAGTGATTTATGTCATCTCCTTGTGGGGTTGTCTTCGAGATAAGAAAGAGTATATTATGATGTCGCCATTATTGTTTCACTCTCTTACATTGGAACCGCATGAACTGTAAGTCTGAACTATACATAATGTCAAATGAAGAGGAAAAGCCCTTCCTTGCTGAACCAATAGAAGGCTAATGTCTGATTGATTTATGGGACCAGGAGTTGCTGTGTGCTCAGAGGAGCTTTGTTTTTCCTGGGTCTCGAAGGAGGGAACTGAGAGTGGCAAGATTTATGGATACCTCAGTTCCTAAACTATTACTGACTTTTCTGATTTTTGCCTTTCCAGAATTCAGGCATTCTCATGGTGCTTACTTCTGAAGATACATGTTTGCACTGTTAATGTTGTTTCATGTCATGAGAAAAGCACATGGACCACAAGGTATGCTGTATCATTTCCACTAGGAAATGTGGAAGACATGCCTTCTTCAGAAATCTTTGTGCCAATGACACAATGTATTTGAAACATGGAGTTTTCACCCAATAATGTTTGAATATAACAATTTCAGATTTGTGCCAAATGTAGTTACTTACTTAGGCAATCCCTCGTTGTCTGAGTATGATGGCCTTCCAAGTGTAGTGTCTTGGTGGTGGGCACGTAGGTGATTGTAGAGCCCTATTCTTGACCCACAGTGAGGACATCAGTTTCCAGGTGGAAGGTGGTCCTGATCAGGGTTGGCTTGACATGCCTTCCTCGTGGCATGTTTCTCCCTTTCACCCTCCATTCGTGCCTCTTCAAATTCCACAGAACTGCTGATCAAAGCTGACCTCCAGCTAGAGTGCTCAAGAGCCATGGCTTCCCATTTCTCAGTGTCTATTCCACAGTTTTTAAGGTTGACTTTGAGACCATCTTTAAATCTCTTTTCCTGTCCGCCAACATTACATTTCCCATTCTTGAGTTGGGAGTATAGTAACTGCTTTGGGAGATGGCGGTTGGGCATTCGGACAACATGGCCAGTCCAGCGGAGTTGGTGGCGTAGGAGCATTGCTTCAATTCTGGTAGTCTTTGCTTCTTCCAGTATGCTGACATTTGTCTGCATGTCTTCCCAAGAGTAGGATATTGGAGGCAACCATTTTGCTGCAACAGTTTGAAATAGTTCACCTTTGGGAGATTAGTTTTTTGTTGGTTTTTTTTTGGGCAGGGAAATTAAAGGGTCAAGAAACCCATAGAAAAAGAAGAAAACTGTGGAAAGTTCAAGATTAATAAATAGTCTGTTTGGATGGGTGTGCATGCATGCATACCAATGCATCTGCCAAACTATGTTCATTCATGAGAGGAGAGAGAAGTACATTCCTGGAAGAAAATGAAAACTTAAAACACAAATAGAGGCTGACATGGAAGCTGTTAGTAAGGAAGCAGAATGACAGTGTTGTTAGCTGCAGGCTAAGGAGGCAGTCGCTCAGCATGCTAAGATACAAGAGAAGCAAGAAGAAAGGGAACTGACCTACATCTTTGTATGTCACAAGTTAGCAAATGACAAATATGAGACAGAGGGGGACCAATGTCCTTAATCCAATCTGACAGTGATACACATTGCTGAACTTCACCTCCCTGCCAGTTTTCCCAGTGGAAAAACCAGCTGCAAGGGAAGGGATTCTGAGCAAGTTTGGGGGCATTCAAGTCATTGAAGTGGGACAGTCAAAATTTGCCAATCCAGTGATGTAGGATTTCATTGTTTCCTTGTGTGATGCCCAGCTGCAGTTATAGCCCAACTTTCCAGCAATGGAAAATGGGCAATAAAGGTCTGCCAATACCTTTACTCTGTCAGCACTGATGTCTTACCTTCCTGATGGATGTGTTGCATTAAATAAAAACCATGCATTCCATCTGATACGTCTTGGGCTGTTAATGATGCAATCTGAAGTAGGAGCCAAGGCCAGCAGTGCACTACAATGAATCATTGTTTCTTTGCTTGCCTTCTCATTGCCCTTTTTCTTTCAAAAAGGCTCAGGTGGACTGGGAACTCAGATACGCTGTTTAAAAGAAATCAGTGCAGCCCTTTGTTTTCAGTGAAACCATGCTGAAATAGGAAAAGCAGATGGAGAGCAAGATGAAACTTTTTAAAAAGCCTACAGTGTTAATATTTATAGTTGCCAATTGCAAGCAAGTTGGTTTACTTTTAAAGCCAGCAGGCTCTCCACAATTATCTTTTTATTTCTTATTCAGGTGTTCCGGCTCTGTGCAAGTTTTTTTCTTTACACAGAGAGAAAAACAAAACAGTTTTTATATAAACCCAGACCAGAGTAAAACATCCCTCCAGTTCTGCTCTCAGTCTCCACTCCTTGAAAAGTGGGTGCTTAGAAAGAATAAGGAAACATGAGATTTGACTGCAGAAATAAATAAAACCAGATAATATCAGAAAGCCATGTGGTCTGTTTGTTTTTATACTTCACTCTGTGTGGGAAACAGATGATGACAGGTTAATGAGGGATCGGGTGAGGGAGTTCCTTGGTGATCCATTTAGCTGTCATGCATCAAAAGAAATAAATCTTGCTCTCTAATGTTCTTTGAAAATCAACAAGACTTCCATGCACTTCATGATATCTGGGCTGGTGGAGGAAGAGGGCAAAGGAAATAAGAGGACAACAAGGGCTACTTAATCCAGATTCTAGTTCCATTGTGTCCAACCAGTTGTCTATGGGAAGCTCAGAAACAACACAAGAGTGCATCCTTCCACAGAGGTCCCACAACAATTAGTCCTACAGCCTCTGACTAGTGTCTACTATTGCCTGATCCTTCATGAAATCATGTAACCCATAATTAAGGACTTTATTGCAAAAAGCTGCTATTCTCTGGCAGTTGCATGATTGTTAATAACAAATAACTATTGGTATGAGCATCTTTGTTAAGGCATCTCCTTTCATTCATGTAATTGCATCAAAACACTGATCTATGTTCCAGTGATTATACTACTACATACTTTACTTCACTGCAATTGTTAATAAAAATGCAAATAATAAACAGTTCAGGAATAACAAGTTGGAGTGGAAGAGGAGAAGAATCTTGCTCCCTTGTATCACTGTACTACCAAGGAAGCAGAATGGACACAGGAGATGGGTAAATCATGGGAAGGAGGCAGACTGGCAGTGGGACTTGCATGATGCACACTGTGTGATAAAGTCCTGAAATATAAAGCTAATTGCACTGTAGTATTAATGCATTTTGACACCACTTTAACTGGCATGGCTGAATGCTATGGAATCATGAGAATAAGTCATTTTACAAGGTCTTTAGCCTTCTCTGCCAAAGAATGCTAGTGCCTCACAATGCTCCCATGATTTGATAGCATTGAGCCATAGCAGTTAAAGTGACAGACTAGAGAGATGGGCCGAAACTAACAAAATGAAGTTCAACAGGGACAAATGCAAAATACTTCACTTCGGCAGAAAAAATGGAATGCAAAGATACAGAATGGGGGACGCCTGGCTTGACAGCAGTGTGTGCGAAAAAGATCTTGGAGTCCTTGTGGACAACAAGTTAAACATGAGCCAACAATGTGATGCAGCTGCTAAAAAAGCCAATGGGATTCTGGCCTGCATCAATAGGGGAATAGCGTCTAGATCCAGGGAAGTCATGCTCCCCCTCTATTCTGCCTTGGTCAGACCACACCTGGAATACTGTGTCCAATTTTGGGCACCACAGTTGAAGGGAGATGTTGACAAGCTGGAAAGCATCCAGAGGAGGGCGACTAAAATGATTAAGGGTCTGGAGAACAAGCCCTATGAGGAGCGGCTTAAAGAGCTGGGCATGTTTAGCCTGCAGAAGAGAAGGCTGAGAGGAGACATGATAGCCATGTACAAATACGTGAAGGGAAGTCATAGGGAGGAGGGAGTGAGCTTGTTTTCTGCTGCCCTGCAGACTAGGACAAGGAACAATGGCTTCAAACTACAGGAAAGGAGATTCCACCTGAACATCAGGAAGAACTTCCTCACTGTGAGAGCTGTTCGACAGTGGAACTCTCTCCCCCGGGCCATGGTGGAGGCTCCTTCTTTGGAGACTTTTAAGCAGAGGCTGGATGGCCATCTGTCGGGGGTGCTTTGAATGCGATTTCCTGCTTCTTAGCGGGGGGTGGACTGAATGGCCCATGAGGTCTCTTCCAACTCTACTATTCTATAATTCTATGATTCTGTCAGGACCCAGGCTGCAGAGCACCAATAACCATGCGCAGAGGCCAGAATCTATCTAATATCTTTATTAAAGGAATATATAAAGTCAGTAAATACAAGTGTAGAATATAGTTCAGGAGTAGACCTATCAGGAAAGGTCAAATTTAGTCCAGGAAAACAATGTCCAATATGTGATATTAAAGTCCAAAGTTATCATTCACTCCACCGAAACACACACTATTTAGCAAGCATTAGTGTGGGGAACTGTCCATAGTCTTTGAGGCTTAAGGTAAATCCGAAGGAAACTGGAAAACAAGGCTTGAATCTGAGAGGCAAGGTCCGTGGTTTAGAATACAAGGCAAGGCAAGACTTGAAAATTGGCAAGATCAAACTTGAAGCAAGGCAAACGTGAATCAAGAACTGAGTCCATAGAAGTCCAAGGTACAAGGCTGGGCTGGAAACTTGATCCGGGATCTGGGAACTGGAGTACGAAGTCTACACACGATCTCACTCCTCTAGCCGACGAATTGACTCCGCAAGGATTTCTGTGCGGGCAAACACCTATATAGGATCTTGTTTTCCCGCCAAGGAACACTTTCTCTGGGGAACAAGAACCGAAACCTATACTGTGTCCAGATGCATGACTCCTTAAAGTTTCCCAAGGGAAACAGACTTAATCAGCTAATTGTCTGGCAGCTATCCTGGCGCTCCGGCGAGTCGCCTCTCGAGCGCCCCTATCTTGATTATAATAATCCCGGCGAGAAAATGGGGGAGATTTCTGTTCAAGGCTTGTTTGGCTGACTTCTTGTGGGCAAACATCTTGCAGGTGCAAGGGCTCCAAATCTGGCAGAAATGGTGGGAAACCCAAGTTTTCCTCTTCGTCTGCCTCAATAGTACTAGGAACGGGACTACATGGCCCATGAGTCATCACAGATTCTATGTGAAGCTGCATTCATTCTACCATCTGGGTGCACCCTCAGTCAATGTCTTTCACTATATTTTTTGTGGTAGCAAATTCAATTATGTAATTGTGTATTTTGAGGAAGAAGTACTTTTTTGTGTGTACACATTCTCCCACCAACAACTGTAGATGAGTTCTAGCATTGTGAGAAGGTGCTATGAGGAAGCACAAGGGTTATGGCAGCCTCGTGGAGAAAAGATGGGGCTGTGAGTTCCAAGGAATGTGTAACACACAAGAGACAATTAATCCACTTTGAGGAGGGCAGTTGATATTTTGATACAGAAAAAGATAACTGGCTATTTTCCCCCCCAGGGCACCAATGCCTCTGCTCTGGAAAAAGACATTGGACCAGAGCAATTTCCACTCAATGAACACTACTTTGGACTGGTCAATGTAAGTATCATTAATCTTATTTTTACTTTTAGGTAGCTATCCTAGTTTTCTCCAGTGAGCTCAACACAGTACACATGTCTCTCTTCCCCAAAATTTTATCTTCCCAATAATTACACTTAGAACACCAAGCCAAGAAAGAATGATAGAATGATAGGCTGTCCAGTAAGTTTCATGATCTGATGAGGACTCAAACTCAGATCTCTTGGGTCTAAGTCACAATGCTCAAACCTAATTATTACATGATTTTTAAAATGCAGGGACTATTTCAAAAGTGTCGGAATCTGAAATCGTGTTTGTAGAAGTGTCAGTTCACAATTCAAAGAACAGCCTAAAAAGAATGAGGGACCCACTTATAGCAGCATCTATTCTACTCCTATTGTAGTGTTATGGTCAGCTTGGGGAAGTTAACTTTGTATTTCACTTCCCCTGAGTCCCAAATAGGACTCAGGTCAGCTTACAGAAGTACCTACAAGTGCCATAAACACATGAAATACAGGAAAATCACATCAACATATTAGACAATGATAATGTCAGTTCACATAAAAACAGTCCCACTGCCTTCATAAGGAGAGTTGGTGAGCATTCAAAAAAGGTCTTCTTGGTGGTTGCCTCTAGACTTTGGAACTCCCTCCTTAAAACCTTTAGTTCAAATAGTCCATTTGAATAAGCTTTTAAGGAAAGGGCCTATAAAAGTTTGATGTAGTTTTTAAAATTGTACTATTTTAACTGCTTTTCACCATCTTAAAGGGTGTGTTTTAATTTGCTTTAATATTATTAACAATTCAATTTCCCTCTTGTATTTTGTATGTTTTCAACTGTATTACAATTGTTTTCATTTGCCTTGAGTTCCATTCTTGGAGGAAAAGAGGGTGGTATCAATAGTGCTACTCCCAGGCTATTTGGAGAGCTACAGTCCACAAAAGTAAGCTTTGCTTCTAGTCTTGTCCTCATGACACTGCTGAAACAACAAGATCCCCTCTGTAGATAAAGGGAAGAGAGCCAGTGTGGTGTAGCGGGTTGAATATTGGACTAAATCTCTGAAGAGCCAGGTTTAATTCCCTATTCGGCTATGAAAACCCCCTGGGTGACCCTGGGCAAGTCAGAAACTCTCAGCTTCAGAAAATCTCATGACCTTAGGATCTCCATAAATTGGAAATGACTTTGGAAGCAGCAGTTCAAGTAGACTTGTAACTGGTCAAGTAGGATTATAACTGGAGTAGGTTAAGTGTGACCTTTGGGATAGTTATGGACTACAATGCCTATCTTCACTGTACTGTCTAGCAATTGCACTTGCCCGCTCATAAACCTCATTGCACTTCATGTTGAGGCCAAGGCACTTAGAAGTTTGAAATTGTTTCAAACATGGACTTCTGCCAGTTAAATAGACCTAAGTATCCATCAGATAAGTTATCTTCCCATGTAGGTTACCAGGTAGGAAGAATAGCTGTATTCAAATGCTCCCCTCCATTCACTTAGTTATTGAACTAACCAAACTGCAAACAGCTGTACCCTTAAGTTGTACTGGTAATAAAATATCATGTGGAAAGTTCCAACATCCCAATTCCTAAAAAGGTGTGGAAATCTGCATGTGAAACATCCTTTTATCACAAGAGGCTCTTAAATTTTTAATGTGGAGGTCACCAGTAAAAAGCTTTCTGGATCATAGTCAAGGTATTTTGATGAGTGCCTTCAGCACTCTATTTGAGGACTTCTGGAACAGAAGCATCGCTTTTAAAAAGCATGTTATGCTAAGCAGCAAACAGGAGTTGGGAATGCCAATTTAGTGTGATGTGGTTTTTATTCTTAGAAAAGGATTAATACTCTAGCTCCACATACTGACGTCTGACCTACATTTATTCAAAAATTGTGCCTTGTAAGCAAGTGGTGGTAACTTAATAAAGATTAGAAAATCTAGGGGCAAAATGATTGGATTCCATGAATGCTGCCTTAAATAGTGTCTCACCGCTGGCCTCCATCTTTTGCTTTTGCAGTTTGGGAACACCTGCTACTGTAACTCTGTCTTGCAAGCCTTATATTTTTGCCGGCCGTTTCGGGAAAATGTGCTGGCATATAAGGCCCAGCAGAAAAAGAAGGAAAACCTCCTGACTTGTTTAGCGGACCTTTTCCATAGTATTGCTACCCAGAAGAAAAAAGTTGGGGTGATCCCACCCAAAAAATTCATCTCACGGTTACGAAAGGAGAATGGTAAGTCATATATTCCTAAAAGCTCAACTGAAGTTACTGTAATGCTAGAAACGTGGGGACTGGAGAAAACATTCATTAAGGCAGCAGAATTCTTATGCGGCATGGGAGGAAAATATCCTTATTTTCCCCTTCTCTCCTAGGTACAGCCCTTGTCCTTTCTCTACCATCCACTCCCACTTGGCTGCCCTGGTGGGACAGGTATAAGCAATCTGAGACAGAACTAACCACTACCCATTTTTGGTCCCTTTCCTGTCTTCATTCTCTTTCTGTTTCTCCCTCTTTTTCAATATCATCGCTGGGCATATGCAGGTGATCATTATGATTTGACTTAACAGTGTTTCCCAAATTCTGGCCCTCCAGGTATTTGGGGCTTTAGCCGTGATCATAATCCAAATCTAGGACAATAATTGCCCTTCTCTCTTGGCAGATCTCTTTGACAACTACATGCAACAAGATGCCCATGAGTTTTTGAACTACTTGCTCAACACTGTTGCCGACATTCTGCAGGAGGAGAAGAAACAAGAAAAGCAAAATGGCAGACTAAGAAATGGCAACATGAATGAAACAGAAGAGAACAATAAGCAGGACCTCACCTGGGTGCACGAGATTTTTCAGGGAACATTAACTAATGAAACGAGATGCTTGAACTGTGAAACTGTAAGCACTGAGCTGTGTGTTCTTCCATATAACCTTCTCACTCGAATTTCTGTTGGAAGAGGATTGGGGAGGGAATCAGTGGTAACAAAAGTCAGATTCCTATCAGTTAGGCCCATGGTAAGAGATGATGGGAGTAGAAGTTCATTAATATCTGCAGAGCCATAGGTTGTTTATTCTTGCTGTAGCCACTGTTAGATTTGGATTTATGAGATATGCTGGTATGTCCTGGATTATAGCAGTTTGGTAACTGCTGGATTAGGCAAAGGCGCTTATTTCTAATAGCATAGCTTTAACTTTCGGTGAGACTCAATTCTGGAATATTCCGTTAATCATAATCAATCTTATAGCATTTTTCTGAAATACTCACTGTTACCCCTGTATCAAGAATAAGATAAACTATAAAGCCATGACCAAGGTTTATATAAGGGTTGCTATATAGATCTTGTGGTGCAGAGGGTTAAACTGCTGAGCTGCTGAACTTGCTTACCAAAAGGTCAGCGGTTCAAATCTGGGGAGTGGTGTGAGCTTCTGATATTAGCTCCAGCTTCTGCCAACCTAGCAGTTCGAAAACATGCAAATGTGAGTAGATCAATAGGTACTGCTCCGGAGGGAAGGTAATAGCACTCCGTGCAGTCATGCCAGCCACATGACCTTGGTGGTGTCTCTGAACAACGCTGGCTCTTCGGCTTAGAAATAGAGATGAGCACCAACCCCCAGAGTCGGACACAACTATCTTTAATGTCAGGGGAAAACCTTTACCTTTTATATAGATCTTGGAAACTAAGCAAGGTCTGCTCTTTTTAGTATTTGGATGGTAGACCTCCAACAAATGCCTGGTGCTGTAGGCTATATTTCAGAGAAAAGAACTAACAAAACCATCTTTAAGTATTCCTTGCCTAAGGAAACATAAGTTTTCAAATGGCTTGAAGACACATACATACATACTCATATGGGCTTAAGCTTCTTCTACACTGGCATACAAAATCCAAATTATCTGCCTTGAAGTGGATTCTATAGCAGTATAGTTTCATATAATCCAGAGATAATGTGGATTATCTGCTTTGATAACCTAGATTATATGGCAGTGTAGAAGGGGCCTTAAATTTCTCTTAGATCTAGAGTACAGTAGCAACCCAACCTGACTTCTCATTAATCTGATCTTGGCCAGAAGTTCATCTTATTGTCTGAACTGAAAGTAGTCCAGATTTCTCTTGTGCCAATCTCATAGAAGTAATCATTGTGCCTTCGCTTTTCTAGAAATAGCATGTGATGTGTGCTAAATTGTGCTGTATGAAAGGCATACCCCCTAGATTGTGGGTGAACACAATAATTTTATTTATGAGCTGTATTATAATTAGCGTTTTTGTCCTAAGAAAACACAGATCTTTGTTCTCCCCTAGATAGAATATACAAGTTATTTTGTGGTTATTTTGGGATAGTTGCATGTAATGTTTCCGACATTAAAAGAACCACAAAAGCAACCAATGTCCCTTTCATGCTGCACAATTATACCATTATGATTCCACTTTAACTGCTATAGTTGCGTCCTATGGAATCTTGAAATTTTGTGACATAAGAAGGTGTATGTAAAAATTACCTAGTAATAGAAGTTAAAAGGGGATTCTTTTTCTCACGTCCTTGTTCCATGTTAAGTCATAACATGGATGTCAATAAGATGGAGATTGACTAGTGGTTTGAGTGCTGGACTATGACTCTGGATATCAGAGTTCAATTTTCCGCTCAGCCATGGGAATCCACTGGATGACCATGATCTAGTCACATACTCTCAGGAAACCCTATAATAGGGTCATTTTACAGTCACCGTAACTCAGAAAGGGCTTGAAGGCACACAACAATTTGCCTGTCACAGTGCTTTAATGTTCCTCCAATATATATGGCACAATTTTTTAGGTTGTAATATTCTAAGGTTTTGACATTGTGCCAGCATGTTTATAGTCACGCCTCTGAGCATTTCTTTTTGGACATACGTGCTTCAAATCAGGCAATTTGGCTTGTAGTGCTGTAAAATACTATTGAATTTTCTGGGTTTTTTTATTTCCAGGTCAGTAGCAAAGATGAAGATTTTCTTGATCTTTCTGTTGATGTAGAACAGAACACGTCAATTACTCACTGCTTAAGGTAGGAAAAATGCATGTGTAATAAAAAGCACATCTCTCTCATCATTTTAGATTAGTGGCATTTGATACATCTTAAATCAAGAATATATTAGCTTTGGCTACAGTACATCAATAATTGGTGAAAGTGAATATTTTGGAAGAACCTGCAGTTTATGAATCTTTCATTGTATAATCTAGGAAGTTCCACTGAAAGTAGTAAGAGTACTTTAGAGCAAATAGCTTGAAGATTGTAGATGTGCTCTAGCATGCATTACTGACACCCGCTGGGAAAGCAATCTATCATCTGTCAGTCAAAGGATCTACTGATGGATAATGTAGAGCATTTTCTCCCAAGTGTTATTTATCACAGCTGTTAAATGTATAAGAAGTTCATAGCGTCTATGAAGTCTCACTGGATTAAACACAACTAGCAATTTATGCAGACTTATCAGAGCTTTGAGGAACCAGGAATAGATTTCACACACCATTCCAACTTATGAATCTGCTTAAGCTTTGTTATCAGTTGAGACCAATCCCCGGCAATAACTGGAAGTGTATTTTTCTTTTTCCGTGTGTGCTTTGGGTAGCTAACACCATATGTTCATCTTAGTGAGAGCACAAATTTTACTTCAGAAATCACATGCATGTCTATGATATCATTCTGGTATTGTGGATCCACCCAAAAGGTTCATATTTGACCAACCCTGCAATACATGCAATTGATTTGTCTGGGAGCAGCTGATCATGTACAAGAATTCCATGGGAAGCTTTGCTGACCTACTGGGATAGGAAGGAAGGACTTGAAGGAGTTGTATTAAACATCAAGCAGATGATTCTAACTGGACATTATGTATGGGTTGGGTCACCATCTCTCTTCTTGGTTTGTGTATAGAAATTTGGAATGCAAGAACATGTACAGCAAAAAGCATATTAATATTTCCCAAGTTACAGTCAGCCCTTCAGGTTCAACTTTTGCAGATTTGTTTAATTGATCTCTCTAGGAATCATTAGGTACAACTGTGATCAACATCTGATAGAAGTTGTCTGTAGAATTGTGCTGGAGAACCTAGAGATTTCTAGAGAGGTATTATCTCAGGTTAGAAAAATAGTGATTTTTTATTCACAGGTTTACCAGATACCAGGGGAGAGGGGAACCTACAGTATTTATCTTCCCTCTCCTAGAGATTCACCAAAACCTGAGAATTTTTAGAAGTGGGATGTTGTGTGGATTTCGGACTGTATGACCATGTTCTACCAGCATTTTCTCCTGATGTTTTGCCTGCATCTGTGACTGGCGTCTTCAGAGGATCTGATGCAGGTGAAACATGGGGAGAAAATGCTGCTAGAACACAGCCATACAGCCTGGGAACCACAGCCTTGGTTGGAATTACAACCAAGCCAGAATATGCAGAATTGTATGAACTGGCACATTCACATGGGGTGATGAATACACAACTGATGTTACGTGCACTGTTGGAGCAGCTGGGGAAAGGGCCAAACTGCATTGGCTATATGCCAATGATACTGATTACTAATGGGATCTCAGTGTAATCTCAGTCCCAGCTTTCAGTCTCATTGAAAACAAAAGTGGGTTATAATTCAAACAACAAATAAATAAATAAACAATAGTCACCTGTTCTTTGGTAGTTCTCCAAAAGACAGCTTGTGGGCTAGCCAAACTGGTATGAATTAGTTCTAAGGAGTAAGTAGGAAGATGAAAACCTGTGATATTATAACAGATAAATATTTTTAAGCAGGTGTCATATAGCCAGCAGCTACCATTTTCTATTCTTGTCTTTTCTATGAAAGCAGAAAGTGTTGATTAAAAGAAGGTTTCTTTCGTGCAACGATCACAATTAACAGAAAATGTACCTTCTGCTTACAAGGCTTGGAAGTATTTTAGGAATTATATTTTCCACTTTCAAAAGCTGAAACATCTCACTTTGATCTTGATTATATAAATGACACAGTTGGAAAGAATAAAAAGAAAGCAGGAGCAATTCAGAAACAATTGCTCAATTAATTTCTTTCCATTTAAATATTACATCTAATTCTCCTTCCTCCTAGTTATCTTTGGATGAAAAGAACCTTGTCTATTAAGCTTCCAACATCTTTATTTTTCCTCTGTGGCACTGAAAGAATTCATAAAATAACACAATAAATTATGAATTAGCTATTTTTGTTTCCACAAGACACTGAAAAGGGCAGTTGAGTCAGTCAATATTACCTCTCATGGAACCTTTCCTTTGTTTTGTTTTATTGACATTTCTCTGTGTATGTGTGTGTTCTTTTAAAGAAAAACATCTTCCACATGAATAAACAACGCTTCTAACATAATTCTTTCTAAGGAAACAGCTCATACGTGTTTCTGAGCCAGAAATTAGCAGTGTGGAAATATCTTCTTTGTTATTACTGTTTAAATCAAAGTGAAGTATTCTGGCATCTGATAAAATTGTAATGTGGCTATCTAGAGAACATAGATAATTTGGCCAGACCGAATTTTTTGGCACTGGGTTGCTGTGAGTTTTCCAGGCTGTATGGCCATGTTCCAGGAGCATTCTTTCCTGGCATTTTGCCTGCATTTATGGCAGGCATCCTCAGAGGTAATGAGGTATGTTGGAAACTAGGCAAGTGGGTTTATATATCTGTGGACAGTCCAGAGTGGGAGAAAGAACGCTTGTCTGTTTGAGGCAGGTGTGGATGTTTCAATTGGCCACCTTGATTTATATCAAATAGCAATTCAACTTCATGGTCTGGCTGCTTCCTGCCTGGGGTAATCTTGTGTCGGGAGGTGTTAGCTGGCCCAGAATGATTCATGTCTGGAATTCCTCTGTTTTCTGACTGGTGTTCTTTATTTACTGTCCTGATTTTAGGTTGTTTTTTTTAATACTGGGAGCTAGATTCTGTTCATTTTCATGGTTTCCTCCTTTCTGTTGAAATTGTCCACATGCTTGTGGATTTCAATAGCTTCTCTGTGTAGTCTGACATGGTGGTTGCTAGAGTGGTCCAGCATTTCTGTGTTCTCAAATAATATGTTGTGTCCAGGTTGGTTCATCAAGGGCTCTGCTATGGCTGACTACTCTGGCTGAGTTAGTCTGCAATGCCTTTCATGTTCCTTGATTCATGTTTGGGCACTGCTGCGTTTGGTGGTCCTCTCACCTCTGCAGGAGTCTACCCTATACCATGCAGCTGTGGACAAGTCTACATAGGGACCACACCAAGCTATAAATACTTAAATATTTAAAACTAAATACTTAACAGAATACCTGAAGGCGTAGACCTGTGGAGTCTCTTTTGTGTCACACTAGAAGCGATACACTTTGTAAGGATGTAGACGAGGGTTTCTCTGCTGTGATTACACTTGTGGAAGACTCTTACACTTGAGGAAGACTCTTTCCCTTGGGGATCCCAATTGGCCTTGATCTTGCTGTCTAGGTAGAATGTGGGTTCTTATTAAAGCCTTTGGGACTTAATGATTTTATCCAAATTTGTCTACATACATATATGGCTTTATCTATTTTCACTTTTTAAATTGTTCATTTGTTTAGTATATGTTTAGAATATTTTTGTCTTTTAATTAGATATTTTGAAAAACTGCTTTTATAATAGACTGCCTAAAAACCATCTGAGATAGGGCAAAATATAAAAATTTTAATAATGGTGATAATTAGTTACTGGGTTTATGTTACAATGAATAAAGCAACTCATACAATATTGTACAAGCAAGTCAATGTATTCCATTGTATTTCTGTGTTAGAGAAATATAGAGAAATGCTGAAATGTGGTATCTCTGCTCATTTCAGAGACTTCAGCAACACAGAAACCTTGTGTAGTGAACAGAAGTACTACTGTGAAACGTGCTGTAGCAAACAAGAGGCACAAAAAAGGTAATTCTGCACAGTGTGGCCTGTCAGTGTTCTGAATGGGTTGTTATCTAACAGCCAATAAAATAAAAAACAATTAAATACATCTCCCCAGCTTTCTGTTCTGTGATGGGGAGCAGATTATTGTCTTCTAATTTATTAAATTATGTTAAAATAAAATATCAATTGGAAGCAATGGTATTTTTCATAGGGAGTATCAAACATACCTAAAATGGCATGTATACTAGAGCCAGTAATCCTCAGCCCTGCATAGACAACTCCATATACATCTTTGTGGCTTGTAGAGCACTATAGTTAGGGGAGAAGTATGGAGCTTCTCTCTTATAGCTATGAAAATGGTTTTGCTTATCTATGTTAACTGTTCATAATTTTTTTGGGAATTCTTTTACAAGTTAGACACCTGCCTAAGATATTATCTGGGCTCATTTTGTCCAGCTGAAGATAAGGAAAGTTTGAAGACAGATCCTCCACATCCTCCCACCTACCCACAACATGGAACAAAAAACTGCCAATGGGCTATGAGTAAAGTGTTCTCATTCTCACATTTTGTTTGCCTTCCCAGAATGAGGGTCAAAAAGCTGCCAATGATCCTTGCATTGCACCTGAAGAGATTTAAATACATGGAGCAGTTACACCGGTACACCAAACTCTCTTACCGCGTGGTATTCCCACTGGAGTTACGTCTCTTCAACACATCTGGGGATGCTATCAATTTGGATCGCATGTATGACTTGGTAGCTGTGGTAGTTCATTGCGGCAGGTAATCCCCATTCCTACCAACACCAAGAAAAAGATTCTGTGTAGGAGGAGAACATTACTAGCGAGCTATTGTCCCTTGACAGGACAAATGAATAGATAAATTGAATCAATAAATAAACTCTGCAGGACAAGTGACTATCCATTTGGCTGCAACATTGGGCTATTCACCCCAAAATAAGGGAGTGGTTTTTACATTTTTTTACAGGAAGGCAGACATACACAATTTTGTAAATTAGAACTCTGGACAAACCTAAAAGTATTTTATTTATTGTGTCAGAAACAAATTGAGAATACAGCTAGAATATATATAAAAACCATAAAGTTAAAAACTTGGCATTATGCTAAATTTCCTTTGACCAGAAGCTGGCCACTTGGAGTGCCTCTGGTGTCGCTGTGAGAAGGTCCTCCATTGTGCATGTGGCAGCGTTCCGACTGCATTGTAGCAAGTGGTATTTGGTTTGCTCTCCTCCACACCCGCATGTTGTGGACTCCACTTTATAGCCCCATTTCTTAATATTGACTGTTCAGTGCCTTCCAAGTCACCCAGTTTTCTTTGTGCCCAGTGGAGAGTTTCTCACCCAGTACCAGGCACTGATCGAGGTTCCGGATTTTTATCTGCCACTTTTGGACTCTCACTTGCTGAGGTGTTCCTGAAAGTATCTCTGTAGATCTTAGGAAGCTATTTCTTGATTTAAGGCATTTGCTTGATGGCTGATATGTGAATAGGGAATGGGCCAGAGATGTCAATGCCTTGGTCCTTACATTACAGGCTGCTACTTCCCGACGGATGTCAAGTGTGCAATACCCACTAAACAGTATAATTTCTCCAGTGGTGTAGGGTGTAGACATTCTGTGATAATGCGGCATATCTCATTAAGAGCCACATCCACTGTTTTAACATGGTGAGATGTATTCCATATTGAGCATGCATTCTCTGCAGCAGAGTAGCAAAGTGCAAGGGCAGATGTGTCTGGTTGTGATCCCCAGGTTGTGCCAGTCAGCTTTTGTATGATATTTCTAGCACTCACTTTTTTATATAGTTAAGCAGTGGTTCTTATAAGTCAGAGCCCAGTCCAGAGTGATTCCCAGGTATTTTGGTGTTCTTCAATGTTCCAGTGGGATTCCTTCCCAGGTGATCCTCAGAGCTCGAGATGCTTGTCTGTTCTTAAGATGAAAAGCACCGTCTCTGTTTTAAATGGATTAGGAATCAGCTGGTCTTCCCTGTAATAGACAGTAAGAGCACCTTAAGCTTCAGAGAGCTTCTGTTCAAGTAGAAATGCCAATTTAATCTTATTCATGATTCTTGGGATGCCCTCCTAGGGACCATAAAAATGTAGTCTCTGTTTTCCTATATTGATCATAGTTGCTGGGAGGGGGGGCGCTTTGGGAGTTATAGTACAAAAATTGACTGCACCTCTTATTTTTAATTTTTTTTCTCTCTTTCCTTCTTAGTGGACCTAATCGTGGACATTATATTACTATTGTGAAAAGTCACGGCTTCTGGCTTTTGTTCGATGATGACATTGTAGAGGTCAGTATACTGATTATCGCTTCATAGAATTTATATTTATTGAATTTGATCATTCATGCAATGTAATTATTACTTTCTTAATTTTGTTAATTTATGGGAATGTTGATATCCACCACTGGGAGGTTTCAGAGTCCTAAATTTTAAGTATCCTCTATAGGACTTGAAAAGTCCTATAAATATCCTCCGCAAGGACTTGAAAACCTGAATGTTCCAGTGTGCCTTTGAATGATGGTTTTAGTCCCTGATCAGATCTGCCCAGCCCTAATTTATTGATGAGGTTTTTTCAGCCTTTTACCCAAAGCCCCAGCCCTATAGCCTGCATTTTGTACAAAGCTTTGCCCTGTCCTCTCGAATCTGATCATGCCCACCATGTCCTGGTTTACGTTGTTGATTTTGGTTGATTTTTGTGATGTTTTTACTCTGCTGTTTTTAATTATTTTAATTAGATTGTTTATGTGCGATTATGTTTTTAATTATGTTTTAGCTTGCAATCTTTGTTTATTCTGCACTTGTAAGCCACCCCAAGTCCATTTGGAGAGATGGTGGCGGGATATAAAAATAAAGTTGTTGTTGTTGTTATTATTATCGTCGTCGTCATCATCATTATGTTAGATGTCTTTTCTACGCACAGAATGAAGTGGTGGAACAGACCACAACACTTCAGGCTATATATTGCTGGTCACGTTTTGCTTTTTTTTTTTTTAAACCCTTTCATATGTAAAACTGTGCACAATTACATTAGGTTTGACAGTGTATTCTTTGACAATGTATTTCATCAGATGTATTCTTTGAATCATTTGACTACTTATTTCTGTTCTTCCCAATTTTTTGCAGAAAATTGATGCACAAGCAATTGAAGAATTCTATGGTCTGACTTCTGATATATCAAAAAATTCAGAATCTGGATATATTTTATTTTATCAATCAAGAGAGTGATGGGGAAGACTGACTTTTTCCCGTCGGAGAGGAGAAACTGACCAACACTGTTAACTGACTTCCATGTAGACCCATCCAATACAGTCCCATCTGATTCCATCTCTAAAATTGCTGACCGAAATTCCTGAATATATCCTGCCACATTTTTAGCCTGGTTCTCATTTAACTGCAAGAACAGCAGACTCATATTCATCTGTCAATCCTGCTGAATTGAGGTCGAATATTGGATAGGTGTTTTTGTGTCACCATTAAGGACCATTTGTTCATAGTACGTAAAGAACCATTCCTTAGCTTAGTGGTTTCCAAATTCTGTTCTGAGGAATCTGAGATTCCTCAGGTGCTTTTCAGCAGTAATGGTGGTCGTCCATCAGAGCCAGCTTCAAGGACTGGCATTGTCAGATAGCTGCTAGTATCCATACCCAAACAGGAGGCTTGCTGCTGATACCTGGAATTGGCCCATCCTGTTTCTTTTTATCTTTGCTGCCATTGCTTGTTTGCTTGTCTTCAACTGCAATGATATAACCAAGGACAAGTAGCAGCCTCCACAGCTCTTCTCCTTCCCTTCTGAGTTGTGGATTTGGCCCAGAGAGAGGGAGGTATCAATGGACAGTGCCATAGAGGTGAGCCTAAGGAGGCAGCGGGTCCACTTCAAAAATGGAAGCCTTGTTTCCCCTTGAATCTTTTGACTAGAACTCCCATCATCCCTGATTACTGCCCATTATGGCTGTCTGGGTTAGTTAAGTTGCTCCAGAGAGAGTTTTCCCATGACTACTGATCTCTGCCTGAAAATGGTAATTGCAAGGATTTTTGGAGACACATATTCTGGGGAAAGCAGAACCTCAGCAGCCCTACTCAGCACTCCATGGGAAATGAACATGCAGAGGTACCGTGGAGCACAGTGCTCAAAGATTACTGGGCAGAACTATTGATAGGAAAAGGTAGAAAGTCTGGAAAGGACTGCTTTAAATGTCTATTGAAGTATAACTCCAGTTCATGCTAAATGGGGGTAAATATAAATGTATATATTTCATAACTGTTGGAGCTAGAGTTGGATTATGGATTATGTCACATGACATTCCCCAGCTAAAAAATCATTCTTTCCTGATCCTTTTAAGCTTTAGGTTATTTGAAAAAAAGAAATCAAATTGGCAACTTCAAGGCGCAGACTTATGCAAAGGGATTTCAATCCCATTTGAAGCAAATCCTACTGCACATCCAGTCTTCCTGTTTATCATGGGGCAGCACACAGGAACCAAGCTGGTCCTCTGGATTCTCACTGTTTCAAAAGCTTTAGTTGGAATTTGCACTGAATCGGGGAAACGGCTTCTCTGTATTCCTTCCACTGTGTATGTAGTGATAGAATCTTTTTGAACCCAAAGAAATACTCCCAAGTGTCATTCTTACTTTCCCAAGTTAGCCCCTTGTCTAGGTGTCATGTGTGAAACTGCTTGTAGATTGGTTGTGCAATCCTGTTCAGCAATAATGGGCAAGATCCAAAGTTCAATAGTACTCAAGCACACAAACAGAGCTCCATAGGTGCAACCGCTCATGGTTTTCCTATGTGGTAGCAATTATATCATGTGCATATTAAATATCCTGCATGTACTATGCATGCACTGGATTTAAGTGGGCATATGTCATGGTGCTCAACCTTGCAAATGTGAAGCTTTTGGCAGGTTGCGTTAATTTTAGGGAGAACTAAATGACATGGCATCAGCCAGAATAATGCCATCTTTGTTGTTTTGGTCTTCTGCAGTCATGCAGACTCAATACTTTTTGGAACATATATTTTTGCAACACAAAGCCAGTTTCTGTGCTCTGTCTAAGGCCTGACCAAAAGACCAAAAGAATGGAAGGATAATAAGAGATGGCATCCAATAAGTTCTACAGCAGAAAGTAAATCCACAATCAGGCAGACTGCTTTGGAAGATATAAAACAAATAATTGAAGAAAGAGCTTCCTGGGGCAGAAGGCAGCATTTGCTTCCATCTCAGTGATGTTTCATAGATCGTGTGAAGTCACCAGGCTAGAGGTTTTGTATTTATCTCATTTTTTTTCATGTCAGGAGCAACTTGAGAAACTGCAAGTTGCTTCTGTTGTGAGAGAGTTGGCCATCTGCAAGGACATTGCCCAGGGGACACCCGGATGTTTTAATGTTTTACCATCCTTGTGGGAGGCTTCTCTCATGTCAGTCCATGGAGCTGGAGCTGATAGAGGGAGCTCACCCTGCTCTCCCCAGATTCAAACTGCCAACCTGTCGATCAGCAGTCCTGCCAGAACAAGAGTTTAACCCATTGCGCCACCAAGGGCTCCCTTATCTCAATTATGACCCAAGTATATTTCTTTATTTTATTCACCAGAAATAATACCTGGCTCTCATAACTAAGCAGTGACAGCTTCCATATCTATGGAGCTAATGCATCTGTCCAGCCTTCAGTCTCCATTTTAAAGAAGCTAGTCAGGGAGCAGAATCCTACCCTTAATCTAGATTTTAGTTTGAGTTCTCAAGGCTGACCAACCTATTAGACATTATTCCTAAAATAGGTCATCACCTGAAGTGGTTCCTTTAAAGTTCAGGCTAAAATTAAGAATGGATTCTTGATGTGGAAGCCTCCAACTGCCGAGACAGAAAAAGTGCTTGGCCATGCTGATTCACAGACTCTGACAATTGTAGTCTGAAAAAGTAGTGTTTCTAAATGCTAGGGAAAGGAAAGTGTGTAATAAAAAAGGCACAATGCAGCAGGACAGTCTACTTTACAAATATTCCCCAAATACATTGAAACTGGCTGCAACTCAGGCCCTTTCCACACAGCTGAATAAAATCCCACATTTTCTGCTTTGGACTGGGTTACATGTTAGTGTGGACTCAAATAACGCAATTCAAAACAGATACTGTAGGATTTTCTGCTTTGATATTCTGGGATATAGCCTGTGTAGAAGAGCCCTGAGTCCACACTGCTATATAATCTAGTTTAAAGCAGATATTGTGGGATTTTCTTCCTTGATATTCTGAGTTATATGGCTGTGTGGAAGGGCCCTCTGTTTCCTGGTGGATGCAACCCTCGCAGAAGGATCCTAATCGCTATGGAAATGTGTCCAAAAAAATTACAAACTCACAGTATTTCTTTTTTTGAAAAAAAATGGACATGTTTTAGAAAACAACTCTTTTCTAGATGAAATTGGATTACATTACTGCTGTTGAGCTTTTTCCCATCCTTATTTATCATTGTGGGTTCTTGTGTCTCAGTTTCTTTGAAACTGAAATTCCCTGATGTAATATTTACTTTTTCTTTGAAAGAAAAACCAAGCTGTTCTTACAGTACAAGAGCTTTTGGAACAGCAAGAGTCTGTTGCATATTCGAGCACTTTACTCGTGTGAGGAACAAAACCAGATTTATTTATTTTTAAGTTGTTTAAAGGGCCATAAATTGGTCATCACAGTAGTGATTTTACTTACTTACTTATTTACTTACTTACTTACTTAGGCGATCCCTCGTTGTCCGAGTATGATGGCCTTCCAAGTGTAGTGTCTTGGTGATGGATACGAAGATGACTGTAGAGCCCTATTCTTGACTCGCGTGTTCTTCCACAGTGATGACATTGGTTTCCAGATGGAAGGCAGCCCCGGTCAAGGTTGGCTTGATGCGCCTTCATCTTGGCACGTTTCTCCCTTTCTCTCTCCATTCGTGCCTCTTTAAACTCCACAGCACTGCTGATCAAAGCTGATCCCCAGCTAAAGCACTCAAGGATCAGGGCTTCCCAGTTCTCAATGTCTATGCCACAGTTTTTAAGGTTAGCTTTAAGCCCATCTTTAAATCTCTTTTTCTGTCCACCAACATTCCATTTTCCAATATTGTGTAACTGCTTTGGGAGATAATGATCAGGCATTCGGACAACATGGCCAGTTTGGCGGAGTTGATGACATAGGAGCATCGCTTCAATGCTAGTGGTCTTTGCTTCTTCCAGCATGCTGACATTTGTCTGCCTGTCTTCCCAAGAGATTTGTATGATTTTTCAGAGGCAACGCTGGTGGAATCGTTCCAGGAGTTGAGTGTGTAGAAAGTTCACGTAGGAAAGGCAGCCTTGCTTGCATTGGTTCAGTAGAGCTGTGGATACTCTGTATACACAAGCAGACATTTATGTGTAGCTTAACAAAGTCCATTCCTGTCCAAATGAGTGTAGGCAAAGCCTGGCAAACTCTCATGCCAGAACTGGACCTGAGCTTGACCCACATTTAGGTGTGTGCGACTGGGCTAGAGGACAGTGCTTCCGTGCCTCCTCTTCCAGCAGCCACCTCTATAACCCTCTAAAATGCTATACAAGAGATCAGGAGACCTTGTTGTATGGCACGACCTTTGGTGTCTGGAGGAAGACAGGAATCCCATAAAATTGGACAGAGGAACTTTTTTCATGAGTATAGTCCTCCCACCAGCAGGAAATATATCCTACGTAGATCCAGTCCATGAATATACTTTCATACATTCGGACCTGGCGTATTTGATCATAGCAATCAATGTCCTCAGCTTCCTGGGTGTGTCATAAGGACTAGAATAATACAGCTTAAAATGGAAAAATCAAAGGATGATGATGTCTTCAGAAGATGCATAGTACTGTCAAAAATGCAAGGATTCCGAAGTCAGTTTTGATGCTTGAAGCAAACTCACAGGCTTAGAATTCTTTCATTTTAAACATACATCTTGTATCAGATTTTAGTTGGTGGATCTTAATTAAAATATATATAGGCAGGGCTGTAGCCAAGGGGAGGGCTTAGGGGTTCAAACCCCGCCTGAATTTTTTCAGGTTTTAAAAAAATGGTTTACTCATGAATTTTAACTGGTTAACCAAATCTCCATGAGTGTCCACTGAAGTTTATTGATTGAGCCTTGATGGAACTACTCTTCATGATTTGCTAAAAAGAAAAAGAGTTTCAACCCCCCCCCCCCCATTTCTTCCTGGCTATGGTCCTGCATATAGGTACGTCAACCTTCAAGGGTCCCATCCGTTGCCTTGAAATGTCTAAATAAGTTACCAAAATGGCAGAGATATAACCCTGTTAGTTCAGATCCATTTGCTCCAAGCTTCCTTTGCATACTACTCACTGGAGTGAAAGATGGAGGGTTGGCTTTATACCAAGAAGGCCTTCACAAATTATGTCTGCAGTCTGTTCAAATAAATATTCATACTATTCACGTTCTTATTCAGCTTTTTAGGACTTGCAGTTGAATCTGTGAACTTGCTGATGTTTGATTCAGCCATAATGGGCAACTATTATTTCCTTTCATGAGAACAAACCACAGTTTATCGTAGATCATATATTCTCCCTTCTCTTTCTTGGTCGAGACCTAAAAAAGTGCTTGAACAGATCAATTTTCACTTTTAAACGAACCATTCGAACTCTGAAAAACATGCTTTGTTTAAACTTCTCCCAGTAAACAAGTATCAGAAATGATAGTTTAATCCTAGTTTGTTTGAACCAGTGGGGGATGAAAGATATTATTGTGTTGTCAAAGGCTTTCATGGCCAGAATCACTGGGTTGCTGTCAGTTTTCCGGGCTGTATGGCCATGTTCCAGAAGCATTCTCTCCTGATGTTATGGCAGGCATCCTTAGAGGTTGTGAGGTCTGTTGGAAACTAGGCAAGTGAGGTTTATGTACAGTATCTGTGAAATGTCCACGGTGGGAGAAAGAACTCTGGTCTGTTGGCGGCAACCTCTGAGGATACCTGCCATAGATGTGTGTGAAACATCAGGAGAGAATGCTTCTGGAACATGGCCATACAGCCTGGAAAACTCACAGCATCCCAAAGATACCATTGTTCCTTGCATTTTGCTGAAATGAAGAATTGAACATTAAAGCTTCCTATCTCAATATGCATGTATTTATTTGACATGCATATTAAAAATACAAATAAATAAGAAAAGAGTATGGGAGGTGTACCAAGGCTGTTTCATATATTAGGCCTCCTGTTACATTTGAATCAAGCCTGTGCAGGTATTGCCCTTGAGAAGATAAACGTTGTGTGTCTGGTAATGATCTGTGTTATTTCATGCACACATGCGTACTTGCAAGGCATTATTTGATGCCTCCGTCCTCAAGGGATCCGCAAGTATGTGTGAAACAGCCTACAAACAAGTAATTCAGTGCATGAAGCTTTTTCTTTCTCTGGGACTGGAGCAATGCTAACTTGTCTAACCAATACCTGGAATTAACTGGACTCCTGCCTTTGTAGCCCATTTAAGTCATCAGACACTGTACAATTGACTCCCATGGGGTTGGGATGTGATCCTTTTGTGAATAAAGTCCTTTACTTGCTTTGCTATGTTGCACAGCATTTTTCTGAGATGTGGCCATCACTTTTCTGACAGGCTGGCTGCTCTGGCTGTGGTGAATAAATGCACTTTCGAGTTCAGTGTTAAACCGATATAATACAGATGTTTTGTACATTGCAGACGTTGCTGCCAAACATATTTAGGATCTATGTTGAACCTTTTTATATAAAATAAATAAAACCTTAGCATTAATGTATAACTTGAATGGTTGGAACTGATGTTTGTATTTTTTTTAATTACTGTTGATTTTTAAAACAAAGCAAACCAGAAAATAAGAGGTATGGGTATATTTGTGTTTCGCTTTAACACCAATATTCTTTTTTGTGTTAAATAACGAAAGCAGAAGATTGAAATATTTAAATATTATAATCTATGACTCATGTTTTTCCTTCCTGTATCTTATAATTTTGAGGTGGATAATAAATAGAGAGAATTATAATACGCTTCCTTGCAGTAGAATATACTAGACTTCCCTTTTAACATTTTCTTGCAAAATTGGGATACAGTCCACGCAAAATAAGAACCCTAGTCTACATTTATGTGTACAGCTCTCTCCTAGATGTCTGGATGATGCTGTTCCCCATAGAAGTATGCTAGAGGTTGGTCTGTTTCTCTGTCCATCCATTCATCCATCCATCCTTCCATCCATCCATCCATCCATCCATCCATCCATCCATCCATCCATCCATCCACCAACACATATTCTGCTTCTTGCTACAGACTAGCACATGGTGTACATCCTTTGTCCACATTACTGGTTAAAACACAGGAGTTGTGTGTTTCTCCTACCCTAAAGACTAAGGCCCCTTCCACACAGCGGAATAAAATCCCACATAACCTGCTTTGAACTGGAATATATGGCAGTTTGGACTCAGATAACCCAGTTCAATGCAGATTTTGTGGGATTTTCTTCCTTGACATTCAGGGTTATATGGCTATGGGGAAGGACCTTAAGTCACCTTAACAGTCATGTTTTATTAAGGAACCTTAAGACAATTTATCTCTTAATGCTTTTCAGATATGGAACCTTAGGCTTTGCTCACATTTCAATCTTCAGGTAGATACATCTCCCGCATCCCCCTTCTTGGTGGGCAACATATACTGCACATTCATCCATAATTTTCAGTATTTATCCTTATGATCATCTATGGGCCCTTCCTCACAGCCCTATATCCCAGAATATCAAGGCAGAAAATCCCACAATATCTGCTCTGAACTGCGTTATCTGAGTCCACACATCAGATAATGTGGGATTTTCTGCCTTGATATTGTGGGATATAAAGCTGTGTAGAAGGGCCCTATTCTAGAGTATAGGAACCTATCAACAGGCCTTTCCACACAGCCATATACCTCAGAATAGCATGAAAGAAAATCCCACATTTTCTGCTTTGAACTGGGATATGTGGCAGTGTGGACTCAGATAACCCAGTTCAAAGCAGATATTGTGGGATTTTCTGCCTTGATATTCTGGGATATAGGGCTGTGTGGAAGGGCCCCCAATAACATCTTCAGATGTCTCCAAATTTTGTTGGACTGAAATATCCATCATCCCCTAGTTAGCACAGTCAATAGTATGCAGAGATAGGAATAGCAGCTCAATACCAACTAAAGAGGCATATTCACAAGTCTTGCTCTGCACATTTCTCCACCCAGGGAAAGTTGGGAAGGAGGTTTGGAACAGACTGTCTACCTCTACTGCTCCTACCTTTGGTCTCTCCCCTCTTCTGTACACCCCGGGAGATACAGTAGAGTCTCACTTATCCAAGCTAAACGGGCCGGCAGAAGCTTGGATAAGCGAATATCTTGGATAATAAGGAGGGACTAAGGAAAAGCCTATTAAACATCAAATTAGGTTATGATTTTACAAATTAAGCACCAAAACATCATGTTATACAACAAATTGGACAGAAAAAGTAATTCAGTGTGCAGTAATTTGCTCCTCCGTGTGCAAATTTACGAATTTAGCACCAATATATCACGATATATTGAAAATATTGACTACAAAAATGGCTTGGATTATCCAGAGGCTTGGATAAGCGAGACTCTACTGTAATAACAAATGGGTCATAGTTTAAATAATGTGGTCCATATTTCAACCCAAGTCTCTGCATGTGATCTCATAATTTATGGGGCAGTAAAGACCTGTGATCTTTCTGCCTCTGGAAAATCCCTAGATTTGGGCATGTTCTCCATGGCTTTATCTGAAGCTTCTGATATTCATTTTTGTAACACTTGCTACATTGTTTGTACAAGAGCCCTTCATTTTTGGAGCCATCCAGTTAAACTATAAATATTTTCTTTCATTTTCAATCAGCCACAGAATGGATCAGGAGCTACTCTGAAAAAGGCACTTGGAGCTATAATAAGTTACAATACCTGTTTCTTGCATCTGAGTGCCAAGTTATTTGACCCAGTTTTCCCAGGAATAGCAAAAGTATGGGTGCAATTTAGGTTACAGTGAGTTTATAACCATATTCCAGCATAACTGATATAAACGTAGATATTCATCCAATGTTAACATGGTCAATATTCAAAAATAATGGGATAATTGTGTGGGAGGGTTGATAAAACCAATTTGAGTGAGACCACTAACAAAACTGATAAGACTTTGAAAAGTTACTGTTTGGTTTTGTGAGTTGTAATTCAAAAAAGTGACCTGAAGTCTATCTAAATGGCATTTCTTTACCTGCAAATTAGAAATGATTTTAGTGTGCTTTTCAAAACTATAGTTTGCTTTTTGTTTATTTGTTTGTTTATTTGATTGATTACTTGGCTGTTTGTTTGCTTGGTTTATATCCCACCTTAGATAGGTAACTGTTTTAAGAAGATACTTATGACATTTCTAATACCAAATTATCGTCAATTAGGCCTAATATTTTTGCAACCTGCCATGGTGACTTCATATCAGTCATTTGTATATGGTTTTCTGAAACAACCTGTGATCCACCCCCTTTCCCTACACACTCAAACAATGGCTCACCAACCAAGAATTGTTACATGAAAAAATGAAATTACACTATATGACACAACTTTTGTCCCTTGGTTGTAAATGTCATTTTCTAATTGTTTCTGCCATAAAAACATGGAAAAGGTTTGTTTTTGTGGGACATCCTGTGGCACATTTTGCTATGGTTTTTCAATGAGTACCTCAACTAATTCAACAAAATTTGTGGCAGCCACAAAAACAAAGTTTCTGAAGTATAACAACTACTTTTAAAGTAAGAACCACACAATTAAACAGGAAATAACACTTTCATACCAGGAACAGAATTTTTTTCAAGTTTTGCTACATAGTGTTATTGTGAATGCATTAAATATTACTGTATTCCCCGCAATTCATTTAAGATCTAAATTAATGCATTATAGAATAAATTACATTTCCAAATGATTTAGATTTATCATAGGTTAATATTTATTTTTTCATTAACTTGAGAAGCCAGGAATAGTAATTTACCATACAGGATAACATAGACAGTTCATCAGCAGCAAAGGCAGTAAATATTGGGCTTCTTATTCCAGTTAACTGGTAGTGCTTTGAAATGCTAACAAAGCCAGGGTTTCCACATGGCTATTCAATTAGGGAGTAATTGATTGTATGAGTCAATTGCACTGTATTAGTGCACATGGGAGTTTGCATTTAGACTGGCAATTGATAGACTAAAGGACTAGGTTATGCTGTTGTGCCATATGCTTTGGGTTGCAGGCAGGAGCTGTCTTAGTCTTATCTATATATATACAAACTAGCTGTGCCCGGCCACGCATTGCTGTGGCTAAGTATGGTGGTATGGGAAATAAAGTGTCGAGAAATTGGTGGTAGTTAAGGTAAAGGGTAAACGTTTTCTCCTGACATTAAGTCCAGTTGTGTCTGACTGCACACTGAAGTGGATTATATGGCAGTGTGGAGTCAAGATAATCCAGTTCAAAGCAGATAATATAAGATTATACATGGGTTATATAGTTGTGTGGAAGGGCCTTGAATCTACACTGCCATATAATCCAGTTCAAATCTGATAATCTGTATTTTATAGGCAGTGGGGAAGAGGCCTAAGTGAGGCCTAACTCTGCCTGTCCCCTGGGCTGTGTGGGTTGCTAGGAGACCAAGTGGGCAGAGCTTAGCCTTTTAACTGGCAGCAATTGGATAAAAACAATTATTCCTCTCCCTCTAATTAGGATTTTATTTTTATTTTATTTTTGTTGTATGAATGTAGAGGCATGGATGAGGGGTTGTGCTGCCAAGTTTAGTGTTTCTGGGATGTGTAGTTTTATTGTTTTGTCCTAGGCCGAAATTTCATTACCCTTTTATATATATAGATGTAATGTGCGTTTTTTCCATGAATCAAATCACACCAAATTTGGCCACAAAAGACACAGTCATCCAATCTATGTCTTTCAATTTAAAAAGCCTAGAAAAATAGTCCAAATTACATAGGATGAGGAAGGGCGATTCTCCCCCGGCTACCAATCAGAAGGGTCGGCCCTGCCCCTTTAGGCCCCGCCCACTTTGTGTCCTTGCAACCCTCTCAGCCATAATGGCTGAGGGTTCACTTAGGCCTCTTCCACACTGAAATATTGTATATTCACAAGCTTAAGGAAAGAACATATACTAACTACCACCAATTCCTCAATACTTTATTTCCCATACCACCACACTTTGCCACAGCAATGCGTAGCTGGGCACAGCTAGTTTATTTTATATAAGTTGCTCTAAGGCAGTGGTCCTCAACCTTCCTAATGCCACGACCCCTTAATACAGTTCCTCATGTTGTGGTGACCCCCAACCATAACATTATTTTTAACCTGGAAAGGGCCTTATTTCTGTTTCAACCCATGTATCAGAACCACATATTGAAAGTATCATGAGATGGAGATGTAGCAGCCTAACATTTGAAAAGTTCTATCCAAATGTATCAGTGCATGTCACCCACCCATGAGTCTTCTGGATAGGAATGGTACTGACAGTATCCTTGGTGACAGTTGCTATAGCTTTTCTCAGAATGTTATTTCTGCTTATTCTTCAAAAATGTTAGGACATAAGCGTGGGAGATTTGGATCTCTGCTAACACCAGATTTCATTGACTTCTCTACTCTGTTCTCCCTAGGGAATAATCTGCTATTACTATCTGCCTTTTCTGAAGAATATCTCAGATGCTACTGGCAAAAAAAATCTTTCATTTTTGCTCTTCTCTTTATCCACAGTATAAAGTTTCTCCTCCCCCTTTCTATTCACCTATACTCAAAGAGAAATCTTAACTTCACCAATGATGGAATTGAACCAAACTTGGCACACAGAACTCCCATGACCAACAGAAAATGCTGGAAGGGTTTGGTGGGCATTGACCTTGACATTTGGAGTTGTAGTTCACCTTCATTGTAGACTCAAACAATGATGAATCTGGACCAAATTTGGCATGAATACTCAGTACAGTCTGCCCAAATGTGAACACTGGTGGAGTTTGAGGAAAAATAAACCCTGACATTTGGTAATTGTAGTTGCTGGGATTATAGTTCACCTACAATCAAAGAGCATTCTGAACTCCACCAACAATGGAATTGAACCAAACTTGGCACACAGAACTCCCATGACCAACAGGAAATGCTGGAAGGGTTTAATGTGCATCAACCTTTTCTTTTGGAGTTGTAGTTTACCTACATGCTGAGAGCACTGTGGACTCCAAACAATGATGGATCTAGACCAGACTTGGCACAAATACTCAATATGCCCAAATGTGAACACTGGTGGAGTTTGGGGAAAATAGACATTGACATTTGGGAATTGTAGTTGCTGGGACTTATAGTTCACCAACGATCAAAGAGCATTCTGAACCCCACCAATGATGGAATTGGGCCAAATGTCCCACACAGTACCCCCATGGCCAACAGAAAATACTGGAGGGATTTGGGTTCCTAAGACCATCAGAAATATGTGTTTTCTGATGGTCTTTGGCAACCCCTCTGAAACCCCCCGTGACCCTCCCAGGAGTCCCGACTCCCAAAGTGAGAAATGCTGATCTAAGCTGTATAGGGCTTTATAGCATATAGGTCGAGTTTTGCCCAGCCCGATTTAAAATTGTTCTCTCTTAGCATTGTTGCTGCTTTCTCTACCTTGTAGGTATCTGCACTCAGTTCACCCATACAATATAGGGCTACAAGAGAAATAGAATTTGGATGCTTTATCTATTATTTATTTACCCTATTTATACCCCGCCTTTCTCTACCCCGAAGGAGACTCAAGGCGGCTTACATATGGCAATGATTAAATGCCTTAAACACATACAAAACATTAATTTTAAAGTAATTTGGATTAAAATTAATACATATTAACATTTAAAAACATTACATTTAATATTAAAATCACACCACAGTCATTATCTATTGAGGCCACAACTCCAGAATCCATCAACCAGCATTGCCAACTGTAATCCCAAAAGATTTTTTCCCAAACTCTGAAGGCTTACTTCCGAGGGCATTTATGGGCTGCTTTATATGGACATTTATAGTGACCTGTTTCACACTGGAAAAAAATGCCTGCCTGAGATATTTATAAATCTAGATCTATGACTACCCAGAAAATATGTATGTGCATGAGCAGGTAATTACAGAAATAACCCTGTCCCCCTTCTGCCCTTCATTTTTCTTGGCTGCTTTAGGGAGGAAGCAAAATATGGTTAAAACATGCATGTCTAAGCTTTATTATGCAATGATGAGGATCTTTTGTTTAGTGGAAATGATGTTGTTGCTGTGTGCTCTACCAATGTATTCAGTATTTTGCATGAGTTTCTTGATGGTATCGTTGTTGCCACAACAAAACAGAATTATTTTAGCCATTCTGCCACTCTGTACCACATACTGTTTAGCTTAGAACAGACCAAAATAGAACCTCTTCTAGAACTGGCTTATCCCGGTTTGTTTTGTATTCCGGTTGCATGACGAATTCCCATCATTCAAGAGGAAACGCTAAACTTTCCAGAGAAGCCACGGCCCACAGTTCTAAACAAAGTGTAGTAGATTTACTTTAAGTCTAATTATATATGATGTCTACCTTGGAAATGCCCAATAAAAGTGTACAAATACTTAAAGCAGGCATTAAGTGGTCATGAATTTAATGGGCCCACATAAAAAGCTAGAGACAGACTTGGGACAGAATGGCGCCAGGACAACTTTGTCATCAGGACCTTTAAATATTGCCCTTCAACATTCTTATTCCAACATACAGTCCCCCAATATATTATGTAGAGTTCTGTTGTTTTACACTTTCATAATTGAAGCCATTCTTTGTGGCTTCGTCAAGGAGTATATGAAAGGCAAAACTGAGCAACAGTATACCACTGGTAGTATCACAAATGATGTGAGTTACATATATTCCTCCTTTATATCCTGATGGACCAAGTCACCATTGTTTCCATGTCAAAGTCAGGCTCACCCCTAACAAGCTTCACTTCACTTCACTTCACTTCACTTTATTTCTTAATTAGTCGCTCTCCACCAGAGTGCTCCGAGCAACTTACAATTTAAAATATCATTCCACAATATAAAAACCTTCAACATAAAAACATTCAACATAAAAACATTCAACCTAAAAACATTCAACAGTGACTATTTGGCAAATTAGATCTGATTTACTTAAATGCACAACCAAACAGCCAAGTCTTGAGCGCTTTTCCAAAAGGTTGCAACTCTGACATTGCTTTAACATATGGAGACAATGAGTTCCACAGAATTGGAGCATAGGTCGAAAAGGCTCTACGCCTTGTAGCTTCCAGGTGTACCTCCCTAGGGCCCGGTACGTATAGGAGATTTTCCTGGGAGGATGGAGGTGACCACTGATGGAAGAAAGGAATGAGGCGGTCCCTAAGATATAATGGTCCTTGGCCATTTCGAGCTCTAAATGTCAGGACCAGTATCTTGTAAGAGATCCGATGTTCTATTGGTAGCCAATGCAGTTGTTTCAGAATTGGTGTAATATGGGATCTCATAGATGATCCCGCTAGCAGCCTGGCCACCGCATTTTGGACCATTTGGATCTTATGGGTTTTTGTCTTCAGAAGGCCAGCGTATAAGGTGTTACAATAATCCAACCTAGTGGTGACTGTTGCATGGATTACCGTTGTCAATGCTTCTGTCGAAAGGTAGGATGCCAATTTCCTTGCCTGGCGAAGATGAAAAAAGGCCTGCTTACTTATGGCAGTGATCTGGGCCTCCATTGTCAGCGATGAGTCCAACACAACCCCAAGGCTTTTAACAGTAGCAGACAGAACCAGAACTTCTCCATCAAAATCAGGCAGTGACTGGATTAACTCTGGTGGCTGGCCGGGCCAAAGTATCTCAGTTTTCACGGGATTCACTTTTAGTCTACTCGCTCGCAGCCAACTCATCACTGCTTCCAAACACAGCTTAAAGTTCTCAGGAATCGTGGTTGTCCCAGGTTCGAGATGCAAGAGTAGCTGGGTATCATCTGCATACTGGTAGCACTCTATGCCAAAGCTCCACACTAGTCCAGCAAGTGGTTGGACGTAGATGTTAAATAACAAGGGTGAAAGGATAGCGCCCTGGGGAACTCCGCAGCAAAGGCAGGAGCTCTCAGAGCTTTGGCCTAACCACTCCACCCTCTGTCTCCAGTCCCGGAGAAACGAATGGAATCATTTAAGAGCTAAACCTCGTACACTAGGCATAGCCAATCGATGGACCAGCAAGTCATGGTCCACGGTGTTGAATGCAGCTGTAATGTCCAAGAGTACCAATAGCTAGATTTGCTTTGAGCTATTGCAGTGAGATCTGCATGGACTATTCACAGACATCATGAAAAAAACTATGGTGATACCAGGAAAACCACGTTCTTGCATTTGGAATATTTAAGCTGTGAACAGAATGTGGGCTGCACTACCCTTTTAACTCCAGCTTTACTACAGAGCTACCGTGCATTCCCTGACTAGAATACTCAGTGTCTTCAAGTTCATTCTCCTCTTTTATGTTCACATTGGTAAACTGTTGGATTAGAGCTCCCTGAACCATAGACAATGGGTGAGATATTCTAGAAAGTGTTGTCCAACAACATATGTTTTGCTCACCTCTATCTTTGAGTGAATCATTCTCAGGTTCAAACAGTTGGGTCCTAAACCAAGTCTTCATTCTTCAAGCAGGTTGCTTCCTTGTATCACTTTTGAGGGGATTCATAGGACTTCATCCCACTGTATAAGTAAAAGTTAATCAAAGAAAAGTAACGCTGGTTAACCTTTTACTAAGAGCTTAATTAAAATATGGTTCAAATATAAGATAGCACTTCCTACATTTCCATCGCCTTTACCCATTCTGAGAACACCATTTTTCAAAACACAAAGATAAATATAGTCAATTTAAAGGAGGAAAGGGGGATTTATACAATAAATGGCTTATTTTCATCAAGAAACTCAATTCAAGTGGAACAACTTAATAATAAATTAAGGCCAATTAATCCATCTTGGTGGCAATTGGTACAGATAAGCATATTACAAAAATATAATCAGCAAGGAAGCCCCCCCCCCAAGAGCTCTAACATTATTTGAATCAATCTGCAATGATAAGTCAAATCAAAGGACAAGTCTAAAAAAAGTCTATATCAGACAATCCAGGAAGCAAAATTTGGATCATTAAATGGATTGGATCTACTATGGAAATCACATTTAGGGGTTAAAATGGAAGAGAAACAATGGAATCAATTTGGAAAACCTGAGCTTATAAATCAATCTCAGCACAACTGAGAGAAAATACTCTGAAAATTATGCATAGATGATTGTTCTGCCCCCACGATATCTTAACTACTTGGAAGGTGAACTGGCTGTGCAGGGTACAGATCGGAAGCTAAACAGTTGAATCAAATAAACATTTATTAACTGTCAAGAATTTTAGACTTTCTCTCCTCCTGAGTCTCACTACAAAGTCCTTATGAGGAGAAGTAAAGTCTTTGAGAGATAGAAACAGTTCTGGCTCTGGAATCTTTATTTCTTCTTATTGTCTTTTTCTTGTATGGTGTTCAGCTGTCTCTAAGATGGTCTCAATATTTATTTATTTATTTATTTACAGTATTTATATTCCGCCCTTCTCACCCCGAAGGGGACTCAGGGCGGATCACATTATAACACACATAGGGCAAACATTCAATGCCCATAAACACATCAAACAGAGACTGAGAGACACACGCAGAGGCAAGTTAATCTTCTTCTGAGGGGATGTTCGATTCTGGCCACAGGGGGGACCAGCTGCTTCATCATCCACACTGACGGCACTTCCTCATTCCAGGTCGTAAATTAGTTAATCTTGCCTCCCCACTTTATAAGTGGTACCTTATCTCCTACTTGATAGATGCAACTATCTTTCGGGTTGCTAGGTCAGCAACGAGCAGGGGCTATTTAGCTCTAACTGGACTTGAATAAGAGCTCATACCGCTCCGACTGGACGTGCTATTTTGCAGACCTATCAACCTTCCTCTCTCTTCACCTTCCAGTCACAAAAAGGATGACTCTTCCAAGAACCAGAAGTGCCTTGCCAGAACCATGAGGAGATTCTTAAAGGGGCAAGGTGACAGAGGCACAACAATGGTACTATTATCCATTCCAACAACATAAAATCAAAAACAGAATCTCTAAACTATGTTGGAGAAAGTGTGGTTGAGTAATTTATGAATACATTACAATAATTTTATGTAATGGACAGAGGCGGTTCAACCACCAGGCCAACTAGGCAGTTGTCTGTGGCGCCATCTTGTTGGGGGCGCCATTGAGGCAACTCCTGTCTCCTGCGGCCTGCCTCCGCAAGTTATTGAACTTCTTTTTCTGTTGATTTGTTGTAAAATATGATGTTTTAGTGCTTAATTTGTAAATCTTAATGTAATTTGATGTTTAATAGGCTTTTCCTTAATCCCTCCTTATTATCAAACATTTCAGCTTATCCAACGCTTTTATTTTTCAGTGATTGGTTGGGGGGGGGTGCCAAAATCCTGTTCGCCTACACTTGAAAAATACCTAGGGCCGGCTCTGGTAATGGATTAACAGCTCCTTAACAATGAGTGGAAATAGTGCTTTTCACACAATGGTTGCAAACCAGTTTTCCCCTCATTTAGCTGTATCTTTTATTACACAAAGAAATCCCATTAATGTGCTCCCGAAAGCATTTTGTTCCAGTGTTAACAGTGGTACGATAAGTCACTAGTCCTGCTGCAACAAGATTGGGAAAATTCACATTTTATTGCAGTTGCATTGTCACTTTTCTCTACTTCCTCATCCCTAAACTCCAGCCATTCAATTTCTGGCAGATCATCAGAGAGGACATCTGGCATGATAGCATCACCCTTTTCACTTCCTTTTTAAAAATTATGTGACTGTGCAATTTTGCAGTTAACTTGGATTACCTTTTGAAAGTGGACAAACATATTTCATTATATTTTGCACTACACTACATTCAAATTGACAAAAACAATCACCTATAGGAACCATTGGAGTTCCGCTGGCTCCTGTACCACAATACAAGGTTTGGCACTGGTAATGGTACCACCCCCTGGCAGCATAAACCAATGAGAAAAAAGCTGGGAATGACAAAATCCTTATTTATTATATCAACCATATGTATTGTGCTGGGAGATACAGAGAGATTCATGTGTACTTAGAAACCCAGAAATGTGTTACTGAGAAACTGTGAAGTTGTGCAACAGCAAAATAATAATAAAATGGCTGTTTCTCATAAGAACTACACAAGTCTAGACATTTTGCAGTTTTTCTCGTTTTAAAGAAAAGTGGCTTTGGACAACAAGGGGCAATGCACAGGTGGGGTGTTGTTTGAGATGGTGAGCTAAGCAGAAAGCACAATCTGCATTTTGAAAGTGTTTTTAGGTAAAGTATGCAAAAAAAGATAGGAAAGCTTGGAGAAGACAATGATGCTTGGAAAAATAGAAGGAAAAAGGAAGAGGGGCTGACCAAGGGCAAGATGGATGTTGTCCTTGAAGTACAAGTGTCCACGGCCAACAGGAAGCTCTAGCGTGGGCTGGTCCATGAGGTCATGAAGAGTCAGAAGCAACTGAATGAATAAACAACAACATTGCAAAAAAAGAAGGGCTATCCAGCTGTATTCTTACTTTCTACAAGGACAGGTTTGCAATGCAAGGACATTTGTGCAGGAATCCACAACCCATGAGAAAAAAAGTGATTTATGACCTCATCACACAAGCAAAATTACCCGTCTTACAACAGTTCAACCTCATGTCAGGCACGGAGCCCACCGGATCAAATTACACAACATAGATCTAATTCCAGTGGGGCCCCGTGCGTGAAGCAGAGCCGGTCCAACAATGAGGCGAATTAAGCGGTCGCTTGGGGCGCAAAACATACGGGGGTGTAGTCGAGACTTCTTTTTCTGTTGATTTCTTGTAAAACATGATGTTTTGGTGCTTAATTTGTAAAATCTTAATGTAATTTGATGTTTAATAGGCTTTCCCTTAATCCCTTCTTATTATCCAACATTTTCGCTTATCCAACGCTTTTATTTTTCAGTGATTGGTTGGGGGGGGGCGCCAAAATTCTGTTCGGCTACACTTGAAAAATACCTAGGGCCGGCTCTGGCGTGAAGTGAGGTTGAAATGTCATAAGAGGCAGCGTTGGGAACATGGGAGGCTTCCCATGTTCCATAGAGAAGAACGGGGGGGGGGGAGCTGGATGGAGATGTTTCCCCCCGTGGGATGAGGTTAGGCGCTGTGGGGCACTGGGCGACGTGTTCCCCATGCCCCAAGCCAAATTCACCACAATCCATGGCCAATCTCCCTGCTATCACCTGTCTTACTAACATCATTTGATTACGTTCCCTTCCCTATTCTCCATGTTTCCATTCTTCAATGTAGCCTCAAATAGCTGCTTTTCACTAAAAATTATGGGGAGGGCGAATTCAGACAGAATGCCCCAGAATATGTACTTTAACTATAACTAAGGAGTGGCATTTGTTAGAAGTCCTTTAAGTGTCAGGGTCTGAAATTGATTGGTTCAGAGAATAAGCAATGTTTCTCAAGTAATCGCTATTCAAATAGTCCTTATTTGTAATAGCCTGGCAAGAAATAGGATAGTAACTGAGACAAACAAAGCAGAAACAAAAGATAAAATCCAGATATGAACACAGAATCGCCATCTGTCCCGATTTTATTCATTCATGCATTTCTTCCTTGTCTTGGAGCAAATATAACACCCACTTAGAGGGCTGTCTTTATTTAGGATGGATTTTAGTTCATGGAAGGGGAAAATACATACAAATATCACCAGTGTGTGTGCATGTACTGCATCTACTCTAAAGTAAACCAATGGATCCTCTAGCACAGGATTCTGAAGCCTATTGATTAACACCAATTACCACATATCAATTAAATCAGTTGCTGAATGGCAACTCAACACATAGGAAAAGCCCACTGATTCACTTACACAACTTCTAGGTTAGAATGTCTGTCCTTTGCCACCCAGTAAGAAATAAAGCATAAAGAAGTCTTTCTCCAAACCTTTTGGAAAATGGCATTTATAACCTTTTGGAAACAGCTTTTGGAGACCATAACTTTTTAGAAAAAGCATTATCTTTCAGAGTAGGATCTTCTCTTGTATACCCAGATATAATTATGTTTCAATTGTTAGACTGAATAACCTGTTATCTCTGATCTGTTAGGAAAAGAGAGAATTACCAGGGCATAAAAAAACATCAGCTTTAGAAGTGTTTTTCAGTGCCCAAACATATATATACTCTCCCATATAACAACTTGTTTTATATCATGCACTCAAGAGACAAAAATGAAATAGAATTTGATAAAAATAACTTATCAGTTTATTCACAACCTTCATGTGTTCAGCATACACAGATACAAAATTTATCAGTCCAGTTTCAAATATGTTTGAGATAATTTTCTCTCACTAAAAGTCAAAATGACTGAATTGAGGCTGTCATACTTTGGACATATAGTAGAGTCTCGCTTATTCAACATAAACAGGCCGGCAGACGTTGGATAAGCAAAACGTTGGATAATAAGGAGGGATTAAGGAAAAGTCTATTAAACGTCAAATTACATTATGATTTTACAAATTAAGCACCAAAACATCACGATTACATTAAATGACAGAAAAAGCAGTTCAATACACGGTAATGTTATGTAGTAATTGCTGTTTTTACGAATTTAGCACCAAAATATCACAATGTATTGAAAACATTGACTACAAAAACATTGACTACTAAAAATTGACTACAAATAAAGATAGAATTGCTGCCTAGAGAAACAGCTGTGGATCCGGGCGGGAGGCAGACTGCGTTCAATAATACAGAACGTTGGATGAGCGAAGGTTGGATACTGTACCATGAAACAATTTGATACATTGAAAAGGATGATAACTTTCATCAAAGCAGAGGGTGGTAAGAATAGAGGAAAATCACATTGTACATGAATCGATTGAATAGAATGCGTGTGCCGAATGCAAGGCTCGCAGGTCGAATTCGGCCCACCATGTCATTTATGTGGCCCACAAGGCCTTCAATGCCAGGACAACATAATTTATATTTACAGAGTCTTACAATTACAACTGGCCCGTTGAAGGCAACCATAAAGCTGATGTGGCCCTTGGTGAAAATAAGTTGACACCCCTGAAATAAGAGAAGCCACAGCCATGAGCAGGATTGTTGGTGTTTGGGGCTCTTGACTGTCTCTCATTTATAGAGTCACCATAAGCAAATGACAAAAACTACTTTCAAAACCAACTTCCCTAAACAAGGCAATGTGCTGTGAAATGCATTTGAAATCTTTTAATGAATCTATGAAGTCTTTTTTAAAAAGTCATTTGACAGTTGTCAGGCAGGATATTGCAGAAAAGAGTTTGATGCCTGGTTTTGTGTTCCAAGCCTAAAACCAAAGGAAATGATCAGATTGTATGCAAAGAGCCTAAACACCTAGGTTTATTAATCTTGCAGTCTGAATTTAAGCTGTGACACAGTGTTACGGGTTATACAATGTTGTTTTTGAAAAAGTACAATGACCCACATTGCCGTTCCAGTTAAATCCTGCATGATTGCCACCACTTAAAGTCAGAAAATATGCTTTCCTTGTCATTGTTGCCTTTCATGGTTTCATTCCAGACAGTGGATTTATTTTACTGACACAAACTGACTCTGTGGATCAGAGAGAAGCGGAAGGGTGATGCTGGAGCTGTAACAAAGAAACCAAACCTCTGGTTTAGAATTTGGAAACAAGTTGAGCTAATCAGTTTCACCATATATAGCCTGGTGCTGTTCAACTTTATGTAACTATGGCCATATCCACACACAAAATGTGTAACAAATCTTATGTTTCTTGAATGACTATGACTTTCCCAAAGACTTCTAGGAATTGTAGTTTGGCAAGTAGTCAAGAGTTTTGTCACAAATCCCTAACCTGGGGTTCTGAAACTAGAAATCTCCAGGTGCTCTGGAAAATGATACTCATGATGGATCTACAATGCCATATGCTGTAATCCAGTTTCTGGATCCAGATTTTTGCTTTGAACTGGATTATTTGAGTCTACACTGCCATATCATCTAGTTCAAAACAGATAATCTGGATTCAGAAACTGGATTATATGGCAGCATAGATGGGGCCTCAATGGTGTAGTCATAGGGAGCCAGTAAGACCTTAGGCAAGTTCCTTTTCTCATGCTCAGAGGAAGGCTAAGACAACCACCCCTTAAACAAATCTTGCCTAGGAGATCCCATGATAGGTTCACCATGAGGTTGCCATAAGTTGGAAAAGACTTGAAGACACGCAACAACAAATAAGTATAGTTGTGTCCTTGACGAGAATATGTGAATTATCCCATTGCAATCATTCCTAGCCATTTGGGAAGTGGTGCACAAAGTTGATTGAAATGAATGGAAGCTGTGCAGAAACACAATGGTGTACAACTGTAGATGTGTATTAGTATGTAGCAGTGGTTCCCAATCTTTTTTTTTTTTTTGACCAGGGACCACTCTTCAACATTAGTACCAAAAGGGTTAAAAATCAGTTTTTGGTCAATTTGGGATTATTCAGAAAATTGCATTGGATAGAACACATCAGCTCTAGTTTCTGATACAGAACATATGCCATCCAGTAATCACCATCTGTTCAAACACACAAAACCATATTGAATAATCTAGAGCTGACGTGGTCTATCCAACGCAATTTTCTTAATCAACACCCTAAATAACCCTAGGAACAGGCCTAAAAACGAAGACACGAAGGTGCCCCTACTTCCAGGCACCACATGGAACAGCTCCACTCAGAGGAAGGGGAGGAGGAGGAGGAGAAACAGCAGTCAGGAGGCTCGTTGACACATCTTTCATGGGTAGTCAGCCTCTCCCTTCCTGACATCCCCATTGCCTCAAGAGGGTTTTTTAGTGGAGCCCCCGGTGGCGCAATGGGTTAAACCCTTGTGCCAGCAGGACTGCTGACCTGAAGGATGGGTTGCTGACCTGAAGGTTGGTGGTTCAAATCTGGAGAGAGCGCAGATGAGCTCCCTCTATCAGCTCCAGCTCCATGTGGGGACATGAGAGAAGCCTCCCACAAGGATGGTAAAACATCAAACCATCCAGGCATCCTCTGAGCAATGTCCTTGCAGATGGCCAATTCTCTCACACCAAAAGTGACCTGCAGTTTCTCAAGTCGCTTCTGACACACACAAAACAGAGAATCAGAAATAATAAAGAATCACCAATTTTGACATCGATGTAATGCTGTATCAATATATTTAACAGTTCTTTCTAGCTCCTTCATAGTTGCCCTTACAGGTCCCAGTCTTCTGATTTCTTGATTACAGTCTCTGTTTTGACTGAGGTATATAAAATCTTTGTTTTGATATCTTCCTTCATTCCCCATTTCAAAGTTAAAAGCTAGACTTCACTAAGGCAATTAAAAATGTGTAACCGAGAGCTACACATTTGTGACTGGTTCATATTAATTATTGCCATGTATTCGTTGCATTAGAGAATAAATAGGCATGGTGAAAGTTCCCTAATCCCCATTTCATGGCTGGCAATAGCAGATCGATAGGAGTTTTTTCCTTATTGATTGGGAAGCAGCTGACTGACATTCCCATCCATCCCCTCATGTAAGTGATCCCTGGTGTAAGGAGGGATTGCACAAGGGACTCTGCTTCAGTGTACACCAACAGAAGGAGTGGGGAATTCAATCAGTTGCTTCCTGATTCACTGGGGAACAGACACTTATCAATTGCAGCTGCTGCTTCCTGGTAAGTGGGCATTGGGAGGAAGCAGGAGTCAACAGATAACTACTAGGATTGTGCATTCAAGTCAACCTTGACCCGTTTCGTGTCTTGGCTTTCAGTGACGGCTCCCAATCTGATTTTTGGGTGCCTCTTGAAATCAGGAGGGCAGATATCTCTTGAGTGCCGAAAGATCAGTTTACTATCAGCCCATTATTGGGCTCTCCAAGTTTAATGGGCAAGTTCTGTTTCTTTCTCTAGAGGAGACACTCAGCTGCAGGCACTGGCACATGGCTTTAAGGAGGCTTCTTACCTGTTTCTCTACTCTAGAGGAGATGCTCGGCTGCAGGCAAGCTGCATGCCATACACGTTCTGTTTCTTTCTCTAGAGGAGGCACTCAGTTGCAGGCATTGGCATGCACTTTAAGGAGGTTTCTTACCTGTTTCTCTACTTTAGAGGAGAGGCGCTCGGTTGCAGGCAGGCTGTACGCCACACGTACATTCTCCAAGGCAAGGAGGCTGGTGCTCATGAAAAGCAGGTGAGGAGCCGGGATTGGCTCCCACTTACTTTTGTGTCAAGCTGATTTTTGTACAGAGAGGGGGCTTCCACCGCTTCCAGAAATGGGTGCCTATACAAATGAGTTTTTCTGCCCAAGGTCTGAAAAAAATGAAGATTTCTGGACTTTGAGTGGCAAAGCACCAGGGTGTACATTTGAACACACCAAGCGGCCTGCACCCAGCGCCTGCTGTAGGCCCTGCCAGCTGGGCCCATGAGCGTCAAGCGCTCAGGGCTCAGCTGTAGGCCCTGCCAGCTAGGCTTACAAGGGTCGAGTGCTCAGCATTTGGCTGTAGGCCCTGCCAGCTGGGCCTACGAGTGTCAAGCGCTTGGCTGTAGGCCATGTCAGGCTCTGCCAGCCGGGCCTAAGAGCATCGAGTGCTTGGCGCTAGGCTGTAGGCCCTGCCAGTTGAAGCCTACATTTGAGCTGACCTGGGGCCCAGCAATCAGCTGTAGTACCTTCCAGTCAGGACCTACATTTGAGCAGGCCCAGTGCTCAATGTTCGCCTATAGGCCTTGGATGGCAGTGCTTACAGTTGGTGTGCCAAAAATCAGCCTAACAAACAGCTACCGTTCCCCTCTCCTTTTTTTGTTTTGCTGCTGTATCTGTTCCAGAGGGGGTTTTACCACTCCATGCCATCCTAATGGACAGAACAGTACAAAAATGTGGAACAAACAGATGAAATTGCATCTGGGTCCATGACTAATATTCATGTGACATATACATATCTTTTGTACATACATTGAGACCTGAATTATTATACTGCTACTTCCAAATCTGAACAACATTGAGTTAAGTCACTCCTCCTTTGATCGTTCTTCATCTGCTTCAGGAGCAAATACCAGTTACTGACAACCATCTGTGAAGTGTATATTTTTAGGATTTCCTATTTCCATATAAATAAGATACATTATATGATTAAAAGGAATTAGTTGAGTTTAAAGCAAATCTTCAAAGCCCAGTGTAGAAATAAATAATATATAACACTCTCACCTAGTGCTGTAGGAGAAATACCAAATATCAGAAGCCTTGCAATAAAGGTTCAAGAATAATCTTATTGTAGACAACAGGATTTTTCAAGATCCTAACAGACTTTGTTTGGTCCATGAAGTTTCCTTTTGAAAGCTTTTAAAATTCAATAGAGTGCACCAAAGAACCATTCATCCTCCAAATTCCCAATGAAACTGGAGTTTTTAAAAGAAATTTTAAATAATTCAGGCACATTCATAACCGTAAGTCATTTTCAACTTCGTATTAAAGACTTGGTACCTGTCATATCACTGTTCACACTACAGGTCACATTAGAGAGGATAGTAATAATAATAATAATAATAATAATAATAATAATAATAATAATAATAATAATAATAAATGTGGCCCAAATGATTCATTGGAACTTATGCCTCAAGTACCACCTCCCTGCAGTAAAGAACTGGTGGGATCACAAACCTGCAAAGGTTGTGGAAAATGAGCACGCAAAGATACTGTGGGACTTCCGAATCCAGACTGACAAAGTTCTGGAACACCACACACCAGACATCACAGTTGTGGAAAAGAAAAAGGTTTGGATCATTGATGTTGCCATACCAGGTGACAGTCGCATTGACGAAAAACAACAGGAAAAACTCAGCCACTATCAGGACCTCAAGACTGAACTTGAAAGACTCTGTCAGAAACCAGTGCAGGTGGTCCCAGTGGTGATGGGCACACTGGGTGCCATGCCAAAAGATCTCAGCCAGCATTTGAAAACAATAGACATTGACAAAATTACGATCTGCCAACTGCAAAAGGCCACCCTACTGGGATCTGCAGGCATCATCCGAAAATACATCATACAGTCCTAGACACTTGGGAAGTGTTTGACTTGTGATTTTGTGATATGAAATTCAGCATGTCTATCTTGTTTGCTGTGTCATACAATAAAATAATAATAATAATAACTTTATTCTTATATCCCACCACCATCTCCCCAAAGGGACTCGGGGTGGCTTACAGACAGCACAAAGTGCCTAAAAACAACATAAAAGTTAACACAGTATAAAATACAATAAAATAAAACATATGTAACATATAAAACATCAATTCAGACTCAATCAAGCTGCAATCCTTTAACTGTAGCGGTAAATTGTCAGGCTGTAAATATTGGAATAAAGTAAGTGCCAGCTGCAGAAATGGAGAGAGGGCATGGGATAAAGTCCTGGATGTGCAAGTACTATATAAGACAACTAGGGGTAGATATGAGATCAAAAATAGCCAAGGATGCCTTAAGCTTATTGTTACTGAAATTCGCACAAAACTCCTTCAGGAGAGATAAAACAAGGTATAAATAAATATAACACCAAGAACAACAACAATTTTATCCCAGGATCTGATCCCAGATTATCTTCCAATCCCCGATTATCTGGTAATGTAGACTCATATAACCCAGTTTAAAGTAGATAATCTGGGATATAAGGCAGTGTAGATCCAGTCTCAGTGGCAGATGCCTTCTAGAGCATCTCAGGTTACAAGGACCAGGAAAAAGGAAAAGGAAAGACCACATATATACTCATAGCAACCACAAATGACTCTGGTGGTTTTTTGTAGAGAAGAAAACTCACTTTGGGACTTGTTCACCCAGACTATCAATCTATGACCTGAATGTTATGAATTGAAATGAAATAGGAGGCAGTTTTCATCCAGGTTAGACCATTGGTCCATCTAGCTCAATGGTTCTCAACCTGTGGGTCCCCAGGTGTTTTGTCCTACATCTTCCAGAAATCCCAGACAGTTTACCAGCTGTTAGGATTTCTGGGAGCTGAAGGCCAAAACATCTGGGGACCCCAGGTTGAAAACCACTGCACTAAGTAGTAGTGGTTCTCTAGAGTATCATACAGAAGTTTTTTCCCAGCCTGAAGATGCTAGGGACTCAACCTGGTACTTTTGTATGCGAAGTGCTGCCAATGACGACAATGATGATGAAGGAATTATGCCCCAAAACACAATACTCTCAAAACTAGGACTCAAGGCAGCCAAATGTTAAGAAAATGGTAAGGAAATGTTCTCATTCAGAGGGTTCACAACAAGTTCACAGTGAAAGACTAACTAATAGAAACATGGGGTAGAGGAAAGAGATTGGCATGGAGCGACGGCTATGTATTTGTGTTTGCCCTGTGGGGTTCAGTATATACAGTAATTGGTTCTGCCCTAACCACCTCTGTGTACCTGGCTCCAACTGGCTGGTAAAGAAAAAGAAAGTTGATCCTGCAAGTACGCCCTCCTCTGTGTTATGGCACCTTAGTACTAGGCATTGTTCTTTTTTAAAGAAACGCGTATCTCTTTATAAAGGTCCATTTCTGTTGTGATGTATTTGCTAGTAAAGAAATATTCTTTGTAATCTGCCAAGGTTTTTAAAAAAGAAGCAGAATTGATGGAATGCTTCGGCAAGGCAATTAACCACCCATGGAAACCTAATTACACCACTGTGGGCTCAGAGTCCTGCAAAGCACACTTTGAAGGGATTATCCACATGTTAAAGATGCAGGTGTTTTCAAGATTTAGGATGTGGACTGCGAGGGGGATGGAGGGGAGCCAGTTGGCATGGATGTTACATAAACACACTGCAGTCTTTGTTTTAAGCAAAATGTAGAAAGAAATTATTTCTCCCCCCCCCCCCCCCCCCGTTGTACAGAACCATAGAATCATATAGTTAGAAGTGACTACAAGGACCATCCAGCCCAATCCCATTCCATATAAAACAGTGGTTTCCAACCTTTTTTTGATCAGGGTCCACTTTGATTTTGTTGTTGTGGTTGTGGTTGTTGTTGTTGTTAGCAGGGACCACAAAGTTCAAGAATAATAAACTGTGTTAATCTAAAAGTAACTTTAATCAAAACTTTTAACATATTTCTTAAATTTAATAGTAACATGAATTAAGAGTACTTTTATAATATTAAAAAGAACATCTTTAAAAGAAAATTAAATTCAGTTTGCATCAATGTGATTTTTGAGCTTGCATCTTCTTTACAAGTTGAGTAATCCTGGGGCTAATATTATTGCTCAAAGCTACATGCATGTCATCACTTACTTTCAATCAATTCCTGGACTTGTTTTTAATTACAGTAGAGTCTCACTTATCCAAACCTCGCTTATCCAAGCCTCTAGATTATCCAAGCAATTTTTGTAGTCAATGTTTGCAATATATCGTGATATTTTAGTGCTAAATTCATAAATACAGTAATTACAACATATCATTACTGCGTATTGAACTACTTTTTCTGTCAAATTTGTTGTATAACATGATGTTTTGGTGCTTAATTTGTAAAATCATAACCTAATTTGATGTTTAATAGGCTTTTCCATAATTCCTCCTTATTATCCAAGATATTCGCTTATCCAAGCTTCTGCCGGCCCGTTTAGCTTGGATAAGTGAGACTCTACTGTACCAGCAAAGCAGAAAACCCTTTTTCGCATAAATAAGTTGAGAAGAGCATAAGATAGTGCAAGGCGATTCCTCAAATTTTAGTATTAAAATTTTTTTTACACCAAAACTCTTCAAGACAATCAAATTCAAACGTGTCCTTGCAGTTTCTATCATTTCGAAATTCATTGAGCTCTTCCTGGATTTCTTTTGCAACCTCTCCAATTTCAATCATCATTAAATAAGCCAAAATTAATATGAATATTGAGGACTCATGGTCAGTAAAACTACTGGAGCCGTCGAATCACTAAACAGCAAAACAGAATCACTGACACAAACAAGCAAGACAAGAGAATGCGTGCAGCTGACTGATACAGGGTAGTGCGAGTACGTGACACTTGATGTTGATCGCTTGCTCTCCCCTGGCCTCCTGCACTACCCAACATCCTACTCGCTGGAGCCACCTGCGTATAACCGGATTAATTAATTTTTTAAAAAAAATTGAAATGAATAAAGGTTTAAAATTTTAAATATTTCATGGACCAAATTTTAGCTTTTGTGGATGACTGGTGGTCCATGGACCACTGATTGGGAATCACTGATATAGAATATATAACTAAAGCTCTTCTGAAAGATGCCAACAAAACTCTGTTTAAAGACTTCCAAAAACAGAGGGTCCACCTGTCTCCAAGGTACTCTATTTACTCAAGAAATTCTTCCTTATAGTCAGGTGGAAGAACTTGTTTTTTATCCATAATTGCTTGTGGTATCCTTCCTAGGACCAACCAAAAATTGCAATATATTCTTTGTAGACCAACATTAGTTCTACAGGCTAAAAGCTACAAAAAAAGCTAGAGTAATAGCTCAAAAGAGCTCAAAATCTGATCATTCTTTATAACTATGATATTTAAATTTTAAATCTAGTCTTATTAGTCTTTTGTGAACGTTCTGCATCAACATTGAGGAGTTTATTTCCTACCATCTGCAAGAGCACCATCACAAGCTTATTTTATCTTTACTACTTCCCGAATGTAATGACTCAAACCCTGCCAAAAGTTGTTTAATGTCTAAGCACAGATTTGAACCTGGGCATCCCACATTTGAAAATGGCTTTCTAACCCACATTATAGATACATGAGGGAAAGGCTACATTATTAATCACACTTAAAACAACTTTGTGCTCCCAAGTAAAATCACAAGTGTATTTTCCAGATACATGTTCCAATGTGTGGCTGAAATACATATAGGTTATAGAAAATATGAACTTCATTGTAGTTTGTCAGATGACAAAGAATTTTTGTTTTAACAGCTACATGAAGCAGACAGAATAGACATTCACTTTGGGTGCTCCATTTTCATATATATCAATACAAATAAAGACTACTGCATGGAAGATTGAAAAGGTATGAAAATTACTCATAGTTTTTCATCCTGAGTGTTTATTTTACCCATAAAACTCAGATAAAATGTGTGTATTCTCTCTAAATATCATGGCAACAAGAGACAAATAACAGCCTGTCATTGTAGCTTTTTGCTTATCATCATCAAGTAGTATATTAGTAAAATTCAAAGAATTTGCTCTGACATAATGTTACATAATCCACCCAGAATGTCCCTATTTTTATGTTTCATCAGTGAACTATTTGGCATTTCAGAACAAACTGCAAATTATCTGTAATTATTAGAAGGACTGCAAGTTCCCAAAATGATGTTTGAATTTGGTATTCACTATGGACATGGCACACTTTTCTAAAATAGATGTCAGGAAACATTTCAATTTCAATACTATATATAAAAACTACAACACACAAAGCAAAGATGGCATGAGATTGGGAGTAAGCAGTTGTGGCCCCCAAAACTTTTGGAATTGCAACTTCTATAAGCCCTTACAGTTGGCTACAGGTGAGGACTCAGGGATGTTATAGACCAAAGACATCTGAAAGTCATAGGCGTCCACTCCCAACTGCTGAAGGTACCTATTGATCTACTCACATTTGCATGTTTTCAAACTGCTAGGTTGGGAGAAGCTGGGGCTAACAGCAGGAGCTCACCCCGCTCCCCAGATTCAAACCGCTGACCTTCTCATCAGCAAGTTCAGCAGCTCAGCAGTTTAACCCACTGCACCATGCTCCAATAGCATGGTACCCAGGGTCTAAATACCATAGGTTTATATGTTCCAATAAGTTCCAAACAGATGTTTTAAACAGCCCCATGCTGGCATTATATCATTAAGAATAATATTAGCCTTTTATCCTGCTGCTTACTTTATGGGAACCTCTGTATATAGTAATTATCATTCCTTGTGGGAAGGGAAAGCAGCCCAGCATTATTTATGGATTTATCCATTTTAGAGCCAATGTTCTCAAAAACTTGAAGACTAAAGTACATATTAGCTGCATGAGCACAATTACCTTGAATTATGTCAGTTATATAACTATGTAAGGAATCTCAAGCATCATTTGAATTGAGAGTAATGTTGAGTATCAAACAGCCCTCAAGATGTTGTTGGATGATAACTCTCAGAGCTCCTCACCAAGGACTGTGTTGGCCAGGGCTGTAGGGGCAGTCTGACAACTGGTGGGCCACCTGTTTGTCACCCTCATAGAAAGAAAAAAGGTTAGCTCCTCCTTCATAATATAGAAGCTGCTAGTTGGACCATTAGGAGCATGTCTTAAAACATAACGTCAGAGGAGCAATTTCTATCCAGTTTTTTGTAATGGGGAAATCAGTTAAATGCCCCCTCCATTCTGAAATAGCTATATTTCTGCACTGTCACTCTCATAAGGCACTAACCAGAATAACATCATCTGTGAACAAAACAAATAAATGGCATAAAGTAGATCAGTGGTTCTCAACCTGGGGTCCCCAGATGTTTTTGGCCTTCAATTCCCAGAAATCCCAACAGCTGGTAAACAGAGAACCACTGAATTAAATGGAGAGGCCTTAGTGTATTTGAAAAGATCAAGAAAATGTCTATGGTTCTCAACAATGGACTTCATCACACACAATACAATCAGTGTTTCTACACATTTAAGAAACAGTTACTGACGGAGTCCATCACATGACGCAAGCTCCTACAGTGGGTTCCAGGTATTTCACTGTTTCTAAAGTGTGTTTTTTCTTACACTTCCTAAATCATTTGGCATGTGAAATGTCTGAAAGTGTTCGGAGAGAATCTGAGACTGTTCAGGGAGAATTACAGACAGGTCAGGCTGGAGAAAGTGAACGTGTTGTTTCCCTGGAGGAAAGGTCTTGGGGGGGTGAGGAGGTCTCATGTGAGTGTAGATTAGATCTCAGAATGCAGGGCATGAAAAGTAGGCAATCTAGGTCTTCCCAGTGCCTCCAAGATAAGGCTTTGAAATCCAAGTGCCTTAGACATGATTTCACGAGAACCTGGGCGGGCTTAAATTAGGTGCTTTGGCTTCAAGCATTTCAGAGGAGACAACATTGCTAAAGTGGTAACAGTCTCCTGTTTATGTCCCCAAGTCTCCAGTTCTTGAATTGTCAAGATTCTTGTTCAATGCTCCTGTTTTTGTCTATGTACCTTTGAAGAGTTTACCTGGACGAAATTCCCGTGTTCGTGCTCATGGAATTTACCTTGGGTTATTTCTATGTTCTTAGATGCCTTGCTTCTGAGATGTTTCTTTGGCATTTTTGAATTACTGCTATTGAATTTTGGCTTATTTCACATATTGCATGTTATAGCCTGACTGTCCCTTTCGGATTTGACTTTTCCACCTTTATACATTCTTTTCTCAATAAACAATTTATTACTGGACTACTGGCCTCTAGTGTGGTGCTGGGTGAACAGGAGCCTCAGTGCTAGGTGCAACTGTATCTGTACTTATAAATTGTAAAAGAAATCCTGTTTAATGATATCACATTAAAAAGTACTTCCACAAGAACAAACCGAGAGGATTTCTTAAAGTAAAAGAAAACAGGGGAGGAGATAGTAGGAGAACAATATCTCCCGTGTGATGGGAAGGCAAATGGATAATTTGAAAAGAAAGTTGAACGAAGGAAAACATGTGATGGGGGTAGAAAAATTTTTCATTTAATTTCCAAACGGGGCGCTGTGAAGCTCAAGGGAAAAACAACAAATCCCAGTGCTTTACTTGTTAGATGGCATGAAGTCCCAAGTCTTGTCCTTGTTTAACAGAACTACTGATAGATTCATATTGTAGGAGATTCCAACTCAGCTTCCTGATGCTAGAATATATCCTCCTAAAAAGATGAGGGATTCTCAATGGCTGGAAATTTTTATATAAAACCTACTGAATGACCTTGGGCAAATCACAATATCTCAGCCTCAAGCAAAGTCTGAAGCAAGCCCCCATCTGAACAAACCTTGGCAAGAATATCTTGAGATACAGTTCACCTTATGGATTTCCATAAGTTGGAAATGCTTGAAGGCACACAACATCAATAAATCCAAAAACACCACCATCATCAACAACAACACAGTATTTCTTGGCAACCTGCTTAGCTTCTAAAATTAAGTGGGATCTGTTGCCTAGCCATTTTCATTATTCAGCCCATCATAAGAAACACCTCCGTTGAAAAAGGGGGGGGGGAGGGCTAGAGTCATCAAATGTAGAGAAATTCTATAAAAATGCAAACCATTTGGGATTTCAAAAATTTTGAGTGCGTTTTCCTGTGGAGGAGGTCCACTGATTTCATCAGTGAAGTCTGTGATGTCAGAAAGATTAAAAACCAAGGGGCCCCAATGTTGTGGACATTTTGAAGAGGAAGGGGAAATGTGGAAAATATCAGAATCCTCCAATTACCTGAAAAAACAGAAACAGGTTTGTGGGTTGGTTTCTATTATTGGCTTTATATCCATCAACACTGTACTGGGATTTTCATTATACGCCAATCTAAATGTATTTTGGTTGGATTTGTACACTGGATGCTTGCCTTTAAAAAGGCAACTGAGAGAAAACCAAGTTCTTTCTGCCAATACTGCTATCCATGGGGAAAAAATATTAAAGAACAGTCTCACACCTGTATTGCATTCACTTTCTGTACTTAAGAACTGAAAAAGAATCCAAACTTCCAATAAAGCCATTACTGTAGGGCAAAAATCACCAATGAGTTAAGCAACCTACATTTCAACATATGTTTCTGCATTAGTTAATTGAATTGTAGCATATGAGAAAAGGAAAAATGGAGGAGGAAGGGCACTGAAAAGGTTTTGCTCTCAGTCTAAAAACTCATGAAATGGCTACTACTCAGTGCATCTTTATATACTATCTTCATACATGCCAGTCATACTTGCTGTTAACATAATGCTTCTCGACTATGGTAAAGACAGACAGCCTGTCTAAAGCATAATAAATGTGTTTTGACACATGTTTTGCTGTTTTCTGAAATGTTTCAGAAAATGAGTGTTCCAGTCACTTTCACACCAGTGTCTGTCTGTTTTTCACTGCAGACTTCTAATTTGCATGCATTTTCTTATATAGTGGTGCCATATGGGAGCTGACCAAATTTAAATTAAATCAATATTTGTTTCTTTCTGTGGTCTATTTTCTAATAGCTCCAATGCTAGCTTTTCTAGATACAGTTTGAGAAAATTACTTTGGGGAGTTATAACTCCTAGATTTCACCAGGCAGTGTGTTCATGCTGATTGGAGGAGTCGTGGTGAAAGTTCCTTTCCTTAGGTGATCCCTTGTAGCCCGAGGATGATGGCCCTCCAGGTGTAGTGTCCTAGCGGTGGATGCATAGGTGGCTGTGGAGACCTATTCTTGACCTGCATGTTCTTCCGCAGTGAAGACATAGGTTTCCAGACGGAAGGTGGTCCTGGTCAGGGTTGGCTTGATGTGCCTTCCTCTTAGCACATTTCTCCATTAAGCTCTCTTTACAGGTGTGTGAGGTGACAGGAATGGAATCTTTTATTTCCCACCACACAGTTACCACCAATTATAAAGATGTCTTGTTGATGATGTTAATTATATTATTATATATTTAATTATCTTCGCTGCCACCAAATGGAGGAGATGTCAGGCAGATGGCCCTTATTATTTTTAAGATTTCTTTATTTACTTCAGAAGGTGATGTTGCTTAACTTAGTATATGATTGTGACAGAGACTTAGATGGAATAAAAATCAAAACAAGTTTATTGCATGTACAGAGCTTAGTGGTTTCAATAACTTCTTAAAGGCACTTAGATTAACGGTTACAAATAGATGTGAGGTGTTACAACTTTCAAAATACTTCTTTCTCCAAACTAACTAGAACCTGATCCTCTTGGATCCACTGGGATTAACTTCCCCTAATCCACAGCCTCTATAAACAACCCTAAACAAGTCACCTAACTTGCTTAGTCTGGCCTAATAGAGGTCTGCCTCCCTGGTTTCCTTAACCTGAAACCAGTCTGTTCCCTGTAACTAAAAATCACAGACTAAGATCCAAACTTCCCTGGTTTCCTTAAACCTGGAACCAGTCCATTCCCTGTGACTAGAAATCACAGACTAAGATCCAAACTTCCCTGGTTTCTTTAAACCTGGAACCAGTCCGTTCCCTATGACTAGAAATCACAGACTAAGATCCAAACTTCCCTGGTTTCCTTAAACCTGGAACCAGTCCGTTCCCTGTGACTAGAAATCACAGACTGAGATTTAAACTTCCCTGGTTTCCTTTCCAAACGGCGGTTGGCTCTGCCCCCGTTGTCACGGCAACCTGTCTTCTAATGCTGAGCTGGTTACCTTCTGGCACTATCAGCTCCAATACTTACCATTTTAAATTAACCAAACCTGACTGTTTAAATAAAATAAAATAAACATGTCATCTATAAACAAAATAAAATCGTACACTTCTTTACACTCTCCATTCGTGCCTTTTCGAATTCTGCAGCACTGGTGGTCACAGCTGACCACCAGTTAGAGCGCTCAAGGGCCAGGGCTTCTCAGTTTTCAGTGTCTATGCCACAGTTTTTAAGGTTGGCTTGATCCCATCCAGAGCCGGCCCTAGGTATTTTTCAAGTGTAGGCAAACAGAATTTTGGCGCCCCCCCCCCAAACCAATCACTGAAAAATAAAAGCATTGGATAAGCAAAAATGTTGGATAATAAGGAGGGATTAAGGAAAAGCCTATTAAACATCAAATTACATTAAGATTTTACAAATTAAGCACCAAAACATAATGTTTTACAAGAAATCAACAGAAAAAGCAGTCTCGACTGCGCCCCCGTATGTTTGGCTGCTTAATTCGCCTCTTTGTTGGACCGGCCCTGATCCCACACTGACATTTATCTGCTTGTCTTCCCAAGAGATTTGCAGGATTTTTCGGAGGCAACGCTGATAGAATCGTTCCAGAAGTTGAGTGTGACATCTGTAGACAGTCCATGTTTTGCAGGCATAGAGCAGGGTTCGGAAGACAATCTATATATATATAAATGCAATGTATGTTTGTAGGACTGAGTAAACAACAAAACCACTGAACCAAATCACACCAAATTTGGCCACAAAAGACATAGTCATCCAATCTGTCTTTCAACCAAAAAACCTAGAAAAATAGTCCAAATATCAGAGGATGAGGAAGAGCCTTTCTCCCCCTAATGAACAGTTAGAAAGGTAGGCTCTGCTGCCTTTAGGCCCCTCCCCCTTTGCGTCCTAGCAACTCCCTCAGTCAAAATGGCACCCAGGGCACAGGCAGAGTGCACTGGGGCCTCATCCATATTGCCTATAAAATACAGATTATCTGATTTGAACTGGATTATATGGCAGTGTAGACTCAAGGCCCTACCACACAGCTATATAACCCAAAATGCCAAGGCACATAATCCACAGTATCTGCTTTGAACTTGAGTCCACACTGACATATAATCCAGTTCTGTGTGGATTTTATACAGCTGTGTAGAAGGGGCCTCATATAATCCAGTTCAAAGCAGATGATATAAGATTATAAATATAATATATAAAAATTACCATGGTATAATAAAACAGAACAATATAATCTCTAAAATCAGGACAGTAAATAAAGAGCAACACTCTGAAAGCAGGGAAATTGGAAATTCCAGCTCACAAAACAAGGATTCCCATAAGAAGAAAACGGCAAGGCTTTGAGGCTGCAAGGCTATTCACTGCTATTTCACCTGGCCAACAAATGATTCCCATAAGCCACAGCAACGCGTGGCTGGGCACAGGTAGTAGCTTTATAAACAAACACCTTGGTCTCCCTATGGATGTCCCGATCCTCAAACACTCCCTGCTTCATTTGGAGAAATGCTGCACTCTCAGAGCTCAGGCGGTGTTGTATTTCAGCATCAATGTTGACTTTTATGGAGAGGTGGCTTCCAAGGTGGCGGAAATGGTCACATTTTCTAAGGTTATGCCATCAAACTGTATTTCTGGCATTGCAGAGGGATTGACTGATGCCTGTTGGAAGAGCACTTTGGTTTTCTCAATGTTCAATGAGAGGCCAAGCTTCTCATACGCTTCTGCAAAGGTGCTTAGAGTGGCTTGTAGATCTTCTTCTGAATGTGCACAGACTACATTATCATCAGCATATTGGAGTTCTATAACAGATGTTGTTGTGACCTTGGTTTTGGTTTTCAATCTGTTGAGATTAAATAGCTTGCCATCTTTCCGATAGATGATATCCACTCCAGTGGGAAGCTTCCCATCAAAAAGATGAAGTATCATAGCGATGAAGATGGAAAATAAGATTGGAGCAATAACAAATCCCTGTTTGACACCTGATTCCATCTTAAATGGGTCACTTAGGGCATCATTGCTGTTTGAGACTGTTGCCATCATGTCATCATGGAGAAGCTGCAGGATGTTTGCAAATATTTCGGGGCACCCGATTTTTTGGAGGATGGTCCAGAGAGCATTGTGATTCACTGTGTTGAATGCCTTTGCAAGGTCAACGAATGCCATGTACAAAGGTTGATTTTGTTCCCTGCATTTTTCTTGGAGCTGTCGTGCAGTGAAGATGATGTGGAGAAAGTATCTTCTCCATATTGTGATCATGTATACAGTGGACCCTTGATATCTATTGGGGCTTGGTGCTGGAACACTCCACTCCCCATAGATACCATGGATGCTCAAGTTCCATTATACACAAAGGTTTATAAAAACAACATTTCTTATTTAAAATAGCAAAATCATGGCTTGCTTTTTCAAATATTTTTTTAAAAATTCTGAATGGTTGAATCCATAAACACAGAATCTGTGAACATGGAGGACCAACCGTATAGAGATTTGAGAATGTTTTGGGTCTTTGAAAGGGGATCTTTTGCACGTCTCTGATAAATGTCTCAATGACAGGGCACATGCACAAACATTACTTGGCAATTTTCCTCTTACCTACTGTCTCACATGCTGGGTACAGATGCATTGGGAAGATGGCGTGCAACTGCAGATGGAGACAAATTTCAAATTAGAGCACGCTGTGCTGGAAAAACATTTTCTCCCCATCTCCTTTTTATGGTCTCACAAATCTTCTCAAAGTGTATTGTGGAACTTTAATGGCTTCTGAAACACAGTGTTTAAAAACTACCATGCTAGCAAGTGAACTTTTTTAAACAAACACACATGATAGGCATGATACATCACTCAGCTGTGACTACATGAGGGGATATTCAGTAGCCTTGTCTCTCTTCATTGATGCATACACCATATCTTTCTCATATCAGCATTCTTCAGCTACCACTCTCTTCCTCAGTGTTTTATGGGGTCATGGAAATGCTAATGTTCTTCCAATGTCAGTCTTGTTGAGTACAGGGGTAGAAAGTAAAGCATTTGATGGCTTCCATGTCAGGAGAGAAGGCAAGTGTGGTGTAGTGGTTTGAGTATGATTCTGGGAGAAGATGAATCTTTGCTTAGCCATAGGAACCCACTGGGCAACCTTGGGAAATACTCAGGACCTCATCACATGGATGATGAGGAGCCACGATGGCGCAATGGGTTAAACCCTAATGCCATCTGAACTGCTGGACCTAACGGTTGGATTGGTGATCTGAAGCTTGCCAGTTTGAATCCGCAAGATGGGGTGAGCTCCCATCTGTCAGCTCTAGCTTGCAGGGACATGAGAGAAGCCTCTCAGCAACACATCCAGGCATCCCCTGGGCAACGGCCAATTCTCTCACAACGGAAGCAACATGCAATATGTTCTCAAGTTGCTTCTAACACCATAAAAAAATTACATGGATGAGGGGCACTGGGGTGATTTGCCAGCCTCCGTGGCAAATCGGTGGGTCAGTATGGCAATCCCGACGTCCCTCACGATGATGCATGGCGAATCCTGACATTAATGTGATAAGGTCCCAAGTCTCATATCCGATTGAGGATATATTCCTGGCCTCCACATATGTTTAATTCTATTTTAATATTTATAGGCTTGAAATGTTAAATTGTTTTGTTTTTTAATTGTTGTGAGCGGCTTTTCATCCCAATTGCAGACAGGAAAAGTTGGATACAAATTGTTGTTGTTGTTGTTGTTGTTGTTGTTGTTGTTGCTGTTGTTATTCTGCCAGTTTTCTGGCATTGTATATTTCTGCCACTTCTGTGACTGTTAATTTGTATTTTGATTCTGTAGCCCATTTGTCGATGGATGTCCAGAATCAGCAGCATCCACCACAGCCCTTTTTATCCTGGGCGATGACCGAGCCAGCATAGACTTTGTTTTGGTTTGTTTCTCCATAATGCTAATGGGTTAAGTCCTCTTAGTTCCACTCCTCAGCCGAGACCTCTCTGACTTGGTTGGACCTGCTGGTAGTTACACTACCACCAGCACAGCTCTTAGCATCCTTGGAGCAGTTAAGCCCCCACCATGTGTACAGGTGGTCCCAGTGTTAATTGGCACACTGGGTACTGTGCCAAAAGATCTCAGCTGGCATTTGAAAACAATAAACATTGACAAAATCACGATCTGTCAACTGCAAAAGGCCACCTTACTTGGATCTGCGCACATCATTTGAAAATACACCACACAGTCCTAAAAGCTTGGGAAGTCTTCGACTTGTGATTTTGTGATATGAAATCCAGCATATATATCTCGTTTGCGGTGTCATACTGTGTTTTTGTATCAGTAAAATAATAATAATAATAATAATAATAATAATAATAATAATAATAATAATATAATCAGAAGGCCTGATCATTGCAGCCCAGGAGCAAGCCACCAGAACATATGCAATCAAGGCCAAGATCGAAAAATCAGCTGATGATTCAAAATGCAGACTGTGCAAGGAAACCAACAAAACCATTGATCACATCCTCAGCTTCTGTAAGAAAATTGCACAGACAGACTACAATCAGAGGCACAACTATGTGGCCCAAATGATTCATTGGAACTTATGCCTCAAGTACCACCTCCCAGTAGTAAAGAACTGGTGGGATCACAAACCTGCAAAAGTATTGGAAAATGAGCACGCAAAGATACTGTGGGACTTCCGAATCCAGACTGACAAAGTTCTGGAACATAACACACCAGACATCACAGTTGTGGAAAAGAAAAAGGTTTGGATCATTGATGTTGCCATCCCAGGTGACAGTCACATTGACGAAAAATAACAGGAAAAACTCAGCCGCTATCAGGACCTAAAGATCGAACTTCAAAGACTCTGGCAGAAACCAGTGCAGGTGGTCCCGGTGGTGATCGGCACATTGGGTGCCGTGCCAAAAGATCTCAGCCGGCATTTGGAAACAATAGGCATTGACAAAATTATGATCTGCCAACTGCAAAAGGGCACCCTACTGGGAAGTGTTCGACTGGTGATTTTGTGATACGAAATCCAGCATATCTATCTTGTTTGCTGTTTCATACAATAAAATAATAATAATAATAATAATAATAATAATAATAATAATAATAATAATAATAATAAGTGAAGCCAAAGATAATAATGAACTGTACTAAAATGAACAACAATTTGTTCCAAGAATTTCATAGACTTGTCCTGGGGAACCTAGAAAATGCCTAAAGAGGGCATATTTTGTTGGATGTGGATAAATGAAGCCAGGGGTATATATCCCACAGATACAAGGGTTATACTAACAATGCTGTATTCTGCACTTTTGATATTACCTTTAAAATTTTATAGAAAATGCAGGACGACTATGGGAGAGGATCAATTATTTCAGCAACAGATGTGAACAGTTGTGATTTTTTCTTGCTTTGGACCAGTTATCTCAAGTTAGCATCTGCTTCAGCTCTTTAAATTCAGCTTCAGAAACTTTTATTCAACAAGACATAACTGGAACTTAATAGTGAGAGACTGAGGATAAACTCTCTTTCCCTTATGAAGACGCACTAGGTACAGTGAAATAAAGTGTGCCTGTGTATATCAGATATTGATAAACATTGAGGCCCCTTTTACGCTGCCATTTAAAATCCAGATTTTCTGCTTTGAACAGCAGTGTAGAAGGAGTCTTAGTGAAGTTCTCTTGCACTCTTGGTCTGCTTATGGACACCCCATGACAATATGATTAGCCCTATGAGGACAGAATATTTAAACAGGCAAGTCTTTTCAATCCAGCATGGTTGGCCATATATTCTTGTTTATTTAAAACATAGCATAAAGGTGACTGGTATAACATTTTTATCATGACGCATTTTAATACATACTTATAAGTAAGACTGTGGAAGAAAGGCCATTCAGCAGGCCAAAATGTGGTTTCAAGATATTTCTCATTGACGTCAATACAATTACCCTCTTATAAAACAATACTGTATATATCTTCCTAGGAAGGGTTAATGCAGAAGGCTAGGCAACTATGCTCATGTTTTTCCCATTTTGTTGATCCATTTCATAGCACCAGTGCCATCTACTGGTTAACTATTCTCTCATTTTTTCATCTGAACTCAATCACCAATGTGAATATGTATTCAATAAAACACAGTTGTCAACAAATTGTATATACAGGAATAGTCAATTATAAAGGATTTGCTTGAAAGCTTCTGAAATACACACCTTCTGAAAGTTTCATCAATACAGGGAAAAAAATTAAGAATACCTTAGGAATGTGTGATCCATTAAAGATTGGGGGAACTGGCATTTCATTTCTAAAGTGTTTTTAAAGTACAGTTAGTGAAAAATTCATTACTATAATGGGAATAATGAAATTTTGTTACTATTTCATTATAGTACTTGTGCATAATATCTATAATTTGGGAAACTTCGGGGGCGGCTTTCTCACTCATTTTTAAAGCTATTGGAGTGAAACTTGCTACAATGGTAGAACACATTTACCACTGTTAGCCCACCAAATTTCACAATGTTTCACTTATCCATGGATTTTTGGGGAATCCTAAATCCAGTTCTGCCTCTCAAGCATTACTACACTCCACAATAGAATACTTTAAAATTTCCTGGTTCTTTCTCTTATGACTTTCTCTTATGACTTGTAACCTTAATTGTAACAATTAGGCTTGAGCCCAGATTCATTTTTAGCTGTTTCTTTGGGCAATCCAGCTTCTTCCGTTTGTTTGGGTCCAGCCATCACAGATTCCCATCCTTAATGGGACTATGTGGCAGCTGATCTTGGCTCCTCCTCCCCTATTCTGCACCACAGTTTAATCTTTTTGATTCTCTTTGTTTTCCTTTATGTTCTTGATTCTTTTTATTTAGTGCCTGCAGTGCCTCTTCTCTAAAGTAATAACAGTTTTTAGGGTGCTGTCATTGCTGACACCCAGGCTCCCTTGAAGGAAAAAGAAAAGCTCCCAGGAACAGAAAGGGGAGCCTCGTAAGTTCCCCATTGCCACTAATAGACTGGATCTAGTGACAGTTTGAGCCACTCGTTTTTGGGAGGTGCCCAAAAATGGATACAGGGTAGGGATGTGTGTGGCATTTGTTTCCTTTGTTGCTTTCATGTATTCGTTTTGTGCCAACCATTCGTCTATTCGTGGGCTAAAAGGGGTCCATATGCTCTCTGTGTGTAGCGATTTTCACTCCTCTAACCCTAAATCTGAGCAGGGGGCAAGCCTCGGAAGCCCTCCCATTGTCACCAATGGCACGAACATATTCATTTTTTCGCAAGTGAGATGAAAATTCTATTCATATAGGTGCCCCATTTTCGGAAATGGGGACAAATACCAAAATGAGATAAAACAAATAAAACTAAAGAAAATGAACAGCAATTCCATACAAATGCACAACACTAATACGGGGGTCTACCAGTATTTGGCCAGCAAAAACTGATTGAGGTTAGGCCAAAATGCACAAGTCTAGTAACAAATAGGAAGATGCTGTCATTCTCCAGAAACTGCCTGATTTGTAGGAGTGTATTGTAAGATGTCAGTCTTGTGATAAAAGAAGTAACTTTTCCCTGTTTCTTTTTCCTTCTCTCTCTCTCTCACACATTCTCTCTTACACGCACATACTCACAATCTCGCCCTTTTTTCAGCTGCACTCTAGTAAAAGCTTTCCATCATTTGTCTGCTTGTCTCTCCTTGTCTACAGCATAAATCTAAAACATATGGAGAGAGGGAAAACATTATATAGGTTTTTTGAATAACTTTACTCAAGGAAACAGTTCAGGATTTCCCCTTTGACTGTCCAAGATGACCTATTACAAGATTCAAAACTATGACTTGTTGCTTTAAAAAAATCCATGATAAGACATTGGATTAAGACTGAGCGTGGCCAACATGCTGTGTTCCATTTAATAAAGTTAATTAGAAAGTAGCACATTTCCCTGACCACTCTATGCTGCTGTAAGTGGAAGATTACGGAGGAAAATGAAGGAAGTTTCATTTTCAGAAGTGCTGTTCATAAAATGTGTGATCCCATCTCAGGGAACAAGTTCTATAGCTTATTTTCTCACGTAAGAGGCCAGGGCGTACTAAACTGTAGGGGAAAATCATGCCATATTTCATGCAGGGTGACATTACCAGCTACGTATTTTAAAGTGAAAGAATGTATAATAAAGCTCAATTGCCAAGAACATAAAGCAACTTCAGTGGGACTGCACATTTGTCTTGCCTGCAGATTATAACATCACAATGATTGCTGCAAATCTGTAAATTCATAATACTCAAGAAGGTGCTGCTTGCAACTATTGGCTCTTGAAGATAAAGTTGCCACTTCCTGGGCACATTGCAATGCATCTGGTGCCCTTCAGTAGGGTTGTGCTTCCGGGGTAAATCTTGACCCATTTTGTGTCCCAGCTTTCAATGGGGGCCCTGGTCCATTTTTGGGAGCCACCAAAAATTGGGAGGGCAGGTATCTGTTTTCGCTCTGTGGTGCCGAAAGATCCATTTTCTATTGTCCCATTATTGGAGAGAGGGGGCTTCCCCGGCTCCCTTTCCCATCATAGGCATTTAAGCTGTTTCTACTCTAGAGGAGAAGTGCTCGGCTGCAGGCAAGCTGCATGCCACACGCGCACTCTCCAAGGCAAGGAGGCAAATTCTGTTTCTTCCCCTAGAGTTGGCACTCGGTTGTAGGCAGCACTTTCTGGGCCTGCACACCACACACACACACTCCAAGGCAAGGAAGCAACAAGCAAGTTCTGTTTCTTACTCTAGAGGAGGTGCTCAGCTGCAGGAACTGGTTCCCACTTTAAGGATGTGTCTTACCTGTTTCTCTACTCTAGAAGAGAGGTGCTCGGCTGCAGGCAGACTGCGCACCTCACACGCACACTCCAAGGCCCTTGCCTTGGAGTGTGCATGTGAGGCTGCTCACAAAAAGCTCCTGCTTGCTTTTATGTCAAAGTGATTTTTGTGCAGGGAGGGGTGGCTTCCCACTATGTGCTCTCAAAAGTAACAAAAGAATGAATGTAACAAAGGAAAATGGGTTCCGCGCACAACTCTACCCTTCAGCTACTTGAAATGCAATTCCCATAATCTTTGATCATTGGCCATTCTGGAGGCCAATTGTAGTCCAAATCATCAAGAGGCCAACCAGTTGTCTGCCCAATACAGATTGCTGAGTCCAGATAAAGACAGCTTGGATAAGTTTCTTTTTTGAACCACAACTTCCATGGCCCCTCAGCTGATATTGTTTATTTATTTTATTTATTTATTTACAGCACTTTTACTCTACTTTCTCACCCGAGGGGACTCAAGGCGGCTTACAATAAATAGGCAAAAATTCAATGCCTGCAACCAATACACTAAACAACAGTTCATATAAAAACAATTATTAATTATTATGTTGGTTGAAAGATTCTACCTTCCAAAATGTAATTTCCCCAAACTCACCATTTGAGAATTAGACGATTCACATCCAAATGATTACAATGGATAATATAACCGGTGGCAACCTCCATTCCATCTACATCTGGGACTCCCAGGCCACTTTCAAAATGAAAACCTGATTTTATATAGGGATCTCCCTTGCTGGATTAGCGAGAAGTGAAAACAATTAGAATCAGAGTCTGGAAATGTTACTATGCTGACTACTGGCAACCTCATCAGATGGGCTAATTTGCCCGTCATCCGCTGCTTCCTCTCCCCTTTTGCCACTGAGCCCATTACACAATGTATGAAAGGGGAGAGGAATCAGCTCATGGTGCCACCACAGCAACACGGGAGACTTTCCATATTGCATTTACAACAATGGGGGATGCTTCCCTTTATGGAATGGGGCCAAAGGTAAGTTGGGCAATGCGGGGTGTTCCCTACGCCTCATGCTGCACCCTCACAGATTCGCCATGATGCAGGTGAATCCATAGGTCAACGTGATAAGGTCTTTGGATTCTAAGGAATTGGCTATCTTTAAAAAATCTTTTCTAAGTCCTGATTCTAAGTAAGTTAAAACAGAAATGCAAACATTTATTTTAACCATCCCAAGTATGAGTAAATGTGACTAAAGCTAGAATCAACTGAGCATTTGTTATGCTTTAAAAAGAACCAAAACAATTTCGGATTTGGACCATCTCTAACTGAAATATACTAATACTAACTTCATATGACTTTTCTTTGATCCTGTTTTTGGGGCCCTGTTACCTCTCCTTGACATATTAGGTTAGCTTATGAGTAGGTGGCCATAGCACAGACGAATATCATCTGTTTTATATCTTTAGGGATATTATCTTAAGATCTATTCTACGGTCTTATCCCTGTTCCAAACAAAGTGTCCTGCTTCAAAGAGGTGAAGCAGACACATATAAGTCTCCCAGCATTTGACATCCCCTTTGCTGGAATTTTAATCGACAACCTGGAAAGGTTCCAGGCTACTGAACTGTCAGAGAAGGGTTATGCAATTTTAATTGAGCTTGATCATCTGTTAGGAACTCCAAGCATTAAAATGTACTGAAATTTATTTATCTGGGACTACATCAAGTAGCTTCAAAGTTTACAGTTTTCTTTCTTATGGCCACCTATTCATAACCTCAGCACAGTCAAAGCTAAAAACAAAAATTAAAATTGCGTACTACCCAGAAACAGCAAGGAATGGACAATATGACATGGCTCTGACTCATCTAAACAAGAGGTCTTGGAGGAAAAATGTTATATAGAAACCATCAGAGTTATGACCTACATCTAAGACTGGGTCCTCGCTGTCTTCTTGCACCAAATGAACTACAATAGTACTGTTCCTTCTCACATATTGAGGTAATTCAAGTCACTCCAGTACAAACCATGTGGAAGGGACACACTGACAGCAATTCTCTATTCCAATATATTAACCATTAAAGAGTGATGGGGAGAGAGATGATATTTGTGGAGACGAATGGATCACAACCAAGCCAAGTCATTTTGCTGCCTGGAGTTTCTTTTAAATCAACATGGTATCTCTACCCAATTCACATTTCTTGTGGCTTCAGTCCCCTCTCAGGGGTTAAAAAGTGTGAAGCAAAATGTGTCTCTAAAATGCCTCAAGTGACCTTTTGAAGTGTGAGGGGCATTTCCATCATGATGGTATCCAGATATCAGACAGTCTCAAAGTATGGATTATTATCTATGGTTCCACTGGAAAATATAGCCAGCCACATGGTCATTTCTGATCACCCTAAAATGTAACTTTTCTATGAAATTCCCTGAAATCCCCCAAAACATGAACTCACCTCGCCCTTGCCTCACCTTCACATGGAGAAACCACACAAAGAATTAGGAAGAATGGGAGAGGGACCTACAATGAATTTGAGTCAGAGCTTTTGGGGTTTTCTTTATCTATCTGGCATGATATGATCTGGGCTAGTCTGGGAATCTTCACTTTTCTCAGACCTCTTTATCAGATCTCCGGTGAAAGGTCTCTTGACTAACCAACACCTGAGAACATATTATTGTGCATTAAGATTCACCCCACTGTGTTCACCAGAGCCAAACCATAAGTCTGTTAGAAATTGCAGCACCATATTCCTTCTGATCATGCCCCTTTTAGAGGCAGATCAATAGACTAACTCTTCAAAATAACTCAATGACAGTTTATTAAATTTCCCGCCACGCAAACAGCCAGCTAGTTATTATGTCCTACGGAGGCCTGTGCCACTCAGATCACGGATCCTAGCTGGACAGTTTCTGGACCAATAATGACCTGGCACGACTTTCTTGAATAGCTGTCAAATAAAATAAAATAGGAATAAGAGCAATAAATACAAACAAACTGCAGTCTGAACTCATTCCAAATCATTAATCATTAATTTAAAGTTGTGTCTTATGTTTAATCTTTGTTTTGTGTATTTTAATATGTATTTTGTAGAAACATATTAAACCATATTGGAGTGTGTATTTTATAGAATGTTTTTAGATTATTGTGTGTTTTTAGCAATGTTGTAACCCACCACGAGAAGAGGCAGGTAAGAAATAAAAATATTATTATTATTATTATTATTATTATTATTATTATTATTATTATCACTGATTATTAAAATTGCCAAATCAGTATGCCTAATATCTAATAGAGTGAGAGAAACATGCATCAGTGGACGCATTGAGTTTGTCCAACATGGATTATGGAAGGCTTTCATGGCTGGAATCACAAGATTGTTGTGTGTTTTCCGGGCTATATGGCCATGTTCCAGAAGCATTCTCTCCTGACTTCTCACCCACATCTATGGTAGGCATCATCAGAGGTTGTGAAGTATAGGGACTATAGGGACTATGAGCATACATGTATTACACATTTATATCATAACTTCATTCTGTGGAACTGTGGAATCTGTAGTTTGTTGGGATACTTCAATTTTTAATAACTGCAGTTCAGTTAACCACCCCGTGCTCTCTAGCAGAGAATTCTCAGTGTCACACCAAACTACAAACCACTGGATTCCTCACTATGGTGCCATAACAATTAAAGTGATGTCAAACTGTTACAATTGCTTAGTGTATACTTTCTATGTATTGTGATGCTCCAAATCCATCTCAGCTGTGACAAAGAAAACCAACATTGTAAATAAGTCCCTCTCTTCCAGAGTTGAATGCTGTCTTTATTTATCATTATCCCAGTTAATAATTACCTTTGAACAAAGTTTTTTTTTAAAAAAAAAAGAAGTTTCTAGGGAGCTTCCTTTTCTTTTTTTAAAATGATTTTTATTGATATATTTACTAAAACACTACAATTATGAGCCTAAATGTAAGAAGTTTGGCGGTAAAAGGAGATTGAAAGTATAGGGGTAGGTTGGGGGGGAGTGGAAGTCCAAGGTAAGTATCTGGGAAGGGAGAGGAGTTGGGATAAATAAAGGGAAAATAGGGGGGTCCATTTCCGGACCTAGGGTAAAAATTCCTACTAAAAGGGGGGACGGGGTAGACTTCCGATCTTCCATCTTCCGTTTGCTTCCTTTTTCATTGTTCATTTAAATTCTCTTTTTTAATTGAAATATTCTTCAAAAATTGTCCAGTCTGTTTCTTTCTTGGCTCTCCCAGTGTTTTTCTTTATTAAAATGTTAGTTTGTCCATGTTTCTTATCTCAATAATTTTTCTAGCCATATCTCCTTAGTGGGAGTGCTTTCCTCTTTCCAATATTTAGCTATTGTTATCCTAGCTGCTGTGACTAGGTAAGTAAAGATTTTATCTTTATTGTCTCTATCTTTTTTTTTTTTTTTGAATTGACGGTACTCTGGGTATTAAAAAGTCCTAGCAGGTAATATTCCGGTTTACATTTGAATTCTATTCTTAAAATTTTCTTACATTCTTCATGGATTATTTTCCAATATTTTGCTATTACCTTACAACTCCATCATATGTGGAAGTAGGCGCCTATTTGGTCTTTGTATCTCCAACATTTATTATCCACATTTTTATGCATTAAACCTAATTTTTTTTTGGGCGTCAAATACCATCTATGAAGCATCTTTAACCAATTCTCTTTGAGGTCTGTGGCAAATGTATACTTAATTTTCTTTTTCCAAATTAGGGAGCTTGCTTTTCTTTGGAAATAAAACTCTCAACACATTTCCCCAATGAGAACATTCCACGCTAATTATTTTTAATGCAAAGTTGGTGTGTATGGCATTACAGAAACTTCTCACTGACGAAGACTAACCTTCCAGCATCTCCTGAGACCAGTGTGAGTAATGCAGAGGAAGCATGTGGCCAAATTCTTAAAGACATGCAGCACTGAAGTTGTTTGACTGCGAAAACAATTTTTTCAGGCCTTAAAAATTGACAGTGTGAAATGGAAAATCCATGAGTTGCTTTATACAAAGGGAAAAATATAACAGTAATGTTAAAATTAAAACATAAATCAGCCAGGCATTAAGATACAATTGATTAAAAGGCAATAGAATATAAACGTCACTGGTAATAAATAAAAAAGAATAAAATTTTAGCAGGACTAAAACTATGTCTGATGGGTGCAGGTAAGTAGAAACGTAAAAAAGTTCAAATTAAGTGCCAGGCTGACTTCTCCAAAAAGCAGCTCCAGAACTGAGCTGCTATCACTTAGAAATCACGCTCTCTTGTAGCGAATTATTATCCCTCAAATGGGGAAAATAGCATTTCCAGGGAGATATCTACTGAAGATCTTAGCATCAGGATGGGTGCATATAGAGAAAGGTTCCCTTTTAGTGACCTGACTCTTGGCTAAGAATAGTATTTTGAATCAAATGGGAAATGGAATAAGAACCCAGGCAACTGATGTAGCATTGTGGAAATATTATCGTAATATATCCAGTCCTAATAGAAGAACAGAGCTGTCATGCTTTGACATTATTGCAGTTTCTGAGCCACATTTATATGAAGCTCCACATATATTACATTCAGTGAAGGCCAACTGTTTCCATATCATTGGAGCAGATCCATTTTCAGTTTTCATCCAAACTTTAAGTGAGCTATCAGTGGTTCTCAATGATATTTTCAAATAAATTCAGCAGCTTGAATGGTACATTAAAAATTCAGATTAAAAACTGGAGAAGATTCATGATCTACCGAAGGAGATTAAGAGCAAAAACTTTGGAGCAGACTTCTCCAGTAGTTATTTAGCTCTGAAAGTTTGTAACGTTCACTGTGCTGGATATCTTTTCTTGTAAGGTAGAGTTATCAAGTGTGAATGCTTTAAAGCAGACTTCTCCTTAAGAGCATTAGATTCCTTACTCTCTTGTAAATAGAAGTTTATAAACCCAAATGTATATGAAAGGATAATAGCTCCAATGCTGCCCTAATGCAACTGAAAAAAACATTTCTAGATGTTCATAAGTCATTCCATAGCCTACTTACAGCAGATATGTGAGATATGTCCAAAGCTCCCCCATTAAAGGGGCACAGCCACTATGGAGCACAAGATTAGGTCAGTAGGCTTGTCCGATCGATGGAAAAAATGTTTCAATTCTTGTTTCTAAAGTAGGGGGTGTCGGCTCTTCGATATAGAAATTATTTCTTAATGTTTCACCCAAAATTTTCGGATATTTCCGAAAATTCGTAATGTTTCTAAAATGTTTCTAAAATGGCGGACGCACATGCGCAATCACCAAAAAACAGGAAACTGGGGGGGGGACTTTTCTGGGGGTCTCCCGCCCTCATTTCTTGAGCTATTCTCATCAAATTTGGTACAGTGGGAGAACACATTCCACACTCTTTGCTCAACAAATTGCAGAATGTTTCCTGTCTCCTCATAACTTTTTATAATACACTATTTTTCAATATTTGAAGAAACCTGTTCCTGGTTTGAAAGTCTTATTTCCTGTTCAATTGGGTTCTTATCACTGTAAAAGTCCCTCTTCTACTTGTGTAGACTTTGGATTAGAAATGCAGCACACGCCAAGCAATGCCTTGACAGGATTGGCAACGTCCTTTGGAAACTATAAATTGCTGTGGACCCTCTATTGAATCAAATCAATGTCTGACTTTGTGATTGTAGAAATAAAACTCAGCCCAAGGCTTGGGAATAGAAATGGAGCGTGAGGGAAGCAATGCCTTGGCGGGTGCCCCATGTCCTTTGGAAACTATTTCTTCCAATACCCTTTAGGTTTGAAAACAATGTGTGTCTTTGTGATTGCTGCAATAACACTCAGCCCGGGGGCTTGGGATTACAAATGGAGCGGGAGGGAAGCAATGCACTTGCAGGAACGCAGCCGTCCTTTGGAAACTATTATTTTCAAGTTCCCCCCCTTTCAGGATTGCAAAGAAGGGCTGATGTGGCGATTGCTAAATTCCAAAAAAGAAAACAGAAAGGCAAAAGGTCTCCCACAGGAGTAGTTGGAAAGCACCCCAAGCTCAGCACTAGCAGGGATGCAGACGTCCTTTGGGAAAAAAAAGTTCCCTAAAGCCAGCCACAGCAAGGACTCTGCCCCAAGCCCCCAGCCAATTTCCCCCCAAAAAAACACAATATCGAACCAGCAACAACAGAAACACTCTACCCCCAGTTAGCCCTCTCTCCCCCAAACAAGCAAGCAGCAGCTTCCCAGCGCGCGCCAAACACCCTCTCTCCTCGGTATCCCAACCCAGAATGGCTTGGGTCGGCTGCGGTTGGGGATTTTTATAGAGATCCTCCACGTGGACACGGAGGACACTAGCCCCCACCTTTGGCAGCCACCGTGGAAGACTCTGATTGGCCAGGGAGCAGCCATGTTAGGCTGCGCTAGGCTCCCATTCATGTTAGGTTGCAGAAACAAACAAAAAAAATTTTTAAAAAATATTTTAAAAAATTTGGAAGGAAAAAAAATAACAAAAATTTAAAGAAACAATTAGAGAATGGGCCAACGATGGTTCGAATTACATTGCCAGTTGCGCCCAGGGAAAATGTTTCAATACTCGTTTCAAAAAACGAGAACAATCCGAAATAATTACGAAACGAGAAACATAACGAATATTTGGACAACCCTATAGGTCAGAGTTTGAGTTGTTCTAAGTCATTTCCAGTGTTTCTTCACTGGAAAGGGTTTGGACTTGCCTGTCATGCTGGTGCCCAAGCTCTGTTTAATTTCATAAACGCAAGGACAAAGGAATGTTTGCAGAAAGTTTTCATGGGAATTGCTTTCCAATTGTGCTTCCATTTACCCACCTATGTGTCCATGGCTCCATTTGTTTACAGCCCTGGTCAGCTGCTTTTGGATTTTAAAATATGAACACATGCTAGAGCAGTCCACATCAGTGTATAGGAACAAAGTCCCATGGTTTCCTGGACTGCAGGGATATACAGGCATGCCAATATGCACATTTTTGGCCAAAATCAGGTTTCAAGCACAACTTTTTAACACTTTTTTCAGCTGTTAATACAAATCAACACACATTTTCCTTAAACATCATTTAGCTACCCAACCCCTTTTATCCTGGTTTCTTCTGCATTTTAAGGCCTATGTAGAAGAGCCGTAACATCCATTGACTAACTAATCTAAAAGTCAAATATTTCGTTTGAAAGAAAAACATACATTCAGGATTTTAAGAATCCAAAGTATAGACAGACCTAATCTGGACATTTCAAAGTTCATCATTTCCGACTCATCCTTTATAATTGAGGTTTTATTGGTATAATTTTTTATTGTTGTATCATTGATATTTGATTGTTTTATCGGGCTAGGCCCCATGTAAGCCGCCCCGAGTCCCTTTGGGGAGATGGGGCGGGATATAAAAATAAAGTTATTATTATTATTATTATTATTATTATTATTATTATTATTATTTATAAGAAAATCTCATAAAAGCTCCCAGTAACATGCTAAGCCCAGTTGTATGACTTGCCATTTCCAGGACTAAAAAAAAAAAGCATTTAACAAAATGATGTCATACATATCTTTTATTAGATATCCCTGACAACACGCAGAAGGGAGAACGTGAGCCAGCAAGAGCCACGAGAGATCTGTTGTGTCCAGATAGGTTCTTAAAGGTCTGATACCATTTCAAACTAGGATGTAATGTTCAGACATCCAGCTGGTCTTGCTGCTGTTTTTCTTATTCAATCTTGTTATAAAACTAATGCAAACTTGGAATTGCACTATGTGACTCTGGGGGGCAGAAGACAAGTCAAGATTTGTGAGATAGATCAATAAACAGATCAAAAGGAGATGAAATTGATGGAAAGCTTAAATGTTTACACTGCTAGAAGAGAATTTTTGCTGATGCGCATTCAAGTTAACTCTGATTTATAGAAATCCTATCATAGGGTGTCTTCGGCAATATTTTTTTAGGGGAGGCTGACTATTGCCTTCCTCCGACGATAAGAAAGTGTGTCTTGCCCAAAAATCAGGGACTCAAGCCCTGGTCCCTCAGGCTCTTTCCACACTATCCCTCTATCCAAGGAACTAATCCCAGATTATCTTCTTATCCCAGATTATCTGGAAGTGGCGTCTCATATAATCCAGTTTAAAGCAGATAATCTGGGATCAGATCCTGGGATATAGGGCAGGTTAGAAGGATCCTCAGATTCTTACACCATGCTGGCTCTCAAACGTGAGAACACACAAAATGGAAAAGCAAACAGTGTTGCTGTTATTTAATCCCCAAAAGATTTGAAATGATTCCATGTTAATAGACTTCGTGGAAACCACTGGTATTTGACAGATAGCTTGCACTGATGATGCAACCTCTTTGCTCAGTGAATTGCATTATTATTTAAGATGACAGGCCAAAAGGTGAGAGAAGGTCAGGACCCTGGAAGTATTCCAGCAAGTAAGAGTTGGTGACCTCGATCCCTTAAAGCAGCAGAACAATATCCTCCTTCCAAAGGAAATGACACTCATTGCTTCTGTTTGCTGTCCCAGTGGAGAAGTCAGGGAATTAATGGAGCATGCTGGTCCTCCCTTTGCACTTGAAACTTGGTCCAGTGACTGACAAAGGAGGAGGACAGGATACAAATCGTTGCTAGCAAACAGCTCAAGTCCTATTTAGAAACACTCAACTGAATATTATTCAAATCCGCAAATAATCAAACTCAAAAAAGTTAAACCTGTAAATGTGGAAGTTTCGCTATATGATTATTTAGCTGCCATGATTTTGTCCTGTGGAACCCTGAGTTTTGTAATTTGGTGAGATACTGGAACACTATGGCTAAGATTTTGAAATGGCCCATAAATTGCCGATCCCAAGATTACATAGGACAGAAATCTGGTAGTAAAAATGAAATAATAGCAATATAATTCTGCAGTGTGAATTGGCCTCAACTTGAATCCTTAATTATTGTTCTTGGTCCTGGTTACTTTATAGGAAAGTGAGTTACCAGTGAAAACCTGACTCACTTCATTGGAATGTAAAGTCTATTTGTGTTATTTTTAGTCCAGATCCAGTAAATTGGTATTGGGTCTACTCATGAATGAGCACCTCCACACCTGCAGTTTATCATGGGAGACAAAAGTGCTTCTTAAAATTTTTTTTAAATCATGCCAGAAACGACTTGAGAACATACTGGCAAGTCGCTCCTGGTGTGAAAGAATTGGCCGTTTACAGAGATGTTGCCGGGATGTGTTAGCTGGGAGGCTTCTCTCATGTCCCTGCAAACTAGAGCTGACAGACTTGAGCTCACCCCGTTTCACACATTCGAACAGGCAACCTTCAGGTCAGCAACCCAACCTTCAGGTCAGCAGTCCAGTCAGCACAAGGGTTTAACTCATTGTGCTACTGCGACTCCTTATTCTTAATTAATTATTACATCAATTACAGACTGGTAATATAGATGATAGGGATTGGCCATCAACATTTATTTAATTTGAAAGTTGTATTAAGTTCCAAATACCATACTTGATCAAGTATTAGTTAAATAAAAATGAGAATGTACCTACACTGTATAATTAATGTAGTTTGATATCACTTTAAGTGCCACAGCTCAATGCTATGGAATCTTGGAGGTTGTAGTTTTATAAGGTCTTTAGCCTTCTCTACCAAGGAGTGCCGGGATCTTATCAAACTACACTCCTGATGCTCGTTGATGTATTTTATTGTTATTATTTTAATTACATATGCTGTCGTCATATTGTTTTATCTGTTGATTGGGCTTGATCCCCATGTGAACAGCTCTGAGTCCCCTCGGGGAGATCAAAGTGGGTTATAAATAAAGTGTTGTTGTTGTTGTTCCCGTGATTCCATAGCATTCCGCAATGACAGTTAAAGTGTTGTCAAACAGAACTTAAGAGCCCTTCCAGACAGGACCTGATCTGATCCCAAGATTTCTGCTGTAAACTGGATTATATGAGTCCATATTGCCAGATAATCTGGGATAAACAGAAAACCTGGGATCAGATCCTGGGACATAGGACCTGTCTGCAAGGTCCCTAGTTCTACAGTGTAGATTAGCTATAGATAACACACATGCATACAAAAAGAAAACCCAGTTAAAAATCATAATGTTATAAAACAATTGAATTAAAAACAGTTAAACGTCTAATACTGGAAAAAGTCCAGTATTCACTTAATCTCAGCAGCTGAGGAAATATCATTTCTAACCCAAATTTGCTTTCAAAATTATTAGAAACAATGAAAACAACCTTTCTCAGCATTATGGGTCTATATATCATCCCTCCCCAAATGTAGATCCTCCAGACGACAACCCATCTCATCCCAGGTCACTATGTCCATGCTGGTTGGGGCAGATGGGGCAGCCATCCAACACATCTGGAAGGCCCCAAGGTGGGGAAGGCTGCCCGCTGTGAACTTTTATATGTTTGACTTTTATTTGCTCTGAGATTTTCCTGGACTTTAAATAGACTAGAAAATATAGATTCGGGTACCTGGAAAGCTGCTGTTCACAAGCCAACACAAAGTCCGTAAACTTGTTTCAGTCCGCTGATTTTGATGGGCTTAAGCATCCTCAATTCTGTGCTGGATTGCAGCCACTGAACTTCAATATTTTTGATTCAAGATCAGAAAATACAGTCCTTGGCCCTGTCTCTTCTTGGCCTCTTGCTGCCCCCTACTGTCTCCAATGCTGTACTTGAGAAGTCCCTGCTGTGGAAGCATAACCTCCCCTGTACATTAATGCATCCTTCTTGCAAGAGCCAGAAATGGTTTCAGAGCTGATTTCTGCATTATCTCATTGAGAATGATTCCTATGAGTAATTCCAGTGACCGTATCCCTTTTGTGCAAATGACTAGTACTGGTGAGCACAAGAAGATGCATTCTGGATCAGAGCAAGGGTCTAGTACAGTGGTTCTCAACCTGGGCCCCCCAGATATTTTTGGCCTTCAACTCCCAGAAATCCTGGTAAACAGCTAGTAAACGGGCTGGGATGTCTCGGAGTTGTAGGCCAAAAACATCTGGGGACCCCAGGTTGAGAACCACTGGTCTGGTATCATATTCATATTACAAACTGAACACTGTCTCAACGTGTATGTTCATATACTTTGCTTTATTATTAACTCAGAATTATCTTATTCTCATTTGTATACATTACAGGTGAAACAGAGACTACACTTTTTAAAATGGATAACGTTCACAATTAATCAAGTGTTTTAATTCAGGAGGTAAATCTAGGTATTGGAAGCTATTCATCGCATCCAATTGCGTTCGAAGGCGACACAGGTCTTATTTTAAGAAGCAGGAGCAGGTCATGTACTTTCAGACTTAGTTTTTCAAGCATGTGATGGCATCCTTGGATCGTTTAAACCCCAAAGGCAGCCTCTGCTGGTACCTGCTCTGGGATTTCCATTAATTAAAAATAAATTAGGTGGGTAAAAGTTTTCCCCTGACATTAAGTCTAGTTGTGTCCAACTCTGGGAGTTGATGCTCATCTCCATTTCTAAGCCCAAAAGCCGGCATTGTCCATAGATGCCTCCAAGGTCATGTGGCCAGCATGACTGCATAAAACGTTGTTATCTTCCCACCGGAGCGATACCTATTGATCTACTCACATTTGCATGTTTTCAAACTGCTAGGTTGGCAGAAACTGGGGCTAACTGCGGGAGCACCAATGGAGGCTCCTAAAATAAATTACTTTTGCTTTATTATGGGTCTACCTGCATTGCTGATTTCTCACAATGTCCCATCATCATATAACTCCAGGCCATTATGGGAATATAAAATGCAACAGAGAAATTGCAAGACCAAAATGCACAGGATGTGTTTCCAAGCTACTGAACTGATTTGGTATAGGTTGTTTAAAGTTCAGACTAAAATCCAAAACAGCAGTCTCATTGCTCACTGATATCCAAGAGGAAAAGAAATGCATTATTTTATACAAACTGAATTGGGGGTCATAAAAATCAGTTACGGGAACCTATTTAAAAGGGTTTAACATTCGAAGGGGAAGCTAGCATGATTGTATCTGAATATTAGAGACCACATTTCAATTCCCCACTTGGCTATGAAACCCACTGGGTAACTTTTGGGCATGTTGGACTCTTTCAGTCTCAGTGGAAACACTCCCAAACCTCTTCAGAACAAATCTCACCAAGAAAATTCTGTGATAGGGTCACCATAGGTCACAAATGATCTGAAAGCACACAATGACAACAGTAACATTTGAAGTAATATTGTTGGCTTGACTGAACTTGCCCTGTGGATATAAGCTTTTGTTTCATAAACCAGCAACTGAATTGCTTTTGTGTTGATCGAAATCTAAAACTGAAATTTGATTGATGCTATAAAGATTAAATACTACCAACAAAACCTAAACCAAGAACTCAAGATGTTGTTATATAGCTAAACAACAGTGGTGGTAATAAACCGTAATGGATTTCTGGAGGTGAAACATAAATCTGATAGACTATTGGCAGGAAAAAGCTTTCTCCCACTTTCTCCAGTTTTGAATGGGCCACAGGCATCCAAATTGGGACCTTTTAACCTCACCCACAAAAGCTCCTTTTATATTCCTTACAGATTAATGCTACACAGAAAACAGGAAAGTTAACCCATTGACCTTCACTAGCTGTTTCAGTTCTGTCGTCATCCAGAATGGTTGGGTACAATTCCCATCATCCCTAGCCTGCTTTTGATTTCCATTTAATATTCCCCTGCATTGACTTCTCCTTCAGGTTGCTATAAAGGTAAATATCAAATTGTACTCAGACCTATTGTGAAGCTCAAATCTCATACTCAACTGTATGTAGAAGGCTTGTGCTGCATTGATATTCATGCATTCATTTTCTGGAGAAAGTGAAAAATAGTGCTGAACTCACAAAAAAAATAAAGGGAGCTTCCAAACAGTATGAATATTCAGATTAAATAAGTGGTTTTAAAAATCATGGAACCTGATAGCAAGTCCAGACACAGACTTTTCAGTCCCAGGAAATAGTTCCCTGCCATCATGACACCTTCCTTTACAAATCTGCAAGATGGATGGGGACATCCCACGGAAGATTATTTTTTTAAAATCACTCCAAAATGCGCTGAATTGTATATGTGCACATATCTCAATAGACACACAAGCAGATTTCTTGTTCTCTCTCCTCACCCATCTATAAATTAAACCTCTGTTTAATATCATAAAAGGGCTGTGGTGGCGCAGCAGATTAAACTGCTAAGCTGCTGAACTTGTTGGCCGGGAGGTCAGCGGTTCAAATCCGCAGGACAGGGTGAGCTCCCACTGTTAGCCTCAGCTTCTGCCAACCTAGCAGTACAAAAACATGCAGATGTGAGTAGATCAATAGGTACCGCTTTGGCAGGAAGGTAATGGCACTCCATGCAGTCATGCCAGCCACATGACTTAGGAGGAATCTACAGACAACGCCGGCTCTTCGGCTAAGAAATAGAGATAAGCACCAACCCCCAGAGTCGGACTCGACTAGACTTAATGTCAAGGGTAAACCTTTACCTTTACCTTAATATCATAAATGTGAGAACAAATGAATGGTTGCAGAAGGCTCTAATTGTAACTGCTTTCCAACTGTGCTTCCGTTTAACCACCTGTGTGTTCATAGCTCCATTTTTTGGCAATCCCGAGTAGCTGTTCTGGGGTTTGGAAACATGCACATGCATTGGAGCAGTCCACGCCAGTGCATAGGAAAGAAGTTACATATTTTCCATGACTGCAGGGATATACAGTGATGCGAGTATGCACATTTTTTGGTCAGAATCGGGTTTAAAGCACACCTTTTAAAAACATGCTTTTCAGCTGTTAACCGATTCAGCCTGCACTTTCGTGAAATGTCATTTAGCCACACACCCTTGTATCCCAGTTTCTTCCAGGTTTTAGTGCATGTGTAGAAGGGCCCATAGTTTGCCCTCCATACTTGTGAATTTGACTTCTAATGATTTGTTTACTTGTGACTTTGATTAAAATGTTATCTCTAAACCTCTCTCAATTCTCCAATGCAACTCTCCAGTCAACTTCCACCATAACTTCCACTGGAAGTTGATCATGCTGGACAAATTGAAGGTTCCTAGAAACATGTTCTCTCAAATAACAGAAACAGATTTTTTTATTTGTGGTTTGGTTGTTTTTTACTTTCATGGATGTTCTATGACCATAACCCCAGTGAATGTGGAAGGCTGACTATAATTAGTATTCACAAGCAGTAAGTGAATATCATCCAGTCCCACACCACCACCACTTCTGCAAACATAGAAAATAGAAAGACAACTACAGCATACAAAATGGAAAAGAAACTCAACTGAATAACTGCAACAGGAAGCAGGAAGGTATGGCTAAAACAAACAAGCAGGAAACAATACAAACTCATGCTATATCTTAAGTCCTAAACCCCTTCTAGACTGCCATATAAAGTCCAGATTATCACTTTGAACTGGATTATATGACAGTGTAGATTCATATAATCCATTTCAAAGCAGATAATGTGTATTATCTGCTTTGATAATCTTGATTATATGGCAGCGTAGAAGGGCCCTTAAAGAAACATGAAATCTAACACTTCCAGAGTACAGATGCTAAATTCGTTACAGCCAGCAAACTCCACACTTTGAAATGTTAACTATTAAAAAACTAAAGTATTTATCACACAAAATAAGAACTGCCAGAAAAAATAGCAACAGTTCCCATATTGGCTGCTACTGTTTGTACTTGTGTATGTTGCAGGATGGGATAGCAATTGCAGCAATAGTAGAAGCTCAAGTTTCTCTATTGATTTATTTTGGTATTTCTCACTTCTGTCCGGAGAGGCTGTGGTGGGAAAGGTTTAGTAAAGGCAGACATTCAGGCTGTATCATACTTTGACCCCTCTTTCTGTCTCCCTCAGTGACTCTGTGAGTGGCCTTCCTACCTGATGGTTAGAGTTACAGAAATAATCCTTTCTCATAGCTCGACATTTTAAATAGTTTCAGACCAACTGCATGTAAATACCCATGAGACCTTAAAGACAATAAAAACCTAGTTAGAAAACCTTGCTTTGTGTTAAAAAAATCCCTCACCCCTTGGCAGTTATCATAGGTCCTTGGTATGTACTATGGTTTGGTATCCAGCCCCCTGTGGATACCAAAATCTGTGGGTGCTCATGTCCCATTGTATACAGAGGTGTAGTAAAATGGTATTCCTGATATCAAATGGCAAGACCAAACTTTAAAAAAATATATTGGCAGGCTGTGAATGATTGAATCCATGAATACAGCGGGCCAACTGTACTTCATCACTTCCTTGAGACTCTGCACCAGTCATAGCTCATTTGCCTCATGGGGCAGATTCTTGATACCATTCATTAAAGTTGTGCATAGAATTCATTTCTCATGTTTAATTCATTGTTTTGTGTCTTATGTTTCTTCGGGAACACGAATAGAAATGGAATCACCATGACATGAAACCAAGAAGATTTCTGCTATGGAAATCAGCATGACATGAAACCAAGAAGGAGTGAGTCCCGGCTCCTGGCCTGTTTTTCGGCATCACAGAGTAAGAGGCGCTCAGCTGCAGGCCCTGGCAGGCAAGGGTGCCCCTACATGCCACACACACTCTGTCTTTTCAAGAAGAATGCATGTGTGGCATGCAGGCAGGCCCAGAGTTCCCCAGGCCTGCCAGGGCCTATAGCCAAGCACCTATTACTTTAGAGTAAGAGGTGCTCGGCTGCAGGCCCTGGCAGGCATGGACGCTCTGGGCCTGCCTGCACACCACACATACACACTCTTTCCAAGGAAAGTGTGTATGTGGCATGTAGGAGCTCCCGTGCCTGTTAGGGCCTGCAGCCAACCTCACGCCTCTTACTCTAGAGTAAGAGGCATGAGGCTGCAGACCCTGGCAAGTGTGGGCACTCTAGGCCTCACTGCATGGCACACACACGCACACACTCTTTTTGAGGAGAGTGCATGTGTGGTGTGCAGGAGCACCTGCACCTGCCAGGGCCTGCAACCAGCCAAGCACCTCTTACTCTAGAGTAGAAACAGCAAGTAAGAAGAAGCCTGCTTAAAGCGTGCACCAGGAAAGGGAGCCTGAGTGGGAAGCCCCACCTCCAATGGGCAGATAGAAAATTTACCTTTTAGCACAGGACGACAAAAACAGATATCTGCCCTCCCGATTTTGGGAAGCTCTCAAAAAACAGATCGCGGCCCCCACCAAAAGCCAGGACACAAAACAGGTCAGGGTTTACCCTGAATGCACAACCTTACCATTCATTACCCCTTTCCCTTCTAAAAGCTTCCACCTGGTTTTGGTTTTGTTGTTCGGTCTACTCACCTTATCCCAACCTAGCATCCATGCAATGTGTTGGACTACAATTCACATCATCCTCATTAGGGAGCCAGACTGGAAGAGGCTGGCATATTCCATTTTGCTAAATCTTTTAATCTATGTGTGTTTTTTTCATCATCTTCTTTCTTCCAGAGTAAATGGAAGCTGCTGTGAAAGCAGTGTTTGTTTTGGGAAAAGAAGAAAGGGCAAAATTCAAAGAGACACAAATGAAGACAACATAATATTCCAGAAGAGTCATTTGAAACAAAGGCTCTGAGTTACCAAGGTTCTTTTTATCCTGCGAATATAAACAGCAGGAGACCGTAGCTTGGAAAGCTGAGACTATAAAATAAATACAGTTTCCTGTTTTCCTCTCAAACACCATTTCCCTGAGCTGGGCGCCTTAAGGACCCTTTCTGGCCCAAATGCCAAGAGTTAAAAAACTTCTTGTATTGCATATCCAATTTTATGTTTTTTCTACACATTTTGCTGTTTGGACCTCGGTTTTTATTTCAGTCACCTCATTGTGGAACCAAATTAATGAAACTGGATCATTTCCCTTATTTTCCCCCTTCTCTATCTGCCTGCTGTTCTGCTTCACACTAGTCCAACAAAACCTGAGACATACGCAAATCTCAGGAATAGAATACCTTAGTAGGGAACAGTTATATTTTTTCTGTATTACAAATCAAAACCATTCACCCCTGTGTAAAATCATAACTAACGCCTTGTCTTCTTCCCTTATATTTATTAGCTGGCCGATTTTGCCAACAAGAAAGTGAGGCTACTTTTAAATGACACACTGCACACTTATAGCACACCCTCCAATATATCACACATGAAAGGCAGGACATGTGTGGCCAAGCAACCTGAGTGTAATCAAAATGGCAAAAGCCATCAATGACGGAAATACTTAAGCTAAGAAAAGCTGCAGCAGCTGTCTTTTGCTTGAGCCTAATGGAAAGGACACAATTCCACCCCTTCTATCCTGTGCCACTGGCTGAGTTGTGTACAAACTACTTTTTCACTTTGATCTCAGCATGGAGCAAGAAAAGTGAGGCTGGATCTACACTGCCCTCTATCCCAGGAGCCACAGTGGTGCAATGGGTTAAACCCCTGTGCTGGCTGAACTGCTGACCTGAAAGTTGGGTTGCTGGCCTGAAGGTTGATGGTTCGAATCCACGGGATGGGGTGAGCTCCCATCTGTCAGCTCTAGCTTGCAGGGACATGAGAGAAGCCTCCCAGCAGGATGGTAACACATCCAGGCATCCCCTGGGCAACATCTCTGTAGATGGTCAATTCTCTCACAGCAGAAGTGACTTGCAGTATGTTCTCAAGTCACTTCTGACATGATTTTTAAAACATCCCAGAATCTGATCTCAGATTATCTGCTTTGAATTGGATTATATGTCAGATGGTCTGGGATAAGCAGATAATCTGGGATTAGATCCTGGGATACAGGGTAGTGTAGATCCATCCTAAGTCAAGCATGAAAGAGGGTAAAGTAAAGGTTTTCCCTGACATTAAGTCTAGTTGTGTCCAACTCTGGGGGTTGGTGCTTATCTCCATTTCTAGGCCAAAGAGCCGACGTTGTTTGTAGACTCCTCCTAGGTCATGAGGTTGGTATGACTGCATTGAGCACCATTACATTCCCGCTGAAGTGTTACCTATTTATCTACTCATATTTGCATGTTTTCGAACCACTAGGTTGGCAGAATCTGGGGCTAACAGCAGGAGTTCAACCCGCTTCCCGGATTTGAACCAGCAACCTTTCAGTCAGCAAGTTCAGCAACTCAGTGGTTTAATCTGCTGCGTCACCAGGGGCTGGTTATGAAAGAGGGAGGAGGATAGAAAAATGAGCAGGAAAAGTGCAGTGACAGAAGATTGATCTGGACTATTCCTGCTAAATCAGGACAGCCAGATGGCATGTTTTACTAGTACCAAGCAAGTCAGCCCTGCACATTTGCAGGATTGATTTTTGTGCATCTGATTAATATGGTCTCCCTAACTACATCCTCCAGTGCAACTCTATGATCATGAGTGGGAAAAATTTAAGAAAATCCATTCTCTAGGATGAAGCCACAACAATTAAACTGGGATTGCTCTACTATTGAGCAGTGTGGACACCCCTTTTTAGCACCTCAGTATATTTTATTATAGTACAAAGCAGTGACATAGATTCATTGTATCTCCAAAAATGTTTAAACATTTCTTTTGTACACCTCAAGTTATTCCACACCTTATTTTAAGTCCAAATACAGCCTTCTTCCTTAATCATGTGTCCTCCAGATGTGTTTGACACTTCCCCAACTTTTATTGGTTATGCTAGATGTTCACAACCAGATGTGTTCAATAGATATGTTGGACTACAGCTCCTGGAATCCCTCAGTCAGCATTGTTCCTAACTCTCCTTGTAAAAAGTTAGAGAGCATTTCTGATTTTCAGCAGTTTTGTCACACACCATTATTTTCAGCAATCTGTATTCACATTCATTCCCGTTTTCCACATTTTTCTTTCCTCAAGCAACTCCATCAAGAAGATGCCATGATGCCTTTTGGCTTCTAGGTTGAGGAGCCCTCCATCTGAAAATGCTGTTATTTTCTTTTTCCATAACCTCACATCTCCTAGCTAAGTATCTTCTGCTTCCCATCTCTCTGTAGTAGTAGAAATTTGGGGACTGAAAGGAAAAATCAATTGGGGAGAGAAGTCTTAGGATCTCATCAGACAGGTGGGGGAAAGCAAGGGAAAGTGAAGGGAAATGTCTTATGCCATTCCCTTCCATCTTCATGGATGGCCAGTCATCCCACAGGCTTACCGAATCGTTCTCCATCTTCTCCCCATTCTGCAATTTGGAGTCAGGTAATACTTGACTCCTGAGGATGGTCTTCCATCTCTGTTTCCATATGCTTAGGAAACAGAACACCATGGAGTCCCATCCAAAGTGCCCTTATGTTGACTGATGGCCTCCATGGGACTTTTCTTTTTCCTAAGTGCATGGAAATGTAGCCTGAAGACCATCTGATGAGTTCCCTAGACAGGTCATGACCACATTTTGCTACAGCTACATTCTCCGCCACCACTGCTCTGTCCTAAGATTGACCCCAGAAAGCATTCACTCCCAACCTGACGCCCAACATGGTGGTCGGGACATGTATAAAGAATTTTATGTGAGAGATTATATGCCCTTACATAAAGACATAACTAAAACATAACGATAAATATTTGTCTAAATGCTTGTTCTGAAGACACTTTTATCAACTTGCTTGAAGAACGGTGCTCATAAAAATTCAGTAATCTTCCAGGGTCTGCTTTTGGTTTTTATAATGAGAAACTAAAATCATCTCTTGATTTTAATAGCCTATAAAAGAAGTACATTTTCTTTGCTTAAAAACTTCTCACTACTTAGCGGTACCTCTGTTTTATAAGTAAAAAATTCCAGGCAGAAATGTATTGATTGCTTTCTGTTGAATTGCTTTACTCGGAAGTGGTATAAAGCCATAAACTTGAAGTGCAAATCAGATATAAAACCTGAATGTGATATAGGATTTCTGCTCAAATGATGTTTCCCAGACTGGTTTTCCTCCAGCTATTATCTCAGCAAAACAATCCCACCATGCTTAGCCATGCGGCATTAGTTTTCTGTCTCAAATGTTTTCTCATTCTAGTGTTACCCATGCAAATCAAAAAGATTTTAAAAAAATATTATTTCTTTATTTATTTATTTACAGCATTTATATTCCGCCCTTCTCACCCCGAAGAGGACTCAGGGCGGATCACATTACACATATAGGCAAACATTCAATGCCTTTTAACATAGAACAAAGACAAACAAATGTAGGCTCCGAGCCGGGCCTCGAATTCATGACCTCCTGGTCAGAGTGATTCATTGCAGTGATTGATTGCAGCTGCTCTCCAGCCTGCGCCACAGCCCGAGCCAAATGTTACTTGCACAAGAGCAGACAGGAGCATAATTTTCTCAGCTATATCATTGCAATTTATTTATCGTGTCAGAAGCGAACTGAGGGTACAAGTTGTAATATATTTGAAAACACAAACAAAGTTTTAAAAAATTGGCATTATACTAAATGTCCTTTGACTAGTAGCTGTCCACTTGGAGTGCCTCTGGTGCTGCTATAAGAAGGTCCTCCATTGTATGGCAGGGCTTAGACTGCATTGTAATAGGTGGTCTGTGGTTTGATCTTCTCCTTTATTATATGCCAAAAACATTTGTTGCCTGGGAAAAAGCCAAGATATTGCATTATACTCATGGCATTCAGTGTGCAAAAGTGGCAGTTGAACTTGAGTGTGGGCAATGGAATGGCAGTCTCTATCATATAAATAGGCAGCAGGTTAGTTCTCAACCTGTAGGTTCTCAGATGTTTTGGCCTTCAACTCCCAGAAATCCTAACAGCTGGTAAACTGGCTGGGATTTCTGGGAGTTGTAGGCAAAAACACCTGGGAACCCACAGGTTGAGAACCACTGGTTTAGGACAAGCTGTGTGGCAGAAACACAACCTTGTCTTCCAAGAAAAGGGAAAATCTGAATTTTAACTGAATTTTTTGTAGTGCTGTTTGTGTTTAATTCTGTTTTAATTTTTGTATATTTGCATATTTTAAATTATGTGCTAATGCTTTTAAAAATCAAACCACTTTGGGTCCCCTGTGGGGAGATAAAGCGGAGTATAAATATAATAAATATAATAAATATAATAAATATAATAAATATAATAATAATAATAATAATAATAATAATAATAATAATAATAATAATAATAATAAAATATCCAGTCACTGACCAACGCAGTCAGAATCTTCAGCACTGACATTAGTATGGGGTTCGGCCTAGACGAATACACCACAGTGGCATTAAGGAAAGTGGCCCAATGGGCAAACCATAAAGTGCAATCAGCCTGAAGCCTATAAATATCTGGGCATGCTACAGCAAGACAATATCAAGTATGGGCATGTGAAAAATGTGGTCAGCAAAGAATATGTCCAAAGGGTCAGAAAAAAATTGAAGAACAAATTAAATGGCGTAAATACGATCAAGGCTATCAACACGTGGGCCATCCCCATCATCAGATACTCTGTTGGAATTGTGAACTGGACACAAGCAAAGCTGGATGATCTGGACAGAAAAACAAAGAAACTGATGACAATGCACTACTCATTACACCAGCGTAGTGATGTCAACAGACTTTACCTGCCCAGAAAATCAGGAGGCAGGAGGCTTCTGCAAGTGAAACAAATGGTAGAAGAAGAGAAACATGCACTGGCAGATTAACGTGAAAGACAAAAAAAAAAAAACATTAATGGGAGTCAATAGTAGAAAACTGCTTAAAGTGCAAAAGACAAAGAGTGAGTATCATAAAAATACAATGCAGAGCAGAAGAGAAAACTGGCAAAAGAAGGCTCTCCCTGGACAGTTCCTGGGAAATTTTTAGAGCAAAATTGACAAGGAAAAAACATGGATGTGGCTCACAAATGAAACTTTGAAAAAGGAGACTGAGGGCCTGATTCTTGAAGCCCAAGAACAAGCAATTAGAACCAATGCCATCAAAGCCAAAATTGAAAAGTCAACAACAGATCCCAAGTGTAGACTCTACAAGGAAGCACACAAAATGATGGATCACATATTCAGCTGCTGCAGAAAGTTAGAGTAGGTAATATCATATGTTACACTATGTCTTGGGGAAAAACTCAGTCTTTTGTTTTTTATGAATGCTCTCATGAGAAAATGTATAAGGATGTGGGTGAACTACAATTCCCAAAAATCATGAGTCAATCTGTGATAAGAAGATAATCTGGGATCAGATCCTGGGATATAGGGCAATGTAGATTCAGCCTGATTCCTCTTCCACACTGCTCCTATATCCCAGGGTCTGATCCCAGATTATCTGCTTTGAACTGGATTATATGAGTCCACACTGCCAGGTAATCTGGGATAAAAAGATAATCTGGGATCAGATCCTGGGATATAGGGCAGTGTAGTTCCAGCCTGAGACCCCTTCCACACTGTCCCTATATCCCAGGATCTTATTCCAGAGTATTTTCTTATTCCAGATTATATGGCAGTGGAGACTCATATAATCCAGTTTAAATCAGATCATCTGGAATCAGATCCTGGGACATAAGGCAGCGTAGAAGGGGCCTGATTTCTGTTATTAATTCCAATGGGTTTAACATGGGGGGAAAACAAATCTCAATTAAGGTATCAGTTTTTAAGTGTGTATATCTTTTTGGGACACCCTGTTTAGAACAAGTTCAGAAAGTGGGGCTCTTAATACAGGAGGATTAAAGGCATAATAATCTATCCACACTGACATTTCTATGCATTTTCAAACCAGTATTATAAGGGGGGAAATCCTGGAACAAATTGGAAGCCTGGAAGGGGAGGGAATTGCACCAATCGCAGAGCCTTGATCCCTGTTTAAGAAGGTTGCTGGAGTTCTCAGAAGTTTGTAGTAAGCTGCATGTAAAGGATCAGATTAGATTGGAAGGAGGGAAGGGGACCTGATCTCTCCTCCATGTAATCGGGATAGAGGGGTCCCAATTCTCTGCTTTCTCAAAATGTTAATTGTTCCCCTCCCATTAGTGCTTCTTTGTATTGCCTCTTGTTTTCCAAAGTTTTAATTTGTATTTATTTTACTCTTGGTAACTGAGGGTTGATATATACATCCAGGGGCGGCTGAACCTATACGCGAACTACGGAAATGCGGAAGATGCCAATCCCCTGGCGGTGCTATTGAGGTGCCCAGAGAGAGAGAGAGAGAGAGAGAGAGAGAGAGAGGAGGGAGGGAGATGGGCAAACAAAAGTTCTAGGAAATAGCAATGCACCACGGGTTTCCCTAAGCCAGGTAATTTTGCTTACACTTGAAAATTGCCTAGGGCCAGCCCTGTATACATCGTATGACCTGATTGGTTTTGGAGAGGGGCACCAAAATACTGTTTGCTTACACTTGAAAATTACCTAGGGGCCGGCCCTGATCACAGTCCTAGGCACTTGGGAAGTGTCCAATGTTTAATTGAATACAAAAGCCAGCATAGTGATCTTGTTTGCTGTGTACTAATCTTGTTGTGTATCAAGTGATGGTGATGATGATGATGATGATGATGATGATGATGATGTCTGGAGGGATCTCAAGAAAAATGACTGGGGTGTTGCCATGGCTGATCCCATGCATCTGCTGCTTGAGGTATCCACCTCACTTTACCTAAATATAGGGCTGAACTTGCATGTTACCAGAGTAATGGGAAAACACACTTCTGATCACCATGGCCTCTTCCACATTGTTGAGTAAAATCCCACATTATCTGCCTTGAACTGGAATATATGGCAGTGTGGACTCAGATAACCCAGTTCCAAGCAGATCTTGTGGGATTTTCTGCCTTGATATTCTGGGATATAGGGCTGTGTGGAAGGGCCCCATGCTAAATCTTGTAACGCTGCAATTGATATGCATTGCAATGGCAATTATTACCAGCTGAGCCACACCAAAAAAAGCCATGGCGTCTGTATAATCCCAATAAAATCTACAAAAGACAATGCTCTATAAAACATATGGAACCATATAACATCAAGTGTTGAATTCAACACCTCTCATAATGAGCCAAGTACTTCCATTTTATTGGAAGAGTCGTATAAGCCTCTAGGAACCAGAATATAGCAGTCTGTGATTCTAAGAAGATTTATTTGAATGTTGCAAGTTCCAGTGAAATCAACAGGATATAGTTGATATGGGATGCCAACAGACTCAAATGTAAACCTGCCTGCTCAAAGCTGGATAAGGCTTCATGTTTCCTGAATATGAGAAGACATTTGCAAGAGACATTCACAAGATATTTGTATATCCTGTTTTATGGGAAGCATATGACCAAGCAGTGCCTCATTTGAAGGATGACAGATCACTCATTTCTTTTGAAGCATGTTAGGTGTCTCCTCCAAATAATGCAGGGCATCTCTCTTGAGAATGTGGCTAAAAGAAAGGGTTGCCATGCAGAATAAATTAGCCAAGTCCTGCCACAGGGTTATGTCCTGTACGCAATGATGGATTGTTGTTTGGTCAGACAGGCATAATACATGCCAGAGGTTTCCTAAAGTCATTTAGAATTTTGTATTGAATGAAGAAACAAAACACAGAAGACACAAATATCAAAGCAAGGAGGCTGTGAAATTGGTTTTAGACTGGGATTTTCACATCTAGAGCATGTTCGGCAGTAACACATTTTAATCCAGCTTCAACTTGAGGTTTAGCTGCCCATCTATTTTAATATTAACAAGGCTCTTTATTTAGAAACCAGTTTAAACAATGTTCCCAGAGGTAAGGTTTTCAAGATACTGAAGGTGGTATTGAACGATTACTACATAATAAGTGGTGAGTGGAGGAGTGCCTTAAGGCTACTTGTCAACTTGAATTTCATAGGGTTTTTATTAGCAAAGGGATACTTAGAAGGAGTTTTACCAGTGTGCCTTTCTCTGACATATAGTCTTCAGCAACTTGTATTCATTGGTGGTCTCCCATCCAAGTACTAACTCCAGCTGACACTGCTTAACCTCCAAAATCAGATGTGATTTCATTGTCCTGTTTTTGTCTTTCAAGAACAGCCTTAAAACAATGTGGTAAGTAAATTAAAACTGCTTTACTTCAGCAAAACATAAAGAATAGCACACTCAGTGGTATAATGCAAAAGAAAGCAAAGAAGTCTTAGGGCAAACAGAGTTCTTAAGTCTCTGATAAATTCACAAACCAAGTAGCGGTCTTACTTCAGACAAAGAAACAGCAATAAATCCTTAGGAGCAGTTTCCCAGATGCAGACTCAAAGCAGGCACAAGGGGAGCAAAGGCTTAGGCATTTGAGTCAGTTTGTTACCAGCCAAAGCTAACTGCACCTGCTTCTGATTTATAGCCCTGAGTTCCCCCATAGCTGCTAGGGCAGTTCCCAATTACTCAGCTGCATTTCTGGCAGCTATTCTAGCTGAACGACATCTCTGTTCTGTTTCCTTACCCCTTTCCTGAAATGTGGGTACTTGCAAAATCTCCTCCTCAGATTCAATTCCTCCCAAATCCCTCCAGTATTTTCTGCTGGTCATGGAGGGTTCTATGTGGGAAGTTTGGCTCAATTCTATCATTGGTGGGGTTCAAGGGGCTCTTTGATTGTAGGTGAACTATAAATCCCAGCAGCTACAACTGCTAAATGTCAAGGTCTATTTTCCCCAAACTCCACCAGTGTTCAGATTTGGGCATATTGAGTATCTGTACCAAGTGTGGTTCAGATCCATCATTGTTTGGGTCCACAGCGCTCTCTGGGTGTAGATAAACTACAACTCCCAACTTCAAAGTCAATGCACACCAAACCCTTCTAGTATTTTCTGTTGGTCATGAGAGTTCTGTGTGCCAAGTTTGGCTCAATTCCATCATTGGTGGAGTTCAGAATGCTCTTTGATTGTAGGTTTATTATAAATCCCATCAGCTACAACTCCTAAATGACAAAATCAATCCCAACCTCTCCAGTATTCACATTTGGGCGTATTGAGTATTTGTGCCAAATTTGGTCCAGTGAATGAAGAAAATGTATCCTGCATATCAGATATTTACATTACAATTCACAGCAGTAGCAAAATTACAGTTATGAAGTAGCAACAAAAATAATTGTATGGTTAGGGGTCACCACTACATAGGGAACTGAATTAAGGGTTTAGGAAGGTTGAGAACCACTGGACTAGATGATGAAACTATTTTGATTAATTTAGAATGAATTTTCTAGTTAGAAATAACCACTGGGGATACAATACAAAGAAAGCAATACCTTCTGTCAGAAATCACTATGAAAGTGAAGGCTGGTATGACTGTCAAAGACAGAACGCCACCAGATAAGATTCAACACAGTTTATTAAGGATACAGAACCAAAAACGCCCGTAAAAAACAAAGGGCTAGGCAAACACTCGCCTACAATATGAAAAGACACAAAAAAAACGGTTCAAAAGATTAACCGGATTGAACAGGAGTTTAATCCGGGTTAAACCAAAAATGCTTACTTCAGCCTGGCACTTTAAAGAAACAAAAGCTGGTAAACAAAGATTCAATGAAACGTAAATAACTGGCAGCAGATTCCTCTCTGCTACTCAACAGCTGTGGTTGAATAACTAAGTTGTTACTCCTCCGTGCAGCAAGCGAACTCCGGGTCCAAACACATCAATCAGGGCAGCAGCGGTCAGCGGGGTCCCAATCCGGTCCAAGGTCGAAAGCCAGGTACAGATGTCTTTAGTTCACCAGTTCCACCGATAGCCACAGAAAGGGTAGTCCGAGGTCGTAGTCAGTCAGTCAGTCCAGCGTCAATCCAGAGTAGGCAATTAATGTCCATCAAAAAGACGACGGAGGTCCAAGGTCTTCAGCAAACGAATCACACCCGTCTTCAGGAAATTCCCAACAAGAGCCCAAGCGTTCGTCCAGATTACCTTGCCCAACGCAATTAGCCCTGGATTCTAAACCCCATTTTATGCCAGTTTACAACTCCTCATCGCTGTCAGCTGTTACCCTAATTCCAGGTGCCTCATCATCATCCTCCTCATCAGAGCTAAAACATCTTTGACTACGCCCCACAGCATCCCCAGCTGTGGATCCCGTTCCATCCCTCCAGCTCGTCCACGGGTCTAATCCTGAAATCCCCCAGTCGCCTCCCACACTATTATTGCCGGTGGCACCCAAATCCTCCCTCACACGAGTCCATTCCATGTCATCCTCCTCTGAGCTAACCATCTCTTCCTCCATTCCCTCGGTAAAACCCTCAAAGGAGTCTTCGTCAGTTAGTTCTGCAAATAAGTCCCGCAGCCATTTCCTTTCTCGCTCCTCAAGAGAGTCTGACTCCCGAGGAGTCTTACGACCACGTCTCCCAGTATCGGAGCCATAAGGCTCAACCATAACAATGACTTTAGGGACAGTGCTGTATTGCTGTGCCATAAATGTGTCTTGATGATCTTTGGCCACAGTTCTATAATAATTACTTTTTAATCCATCATCTGTCCTGGAAACAAAATAAAAACAGCAGATTTGTATCTTGCCTTTGATATTTCCCTTAGATGCTCAAGATTCATTCCTGCAGAGAGATATTGCAATATAGTTTGATCTCAGTAGGAGTGAAAATTGGCTGTACAGCTATATGGATGGTGATGAGGAGACACTATGCCAGTCATTTCAGTCAACTGGATATTTTTAACTCCTTAGATACTGAGTGTATCTCCATTCGAATAAAGCAGGTGTTCCTTCTCACCCAACGAGATAACACACAACACCTGCTGAAACTCCTCTTTTTTTACACAACCATTAAAGGCACAGGAGCCCTCTCCCATTTTCATTTTGGCAAACCTGCAATTCTAAGATAGATTACATTACAGATATGCCCTCCCCCAGTGATGCCAAATTGAGTAACTGTCCTGTAGAGAAGGCAGTATTTTAAAAACAAACCTGTGCCAGACAACATTGGGGGATGAAATGGGTATTTAAAATATACACAAGCTGTTTATAACCTTAACTTTCTTGGTTGATAATTGTGCTCTCTATTTATTAACTAGCTTGGGTTGTTCAGGTTATTTGAAAAAGTCAGTTTTTTAATTGTACAAAAGGTTGTAGGTGCCATGTTAATCCTAAAAAACTCCATCAGTACTTAAAGTTTGTTATGTTGGGCAAGTTTGTCTAGATGCATCATCGGTGGGGTTCAGTATGCTTTCTGGCTGTACAGTAAACAACAACCCCTACTATGGTGAGTCAGCCCCCTCAAACCCCTCCAGTAGGTTGAATAAGTCATGGGAGTTCTGTGTGCCAAGTCTGGTCCAAGTTATAATTGGTGGTGGTCACCGTTTCTCTGGTAGTAGGTGACTACAACTTCCAGAAAGTACGGTCAATTTCCCTCAAACCCCTCCAGTAATCAAATTTCGGCATATCAGATGTGTGTGCCAAGTTTGGTCCAGATTCATCGGTGTTTGGGTCCACAGTGCTCTCTGGATGTAGGTGAACTACAACTCCCCCAAAACAAGGGGAATTTTCCCAAAGATCTCCAGTATTTTTTGCTGGTCATGCAGGCACTGTGTGGCAGGTTAGTTTCAGGGCCTTCTTTGGTGCAGTTCAGAGTGCTCATTGATTGCAAGTGAACTGTAAATCCCAGTACCTACAACTCCAAAATGTCCAGGGCAATTCCCCACAAAACCCAACAGTAATCAAATTTGAGCGTATCGGGTATGCATGCAAATTTTGGTCCAGATTCATCATTGTTTGGGTTCATAATGTGCTCTGAATGTAAGTAAGCTACAACTCCTATAAATCTGTCCAAAGACTTCCAGTTTTTTTTTTTCTTTGTCATGGGGGCTCTGTATGCCCAGTTAGTTCTAGGTCCATCATTGGTGGAGTTCAGGGTGCTCTTAGGTTGCAGGTGGACTATACATCCCGGTCTGTATATCTCCTATAAATCAGGGTGAATTCTCCCCAAACCTCTCTAGAATGTTCAGTTGCTGATCAATTCCTCTGTTTGCTGTGTGCCATAGAAATGAATAGGAAAGGGTTATGGAAGAGGCAGTGAGTGGGTTCATGCAAATTCCACACCAATGGAGAGAATCAGAAACACTGGGATGCCTGTGGTGGAGGAAAAACAGAAAATCTAGGATAAAATTGTCCCCGTATGAAAGCCTTCACTTGGATGGTGGGAAGTATGATGTTTGTGGAGGACATTGGCAGGGTTTTTGGACATGTTCATGCTGTTCACTATAACCTGCAACATCATTGGAAGGAGGGCCGTTGGTGTCTCCTGAGTAGTGAGAGCTATAACTCTTTGTGGAAGTGGGAGCTTGTCTGTGTAAGTGGACACCCCAACTACATACACACACTTATTTTCACTTTTATTATGTGGATAGATAGATAGATGATAGAGAGAGACAGAGACAGAGAGACAGAGAGATAGACATAGAGAGACAGACAGATGATACCCTGTCAGATCATGAACCCTGGTAGGTACTTGGGTGGGAGCCCACCAATAAATACCAAGTGCTAGATTTCAGAGAAGGGACCCAAGTAAAAACCACCTTTTAAGTATTCCCTGCCTAAGAAAACCCAATGAAATTCATAGGTTTGCTATAAGTTGACAGACAACTTACAAGCAGAAACAACACAATGTTTAAAAATATTGGTGCAAAAATATGTTGTCGAAGGCTTTAATGGCCAGGATCACAGGGTTGTTGCATGTTTTCCGGGCTGTATGGCCATGCCTGCCATAGATGTGGGCGAAACGTCAGGAGAGAATACTTCTGGAACATGGCCATACAGCCCGGAAAACATACAACAACCCATTGGTGCAAAAAACAAGCTGGCATCACCACAATGCATAAGCTAATGATAGTGTGCCTCTCGCATCAACTGAGAATGAAAAGTGATGCCAGCAATATATATAAATAAGCAAACATTCGTGTTGGTGTGTTAGTGTAAAAAATTCCATGTTAATGCATAGCCGACAATGTATGAAATAAAGCATCTAACTAATTCGGCTTAGCTCTAGTCAATGGCCATATTCACAATACACAAGAGTAAAAGAAAAACACAAATCCACATTTACCCTGAATAAAAAGCACCTGATGAAACACGTCCACTTACTTTTATGGTTTTCTCTTCTGAACCCATCTATAACCATCACTTTATGGACACAGTCCCATTGCAAAGATTGCACTAACTGGCCAATTGGTTAACATATGTATTTTTTATTTTTATTTTAAAATGCGGAAATGGACTTTTATTAACCCAGCTTGAGCTTCATTACAGAGGTTGTCTTTCAGAATAGTAGGGAGAGAAAGCAGAGTTTGGAGATACAGTAGAGTCTCACTTATCCAACATAAACGGGCCGGCAGAACATTGGATAAGCGAATATGTTGGATAATAAGGAGAGATTAAGGAGAAGCCTATTAAACATCAAATTAGGTTATGATTTTACAAATTAAGCACCAAAACATCATGTGATATAACAAATTTGACAGAAAAATTAGTTCAACATGCAGTAATGCTACATAGTAATTACTGTATTTACGAATTTAGCACCAAAATATCACGATGTATTGAAAACATTGACTACAAAAATGCGTTGGATAATCCAGAACGTTGGATAAGCGAGTGTTGGATAAGTGAGACTCTACTGTATTACCTTTTGAACTATGACTCCCAGAATCCCCACCCAGCAGAGCAGTGGTGACACTGGCTAGGGGTTTCTGGGAGCTACAGTCCAAAGAAACAACTTTACCCAGCTCTGAAATCTCAGGTCTGGAGAAAGACTTAAACGATTCCTCTATAAAGCAGATTTTGGCAGGAAGGGAAGATTTACATCTGGTTTGCAGTTCTCCCTGTGGTAGTGCCATTCTCCACACTTGACTCGCATTGATTTAAAAGCCCACTGGGCACATTGGAAAAGCAATAACAGAGCCTTGCCGCCACCTTTCTTTTATTCTTTTGCTTGATCGGTGCAAAAAACTTTGCAAGAATATTCATCCCAGCTGAAACACAATGGGGTCTTTCCCAAACCTTCTCAAGTAATAAAGGTGATGACTTGCAAACCTCTGAAGGAAGAATGAGGTGATTGCATATGAGCTCTAAAAGTGACATACCCTTTGAATACAAAATAATGATAGAAAGAAGAAACGGGCATCACAGCTTTTACTATGCTTTTCTTCCACACCTTTCGCTTGCCCAATGCCCACCTTTTCTGCTCCCAGAAAAATGAGTATAGTATTCTATAGTCTGTTTTGGTCATATTCTATATCAGGACTCCTTAAACTTTTTCCACACACAACCCCATCTCCCCAAGAAATCTTAGGTGAATCCCAGATATTCACGTATAAAATAGGTACCAGACATTAACTGATAGATCTGCATTTGCAAGGCATCAAACAGGATGATTTTCCTTTTTGCAGAGTAAAACGTAAACATTTTCTGCAGAGTCCACTGTAAACACTGCACATTGGGACTAACAGTTTTGTGTAAATGAGTGGCGTTCACTGTTGCCAAATTTTTCATGACCCCAACATTGAGCTAAGGGGGCCCCATTTGGGGTCAGGACCCACAGTTTAAGAAGCTATATCGGTGCTTCTCAATCTATGTGTGGGACAGATTGGAAATGTACCACAGACCAACTTTGATAGCTTGTATACCAGCATTGGTGACTGCTTTGTGGAGTGTCCTATTTTAAATTGTTTCAAGCTCTTTCTTTTCTTTGACTTTCTAGATTCCTTTTTTCATCTACACATCAGCATGGGTATGCAACATCTGATGACAGCCAAGGGGAAATTGTGGTTGGATTCTGTTTCAGCTAAAGTAAATCAATTGAATTTATTCAAGTGCTGACTTACCAAGTTTCCATTGACCAAATATGTCTGCATTAGTTTGGAGTAAGAATTGGATTTAGGATTACACATACATGTATAGGCAACAATTATCTATTAGAGGTGTGCAATTCGATCAAAAGGCATGCCATTTCGGGGTCCATTGTCGATCAGTCCCTCATTCTGTTTACCAGAAAGTTACTCGAATGGGTTACTCGAATACTTCTTGCAGGGGGTTGGACTGGATGGCCCGTAAGGTCTCTTCCAACTCTACGATTCTATAATTCTATGAGGGGTGTTGCCTTTTTCATTCAGCAAAAATTCGGCCCATTGGCTACAATGGGAAACTTTAAAGGCTCAATCCTCAGCCATTTTTAGGCCTATCTGCAGGAAACCTACCTCAGCTTTAGAGTCCATTTATAACTGCAGGCCTGCCAAGTTTCAAAACATTTCACCAATCTACTGATTTTTTAGAATTATTTTAAGTTTTAGCCATAACATTTTTTAACGTAAGACAAACCGCAAGAGAGGGTTCGGAGAACTGTAGTTGCTGATTGTGTCCATTATCAGCCAATCAGAGCATGGACACAACCAGGCTTTGTATTGTCTGAGAAACCGAGAGCGAGAAAAACTTCAACTCTCAACATGCTCCAAAAGGAACTCAGAGACTTTTCAATGCCCGCCCCATGCAAGTGCTGCTGGGAATGCAACTTCCCAGCAGGGCCCTCTCTGGAGGAGGAGCCTAGAAAACTTTCCAAAAAGAAATAGATTGACACTGCTGCTGCTGGGAAAGGAGAAAAGATGCTACAGTTAATCCCATCTTCTCCAGGAGCCCATGGTAGACACCTGCCTCAGGTATATTGCAAACTTAACTCCATCCTCTCCAGGAGCTGATAAAATCTGGCTCCTTTAATCCATTTTGCTGGGCTCTGTGGTTCCCTCCTCCCCGTTTTGTTTTTGGGGATTATATATATATATCTCACCCCTGTGGTATTTGTTTTACTGTTCTTGCCCCTGTTCGGAAGATTTCGTCTCACTTTCTGTCCCTGTAATAATTGGTTTTTGAAAAATTTTGCTTGTTGTGGAAACAAGGATTGGTGATAAAATTTCAGCGAAGACACTTTTCCCTCATATAACTAACTCTTTCAAGAGTGAATTTCCCTTCCTTGAGGTAGATTTCGATCACTTACGTTGTCTCACCCTCGTTCTTAACTATGAGTCATTTATAAGTTGGATTTACAGGGACTTACTAATTACAGGGACTGCCTGTAATACCAATGGTTTTACAATCTTTTTAACATAGAAACTCAAGACAGAGAAAGAAAAGTTGATTAAAGTAAAGTATGGCAGCACAATTAGTACATGATTCCTTACTTGTCCCCATGTAAGCCGCTTTGAGTCCCTTCGGGGAGATGGAAATGGCATACAAAAATAAAATAGTTATTATTATTATTATTATTATTAGTGAAGGTTACACTTGACTCATTTTCATCATTGAGGCACTGCCAAGGAACAGGACATGTAACTTTGTTTCACAATTTGTGGAAGTAAAGATGAAACAGGATTTCCAAATCAGATTCAGATAGGAAAAAAGAAGGGTTTCCAGGCACAACTAGAAAATGGAAGAAGGTATCCAGGTGCCACCTAATAACGCTTATGCTTGCAAAATTCAAGCATTCTCTTATGGTTGTTTAAGCTGGCTACACAATGATGCCAAATTATCCCTATGTAGCCAAATCTTTAGTTTACAAGCTCTCTTACATTTGGCATTTACTCTTTTAAAACAAACTATAGTTTGCCATGATATCTGAACCACCAAACTATGGTCTGCATGAGAGAAAGGGAATCAGAGTGTAGCAGTTAGCCAAACCTAGCTGAAGCTCCAACCCTTGAGTACAGAGCCAAAGCTCCACCAGCCTTTAAACAACAAGAGACAAACAAACGTTTAGCTTTCTAGTGCACTCTAAGAGACAAGGCTTACCTCGTGTTAATATGGCTTCCGGCTTTCTCTTTGGCTGCTGAAGCTCAACTACTGGCTCCATCACCAGAAAGGTCAGATAACCTAGCTGAAGCTCCATCTCTTGAGCACACAGAAGAAGCTCCGCCTCTCATACACAGAGCCAAAGCTCCACCCAGCCTTTAAACAAAAATAGACAAAGAAACACTTAGTTTTCTAGTGCACTCTAAGGGCCCTTCCACACAGTCATATAATAATAATAACAACAACAACAGCAACAATTTATTTTTGTATCCCGCCACCATCTCCCCGAAGGGACTCGGGGCGGCTAACGTGGGGCCAAGCCCAAAGAGACAAAGTATAAAAATGTTAAAATATCAAACAAACAATAAAATAACAAGCAACAAGCAGTATAAAATAAAAAACAAATTCAACACAATTTTTTCAAATGCATAAAACAAGATAAAAAAAATTTTAAATAATTTTTATTACGATAAGGATAGATTTCTTTTACATAAAAAGTGGGGAACAATCTAAGTAAATAGAAAAGTAGGAAATATAGAAACTAAAAAGAAAAAAAGGAAAAAAAAGAAAAATATCAAAAAGAAGATAAAAAGTTTTAATACAATATCAGTTTCACCACCAAAAGGACAAAAGGAATAAAATGGGGGTCAAAACAAAGTGCGTAATAACTAGGTTATTCCATAAAGTGCCTAGCCAAGTGTTCAAGGTTTCCTAAGATGACGTTAGGGGTAGGATAGGGTGGGACCAGAGATAAAATGCAGAATAGCAGCATGGTTGTCAAGGGGTCTGTAGTGTCTAGTTTAATTGAAAGCACGCTGAAAGAACCATGTCTTAAGTTGTTTAATAAAAGCAATATTAAAAAAAATATAACCTAGAACATCAAGTCAGAAAAGCCCACCATATTTGCTTTGAACTGGGTTATCTGAGTCCACACTGCCCTACAGAGCCCAAGACAGAAAAAAAATCATGAAGAGTAGTTCCATAACGCAAAATAATTTAGAAATCAGGCTCCATTGATAAACTTCAGTGGGCACTCATGGAGATTTGGTTAATCAGTCAAAATTCATGAGTACACCAGGTTTTTATTTAAAACTGAAAACTTTAAGCGGGTTTTTAACCCCTAATCTCTCCTCCCTTAGCTACAGCCCTGCTGCCATATTTTCCAGTTCAAAGCAGATAATGTGAGATTTCCTGCCTTGATATTTTGGGTTATATGGCTGTGTGGAAGGGCCCTAAGCGACAAGGTTAACCACAAGCTAAGATGGATTCCTGCTTCCTCTTCAGTTACTGGAGCTCAAGTAGATAAACATCATCTGATAGATTCCATGCCACTTCATCCTTGAAATTGACCTAAAGTGTCCTACAACAGGGAAATGCTCCATGTGATGAGACCCTAAGATGGCAAAGATTATTAATGAGGAAGAACACACCAACAGAGACACACTGCAGCAGTTTGCTTTTACTAGAGGCTACTGGAAAGAACAAGATTTCGCCACTACTCTCCCCAGGCTGAGTGCTTTTTCCACTTTGAATTCAGTTTGCACCAGTGGAAGTAAGCTGAGCACTAAAAAAGGAATGGAAGGAGTAGAGAGAAACTGGGACAATTTAAAAAGCAGCTGAAAACATTGAGGGGTCAGAGGATTAAATGGGATTGTTCCTACCAAACTGGGACAGTTGGAGGGTATGGTAGCATGAAGAGCTCCCCAAAAGATTGCTCTGAATGGAATTTAGCCTTGCTTAACAGAAATGTTTCCCCACCCTTAAGGTCTGGCAAACTTATTTTCGCCTCCAAAAGTGGTTCCTACTCTTGGAATAAATGAACATTCCAGAGAGGTCCATAAATCAGCCCTACCAAACTACACCGCCACCCCTGAGGAGATTTGCTGATGAAGCAACTTGGAATTGTGCTAAAAGTCAACTAGTTGGTGATAAATGAAAGGAAAATCCCCCTTAGCTTTGGTCCAGCCTCCTACTGCCAAGAAATATTCCTGCCACTAACTTTACACCTTTGAAATGAGAAATATTTTAACAGGCAGGAAATTTAAACACAGTTTCTTAGAACTTCATATTGGGTTTCCCCCACTGACTTTTGCATCCTACAGAGAGTAATTTAACCTTGACGGCTGTAAAATCCATGCTTTGTTTCAAACTGAGAATTTTCTGTTGGGTTATGGTTTTCTTTCGCCCGGGTTAGCCAATATTTCATTGTTCCCTGGGAAGCAATTAGCTGATGTGAGCACCTGCACCGCACACATTTAGCCGTTCCTGGCCAAATAAATGGAGCTGTTTTGTTTGCAATTCAGATGTTATCAAGAGAAAGGAATATTATATGGAGTTTTGCTTAGTGTGCCGTTTTTGTCCACTAGAAAAGTGCAATGGGTATTATAATTGAAAGGTTCGTGATTATGTCCTGTTTCTCAGGACAACTCCCATCTGTATTTAATTATTCGAAATAAATCTTATCACACAATCAAATAGGAAGTCAATGAGCCCTTTAATTAATTACTGTAAAAATGGACAGATGACAAAGAACTAGGTCCAAGATAATGATTCCAGTGGGATATCTAATTACAATCATATGTGAAATCACATCATACTCTTTTCCTCTCTCAAGCTCTCTCTCCCTTTCAAATTAGCATGACACAAGTTGTTGTTTTTTAAAAAAAAAGAAGAAGAAGAAGAAGAAGAAAGAAAGAAACTTCCAAAAGTAGTCCAGGAACAGAGTAGGGTTATTTATTTATCGTATCAGAAGTGAATTGAGGGTACAATTATAATGAATTTTTAAAAACACAAAGTCAAAAACTTGGCATTATACTAGATTTCCTTTGACCAGAAGCTGGCCACTTGGAGTGCCTATGGTGTCGCTGTGAGAAGGTCTTCCACTGTGCATGTGGCAGGGCTCAGGTTGCATTGTAGTAGTGATCTGTGGTTTGCTCTTCTCATCACACGCATGTCGTGGACTCCACTTTGTGGCCCCATTTCTTAAGATTGGCTCTGTATCTTGTGGTGCCAGAGCACAGTCTGTTCAGTGCCTTCCAAGTTGCCCAGTCTTCTAGGTGCCCAGGAGGGAGTTTCTCATCTGGTCTCAGCCACTGACTGACGTTATGGGTTTTTTCCTGTCACTTTTGGACTCTCACTTGCTGGGGTGTTCCTGCAAGTATCTCTGTGGGTCTTAGGAAGCTGTTCCTTTTTTAAATCAAATCATCTTTATTGAAAATTTTCAGAATCGAATATGTTTAAAAGGACTAGGGAGGTTGGGGAGGGACATTAAGGTATGGAAAAGGGAAGGGACAATAAGGTATAAAAAGGAGGAGAATAAGAGAAACAAAGAAAAAAGGGGGAAAAGAGGATATCTTCTCTTCCATTCTTCTTCTTTGCGTTGATTTAATTCTCTTAAGTTTCTACTGCTTTTTATAATTGTCTTGACCCCTTTTCTTCGCTCAAACCTTTCATTCTTTAATCTCTAAATATAGTTTATTTAAATTGTCACTTTCTTCTGTTAAACTTAATAAAAAGTATTCTAGCTTCATTTGAATTTTTATTTTTAAAATCTTTTGACATATCTCCTGTAATATTTTCCAATAATGTCTAGCTTTTTTACAGGTCCACCACATATGGGAGAATATGCCCTCTTGTAGTCCGTACTTCCAACATTTATTCTGTGTATCTCTGTATGTTGTTCCTAATTTTTGTAGAGTCATATGCCATCGGCACATCATTTTGTACCAGTTCTCTTTTAGGTCAATTGCATAAGTATACTTCAATCTTTTGTTCCACATGTGTGCCCATTCATTTAATCTTATAGGCCTACCAATATTCGTTGCCCATCTAATCATACAATTTTTTACCCATTCTGTTTTGGTGGATCATTCAAGTAATTTATTATATATTCTTGCTATGTTCTTCTTAGCTGCATGGATCAGTTTATCCCCAAAAGAGTATATATCATTGAAGCCAGTCATTGAAGAGATAACCCAACGATATAAAATTTTCTTCTGGTTTCAATATATGTAACTAAAAGAATATTATAACTTAGATAAGCAAAGTTATAATATTCTTTTTGTTACATATATTGAAACCAGAAGAAAATTTTATATCGTTGGGTTATCTCTTCTTGTGATTTCAACTGGAAGGTATCATTCTTTTTAATTAAGTGAGCTATTTTGTCCAACAATTGTCTTCTTTGACTTGTTTCTAGCGGGGATAGCCGCCACACTGGAGCTGGTTTTCCCTGTAACAAGCAGTATGAACAAAAGCTTCAGAGAGCTTCTGTTCAACTATTTCAAAACAGGATGAGTGAGTGCATTATTTGCCATTGCCTTATTCAATGATATTGGCGAAAGTCACATAGCAAAATATATAGCACTAATTATGACCTTTTTTCTCCTCTCCCATTGTACAGATTAAAGAGAAAACCACAAAACCATTTCTTTTTTCAGGCAGATACCATAGACAATACTCGTCATACAGCATACTATACTGCTATTATATCAACAAAAGACTCATTGCCTATTGCTCATTTCAGAATAGCAACACCCTTGTCACTGCCGTCATGGTTTGTAATATAATCAAATACTACAAAATATTCTGGAGAGGATGAGCCATCATTTGCCATATTAGCACTAATATGAATATTGCATAGCACAAGAACAACACATATTTCTTGCATGGAGACGGTCAATGCATCAACCCTCAGCCTCCTCAGGTATCGGCTATATCAGCCTCCATAGGAAGGTGTGAAAATGTTGTCATTAATTAATGTAAGACTGTAGCTGTGAACTTTGTTTACACCCCATGGTAATTTTTTTTACTTGAATCCTTGTATTACCCCTAGCCTACCCCAATTCATTTCCAATCTTGATCATTTCTAGGCACGGTAATTACGTATTAAAATATGCCATTTTTGTGCGTTTCCTATTTTGATTTTTTTGCTTGCCCCTCTGCCACACTCATGGAACTGGCGTGCCACTTAGTAGAGCTTGAACAAAAATTGGGCCACAGACTTCCAGAATGTTTCTATCCTTGAGGTATACAATATGATGCAATATGGACCTTTCATAAGTATAATGTCGTTTCCCATACTCCCTCATTTACTTGATATCCATAGTTTCACTTTTCCATGTTCCAAAAAAGATTCCCTCCCAGAAGTGTTTGTGGATCTCGTAGGATTTTGTGGTGTGCTTTCAGCCCATGTATATTCAAATATAGGTTGGCTATTATGTACAGCTTCAGGTATCAACAGGGGTTCAAGCAGGTATCAAGACTAGTGCAACTCACCAATGGGTTACTGTGGGCTTTCTGGACTATATGGCCAGAAGCATTCTCTCTCGACGTTTCGTCCACATCTATGGCAGGCATCTTCAGAGGTTGTGAGGTCTGTTGGAAATTAGGCAAGCGAGGTTGATATATCTGTGGAAGGTCCAGGGTGAGAGAAAGAACCCTTTTCTGCCTGAGGCAAGTGTGAATATTCCAACTAGGCATTTTGATTAACATTGAATGGCCTTGCAGCTTCAAAGCCTGGCTGCTTCCTGCCTGCGGAAATTCTTTGTTGGGAGGTGTTAGCTGGCCCTGATTATTTCATATATGGAATTCCTCTGTTTTCTGAGTGTTGTATTCCCCATGGGGTGTAAACTTACCAATGTTTTGAACTTTTTAGAGAATGTGGAATAGAATCTTTTATAATGATCTTTGTTGAAAGTTTTCACAATGGAAGTACAATTAAAGGAATAAGGAAAAGAAACAGGAGAGGAAAGTGATATTGGGATAAAAATGGGATCAAGGTATTTCAGGGTTGGTACATGGGATAGGAACATGGGATTGGTCAGTGGGAAGAAAGAGAGAGAGGAAGAAAAAGGAGGGGAGTATCTTGTTTTCCAATATTCTTCTTTGCGTTAATACATCGTTTTCCTATATTGCTGTACTACGTTTCCCCTTTTCTTTAGCCTCCATCAGGATAATTTTATTTATTTTATTTATGTGTATAGGGCGGATCACATTGTACACATATAAGACAAACATTCAATGCCATATAACATAGAACAGAGACAGACGCAGAGGCAATTTAAACCTTCTCCAGCTTCCAGCTTCCAGCTTCCAGCTTCCCGAGGGTATGCTTGATTCCAGCCACAGGGGGAGCAGCTGCTTCATCATCCACTGCAATGGCAACTTCCTCATTCCAATGGCGGCTGGATGATTTTTATGGTGTCGTAAATTAGCCTCCCCACATATAAGTGGTACCTAAATTTCCTACTTGATAGATGCAACTATCTTTCAGGTTGCTTAGGTCAGCAACGAGCAGGGGCTATATTTTATTTTTAATTGTCGGGTGCTCACCCCGACACGGGCTGGCCTCGAACTCATGACCTCTTGGCCAGAGTGATTTATTGCAGCTGGCTGCTAACCAGTCCGCGGCACAGCTATCTCAGGCTAAATTATGTTAATAGTCTTATTTTACTTCATATGCATAAAGTCTTTAAATAATTGCCAGTCCATTGGGTTATTGGTCCTCCCTGGATGTTTCTTCATTAAAAATGTTAATTTATCCATATCCATAATTTCCAAAGCTTTACCTAACCAATGTAAAATGATTAAGGGTCTGGAGAACAAGCCCTATGAGGAGCGGCTTAAAGAGCTGGGCATGTTTAGCCTGCAGAAGAGAAAGCTGAAAGGAGACATGATAGCCATGTACAAATATGTGAGGGGAAGTCATAGGGAGGAGGGAGCAAGCTTGTTTTCTGCTGCCCTGGAGACTAGGACACGGAACAATGGCTTCAAACTACAGGAAAAGAGATTCCACCTGAACATCAGGAAGAACTTCCTCACTGTGAGAGTTGTTCGGCAGTGGAACTCTCTCCCCCGGGCCGTGGTGGAGGCTCCTTCTTTGGAGGCTTTTAAGCAGAGGCTGGATGGCCATCTGTTGGGGGTGCTTTGAATGCGATTTCCTGCTTCTTAGCAGGGGGTTGGACTGGATGGCCCATGAGGTCTCTTCCAACTTTACTATTCTATGATTCTATGATGTTCTTTAGATGGCATTTCTTCTATTTTCCAGTTTCTCGCATATACTATCCTTGCTTCAGTTGTCAAATAAATGAAAATAATGTCTTTATTTTTTGTCCAAATAAATAAATGTGAATAGATTTAAAATGTAATAACAGGTTAGTCAAGACTTAAAAAATGTCTTATTTGTCTACTCAGAAAAAGAAACAAGTGTAATTGAGTGAGTTAGGCTTACTTCAGAAAAAGAAACAAATGTAATTGAGTGAGTTAAGGTAAGTATTATAGGACTATAATCTATACCAGTGGTTCTCAACCTGTGGATCCCCAGGAGTTTTGGCCGTTCCCAGAAATCCCAGTTTACCAGAAGTACGGATTTCTGGGAGTTGAAGGCCAAAACATCTGGGGACCCACAGGTTGAGAACCACTGGTCTATACAGAGTACACAAAGGCTCAGAGGTAAAGCTCACCATCAGCCTCATCAAATTAGAGCATGGATCCGCTTTAAATTCGGTGTCTGCTTCCCACAGAATTCTGGAGTTTGTAGTTTAGTGAAGTCCAGGACCTGTCTGGCCCTTCTCTAAACTACAAACCTCAGAATTCTGCAGGAGGCAGAAACTAGATAAAAAGTGGATTCATGCTCTAGTGTGATGGCGTCTCAAGATGTAGAAGTTGCAGTTCTATACATATTTACCTACTACCTACCTGAGAGTGAACTCAATGGAACTCAATAAGAATATTTTACCAGCAGTGCTATTAAAATCTGAGTTTTGTCATCTTGTAAAACACTGCCATCATGTGGCAACGAATAGGCCATGATCTGCTCCCTGTAGTTTGATCACATTTCTGAACAAATATTTGCCAGTAATCTGCATCTGCGGACCTGAGATGTTACTGGAACCCAACTTTCATCTGTTCTCCATGATGTGAATCCAGAAACATTCCTCCAAAATAGTTAATTGTGTCAAACTTCTTGCAACAGAGAATTCATTACTTTACAATAATTTTAACTTGTGGAATATTCCTGTAAAAATGTCTCTGAAATGCGTTAAATTGCCCGTTGATAGAGAATGTTACTGTATTTATTACACCCATAAAACAACTTCATCTCTGCATCTTGTGTTACATTTAAAATGTAACTTCATTCTCCTCTCATTCCCAGAAAGAGGTCATTGTGCTATTTGTGAGTTACACATGAAACGTACAACCGGTTCCCTACATTATATCCATACCTTAGTTCTTATCCAGTATTTTGTTGTTGTTGTGTGTCTTCAGATTGTTGCCAACATATGTCCCTTAAGGCAAACCTATCACCAGATTTTCTGGAGTTGAGATTGTGTGGCTTGCCTAAGTTACCATCATATGAGGAATAGGAGTAGAGACATACCATAATTTCTTAATTCGCTTTTGCAAATTCCTTTGCTGAAAAGGACTTGGGTTCCAACCTGGACAGAATCCACTCAGATGTTTTTAATTATAAACACAATATAGTAGTATTCTCGGTTAGACTTTGGAAATACAGGCTTCTGTTTCAAAATACTGGAGGCACGATCATCCATGTGAAACGGTGAGGAAGAGGGAACAGAATGAAACTGATAGCAACAACTCACTTTGCAAATTTAATGCTGCCCATTATCCATTGATTCTACAGTTCATGTAAAATTGAAACAGGATCTATATTTTGTTTCTGGTTTGATACTGAATCCATTTGCCATTACCCCCATTGTGTTTATCGTGGCATCCTGTTCTGAGAAAATAAAGGGTTTTTGTCCTCAAACCCAGTGGGAAATAACTGGAAGAAGAGATCCAGGACAGATGCCAAAATCTTCAAAATGACACCCTTCTTGTTCCTAGTGTGCTGGTGAACATTTTGCATTCAGTAAATTGCTCTGTTTCTGGTCTACAAATATTTTGAGATGGGATGAAATGAGCAGAGAAAATCCTGCAGAGTCAAGAAGGTCAATGGAGGGTAAGACTGCTTCAGAATAAATTTAATTGTGTTGACTTGTTTTAATTTACATTTCTTAATGCATGACATCTCCCCATCAAATTAAAGGGCACTTAAGAGGAGTATAGAAATTGTTGCTGTAAAAAAACCAATTAATGGTCAGGTAAATTGCAAGTGAGGTAAAGGTTTCCCTTGATATTAAGTCTAGTCATGTCTAGTTGTGATCATCTCCATTTCTAAGCCGAAGAGCCGGCGTTGTCCATAGATACCTCCTAGGTCATGTGGCCAGCATGACTGCATGGAGTGCCATTACCTTCCAGCTGGGGCAGTACCTATTGATCTACTCACATTTGAATGTTTTCAAACTGTTAGGTTAGCAGAAGCTGTGGCTAACAGCGGGAGCTCACTCTGCCCCGCGGATTTGAACCACCAACCTTCCGATCAGCAAGTTCAACAGCTCAGAAGTATAGCCCACTGTGCCACTCGGGACTCCTTGAATCTGGTACCTTCAGAATATTTACATCTACATGAGACATTTAAGCAAGGGCATACAACCTGTGGCCCTAGTAGTGATTTTGTGGTTTTGTGTGGCCTACAGCTCCAAATCCAAAACAATTGGGTAAGTCTAACAAAGCCTTCAGTTAGTATTTGTACCTCATGCACCTCAATGAATCCAAAAATACCAACAAATTATTTGGCCCAGTAAGCAATAATATCTGTTTTGATAGTAAATTAGTCATCTAAGGGGCCACAAATAGCACAGTGGGTTAAACCACTAGCTACAGAAGATCTTGTCAACCAGAAGGTTGGCTGCTCAAGCCGTGGTTCGAGGTGAGCTCCTGCCATCAGCCCCAGCTTCTGCTAACTTAGCAGTTTGAAAACAGCAATGTTAGTATATAAATAGGTACCATTTTGAAGGGGAGGTAAAAGGTACACCTGAAAAACATGCTAGCAATTCGATCAGGAAGGTGTCCAAGGACAACAGGATCCTTGGCGTGGAAAAATGAAACAACAGCACCTCCCCATGGCTGAGTTGCGCACAGCCTCCAAATGTTGGAGATGGAAAAAGAGGGAAGCCTTGCCTCTGTTTATGTACTGTCTGTCTTTGTCAATTGTATAACAGCACTAAATGTTTGCCATATATGTACCTGCTATCCACTTTGAGTCCCCTCAGGGAGATAGAGCAGAAGATAAATAAAGTATATTATTATTATTAGTATTAGTATTAGTATTATTAGTAGTATTAGTATTATTAGTATTATTATATTAAATAGGAGCCCCCAGTGGCACAGTGGGTTAAACCCTTGTGCTGGCAGGACTGATGACTAGAAGGTTGGGTGCTGACCTGAAGGTTGCCAGTTTGAATCCAACCCGGGGAAAGCACAGCTGAGCTCCCTCTATCAGTTCCAGCTCCATGCGGGGACATGAAAGAAGCCTCCCACAAGAATGGTAAACACATCAAAAACATCCGGGTGTTCCCTGGGCAATGTCCTTGCAGATGGCAAATTCTCTCACACCAGAAACTACTTGCAGTTTATCAAGTTACTCCTGATAAGAAAAAAAAATCTTAAATGTTCCAAGGTTATACAGTTAACTTCTCAAATGAGCAGGCATTTGAATCTAACTCATCATGGTCTGAATTCTACACCACATTCACTCACTGCATGCAATAGGACTATCATGGATGCAAATGCATTCAGAATTGGTTTGTCATCTTCGGTCAGCAAGAAAAATGCTTAAAACATTCTGAAGAATTTAAGCAGAAGTGTCTCTCGAAGAAATGTTTTGACAGCGTCAATTTTCTAACTTCCATGCTCACCAAAAGAAAAAAATCAATCCCAATTTGTGGGTAGTTTCAAAATCACTTTATCATTGTTATAGAACAACTGAAATCTCCCTTCTGTTTATTGACATAGTATAATTTAATACGTTCTAGTGACCTTCAACATGCCCCTAGTATGTTGGTTTTCTCTAATTGGATTACTGGTAAAACCTAGCTCAGTCAGAGAACTCTTGTTCTTTATATGACAACCATGTGTCCTATTTACAGAGGACAGTTCCCTTTCCGAAAGGCTGTCCAAGTCTGTTTTAAAGATAAGGAACCAAGAGTGAGAGCAAGAGTTAATCACTGTCAACACCATAGCCAACCCAATACTTTTTTGCTGCTTAAGGCAAGGAACAAGAAGGGACCTTGCCCCTCCCAAGTCTCTATAAATATCTTCCTGTTAAACACATGAATAAAGTTCACAAGTTCCTGTCTACAACAAAAACTGAAACTTGAGTATGTGATGGCATTATCTATAACCTGACATGCTACTTGTGTGCAACTGCCTTAAATCTCAAATGCAAGGATTTAAAATAGTTATTGTTTATTGATGATAGCAAGAATGGATGTACCTTCCGTGTGCCTAGGGTATTTTATGAACCTGGGAGGATCAATCCCTGTCTCAAAGATCTTTTCTAAATATGTTAATTTATCCCAGTGTTTCCAACACTCTGGTTTTTGGACTTCAGATCTCATTAGCCAAAACAGCTCAGGCTTCTGGGAGTTGAAGTTCAAAATACCTAAATGACTACAGTTTGGAAATCAGTGATCTAATATATGTAAGATCAAAGTAAGATCAGCTGTGGCGCAGCTGGCTAGTAACCAGCTGCTATAAATCACTACTGACCGAGAGGTCATGAGTTCGAAGCCCGGGTCAGGTTAAGCCTCCGACCATTAATAGCCCCAGCTTGCTGTTGACCTATGCAGCCCCGAAAGACAGTTGCACCTGTCAATTAGGGAAATTTAGGGACTCTTTATGCGGGAGGCTAATTTACAACACCATAAAACTGCCAGCAAAACACGAGGAAAGGAATGCGGAAGTACAGCCACTACTGGACGGTGAAGCAACAGCTCCCCCTGTGGCCGGAATCGTGAAGCTGGAAAAATGTTTTTAAAAATGCCTCTGAGTCTGTCTAATGTATGTTGTTTGTCTGCTGGCATTGAATGTTTGCCATATATGTGTTCATTGTAATCCGCCCTGAGTCCCCTTCAGGGTGAGAAGGGCGGAATATAAATACTGTAAATAAATAAATAAAATCGTATAAATGATATTTGAAATGGTTAAAAGGAAATATTTTGAGGTGTCCATGGTAGTGTTCCTACCCAGGTTCTGGTCCTTTAGAGAGGGCTTCCATATGAGAATACCAGGTAGATGTTGACCCATGTTAGTCAGCAAAGGTAGGGAATGTTACCATTTTGGTCTATTGCCCCCAGAATCCCCCAAGTATTTTTTTCCAAGGGCTCTTAATTAGAATTAACTAAGGAGTGGAGTACTATTATTTGACTTCCTCACTTGTCCTTGAGTCCCAAAATATCTTGGACCACCCTGAATTGTTCAGCATTCCTCCCTCCAAAGTTGTGTGATATCACCATATTTTTGACCACATGAACCTCTGGTACCAAACCACATCCGTGCCTACTTAATAGATTTTTCCTCAAGCTCAGTAGCAGTTCACACACAGCAGAAAATAATTAATGATATAAAACCAGGTCAGACCATTTTTGGAAACCCCAAACCTTTTCCTTCCCACCTCTGGCTATATGAACATACCAATATAAACTAGATGCATATCTAATATAGTACATCGAACATTACTGACCAGATAAGTTTGGAGAAGCTACAGTCTTTCAATAGACTTTACAGTTCTATGTATACTGCCCAGAGTATCTTACAGGAAGTGTAATATATGGCCTAACTAAATGTGCCATTGTTTGGATGCAATTAATATGCAATTATTAAAATGTTAATACATAGAATCATAGAATCATAGAATAGTAGAGTTGGAAGAGACCTCATGGGCCTTCCAGTCCAACCCCCTACCAAGAAGCAGGAAATCGTATTCAAAGCACCCCCGACAGATGGCTATATGGTTTCATTTACCCATAACTAGCAAAATATGCCCTCTCTAAGCATTTTAGGCCCTCAGGTGATTCTATAGCATACTTTCATTAGAGGTTGACCATACAGTCATACTAGAGGACATGGGGCCCATCCAGACAGTTCCAAAATGCAGGGCGTGACTCAGATTTTACCAGAGGCATCCAAATGACACCTCCAGTAAAAATGAATTAATTCGGAATAAACCAAGGTTTCCTCAATTTGTTCCAAATTAATTAAATACTTCATTAGATCCGGACATTCCTGAAAGGCTCAAGTCTAATAAGGAACTCACTTCTGGCATCATGTTCTGTGACCCCGGAGGGTCTGTCTCCACTGCCATCTCACACCTTTTGGGCTTCTGTTGTACAAAGGTGCGGGACAGCACCCATCCCCTCCTCCCCAGCCCCCCATTTCCCCCTAAAACTTACTTTAAGGAGGGATTTTCCTCCTCACTCTTCCCATTTCCTCAGGTATCATTTTCTCATGCCAGGAGGCCACGCAGAGAGGAGTTATGACAGCCAGGGACCTTTTAAAGTAAGTTTTAGGGGAAAATTGGGGGCTTTGGGGTAGCTTAATGCCATTTTGATTTCAATTGGGATGGCATGCCCACACACACACCCTCCTCAGAGAAAACCCAATGTTTCGGTGGGTGGGTGGAGACAGAAACCCATGCCGAAGTGGATTATTTTAAGCCGCTTCAACACAGGTTTTAGGACTGTCTAGAAGAGTACCCTTAGGGAGATGTCCACTCTAGGCATTTCTTAGGTTCTCCCACACAAGTTTGCAGTATACTTTCACTGGAAGTCATTCATTTAATAGTATTCACTATTCACTATTTTTCATAGTTTTGCATATCCATATAAAATGGATAATTCAGTTTTCCATATCCCATGAAATTCCTGCGATACCGAAATTATACTGTAGTCAAAGGTACAGTATTGGTAGTGCCAGGACAGGAAGTGAGAATTTAATCTTCCTTCCATATAATGAATAAAGGTTTCCCTCCTGGGGCAAACAACAATTTCCATTAAGATATGAGTGTGATTTTTTTTGTGGGCCACAACAGAGTGAAAGATGAATGTGCCTACCCTACCCTACAGCTGGTATTTTTTTATCTTAGAAAAAAAATTCAATGCACTTGCACAGGTAATTTGGCTCATAGATATGTGATAAATGAAAAACGTATAAACAAGTACATTTCATTATACCATGTCTCTAATTTCTGTCAATGCCATTTTAGATCCTTTCATCCAAAGAAACCCCACTCTTCAGTGAATATTTTGTTCTGTTTATTGGCCAAGATACTTATCAATTGCTCAAAGTTTCCCTAAAAATCATTCTCACTTTCCCTTAGAAATGACCCCAGATACTTTACTACCTGAGGAAAAGAGATGAATCTTTCCCATCCCTTTCATATACAACAGCATTTCTCAACCTGGGGGTCGGGACCCCTGGGAGGGTGGTCACGAGGGGGCTTCAGAGGGGTTGCTGAAGACCATCAGAAAACATATATTTCTGATGGTCTTAAGTGACCCCTTTGGCAGAGGAGGCTGAAGATCTCTCCGCCTGTCCTTTGGCCCAATTCTATCGTTGGTGAGGTTCAAGGGGCTATTTGATTGTAGGTGAACTGTAAATCCCAGCCACTGCAACTCCCAAATGTCAAGGTCTATTTTCCCCAAACACCACCAGTGTTCACATTTGGGCATATTGAGTATTTGTGCCAAGTTTGGTCCAGCTCCATCATTGTTTGAGTCCACAGTGCTCTCTGGATGTAGGTGAACTACCGCTCCCAAACTCAAGAGCAATGCTCTCCAAACCCTTCCAGTATTTCCTGTTGGTCATGGGAGTTCTGTGTGCCAAGTTTGGTTCAGTTCCATTGTTGATGGATTTCAGAATGCTCTTTAATTTTTGGTGAACTATAAATCCCAGCAACTACAACTCCCAAATGACAAGATCATTCCCCCCACCCAATCCCAGGAGTATTCAAATTTGTGCATATTGGGTATTTGTGCCAAATTTGGTCCAGTGAATGAAAATACATCCTGCATATCAGATCTTTACATTATGATTCATAATAGTAGGAAAATGACAGTTATAAAGTAGCAATGAAAATAATTTTATGGTTGGGGGGTCACCACAACATGAGGAACTGTATTAACGGGTCAAAATATTAGGAAGGTTGAGAACCACTGATATAGAAAAATCAACTGGACTGCTATTAGAATTTAATCTCAATACAAGTAATGGAATCACAGTCTTCACTATTTGGTCTTGAGGGCAGAAGACACGTTTAGAGAGCACAAAGCAGGATTCATGGCACATACAGGTCAATCCATTTCACGATGCCAAGTTGACATTCCAGGTGGATGCTCCATTCTAACTCATATCAAGGTTACCCCTATCTTCTAGAGTTGTGCAAAATGGCAGAAATCCGTTCTGTTTTGTTTCAAATTTCAGGTGCCTCCTCCTTCTATTTTCGGGAAGATTCTTCCCGAAATGGAAATGAAACTCTGGATCCCAAACTATAAATCTGAACAGCCCCCCTCCTAATCTCCTGGAATCTTCCTGAAAACAGAACGGAAAAGGGGGGACCCAAAATTCAAAATGAAAACAGAACAAATTTCTGCCATTTTGCACACTCCTACTTTCCCTAGCTAGCAGAGAGGCTATAGGAAAACACTACAATCTGCCGTGTGGTGTGGCGCTTTGAAATAATCCACAAAAACAAGCAAGGTGGGCAATTTCCACATTAAGAAACTTCAAAAAAATTAAACCACAGGAGTCCCCTTCTTCACACTCAGCCATCATTTTTCTCTGGCTCTGGTCTGTAAAATTCTTAGAAAATATGAATCATAGCACTGCTCGTGCATTTCTGTCTGTCAATATAATTGGCAACTGATTGTGGCTCTGCGTGTGTGCCTGCACATGTGTGTTTTTAATGAGACTCAATGGAATTGTGGTGGTGTCCGCTCCAAATCCTTACAGTGCTCAGAGTTCACCTTCCCGCCCAGCTTGTAAGCTTCAAAGGGCAAATTCTGATCAAATCACGAAGCAGGGTAGAAAAAATCATTCCTCTGCACATTATTGCAGGGCCAGCGTAATAAGATTTGTCTTTCTTTTCGAGCCAGACCCCAACCCAGTTCCCCACTCAAACAACCAATGCATTGCTTCTCCTGCGGCTTTTTGCTCTCAAAAGCCACTGCAGCTGAAACAATATTTTCATAGAAACCTGTCAAATCCATCCCTTTGCAATCCCAATGATTGAAACACTGGTAAACTGCCCCAGATGAGTTCCTACTTGAGCTACAATTTTTTTCATACCTCAGATGAAGTGAGCCTTTTGCTATATACAATGTACCAGTAATTGTAAAAATGTGATAATCCTGAAAATTGCTCAGTGGAATGTCCCATTTGTAGTGTGTTGAGGCACTGGAGCATATGGCTAACAATTTTAATTAGCCTCCATACAATTGCAAATCCGAGGATGCCCTGACAAATTTGTGAACATCCTGTGGCTCCTCCACAATGACATTATGGCAACAATCTCGGACAGCAATGGCTCCCAAAGTGACCCATTTAAGATGCAATCAGGTTTTATTGCCCCAACCTTATTTTCTATCTTCATCACTATAATACTTCATCTTGTTGATGGGAAGCTTCCCACCGGAGTAGAGATTATCTATTGGACAGATGGCAAGCTATTTAATCTCAGTAGACTGAATGCCAAAATCAAGGTCACAACAACATCTGTTATAGAACTCCAATATGCCGATGATAATGTGGTATGTGCGCATTCAGAAGAAGGCCTACAAGCCACTCTAAACATCTTTGCAGAAGCATACGAGGAGCTCGGCCTCTCACTGAACATTGAGAAAACCAAAGTGTTCTTCTAGCAGTTACCAATCCTTCTGCAAAGTCAGAAATACAGCTTAATTGTGTAATGTTAGAAAATGGTGACCATTTCTGCTACCTTGGCAGACACCTCTCCACAAAAGTCAACATTGACACTGAAATACAACAACACCTGAGCTCTGCGAGTGCAGCATTATTCCAAATGAAGCAGAGAGTATTTGTGGGAATACCAAAGTGCTTGTTTGTAAAGCTGTTGTCCTTCCAACCCTGCTATACGCCTGCAAAACGTGGACTGTCTACAGATGTTGCACTCAACTCCTAGAACGATTCGATCAGCATTGTCTCTGAAATAGCTTGGCTGGTGACTCCTGGAAGAGCACTTTGGTTTCTTCTATGTTCAATTTATTTATTTATTATTTACAGTATTTATATTCTGCCCTTCTCACCCCGAAGGGGACTCAGGGCGGACACATATATGGCAAACATTGAACACATATATGGCAAACATTCAATGCCAACAGACAAAAAACATATATAGACAGACACAGAGGCATTTAACATTTTTTTCCAGCTTCACGATTTTGGCCACAGGGGGAGCTGTTGCTTCACTGTCCACTAGTGGCTGTACTTCCTCATTCCTTTTCTCGTGTTTTGCTGGCAGTTTTATGAAGTTGTAAATTAGTTAAATTAGCCTCCCGCATAAAGCGTACCTAAATTTCCCTAATTGACAGATGCAACTGTCTTTCCTGGCTGCATAGGTCAACAGCAAGCCGGGCTATTTAATGGTCGGGGGCTTAACCCGACCCGGGCTTCGAACTCATGACCTCTCGGTCAGTAGTGATTTATTGCAGCTGGTTACTAGCCAGCTGCGCCACAGCCCGGCCCTCAATGAAAGTCTGAGCTTCTTGTATGCTTCAGCAAAGGTGTTAAGAATGGCCTACAAGACCCACAAGCCACTCTGAACACCTTTGGATTTTATACAGCTGTGTGGAAGGGGCCATGAAGACTAAAACGCAGCTTTCCTCTATCACAGCCCAACATGCCAGTCAACAAGCTGTACCTGGCTCTTTCTTACAAACAAATGCACAAGCTGTTCCATATCTAGAACACAAGTATCTTCACATATGGGGAAATTTTCATCTCCCACAGTTGCTGCAGAATATGTGAAACCTTTTGCGCCCATTTCACTTCATTTTGTTAGGTCTTTAACATGTCAAGAATATTACAACTAATAACAATGACACAGCTCAACACAGGATTACAGAGTGAAGGAGAAAGGAAAGTCCAGAAACAGATGTTGATCAGATATTAAAATGGAAATTAGAGAAAGGGAAAGCCTTGATGGGTTTTATTTATAAGAAAATAGTAAAAAAAAAAACTATATAAATTGAAACAAATATTAGCTGAGACATGGAAAGAGGATTTAAACTCAAATGAGTCAGACACTGAACACTGGATTAATTTAAAAAATTAAAATTAAACATATTAGGACCAGAGAAACGCAACAGGAAATACTGACCAAATAGTACAGGACCTCACCTAAATTAGCCCATATAACTAAAGCATCATCAAAACTATGTTGGCACAAATGCGACAAAACTGGCTTTTATGTATCTGTGGAGAGACTGTGACAAGATACAATTTAAAAAATAAAATTAAAAAAGAGATAGAAAAACTATTAGGGCAAAAAGTAGGGCTGAATAAAAAGGTGTTTTTATTCAGAAAATTGTGGGTAAGAGCAGCACTAACAAATGGGCAGAAATCATAAAACATATGATAGAACTGTTCCAAGCAACAATAGCCTTGGGCTGGAAAGAGCAGGAAAAATGGGAATTTAAAATGGTTTGAATATTTATCAGACTGTATGCTCCAGGATTATATTTTTGAAAGGAGGATGAAATACACAACAGGTTGTAAGAAGAATTGGGACTTGAAATGGGGAACTCTAATAGTTAGAGTAAAAGGGGGGGGGGAATATAAAGAATGAAATCACACTATCTTCACAATCAGTCAATTCAAATAATACTCAAAGACACAACTGTTCCCAGTGGGTGGGGGGTGAAGGGGAATAAAAACTGTTAGACATAGTGGTTGATAAGGGTGGAATTGGGGTTGGTAAGGTTAAGTAAATAAGATACATTATACTGAGTGGAATTTCATGACTGAGATTTGTATTACTCTACTTGTGTCTAAAATTAAAACAAAAAACAAAAAAAATGACACACCTCTAGAAAAATACTTTTTTTTGGTGTTTCTGGGCCTATCTGGAATGCTGGTTCAGAAAATTGAATTGGACAAACAGCGTCTGCTCTAGATTCTTAGATATGGTTATTAAGTATGTACGATCCATTAAAAATAGTTCAAAAGTCATTACAAAATTGAGGGCTGCTGGTGCTTCATTTGTAAAGTATTTCTAAAGTATACTTAGTGAAAATTTCATTACTATAATGACACTAACGAAATGATGATACTATTTCATTACAGTAATTGTGCATAAATAAATTACTATACTTGGGGAAACTACAGGGATACCTAATCTCCCTCATTTTTAAAGCTATTGGGGTGAAACTTGCTGCAGTGGTAGAACACATACACCACTGTTAGCCCACCAAATTTCAGAACATTTTATTTATTCACAGATTTTTGGTGAAGTTTCAAAGTTTTTATAAATAACATTTTTAATAATAAATCAAATTTGTTCCTAGTTTCAAAGTTTTATTTCCTGTTTAATTGTCTAGACCTTACCTTGAAAGTAGTTGTTCTACTCCAGAAACTTTGCTTTAGTGGCAGAAACTTTGCTAAACTCAACTAATCAAAATGTACTATAGTACAATGTCTCTTGCACAAAGACAAAGTTTTCGCTGTGTAAGAGACTAAGATGTGGAACAATGGCTTCAAATTTCAAGAAAGGAGATTCCACCTGAAGAACTTCCTCACTGTGAGAACTGTTCACCAGTTGAACTCTCTGCCACGGAGTATGGTGGAGGCTCCTTCTTTGGAGGCTTTTAAGCAGAGGCTGGATGACCATCTGTCAGGGGTGATTTGAATGTGATTTTCCTGCTTCTTGGCAGGGTGTTGGACTGGATGTCCCACAAGATCTCTTCCAACTCTATGATTCTATTATTCTATGATAAACTTTTGCCATGTTTTATGACAGAACCAATTAAAAATTACATTTATAACCCAGGAATGGAAATCATAGTTTAGAATATCAACAAATGTATTGGAACTCTGGCTGGCTACAGACCAATCTCCTCTCCTAACTGGGACTTTCTGATACTAATGCATTCTGGGAAATGTAGTTTAGGGCAGAGCTTTTCGAATTCTTTGGCATAGGGCTCCTCCCCTTCCCAAAATGCACTGCTCCCTCTTTTCACCACTCCTAATGCCGATACTCCATTAATTCCAGGGAGAGGAATGGCAAGGCAGGTACTAAGGCAGGCCGGCAGCCTTTTTGGCTTAATGGCTTTGGTTCCTTGCACTGAATTTGAAACTGACTTTGGGAGCCTTCCTAGACTTACAAAACAAAAAAGAAAAAGTATGAAGTAAGTTTTGATTCTAAAATATTTGGTGTCGGCCATGCAAACGCTTCGGATATGGCTTCCGACTTACAAAACTTCCAATTTTCTCACGAATTCCGACTCTTCCGAATGTTTTGCACATGCCTAGTGGTTATCATGGTTTTTTTTATGAGGGAGCAGATGACAACTAATATATGGCATATGTTCTGTACCTCAAAAACTAGCACTGATAGAAGAAAACTGGTGCCATTTTTGGAATCAGCAGATCAAATATACCCAGAAACAGGTCTCACCAAAATGTGTGTGTCATAGTGTAATAATTCTACATGTCCTCAAAAGGGATCTTTGAACAAAATCCACAGTAACTGGAGTACAGAAGCTAAGTGGTTAACTGGAAACCTTTTTCATTCAGGACTACAGAGATACATATTTAAAGACCTGAAACTCTTCCCGAGAGACTCTCTTTCCCATTCCATAATAGCCAAAGTAATGAAATCTGAACTGTAGCTTCCCTATGGCTGTTTCTTCCTTGCACAAACATCTCCTGTTCAGATCATGCTTCATCAAGAAGGTCATCTGGATCTCCTTGCTATGGGCCATATGCACTGGAACAAAAAATATCACCATTATCTCCAATCAACACATTTTCTTCATATTCAGCTCTCTCTGCATTTCACAAGGGCTGGCCCAGAGCCAGTTTGCCCTCACTCTAAGCAATGCAGTTTCCAAATGGCAACAGGATATTTCTGACCTCTTGCCATTTCTGCGTGCACTTTTTGCAAGTATTTGCTGAGACTTCATGGGAATGCCTCTTCCCCACCATCCTTCAGTTTTACATTGGGTAGCACATCTAGTAAGACCCTAGATCAGGAGTCCTCAAACATTTAAAGTCATGGTCCCTCAGACTGTTGGGGAGGTGGGCTATAGTTTGAAAAAATGAACTAATTCCAATACGGAACTGCACATGTCTTATTTGTAGAGCAAAAAATCCACGAAAGAACAATACAGTGATCCCTTGACTTAAGAGTTTAATTTGTTCCATAGCTGAGCTCTTAACTCAAATCACTCTTATCTCAAAGCAAATTTTGCATTGAAATGCTATTTATCTGTTCTCATCCCCGAGCCCCCCCCCCCCATTTTTGTCACATGTTTTAAATAAGAAAACGTACTTCATACATAACAAATAATGTATACATGCACATTCACATGGAACAATAACAAAAGAAAGATCAACTTTCAAATGGTAGAAGCAAAAAGTTGTGGCAATGAAGCACAAAGCACGAAGTGATGATGTAGAAGCATTATTTTCTTCAAAATCTTCCTTCCAGCCTCCTTCCCTCTCTTGCTCTCTCTCCCTCTCTTCATGAAGCCAAACATACCAGGAATAAAAACCAAAGAAAATCAACTAAGCCAAAGTTCCTCAAAGTGGACAAGAGCAAAGAGCAGATAGGAGTCTCCCAAAGCAGACAAGAGCATGAAGCATGGACGCTGCTCCCTTGAAACCCTAAAGTCCTACCCTTCCTTTCCCCTCCTTTACCCCCTCCCTTTCCCTTTTCCCAGCCTTACCTGAATCCCTACTTTCCACATTTTGTAACCTTACTCCTTTTTTATGTATAACCAATCTGAAACTTCTTTAATAAATATATATATTTTTAAGTCCTGTACTCTCGCACAAATACTCCCTCTGACATTAGCTCCTACTCTTATGTCAAAGCAAAATCTAGGTCAAGTGAAAGCTCTTAAATCAAAACACTCTTAAGTTGGGGTGCCCTTAAGTAGAGGTTCTATTCTACAATATTTAAAATGAAGAATAATTTCAACCAACATATACTTGCCAATATTTCAATGAGAAGTATGGACCTGCTTTTGCTGATGAGACAGTCAAGTTTATTAGGATTGTTGTTGTTGTGTGCCTTCAAGTTGTTTCAGTTTTAAGGTGACCCTAAGTCTAAAGTTTAGAGTAGGAGGTGAGTAAATGACCTTGGAGGGCCGCATCTGACCCTCGGGCCTTGGTTTGGGAACCTTGCCTGAAAACCACTAAAGTAATTTTCCCCATCAGGAGATATCACCTCTGTTGTTCTTCCATTAGCCTGCATAAGGTTGTACTCCCAGGATAAGGACGGGACTACTTCCCCAATCCTCCTCCTCCGATCCTAGGGCTATTATATTATACCAAGAGGAGGGTGAGACAGGAAGCAACTGAGACTATTTTGGAGAACTCTCAGCCACCACGTGCTTTCCTTGAGCTGTCCTCCCAGCATAAAGATGAGGCCGCACTGTCCTTTTGACAGGAGGAGGGTGAGACATGCGGTGGCTGAGAGCGTTCCAGAGAGCTCTCAGCTGCTGCATGCCTGTCTCTCCCGACTTTTTGACATAAGAATGCAGTGTGCTGCTGTGTCCTTATGCCAAGAGGATGGGGAAAATGTGGAGGGCATGAGATAAGTACCCAAGGGGCAAACTAAGGCCCCAGACCTTAGTTTGCCCATGCCTGGTCTAGCGCCTTAACCGCTAACACCCTCTACCAAGTGTTAGTCTTCTGCAGTAAAAGCAACAAAGAGTTACATTAAGCTTTCATAGGCTTACCAGATGCATACTTTTCTGCCACATACCTGGTTGAGTTTAAACTACCACAGGATTCCTAGTCGATTTTGCTTATTCTGAAACAAAATAACAAAACCCTTTCATGTAAATGAGGAACAGTTTCAATTAGGACTATGTTTTCGAAACATTGAATACTGCAATTACCAAGAAAAACAACAAAAAAAGAGAAACAAATACAAGTTTCTTCAATGACAGAAGTCTTTTAAAAACTTTTCTGGAGTACTTTGCTGTAGCCAAGCTTAGACGAGTTACTATTTGGACTTTGGGTCCCAGAATCTTGCAGTTAGCATGACTGGTATCCTCAAAGTGACTGGCTTGTCCTTGAAGGAGTTGGGGGTGGCAATGACCGACAGGGAACTCTGGTGTGAGCTGGTCCATGAGGTCACAAAGAGTTGGAAGCAACTGAATGGATAAACAACAACATGACCATGAGTTATGCTCACTGGGGATTCTGAGAATTGCATCCAAAATAAGCAAATTCTTAAACTCTGGCTAAAGAATAGACAGGTTGCATTTTAAAGGGGCTGTTACTGTACTTTTCACTCTCACCCCATATTGAGGTATGATGACTGTTGGGATAGACAGATTCCTCTGAGTGTAAAGGAAAGACCTCTCACGCATTGTCTGAAGTAACGCAGAAGGCACAAGTAGTTGGCTTTCAATGATAAGTTTCTTGTCCTTATCTAAAGATGGCTGACATAAATCTGAGCCATGGCTGGCCCTCCATCTCAAGCCATATTCCCATAAAGAGGGAATATGTGCAGCTAATGGAAAACAAATGTCTCTTTTTGGCAATGCCTCTAGCTAACGTCATTTTGCAAAGAAATAAAGGAGTTGCTGTAAAGAGAGAGAAAGCTCAGTGGAAGAAACTGGCCGCGACAACGTTCTGCTTTCGTTTTAACCATTTGCGAGTTTCTCTGATTTAGAGTATATGCTGCAAAGAACCTTATCTGAATGTCACACAAAAATCCCTTTTTCCAAAAGAAGGAGAGGAAGAGAGCGACAGAAATCAAGTGCTTTCTCACAGAACTATATTATTGTGCCTTGGGTATGGAAGTTCTGCGTTTTAAAAACAAGGATACTTAATAGATTGGAAGTTCTCAATAAATCATTTTAATAAGGAGATATCTCCAAATGTTTGTGTCTTTTTGAAAGCTGGTAATCCTGGAGGCAATTCCACAGAAAGCAATTGGCCGATGAAGGAGAGGAGAAGTATACTAGTTGTGTGGAGATTAGAATAGAGGAAGGCATGGGCAAACTTCGGCCCTCCAGGGTTTTGGATTTCATCTCCCACAATTCCTAACACAATTCCTACAGGCTGTTAGGAATTGTGACTGTTAGAGTCCAAAACACCCGGAGGGCTGAAGTTTGCCCATGCCTGGACTAGAAAGAAGTGGTGGACTAGTATAGAATAGTTCAGTGGGGTGGGAATGAGAGTTTGCAGGCCACAGACAATAAAATAAAGTTTAATTCCAGACAGGTACACTGCCTATCATGGCAAGAGTATGTTAAATTATTTCAGCTCCACTAGATTGTGGGTTCAAAAATCCGGAGTGCCCTAGCTACTTCCAGAACATCTTGTAGGATGCTGGCTAAGATCTGCAGGGTTTTTTTGCACCAATATTTTTAGACATTGTGTTGTTTCTGTTTGTAAGTTGTCTGTCGACTTATAGCAACCCTATGAATTTCATCGGGTTTTCTTAGGCAAGGAATACTTAAAAGGTGATTTTTAGCTGGTTCCCTTCTCTGAAATCGAGCACTTGGTATTTATTGGTGGACTCCCACTAGGTATTTATTGGTGGGCTCCACTAGGGTGATGATCAGACAGGGTCTCATCTATCTATCTATCTATCTATCTATCTATCTATCTATCTATCTATCTATCTATCTATCTATCTATCTGTATCTTTCTATCGATCTATCATCTGTCTATCTAACCACCCATCCATCTATCCATCCACATAATAAGTGAAAATAAGTACTTATGTATGTGGCTGGGGTGTCCACTTACACAGACAAGCTCCCACTTCCACAGATAGCTATAGCTCCCACAGCTCAAGAGACGCCAATGGCCCTCCCTCCAATGACATTTCATGTTATATTGAGCACCATAAACATGTCCAAGAGCCCTGACAATGTCCTCCACAAACACCATACTGCCCACCACCCAAGTGAAGGCTTTTATACAGGGACAATTTCCTCCTAGATTTTCTGTTTTTCCTCCACCACAGACACCCCAGTGTTTCTGACTCCTTCCATTGCTATGGGATTTTCATGACCCCGCCTACTGCCTTTCCCATAACCCTTTTCTATTCCTTTTTAATGGCACACAGCAAACAGAGGAATTGATCACCTACTGAACATACTAGAGAGGTTTGGGGAGAATTCACCATGATTTATGGGAGTTTTAGGTACTGGGATGTAGAGTTCACCTGCAATCTAAGAGTACTCTAAACTCCACCAATGATGGAATTGGACCAAACTTGGCACACAGTACCCCTATAACCAGCAAAAAATACGGGAGATCTCTGTAGAAAATTCACCTTGATTTGGGGGAATATACTAAATATTCTGAAGCATCCATTGCTTTATAATGCTGTATGGAGAGCCTTGATAAGTGTAGAGTTTCTTCTGACAAAATTACAATATAGAAGCAATATTCTAGAAATTGCTGCTTCTTGACTTCATGGTGGAATTGCACTAGCTAATTTTTATTTGCATTGAAGCCTACACCACTGACTTTACCCAGCTTTTTTGCATGTATTAAACCATCCTGAATTAAACCATGAATTTTCCGAATATTCTGTCAGAATATTCTGACAATAATGGAGGCAGGATGTGACAGCAGTGAATGTCATGGGCCTGAGGAAATATTGGATCTCATTATGCGGAACTGTGGAAAAAATGGGTGATAGTCATACATAAGCCTGAGGGGGTAAATCATTCAAAGAACTACTGTTACACCACTGGAAATTTAAGAATCCCCTCCTTTTAAGGATGATATTACTAAAGTTACACAACATATTGTGTTTCAGCTTCTTATAACCTCAAGGTCATATCTTGCTTTGAAAAACTCTTCTCTTGTTTTTAGAATATAGCTTCACAAAACTGACTAGCTCAATGCTGAAATTATAGACCAAACAAATAATTTGGGGTGAGGGTTCTGCTATATATGATTTGAACCAGGATTATGGCACAGGGAGAAAGAGTTAAATGCAGTTAGCCCTGGTCTGGATCCGTTTTGTTTTGAAAATTCAATAAGTAGTAAATCCAATCATGGACATGCCCTTGGTATGTCATCAGTTTTTACCCATAACAATCTCACTTGTAAGAACAAATGGGGGGAAACAAATTCAAGGAATTAATGATTTGATATGTGCACAATATTATGGAGTCAGTATAATGTAATGGTTGTAAGATATTGTACATAAATCTTACTGCCTTACCTCCAATCCTAATTATGCTCACTGTGCCTAGAAGGCTATTCATTATTGTATGTTTTTTTTTGTATATGCCTTTGATTTTATATGTTTATGTGTTTTAAATGTACCTTGTTGTTGTATTTTGTGGTGTATTTTGGGCTTGGTTCCCATGTGAACCACCCCGAGTCCCTTCGTTCGGGGAGATGGGGCAGGATACAAGAATAAAGTTGTTGTTGTTGTTGTTGTTGTTGTTGTTGCTGTTGTTGTTGTTGTTGTTAGAATACCTACTCAACAATGAATCCCACTGGGCAACCTTAGACATGCCACACTCTCTCAGCCTCAAAGGAAGGCAATGACAAATCACATCTGAACAAATCTTGCCCTGTAATAGGATCCCTTAGGATTGCCCTAGGTTGGAAACAACCTGAAGACACATGAGTGTCAACAACAACAACCATGATATCTATCTCCATCTCACAAATAAATGGATGGATTCAAGAAAGTTCATTAATGAAGTGAACTAAGATATATATATATATATATATATATATATATACACACACACACACACACACACACACACACACACACACACATACACACACATATATAAACTTTTGTTGGTCAGGTCCTTTATGTGGATAAATATTCTGTTCTGAAAGAGCCACATCCAGAAAAGTTTAAAAGGTGTCAAAATGTCAATTGACAAAACAGTAGAATTGTAAAATTCCTCCATCGTGGCAAGATCTGTCCATGGGGTGCCGGCTCATTACAAGCAGATGTTGCCTTCAAAGATTGCAGTGAAAGGGAGAAGGGTGATTTTAAAATTCATGCAATGCTTGCCTGAGACTGCTGTAGCGTAGATCCATATCTGTACCTGAAACACAGCTCTCCTTGATTGCCGTGACAATTCTAATAAGTTTCAAACAGTTTGGCCTTTGCTGGGCCTTGCAGCTGAAAAGGCTTGGCAAGAAATAAATGGAAACACAAGAGCATTTTAATTTTCCTCTTCACGTTTCCCTCTCCTCTTTTTGGGGAGGGAAGACAGGAGGCACAATATAAATGAAACGTAGAGCCATTACTTATGTTCTGGCAACCAGCAGGAATTCCTTCCACTCTATTTAAATTCTGCTACATATTTCATAATAAGAGGTGCAGAAGAGAGGGATATCATAGGTCCATCTTTGTTTGTTCATCAATTATCCGTGAAAAGGATATTTAACCAATATGTCACTTAACAGTCAATAAATATTTTATTTGATTTTTATCCTACCTGCCTTCCAGCATCTCAATACTCCACTAAAAAGAAAATAGGTTCCAATAAAAACACCATAATTTAAAAAAAAATCTCCCCACCTTAAGGGACAGCATCTACAGACGTTTTGTGGGAAAACATCAAAAATTATGATTGCTGAGTTATTGCACAGAGACCTAAAAACCATCTGCACTGCAGAATTATAGCAGTTAGACACCATTTTAACTGCCATGGCTCTACTCTATTGTATTCAGGGATTTGTAGTTTGTCGTGGCCCAAGGTTCTTTGACAGAGAAGGCTAAATATCTCACAAACGTACAGATCCTAGAATTCCATAGCATGAAACCATGATCGTTAAAATGGAGACAAACTGCTATAATTCTGCAGCCCTAAACAATGTCCTACTTCATATCTTACAAGACAATTCCCTAGAGTTCTCAATTTTTAATTGGTGTAAAGCATAGAAATGTGTTTTCTATATATACTTCCCATGCCGACTGGGGATTAGTTGCTACTTGTATGCTGGATTTCCATTTTGAGGCTCAAGTCCGGCACCTTTGATAACTCCTCTGAATTTTGGCCTAAAACCTGGAGCAGAGTTAATACCATATCGTTCAGTTCCCCTCATCCACATTTGAGTCTCTACCAAACCCCTGCCAATTGCAAATTGACATTCTTTTTGTGTCAAAAGCATTGCATAAATAAATAAGTTTAGAACTGGCTAAAAGGGATCACAAGCGGCTAAATAGTTTTAATCCAAAAACAGCCAACAGTGGCTGAATTGTCTGTAGCTTTAAACAGTTCTTCCTGCATGAAGCAGGGCATTGTGGGCAAGCATACAGGTGGAGAGTTGTTTGTTCTGCTCCACAGTCGCACAAGGTGGAGGATTCTTCTAGGTCAGTGGTTCTCAAGAATGAAATTCCAGTCTGCGAATCTCCTTCCTCTTTATTTTATTTTATTTATTTTATTTCAGCTACTTTCTGCAGAGCTGTGCATTGCATTGGATAGACCACATCAGCTCTAGATTACTAAATATGGTGTTCTCTAGGTGAGTAGATGGCGACTGCTGGATGGCATATGTTCTGTATCAGAAACTAGAGCTGATGTAGTTTATCCAATGCAATTTTCTGAATCAGCACCCCTGATAACCAAACGGAATCTAAAGTTGACCAAAAACTTATTCGTAACTGTGCTGGTACGGCTTTACCAGAAGCTCCAACTTTATTTTCTTTCTGCTAATATTTGCAGTCATAGGGCAGGCCGCCTGTCCATCATCATTAAGTTTGGCTCTGCCGCTTGTTCAGGGCTCTGGGAGGGAAGGAGCCATTTTTAAGTCTGTCTCACTTAAGGAAGCTAAGCTATAGGACGTAGACCAGCTCGTCCCATAGAAAAGCTTCACATCTCAAGAACATCCGGGGATATAGAACATCAGAGAAAACAGAAACAGAAATTCCAGGGGAAAAGTCCCAAAGGCTCTGGCTGAAAGCTCACAGCCTCTCATCCTCACAGCTCCTGAGGGAAACAGCCCTAAAGTTTCCAAAGAAACCTCAGAGAGAGAACAGCATCACAGATCCATGGAACCCCAGCTGAAACATCTGCAAGCCTTGGTTGGTAGGTCTACTCAATGCCCTGATGCATTTGGAATCGGTAGTAGGTCCCACATCAGCTAGGCCCATATGCTAGCCTGCAGAAGAGAAGGCTGAGAGGAGACATGATAGCCATGTACAAATACGTGAGGGGTAGTCATAGGGAGGAGGGAGCAAGCTTGTTTTCTGCTGCCCTGCAGACTAGGACACGGAACAATGGCTTCAAACTACAGGAAAGGAGATTCCACCTGAACATCAGGAAGAACTTCCTCACTGTGAGAGCTGTTCGACAGTGGAACTCTCTCCCCTGGGCTGTGGTGGAGGCTCCTTCTTTGGAGGCTTTTAAACAGAGGCTGGATGGCCATCTGTCGGGGGTGCTTTGAATGCGATTTCCTGCTTCTTAGCAGGGGGTTGGACTGGATGGCCCATGAGGTCTCTTCCAACTCTACTATTCTATGATTCTATGATAGACAACCTGGGAGAGGTTATAAGGGGTTTTTCTTCTTACAGAGAAAGTACAGTTATCCAAATCCAATTGCACGTCCCCTGGGGACAAGATTGAAAAGCCAACAGTTTATTAAGGAAACCTTGAAGTGTTATTTGACTCCTTGAAGATTTATTATTTGTTCAACAATAAAGACTTTGTTATTTCATTAAAGACTCAAAAGACCATCCCTTTCAGGAAAATCCTCAAGAACCTCTCTTTGAGGTGCCCTGGCTTCCTGCTGGGCATAGAGTATACGTCCTATACAAAGACAACAGAACGTGACAGAACAGTAACCCTTTTGGGACTAATGTTGGAGATTGGTCCCTGTTCAAGTGGGCCAAGGTCAAAGTGGTCCCTGGTCAAAAAAAAGGTTGGAAACCACTGTTCTAGGTAGTGCCATTTTGCCAGGTTGTCTTTTGATCTGCCAACTTGACTTCTAAGTCTGTTCAGGGACTTCCAAGTTGCCCATTCTTGGTTTGCCCCTGGAGGAAGACCCTCATGAGCGGTCCAGTTGGGATTGTCTGATTTTGCTGCCCACAGATCCCTTCTTGCTGTTCTTGCTGTTGATGAAAGAACATTTAGAGGAATGGTGATTCTCATGAAACTTCCCCTTGATTTAAGTCTACTGAGAGGAGTCTGATAGCCATACAATGGGTGGCTTTCACAGTGTTCAACCTTATTTATCTCACAGTAGGCAGCAACTTCCCATGGCACTTCAGAGGGCTAGCTTATAGAGTCTATCAACAAGTGCAGGTTTAAGACATCCTGTGATCATTCTGCATGTTTCATTCAGTGCTATATTCACCTGCTTCACGTGGGCAGATTTATTCCAGACAGGCAGGCATACTCAGCAGTTGAATGAGACAAGGCCAGGGCTGATAGAATCATAGAGTTGGAAAAGACCTCACGGGCCATCCAGTCCATGTTCTTATTAATTTTGGGTCTGCACCCCATGCACTATTAGTAAGCTTCCTCAGGATGTTATTTCCTGCAGCTACTTTGTGCTTGGTGTTCGCACAGTGTTTCCTAAATGTTAGTGTTCGATCTAAGGTGATGCCGAGATACTTAGGGTGGGGACAGTTCTCAAGCTCTTGGCCTTCCCAGGTGACCTTCAGTTTCCTCTTGGCTTCACGATTACATAGATGGAAAGCACACACTTGTTTCTTGGCAGGGTTAGGCTTCAAGTGATTATCCTTGTAGTAGCCGGAAAAATCTTTCAGGACATTAGTAAGTTGGTTTTTAACTGTTTCAAGGTCTTTTGCTTGTGTTATTAGGCCAAGGTCACCAGCATATATAAAGCTTTTTGTGAGTGGTGGTTGTGACTGATTATTAGCAAAAATGTTAAACAAGGTGAGTGCAAGAACTCTGCCACTCTTTTGCCTCCCCCATTTACTTTTGCTGCTCTGGAATTCCACATAGAAGTGGAGTATATAGAAGTAGATTATGATGTGCAAATTGACACCATAATCTATAATCTAATAGCAAGTCATGAATGCACACCATGAAGTATTTTATTAGTCCTTTCAGAACTCTTTTCTTGCCTTGAAATGCTTGTGGTATTTCCTATATGGAGGAATCATCACATTTGTTAATTGTCCCAGGTGCCTGAAATGGGGAATTGCCATTTTCTAAAGCTTATAAATAAATATTTGTTTCTAGTTTTTGTTGTAGAGTTAGGTTCATTTCTAGCAGCATTTCTTATGCAAAGTTGCATGCAACGTCAACTTGCTAGGAAGTGACCAATTTTGCATGCAAATGCCTCCATTTCAATCCAGGACGTCTTCATTGACGTTGTAAGGAAAACACAGCATACAAATGTATAGAGGCAGCTGTAAACAACTCTGACCACCTGGCCTTTTGACAATCGAATGCTTAAGCCAATGAGCGCCATGCTTCCGCCATGCATAACGGGGGTGACTTCTGAAAAGCCAGTCTTCCATAGTTAACAGGCGAATATGACATGGTCTTTTTAGGATCCAGCTGGAGGACTGTTCTCTATTTCATTTACAGGACACAATGGACCCTCTCCCTCCCAGAAACTCAGAACCAGAAGTACAAGAGGGTGCCTGCCTTCTGAAACACCAGGTCTGCTCCATTAAGATTCATCAGGCAAAGCTTTTCAAATGCAAAGTAACTACTTGTATATGTAATCATTAAGATGTTAATGATGCATGGTATAGAAGAGGATTCAGTTTGGATTCCCCAGTGTCTGCACCCTGAAAGGCAAAATACTCTCGTTGTTGTACCTGTTTCTCAATTCATGGGATACGTTTTCTTCGGTAAAGGAGTAATTCTAACTTTTCACTTTATTTTGTCATAAGGAAAGTTACAACACCATTTGTCAGAATCACATCAACTGATGCATAACCAGTCTCATCTGACTTTGGAAGCTAAGCAAGATCAGGATGGGAAGCCACCAAAAAAAATACTAGGAATCTCCTGGCAGATGAAAATCTTCTTGGTTGAAATCCTGGAAACTACCAGTAACTGCTGCCAGTTGATGGTATTGGGCTATGTGAATAAAGAGTCTGCCTCGGGTCAAAGAAGCTTCTTATGGCTGGAATCCAGCCTATATTCCATTAAGTATACTTAGCTAAATAAGATCTGCCTAAATATCCTAATTTCCCATATGAACTTGGAAGTTAATCAAGGTTAGTACTTGGATGAGAGACCACCAATGAATACCAGGTATTGTAGGCTAAATTTTAGATGGAGGAACTAGCAAAGCCACCTCTGTGTGTTCCTTGCCTTTAAAAAACCTATGAAATGCACATGGTCACAATAAGTTAACAGGCAACTTGAAAACAAATATATAAGCACCACATATACACACATACACACACAGAGCTGAGTAATCTTGCCTGACAAGATGTCCTTCCTCCCAATGTCATTCTGCTCTGATTCCTGGAAGAATGAATCCAGAGAGCCTGCTTAGTTAAGTATACTTAGATATACTCATCTCTTAGGACCTTGTTACATGTAGAAATGTCATTGTTTCTACACATTTTAAAAACAAAGTTCCGCAGTTGCGATCGCACAACACAAAGCTACTTCCAGGGCTTGCTCGTTGGGCCTCATTTTTATATTTGATAACAATGTGAAGTTTTTGGAGTCAGGTATCTATCAGATCCACTTCTCTTTACATGTGTGTAAGTGACAAAACAAGTGAACTTTCATGTGTGATGGGAATTGTTGGAGTTCTCCAAGTAATGACTTTGAAGACTGTTTGGAAGCTCCTAGTAGTCTAACGGGTGACAGCCAGGCTTCTCACTGGAGCAGCGTACAGGGAGCATACAACCCCCGTTGCGTCAGTTGCCAGTTTGCTACTGAGCACAATTCAAAGTGCTGACTTTGGCCTATAACACCCTAAATGGCTCTGGCCTAACTTACCTGTCCAAATGTTATCTCACCCTATGAACCAACTAGAGCATTAAGATCTGCCAGGGAGTCCCTGCTCTCAGTCCCACCCCCTTCACAAGCACAACTAGTGGGGACAAGAAACAGGGCTTTCTTAGTGGTGGCCCCTTGGCTATAGAACTTCCTCCCCAGCGACATCAGATTTCCCCCCCCCCTCCCTCTAGGTTTAGGAAAAAGCTAAAGACCTGGCTGTGGGGGAACAAGCATCTGGGGTGCAGTCCAATTATGTTATAAGAAATATACAGTGTGGAACTAGACTTAAATGCAACACCAGGAATAACGACTTGAAACTAGGCACTATGTCTTAATTGCATTAATTGTTTTTATATGTTTTTGGTTTTATCATTTAATAACATGTTTCCCCAAAAATAAGACAGTGTCTTATATTAATCTTTGCTCCCAAAGATGCACTAGGTCTTATTTTCAGGGGATGTCGCATTTTTCCATGAAGAAGAATTCACTTTTATTGTTGAACAAAAACATGAACACTTATTATATACTGTACAGTAGCTGTCATCACAAACCAGACAAACTGTGAATCCTATCAAGAATTTCTTGTTATTACCATTATTTCCATGTACAACAATCTATAGTACGCGTACATTTACCAATTTTGCATGCTCTGGTGTTCTGTTTGGCGGGCATGCTTCCAAGCACAAACTTTGCTAGGTCTTACTTTCAGGCGAGGCCTTAAATTTAGAAATTCAGCAAAATTTCTACTAGGTTTTATTTTCAGGGGATGTCTTATTTTCAGGGAAATAGGGTATGTTGCTTGTTATTTGTTTTAAAATGTGACATTGAATTTTTTAATTTGTAAGCCCCTCTGAATCCTCCTCGGGTTGAGAAGAGCGGGAGAGAAATATAGTAAATAAATAAATAAATGATGTATTTATGACGTATATTTGTGGGGGGTCTTTACACTTTCCCTCAATTTCTCTCTTGTCACCTCCATGAGGACTAACCCTTTGAAGGTAAGCTTTCTTTTATTTTTTAAGGACCTGCTGTAATTGATCAATCTTCATTACTCAATGCATTGATATTATACACTTTCCTTTTGAAGTAATTATCCTTTTGAAATAATTTTCAAAGCAATTTTCGGGGTAAATAACATGTGTGCACAGTTCAATAGATAATGTTTTAGTAGGAAAGCGTCCAGAACAGTAGCTGCAGATGCTCTTTTTCTTATCATTTGTCCCTCTTCTATGGCAAACCATATTTTTTATTTGCTGAGAAATCTTGTTTCTCAAAAACCTCAAGGTTTCATAGATACCGCTTTGGCAGGAAGGAAATGGCACTCCATGCAGTCATGCTGGCCACATGACCAAGGAGGTGTCTACAGACAATGCCAGTTCTTCAGTTTAGAAACGGAGATGAGCACTAACCCCCAGAGTTGGACACAGCTAGACTTAATGTCAGGAGAAAACCTTTATCTTTACCTATCTTAATATAAAATGTAATTACCCTTTTCTAATTTGATTACAGAAAAGAGAAATTCACAAGATCCTTGTAAGTCCAATGAAAATGGACAGAGAACCCTGAATTCCCAGCTAGTTATATGTCCTGAATGGAATGGATTTGTGTAAGTATTGATTTAGCATTCAGGAACTGTTTTAGTTGGCGATGCTCAATAGGATTCAAAAAAAAGGAAGAAGAAAAAAGACCTGAAGAAAGACAGTTGCCATATTTAAAATGAAAATGAAAAGCCTGCTAAAAGAATACTGAATTACATATAAACAAAGCTCAAAAATGTTACTTTTTGGACTACAACTCCTAGAATCCCCAGGGCAAAATCTGGAAAATTCAGTTCAAAAAAGGAACCTTTCCAATGCCAGATTTATGTCTAATGGGTATGAAAGAATGACCCATTTGCCCATTTGTGATTTAATCTGGGAAAGAAAGAGTTATTTTTACACTATAGTGGAAACTGAAAACAGTTCCCCCTGACACACAACAGGGCTTGTGCGGGTAGGTCATTTCAAAGGATTCTTAAAAAGACAAAACCCTTTGATATATGAACAGTCAGAAAGCTGGAAATCCCTGGAGCCTGGCTCTGTAAATAACTAGAAGCTCAAAACCTGAAGATATTATAGAATCATCCCCCACCAAAATGAAGGCCAGATATGCGCACTGCATTTGCCTAAGTCCATATCTTGCTCACATCACTTTTGACCCTGTTTGCCCATAGTATAAATGCTGATAGGCATCATGATGACATTGCCCTTAGCAAATCCATCTCCAAGGAGAGTCTGAAAATGCAGGCAATTGTTCGGTCTCTGTCAACGAAACAGTTCCAGCACTTTTGTTTCCATCAAGATGACAGCATTTATAGCAAGGAGAAAAGAAGTGTTTCACAAATCTGATACTATGAACATCCTTCCATGATACCATCGATGTGCTGAAGATCATAAAGCTGGGCGGAATTGCTATTGATTTGATACATGAGCCAGAGCCATTTGTAGCATAAGTCAACATGAAGCAGCATCCTCAAATGGCTGATTTGGGGTACCATAAAACGAAGCAGATTGTTACTGTAAAAAGTAAAGGTTTTCCCCTGACATTAAGTCTAGTCGTGTCCGACTATGGGGGTTGATGCTCATGTCCATTTCTAAACCAAAGAGCCGGCGTTGTCCATAGACACCTCCAAGGTCATGTGGCCAGAATGATTGCATGGAGCATCATTACCTTCTTGCTTGAGCGGTACTTATTGATCTACTCACATCTGCATGATTTAGAACTGCTAGGTTGGCAGAAACTGGCGCTAACAGCAGGAGCTCACCCCTCTCCCCAGAATCGAACTGCTGACCTTTTGGTCAGCAAGTTCTGTAACTCAGTGGTTTAAATCACTGAGCCAATGTTTCTGTTACTTTATTAGCATGGATATTTTATTCCCAAGAAGAGCCACACCATTGTGGGATGTTGTGCTTCAGATGCCAAAATACCTTGTCCATTCCTAGATACTATATAGCTTGAAGGGGAGTGAGAATGGAGGAAACAATCTTTGCTGTTTCATCTCAGATGTCTAGATCACTAAATTCAGCATCCCTCTTAAGCAGACTTTGGGCAGGGTTTTTTGGACTGCGACTCCCAGAATTCCACAATGGTCATGCCAATTTGTGAATTTTGGGACTGTAACTCAAAATGTAATGTTTCCAAGACCCACCATGCTGATTTAAAATATTGAATCAATATTGAGACAACAGTCCATTTAGACCAACAATGCATTTAGTCCAGTGCTATCTATGTTGGCAGTGGTTCTCAAGTCCAGAGCTATACAATATTAAACCGAATAATAATAATAATAATAATAATAATAATAATAATAATAATAATAATAATAATACAGACTGACAAAGTTCTGGAACACAACACACCAGACATCACAGTTGTGGAAAAGAAAAAGGTTTGGATCATTGATGTCACCATCCCAGGTGACAGTCGCATTGACAAAAAACAACAGGAAAAACTCAGCCGCTATCAGGACCTCAAAATTGAACTTCAAAGACTCTGGCAGAAACCAGTGCAGGTGGTCCTGGTGGTGATCGGCACATTGGGTGCCGTGCCAAAAGATCTCAGCTGGCATTTGGAAACAATAGACATTGACAAAATTACGATCTGCCAACTGCAAAAGGCCACCCTACTGTGATCTACTCACATCATCCGAAAATACATCACACAGTCCTAGACACTTGGGAAGTGTTCGACTTGTGATTTTGTGATACGAAATCCAGCATATCTATCTTGTTTGCTGTGTCATAAATAAAATAATAACAATAATAATAATAATAATAATAATAATAATAATAATAAGAAGAAGAAGAAGAAGAAGAAGAAGAAGAAGAAGAAGAAGAAGAATTTATTTATAACCCGCTTCCATCTCCCCGAGGGGACTCAGAGCGGTTCACATGGAGGCCAAACCCAAGAATCAACAGATAAAAACAGAGCACAATAACAGCATATATAATTAAAACAATAAAATAAACATGCATCAAATACATTAGTGGGTGCCAAAGGGTCTATATTCCTAGAGAAAACTCAAACAGAATTTTAAAAAACATCTTTTAGTATACACGGTTAGCTGTCAAGCATTAAAGAATGTTTTCACCATGGGAGATTTCAAAACAAAGTAAACCTGGATATGTTCTTGCAACTTCAGTGTCGGGAGAAGATGGGGGAGAAGGAAGAAATAATGAGTGACCACATCCATTTCATTGACTCCTTGTTGCGCCTGGCCATTCTGTGGCTTTAAGAAATGCTCATTAGTCTTTTCCATGCTGGAACAAGTCTGGTTTTGATTAGAAGTGCAGCGAGCTGTCAGAAATGTAGACTGTGCCAAATAACCTCTTGTGGGTTAAACTTGGGGGAGCTCATAAACTGTCTGCTGCTTGCTTCAATTAGGATCACAAGGAAACATGACTCTCAAAGCTGCCAATGTTTATGTACTTGATACGTTTGAAACAAATCAGAAAGAGAGGGAGAGATCTGGGCACAATTTTTTTGTTTCTGCACACAAGTCTTTTGCAACATAGTTGTGACCAGGGATCCTACAAGATGGGTTGCTAGAGATTGCGGCCGCACACAGCCCCAAACAATGACAAAAGAATAACTTGAGCAAATATGGCCTCCTCTACTACCTTTGCTAAAGCTGACTGTAGATACAGGCTACTGAGAACATCTCTGGTGCAAAGGAATGAACTGAAACTGAATTACACATTGGTACAACATGACACTTGATTGACTATCTGTGCAAGAGTATTTTTCACATGGATAGTCTGGTAAACAATTACCATATATACTCGAATATAAGCCAAAATTTTCAGCCTTTTTTAGGGCTGAATAAACCCTCAGCTTATACTCAAGCGAGGGTCCTGGCCTGTTTATATTCGAGTTGGCTTATACTCGAGTATATAGGTAATCAGAGTTGGACAATCTTACTTTATTAAAATCTTATCTTAAATTACAGTTTTATGTAAATATTCAAAAACATTTAACTTACTCATGCCTCAATTAATGTAATTAATGGGCTCGGGCTGTGGCACAGGCTGGAGAGCAGCTGCAATGAATCACTGCAATGAATCACTCTGATCAGGAGGTCATGAGTTCGAGGCCCGCTCGGAGCCTATGTTTTTTTGTCTTTGTTCTATGTTAAAAGGCATTGAATGTTTGCCTATATGTATAATGTAATCCGCCCTGAGTCCCCTTCGGGGTGAGAAGGGCAGAATATAAATGCTGTAAATAAATAAATAAATAATTTTATTGGTATCTATTTTTTGTGTTGTCGAAGGCTTTCATGGCCGGGATCACAGGGTTGTTGTATGTCTTTCGGGCTGTGTGGCCATGTTCCAGAAGTATTCTCTCCTGATGTTTCGCCCACATCTATGGCAGGATGTGGGCGAAACGTCACAACAAAACAATATCTATTTTTTATTTTTTATTTTTGAAATCTACCAGTAGCTGCTGCATTCCCCACCCTCGTCTTATACTTGAGTCAGTAAGTTTTGGAATATTTTACTTAAAAATTGACAAAAGTAGTTGTTGCATTTTTGGTTTCTATTGCTGCAGATAACCTATGTATTCTGTTCAGACGTGAAAGGGCAGGATAATAAATGACTTGTGTGGGGTTTTTTTTAAAGCCCTTCCTTCATGACACGAAATAATCAAAATTATCTTGGCTGATCTCACATTTCTTGACTGCAAAGCGAAAGTGAATGAGCACAAAGAATTATCTGTCCCTTATCTATGGCTGGCATTTTATTACTCATTCTCAGGGGCTGAAGTGTTTTCAGTGTGCATTTTAATGAGAAAGGACAGTTGCCGGCAGCTGTTTCTCTAAGGCAACTTTTGCCATTCACTGAACTCATGGTTTATTTTATCAGATTGAAGGACATGAGTTGCTACTGTCTTTATTTAAAAAAAAAAAAAAAAAAGAGGATGAGAATCACTTATTCATTCTGGCTCTGAAAAGTCTTTTTTGGCAGCAGCTGGGGAGGAAGCTTGCCTGTGACAATGTCCTGTCCTTGGTTCATTCCTTCATCTCCAATGGGTTTAAGTGTTAAAATGCGCTGCATGTTCCTGTTATGCTAAGAGGGTTTCTTCAGAGACAAGGAGGAAGAAAATGCTAAAGTATAAGGCTTAGATACACAGTGTGTACTCCAGAACTAACAAATACATCATAGATACTCTAAGCAAGCAACAGATCTACAGTTTATACTCGAGTATAAGCCGACCCGAATATAAGCCGAGGCACCTAATTTTACCACAAAAAAACTGGGAAAACATTGACTCCAGTATAAGCCGAGATACCAATAAAATTACATTAATTGAGGCATCAGTAGTTTAAATGTTTTTGAATCTTTACCTCAAACTGTAATTTAAGATATGAGTGTCCAACTCTGGTTAAATCATTATTTTCATCTTCTTCAATTTCAATGTGCTTATGTATCCTTTTAATAATAATAGAGTGAAATAAGAAATGTAATAATAATAATAATAAATGTAATACTAAATAGAGTAAAATAATAAATGTATTAATAATAATAAGAATAGAGTAAAATAAATGTAAAAGTAACAACAATAATAGAGTAAAATAATAAATGTAATAATAATAATTAATAGAGTAAAATAATAAATGTAACAATACCAATAATAATAGAGAAAAATAAAAAATATACCATATATACTTGAGTATAAGCCGACCTGAATATAAGCCCACCAGGACCCTCACCCGAGTATAAGCCGAAGAGGTTTTTTTTTTCAGTCTTAAAAAAGGGCTGAAAAACTAGGCTTATACCCGAGTATATACAGTAAGTATTATACATCCATTCACATTGGATGCATAATTCAAACGGATGCAACTGTGATCTGTTTTCCTTCATTCAACTATGGCTATTGCAGAGCATAGGAAAGTTACTTTGGGACTACAATCCCACAAATCCACCATCCATAGCACTGATACTATTAGTACTAATATGTCTATTTGTACATTTCACTCCTGTTCCTGCTGTCACTACTGATTCTGTTGCTGTCATACTGAGGAACAGGATCCATACAAAGTGAAGCATCTTTCATAGAATCATAGAGTTGGAAGAGATCTCATGGGCCATCCCATAGGAACCAACCATTTTGTATGTATGAGATGATGTAAAGACTTTTGCACAAACATTGTGATCATCCTATGTTCTGATTTTTCTAATTAATCTGCTCCTCATCGCTGAAAAACAGCAACATTTATCATAATTTTGCATTTCCCAGAACAGAATGTCCTCCCTTCTTAGCTACTGTCAGGGTGATGATGGTTATCTTTTAAAAGCAAGGGAAACTATTTGGCTTTAGTTTTCTGCAGCTGCCCTGGATGAAGGCGCCTGCCTTTTTCTTCTGGTCTTAAACAACCACTTTTATATTTGAAAAGAGTGCAAAACCATGAATCTCAATCCTGTGCTTTATTACTACTGTGATTTCAATGACATTGAAATAACATCAAGGAGTGGTTTGGAGGTGTAACTCATATTTATCATATTGCCCATATATATAATCACAAAATATGTATTGGTCTCCCGATATTTAAAAAAAAATTAATTTACTGATGTGTTGAACAAGAGTGCCATCTTGTGGCAGATACTTTTTTTACATTTGTTCCTTGGAGTTCTGTTTCTTAAGACATAAGGCTCAATATTAAATTTTGAAAACAGTCCTGATTTTGTAGCCGGAGCCCCCGGTTGCACAGTGGGTGAAACCCTTGTACTGGCAGGACTGCTGACTCGAAGGTTGGATTACTGACCTAAAGGTTGCCAGTTTGAATCCAACCCGGGGAGAGCACGGATGAGCTCCCTCTATCAGCTTCAGCTCCATGTAGAACATTAGAGAAGCCTCCCACAAGGATGGTAAAAACATCAAAACATCTGGGCGTTCCCTGGGCAACGTCCTTGCAGATGGCCAATTTTCTCACACCAGAAGCAACTTGCAGTTTCTCAAATTGTTCCTGACACAAAAAAACACACTTGTAGCCATGATGCTCAAATGGAAAGGGGCTGTTTTAGCTTTGATTTGTGATGAGGAAGTAAAATAATCACTGTCTTACAAATGCCCCGGATGGCGTAGTGGATTAAAGCCTTGTGACTTGAAGGTTGGGTTGCTGATCTGCAAACTGCCAGGTTCGAATCCCACCCGGGAAGAGCGTGGATGAGCTCCCTCTATCAGCTCCAGCTCCATGCAGGGACATGAGAGAAGCCTCCCACAAGGATGATAAAACATCAAAACATCCAGGCGTCCCCTGGGCAACGTCCTTGCAGACGGCCAATTCTTTCACTCCAGAAGCAACTTGCTGTTTCTCAAGTCACTCCTGACATGAGAAAAAAAACGAACAAACAACAAGATTCCAAAAGACACATAGTTTGAAAGCAAATCTGAAAATTTAGAGGAAAACTGATGCAGAGAGAGGTGGGGAGTTCATTATACCTTTTTCCATTTTGAATTATTGAGTCCATTTCATGGATTTATTGGTCCAAATGACTATTTCCCCTAAACCAATGCCTGTCATCAGTGATGGACTGGATGAGAGCTAATAAGTTGAAGGTAAATCCAGACAAAACAAAGGTACTCCTGGTCAGTCAGAAGGCAAATCAGGGTGTGAGATTACAGCTTGTTTTGGATGGGGTCACATTCCCTCTGAAGACACAGGTCTGCAGTCTGGGGGTGATCCTGGATTCATTGCTGACCTTGGAACCCCAGGTGTCAGCAGTGGCCAGGAGTGCCTTTGCACAATTAAAACCTGTGCGCCAGCTGGGTCCTTACCTTAAGATGCCAGACTTGGCCAGGGTAATCCACGCCTTGGTTACATCCCATTTTGACTACTGCCTTTGAAGCTGTAGCTAGTTCATAGAATCATAGAATCATAGAGCTGGAAGAGACCTCATGGGCCATCCAGTCCAACTCCCTTCCAAGAAGCAGGAAATCGCATTCAAAGCACCTCCGAAAGAGATTGGCAACTAGATTACTAACTGGCATGCCGTACAGGGAGCAAACAATGCCTATATTACTGTTGTAGCCCAGCCTCCATCTGAGCTGTCAGGTGAGCCTGAGGTTGGGCCTGTTCAGCCTGTGATTGTCCCTGCACCTGCCTTGTCACAGGACTCTGGGTTTGGGCCTGAGATGCAGCCAGAGTTTGTCCCAGTGGATTCTGGGACTAGAGATATAATGGTTTCAAGCAGGCAGCTTGAACCACATTCCTTACAGGAGTCAAGGTCGGATCTCCTGTTGCCAGATGGATATTTTAGTTTGGATTCTGGAAGTGATAAGGTGGATAGGGACAATGAACTTGACAGAAGGAAGGTGATAACTCAGCAGAAGAGAGAAAGGGGGTGTGTCAGAAGAAATAATGAGCAGACTTCTCATAGGAAGAGACCTTGAGTTTCCCTTAAGAAGAGCTGCTTTCGCTGAAAGAGTCAGAGGTGGTAACTTTGCTTTTCCAAGAGAGGAAGATCTTTGCTTCATGCTCCTGTGAATTCCATGTTATTTCCTGCAGCTTTCTACCTTGAGTCTAGTGCCGATCTTATTTCAGGGGATTCCTGTTGAATGTTCCAGTAACTTTGCTGTTTGTTCTTGTGGATTTAAACCCATTCTATTGACTTTGAACTTTGATTTACTATTGCTTGCATATAATTTTCAACCAGCCGCTTGCTTGCTTATATTCTGGGGCTCCAGTGTGATTTTGAGGTGCCTAGGGGTGCAACAATTACTAGGCTGTGCGAGCACTGGAAACCAGACACGGAGGCCAATAAACAATCTAATATCTTTATTAAAGCAATAAAGGAGTCAAACAAAAATAAGCAGAGTATATAGTCCAGCAATAGTCCTTTTAGGAAAGGTCAAAAATAGTCCAATAATATAAAGTTAGATGTCCAGTATTAGAGTTCAAAGTTTTAAATCCAATAACCGAAACACACTCAAACTTCCAAGCAGTTTGAGTGGGGAATAAAGCAAGGTCTTTCAAAGAGTTCCAGGTTCAATGTCCAAGGCTGGGATAACAAGGCAAGGCAAGGTTGGTCGTGGTGGAACTGATCTGCAGTCCAGACTTGACAGGGAGACGAGATGCAAAGCGCGGTGTACTCAAGAGAAGCATGCCGCAGGAACTAGAGTTGATGTTAACCTTCCAACTGACACGTTGACACCGCGCTGGCTATCCTGCACGCAGAACTTTTATGGGACTTCAAATCTCCCCTCAAACCAGGTGCCTGAACACTTTCTCACAAGGGAAACGGACTGAAGACAACAACTTGCCAGATGCAACCCTCCCTGGAAACTCTCAAGGGAATCGGTTTAATTAGCGTCCTCTCTCTCCGCTAATCTCGCGCTTATCCTCCGATTCTCCTTCTCCGAGCGAAATGTTTTCAGAAACAATCTCCTATCAAAAGGAGCACTGTCCGGGGAACCAGGCTCTGTTTCAAGGGCTTTTGTAATTAGCTTTGGGCTCAATCTGTCAACAGGGAACATCTGGAAGGGAGCAGAATCTTGCTGAGGCGGCACAAACCCCATATCCTCTTCAGTCTGATCCATAATGACTGCGGGGTCATGACTCGAGGGTCCCTGAGACATCACAGCAGCTCCACTGGCTGCCAATCTGCTTCCAGGCTAAATACAAAGTGCTGGCCATTACCTATAAAGCCCTAAACAGTTCAGGGCCAGATTATTTAAAAGACTGCATCTCCATATACAAGTCATCATGTGCCCTGTGGTCTGCTGAAGAGGCCCTGCGCTTTGTCCCACCCCTGTCTCAAGTGCAGCTGGTGGGAATGAGAGAGAGGGTCTTCTCCGTGATCACTCCCCACCTCTGGAACTCCCTCCCTAAACAATTAAAATGGCCTCCTCCCTCCTCTCCTTTAAAAAGCTATTGAAGACCATTTATGCCATTCATCTTATGGAAAGGAGGAGGATTAAGTACATCTATATACACCCTTGCCTAGCTGCTAACATCTGTTAATCTGCTGTTCACTATCTCCCTTCCAACTTTTAGCTGAATTTTAGAGACTTTTAATGGGGTTTTAAGGATTTGATATGTTTATAATTATGTGGATTGTGGAATTGTTTACTTTGTGAAATTGCCTTGTTTACTTAAGTTGTTTCATAATTTATTGAGGTGTATTTGATTTGTTTATGCATTGTTGTCGGCATTAAATGTTTGTCGTTATTTTTGTTGTAAGCCACCCTGAGTGCCTTTGGGGATATAGGGCGGGCTATAAACAAAGTTTCCTGGATTATAAATGTCATTTCCTAATTGATTCTATCATAAACATTTATTAAACTGTTTTTGCGGGACATTCTGCAGTGCATTTTGCTATAGTTTTTCAATGGATATCTCCTAGAGTCTCAATCAATTCAACATAGTTTGTGGCAGCCACAAAAGTGAAGTTTCTCGAGTATAACAATTACAACACAATTAAACAGGAATTAACGGCGCTCTATGCAGTCATGCTAGCCACATGACCTTGGAGGTGTCTACGGACAACGCCGGCTCTTCGGCTTAGAAATGGAGATGAGCACCAACCCACAGAGTCAGACATGACTGGACTTAACGTCAGGGGAAACCTTTACCTTTTTAACACTTTCAAACCAGGAAGAGATTTTTTTAAAAAAAATTGTTACATAGTGATATCTCCATATATATTTTATGTCGGTGTTCTTTACTAAAACAAAACATTTATGAACAAGCTAAGAAAACAATTTCATGGTCAAAACCAAAATCTAAAACCTATGGCTCAAAAAGTAAAGGTAAAGTACTTTACCTTATACATTTACAGGGATATAATGCTAGTGGATATCTACATGTATCCAAATCTGTTTGATTTGGTGCATGATTTTTTCAATTGATAGTAAAAAAAAAAAATCATAGATCAAATTGACTTTGGATCTCACTATAAAGAACCAACATTTCCAAAGTAATATTGTAGATGTATTGTAAGAATCTACTTCCAATTATGCTATGTAACAAAATTTGGGGGGGGGGGGGGGGGAATCTGTTCCTGGTTTGAAAGTGTTATTTCCTATTTAATTATGCGGTCCTTCCTTTGAAAATAGTTGTTATCCTCCAGAAACTTCATTTTGTGTTTGCCACAAACTATGTTGAATTGGTTGAGACTCGGTAAGATATTCATTAGAAAAACCATAGCCAAATATGTTGCAGAATGTTCTGCAAAAATAAAAAAATTGCAGTTTAACAAACTTTTTCCATGTTTTTATAATAGAACCAATTAGGAAATGACATTTGTAATCCAGGAACAAAAACTGTGTTACATAATGTTAATTGTAGTATTGATGTTACTTTAACTGTTCCTGACAATTAAGAAAAACATGTGAAGTGTGGCAACCTGAGAACTTTGTCCAAAATCTTGCAAAGATCTTAATGGCTGGCTGAGCAAAGATATGAACTCGGACCCATGTAATACAGTCTTTTATTCTGTTACTCCACACTTTGTAGAAAAAAGGTTTGACCCTGGCAACTCCACCCCGTGATTAAGAAAAAGCCCTTACATCTGTTTCCAATCTGGATCTCTGACAAGGCTAATTTGTAATTTTCCACAGAGGCATGTGGGCCACTACCCCAGGGCCCTTGCACACAACACAAATACAAGGCTTTTATTCCACTCAGTTCCAACCTAAGAAATCTTAGAACTTGCATTCTAGAGGAGTGCAAAGGCCCCATCTACACTGCCATATAATGCAGTTTGAAACTGTGTTATATGATCAGTATAGACTCATTTAAAACTGCATTACAGTAGAGTAATGGATCAACAGAAAGTTGGATAAGCAAAAATGTTGGATAATATGGAGGGATTAAGGAAAAACCTATTAAACGTCAAATGACATTATGATTTTACAAATTAAGCACCAAAACATCATGTTTTACAACAAATCGGCAGGAAAAGCAGTTCAATACATGGTAATGTTATGTAGTAATTACTGTATTTACGAATTTAGCACCAAAACATCGCAATGTATTTAAAACATTGACTACGAAAAAATCAACTACAAATAAAGATAGAATTGCATAAAATGAACTTATAGTAACAATATTGTCGGAAGTTAAATCTGTAAAAAGTTCTGTCCTGTGAAGATTTTTAAAAAATTGTGATCCTTGCCTACCTAGAGAAACAGTTGTGGATTCGGGCGGGAGGCAGACTGTGTTGGACAATACAGAACGTTGGAGGTATAGGTATATGTTTTTAAACGATTTGATATTTATATTGATGGGTCTAATAGCCATGAGCTGTTTTAACTATATTTAACTATGTTTATTGTTTTATCCTTAATTTATTGTGTTTTGTTTTTAATAATAATACACTTTATAGTCCGCTTTATCTCCCCGAGGGGACTCAGAACGGATTACAACATACACAGATAGGCAAACATTCAATGCCTTTATTACAATGGAATAATGACATACAAATACACAGAACAAAGGAAAAGGCTTCCCTTTTCATCTCTAGCTTTCTGAAGGCAGGGCTCATCTCTGGCCATGGGGAGGTGTTCTTGTTCTATTTTCAAGCCAAAGAGCCTGTTGTCCATAGACATCTCCCAGTCGTGTTGCTGGCATGGCTGCATGCCGAAGCAGTACTTATTGATCTACTCACATTTACATGTTTTCAGACTGCTAGGTTGGCAGGAGCTAGGGCTAACAGCAGGAGCTCACCCCGACCCGTATCCTCGAACTGCGGACCTTATTTATTTATTAAACACATTTTTAAAATTAAAATCAAAATGTACACAGTGGTCAATGGTGCCAATGGAAAGGGGGAAAAAACCCTGATAGAGAGGAGTGGGAGGAGCATAGAGTGAAGGAGAGAGTGCGTGAGCACAGAAAAATGAGCCATCTTCATTCCAAACACCCAACTCCTCTCAGTGTTCTTTTGACATTACAAGCTATACAAAATATATAAAAATGCATTTTTGTTCTGCATATGAATATAGCAAGAAATCTGTTAAAAATCCAAAGCAGTTCCTATTTTCATAGGTAAATCACTATTTTTGTATGTTTTTTTAAAAAAAAATTATCAGCCATAAAAAAAAATCAAAGGTCTGGCGATATTAATTTTTGTATATTCTCATCAAATACCCACAATGAGAGTAAACACTTAAGTTACCCCGAATTGCAGATTACTAAAATCATTTTTTATTTTTCTCTTTCTTTGGAAGCTTGTTTAGACCAAGTTAATGGCCTTATAGGCTTTCTCCAGCTGAACAGCAATTCACTTTTTGAGTAATTAGAATTATAGTTCATGAAGGAAGGGAGGGGGGAGTAATGATTTTAGAGATGCTTAAATGGGACATGATCAAAAAAAGGTTGGGAACCACTGCCCTACACTGACCATATAATGCAGTTTGAAACTGCATACTTGGCAGTGTAGATTGGACCTAAAAATCTCAAATTCAAGACTGTTACCACGGCACTTAAATTAGAATTCTAGTGTTAAACTTGTATGACTGTTAAGCATCCCCTTGAGGCTACCTCCATAGTTCTTTATTACCACCAACATGGATCATGGGTTTCCCACTGAAGAATCTGTGTGTGATCAGGTGAAATTGCAGGCCTTAGATCAGAGACAGACAGATGTTGTTTGGATTCCAATGTTCGTTCCTTATCAACAAGGGACAAGTCCATTTCTCTTGGGAATCAGCCTTCAGCAGATGGGGGAGTTTTCCTGCTATATCAGATTAGGCTTCCACACGGAGGGAGTGAAGGATAGCTTAATTAGGCATTCAGAAAGACTCTATGAGAAGTCCTTAAAACCCAGGTGTCAGCGGCATGATCTCATGGCTTCTTGGTAAGGCCTGGGCTTAAATTAAGTGGTATTTACCTGGTGTCTTCAGAGCAGACAACGTTGTCATAGATTCAAGTTCCTGTTTTCAGCTCGCAAGCTCATGCTTCAAGTCTCCTGGGTTTGCCTGTATTCCTGAAAGAGTTTTGCCTTGAAAATAGTTCCTGCTTTCATGCTTATGTATTTATACCTGTGAACTTGAGTTCCTTGATTTCATGTACCTTGCTGTTTTGGACTACAGCTATTTCATAGTTCCTTTTCTACTGCTTTTTGGGAAATGCATTTTTTTTTCTTTTGTACATGTTTTTCCAGATAAACTGCTGTAGTTTGTTACTTGGATTCTGGTGTGGTGCTGGGTGAAAAAGTGTCTCAAGACTAGAGTGCAACAGTTATAACGCTAAAGCTGATTTTAGCAAAAAAATTAAAAGGTCTGGGCTGCTCTTCATCCAAACAGTTGCAAATCAATACTGGAACAACCATTTAATTGGTCCCACATTTTAATTATTTCATTTTGGATCCAAGGTTATCTGATTCACATGACACATGCGTAAATCCAATTCAATCATTTATTTCAAGTAGATGCATACATTTTCCAAAATAGATGCAACTTTGTTGTAAACAGTACCTCACCTAGCTGTAAAATTTGCAACCATAAACAAAATCTCAAAGCACCCTCACACTGATAAAAAAAGTAAACGGGTTTAGAAAGTTGTACATAAATGAAGCCAGAAAAATAAATCATGAGATTCCCCCCTTCCCCACACAAAGTCAAATAATTATATGACAAAAATCAATTAATTCCATCTTGGTTTGTATTAATGAATCAAGGCATTTCCACACTCTACTGAAGCACCAGGTTCAGGATCTGAACAAAAAGACTAGTCATTAGACTAAATATTTGACCAATCTTAAAGCCCTATGTAATAACATAAGCCCACAAAAGGTTGTATCACTTGTGCTGATGAAGAATGGAAAATATATGGAAAAACATATCTCAGAAAAACATACTGATGTCAGCACCAAGGGTTATGGTAAAATAATGGACAGGAGACAAATTTAAGTCATATTCAGACTAGAAATTAATAGAGTGACTAATTTAAGGCCCCTTCTGCACTGCCATATAATTCAGATTATAAATGCAGATAATTCACTGGATGATATGAGTCGAGATAAAGGTAAAGGGAAAAATTTTCCCATGATATGAAGTCTAGTCGTGTTCGACTCTCGGGGTTGGTGCTCATCTCCATTTCTAAGCCAAAGAGCCGCTGTTGTCCGTAGACACCTCCAAGGTTATGTGGCTGGCATGACTGCATGGAGTGCCATTACCTTCCCGCTGGAGCGGTACTTATTGATCTACTTACATTTGCATATTTTCAAACTCCTAGGTTGGTAGAAGCTCACCCTGCTTCCCGGATTCGAACCCAAGACCTTTAAGTCAACAAGTCAGCTGGTTTAACCCACTGCACCACCGTGAGCTGCATATGAGTCTGGGCTGCCATAAAATTCCGGTCAAAACAGATAATCTGGATTTATATGACAGTATAGAAGAGGCCTAAGTCCCATGGATTTGAACTGTTCTACTCTATGACTCAATAAGGATCCAACCCAATACATCAACAGATATACATGAAATCCATATGCTATTTTCATTGCAAGTCAATCAAAGACTGTAATATGATTATCCATTATCTGTGCTTTTGTGAGCGTTTTTATTTTATCCAGTGTTAAACATTTTGGAATCCCATTGATTAAATGGGATTTTATTGTACTCAACTTAGATTGTGCCTATAAAAAGCACCACAAAATGGCATCTATTTTTTAAATAGATGCTAGTTTTATAGCATGTCATAAGGACAGGTTGTTGGCTCCCATGTTAGTGAGGTAGAAATCCATTCTAGGTTTTGGCAAGCTTTCAATGAGCTATCCAATGTGCTCAACCCATTTTGAAGATAGATTTCAGGCCACTAGATAGATCTTCAAAGCCTGGATTAAAATATGTAGTGGATTTCCTGCTCCACTGACATTGGAGCAACCAATCACCACTCCTTGTAATGCTGAAGACATAACTGATTTCGTACGTGAGTGAACATGAAATACAGACTGATGTGGCACTGTATTATCTGTGCCTATATATTTGTGAAAAAAAACTTGCCCTTTGCTCAAAAGACTTATGTAAACATTTTAAAAATCAAATATCATCCTAAAATACATATGTAATTTCTGATTGAATCTCTTACATTCATTTCTTTTTTAAAAAAAAAATTCCAATATTATAAAAACCCATTAAAATAAATCCCAATTCACTCTCCATTTGGAATGGTTCAAAACTGCTGTTCACAATATTTTTAGTGATGTTTGAGGTACTCTCGGAACAGGAGAAGGCACAATAGAAGCCGACTGATCCAGAAGTATACGAGACTCAACAAACTCATATCCAGTTAAGCTAAATTCCTATTGGAGAAAAATAAACATTTCAGTTTGGAACTTTAAAAATCTAACGATGAATTTAAAGCTCTGTGTGCTTCCAGTAAGGTGCAAGACTCATACTTGAGTAGACCTGTATAGAATTGCACTCTTAATTATTTAAGGATCCAGTATAAAGTGTAATAATGGTCACAGAACTGATATTTCCCAGAAAGATATGGCCATTTAATGACTATTATAAAGTGAGTCTCCCTTATCAGAAATGCTTGGGACCAGACATGTTTTGGATTGTGGAATTTTTCCGATTTTGGAACACCTGTATTTCCATGTACATACACAGTGATATATCTTGGAGAAGGGACCCAAGTCTAAAGATGAAATTCACCTGTGATTCACAAGCACCTTAATCACGTAGCCTGAAAATAAGTTTAGACAATATTTTAATAATTCTCTGCATGAAACAATGTTCATGTACACGGGACCATCAGAGATGAAAGATGCCACTATCTCCGCCATCCATGCAGACACTTTTGGAGTATTTCAGAATCAGAATTCTGGATAAGAGTTGCTCAACCTGTATCAATCGTAGAATCATATCACTTAGAATAACAAGATCTTATTCTCTTTCCTGAAACCTATCTAAAACACTGAATATAGCAAGTTTCTCAGCTCCTTGGAGAAGATTCTGAGGGTGCAGAAGTGTATCCAAGGAAATAATAATTACTCGCCTCCCATTCCACAGATGAAAATAGTTTCACATGGCAGAACTGGTCAAAGCCTTCGTGAATATAATCAATCTAAACCAGACTTTATTCCAGATTTTAAAATAATGGCCCAAGTTGCTGAATTTATTTAGAGGATAGGATTCAGACCCCTTTTTTCATGTCAGAAGTGACTTGAGAAACTGTGTCACTTCTGATGTGAGATAATTGGCTATCTGTAAGGACGTTGCCTGGGGGATGCCTGGATGTTTTACCATCCTGTGGAAGGCTTCTCTCATGTCCCTGCATGGGAAGCTAGAGCTGACAGATGGGAGCTCACCCCGCTCCCCGGATTCAAATCGTTGATCTTTTGGCCATCAGTCCTGCCGGCACAAGGGTTTAACCCATTGCGCCATCGTGGGCTCCTTTAAAGTCTGGAATAAAACCCAGAGCAGATTTAGCACACATAGAAGCCACTGCTCACCACAGTTAGTGTCAAAAGGATAGTTTTGGATCCTATCCATTCATTTCAAAATGCTTAGCTTTGTGTTGGATGATGAGTATTAGGCATTATATCCCCAAAGAGAGCTCTCAAGCCCCTTCTACGCTGCCATATAATCCAGATTATCAAAATAGATAATACACATTATCTGCTTTGAACTGGATCATGAGTCTACACTGCCATATAATCCAGTTCAAAGCAGATAATCTGGACTTTATATGGCAGTGTAGAAGGAACCTCAGAGGAACCATTGGCAGATATCATTGTATAGTTGTCTACCTGCAGCAGATATTGAGATAGTAGCCATTTGGATGACCTGAGACCTGGAGATCAAAGAAAACTGGAGACCAAGCATAGATCCAAATCAGAAGCCTTTTAAAGATACTAAAAGAACAAAAACACTCTTACGTTCGTGGAGAATCACTAAGGAACAGTGCTGTTTTGAAGAAAAATAACACTGAATAATCATCGTATTTTCTGTTTACTTGATTATTCGAGCATTTTAAAGCCATGATCGTCTAAGTTCTGAATAGGCCCACTTACTTGGGCTTCCGCTCCTTAACGGGGAAGGGCTGCGGTTTCGAGATCGCTAGAAGACAAAGAATGAAAGGGAAATGAAATAACGTGACTGGCTCATCCTGACTCATTTTGATCGAGAAAGGTCTCCACTTATACATTGGGATTTATACATTCTTTTACATGCATCCACCATCCCAAACAGGATAAGAAAAGGAGAAGGAGGAGAGCTGCATCTTTGCAGGTGAGATGCTCAACTGTACAGTCAGCCCTCTACATTCACTGGGCTTAATGGTACAGGAGAGCCATGGAAGATTTTTTGTAATCTTTTTTATTTACCTGATAGAATAGCTTTTTAGGAATCTCTAAAACAGTGGTTCTGAACCTATGGGTCCCCAGGTGTTTGGCCTATAACTCCCAGAAATCCCAGCCAGTTTACCAGTTGTTAGGATTTCTGGGAGTTGAAGGCCAAAACACCTGGGGACCCATAGATTGAGAACCACTGCTCTAGATCCTACAGTACGACTCTATGAGCAACTTTCACTGCTGATGAACTTACAAATACTTAGTGACATGTTCTCTCTATAAGTCTCTACATCCTTACTGCACAAGTTGGAAGACCTAGAGATCATATTACCATTATCTAATGCTAAATCAGTGGCACATTATACTCAAGTAAATATGGTGATCAGATCAATACATAATCAAATGTGCAAAAGTGAAACCCTCAAACACAGAAGGCCTTTTCTCTCTGTCCTCTCTCACACTTCATTTAACACATCGAAAGAAGTGTATGACCAAGCCACTGGCAGCTAGTGGCTCCAGTGTCAATGAGCCAGTGGCTCTATTCTGGGTTTTAGACTAAACTTTAAGAGAGCCTTAAAACAGATTGGACTCCTCTTCTCTACTGACATGGGAGCCACCAGTTGCCACTGTCTGTTGGGGTTCAGCAGCAAGATGCTGGGGATTCCTAGGAGGAAGAGGTGGATGATGGATTTCCCATTGACGAGTCTGTGTGTGATCAGGGTGATTTGCAAACTCAGATCAAAGAGAAGCACCAGCAGTTGTAGAGGAGACAGGGGGTATTTGGGATTCCCATGGCCGTTTCTTAGCAACCAGGGAAAAGTCAGTTTCTCTTGGAAATCAGCCTTCAAGGCCTTTGGTAGGTGCAGATGGGGAGTTTTCCCATGGTATCAGATTAGGCCTCGGCATGGAGGGAGTCAAGGATAGAGTAATTAGGTGTTCAGAAAGACTCTGTGAGAAGTCCTTGAGACCCAGTTCTCAAAGGTATGGCCCCATGCCTTCCTAGTCAGGCCTGAGCTTAAATTAAGTGGTGTTTACTTAGCATCTCCACAGCAAACAACATCACCACAGATTCAAGTTCCTGATTCAGCTCTCATGCTCATGCGTCTCTTGTCTTTGCCTGTGTTCCTGAAAGAGTTTTGCTTTGGAGAAGTTCATGTTTTCAAGCTTATAGATTTATACCTATGTTCTTGACTTCCTGGATTTCATGTACCTTGCTATTTTGGACTATTGGTCTTTTGTATATATGGACTACTACTATTTCAAAGCACCTTTTCTACTGCTTCTTTGGAAATGCCCCTTTTCCCCTTTTATATAGGCTTTGTAAATAAACTGCTGTAGTTAGTAACTACTAGACTCTGTGTGGTTCTGGGTGATAAGGTGTTCCAAGAGTGCAACACTGTCCACTTCTTTACTAAGCTGATTCTGCTCAGAGTTGTTACTTGTTGTGATGCCCCTATATCTAATGTTTTGTGAGAGTGGACGATTTGGATAAAGTTGGAGGGAGACAGGGGGTATGGTTTGCAGCTATCATTAAAATCTGCCTCCCTGCCTCCACGCATGCTTCTCTTATTTGTCTTAAATGTTAAATGCTGCTTTCAATGTCTGGGTTCATGTCGATCTTGAATCATATTGCAAGTCAGGACATTCTACTTTACCAAGTGTCGGGTGTAGCCAGCACTGCGAGACAGAGGGCTCAGGCTGCGACTGCGGCATCTGCTTCTGCTTCTACTTCTGTGAGACCACTAAAAATATATATATAGAAGATGAGACATGACATTCTTAAACAGAGAGCAATTACTGAAATAACTTTTTCAGAAGACAAGAATGAAATGTGGAAGGGAAGAATACACGAGCTTTAACATGTCCCTATGTTAAGGTCACTGCCCCAAATGTTGGGTGGAGTTTCTTCAAAATGCCAACACCCATGTGAAATGCCGATGTAAAACCAAGTTTAGCAAGGTAGTAGAATAGTTCTCAACCCAATTTGGACATCATGACAAGCCACAGGTTTGGAGGAGTGTACACATACAATCATAGAATCAGTGAGTTGGAAGAGACCTTGTGGGTCATCCAGTCCAACACCCTGCCAAGAAGCAGGAAAATTGTATTCAAAGCACCCCCGACAGATGGCCATCCAGACTCTGCTTAAAAGCCTGAACAGATCTCACAGTGAGGAAGTTCTTCCTCATGTTCAGGTGGAATCTCCTGTAGTATAAAGCCATTGTTCCACGTCCTAGTCTCCAGGACAGCAGAAAAAAAGCTTGCTCCCTCCTCCCTATGACTCCCCCTCACATATTTATTATGGCCATATTTATACATGGCTTCTCTTCTGCAAGCTAAACATGCCCAGCTCTTTGAGGCGGTCCTCACAGCCTAACCACTCTCACTTGCAGAAGGAGCAGATTAAAATAATGGGCCTCTACCACCACCTCCTTTCATCTGAAATCCCCCAAATCTTCTCCTCGGTGAAGGCCTTAGGATGCAATGTGAGTGGTCTGCACTTGGAAGTGACTTAACATATACGCCAAAATGCTGACATCCTTAGCATCTGAGTAAAGCACTTACTAGAGCACCTCTTCTTGTGACTACCTCTCCCTTCACGATGACAGAATCTTCTTCCATGAGAGCAGGCCACACATGGTAGGCCACCAGCGGAGCTGTGAATTCAGAGTCATAGCTGCGGCGGTATCTGGACACATAAGGAGATTTCATTTGCACCTGAGTTGACAGTCTATGTGACACTGATTACTCCCATTGAATCAGGGCCTTTCAATACTATTTCAGCCTCTCTTGCATTTGTCCTGGAGTGGGTCTTATTTTCCCCTTCCTTTCTTTTCTTCCCACCCTTTTCCTTTGATGTGTTATACAATAAGAAGACTCTTTTTCTTCCTCCTGAAACACACTCCTGCATACTGCTAGGAAAACAGGTTTCCAACTTCCTGTGTCTATGGCCTCTTCTAAACTGTCATACAAAATCCAGATTATCTGCTTTGATAACCTGGATAATATGGCAGCGTAGATCCAGCCTATGATTCCCCAAACACAAGCAACTGGCCCAAAGTCATCCACTGAGCTTTGTGAGGAATGAGAATTTCAAAATCTGTTTTTTTTTCTGGTCCAGGGATCCTTTCACACTAAACTAATATAGTGCTATGATTCCACCTTTAACTGCTGCAGCAACATCCTATGGACTCTGGGAGTTGTAGCCTTTGGGAGGCATTCTGCCTGGAAATTCTTAACATCTTTTCCCACGGTAAACTTCGAATTCCAGGAATCCATAGGATGTTGCCATAGTGGCAAAACTGTATCAATATGCTCTAATTGTGTAGTATGTATGGTAATCAAAGTGATGGTCCCTGGACAGTGTTGGTCTCTGAGCAACCGGCTGTTTTTCCTTTGGGAATTTCCAAGGGAAAAAAGCAACATTTGTATTCAATGACCACTAATATAGTCCTGTTTTCTGGAACACTGAGGGGGGAAACCTTGTTGGACTCCAAATATTAGGTATCGTAAGAGGCAATGTGTTATATCAAATTTAATTAACTAAGAGCTGTTCTACACAGCCATATAACTCAAAATATAAGGCAGATGATCCACAATATCTGCTTTGAACTGGGTTATTTGAGTCCACATTGCCATATATGCTGGGCTGTGGCGCAGCTGGCTAGTAACCAGCTCCACTAAATCACTACTGACCAAGAGGTCATGAGTTCGAAGCCCAGGTCGGGTTAAGCCCCTGACCATTAAATAGCCCGGCTTGCTGTTGACCTATGCAGCCCCGAAAGACAGTTGCATCTGTCAAGTAGGGAAATTTAGGTACGCTTTATGCGGGAGGCTAATTTAACTAATTTACAACACCATAAAACTGCCAGCAAAACACAACGAAAGGAATGAGGAAGTACAGCCACTAGTGGATGGTGAAGCAACAGCTCCCCCTGTGGCCGGAATTGTGAAGCTGGAAAAATGTTAAAATGCCTCTGTGTCTGTCTATACTGTATGTTGTTTGTCTGTTGGCATTGAATGTTTGCCATATATGTGTTCATTGTAACCCACCCTGAGTCCCCTTCGGGGTGAGAAGGGCGGAATATAAATACTGTAAATAAATAAATATAACCTGGTTCAAAGCAGATAATGTGGTATTTTATACAGCTGTTTGAAAGGGGCCATAGACCCCTTCTGCACTGCCATATAATCCAGATTAATGTACATAATCTGCTTTGAACTGTCTTATATGAGTCTACACTGCCATATCATCCAGTTCAAAACAGGTAATCTGAATTTTATATGGCAGTGTACAAGGGGCCTTAACCTACTGAAGAATGTTTCAAAATAAACAGATTAAAATAAGGCAGAAAATAATAGTAATAATGGAATTAATAACAAGCAGCATTAATAAGTTCACCATATCTACTGCAGCTCACAATACTGTGTAGTGGCCCATCAAATGTAGTGAAAGATAATAACAGTCATGTCATTCAGATTTACAAGTCTACATGCTTAAACTTCCCTTACTTGTATTCGCTAAAAAGTTCTCCATCTGTACCAAATGAAACATCGAGCGGAGGATCCAAAGTCTGCATGGAAAAGGCTACCCGGCACAACTCCCGTATTAAACTACTGATCATGATAAAATCAACTTCTGGGGGGAAGGAAATCTGAGGATTGGTGTTCATTGCACAGATGACATCCTGAAAGCAAATGCAACATAAAGTGTTATTAGGATGAGGAAACAAACCTAAAGTTATTAACGTGTTTTAAATATGAGAAAAGAAATAAAATTCAAAAGCCAATAAAACACACACATACCTGCATGTGTACATGCAGATACACAAACATAGACACAAACAAGAAAAGGAGCAGAAAGGAGAGAGAAGTGTTATGTGTTTTTTTCCATGTCGGGAGCGACTTGAGAAACTGCAAGTCGCTTTTGGTGTGAGAGAATTGGCCGTCTGTAAGGACATGGCTCAGGGGACGCCCGGGTGCTTGATGTTTTACCATCCTGTGGGACGCTTCTCTCATGTCCCCATATGGAGCTAGAGCTGACAGATGGGAACTCACTTCACTCCCCATATTCGAACCGCCGACCTTTCAGTCAGCAGTCCTGCCAGCACAAGGGTTTATCCCATTACACCACCGGGGGCTCCTGTGTTATGTTAAAACAAGGTAATATCTCCTTTCCAAAACATTTCTATAGAAGTATTCAGAAGCTGGCCTAAAATAATGCTAATGTTAGTGAAGTAATATACATTATGGCCTTTCCCGGTGATTATTTTATCACCAGATTTGCACAGTTTGGGTGTACAGAACCTGATATAAGTTCCCTAGATTATACATCTGGAACAAAATAGCCATATTTTCCTAGCACAATCCAAAACATTTTCTAACCGGGGTAATAATGCCGCAGTTAAAACTATGAAGACAAAATAGAATGCAATGTTCACATCATCGTTTCAAGATGCGGCAAGGTTTATTTATCTGCTTGTTTTCCAAAAGCCTAGATAAAGTTTTTGACAGTTTTATTCTACTAACTTGTTCATGCATAGTAATTATTCCTGATATAATTCGACTTCTTATTTTAATTGGTTTTTATGCTAATATTGTTTAGGCTGCTGGTTTTTGTATTTTCTGCTCATTGTTGCATTGGTTTACATGTAGCCAAGCAGTTTCAGCAGAGATACGTCATAAACATTAGGAGAATCTGGGTTACTATGAGTTTTCCAGAATGTATGGCCATATTCCAGAAGCATTATCTCCTGACATTTCACCCACATCTATGGCAGGCATCCTCAGAGGTTGTTAGGTCTGTTGGAAACTAGGCAAGTGGTCTTTATATATCTGTGGAATAATGTCCAGGGTGGGAGAAAGAACTCTTGTCTGTTGGAGGCAAGTGTGAATGTTGCAATTAACCACCTTGATTAACACTGAATAGACTTGCAGCTTCAAAGCCTGGCTTCTTCCTGCCTGGGGGAATCCTTGGTTGGGAGGTGTTAGCTGGCCCTGATTGTTTCCTGTCCGGAATTCCACTGTTTTCTGAGTGTTGTTCCTTATTTACTTTCCTGATTTTAGAGTTTTTTTTTTAATACTGGTAGCCAGATTTTGTTCATTTTCATGACTTCCTATTTTCTGTTGAAATTGTCCACATGCTTATGGATTTCAATGGCTTCTCTGTGTCTGACATGGTGGTTGGTAGAGTGGTCCAGCATTCCTGTGTTCTCAAATAATATGCTGTGTCCAGGTTGGTTAATAAAGTTAACACCTCTCAACAAAGGATCCCCCAGGCAGGAAGCAGCCAGGCTTTGAAGCTGCAATACTATTCAATGCTAATCAAGGCGCCCAATTGCAACATTCACACTTGCCTCCAACAAACAAGAGTTATTTCTCCCACCCTGGACCTTCCACAGATATATAAACCCCACTTGTCTAGTTTCCAACAGACCTCACAACCTCTGAGGATGCCTGCCATAGATGTGGGTGAAATGTCAGGAGAGAATGCTTCTGGAACATGGCTATACAGCATGGAAAACCTATAGCAACCCAGAGATTCCAGCCATGAAAGACTCTGATAAAACATTAGTAGAATCATCCACACTGCTGGAAAATCAGCTGCTTTTGGGGACACACTGGAGTTAAAGAGCAAAGGGCAATCCTCTTCTCCCAGTTCTATGAGAATGGATAATGCCAATCTAAAGGCCATTCTCCATTTGGATGCTACATAAATCTACTACTGTATAAAGAAATCACAGAGTAGCAAAGCTCCATTAATACACTAACACACACTGTGTTTGAGTGAGTGTGTTTGCACTAAATACAGATGCTGCTCCATTCACATTAAAACTTACATTGACACTGGACTGAACATCATAGAGATCCTCCTGGCGAATGATATAATCCATCACCATGTCTTCGAGTGATTCAGAACCGGAGTAACTCAGGGACAGAGTCTTTCTAACACGCATTTTGAACTGTCTGAATGCCCTCTTTGCAACCTGGAAAGATTCCTACAAATAATTTTTAAAAAGCATGTTAAATATAGTATTCTGGGACAAAGAAACAAATGCCAAGTCATTTAATTATACTATGTAACATGATTTTAGTTCCTAGGTTATAAATGTCATTTCCTAACTGGTTCTATCATTAAAAACATGGAAAAGGTTTATTAAACTGCACAAACTTTATTCTTGTGGGACATCCTGCAGCACATTTTGCTATAGCTTTTCATTGATTCATTGTTCAACACAACTGATTCAATGGATCTGTTCTTGTTGGGTTGGATTGGGCAGACCACAAATTTCTGAACTGGAGGAAATTAATAACGGGAAGGGATAATAACTGGATTACACTATGTAAGATGATTTTTGTTCCTGGGTCATAAATGTCATTTCCTAATTGGTTCTATCATAAAAACATGGGGAAACACTCAGTAGCACATTTTGCTCTAGCTTTTCAATGAATATCTCATCGAGTCTCAACCTGTTCAACATCGTTTGTGGCAGCCACAAAAACAAAGTTTCTTGAGTATAATGTCTTTCAAAGTAAGTACTGCACAATTAAACAGGAAATAACACTTTCAAACTAGGAACAGTATTTTTTTGCACATTTTGTTACATAGTGTTATCAGGCAAAGCTTCAGAAATAGATTCTCTGATACAGCATTTCTTGATTCTAGGAATATAATAACAATTAGTATTTGGAGATTTAAAGTGTTCATCCAAACATCAAGCATAGCTATAATTCAGTAACTTAAGTGTATTTTTTACTTTCTCCTACATGTATATTTTTGATCATTTTGATAAATTCTGATCAAAACTAAACTTAAACAAAATTCTCACACTATCCTAGAACTAGAGCCCTGGCACCCCAGGCCTAAAAAAATTCCCACATCTCTTTGTGATTGTATTTTATTATTATTACTTTACCTCCCTACTTTAAGGTAAAATTTTAAGTATTTATATTATATGAGTTTAGTGGGTTGTGTTGTACATGTTGTTATTATGTTTCAAGTTATTTCCAACTTATGACAAACCTAAGATGCCCCTGGTGGTGCAGTGGGTTAAACCCTTGTGCCGGCAGGACTGATGACCTGAAGGTTGGGTTACTAATTTGAAGGTTGCACCTTCTATCAGCTCCAGTTCCATACGGGGACATGAGAGAAGCCTCCCACGAGGATGGGAAAAACATCAAAACATCCAGGCATCCCCTGGGCAATGTCCTTGCAGACGGCCAATTCTCTTACATCAGAAGCAACTTAAGTTTCTCAAGTTGCTCCTGACATGAAAAAAAAATCCTGTCATGGGATTTTGTGGGGCTTGTGGGCTTCCTGGCTGAGTAGAGAATCCAGACCCAGGCCCAGTCCACAAACAATTACACCACGTTGTCTCTTTTGCATATTACCAAATGCTATTGATATATAACTTACTAAGCACTGATTAAATGAGTTCTTTCTCTTTTTTAAAAGCAACAACACAGTGTTCATAGCTAAATAGTACTTTAAGTTTGATCAGTTAGACCTGGCAATAGGAATGCTAGAGCTAGAAAGTGAAGCTGGAATCCAATCTAGCCCAATAAGAACAGATCCAACAAATCAATTGTGTTGAACAATGAATCAATGCATAGCTCTGGTCTGTTGAGACTAAGGACCTCAATGCAGAAAACAGCGGGGGACAGTGGGAGGCATCGGGCAGCGGGGAAAATCGTGGGGCAGTAGGGCGAATCTGTAGCCTAGTGCCTCACATTACCCTCACCACCATCTTGCTCATCACATGATCCTGCATTGTCTCAATGATTTCTTAATTAAACACAGGGAGTCCCTCAAGTTCAGGTTTCCCTCTCCTACCACGCTTCCTTGATGCAACTGACATGGAGCCTGTTGAAAACAGATATACGTCATGGGATGAGATCTGGCAGGCTCCGTGCCAGCTGCGTTGAGGAAGTGTCCTACGATGGGTAAATAAGATAATGTGATGAGGTCCTAACATTAGGATGTAGGTGTGCATGTGATTTTTTTTTAATTTAAGTGTTTATTTATAACAGTGGTTCTCAACCTATAGTCCCAAAATGTTTTGGCCTTCAACTCCAGAAATCCTAACAGCTGGTAAACTGGCTGGGCCAAAAAGATTGAGAACCGCTGATCTATAAAAAACATTTACATACTGCCTTTGAACACCTCCTACATAAGTGCCCCCAAGGTGGTGTATTATAATAACAGAAAATACAAGAAAGGAAAATGAAACTGTACAAACAAAAGATAGCGCAATTAACAAGACAAATTAAACTCACTGAAAACCTGGCAAAATATATATTGTCTTCATTGCCCACATAAGAAGAAAAAACCACCAGAAGGTATTAAAGATGGTGAGCATTACAATTACTGAGAGCAGAGATGGTTACACTATAAAGCCCAAAATATAGTTATGCTGTTATGGATCTGGTTTAGATTTCCATCTGAGAAGGGCAAAATCTACCTTCAGAAGAAAACAAGAATTACAAATTTGAGAGTAAAAAAGTATGCATGTTCAAAATGTTAGTTTTCATGTTGGTGGATACCAGCTTCAATCTTTATATGTCACCAGAGAATGTAGTTGTCTGCTTTTATAATAATAACAATTATTATTATTATTATCATCATCATCATTATCACTATGTCCACCTAATAGTCAAAGCCAAATTCACATCAATTACACAAAATAATAATAGTAATAATAATAATAATAATAATAATAATTATTATTATTATTATTATTATTATTATATAATTATATGATTATATGCATATGATTGATTCTTATTGAGGTAAGAGGGATTTACAAATGGCTATATTACAAGCCCCCAGTGTTGCAGCGGGTAAAACCACTGAGCTGCTGAACTTGCTGACCGAAAGGTCAGTGGTTCAAATATATGGAGCAGGGTGAGCTCCCGCTGTTAGCCCCACTTTCTCCCAAACTAGCAATTTGAAAACATGCAAATGTGAGTAGATCAATAGTTACTGATCTGGCGGGAAGGTAACGGTGCTCCATGCAGTCATGCTGGCCACATGACTTTGGAGGCGTCTATAGACAATGCCGGCTCTTTGGCTTAGAAATAGAGATGAGCAGCAACCTCCAGAGTCGGACATTACTAGACTTAATGTCAAGGGGAAACCTTTACCTTTACCTATATTACAAGCATGAGTGATATTGGAAAGAAATGGTTTTATTCCACCCCTACCACAGCTGCGATGTAGATGATTCTTTGCACAATCTCCAGATCGTCAATGTAACTCCTCAAGAGAGTTTGAGCATCCAAGCGTTCCTGAGTATAAATATCACTGAAGCGTTCCACAAGGTGAGCGTGACGGGAAGCATTTGAGAGTCTTGCACGGCCAGATGAGAAGCTCTTCATTGGAGGTGGGCTGGGAGATCTACTTCGGGCAGATATTGGGGAAGGTGACCGACTCCGTGCAAGTCTGGAACAGAATTGCCAAATGGTAATAATAATAGAACTTTTTCTTTACTAGAAAGTACTCTTAAGTACCTAGAGCACCTAGAAAATACCTAGAGGGGATATATTTAGTCAAATGCAGGTAACCATGGATATGTATCTGCTTTTATAGAAAAAGGGGCTTCTTAAATTAGACGGGGCAAGAGTCTTACTTGCTTTGCAGAACCGATTTCTGAGCAGCGAGGACAGCAATCTCATCCTTCAGAGTTAGTACCTGCTTCTCATACTCATTCAGTCGCTCCAGGTTGATCAGAGCACACTCTTCTTTTGTTCGAGAAGCCTTTAGACTTAACCACAAAGAATAAATTCAGTCAAATGGGGTGTTCTACCACAATAAGGACATTGCTTAACACGATATTTACAAATATGTACAAAATGGTTAAAAGCTGGTCATTAGAAACCATGCCAAAGTTACCCATGCAGAGCAAAAGGAATGTGAAATGACATTTCTCCTTCACCTATAATTTAAGTTATATTTTATCTGCATTCCACTTGAAGCCCTGCTTGTCTGGTGCTGAATTGTCAAAAGATCACATCTCATGAAGGGGGAGGATTTCTCTCCAAAATGTGTCAGCAATTACATTCATTTCATTCTGCTTTGGATATTTTGTTCTATTTTTGTTGTTGCTGTCTTTACTTCTCAGCCAGAAAAAAAGAAATCAGAAAAAAGCGGTTCACAAATATTTTTTTTGTAATTGTGAGTGCTTCACAAATTTAATATAACATCTTCAGGAAGCATTAAAAGTAGTTTCTGGAGCACTCACATCTAGAAATATACCACCAATGCTCCCTAATCCTAATACTGGCATAGACCAAATAATTAATTACAATTCTGAGACATACTGCAGAAGACATGACTAGTAGTTCATGTTCTACACTTTTGGATTCATAATGTCTCTAATTTCTTAGACAAGAGCACTCACACCCTAAAAACAGCAAAAAAAGAAAGAAACAAAACACCCCACAAAACAGGTGAGATAAAAAATGGGCAGCCTCTACATCAGTGGTTCCCAACCTTTTTCTGACCAGGGATCACTTGACCAAGGACCACTTTGACCAAGGACCACTCTCCAACATTAGTACTAAAAGGGTTACGAATCAGTTTTGGATCAACTTTAGATTTGGTTTGGTTATTTGGGGTGTTGATTCAGAAAATTGCATTGGATAGACCACATCAGCTCTAGTTTCTGATACAGAACATATGTCATTCAGTAGTTCCCATTTGCTCACCCACAGAAAGCCATAGTTAATAATCTAGAGTTGATGTGGTCTATCCAATGCAATTTTCTGAATAAACATACCAAATAACCACAGAAACAGGCCTAAAAATGAAGACACCAAGGCATCCCTACTTCTAGAAACCACATGTAACAGCTCCGCTCAGGGGGAGGGAGGAGGAGGAGAAGCAGCAGTCAGGAGGCTTGTTGTAGTGCCTTTCATGGATTGTTAGCCTCTCCCTTTCTGACATCCACATTGCCTCAGCACTATAAGAGGGTTTTGCTAGACTAGTCACTCTCGTTGCAACAGTGTAGTAATGGTGAGGCCACAGACCATATTTTAGCTCTTGGGGACCACAGATGGTCCACAGACCACAGGTTGGGAACTACTGCACTACACGTTTTTGACTACAGTGCAGCTCTCATTCATCACAGTTAATGTAGCTACTGATGAAGAATCACGTGAGTTGAAGTTTTAAGCATCTGTAGAAGCCGCAAAAATTGAGAATATTTTCTGGAATCTGCAGGACATGCAAAAAACGCATCTCAAGATGTCAAAAGAAAAGCCAGAACCTTTGTGGCCAATGTAATGATGATTTTACGCAATATGGTATTTTGTGATCATGTTGTGTAGTGGCCTGAGTGTTGGCCTACGAAACTGAGACTCCAGGCTTTGAATTTCCGTTCGGCAATGGAAACCCACTGGGTGATTTCAAACAAATCACACACTCTCAGAAGAAGACAAGGGCAAACCCCCTCTGAACAAATTCTGCCAATACAACCCTGTGACAGGTTCAGCACCATAAGTCAGAAATGACTTGAAGGCAGACAACAGCAAGAAATGTGGCTCTTTTTATGATTTGATGTTTAGTGTGTTATTATTTAATTTATGTTAGTCTTATTTTTTGCTGGTTGCACCTTACAGCATTGAATGTTTGCCACTGTATGTTGTTAACCGCCCTGAGTCCCCACTGGGGAGATAGGGCGGGATACAAATAAAATTGTTTATTATTATTATTATTATTATTATTATTATTATTATTATTATTATTGATATAACACACGGAAGAAGGCTCCTCAAGCATGCACAAGCCAGGACATGTCATACTTTTCTACTAATAAACTGTCATCTTTTGGGCATCTTGAGACATATCCCAGATACCAAGTGCAGATTCTAGGTGAACTATAAATCCCAACAACTACAATTCCCAAATGACAAAATCAACCCCCACCCCACCAGTATTCAAATTTGGGCGTATTGGATATTTGTGCCAAATTTGGTCCAGTGAATGAAAATACATCCTGCATATCAGATATTTCCATTACAATTCATAACAGTAGCAAAATTACAGTTATGGAGTAGCAACAAAAATAATGTTATGGTTGGGGGTCACAACAACATGAAGAACTGTATTAAGAGGTCGTGACATTAGGAAGGTTGAGAACCACTGATCTAAATCAATAGGGAATAATAAATGATCAAGAATATGAACAGAACATAAAAAGAAAATTAAATCTGAAACCACGTTTCACAGTCAAGTTACAGCTGGTGACTTCATGTCAGTGAACCCATGCTGAATTTAAAGAAGCTGAAACTATTTGGGATAGAAATAGCGTTTAGTTCAATGGGCAGCTTCTTTAAAGTTTGGACTGAAATTCAAGCAGATTCAGAAGCTCAATAAAATGGAAACCAGCAGCTGCCAACGGTTTATAAACTTTTCTTACTCTGCTTTTAGCTGAACAATTTCATCCTCGGCTGCCAAAATGGTGGTGGCTGACTTGGCCTTTGTGTCCTCAAGAGCCAATTGGGTATCTGCAAGACTGCAAGAGAAAGCAACACCCAGATGCACCCTTTTAATATAAAAGGCATACATTCTGCTCAGAAATTCAAAAAACCAAAATCAATAAAACAAATCGTATTGTTAGTCCCAATTAGAGGAGAGCCATTGAGTTAAAGGGGAGGAACGACCTATGTAAGCAAAGACAAATGACACACCTGTATAGAAAAATGAGAGTAGGAAAACATGTGCCTATATCTAAATATAATAGAAATACAATATTAAAATATAATAATACATACAGTCTCCAAGTTCCGAATTAGATAAGTTCTATAGGTTTGTTTTTAAACTGAATTTATATGTAAGTCAGAACAGGTATATTATTAAATGTAACTCCTGCAAGATATAGATATATATAGATATATATACATGCACATACATACATACATACATACATACACAGATGCATACACACACACTAGCTTGGGAACTGCCGTTGCCCGAGTTATTTGAAAAAGTCATTTTTTTATTTTCCAAATTGCATTAGTTTGTGGGTGAACTCACATCATGCCAGGTTAACTCCCTGAAACTCAATCAGTACTCAGTTTGTCATGTTGGGCAAATTTGCTCTAGATGCATCATTGGTAAGGTTCAGTGTGCTCTCTGGCAGCAGGGTAAACTACAACTCCCACTATGGTAAGTCCATTCTCTCAAATCCCTACTGTAGGTTCATTTGGACATGGGGTTCTGAGTGCCAAGTTTGGTCCAGGTCTATTGTCGGTGGAGTCACAGAGTCTCCGGATGTAGGTGAACTACAACTCCCAAATGACAAGGTCAATTCATCCCAAACCCCTCCAGTATTCAAATTTGGGCATATCGGATATGCATGCCAAGTTTGGTCCAGATCCATCATTGGTTGGATTCACAGTGTTCTCTGACTGTAGGTGAACTACAATTCCAATAAATCAAGGTCAATTCCCCCCAAATTGGTTATGGGCATTCTGTGTGCCAAATTTCGTCCAAGTCCATTGTCAGTGGGGTCACAGTGATGTCTTGATGCAGAGTGAACTACAATTTCCATCATGTTGAGTCAGTTACCTAAAACTCCTATAAATCATGGTGAATTCTCCCCAAACCTCTCTAGTATGTTCAGTTGCTGATCAATTCTTCTGTTTGCTGTGTGCTATAGAGAAGAATAGGAAAAGATTATGGGAGAGGAAGTGGGCGGGGTTATGCAGATTACACACTAATGGGGAGAGTAAGAAACACTGGGATGTCTGTGGTGGAGGAAAAACAGAAAATCTAGGATGAAATTGTCCCCGTCTGAACGCCTTCTCTTGGGTGGTGAACAGTTTGATGTTTGTGGAGGACATTGGCAGGGCTCTTGAACATGTTTACGGCACTCTCTATAATCTGCAATGTCATTGGCGGGAGGGCTATTGGTGTCTCCTGAGTGGTAAGAGTTATAGCTGTTTGCGGAGGCCAGAGCTTGTCTGTGTAGTTAGACACCCCAGCCACATACACACATACATATTTTCACTTTTATTATGTGGATAGATTGATAGATAAGCTTTGGATAGCATGGGAAAGGTAAACACCCCTGTGGTGTTTATTTTGCTGTCTATGCCTCTGTTCAGATTTCACTTCACTTTCTGCCCTGTGATAACTGAATTTTGAAAAATTTGGCTAGTTGTGGAAACAAGGATTGGTGCTAAAGCATCGGTGGAGCCCCCTTTTCCCCATGATAACTCTTTCAAAAGTGATTTTCCCTTTTCGAGGGGTAGATTTCTCTCATTTCCTGTTGTCTCACCCCCATTCTTAAGTATGAGTCAGATGTTTGTAACTTGGCAAATGCCTGTACACTCTCTTGCCAGTAAATTTGCAAATTTTAATAGTAGCATGCATTTTTAAAATAAAAATAACCAAATTAAAGAAAAAAGCAGGAAATGAAAGTAAAGGATGTAAAATAGTTAATAATCCTACTCTTGTTTTACGAGATTGAGTTGCAAACGAGTGGCGTTCAGTTCTTTCTCCAGCTGTTTTATTTCATGGCTCTGAGAAGTGGACAGTTCCCTCAGTGTCCTGTCTTTCTCCAGTGAATCCTATAGTAAAGTATAAATGCAAAATCAATATGGAAAGAAAATAATGTCTTCTTTTTTGAAACAGGAGGAAAAGGGAGAAGGAGAAGGAAAAGTATTCACAGTTCTGTTAGGGTTATTTATAAATGCTGTTGCAAATGTTGTAGGCACCTTACACTGGAGCTACATGAAACTATTGCATTTCTTTAGGAAGAAGGAACCTATGCATAATTTAACTTATAATAGATGTTCTTAACCTTTTTGCTAACTTCAGCCGTCCATGTTGTGCTTCAGTGAATCTGTGGATAAATTTCATGAGGGTTAAACACAAACTATTTTTTTTCTCTTCAGCCTCCTTCCAGTTACTTTGAAAACTATATTTAAATGCATTTTTCCGGGTTGGGGCTGCATTGTGTCATCCAATTTTCGAAAGCGCATGTCATGTCATAGAAAATGGGCCACAGTGACATAATCAGTTAAACCCTTGTGCTGCTGTTGACCTGAAGGTCGGCAGTTCGAATCCGCGGGATGGAGTTAGCCCTAGCTCCCACCCACCTAGCAGTTAGAAAACATGCAAATGTGAGTAGATAAATAAGTACCACTTTTGCAGGAAAAGGCAAAAAGAAGCTCCAAGCCATCATGCTGGCCACATGACCAGGAGGTGATAATGCAGGCTCCTCAGCTTGGAAATGGAGAAAGAGCCAGAGATGAGCACCACTTCCAGAAGTCGGAAATGAAAGGAGAAGCCTTCGCCTTTGTCTGTGTTTGTGTGTCTCATTATATGTGATTGTAATAAGGCATTGAATATTTGCCTGTGTCTGCTTTATATGCTGTAATCTGCTCTGAGTCCCTTTGGGGAGAAGGGTGGAATACAAATCAAGTATTATTATTATAAAAATATTTCTGAAACACATAGAACCTATTAGAGTACACCAAGCAGGCTTTCCAGAGTAAAAACTAAAGACTGTTTGTGTAATTTTATGGCTGTATAGAAGACAGCATTTTGGTAACTGTATGATCAGAAATGCCTCCTGAAATGGCCTTGTGCATACAACCACTGAAGGTATACAAACCCTCTTCAGTCATCTATATGGCAACCCTAACAACTAAGAGTTCATCTATTACAACAGGCCTCTACTGAAAGAGACTGAGACAAAAGAGCAAATTTAACAGCAAGTTATCAACACAATGCTTCACTTTTTAATGCCAGCTTCCTGCTCAAGTTGTTTAATGCTTTACAGCAGACATAGGCCATTTCAGTGAAGAAATATTTTGACATTTTCAGGCTAAGAATCAATTTTATCCTCCTGAGATCCATCACAGAGCCACCACTGTGCAATGCTGAAAATCCCACTTAGTGCAAGCTAGGCTTGTAGAAATCAGCAGGAGAGCGATCCGGTTTTGGTATCCAAATTTTATTGGGTACCCAGATACATTTTCGGGAGCCTCCCGAAAATTGTCTAATGGAAACAATCTGTTTTCGGCTAAGCAGCTGAAAGATTCAGAAAGATCCAGCCCACTGGCGGAATGGGGAACTTAGAAGGCTCCCCTTTCCATTCCTGGGATCCTTTCCTTTCTTCCTTTCAAGGGAGCCTGGGTTTAAGGAATGGAGTTAAGGAAGCATGCACCACATGCTCCCGAATAGAAGTGAAGCTGCAAAAAAAAAAAAAAAAAACATGGCTGCTGAGCCCTTGCCATTATAGCCATCTGTAGATGCTGAAGGGCCAAAGGAAAATGGCTAAAACAAATCTGTGCACAAGTCTAGTGCAAGCTTGCTTTCAAGCACTTTGCTTGCTTTAAATTAGGCCTTGCAAGTATTTTATGGAATTTCACTTCCAAGGCACTTAAAGAAAGCAAAATAACTTTAAATTAGGTTTTCTCAAATTGTGACTTAAATTTCTGTGTGCAATGTACCACTAAATTTCAGTGTCATTATTTTCAGGAGCGCCTTATAAGAAGAGCCTTTGTATCCATATACAACTCACAGGCCTGGTGCTGTGTATTCCTCAAGTAGTACAATTCTAATCCTGCAAGGGGCCACGGTGGTGCAATGGGTTAAATCCTTGTGCTGCTGAACTGCTGACCTAAAATTTGGCAGTTCGGAACCACGGGACGGGGTGAGCTCCTGCAGTTAACCCTAGCTCCTACTTACCTAGCTGTTTAAAAACACGCAAATGTGAATAGATAAATAGGTACGGCTTTGGCAGGAAAAGGCAAAAAGACGCTCCAAGCGTCTTGCCGTCAACACAATCAGGTGTCTACAGACAACGCAGGCTCCTCAGCTTGAAATTGGAGAAGAGCATCACCCCCAAAGCCAGAGATGAGCACCACCTCCAGAGACGGAAATGAAAGGAAAAGCCTTTGCCTTTGTCTGTGTATTTGTTGTCTCATTTCCCAATTAAAATACTATTCTACCAAATGCAAAAAAACAGCCACAGAGATGAACTATGGTAATCTACACAGCAATCATTGTCTTTGATCACCAAATGCAATTATGCACATTATTGTTCTCTTAAGATGTTACACTGATCAAACAAAAAGTCTTCATAACTGTCCCTGTTTGCTTGTAACATTGGATCTTTGGAACATAAAAGATGCTGTAATGTTGCTAATTCCCCGAACATACTCTGGCAACAAAACAAATCTTTATATAATTCTTCAACTTAATTTTCACTTAAGATGTCTCAATGCCAATTCAAAGTTTCAAGAAAACAAAGGCAAAACCTGAAAGGATAAAGTTCATTGTACCTGCAAGCGCGAAGAGTTTGCTTCAAGAGGCCTTCCAGGAGAATAGCTACAAAGACAAGACCCTAGCCATGGCAGGAGCCGAGATTTAATAACTTCCATGCCTGCGTACTGCCCACCTAGATCATAGAGTAAAAAATCGGGGGGGGGGGGGGGAGAGAGAGAAGGAAAGAGTGAGAATCTATATGACGACATTACAATTTATTTATTTATTTATTTGATGTATTTACTACATATTGCTCTTCTCAACTCCGAAGGAGACTCAGGGCGTTCACAGTGTTGGCAACAATTCAATGCCCTCAATTAATACCATGGTCTACAGCAGGGGTCCTCAAACTTTTAAAGCAGAGGGCCGGTCCACAATCCTTGAGACTGTGGAGGGGCCGAATTATCATTAAAAAAAAAAACCCGAACAAATTCCTATGCACACTGCACGTGTCTTATTTGTAGTGCAAAACAACAACAAAAATGAAAGAAAAATACAATATTTAAAAATGAAAACAATTGTAACCAACACAAACCTATCAGGATTTCAATGGGAAGTGTGGGCCTGCTTCTGGCCAATGAGATAGTCAAGTGAATTAGGGTTGTTGTTGTTGTTGTTGTTGTTGTGTGCCTTCAAGTCATTTCAGACTTTGGGCGAGCTTGAGTCTAAAATTATTTATTTATTCATTTACTACATTTATTTACTACATTTATATCCCGCCCTTCTCACCCCGAAGGGGACTCAGAGCAGCTGTATGTACATAAATATATTATATTATTAGCATTGCACAATATTAGCATTATATATTACTATATTGAACTATACCACTATACTGTAATATTATATGTAATATATAACATATAATTAATATTATTATATGGTATTATTATTAGTATTATATTGTATAACATAATATTATTATCAATATTATATGTATATACAATATATTATATTATTTAAAATGATATAAAAATATTATATTATAAAACTGAGGGTGGTGGCCAGGTAAATGACCTTGGAGGGCCACATCCGCCCCCGGGCCTTAGTTTGGGGACCCCTGGTCTACGGTATCGGAGGCCGCTGAGAGGTCCAGTAGAACCACACTTCCCTTGTCGAGCTCTCTGCAGAGATCATCCATTAAGACCAAGGCTGTTTCAGTTCCTTGACCTGGTCTGAAGCCGGACTGTGCCGAATCTAGATAATCCATATCTACCAAGATTCCCTGGAGCTGTGAGGCAACCACATGTTCCACGACTTTGCCCAAGTAGAGGAGATTGGACACTGGCTGAAAGTTATTCAAATTAGTGGGGTCCAGTGATGGTTAGGAGCTAACCATTATCTGGTCTATATTGCAGGGCTTATATGCCATTGACCATACATACAGAACAGGGAACAACCTCACCTTGTTGACATGTTTGATTGAGGATTGTGAAAAGTTGTCCCTGGATCATGGAGTTCAGTTCCATAATTTCACAGCATCGGGTCAGATTCTGATCACATGAGTTAATCTGAAAAATGAGCAATGCTTTTGTTACCCTATATAGGGGGCTGCAGTAGCGAAGTGGATTAAACCGCTAAGCTGCAGAACTTGCTGACCGGAAGGTCAGTGGGTCGAATCTGAAGAACAGAGTGAGCTCCCATTGTTAGGCCCAGCTTCTGCCAACCTAGCAGTTTGAAAACAAGTACATTTGAGTAGATCAATAGGTACCGCTTCAGCAGAAAGATAACTGCACTCTGTGCAGTCATGACGTAGGAGGCATCTACAGACAACGCCAGCTCTTTGACTTAGAAGTGGAGATGAGCACCACATCCTAGAGTCGGACACAACTAGGCTTAACATCAGGAGTAAATATTTACCTACATACAATACACAGACAAAGGTAAATGCTCTTTCATCTCCAGCGTGTGGAGGCGATGCTCAACTCCAGACATGGGGAGGTGCTGTTGTTCCATTTTTCTATGGCAAGGAGCCTGTTGTCCGTAGACATCTCCAATAATGTTTTGCCAGCATGTCTGCATGGGATGTCCTTTTACCTTCCCGCCAAGGTGGCACCTATTGATCTACTCCCATTGCATGCTTCCCAACTGCTAGGTTGGCAGAAGCTAGGGCTAACAGTGGGAGCTCACCCTGACTCGCAACTTCAAACTTCTAACCCTCCAGTAAGCAGATTTCTTGCAGCTAGCGGTTTAATCCACTGCACTACCACAGCCCCTAGAAGATATATAAACATACACACACATATCATGTACACATTGTCTTCTGCTCCTTGGAGATGAAAGAAGATCAAAATGGGAGAAAAGAATACTGAGTGCTGTAGTGTAGACTATGGCCTCTTCTACACTGCCAGAAAAAATTCAGATTAGCTGCTTTGAACTGGATTATATGGCAGTGTAGACTATGAGTAGACTGGTGATTTGAAAGCACATAGACATGTATTGTCCTGCACTTGTTGGAGATGCAAGAAGATCTAAATACAAGAAATGCAAGAATTGAGCAGTCTGTAGCCTATCAAGAGACTGCAAATAGAATATGAATGGAAAACGAGAAAAGCCAACAGAGTCCTGCTATCACCTTGCTGTAACAGATTAACTCTTCAAAAGAAGAAATTACGTTGGTTTTTTTTCAAGAGGTGAGCCTATTCTGACCACCGAAGTTGATCTTAATCTAAACAGTGTTTACAATGACATCCTGTCTGGCAAGAGGAGAGGAATGGAGACCTGAGGAGGCAGGCTTTGCCAAGCCCTGCTGCTCACAACTCTGTATCCAGGTCACTGTGGCAACCACAACACTGCCTGCTTAGCACTGGGAAACCAGCGTCCTTGGTTACTGCTTTCCCAGGGAAATCGCTAAAGTAAAGAAATAGAGCCAAGTAAATAAGGCAGTCCCTGAGTTACAAATATCCAACTTACAAATGACTCATAGTTAAGAACGGGAGTGAGACAACAGGAAGTGAGAGAAATCTACCACTCAGAAGGGAAATTTACTCCTGGAAGAGTGATCATGGGGAAACTAGCCGCTTTGAGTCTCCTTCAGGAGAAATAAAGTAGGGTATAAATAACAACAACAACAACAATAACAATAACATGCATCGCATAGTCCTAGACACCTATTATTATTATTATTATTATTATTATTATTATTATTATTATTATTATTGCATGCACAACAAGATTAGTACACAGCAAACAAGACCACTATGCTGGCTGTTGTATGGGATCACATGTCGGACACTTCCCAAGTGTCTAGGACTATGTGATGGATGTTATTGCTATTATTATTGTTGTTATTATTATTATTTATACCCTACTTTATCTCTCCCGAAGGAGACTCGAAGCAGCTAGTTTCCCCATGATCACTCTTCCAGGAATAAATTTCCATTCCGAGGGGTAGATTTCTTTCACTTCCTGTTGTTTCACTCCCGTTCTTAACTATGAGTCAAAATCCAAGTTTCAATTGTATGACTTACATACAAGTTCTACTCAAGAAGAAACCCGCAGAACTTATCTTGTAGAACTCTCTTGTGTGTATGTATATAAATGTATGTAAGTTGGAACAGGTACTTTTTAAAGTGTAACTCTAACCTATATATGTGTGTATGTGTATGACTTACACACAAGTTCAACTTAAGAACAGACCTACAGAACCTATCTTGTAGAAATACCTTCTCTGTGTGTGTGCATGTGTATGTATACATACAGTGTGCACACAACATACATATAACAGATAAGTTCTACAAGATAGGTTCTGTAGGTTAGTTCTTAAGTTGCATTTGTATGAAAGTTGAAATAGGTACATTTTAAGTGTAACTCCAGTTATATGTGTATGTGTGTGGCTTGAGTTACACTTTAAAATGTACCCCTTCTGACTTTACATACAAATTCAACATTAGAAGAAACCTACAGAACCTATCTTGTAGAAATACCTTGTGTGTGTGTGTGTGTGTGTGTGTGTGTGTGTGTGTATACAGTATTCACACACATACATATACAAGATAGGTTCTGCAAGATAGGTTCTGTAGGTTTGTTCTTAAGTTGCATTTGTATGTTAAGTCAGAAGAGGTACATTTAAAGTGTAACTCCAGCATATATATGTGTGTGTCTGGAGTTACATTTTTAAAATGTACCTGTTCCTTCTTACATAGAAATTCAACATTAGAAGAAACCTACTGAACCTATTAATAATAATATAATATAATAATATTAATTATATATTATATATTAAATGTAATATTACTAATAATATTACCATGTAATGATATAGTACAATATAGTAATTTAATGCTTATATTGTGCTATGCTAATAATATATTGCATGTACATTTGATTTGTAAGCCACTCTGAGTCCCCTCAGGGGTGAGAAGAGCAGGATATAAATGTGGTAAATAAATAATAAATAAATAATAGTTCTTTTAGAACTATATGATGTGTGTATGTATATATGTGTGTGTATATAAGTTGTACTGGCTGCTAGGAATTGTGGGAGTTGAAGTCCAAAACACCTGGAGGGTTGAAGTTTGCCCATGCCTGTGTTCTTAAGCTGTTTCTTTGTTCTTCAGCTGCATTTGTATGTATGTCAGAATAGGTACATTTTAAGTGTAAAGGTAAAGGTTTCCCCTGACGTTAAGTCCAGTCATGTCTGACTCTGGGGGTTGGGGCTCATCTCCATTTCTAAGCCGAAGAGCTGGCGTTGTCCATAGACACCTCCAAGGTCATGTGGCCGGCATGACTGCATGGAGCGCCGTTTAAGTATAACTCCAGTTATATAGGTGTGCGGTTGGAATTACATTTTAAAAATGTACCTGTTGTGATTTACATACAAATTCAACTTACGAACAAAACTACAGAATCTATCTTGGAGGATGCCTGTACAGATGGATCTCCATTGCCCCCAATAATTCTATAGCAGGCATGGGCAAACGTCGGCCCTCCATGTGTTTTGGACTTCAACTCCCACAATTCCTAACAGCCTAGCGGCTGTTAGGAATTGTGGGAGTTGAAGTCCAAAACACATGGAGGGCCGACGTTTGCCCATGCCTGTTCTGTAGTATGGATGTGCTACAGAGCAACAGCCTCTGATTCTGTGGAGAAGTCGAGAAGTGGGCTTTCAATGGCTGTGGGAAGACAAGGCCAACGTGGGGAGGCTGAAATCCCACTCCCTCACTCCCTCACTCACATGATAATCCTGATACCAGCGCTCCAGCTTCTCCTGCAAGACCCTGCACGTCTCGTTGCTGATCATCCTCCGGAGGCTCTCCGCCATGGCCCCCGGTGGCGCTGCGGGGGGAAGGGGGCTCGGGAAGACGGGGGCGACCTGGGCTGGGCTGCCGGGCCACCCGCGAGGGCATGGGTTCGCTCCCCGCGCTGCCAAAGCGGGACACTCACGCTCTGAGCCGCCGTGCCTGGGCCCCCCTCCTGCCTCGCCGTGATTGGAGCGCTTTATACCCGGCGATTGTTGACCAAACTGACGTCGGTGCCAAGGGACGCCTGGAGTTGTGGCAACGCCGGGGAAGGGCGCCTCCTTTCCTCCCTCCGCCCCTCCTGCCAGGGGAAGGAGCCCCGGTGAGAAACGGGGACCAGGGGCCAGTCTCTCCCCGGAGGCCTTTATTACGCAGTGAAGATGCAGAGAGAGGGAGAGAGACCCCACTAGGCTGAGAAGAAATGTCCCAAGCCAATCCAACCAGGCCTCTAGTGTTGTCAGAATCTGCCAAGGGTTGGAGTTTAGCAGAGGTGGTGAACCTATCCTGGGGAGAAAGTTTCCCCATCTCATTTATTTATTTACTAAAGGTAAAGGTTTTCCCCAGACGTTAAGTCCAGTCGTGACCGACTCTGGGGGTTGCTGCTCGTCTCCATTTCTAAGCCGAAGAGCCGGCGTTGTCCATAGACATCTCCAGGTCATGTGGCCGGCATGACTGCATGGAGCGCCCATACCTTCCCGCCGGAGTGGTACCTATTGATCTACTCACATTTGCATGTTTTCGAACGGCTAGGTTGGCAGGAGCTGGGGCTAACAGCGGGCGCTCATTCCGCTCCCGGGATTTGAACCTGGGACCTTTTAGTCCGCAAGTTCAGCAGCTCAGCGCTTTAACACACTGTGCCAGCAGGGGCCCCTATTTATTTACTAGCTTGGGGTTATTAGAAGAAGGCATTGTTTGTTTTGGGATGTTAGGTTATCACTGAAGTTTGGTCCAGATCCGTGGCTGACTGGATTCAGTGTTCTCTGGAGAAGGGTGAACTACAACTCCCAGATTCCTAAAGCCATGTTGGGTCTGTGTGCCAAGTTTAGCCCAGATCCGTCGTCGGCTGGGTTCAGGGCTCTCTGGATAAGGGTGAACTACAACTCCCAGATCCCAGGTCAAGCACCCCCCAAACCAAGCCTGTATGCACAGTTAGTCATGTTGGGTCTGTGTGCCAAGTTTAGCCCAGATCAGTCGTCAGCTGGGTTCAGGGCTCTCTGGATTGGGGTGAACTACAACTCCCAGATCTGAGGTCAAACACCCCCAAACCAAGCCCGTATGCACAGTTGGCCATGTTGGGTCTGTGTGCCAAGTTTAGCCCAGATACGTCATCAGCTGGATTCAGGGCTCTCTGGATAAGGGTGAACTACAACTCCCAGATCCCAGGTCAAGCACCCCCCAAACCAAGTCTGTATGCACAGTTAGTCATGTTGGGTCTGTGTGCCAAGTTTAGCCCAGATCCGTCGTCGGCTGGGTTCAGGGCTCTCTGGATTGGGGTGAACTACAACTCCCAGATCCGAGGTGAAGCACCCCAAACCAAGCTTTTATGCACAGTTGGCCATGTTGGGTCTGTGTGCCAAGTTTAGCCCAGATCAGTCGTCAGCTGGGTTCAGGGCTCTCTGGATTGGGGTGAACTACAACTCCCAGATCTGAGGTCAAACACCCCCAAACCAAGCCCGTATGCACAGTTGGCCATGTTGGGTCTGTGTGCCAAGTTTAGCCCAGATACGTCATCAGCTGGATTCAGGGCTCTCTGGATAAGGGTGAACTACAACTCCCAGACCCCAGGTCAAGCACCCCCCCAAACCAAGTCCGTATGCACAGTTAGTCATGTTGGGTCTGTGTGCCAAGTTTAGCCCAGATCCGTCGTCGGCTGGGTTCAGGGCTCTCTGGATTGGGGTGAACTACAACTCCCAGATCCGAGGTGAAGCACCCCAAACCAAGCTTTTATCCACAGTTGGCCATGTTGGGTCTGTGTGCCAAGTTTAGCCCAGATCCATTGTCGGCTGGGTCAGGGCTCTCTGGATAAAGGTGAACTACAACTCCCAGATCTGAGGTCAAACACCCCAAACCAAGCCTGTATTCACAGGTGGCCATGTTGGGTCTGTGTGCCAAGTTTAGCCCAGATCAGTCGTCGGCTGGGTTCAGGGCTCTCGGGATAAGGGTGAACTACAACTTCCAGATCCCGTATGCAATGCACAGTTGGCCATGTTGAGTCTGTGTGCCATGTTTGGTCCAGATCTAACGTCAGGTGAGTCCAGTGCTTTCTGGATGCAGGTGAACTATAACTTCCAAAATCAAGGTCCATTCCCACTAACCCCTGCTTCAGTTAGTCAAGGGGCTTCTATGTGCCATGCTTGGTCCCAGTCCATTGTCGATGTGGGTCACAGCTCCTCTGGTTGTAGTTGAACTATAACTTCCAAAATCAAGGCCCATTCCCACTAACCCCTGCAGTATGTTAGTCATGGGGCTTCTCCGGGCCATGTTTGGTCCCAGTCCATTGTCGGTGTGTGTGTGTGTGTGGGGGGGGGGGTGTAACAGTATCAGTGAAGGTACTGCAAGTCCCATTATCCATGACAAATTTGGTCCAGATCCCTTGTTGGTTGGATTAACAGTGCTTTCTGGATGTAGATCAAGTACAACTCCTGTAAATCATTGAGAATTCTCCCCAAACCTCTTGTTCAGTTGCTGATCAATTCCTCTGTTAACTGTGTTCCATAGGAAAGGGTTAAGGGTTAAGGTAGAGGCAGTGGGCAGGGGTCATGCAAATTAAGAAACACTGGAATGTCCATTCTGGAGGAAAAACAGAACATCTAGGATAAAATTGTCCCCACATGAAAGCCTTCACTTGGATGGGGGGCAAAATGGTGTTTGTGGCGGACACTGGCAGGGTTTGGGCTACATGATCACGGCATTCACTATAGCCTGCATGTCAATGGAGGAAGCTATGTGTGTCTTTTTCTCAGTGGGAACAATAGCTGTTTGTGGGGGTGGGAGGCTATCTGTGTAAGTGGACACCTCCTCCACATACACACATACATATTTTTTACTTTTATTATGTGTATAAATATAGATTTATTTATTTATTTATTTCCAGCATTTATACCCCGCCCTTCTCACCCGGGGGGACTCAGGGCGGCTTACAACAGTTGGCAACATTTAATGCCAAGAACATAATAATAAAACAAAAACAGTACATATAATCAATTAAAACTATAAAAATACATCATTAAAATACATTATAAAAATTAAAACATATGTAAATTAGATCCATTTGTCTAAAAACCTCATGCTTCAGCCTTCAATCGGACCATGTCGGCGTTATCATATTACTCGTTAAAAGCTTGTGCACACAGCCATGTTTTCACAGCCTTTCTGAAACCCAGAAGAGTTGGGGCTTGTCGGATATTTGTGGGGAGGGTATTCCACAGCCGGGGAGCCACCACCGAGAAGGCCCTGTCCCTCGTTCCCACCAGCCGCGCCTATTTACTATATTTCTATCCTGCTCTATCTCACCCCGAGGGGGATTCGCTTACAAAAGGGCAAAATTCAATGCCCCATTATACATAATAGAAAAAAGCAAATACATGACATAGTTGACTAAGATAAGCTAGTTTATCTGTGATCAGATGACACAACAAGCTCCCATTAACTGAATATGGAATAAAATGCCTGCAAAGTTTCTTCCCAGAGCCATCACCAGATGATCCCGAGAGTTCCAGATGTTTCAGACTTCCACTTCCAGAAGCCTTGCTTGACCAATAATAAACATTTCTGTGAGCTGAAGTCCAAAACATCTGTAGATACAGGCTTTGGAATATTTGGCTCCTTGATTGCTACCATACTTCACTGATTAAGTTAAAAAGTTGGGGTATTGTTTTCCCCCTTATGTTCAAACTTTTCAGAAAATAGTGTTTCTTGAAGGGCTTCTTTTAAGTACCCCTGACAGATGGGATGGCCTTTGTTTAAAAGCTTCCAAGGAAGGAGCTTCTATCACACTCCCAGGCAGAGAGTTCTACTGCTGGACAGCTCTCACAGCTAGGAAGTTCTTCCTAATATAATCCAGTTCAAAGCAGATAATCTGGATTTTATGTGGCAGTGTCCAGGGGGCTGGAGTTTCAATTTATTTACTTATTTACAGTATTTATATTCCGCCCTTCTCACTCCAAAGGGGACTCAGGACGGATCACAATGCACATATACATGGCAAACATTCAATACCATTAGACATATGACATATAGACAGACACAGAGGCAATTTAACATTTTCCAGCTTCCGGCTTCATGAGGGTATGCTTGATTCCAGCCACAGGGGGAGCTGCTGCTTCGTCGTCCACTTGTGACACCGAGTCCTTGATGGTAGTACTTCCTCATTCCTTTCCGCATGCTGCTGGCAGTTCTATGGTGTCATAAATTAGTTAAATTAGCCTCTCCGCATAAAGCAGTACCTAAATTTTCTACTTAACAGATGCTTGAGTCCACAGTACTCTCTGGATGTAGGTGAACCACAACTCTAAAATTCAAAGTCAATGCTCACCAAACCTTTCCAGTATTTTCTGTTGGTCATGGGAGTTCTGTGTGCCAAGATTGGTTCAATTCCATCATTGGTGGAGTTCAGAGTGCTCATTGATTGTAGGTAAATATAAATCCCAGCAACTACAATTCCCAAATGACAAAATCAGTCGTCGTCCCCCAACCCCACCAGTATTCAAATTTGGGTTTATTGGATATTTGTGCCAAATTTTGTCCAGTGAATGAAAAATATGTCCTGCAATAACAGATATTTACGTTACGATTCATAACAGTAGGAAAATGACAGTTATGAAGTAGCAACAAAAATAATGTTATGCTTGGGGGTCACCACAACATGAGGAACTGTATCAAGGGGTCGTGGCATTAGGAAGGTTGAGAACCACTGACCAAGAGATTTCTAGAGGTAAAAAATTGTTTCCTTGAGGAAGACTTAAGACTTAAGACTTGTACTGAAGACTTGTACTGAAGGATTACATTTTTCCCAGCGAGAACAATGTAATCAAAATCTGAATGATCAAATTAGCACAAGGGCTGATAGTTGAACAAATCTGCTGACCCAAGGCTAGGAAGTATTTGTCCAGTATGGGCTACACTTTGGACCTCGTATATAAGGACTCGTCGCCCTACAGAAGTTGTTCCACAACTGTTACCATTGATCCACACAACCTAGTCAGCAGTAAGCTGTGGCCAAAGCAGTAGTTCAGCAGTGTTCCTGGGAAGCTACGGTCTTTCCGTTCCCAAGTGTACAAGCTGGGAAAGTGCCTAGAGCTGCTAAGGCCTTTCTTAGCTCAAGCCCATCCTAAGCCAAAGGATTTCAGCCAGCTTTCTAAAAATAATTATTAATCTCCAGTGAACAAGTTGAGATCTAAATGTTATTGGAAGCAGAAAAGAAGCCTCTGGTCAGACGCCCCCACCTCCATCCAATTCCTTGTTTTAAACTTCTGGAAGGGAGTCCTAGGAGAGCAAGAAAGATGGCATCCAGAAGCAGTTATTACAGATGTCTGACTTGGAGAAAGAGCAACAGATAGTACATTTCACATCTTAAATGTGTTCTGATTAAATGACCTCTGACCCACGAAACTTATGAATGATAAAATGATACGTACTTTCTTATTTATTTACATTTGTTTTATGATACACTCGCTTGGGGACCCGGTGATGCCCAGGCTATTTTTAAAAGGCATTGTTTGTGCTCCAAGTTTAATTTAGATCCAACACCGGCTAGGTTCAGTGGGTGTGGGGGAACGACAAGTCCCATATGCCAAGGTCAATCACCCCCAAACCCTGCTGTATGCACAGCTGGCCACGTTTGGTGCAGATCCATCATTGGTGGGGTTCAGAATGCTCTCTGGATGCAGGATGAACTACAGCTCCCACCATAGTGGGTCAGTACCTCTCAATTCCCTCCAGTAGGTTCAGTTGGTCATAAGGGTTCTGTGTGCCAAGTTTGATCCAGACCCATCGTCAGTGATGGTCACAGTGTCTCTTGATGTCAGTGAACTACAACTCCCAGAAAGCAAGGTCAGTTCCCCCCAAACCCCTCCAGTATATTCAATTAATCATGGTGGTTCTGCATGCCAAGTTTGATCCAGGTCCATCGTCCGTGAGGTTCACAGCTTCTGTGGTTATAGGTGAACTACAAATCCCAGAAATCGAGGTCTACCCTTCCCAAACCTCTCCAGTGTTCACATTTGGGTGCATTAGGCATGTACACATCGTCCTTTGGGTTCACGGAGCTCTCTGGATGTAAGTGAACTACAACTCCCCCAAATCAAGGTGAATTCCCCCCAAAACCTTCTAGTATTTTTTGCTGGTCATGGGGGCTGTGTGCACCAAGTTTAGTCCAGTTCCATCTTTGGTGGAGTTCAGAGTATTCACCGATTGCAGGTGAACTATACATCCCAGTACCTACAACTTTCAAATGTCAAGGACAATTCCTCACAAAACCCACCAGTATTCAAATTTGGACATATCGGGCATACCTGCGAAGTTTGGTCCAGATCCATTGTTCTTTGTGTTCACAGTGCTCTCTGGATGAGAGCTACAACTCTGTGGCCCAGGTCCATTGTCGGGGGGGGGGGGGGGGTCACAGTGCTCTGACTTGATGAAGGGTGAACTACAACTTCCATCATGTGGAGTCAGCCCCCCAAACTTCTCCAGTATGTTTAGTTGCTGCTCAGAGCTGCTGTTTGTTATGCAGAAAAAGTTGAAAAGAGTAGGAAAGGGTTAAGGGAGAGGCAATGGGCGGGGTCATGTAAATTCCACATTAATGGAGAGAATAAGAAGAAACACTGGGATGTCAATTCTGGAGGAAACACATAAAATCTAGGATGAAATTGTCCCCGAATGAAAGCATTTCTTGGGTGGTGGGACCTAGTGTTTGGGGAGGACATTGGCAGGGGTTGGACTCAATGTTCATGATGCTCAGTAACACCTGCAATGTCATTGGTGGGAATGGAGCCCCCAATGGCATAGTGGACTAAAGCCTCGTGACTTGAAGGTTGGGTTGCTGACCTGAAAGCTGCTAGGTTCGAATCCCACCCGGAGAGAGTGCGGATGAGCTCCCTCTATCAGCTCCAGCTCCATGCAGGGACCTGAGGGAAGCCTCCCACGAGGATGATAAAACATCCGGGCGTCCCCTGGGCAACATCCTTGTAGACGGCCAATTGTCTCACTCCAGAAGCGACTCAAGTTGCTCCTGACACAGAAAAAAAAAGTTGGTAGGAATGTTTTTGGTGGCTCCTCAACACTGTGGGTTAAAGCTGTTTGTGGAAGTGGGAGCCTGTGGATGTGGGCACCCCAGCCATATACACACATATGTATTTTCACTTTTATTACATTTATAGGTATAGATTGATAGATTAACTTTACATTTTTTATTCCAAAAAGTTCCATTGCCTTCATGTCTCCTCCCTCCCTCCCTTCTTTCCCTATGTCAGGATTTTCTTGGCAAGATTTTTTCATAGCAGATTTGCATTGCCTTCCTCCGAAGCTGAGAAAGTGTGACTTGCCCAAGGTCATCCATGACTAGCTGTTTCAAGGTGAAGTGGCCCTTTGTGATGCCACTGGTCTGCCTGATGCTAGGTGAAAGATTAGCTGTTGCTAGGTGAAGTGGCCTTCTGTGATATCACTTGTCTGAGAGATGCTAGGTGAAAGATTGGCTGTTGCTAGGTGAAGTGGCCCTTTGTGATGTCACTGGACTGCCTGATGCTGGGTGAAAGATTGGCTGTTGCTAGGTGAAGTGGCCTTCTGTGATATCACTACACTGGTTGATGCTAGGTGAATGTGGCTGTTGCTAGGTGAGGTGGCTCAGTGTGATGTCACCGTATTGGCTGATTCCAGCTAATGATTAGCTGTTGCTAGGTGAAGTGGCCCTTTGTGATGTCACTGGACTGCCTGATGCTAGGTGAATGTGACTGTTGCTAGGTGAAGTGGTCCTTTGTGATGTCACTGGACTGCCTGATGGTAGGTGAAAGATTGGTTGTTGCTAGGTGAAGTGGTCCTTTGTGATGTCACTGGACTGCCTGATGCTAGGTGAAAGATTGGCTGTTGCTAGGTGAAGTGGCCTTCTGTGATATCACTACACTGGTTGATGCTAGGTGAATGTGGCTGTTTCTAGGTAAAGTGGCTCAGTGTGATGGCACCGCATTGGCTGATACCACGTAATGATTAGCTGTTGCTAGGTGAAGTGGCCTTTTGTGATAATCACTGCCTTGGCTGATGCTAGGTGAATGATTAGCTGTGGCTAGGTGGCCTTGCCTTCTGTGATATCATTGCACTGGCTGGTGCTAATGAGGGATTTGCTGTGGCTAGGTGAAGTGGCCTTCTGTGACTGCATTGGCCGTTGCTAGGTGAAGCAGCTCCCTGTGATGTCACCAGGAAAGGAAGGAGGCATGTATATGAGGGGATGAGAGAAAGGAAAGGAAAAAAAAACATGGAAGCAGTGAAGAGCAGCCCCTTCAGCCACCTAGTGATTGAGAATTGTGTCCTTTATATCAAACTAGCTGTGCCCGGCCACGCGTTGCTGTGGCGAAGTCTGGTGGTATGGGAAATAAAGTATTGAGGAATTAGTGGTAGTTAAGGTAAAGGGTAAAGGTTTTCCCCTGACATGAAGCCCAGTCATGTATGATTCTGGGGGTTGGTGCTCATCTCCATTTCTAAGCCGAAGAGCAGGCGTTGTCCGTAGACTCCTCCAAGATCATGTGGGATGACTGCATGGAGCAGCGTTACCTTCCCGCCGGAGCAGTACCTATTGATGCACTCACATTTGCATGTTTTCGAACTTCTGGGTTGGCAGAAGCTGGGGCTAACAGTGAGGGTTCTCTCCGCTCCCCCAATTCAAACTTGCGGCCTTTCAGTCCAGAAGTTCAGCAGCTCAGCGCTTTAACATGCTGCACCATCAGGGGATATTATTTCCTAAATGTTGTGAATATACAATATTTCTGATTGTTGGGGTTTTTTTTGTCTGTTGGAGGCAAGTATGAATGCTGCAATTAGGAAAAATGATTAGGATGTAATGGCCTTGCAGCTTTAAAGCCTGGCTGTTTCCTCCCCGAGTAAATTTTTTGTTGAGAGGTGTTGATTGGCCCTGATTGTTTCCTGTCTGGAATTCCCTTGTTTTCAGAGTGGTGTCCTTTGCGATATTTTATGTGCTTCTACTGCCTGTAGCCCTGAGAAAACAGAGAATTTGCCAGACTTTGATGATGGGAATATTTTGTTGGGAGGTATTAGCTGGCCCTGATTGTTTCCTGTGTGGAATTCCCCTGTTTTCAGAGTGTTGTTCTTTATTTAGTGTTCTGATTTTAGAGATTGTATTGTTCTGTTTTATTATACCACATTCATTTTTATATATTTTGATTTTAGTGTTTTTGAATACTTGGAACCAGATTGTATTCATCTTACTGGAGCCGTGGATGATGGGTTGTGTTGTCAAATTTCGAGGTTGGGCGGCCTGTAGTTTTGTTGTTTTGTGGGTTGCCGTGATGCCATCACTCATTTATATATATAGACTAGCTGTGCCCGACCATGCGTTGCTGTGGCGAAGTATGGTGGTATGGGAAATAAAGTATTGAGGAATTGGTGGTGTTGGATAAGTGAGACTCTACTGTATATTGATAATCTTATATTATCTGCTTAGAACTGGATTATATGAGGCCCCTTCTGCACAGCTGGATAAAATGCACACTGAAGTGGATTATATGGTAGTGTGGAGTCAAGATAATCCAGTGCAAAGCAGATAATATAAGATTATGAATGGGTTATATAGCTGTGTGGAAGAGCCTTGAGTCTACACTGCCATATAATCCAGTGCAAATTAGATAATCTGTGGAAGAAGCCTGAGGCCTAAGTCTGCCTGTCCCCTGTGCTGAGTTGGTTGCTAGGAGACCAAGTGGGCAGAGATTAGTCCTCTAACTGGCAGCAATTGGATAAAAACAATTATTCCTTTCCCCCTAATTAGGACTTTATTTTTCTTTTCTTTTTGTTGTATCAACCTAGAGGCGTGGATGATGGGTTGTGTTGTCAAATTTCGAGGTTGGGGGGCCTGTAGTTTTGTTGGTCGCCGTGATGCCATCACTCATTTATATATATAGATGGCGCAATCAAAGCTTCGCATTGGGAGGTGGTTGATGAACGGCTGAATCCGTGGAGAGCGCGCTCTCCCTCCTGCTGCTGCTTCTCTCCTCCTTAAATCCTCTCTCTCTCTCTCTCTCTCCCCTTCGCCCGCCCCTAGGAATGGGCACGAGGGGCGAGGCTCCGAGGAGGAGGCGGCGTCTCTCTTTCGTGCCAAAAGCGCTTCTGGGTCCGGAGAGGAGAGGGAAGGGAAGGGGCCCCGAAGATGGCGGTGGCAGCGGCGGGGTCGGCAGCCACGGGCTCCGAGCAGGTCAGTGAATAATAGACATGGCCCGGGAAGGTCTGGCTGCCTGGCCCCTTAAAGCCCTTCTCTGGCTCCCCGCGCATTCTTGCGCCAAGGCTCCTTCTTGGGCGGCGCCACCTCTTTCTGCGTCTTTCTTTCCCTTCGCCCCGTTGAACGTGCCCTCCTTTGGCGTTTCCCCGGCTCCCTCACTGAGCTCTCTGGGATTCCTTCCCAAATCAGTGGCCGGAGAGCTGCCGCCCTAAATAGCCTCCATGCACTACTACTATAAGCAGCAGCTCACAAGAATGCATGGGGAGCCTCCCGGGCGCATGCGCGAGGAGAATCCCGTTAGGTCTTTAAAAAGACAATATCCGCGGGTTCCACGTCTGTGGGTTTCGCCATCCGCGACTTGACTACAGTATATAAATACAGTAGAGTCTCACATATCCAACATAAACGGGCCGGTAGAACGTTGGATACCAGTGTAGTTTTTCACTTTTATTATGTGTATAAATATATTTAAATCCCAAAGTCATTTTATATACAGGGTGTCATTTTTACTATGCCATTTGTATGCAATGGGACTCGAGCAGCCATTGAGCTATTGAAGTCCAGGAACCAAACTCTAATGGAATGCCAGTGTCCCACAATAGAGTCTTATGGGCCTGCCATGCCCAGTTTGCTCAAGGGCACAAGCCTATGAGAAGTGCCAAGAAGTGCCATGGGCATTTGGTAAGGGAACAAAATCAGGGCAGTAAATAAAGAACAACACTCAGAAAACAGAGAAATTCCAGACATGAATCAATCACGGCCAGCTAACAACTCCCAACAAAGGATTCCCCCAGCAGGAACCAGCCTGGCTTTGGAGTTGAAAGGCTATACAATGCTAATCAAGGTGGTCAGTTGAAACATTCACACTTGCCTCCAACAGACAAGAGTTCTGATCCTTCCACAGATATATAAATCCGTCTTGCCTAATTTCCAACAGATCTCACAACCTCTGAGGATGCCTGCCATAGATGTGGGCATAACATCAGGAGAGAATGCTTCTGGAGGAACCAATTTAAAAAATGGCCCTTTTGTAGAGATTGATGAGCTTCAAAGGGGATTGATCCACTTAACATTTTATGGCACTTAGATCTATACACAAACACAAACATACAACTAAAGCAGAGCTGTATCCATATGTGAGCTGAAATGTGTTTAATCCAAAAAACATGTCATTGCTTCGAATCCTGTGCCTTTGTCCACTGCTTTGACAGTGCCATACAGGGAGAATCGCTGCCTCTTTCATTTCTCAGGGTGTCTCAAATTTAATCGGAGGCTTATTTGAATGCTTTAAACAGAGCGGTGATTTATGCACAACTCTGTGGACATTATTAGTAGCCAAGAGTTGTGCCAGTTGTTTATTATGTGTATGTGTATGTCTTCAAGTCATCTGTGGGCTTACGGTAGCCCCATAGGGTTTTCTTAGTGTTGTCGAAGGCTTTCATGGCCAGAATCATAGGGTTGCTGTGAGTTTTCTGGGCTGTATGGCCATGTTCCAGAAGCATTCTCTCCCGATGTTTCGCCCACATCTATGGCAGGCATCTTCAGAGGTTTTGAGGTTTGTTGGAAACTAGGCCAGTGGGGTATACACATCTGTGAAATGTCCAGGGTGGGAAAAAGAACTCTTGTCTGAGGCAAGGATGAATGATGCAATTGGCCAGCTTGGTTAGCATTTGGATAAGCCTTGCAGCTTCAAAGAGTGGCTGCTTCCTGCCTGGCAGAATAATGATAATAATAATCATCATCATCATCATCTTTATTTATATTCTGGTCTATTTCCCTGGAGACACTCAGGGAGGATTCCAAACATAAAAGGCAAACAGCCAATGCCGGAACACAAAAATACACCCGTAATAACGAAAATGGACAATCTAACATATAAAAACAAATTATGACTTAAGAACTAAAATTAAATAAAACTGCAACCTTTTATATCAGACATAAGACAAAACATCATTTGTTGGGAGGTGTTAACTGCCCAATTGTTTCCTGACTTGTATTCCCCTGTCTTCTGAGTGTTGTTCTTTATTTATTGCCCTGATTTTAGAGGGTTTTTTTAATACTGGTAGTCAGAAACCCACAAGCATGTGGACAATTTCAATAGAAAGGAGGAAACCATGAAAATGAACAATTTTTTTTGTATTTTAAATGCTGGTTGTTGAACTTAATGCATGATTTTTGTGAAATTTTAGCAAAGCTCGAATGGTCCTGTGAAGAAGTCAATGCGTGAGAAGGCTGTGGAACGGAGGAATATTAACAAAGAACACAACAGTAACTTCAAGGCTGGATATATTCCAATCGATGAGGATCGTCTGCACAAAACTGGTTTGCGAGGCAGGAAGGGGAACTTGGCTATTTGTGTGATTGTCCTCCTTTTTATTTTGGCCGTCATCAATTTGATTGTAAGTATAACAGACTACAAATGAGATTTTGGTTGTCGTTTTTATTTTTCTCTGTTGAGAAAACGGCATCAGTTTTCCCCTATCAGCTCTAGCTTCTGAGATACAGAACATATAACATCTACCTGTCTTCATCTTCTCGCCCATTGAAAATCATGGTAACCATATGTAAGAAACTAGAGTTGAGGCAGTCATCTCACGACTTTTTCCCCACCTACTTCCTACACCATGTATTTCTACTCTGATTTATATATCAGTTCTAACGTTGATGAATTGTTAGTAACCCATTATGCCTTAGGATGGGACCTTCCAGAGGCTCACGGATGATTGTAAATTACTTTTTAATGGTTTTATAGCTATGTTATTTTAACTATGGTTATGTTTAATATGTTTTAGTTGATAATTGTGTTTGCTATCTATCTTGTTTGCTGTATCATAAAATAAAATAACAATACACTTTATTTATTCTCCCCAGAGGGACTCACTGTTTCATGTCAATATGGCTTGCTAGTTTTAGTACAACCCTTATACCAATGGGATCAAGACCACAGTTTCACCCACCTGTATCTGACAAAATACTCCATGTCCTCTTCAGGAATTTTCAAGGCCCTCCAGGCAATTTTGTTTTAAAACGCTAATTAACTTCAGTTTAAACTTTTCTAGATCACCCTCATCATTTGGGCTGTGATTCGTATTGGACCCAATGGCTGTGATAGCATGGAGTTTCACGACAGTGGCTTGCTGCGGTTTAAGCAAGATTCTGACATGGGAATTATCCATCCATTGTATAAAAGCACAGTGGGAGGTCGACGTAATGAAGATTTAGTGATTGTGGGAGAAAACCAACCAGTAAGTATGTACCCCTGTAGATCTGCTGCTGGCAAATTGCTGGGGGGAGTGGGTGTCTATAAATATTTTTCACCAAGGTCCTAAACTGCTCTCAGAAACCCTGGTCCTGTTCAACCTCTACTTTGTTAAATGAATTTTGGCAGGACCTTCTCACTGGGCTTCTTAAGCCTTTCCACTCATGATCCCTTTCTTTTACACAACCCCAAATATATAGGCATATAAAATAGATGTAAACATTTACTAATAATAAATCAGCATTTGCAAGGCTTGCTAAACAGGCTGATTTTCCTTTTTATGAAGTACTAACTTGGGTGCCCAGCATTGCCCGGGTTCTTTGAAAAAGTGAAGTTTTTAATTGTACAAAATGCATAAGGTTGTGGATTAACTACAACTGACATCATGCCAGGTTAAGCCTGAGAAACTTCATCTGTTTGTTATGTTGGGCAAGTTTGCTCTGGATGCATCATTGGTGGGGTTCAGTGTGCTCTCTGGCTGCAGGGTAAACTATGACTCCCATTATGGTGTGTCAGACCCCTCCACCCCCTCCAGTAGGTTGAGTTAGTCATGGGGATTCTGTGTGCCAAGTTTGGTCCCGGTCCGTTCGTCAATAGAGGTCACAGTTTCCCTGGTTGTGGGTAGAACTACAACTCCCAGAAAGGAAGGCCAGCCCCCCCCCCCCCCCCCAGTAATCAAATTTCAGCATATCAGGTATTTGTGCCAAGTTTGATCCAGATCCGTCCGTGTTTGGGTTCACAGTGCTCTCTGGATGTCAGTGAACTACAACTCCCCCAAATCATAGCAAATTTTCCCCAATGACCTGTAATACTTTTTGCAGGTCATGGGGGCTATGTGTGCTAAATTTGGTCCAATTCCATCTTTGGTGGAGTTCAGGGTGCTTACTGATTACAGGTGAACTATAAATCCCAGTACCTACAACTCCAAAATGTACAGGCCAATTCCCCTCAAACCCCACCAGTATTCAAATTTGAGTATATATGGTATGCATGTCAAGTTTGGTCCATCATCGTTTGGGTTCATAATATGCTCTGGATGTAGGTGAACTACAACTCCTATAAATCCTTCCAAATCCCTCCAGTATTTGTTGTCAAAGGCTTTCATGGCCGGGGTCACGGGGTTGTTGTGTGTTGTCCGGGTAGTATGGCCATGTTCCAGAAGTATTCTCTCCTGATGTTTCGCCCACATCTATGGCAGGCATCCTCAGAGGTTGTGAGGTATATGGAGAAACTAAGCAAGGAAGATTTATATATGTGTGGAAGATCCTGGATGGGAAAATGAACGGTTGTCTGTTGGAGGCCAGTATGAATGTTGTAATTAATCACCTCAATTAGCATTAAATGGTCTTCCCAGCTTAATCTCCTGGCCTGGGGGAATCCTTTGTTCAGAGTCATTAGCTGTCCCTGATTGATTCATGTCTGGAATTCTTCTGTTTTTAGTGTTGCTCCTTATTTACTGTTCTGATTTTGGAGTTTTTTTTAATACCGGTAGCCAGATTTGGTTCATTTTCATGTTTGCCTCCTTTCTGTTGAAATTGTCTACATGCTTGTGGATTTCAATGGCTTCTCTGTGAAAGGCACTGCAGACTAACTCAGCCAGAGAAATCAGCCATAGCAGAGCACTTGATGAACCAACTTGGACACAGTATATTATCTGAGAACACAGAAATGCTGGACCACTCCAACAACTATCATGTCAGACTACATAGAGAAGCCATTGAAATCCACAAGCATGTGGACAATGTTTGTTGTAAGCAATCTTGAGTTTACTTACAAAAGTTACAAAATAGAATTGGATAGGATCAAATAGAATTGGATAGGATCAGGGAATTGGATTCAAAGCTGGGCTATAAGACAGGGAATTTTTAGGCTGAGGGGAAAAATTAGAGACCAGGACAGTCCATTTGAGAAGGTGATTAGGAAATGTTTGAGAGAGGAAAAGAAGGTGGCAGGAGATCTGTACGAACAAATTATAACGGTAAAAGAAGAAATAATAGAGGAAATTTTCCAAACATGGAGAATGGACATGGAAATTGAGAGGGAAGATATATAAAGGGAAATAAGTAATATAGCAAAAGAAAAGTACAATGTATTAAGGGAAGCAAGAAGGAAAATGTTACAAAAATGGTACAGAACTCCTGCACAACTTTCACGTTTTTTACCAGGGATGAAGGATAGGTGTTGGCACGGTTGTGAACAAAGAGGGGTGTTTGTTTAATCATATGATATGGGAGTGCAATCGGGTGCAAGAATACTGGAGAATGATTGAAGGAGAAATCAATAGAATGCTAAATCTACAAATAGTAATAGTTAATAGAAATGTACTACATGCAAGGACAACAGAAGTGAAGAATATACAAAAAGAAAAAAATGATTGACAAATTAATAGCATGTGCACAAATTGTTTTAGTGAGGGGTTGGAAAGATAAAACAAAATGGACTCTGACGAATTGGTATAAGTATATAGTTGATATGTTAAATGTAGAAATCACAAATTGCAAATGGAATAATATAGATAAAATTGAAAATATTGCAATAATCAAGGGGATGTGGGAACCAGTTAAGAACTATTTAGAGAACGTACTAAGATGTGGAGTGGAAAAATTAAGATTGAGATTGATATTTCAAATGTAACTTCTGTAGTTTGTTGTATAAAGTGTATGAACAAGGAGGGGAGGGTGGGAGTGGGATAAAACGACAAAACAACAATAAAAACAAATTTTAAAAAAACAAAACAAACAAAAGTTACAAAATAAAAAATATAATTTGCTTTCTGACTGCAGTATAGTATTGAAACATAGAATCATAGAATCACAGAGTTGGAAGAAATTTCGTGGGCCATGTAGTCCAAACCCCTGCCAAGAAGCAGGAAAATCGCATCCAAAGCACCCCTGTCCAAAGCACCTCTGTTATGCACACTGTCCAAACATATTAAAAAGTAGTCAATAGCTTTTTTGTTGCATCTAGCACACTTTTTCTCATTTGTCTTTGAAGGTTGTGTTTCAGCAAGGGGACACAAAACTCAGCATTGAAAAGAATACAACTAAAATTACCAGTGATATTGGTATGGAATTTTTCGATCCACGGGCTGAGAAGACTTTGTTCAGCACTGACTATAATGCACATGAGTTTCACTTGCCAAGTGGAGTGAAAATCCTGAATGTCCTAAAGGCATCTACTGAGAGGGTAAGAACAATTTTTGTCTACTTACATGTTTTACTTGCTTCTTACGGAATCTAGTGGTTTGTAGTTTCGGAAGGCACTGGAGCTCTCTGGTTGAGAATTTTAAATATCCTTCTCTAAACTTCAAATCGCAGTTAAAGTGGTGTCAAACTGCATTAATTCTACAGTTTAGATGCGCCCTCAGCCCCACTGAGTTCAGTATTCTAAGTCAACTTGTATTTAATTTCAGGCTGCAGACTTTTTTTATTTATTTCGTGTCAAAAGCATTGGTACAGCAAATACATTTCAAATAATGGAAATAAAAAAGAAAAGAAATCACAAGCAACTAAATAGTTTTGGACCAAAAGCGGGCAACAGCAACCGCATTGTCTGTAGCTTTAAACAACTCCTCCTCTGTACATGAGGCAGGGCATTGTGGGCAAGCATACATATGCTGAGTTGTTTGTTCAGCTCCACAGTCACACAAGGTGGAGGATTCCTCCAGGTAGTGCCACCTTGCCAAGTTGTCTTTAGATCTGCCCACTCCACTTCTGAGTCTGTTCAGGGACTTCCAAGTTGCCCATTCTTGGTTTGCCCCTGGAGGAAGACCCTCTTGGGGGGCCATCCAGTTATAATTGCAAGGTTTAGCTGCCCAGAGGGACACCCTTGCTGTTGCTGGAGGAACATCAAGAGGAGTGGTTGTTCTCATGAAGCCCTTCCTTGATTTGAGTCTGGTGGGAGGAGGCTGATAGCCATGCAGTGGGTGGCTTTCACAATGTTCGACCTTTTTTCTCTCACCATTAGCAGCAACTTCCCGTCGCACGTCAGGAGGGGCAATGCCAGCTAACTTGTAGAGTTTATCAACAGGTGTAGGTTTAAGGCATCCCGTGATGATTCTGCATGTTTCATTCAGTGCTATGTCCACCTGCTTTGCATGGGCAGACTTGTGCCAAACAGGACAGGCATACTCTGCAGTTGAGAAAGACAAGGCCAGGGCTGATGTTCTTATTACTTGTGGGTCTGCACCTCATGCGCTGCCAGTCAGTTTCCGCAGGATGTTATTGCGTGCAGCTACTTTGTGCTTGGTGTTCATGCAGTGTTTCCTATATGTTAGTGTTCGGTCTAAGGTGACACCAAGGTATTTAGGATGGAAACAGTGTTCGAGCTCTTGGCCTTCCCAAGTAACTTTCAGTTTCCTGTTGGTTTCACGGTTACGTAGGTGGAAAGCACATACTTGTGTCTTGGCAGGGTTAGGCTTCAGGTGGTTCTCTTTGTAGTAGCTGGAGAGATCTTTCAAGGCATTGGTGAGTTGCTTTTCAACTGTTTCAAAATCTTTTGCTTGTGTTGTAAGGCCAAGGTCATCAGCATATATAAAGCTCTTTGTGAGTGGTGGTTGTGGCTGATCGTTCGTGAAGATGTTAAATAAGGTTGGTGCAAGAACGCTGCCTTGGGGTAAACCATTCTTTTGCCTCCTCCATCTGCTTTTCTGGCCCTGAAACTCCACATAGAAGCTGCGGTTTTCCAGGAGGGTCTGGGCAGTTTTTGTAAAGTCAAAGTCCCGGGTGATATGGTAGACTTTATGCAGCATTTTTCTATGTTGCACCGTGTCATAGGCTGCCGTAAGGTCCACAAAAACTGTTCCCGTGATGCAGCCTTTCTCGTAGCCTTCCCCGATATGTTCAGTCAGATGAAGAATTTGACCTGTACAGTTTTTCCCTGGTCTGAAACCTGCTTGTTGTGCAATAAGCTTGGGTTCGATAACAGGTCCTAGTCGATTTAATAGCATCCTCTCATAGACTTTATATAGATGACATAAGAGGGAGATTGGTCGATAGTTCCTGGCATTGGAGGCATCTTTACCAGGTTTTAAGATGGCAATTATCTTAGTTTTCCTCCATGCTCTGGGAATCTGTTTGTGTGCCAGGCATTGATTGTAGAATTTCAAAAGCCAGTTTTCAGCTTTGGCCCCCAAGTGTTTGATTTGCTCCATCATCAGGTCATCTAGGCCAGGTGCTTTACCAGTCTTACATCGCTTGATGGCTTCTCTGAGTTCTTTCAGGTTTAGAGGAGAAGACAACTGGTGGGTTTCAAGTTCTGGCACCCTGTTGATTTTCATCTTTATTCTGCTGCAGTTGGTTTTCCCATTCTGAATTAGCTGGTGAGCTATCTGATCTGGTGTCACGTTCGCGTGTCCAGGGTTGACCAGAGGGTCACTATCCAGGCGTCTCAGCAATTGCCAGGCTTTTCGGCTACTCTTGGACATGTCCAGGTTCTCAAGCAGCTCTATCCAGCGGTCTTTCTTAGCATTAGCTAAGGCTGTAGATAGTTTTTGGCCTGCTGCTATAGTCCCATCACTGTATGGGTTCTCTTGAAATAATCTGAGATATTCTTGTAGCTGATTTAGTGATTCTTCGTTTAGGCCTGGTAGGTAGCTTATGCGACAGCCTCTAGGGATTGAGAGCCTTGAGGATCTTTTCACAGCTTCTACAAACAGGTCATGATTTTCTATAGAAGGTTCTATATCAGAAATAGCAGCTTCCAAGGTCTCTGTAAACTTTGTCCAGTTAGCTTTATTGAAGTTATATCTTCTGCGGAATGGGACACTTTTCGGTCTTACAGCTGCATATGCTACGCAGCATATTGGTCTGTGTTGTGTGTTAGGTATTGGGTTTAATACCCTTTTGGTGCATTGGTGGCTTATGCTTTCCTTTACAAAAATCAGATCAGGGTTATAACCACGCTTCCATCGGCCGCTATTAAATGATGGTGGTAATTTACTGTCATGAAGGAGGCTCATTCTACTATTGTCGGCCCACGTTAGAACTGCTTCGCCATTTCTATCATCTTCGTCATAGTCCCAGACACAGCTATGGCTATTGAAATCTCCCACAACAAAATGGGCTTCATGATTGTGGCAACTGGTTGGGGGTGTAAAATAGAAATCAGCCCCAGGTGGTTTATAGAGTGATGATACGGTGCAACTATCAAGTTCCACAGATAAGATTTCAATGTTGTTCACTTCTGTGAGAGAAGTTGCACAGATTGCTACACCAGATCGTACAAAAATGGCACTGCCATATTGTCTGTGAGGTCGTTCCACTGCCAGCTGCATTCCAAGAATTTTTGGTCTTCTCATTGTGATGTCTCTGTGTGTTTCCTGTATACATAGGATGTCACATGAGATGTCCTCAGACATTTTGGCTAATAGTTCTTCCTTAGCAAGTGACAAACCTTCTATATTAATAGACATAATCGTTAGCAATGGTCTTGATAAAGACCTTTGGTATTCATCCATTCATCCAATGCTTTTGGGGTGGAAAGATCGGCCGCTTACAAGAAACGTTGCCCAGGGGACGCCCGACTGAATTCACTCAATCTTCGGGGAGGCTCTTTCCGTGTCCCCCAGGCTGCAGACACAACTCAAGGTTAATAAGCAATATAGTCATACAGCTAAATCCTGTTATTCTTTTTTATTTTAAGATTTTATACCAACTTGCATTTGTTTGTTCTTTACATCTCGAAGTGTTTTTGTTATTGTGTGGTATCAAGTCATTTCCAACTCATGGCAATCCTAATAATTAGATTTTCTTGGAAAGATTTATTCTTAAGGGGGGTTGCCTTTGCTCTCCTCTGAAGCTTGAGAGATTGTAACTTACCAAGGTCACCCAGTGGATTTCCATGGCTTTATAGAGATTTATGTCCTTTTTGCCAGATTTGTAAACCAGTACCCAAACTACTCAACCATTGTTGTTGTTTATTCGTTCAGTCACTTCCGACTTCATGACCTCATAGATAAGCCCACGCCAAAGCTCCCAATCGGCCATCGTCACCCCCAGCTCCTTCAAGGTCAAGCCAGTCACTTCAAGGATACCATCCATCCATCTTGCCCTTGGTCGGCCTCTCTTCCTTTTTCCTTCCATTTTCCCCAGCACCATTATCTTCTCCAAGCTTTCCTGTCTTCTGATTATGTGGCCAAAGTACTTCATCTTTGCCTCTAATATCCTTCTCTCCGGTGAGCAGTCAGATATTATTTCCTGGAGGATGGACTGGTTGGATCTTCTTGCGGTCCAAGGCACTCTCAGAATTTTTCTCCAACACCATAATTCAAAAGCATCCGTCTTCCTTCGCTCAGCCTTCCTTATGGTCCAGCTCTCGCATCCATAGGTTACTACAGGAAATATCATTGTTTTAACTATGTGGACCTTGTTGCCAGTGTGATGTCTCTACTCTTCACTATTCTATCAAGATTGGTCATTGCTCTCCTCCCAAGTAGTAAACGTCTTCTAATTTCCTGGCTGCAGTCTGCATCTGCAGTAATCTTCATGCCTAGAAATATAAAGTCACTGCTTCCACGTTTTTCCCTCTGTTTGCCAGTTATCAATCAGTCTGGTTGCCATAATCTTCAACCAGACTGTTTTGAAAATAAATCCAGTAGTTCAATGGGAGGTTTCTCCTAGTATGTATTTTTTTAGTCTAAATACTACAGTTTGTCCTGACTGGAGTAGATCCATTGAATCAATTGTTAATTGGTGAATCAACTCATATGTAAATCCCATTGACCCCTTAGGTCTTCTCTAGTTTGGATTCACACTAGGATTTAGCCCAAGGACCACGACATCAGTCACATTAATATTTTTAACAACTGTTGTCTGTTTTAATTGAAAAGTTGACCAGTGCTGTTTAACAACAAGCTAGATTTGGCAGCAGACCATTTTGATTTTATACGGCTGTGTTCTTTCTTCTCAGATTACCAGCAATGCCACCAGTGATCTAAATATAAAGGTGGATGGACGTGCTATTGTCCGTGGAAATGAGGGTGTTTTCATCATGGGCAAAACCATCGAGTTTCTTATGCAGGGTGATATGGAACTAAAAGCAGTAAGTAATACCTGGTATATATAGGAGTGCAATTTGATTAAAGAAATAGGTGTGAATTAGCCACATTCTAGTCAATTAATCTATAAATTTGTGAATCTGAAAGTGCATACTTAAAACAGCTTTAAATATATATAGCTCTCGTCTTTGCATGTCTTATTTTAGCCTTTCGAATCTGCAATCAATTTCTGTAGTCAAAAACACAAAACTAGAGAGCCAGAAGGGGAAGGTGTATTGACTGTGTGCCCAGCTGTCTAGGGTTCATCCACACTGTATAATTAATGCTGTTTCACATCACTGCCATGGCTCAATGCTATGGAATCATGGGAGCTATAGTTTTACATGGTCTTTAGCCTTTTCCACCGGAGTGGAACTGCAAATCCCAGGATTCAGTAGCATTGATCCATAGCAGTTAAAGTGAAAATCTGGCTCTGGGATCAGGCTTTTGGAAAATAGCTTAGTGCAATAATGACTACGGAATGGCCTCAGACTATGATTTCTGAATGGCGTGATTTTAATATTGGATGCAATGTTTTAAATATTAATATGTATTAATTTTAATTTAATCTATTTTAAGCTTAATTTTGTATGTGTTAAGGCATTGAATAATTGCCACATGTAAGGCGCCTTGAGTCCCCTTCGGGGTAGAGAAAGGTAGGATATAAATAGAGTAAATAAGTAAATAATAAAGTAGTGTCAACTGCAAATCAGCAACAAGTTTTTGGCGAGATACATCTTACAAGAAAAGCATAGAATTGAGTCACTCTCATACATTATATACCGTATATACTCGAGTATAAGCCGACCTGATTATAAGCCGAGGCACCTAATTTTACCTCAAAAACTGGGAAAACTTATTGACTCGAGTATAAAACGGTGGGAAATGCAGCAGCTACAAGTCAATTTCAAAAATAAAAAATATATATTAATAAAATTACATTATTTGAGGAATCAGTAGGTTAAATGTTTTTGAATATTTATATAAAACTGTAATTTAAGATAATAATAAGACTTTAATAAGATAAGAATGTCCAACTCTGATTACTTATATACTCAAGTATAAGCCAACCTGAATATAACCTGGCCAGGACCCTCATTCAAGTATAAGCTGAGGGGAGATTTTTTCAGCCCTAAAAAAGGGCTGAAAAACTAGGCTTATACTCAAGTATATACGGTATGTTGATTATTTGAAAAATGAAGTCCAAAATACTCCTAAATACAAAATTATACATATAGGTAGTTGAGAGGGTGAGTGACACCTTTGCTTTCAAATAGTTCAGTGTGCCTAGGCTTTGTTTCATGCACAAAATTATTTAAAATATGGTGTATAAATTACATCCAAGCTATGTATATAAGGTATATGAAATAAATAATCAAATTTCACACTTAGCTTGGTTCCCAATTCCAAGATATCTCATAATGCATATGAAAATATTCCGAAATCCAAAATACTTCTTCTAGTCCCAAGTATTTCAGAAAAAGGTACAAATTTGTTAAAGAAAAATGTAAATTAGAATATTTATACTTCAAAGCTAAATCAAAACAGCTTGTTTTGAAAAAAAGAAGAAAATAGTGTTGGTTTTAAAATTTTCACCCTGCTCTCAATAGAAGTTATCATTGAAATGTAATTCGTGAACTTAAGCCACTGATAGATACCACTATGTAACAAAATTTAAAAAAAAAATCTGTTCCTGGTTTGAAAGTGTTCTTCCTGTTTAATTTTGTGGTACTTACTTTGAAAGTAGTTATTTTACTCCAGAAACTTCATTTTGTGGCTGCCACAAACTATGTTGAATTGGTTGAGACTCGATGAGATACTCATTGAAAAACTATAGCAAAATGTGCTGCAGAATATTCCGCAAAAATGAAGTTTTTGTAGTTTAATAAACTTTTTAAAAATGTTTTTATGATTGAACCAATTGGGAAATTTATAACCCAGGAACAAAAATCGTGTTACATAGAGTAATTGTCGGCTAGGTGAACTATTTGCCTAATGCTGAAAAAAAAAAGCATTGTATGGGCCATTTCTCTCAAAGGTGCGGAAATAAGTACGTGCTTCTTCACATAGAAAAAATGGTGTTAATGTCTATAAATGTTTCTTTGATAGGACAAGAGCATAGTCCTCAATGGAAGCGTGATGGTCAGTACTTCTCGACTGCCAAGTTTTTCACCCAAAGACCAATTTAGCAACGGTGACTGGGAGCGTTACAAGCTTTGCATGTGTGCCGATGGGACTCTATTCCGTGTTCAAGTTAAGAGCCGCAACATGGGTTGTCAAACCTCTGTTAACCCCTGCGGTAATACATATTAATGGTAAAGCTATGTACAGTGGGATGAGGAGGAGTCATTTCTATTTAAATTCAAAGTTTCTTGTTTTGAAGGTTATTGGGTTTGGTTTTTTTTAACAGCAGCTAACATGAAGCACTTTTTATAGAGGACATTATGTCTAACAGTATTCAATTGATATAATCAATCATGTTTAAAATAAGCCATAAATTCCACATGTAAGTTCTGCACAAATTTCACTCCAGAAGTGTTTAGGATATTCTTGATTTGAGGTTTCTAAAGCAAATTGTCAAGCCTGATGTAGCATCATAGAAAGCATATTTATCTTTATGATATCCTTACTTTGCAGTTTTACTTTTCCCAAACGTTTTGCCAGAACCTTTGCAGATGAAATGGAGCCTTATTTGTCCTGAGGTTCGGTCCTGAATAGATTTAGTTGACTTTTCCAACTTTGCATTGAAGCATATATGTTAAATACACAAAATAAGAGAATGGCAACTTATGCTTCTCTTCATGATTACGAAGGATTCTGCCTAAAATATCTAAATGTAAAGACTTTCAAATCACTATACAGTGGGCATCTGCTTGGCAGTTGATTACTTCCTTTGACTTCCAGTTATATACTTGTAAAGATAACAAGGAAACAGATTCTATCCTTTCTTTTCCTGTACTGTTCTGCCAATATGACATGAAAATGAATAGAAGATAGAAGCTAAGCTTTTTTTGTGAACATCAAAATGTGTATGTTGCTTTAAGTAATTTGGGTTTTGCTGCATTTGTAATAGCATTCTTGGCATATATCCCTATATGAATGAACTTTTATTCTGGTAAATAGACCATGAAAGGTGTAATTACTATTTAAAAGCAAACCATCAAAAAAAAGCTTTTTACTTTTCAGCTATATTCTATTATTCACTCCTCCGGGCCCTTCTACACTTCCCTTATATTCCAGAATCTGATCCCAAATTGTCTCTAAACCCGCCTGCCTCAGGCCACAGAGAGAGGCAGGTAAGAAATTAAATTATTATTATTATTATTATTATTATTATTATTATTATTATTATTATTATCTGTTTATCCCAGATTATAAGGCAGTGGAGACTCATATAATCCAGTTCAAAGCAGATAACCTGGGATCAGATCCTGGGATATAAGGACAGTGTAGAAGGGTCTCCCTCTCCCACCTGTCTTGAATTTAGTCTGAGCAAAAACATTCTCAGCAAAAGGAAGGCTCAATAGCAGTGGTTGGTTCTCGACCTTTTGCCTTCCAGATGTTTAGGACTCCAACTTCCAGAATTGCTCAGCATTGGTTATCTTAGCTAGGATTTTTTTGAGATTAAGTTCCACTGAGGGCCCTTCCACACAGCCATATAACCCAGAATAGCAAGGCAGAAAACCCTACATTTTCTGCTTTGAATTGGAATATATTGCAGTGAGGACTCAGATAACCCAATTCAAAGCAGATATTGTGGGATTTTCTGCCTTGATATTCTGGGTTATATGGCTGTGTGGAAGGGCCCTAGATCCTCAGGAAGACCAATTGTTGAGAAACATTGTTTTACAGTAATGTTTTTTTTTCCAGTTCTTTCCATACATTCTGGATTGTATTTGAATACATTGCCGTTTATGTAATAGACAGTTTATTTTCTAGTCAAGGACCATATTTTGAGATGCCCCATGCTAACAGACAAGCTTAATATTCAGGGATTTCCTATCACTGAAACCTCAAATTCTTCTTGTGTACACTGAAAGTTTGGCACCACCGCTACTAAAGAAAATTTGCCAAAACAACCTGTGGATACTAAAAATGTCTTCAATCAAGAGTTTTATTGCCTGTTAATTTAGAGAAGTCCTGCAGAAGCATTTTGCAGGATAAGTAGAAAGTTAAATTCTAAGAATCCTAATTTTTCAAATCTCCAATTGCATTTCATGAGAAAGAAAACGACAATCCGTAAGATGCTCTAAACAATAGCAAAAGCTAGATTGTGTGATAAGCTTGGAATATTTTATACCTCTACTGTCGTCAGTCAGTAAAAGTTAATTCTTTGTCCCATAACCACTCATTTAACAATGCATGCAAACCTATACACTATATGAGCAATTTAGGACTGCGTTTTAGTTGTGGGTTCATATGCTTATAATAATCATGCTGAAATACAGTATTCATCTGCAAGCTAATTATGGGAGCTTCTATCCATATTTAACTATTTTGGCATGAACAAATCAAAATTAAAGATTTGATATCAGGCTGTTTTGTTATATTTTAACATTAAATTATTCTTAATAATTTGTGGGTTTATTCAGAAGCATCATTCTGTTATTACAAGACTTTAAGGAATTGTTTTCCTTCTTGTAGGAGTATAAAACGCAATCTTTTGATTTAGCTAGCACAATGTTTTACATAACATGTAACTTCATTTTACCAGAATCTACTAAGTACTTGTTCTACTAGTGGTCATCAGGTATTAACAGAGGCAGCACTTTTCTGCTAGCTTACTATTGGATATAAACCCTATGTTTAATGTGCTATTTATGTATTAACTCTGTGTGTAAAGATAATATTGCTGATTTATCTTAGAAGACTGCTGTACAGACTACGGTAATGTTCTGTGGTTTGGAATACTTGAAATGTGTGATATATTTGTATTAAATACATTAATAGAATTTCACCTCTACAAACCCTTATCTACCCCAGCACCATAAAAGAAGTAAAAAAACAAAGCTCCCATCAAAATTTATAGGGTAATGTGTATGCTAAACTTTTACGTTGCATTTGACCCAAGTCCTCTGTGATTACTGTACTTCCTTTCTTTACTTATAGGATGCAGCATCACATTCAGATGTTATAGAGGGCAGGACATATGGGTGCAGAGGGCGGATCTATAATAAAATCATGTGTAAATGGCTAAAATGTTTTTAGAGTTCCCATTCATAGGATCAGGCTTTGGAAAATTGCGCCCATCTGTGCAGAAAAAGCATTTGATCAGGTAAGCTGGGGTAACTTGGAGAAAGTCTTGGAATTATATGAGGTGGGCTACTTTAAAAAAAAAAGCATTTGGGGGAATATAATCTAAGCCAGTGGTTCTCAACCTGGGGTCCCCAGATGTTTTTGGCTTTCAACTCCCAGAAATCCCAGCCAGTTTACCAGCTGTTAAGATTTCTGGAAGGTCAAAAACATCTGGGGACCACAGGTTGAGAACCACTGCTCTAAGCAAACCGATAAGATAAAAATAAATGGACAACTGACAAAAGCTATAGATATACAGAAAGGGAACAGACAAGGCTACCCACTTTCTCCATTACTATTTATTCTGGGATTGGAAATTCTGAGTATAAGAATCAGAGAGTACATGCAAATTGAAGAGAACAAAGTAAGGGACAAGAAATCAAAAACAGAACATATGCTGATGATACAGTATGTATTCTATCTAACCCAACATAGAGCGTTCAAAAATTATTAGAGGTAATCAAATGGTACTGAGTGGTATCGGGATTTAAAATACATGAAGACAAATCCAAATTGATTACAAAAATATAGACACGAAAACTATTAGGAAACTAGAAGAGGCTGCTGATTGTAAGGCAGTCCCGAAGATAAAATATCTGGGAATAATGATTACGAGCAAAAACAATGATTTGTTTCAAGATAATTATGGGAAGACGTGGTCAGCGATCAAAGGAATTCTGAATAATTGGCAGAAGTTACCATTAACATGGCTGGTAAGGATAGCAATAATTAAGATGATGATACTCCCCAAAATGCTCTTATTTCAGAACATACCTATCATTAAAGGGATCAAAATGTCAGTGTTTGGAAAAGGGACATCATGAAATTTGTTTGGGCAGGGAAAAAAAGCTGGGATTGCTTACAAGAATTTAACTGATACCAAAGAGAGGGGGGATTAAATTTACCAGACCTAAAAACTTACTATGAAGCTGCCTGCATGAGCTGACTCAGAGATTGGATACAATTCAAGAATATAAACTTTCTTAATTTAGAAGGACATGGAATGAGATATGGGTGGCATGCATACCTATGGTATGAAGGGGAGAGATTAAATAAGGCTTTTAATAAACTTATAATGAGAGGAAGCCTAATAGATGTCTGAAACAGGTACAAGTTAGATATGGAACCAAAAACACCCCTGTGGCTATGACCAATAGAAGCTATTGCAAGACCTACCTCTAAGGATGATGTAAGAACATACGAGGAATTACTTATCAGGTTCAATAGCCAATGGGCACTGAGGGGAAAAGATGAACTGGGCATCAAAGACTGGTTTAGCTATCACCAATTATACGAAAAATTTTAAAAGGATGAAAATTGCATCCATCTAATTAGTACTTTAATGGAATGAACAAAGTAACCATTACTGTTCATTTTAATTCTGGCTCATGATGGTAGTCTCCTAGTAGCTTTTTCTCTAGAGTAGTTTGATTATGAAATAAAAAAGTTTACATATTTACTACCACAACTAGTAAAGGAGTTAAATATTGAATGTACATTAATAAAATGAATAGTTTAGAATGCCAATTCATTCTCTTGGTTTTGATGAGAATTTTAATATGACCATATTTAGCAAATGGTGGTATGCCTAATGCATTCGCTGTATGATCCAATGATGCCTCAGAATATACCTAAAAACACTTAGGGAAGCCCATGGAGACGTGACAAATATTTTAATCAGAGGATGCAGTGCAAATTCATTTACAGGTCAGCTATTAATGTTTTTGTTGCTATTATTATCTACACTCACTAAGTAAAAAACTATAAATTTTGCAAACCTTACTAAAAAGTTCCTAAAAGCAAATAAAAAAAACTAGCAATTAAAATTTAGATAGGTTTTAGTTTAATACTCCAAAGGATTATTTGCCAATATACTCGTATTTTCCACTGTGGTGCTGTGGCTGTTTTTTACTATTATTTTGCACATTTGTTACTAATGAGTTCCTTTATACAAAATGAAACATGATTTTAACCATCTGTGCTGCTTTGTATGTGTGGAGTGAAGGTTACATGAGATTTTTACAATGCATTTATGCCTTTTAAGTCTGATGTCCTGTATATGAGCTATGTACCTCTGCTTTATGAAGCAGTTTTATTAACAGGTATCAAGGGAAGTGATCTGATATGCATTTCCTTAAAATAAATGGTATAAACCAACCAACGTGTGTGCATTTTTAAACAAAAATTTAAATTTTACACAAGTAGGATAGTGCAATTACTGTACATGAAATATTTTGAATGCAATCGAAGCCATGTTGTCTCCTACCCCACAACCCTCTTGATGAGAAAGATTATTGAGCATAGGTAAGCAGCATTGATTACAACAATTTCTGACCTAGATGCTTGAGTGCACAGTTCACTGTCATCTGCTTGGTCTGTGCCTTTGGTGGTGCATCCACAAGGCTGTTTCTATCTATAGTTGAAAATGAATGGGTGATTTCTGCACTGACTTCAATGCTTTGGAATGCCCTATCAAAAAGGAGAAATCCAAACTAGCCTTGAGGAGTCTGAGATAGGTTTCCACCTACTTGGGGGTAGGGTAGCTATTTCCTCCTACTTAACGGAGTGATTTACCTTTTCAGTCAGTATGGATGGGGTAAACTTGGCTGGGAAGGGTGGATGCCTCCTTATCCTTTAAGTCAGCAGGTGGTAGTTCCCGCTTCCCCTTTTTGGGGTGATTTCTTCATTCTTTGAATGAGGTGGGGTTACTATCCAAGTGGAAAATGGATGGAGAAAAAATCCATACCAAAGACCTTTCATGTTAGAGCATTATATTAGTGGAGTGATTTATCCATCTGGTTGAGCATAGGGAGAGTGTATTTTTGCAGTTTTCCCATTCTACTTCCCCATTTTTCTTTTGCATTCATGCTCACTCCTTTGCCTGTATTCCTCCAACTGTTTTTCTACTACAACATCATCTGTCATCACATTTCCCATTTCCCCCAATTTGTTTTATCGTTGTTGTATGCCTTCAAGTCTTATCCAGCTTATTACTTATCATGAGGGTTTTTCAGGCTGAGTGTATGTGTAACTCATCCATAGTCACTGATTTGGGTTCCACAGCCAAATGAATCAAACCCTGCTCTCAAAAGTCATAGTTCAACACTTAAACTACATCATGTTGTTTCTACCCATCCTTTTTCTCTCTGATAACCTTCACGCTGCCTCCCTATGTACTATGTGCAAAGCATAGTGAAGGAGGAGGCAATCCCAATTCCAAATCTCAGACAGGGCATCTCTCAAAGTCATGAAGGATTCATTTCCTCATAAATCTCAATGCAAATGGCTCAACTGAAAGGTCTAGAACATAATACTCAACTTGCTGAGTTGCAAGCTGTTCTACCATTGATCCTAAATGACATGCACTTGCAACAAAGTTATTCTGTGTTTATGCACACTGACAGAAGAGAGCCATACAAATAATTTCTGAAACAAAAAAAAACACAAATATTTTATTTATGGAATATCGGTTTTACACAAAACTGCAGTGCACCAACTCAGATAAGGTGGAATTAACAGTACTTCAGTCAGTTTGAGCCACAGGACTTGAAAAGCAGACCTCAAGTTTGCAATATGGGAACCCCTAAGACAAAAAGCAGTTGATGTCAATGAACTGCTCTTTCTGCCAAAAGTGTCACATAATAAATTTAGAAAAACATACTTCTGTCTCAAATTATTGAATACCACTGTAATTTGGTGGTTCTTTGCATTTACACAATATATGGAAGGACAGATTCTATGGCTTCTGAGAGGTATTTTGCAGTTGTAATTAGTCTAGGCACAAAGCAAATCCTTACAAGTCAGCTGCTGAGGATTTAAACACTGCTATATTCTTGACTGGGAACAGGTTCTATTATATTCCACTACTTCTAAAGGGGGACCATGAAAACTTGACAAGTAGTCCAAAAGTAAGGGGGAAAATAACTGCAGGCACACAGTTACTTAAAATTATGAACTGGCTATGCAACAAAAGGAATCTTGCAAGGTATCTCCTTGAGAAACGAGTGGGTGAATAAAAAAAGATTTAGTCACATTTTAGGGTGCATTTCTCCTATTGTCTGTTTTTAAAATATATAGATTGGATAGTTTTGGTGCCCTTAATGACAAAAAGAACTGACTGACATTACAGAAATCAACACCAAATTAAGGACCAGGTTTCTGTCTTCTGCATAACATTTCAATCTATTTGGCAAGAAAGTAAGCCCTACTGATAGGTGGTACTGTATTGCCCAAGAATTCAGTTTTTGATTCTGAAAGTCAAGCATGCCAGTAAAATACATCCATCTATCTTTGGTATTATAAAAGAAGCTTTCTGACAGTATCTAGAGTCTGATTTCCCCAAAGACCAGTTTACCACTCAGAAATTAGTTTGTACACTAGATCATCGGGAAGAAAAATAATTACATTAGCCATTCTGTTACATTGAAATAATGCACACAAATCTTGCTGCAACATTTGGAGAAAATGCAGACATTCTGCATTAAACAATTTATTGTACAAACACCTGGAAAAGCACTATTTAAAGAATATCCAAAGGTTTACGTTTGTAATGAGACATGAATAGGTGTGACAAAAATTTGCCATTTACACAGAAAATACTGAATGTAAAAGGGAGGAGCACATCTGTTCCAATGAAACACATTTTCCTTCAACCAAAAACTGAGTAGTGATGCCAACACCTTTAGGGTACATGACATTTTGAGCAAATAAAAAAAGTAAAAATCTGGTAAATATTCTATTCATAATATATGGGCCAAATTCTAGAGTATAAAGAACACAGAAATTATACAATTCTTAAACCTGTGTATAATAACAAATTTTGTATCCTGATACAATTCTGAATCCTAAAATGCACTAGTGTTAGAAAGCCTGCATTTCACTGCAAAATTCAGTTCTTTCTGCTTGGTTATTAGTAGCAAAATACACACGTTTCTTGTTGAACTGCTAGAGGATCCAGCTATAAAATCCTGCATATGACAGAACCCTATAAAGCATTTCATGAAAAGGCAAGGATTTGTTCTGAGACATTGGAAGAGACAGAACTTTGTAGATGCACCCTGAATTCTAGGTGATGACTTTTATCACAACTTACTACCTTTTAACAATTTTAAGTGATGCCCATATATTTTTATTGTGTCAGAAGCGAATTGAGAATATACTGCAAGTCGCTTCTGGTATGAGAGAACTGGCCATCTACAAAGACGTTGCCCAGGGGATGCCCGGATGTGTTACCATCATATGGGAAGTTTCTCTCATGTCCCCGCAAGGGAAGCTGGGGCTGACAGACGGGATCTCACTCTGTCACGCAGAGTCAAACCGCCGACCTTCAGGTCTTCAGGTCAGCAGTTCAGCTGGCACAAGGGTTTAACACACTGCACCACCGCAGCTCACCATGCACATACATGATTTACCTGTAATATCTATGACCAGAATTCAACTAATTCCCTATTTTTGCTTCAATTTTTAAAGTCAGAAAATTGTTACTGTGTATTTATTTCACAAGTTTATGAGATATTTCAATACTATAAAATTCAAATACCTGTAGTATTCATACCCAAATAATATTCACACCCAAACAGGTTAAAAATCAGCCCCCAAAACTAGATAGCAAGTCACAATTTTGTTGATCTTGCTTGTTTTTACTTTTAGATTAAGTCTCATGAAGTCCTGATTGCTTTGGAAACTTTTTAACCTTTAAGCAAGACAATTTATAGTAAATCCTGTTTTTTCCACCTTTTGGACTTTCACAACTTTTCATTTCTGGCTACACATATTGAAATTAATGTAGAAGGCCTTAAAAAGAATAAATGATTTGATACTGCAAACTGCCTTGGGGAAATGTCATACCTGTAGGTAAATGTTACATTTTATTTACCAAGCAACTACCACCTATTATTTTTATTTGCTTGCACATAACAAGCTGAATAGGTAGAATAGAATTGTATGAGTAAGATGCAATTCTTTATGCATAAAATACCAAGAAATTTTCTGCAGATAGCTACTGAAATTTGAACTCAGCTATAACTACCACAGCTTGGATGAAGCAAGCTATGAGCATCTGAGAGAATCCAGTTGGAGCCCTATATTGGTGATTTCATCCTGCCCCCCAAGAGAACATGGCAAAGGAAAGAGAAGGCAGACAAAATCTATTAACTCCCAGCACCTAAATTCTCCATTGCCTTCACAATCACCATTCCTGTGGCTTTTCATTCTTCCTACCAACACTGCCTATGCGAACGTAGTACATTAATAGGACTCTAGCCATTATCTTTCATTCTCACTACTCCGGCACAAGCCTGCATAACTATCCTGCCAAGACGACTTCTGAAGGTGAGAGGAAGCATATTCATGATGAGAGAAGCGTCCACAGCTCTCTTCTCTTTTCAATGTAGAATTACATTGTACATGGGCATCCTGAATGCCCAGTCCCCTCTTCTATGAAACTTTGATTGTTTAGAAGTGTTCAATAATAAAGAGGCTGACACTATACATGCCCCGCCAGTCACTTCAGTAACTCAAAAATGTAGAACAAGGGATGTGTATTGATCACCTATTTCTGTTGAACGGTGAGATTTTAGAACTAAGATTTAACCAATTTTTAGTTTTCTGTGAGAACAAAAAAGCCTGTTAATGTTTTTTTTATTGCAAACACTACAGCTAAGACACTGTCCACTAAACATACACCCCTGCATTTCGTAGATATTTCCATGATGTTTGCTATCAATGTAGCAGACTTTTGTCTAAATCATTATTGAAATTTATATAAAGGCTGAGGCAAAGACAATACAATGAGACATATGTCTTGTCCCAACTATCCAGTTTCACCAAGGTAGAATGGCTTAAACTTTCCTGTGCAAATAGCTAAGAAAAGTGGTCCCACTTGAGTGACAATGCTGGTGATTACTTTGCCTATTGCCTGCAACAGGCATCTAGAAGGAAATCCAATTTCTGGTGTATAAGAAGCCAGTAGCATTATTTGGATTCACATGTAAAGCCCCAGGGTATAATTTAGAAAGAGATTCAATACCAGGTAATCCGTTCATAAGCCTTTTTAATTTTACAAGGGGTTGCCGTCATCAACCAAAACAGTTTAGGAACAAAACAAAACCGAAATAAAGGAATATGCCAATTTAAAAGTCTAAAGCCCCTTTTAATGGGTTTTAATTTGATCGCCTGTACCTACAGAGTATTAGGAAGTCAGCATGATCATCAAATGGAAGTCACTGTAGCATGTACAATTCTGTTCAAGGAAGCTGTAACAATTTTAATGAGTTTTCAGCTTTAAAAAACAGCCAATACTTGCCTACTAAACAAACCCGACATTGGGCATCTGCATATGAAGAAATCAAAATGAAAGATCTCTTCTCAAAAACTGGCATCTTAAATGCTATTGCTAACTGACAATAGCTCTACATGGTCACCATCCCAACAATTACTTCCTGAAATGTTATGTCTGAGACCGTGTGAAAATCAAAAATTAAGTTATTACATGGTTACTGACTGCAACTAGAAATATGCCACAAAATTATTTTTTACAATACATTTCTGCTGAAATAATTCCTAGGTGAAGCTTTTTTATACACATATACAAAGTTTAGACAGCAATATACACATTAATCACAGTGAGGATGCTGGTAAGTTCACCATCTGTAGTGTAGATACAAAATGCAAAGCAGCCTTCAAAGAGAACAATGCTACACAGCAAGCAGAGCTGGCCTGTTAAACAGCAAAACACCAAAAGGTCCCTGAAAATGGGATACAGTGCAGGAAAAGCAGCATGCGCTTTTATACAAATAGCAGTTTATGGCTAATGGTCAACATAACTGTAGTAACAAAGACTCTTGAGCGGCTGTGCATAGTTAAAATTCCTATGTCATTTGTTTTTCTTTGTACCACTCCACAAATTCATCCAACAACACTGGCCCTGAAAGAGAGAAAAGTGTTACCTTTAAAAAAATACATTTAAATAAAAGTTTGGAACATAGTATGGTATTGAATTATTGTGGTTTTTTCCTTGCAGCTACATACATGCGCCATCTTCATCATAATTGCTGAGGTCAAGATTAATGGTTCTGCTGAACTCCAAAACATTACACCATTGGTCCTTGTTGATCACCTTGTACTTAGATTGCTGCTTAAAAAAACAGTGAGAGTTACTGAAAGCAGGATTGTCCAATGTTTAAGATTATATTCTTTGGATGAGTAAATATAGAAAACCGCTTTTTAAAAAACAACTTGCTGCTTGAGGCACCTATAGAAGCCAATATTAGAACTATGATAAGCAGATACAAGTTACTAAAAACTAAATACTTCAATGGTAACATTTGGGAGGGGGAACAGAATTTATCTACTATCTAAAAAAGTGTTTGCAATATAGTGTGATCAATTCTGATTAAAAAGATAATGTGTGTGGGGGGGGGGGTTCATTGAGATAAAATATTCAAAGTTGAAATTACAAGGATTGAATTACGTTTAAAATTTTTGATTTGTTAGGATTAAGATTATCAGTGGATAGGCAGGATAAGATGTTGTATATGAAAAATACTCGAAGAAACATGGGTAAATAATAGAATCTTTGAAAGAAATTTTAATTTTTTGTGGGATGGAAGAATTAAGAATATTTAATATGAAAGGAAAAATATAACAAGATATTATATTGGGGGAAATTGTTGAAATATAGTAAGATCAGATCAATCTAGATAAAAAGGAAAAATGGGAAGATACTGAAATCAAAAAAATAAAAACCAAAATTATAAGAATTGAATTTTAGTAAAATATTTAAATTGGTTTGTATTAATATCACTTGTGATTAGGTATTAATTTCAACTACATCTGTTTATATTTTGCAGAAGTTAATCAATTAGAATATTTCACAGGTTAATCAATTAGAATATATGTACATTAGACCATCTTTATAAATGCCTTGGCTTCAGGGGGGGAGTATTCAACTGTGTTTTTAAAGTCTTTTATATCTTTTATTTTTTTATCTGTATTTTCAAAGGTTAGGGCTATAGGGGTGGGGAAGGTTGTGAGGAGGGGTGGTCTTGAATGTTGGGTCTTTTAAAAAACCTAATATTTTTTTTAAGAATTCGAATACTAGAGTAAGTGAGGGCAAGAGGTGGTGCTCCAGGTGCTGGCAGACTGCAGTTCCCAACAATCCAAGTCACCATAACCAATCTTCACAACCAGTAATTGCAATCCAACATCCTTTTGTCCAAATTTATACTTGAAGTAGGCAGAGTCAACAACAAATAATTTACAAAAACATACAGCTATGAGAATTTGGAAGTATATTTTAAATTTTTTTTCACTTATCATACCGGTATTTACACTTATTTACTTTGTTAGCCTATTTGCATGAGTGAATCACAGCTAACAAAGAAAGGTGTGCTGATTTTCACTTAGAAAAGTTCTAAAAACTTCTCACTAGAATGCTTATTAGCAAGTCACATGAGGGGCAGGGAGGGGGCTATCAGGGCCGGTTTACCCTATGAGGCCGGTTAAGCCGCGGCCTTGGGCGCACGCCGCCAGGGGGCACTGTCGACGCCTCGACAGCGCCCCGTAGCGCCGCCGCTGCTGCCGCCGCGCCGCGCCAAATGGCAAAGCGCTGAAGTTGCTGGACGCAGGCGCAGATCGGCTGGGCAATCTGCGCCTGCGTCCAGCAACTTAGGCCGGCTAGACCAGGGCGCACTGGGCGGGAGGCGGGGCACCGTCAGGGCGGTGCCCCGCCTCCCGCCCAGCGTCCCCTGGCCCCGCCTCCCACGCAGCTTGACTGACTGTGACTGTGACTGCCAGACTGTGTACACACCCGCTAACTAGAGAGAAGCCTTAACCTTGCTTCATACCAACCACTATGTGTAAAATTGCTGCGGCAACAGACTGCTTCTGGGATGTTGGGAGGGAAAGACACAGCTTTAGTGGAAGCAGTAAAGCTGATAGGGTGGTAGAGGAAACATGGAGGCAAGATCTGCAGGCAGTATACCTCTGTTTTATAGAATACTCAGGAAAAGCTCTACATAATAGGCATTATGTGCCCCAAATGCTTCATACATTATATGCTACCTTTATAAATATGCAAGGTAAGTCAGCATAAACACCATATTTAAGATAGGGAACTAGGGTTGAGGCATACTGCATTTACTCAAATCTAATGCTCATTTTTTTGGGGCTAAATCATCTTGCCAAAATTAAGGTGTGCATTAGATTTGCGTAATACAATAATCTTAGTGCTGAGCCAAAGCAGTAGTGGAAGCTGCTTCAGTAGCTACACCTCGAGCTCCTATTTGAGAAATGTCATCTGTAATTTAATTGTCATAGATCAATGCTATGTAATCCTGGGGTTTGTAGTTTGGTGAAGCATCTGCAATTTTTGGCAGAGAAGGCTCAAGGCCTTGTAAAACTACTGACCCTATAACTCCATGGCACTGAACTAAAGCAATTAAAATGGATTCATTCTTCAGCACAGATGCATCCCAAGGTTTTCTTCTCCATTGCTGGAAACTTTGGTGCTCGAACACTTTTGTTTTTAAAGAAGGCATTCTAAGCAGGCAGCAACTATAGTGGCCAAATTACAAAAAGTGCACCTTTTGCTGCTGCGCATTACATTAATCAGCAAATACTTTTTTTTGGTTTCGGGTTTAAAAATGGAGCTGCACATTAAATTCAATGGCATATTAGACTTATTGTAGACTTGAGTAAATATGGGTAATTTACATGCCTAAAATAACTTAAGTTTCGTTGACAGCAGCTTCTGTTCTTTCTGAAGTTATGAATGCTATTATCAACAGCATATCCAATCAAGTATAATGTGGCATATAACTTGCTTGTGTATGTTTATTTACAAATATTTAATGTAAATATTCAAACATGGCAATAACTTTTTCACTCACTACTACATTCCCAAGTTCCGTTTCTAGTGTTCTTCCCCCAAGAATTAAAAAATATATGGTTACCTCTAGAAACTGATGAAAAACTGGGAAAAGAGGCCACGTTTTTCCTAAGAGAAGTCCTAACATACACTTGGCAGTATTTATATCTAGGCTTCGTTGGTCCTTTTCCTGTTACAATGAAAAAAAATGGGTTTATTTGGAATATTCCTCATTTAAACTAATATCCAAGATATTCTTATTCTTCACAAGACAGAATGTATGGCCTATAGCTGGGCATCCTGTTGGACACTTACAACTTATAATCATGCAGTTTAGAACCATACGGTTGTGCAATGGATATATTCCCAGGAGTCCAGTATTGTCATAGTTGTGCCATCAGGATCACTGTACCAGTAGATGAAGCAGCATGGCTATTATGCAAATGGTTGTAACTTGTAACAGTACTGGACTTCATTTCATAAGGCTGAATTTCTGCATTAATATCAAAAGGAGGGGGCAATGGCCTTCAACAGAGCCAAAAGGCATTGGTAATCCAGAAATAACAAAATCCATACAGAAGTCAAACAGGAACCGCATAAAATGAGCACAAAAACAACATCAGTGTGTAAATGACTCATTTGAGTTACTAGACAGATTAGCAAGCATATGTAATTGGTGAAAATACAAGAGGAATTCTTCCACCTTGCAGGACATTTGAATGAACATTTGGAATAATTAACATCTATATATAATTTGTTTCTCCCTATGAAAGCATTTGCATGAGAAGTGAGGAAAAGAGGCTGAAAAAAATCTAAATCTCAGGCTACTCACCCGGGCGAAGTCAAAAGCATATCTGTAAATAAGTTTAAAATTTGTAGGCTCATTTAATAAGGATCTCAAGTAATCCAAAGAATTTCTTAGCTTCTCTGTGGTATCACATCTGCCAAATTAAAAATAATACATCAATTTAAAATGCAGAATTTTAGACTTTATAACCATCATACATTTTTGTGGTTCTTATATGATGACTCTCCAGAAAGCTGAAAGATTTAGAGCAAAAACATTGTACGGATTAACATTGCTGTATATAGTAATCAGTCTACAGTTGAGACCTAAAAAAAAATGTACAATTCACAGAGATTCGGGCAAAGAAGCTATAGGCATGGGGGGGGAAGAGAGTCAGATAGACAAAGTATACTGGAAATTACTAGATCAAAAGATGAAGAAACTTCTGTTCCTGCAGAGAATGGAATTAAAATTTGTAAAATAATAGTGCATCATTGCCAAATCTACTTCATGCATGATTACGATAATACTTACTGCAGAGATGTCATTCCTTTTAACCATTCTTGCAATGTAAAGTAACCCATATTCTGAGCATCCAGCTTCCAAGCTAACACAAGCATAACTACCTAATTTAAAAGAAAAAAGAAAAAAAATCCATTACAATAGTTGAAGACTTTTTTTCTCTAGAAGGTAAACCTCAGTTTAGATTCAGAAGCATCAATCACCAGTTGTCATGACTAAAAGTACCTTGAGGGGGGGGGGGGTCTTTTTTAAACTACTCACTCCTACTTTCATGGACAAAAAAATGTAGGAGGAAACAGCTGAGATGCATAGACAAGAGATTTCTGTCAAAACATCTCAAAACCTTCAATGAATAGAGAAGGGAGTTACAGAATGTATTCCCTGCCTTGTTGACATAGGCCTTTGTTTTTGATGCTGATATTTAAGAGTAAAACAAACGTACATTTTCTGGTTCAACTCCAATATCCTCACAGAATTTCTCCATTCCTTCAGGACCCACAATATCATCTGTTCCTAGAAGCAAATGAGATTGTGTTACCTTCACTTCAGAAGTTACTGTTAATATTTACAAAAGTCCAAAATATCAAAGTTGTTCATTCACTGCATTCTCACAAATACATAATTGTCTAAGCACTTTGGTATGCACAGGGCAGCAGACCCCAAGTTCAAATGCTTCTGTCCAGCCTCCCGCTCTTTAATGGCACACATCCATATACATTCTTGTAAAATGCAGAAGCTCAGAGGTTTCAACTTCTTGTCAAATCAAAATGTTGAAAGCTTATCTCTTCTACAACTGTGTTTAAATTATAATGAAGCTCCATTCTTTTATATTTGTAGATTAACAGCACTGTTCAATTAATTAATAGAAACTACTACACAAATATTAAATCTGAAGCAATTAATATTAAATCTGGGCTGCAGGCTACTGTACCATTTGGTGAATCACTTCACGATTTTCATAAATGTGAATTTTAAAAAACACAATTTAAGGAATATCAGTACAAAAAAGAAATTTACATTTTGGGGGATACTAAGGCAATGACAAATCCCTTCTGAACAAATCTTGCCAAGAAAACCCCTATAGGATGCCATATATAGGAAATGACGTCGCTCAGCAACAAAAGGCATTGGATGGCATGAGTGCTAGACAAGAGTCCTGCGAGATTAGGAATCAAATCCTCAGCCAAGAAAACCCACTGGGATACCTTGGGCAAGTTATACTCTTTCATTCTCTGAGGAAGGCAATGATAAACCTGCTTTGAAGAGATTTTGTCAAGAAAACCTCATGATAGGGTAAGAATAAGTAAGAATGGCCTTGGAACACATGGTAACAACAACAAAATATTTTCAGACTTTGTTATTTTATTATTTCAGTGACTTGCCTGCTTCATTATGGAATATTTAATATGCAAACGAATGTGTGTATGTATTGATATGTGTGCACGCAATTATTTTAACTTAAAATGTCAGTTTATCTGTTTGACCAGGAGTAAGCAAAGCATATATCTGCTTACCCGCATATTCATAGAACCATTCTAAGCATCTCTTGCTTAAGAACATGTCATCTTCTGTCTTTATTCTTGCAGAATCATATTTCCTGTACATACTAGTGATGGAGAGAAAGAAAACAACAATCCTGTATTAGACACATAACCATAATGAGATGGCTATAATTTCTCACGCAATCAGACCCTCGAAATCCACCTTAGAATCCAGCCAACTGCACGGTGGGATAGCACTGGCAAGCAGGGCTCCTGCTATCAACTGATATTGCATCAACCAGAAATGAGAATTGCTGCAAGGTCTTATTGCAACTCTTAGTACACTACAACTTGATGTTGGGAGGAGACTGGACCTGTCATCCTCTAACTCCCCACTTGTTAGCATTGCAAAACTCCATTCCTCAGTACAAATGGCTGGGTTTTAAGATGGGTCTGGGGGATATGCACAATCATGGCAATGGTACCACAATTATAAATATCAGTAGGATGTAACTGACTAACAAGATGTGAACTGTCATGTTTCAGTTCTATAAAATATATCAAAATATTTTAAATTCATATTGAGATAGATCCTCGCTCTTAGCTAATCCACACCTTTTCAGAGCTTTCACACAAATAAAAGCTACCACAAGCAAAGCAATAAATCACAACAGGGTAACAGAGCATACCCATTCATGAATTTTATACTGAAATATAAAACCATATTAATGGCACTCTTGAAGGAAGAGAAAGTCCATAATTTAACTCTTTGGGATAATCAGATCATAAGTACATAATGAAATGAAAAGGGGAATATTAAGAGGCCCTTCTCCCAACATATTCTAGGCATTTTTTTTTAAAAAAAATTAGCAATCAATTATCTCTCTCTTCTCCCCCACTGCCTCCATACATACATATATACATACACACAGAGAGTGAGAAAATATGCAGGACTGATCCTGGTCCCTTACCTAGCTAACCAGTTTCCTGAATTTGGAAGAAATCAGAAACTGCAGATTTTTGCCATTTGTGACAAGAATGTAAATACTCTCCCCTCTGTACACAATTAGGAAGGTAATACCTAAATTAACATGTTCATTTATTTAATTTGGGATAAACCAGTGTTTCTATACTTGTCCACGTAAGTTTAATGGCTACACCTTTTGGAGGAACAGAGGGGGTGTGTGTGGTTCTTTTCTAAATTCCAAGACCACCAATAAAAATCACTTCCTCTCACAAGACACTGTAAAATCCCAGAAGTATATCATCCTAAGTAATGTCTTAGAAAATATTGTTTTTACACTTGATTATATAATTGCTCAAAGAAATAAGCTATTTACTAGACACTAAGGTAAAGTAAATCTGCCACCTCCACTTAGTAGGCCCTCTCTACCCAGAAGCCATGATTCCTGGAGTAAAAGTGGTTTCACAACTAAGCAAAATCACATACCCATCATGTCTACTCTTTTTAGCTGATAAGTCATCTCCAGCTGCAGGTCGCCTCTTTTTCCTTGGAGGCATCACTTTGCTAAAGCAGTCTGAAGAACTGCAAGACCTGAGACTTCCTGTGGAATTAGGGAAGTGGGGTAGAGAGAAAGAACATAGATCAAACAGATGCAAAAATGTAGTTCTGTTCAGCTGCAAAAGTGTTCGAAATAATTTGCAAAATTAAGAACACAAAACTTTTTATAAGTTGTACAATAAACAATTACAACACAGCAGAAAGGCCAACACAGCACATCAGCAGGGAAGACTCAAAAGAACTATTCAGTCATCTCCAAAAGCAGTAAATTATAGAAACAGATTGAAATTTAAAAGATCTGGGGAAATATAAAGATTGATACCTGATGCCTGAAACTGCTACAAATAGGGCCAGGTATATACAAACCTGGAGGGTGTTAATTCTACAAAAAGAAAATTCCAATTTCCTATAAACAAAATATTACACACACCCCCACCTGCAAAGAAAGGCATACCAGAGAGACAGGGGGATGAAAGAATACATAAGTTAGGAAATATGTTAAACGTAGACTGTTCAGGCTATTTAGCTGACAGCATCCTCTTGGACGAACCTGCCCGTGCCTTGAGATCTTCAGGAGAGGCCCTTCTCTCGGTCCCACCTCTGTTTCAAGCTTGGTTAGTGGGAACGAGAGAACAGGTCTTCTCAGTGGCTGCCCCTTGACTCTGGGACTCCCTGCCCAGGAAAGCCAGAATGGCCCCCTCCCTGCTGGCCTTCCAGTGGCAGGCTAAAACCTTTTTATTCAGATAGGCTTTTAAAGATTTTTAAGATCAATTCAGGGGATGTTGTGGTTTTTAACCTTGAATATGTTTTAATGGTTTTTAACTGTGAATTTTTAGATATGGTTTATATTTAATTCTGTTTTAATGTTTATATATTTATATATTTTAATTGTATGTTAATGTTTTTATGTTAAGTTGCTTTGAGTCTCCTTTGGAGAGATGAAGCGGGTATAAATAAATATAATAAATAGTAATAGGAGGAGAACAAATGTCAGGGATATGTTAAGTATGCTTTAAAAGGCATATGGAGAGTGTAAGGGGGAAAGAGCATAACAGTGGATAAGCAAATTGGGTAGTTGAGGCATAATGCCTCTAGAGCCACTATCTGCATTTAAACTCACTGATATAAGGAAATGGACAATATAGGTATCAGTATAACATGTAACTAACATCTTAATATGCCGAGTTCCATTTCCAGCTGCCATCATTGTGCACCTATTTCCACCACTGCACTACCATTTTGTGGATGATGGGTCTTAGTCATTCACAGCTTTCTGAAGGGAATTCTAGAGAAGAAACCCCATCTAGAACAGTCTGAGCCTTATCTTCTTGGTCACTAACAGTAGCTCTGTCTTATCTAGATGTAATCCATCACTCCTTGTTGTTGATTCCATTTATTTTTTCTACATTTAAAATTTCTAAATGACTAAGGAGAAGTGGTCCCGAATATCAATAACAGTAAAGACCTTATTTACAAGCACGAGGCTAACTAATAGGATTCAAAGCAGTATACAATATCAATCAAACCAACCATGCAATAAATAACATACCATAAAACAGTCAAATTAGTAGAAAGATCATCAACAGTGTAGAACAATAACCTTATTTTTTTCACTTGATGTCAAATGAATTTAAAATAGCATCATACAGCTAATCCAGGCCACACAAGACTTCTAGATACTGTGCAGTATGAGAGCATAGTGTTGTGTAAGGCTTAATGAAATTAGATTCAATTCTTATTACTTATGGAATTATACAAACCTGTCCAATTCTTATCGAAGACCAATTCATCTTGATGATATAACACATGTAATCTATCCTTCTCTAACACTGTCCTCCGTAGCAGTTAGGGCAAACAACAAGAGCTGGAAACTCTTCCTCAAGGACCAATGCTCCATCACCTTGTCCCATGCTCCCAAAAATGGTACCTGGTTTGGGTTAGCTGGATCTCTTAAATTCCTTGTAGCTAGTATCAGATGCTCTTTTCTGAACAGCCAGGGGAAGGGAGTCTGCTCAGGAGAGAACATCTATCTGCAACAGAACCTGATCTAGAAACAAGCATTTAAAATCGGTCTTCTAGCAGCAGAATCGGGCATATACAAGCTTCAAATGAGACACCTTTTCCCCATAATAACTCTTCCAGGAGTGAAATTCCCTCCCTAGAGGTAGATTTCTCTCACTTCCTGTTCTCACCTCCATTCTTAACTATGAGTCATTTGCAAGACGAATGTTTGTAACTTGGGGACTGCCTGTATTTGCAACTCATTTTTAGCAACAGGCCTCTTACAACTGCTATTTTAGATACAAGGGTTGAATGAAAAGTAATGCCTCCACCTTTGTAGCTCATCAATAGATGGCAGTACTGGTATGTGGCAGGTACTGGCTTGTTCATTAGACTCTCCTCTACAGTTCCATTTGGCAAGAAGCCTTAGCATTGAACGGTTTTGTTGTTAAAGTGTGAAGTATGGAACCCTGTGCAGAAGGTCGGTCAATGCGACTTAAGCAACGTGAAGTCATTGATTTCTTGACAGCAGAAGGTGTCACCCCAAAAGAGATTCATAAGAAAATGCAAGCTGTTTAAGGTGATTGTGTTGATGTAAGTACTGTGCATCGTTGGGCGAATAAGATTAAAGATGTTGAGGTGGGAACATCTGACTTGCGTGACAAACAAAGAGTTGGATGTCCTGTGACAGCAACCACTGAGTTTCACAAGCAAAAGGTTGACAGATTAATTCAGGATGATCGTCGTATCACTCAGAGAGAGATTTCAAACATAATCGGCATTTCACAAGAGCATGTGGGTCACATTATTGCTTTGCTTGTCTATCGGAAGACCTGTGCACGATGGGTCAACTGTGAGACGCTGGTTGCGGAAACAGAGTGTCAACTTCTTCCGTGACGACTTCAGAAAACTTGTTCATCGTTGGCAGAAATGTATCCAATGGTCTGGTAATTATGTGGAAAAGTGAATAGTGGCAGTTAAAGAGAATATTCTAAGGATTATTCCTGCATTTGATTTATTAAAATATTCCCATCCAAACCCAAGTAATGAAGGTGGAGGCATTACTTTTCATTCAACCCTTGTATATGTCTTTTAGATTGTTTGATGAATGTCAGTTGTAACACTTCTTTCACAAAAGCGTAAAAGCATGTTTAATTTTGCAGACATAATAGATGCTATAAAGAGTATAGGCAAATAACTTTCTAGTATTCTATTATAAAGCACAACACATAAATCTGTACTTTTTGCTCAGCTGCAGCTTTATAATCAGAAACAGAGTCCAATCTTGAGTATACGACAGGAAGATAGAAGCAATTAAACAACTCTTCAGGCATTATCACTCTTCATACATGATCTATGTTTGTTGCAAACATAAAACAGCTAATCACTTCAATGCAAAAAAAACCTCTTCTAAAACTCAGGGCACGTTTACTCAGACTCCCAACTTAACTTCCGTTCTCGTTGACTTGTGTTGCCTCATGACACCAAAAAAACTTACCCAATGCCCATGTGTCGCAAACATTGCATCTTTCTCTCCTGCATTTACAATAAGCAATACAAATGTAGGACTACAACAACAAAACACCTGCCTGGCATACAAAAGTAGAAAGCATAGCTACCTGCCTATCGGGGAGTATCAATATTAGACCAAATAAAACAATGTTCTACTTTGTGTTTAAAATATCCTCCATAGAACTTAGCATCCATTTAGGCAAGGAATCATACAACTAACATTAACAAAATCACAGAAAAGTGACAGTGAGTCTACTGTTAAATATATATGAAATGTCTTGGCAATATAATTTACATGAACGTGATAAGTAAGGGTGAATCTGTGAATAATGTTAACACTGCAGGCTGTGTGATAATACTGCATGTTGAGGTTATATTTTTGAAAAACTGATCACAAGATATGAAGCAAATTTTGAACCTGAATCCTCAAATCATCTTTAAGAGTCATCACTTTATAAGCCCCTAGTCCACTGGTTCTCAACCTGGGATCCCCAGATGTTTTTGGCCTTCAACTCCCAGAAATCCTAACAGATGGTAATCTGGCTGGGATTTCTGGGAGTTGTAGGGCAAAAACATCTGGGGACCCCAGGTTGAGAACCACTGGCCTAGTCAATTATTATATACAAACTGTAAATCATACAGTGGTTTTAAATGCTAGATTGTTGTTGTTTATTTCTTCAGTCACTTCTGACTTTTAATAACCTCATGGACCAGCCCGCACCAGAGTTCCCTGTTGGCCATCGCCACTCCCAACTCCTTTAAGGTCAAGTCAGTCACTTCAAGGATATCATCCATCCATCTTGCCCTTGGTCGACCCCTCTTCCTTTTTCCTTCCTTTTTCCCCAGGATTATTCTCTTCTCTAAGATTTCCTATCTTCTAATTATGTGGTCAAAGTACTTCATCTTTGCCTCTAATATCCTTCCCTCCAGTGAGCAGCCAGGCATTATTTCCTGGAGTATGGACTGGTTGGTCCAAGGCACTCTCAGAATTTTCCTCCAACACCACAGTTCAAAAGCATCTATCTTCCTTCCCTCAGCCTTCCTTATGATCCAGCTCTCACATCCATAGGTTACTACAGGGAATACCTTTACTTTAACTATGTGGACCTTCATTGCCAGTGTGATGTCTCTAGTCTTCACTATTTTATCGAGATTGGTCATTGCTCTCCTCCCAAGAAGTAAACATCTTCTGATTTCATGGCTGCAATCTACATCTGCAGTAATCTTTCACCTAGAAATACAAAGTCTGTCACTGCCTCCATATTTTCTCCATTTGTCAGTTATCAATCAGTCTGGTTGGTATAATCTTGGTTTTCTTGATGTTTAACTGCAACCCTGCTTTTGCACTTTCTTCTTTCATCTTGGCTAGAAGGCTCCTCATCACCTCCTCGCTTTTAGCCATCAAAGTGGTATCATCTGCATATCTAAGGTTGTTAATGTTTCTTCCAGCAAATTTTAACTCCAGCCTTAGATTCATCAAGCCCCGCACATCGCATAATGTATTCTGTATACAAGTTGAATAGGTAGGGTGAGAATATACAGTCCTGCCATACTCCTTTCCCAATCTTTAAGCGGTCTGTTGTTACGTGGTCTGTTCTTATTGTTGCTACTTGGTCATTATACAGATTCCTCAGGAGACAGACAAGGTGACTTGGTATCCCCATACCACCAAGAACTTGCCACAATTTATTATGATCCACGCAGTCAAAGGCTTTAGAATAGTCTATGAAACAGAAATAGATGTTTTTCTGAAACTCCCTGCCTTCCTCCATTATCCAGTGGATATTGGCAATTTGGTCTCAATTCCTCTGCCTTTTCGAGACCCAGCTTAGACATCTGGCAACTTTTGATCCATGTATTGCTGGAGTCTGCCTTGCAGGATCTTGAGCATTACCTTACTGGCATGAGAAATAAGTGCCACTGTATGAAATTTTGAGCATTCTTTAGCATTGCCCTTTTTGGTATGGGGATATAAATTGATTTTTTTCAAATCTGATGGCCATTCTTGTGTTTTCCATATTTGCTAGCATACGGCATGCATCATCTTGACAGCATAATCTTTCAAGATTTTAAACAGTTCAGCTGGGATCCCGTCATCTCCTGCTGCCTTGTTCTTAGCAATGCTTCTTAAGGCCCATGCAACCTCAGGATGTCTGGTTCTAATTCACTCACCACACCGTCAAAGCTATCCTCGATATTATCTTTCCTATACAGATCTATATAATCTCACCACCTTCTCTTGATCTCTTCAGCTTCTGTTAGGTCCTTGCCATCTTTGTTTTTGATCATGCCCATTTTTGCTTGAAATTTACCTCCAATGTTTCTAATTTTCTCGAAGAGGTCTCTTGTCCTTCCTATTCTATTGTCTTCTACTTCCATGCATTCCTTGTTTAAAAATAGTTCCTTGTCTCTTCTGGCTAACCTCTGGAATTGTGCATTTAATTGGGCATATCTCCCCTATCACAATTTCCTTTTGCTTTCCTTCTTTCTTGGGCTACTTCCAGTGCCTCAGCTGGCAACTATCTTGCCTTCTTGGTTTTCTTTTTCTTTGGGACGTACTTTGTTGCCACCCCCTGAACAATGTTGCACACTTCTGTCCATAGTTCTTCTGGGACTATTTATTAAATCTAGTTGCTGAAATCTATTCTTCACCTCTACTGCATATTCACTAGGAATATTTGTGAGATCATATCTAACTTGTCTGTGTGTTTTCCCTAATCTCTTTAGTCTGATTCTAAATTGTGCAATAAGTTCGTGATCTGAACTACAGATCAGATAATGCTAGATTCATTCTGTCCCTTAACAGCGAACCATGAAAGCTAACCATCCTGCAACATTATTATAATTTCTAGGGCTCATAAAATCTTTTTTGTTATTACACAATTTCTAGAATACCAAAAACAGGATAGAAGTTTTCCCTAAACTTATTGACAAAAATGCCACAAAACACTTGCACTTAAAAAAGTGTTACCTGTTTGGCGATCGTCTTGACCAGCGTCTTCTGTCAAATTCTAAAAAACATTTAAACCAGTACAATTAACAGACTTCAACTATTCTTATGTAGTTTTCATATAGCATCAGCTAGCCCATTTCATCTTACCACTTTCCCTCCTCTTTTCACTTTTTCTGTCTTCAAAGCTTCTTGGGAGATGCCCCTCTTTGCTTTTTCTCCCTAGGGCACTAATCAATAAAATGCTTCTAAAGATTTACTGTGCTTTTTAAATCTGCTGTGAGTTTTAAAATTATGACCAAAAAATCTAAGAAAAGGGTTCTACTCAAATTTGGAGTTACCGGTATATGATAAAGGTTTTCCATCAGAGTTTTCATCATTAACCTAATTTGAAAGCCTCTTCTAAAAGATGTGGTAGAATTCTTTTCAAAAGATGTTTGTCAGAAAAAACATCTTTTGAAAAGAATTCTACCACATCTTTTAGAAGAGGCTTTCAAATTAGGTTAATGAAGAAAACTCTGACGGAAAACCTTTATCATATACCAGTAACTCCAAATTTGAGTAGAACCCTTAGATTCCCACCATACATGGAAACATAAGGTAATTTATTAGCCATTTCCTCCAACACCCTTAACAGTCAAAATATATGGAGATAGTGACTAATTTGCCAATATTGTGTCAGTATTTGGATTTAGATATTAATCAATATCCTCAGAAGGAATGAACTCTGAAATGGCTACAATAGTGATACGGAAAACAACAATTTAAAGAAACTCTAACATGAAGTTGTAATATATCATTGGGACTACAAAGTGAAAGAAATCAAAGCCTTCTACATCTTCAATACCAGAGAAAGAAATAATTTCTCAGAATGTGATCAAGAAAGCAACAGGCAGAAGACTCCAAGCACATCTCAACACGTTCCAGGAAAGGAGTATTATTCCAAATAGCCTATTGCCTGTTAAACCTCCAGGCACTGACATTCTACAAGTTCAAGTAGATGTTGCAATATCAAGGTAAGAAAACCTGGGTGTAAGAATGGGAGCCAAAGTATCTACTACTCTGTTAAACAATGGGAGAAGTATGTGAGTTGGGTGCAAGTACACGAAGGCAAAGTTGAAATGTTGCTTATTCTCAACATTCTCACACTGCGTTTCTCTAGGAAGACAAAACATTCTTTTCATTCAGTCATATTTCAGCTCATCCATTGGGAGGGAAAGATATGTGTCCCTGGACATTTGCTGCTGACAGAAAATAGATCCTTTCTGACTGACAATAAGAATGTGGGCAGGGGAGCTTCATTTCCAGCCACCTCCATCTGTGAAGATGGGCTAAGAATAAAGTTCCCATCACCATCACTGCCATCTCTTGCCTCTGAAAAAATGCCAGCAACCTGTCTTTCCATTATAATACTCAAGATCTGTTGTGTTTCCAGAAGAGTAATAGATTTGTTATGCTTCCAGAAGTTTTGTCTCCCAGTGCTGTGTACAAGCGAATGGGGTAACAATTGTGGAAAAATCTTTGTAATGAATTCTCACAAGTTTAATTCTTGTAAACTATTGAAAAGCCATAGTCAGCTCAAGAGAACCTGTTGGGGCACTTGGAATGAGAGAAATAAATGATGTATCAAGTTACAAGTATGCATATTTGAATAAAGCAATTTAGCCAATATACTTTTAAAAACAAAACAAAAAATACAATGTAATAGGATACAATCTAAATTAAACATATGCTGTGATTGTGGTCCACTTCTCACACCTGTACAAAACTGAGCATCATTTTATTAACATGAGTTCCCTTCTACTTATTAGCTGCACTACTAATAACTGAACAGTCACACTCACTGCAGCAGCTAACAAATTACTACCGCCACTATACAGGTAACTGCTATACTATTTCTGCTACAGTATGGTAATTTTACAGCTATTGTATAAACAACATACTTCAAATGTAATTAACAATGTGAACATTCATACAAAGGTGAACAGGCATGTGAAGAGTTAATAGAACCAAATTTGCCCATGATCAAGATTTTCAAATATACATCAAAGACTACAAAATTATCAGAAAAGAAATGGCATGTGATTACCAGCCTATTAAGAGTGTGGTAAATCTTGTGAATATTTGCCAATGTTGATAGATGGGAGTTCAGCTGAAAATCTGGAAAGAAAGAAAGAAAGAAAGAAATCTTAATTTGGTTATGAAACATCTTTAAAACTTCTGCACTAAAAATGGTAAATACAAGACTGGTACATTTAGTAAGGTAAATATCTTTTATATTGCCCTTTATACACAGTTATTTTTTCCTCCAATTCATTAGAATTCAGATACAGTATTTTCCAAACTATAATACACACCCTTTGATTACACATCTCAAACACAATACAGATTACCAGCAAGCACTTCAACAGACTGACAAATTAAGACTGAACTGAAGTCCCAATATCACATTTGACCTCAATTTTGAGACAGACGATCACAGAATTAACCTGTTCCATAAATTTAGTGAATTAAGATTGAACTGAAATCCCAGCAGTACCCCCTCCCTCAGTGTACAAATTGGGAAAAACAGAATTAGCTTTAACCAAGCATTTCTAAAATATTTTATATATGATTAATGTAAACACAAAACCACACAATAGATAACTCACACAAACATATTTAGAAGTACAATCCAACAACTGATACAAACATGACTTCTCAGAAATATGCACTCTGGATTTCAAGAAGGCTGTTTTTACATAGTGATGATTTAACTCATGGGTGTCAAATGCATTTTTACATATCAGCCTTATGGTTACCTTCAAAGGGCCGTTTGTAATTTTAAGTCTGTATAAATGTTACTATGTTGATATTGAAAACTTCATAGGCCACATGGCAGGCCATGTTTTAACCCATCAGATACTATGATTTAACCAATTAGATACTATATCCCATGACTAGAAATGCTTAAGTACTTATAAACTTCTTGCAATCCTACCTGAAACTTCAAGCCATAGACAGCCAGAGTTAAACATTCACAGGACAACAAGCATCAGAGAAATGTAACACAGACCTAGATACTCCAGCTATGAAGCAAGGATAGCTGGACAAGCATACTGGAGATACTGAGCTCCACCCTGCGCAAGGCAATCAGAACTACTTATGTAAATTTGCTATGTGAATGTATATTATTGTTTTTATATGCATATGTACCTTGGTATATTCTGTGTGTTGTTGCACTTTTGAGTATTTTTGTGAGCCGCCCTGAATCCCTCCAGGGAGATGGTGGTGGGGTACAAATAAAGGTTTTATTTTATTATTTTTATAATTGTGGCGAATGTCAACTGCAGTTCTATTACATTAGTCTGCAACAGACATAGGTTTTTGCCAACACAATTGACTCCATGGTTTGAAAAGAATTCTACCCCATCTTTTAAAAGAGGCTTTCAAGATAGGTTAATGAGGGAAACTCTGAAGGAAAAATTTTACCATATAACTCCATATTTGAATAGAAACCTTAGGTTCCTACTGCACATGGAAACATAACTGACAAACATCTCTTGACTTCTGTAATAAAGGTACATTAAAAGGTTTCCAGGACTCCATTTAATACATTTGAAAGTGGTATCTCACCATGGCACAGTAACACCGTAGAATCTTCCTGGATTAGCAGAAAATTCTGGTTTGCCTAACAACAGACATGGTGTCTTAACAAATTACATTATTTACTGGCAGTGTTGTTCAAAGGATTGTGTGCCAATTTTATTTTAAGATAAGCTTTTGGTAGGATCAATGGATTTATTTTTACTTTAGGCCTAGAGGTCACTTCCCCCCCATAAATACCATACTTTATTTTGTAAGAGGATATTATCCTTGGTTCTCTTCAGCTCTCAAAACATACAAAATGTAGAAGTAACATAAGACATTTTCCATCTTCAGTAATATAAAGTTAATTTTAGCATTACAAAAATGTCATGGCATGAACAAGCCTTGCTGCATGCTGACACAATTCTGGCACCTGTCTAATCCTTACAAGTGTACAGACAAGATAGCACTCAGCTAGAATGATCACTCAAATTATGACTGATGTCACAGAGGAGAAAAATGCCAAGAAGTTCTGAGTAAAACTGTTCTATAGAATTAATAGGTTCTCTTTCTGTACGACTACAATCAGTCTAGTGTGGTTTTAAAAGACTGCTGATTTTAAGTTACATTCATTACTGGGAATGCTGTATTCTGAGAACTAAACAATTTCTGAACCAGAGAAACACCACAGAAAGAAGGATATGTGTGCCAAACCTTTTTTTGGGACATTTCCACTAAAAGAACTAAACGTTTCATGTTCACTGGTAAATGATTTTGTTCCTACTGAAGAGAAGTTTCTTCAAACTCATAATAAAATTAAAATATAGCAGAACTCATATTTAAAAAGATAATCACATTATTCTAGTTTCCGTATGGAAAGGAAAACATGAAGGAAGGATCTAAGATTAATTTAACTGATTCACTTCAATAAGTTCAAGTCACTTCTTCAATGCATCTAATGTGGTGGATAGAAATCCACATGTTAGCATGAATGACCTCATCTCAAAAGTGCAACTTTGCACTGCGTTGTTTTTTAAATATGGTGTACCTTCCAATCTTCTGATATAGTCATTCTTTGAAAGATGATTTCACACAAAGCAGCTAGTACTTGACATGTGATGTTACACACATTCAAGCTAGACTCCTTACATGACTGGTAATATTCAACACAGAGCAATCTAAAAGTATCCAGCTTCATTTAATAAGAACCTACCTATTCCACGGCTAAATACAATGATGAAACAAATGGTCAGGCTGGTTGCAGCTAAGACTAGGATGGGCAATCTCCCATGATACAGTAAAGCAGAGGGTCAGATGTCAGCCAACAGGTTATACTAGAGATCTAGAAGTGACATCATGCAATGTTCAGCTCCTGTTTGGGCCCAATTTTCAGTTGTTTCATGATGGCTTAACAGGAAGATATCAACCACCACATTTCAGGGAGGTTTTGAGAGGAAAATTTCAAATAAAAAATCACACACACACTCCAAGGTCTGGAAGTTGCCTGGGTAAATCTCAAAAATGTGACTGAAGACCTTCTCCAGCTCTGGTGTAGAACACTTTCATTTCATATCAGAACCCCTTCAGTGACATCAAAGTTTGGTTTCAGAATGCTCTCCAACTAGATCATGCTTGACTCCTAAACAATGGTAAGCATAATTTTACTTCAACAAACCTTTGACTCTTTTATTTTTAATGAAATGTATATTGTTCAGTTATTTATTTATTTGTTTATTTGTTTAAAGGAAATATATCAAAGACTGTGTTGTATCATCAGTTTTATCTTGCTGTTTTAATTATTTAAACTGCTGCAAATGATTTCAGATGGGAACACAGGATGAAATATGTTGCAATAGATATGTGTTCACATGTGTCTTCTATCTGTTACAGCTCCAAGTAAAAGAACAAATATCTGAAATTAGGCAAGCATATAAAGTAGACCCAGATGATGTGAATCTTAGCTTTATTTTAGGAAGATTGCTTAATACTGTACCTTGCAATATCACAATGAGTGATGCTGACATTGAGACATGTGTATTACAGATACTGTACATCTTACGTTCAGACTTTGCAGAAGTCAATGTATTAGGCAAAATCTATATTCACCAAAATGTAGAAAACTTCCGTGGTCTTCCAAAACACTTCCCAATTACAACAATCTCTCCAAAACTTGTAGTATTCTTCCTGTGCTTCATAATTAGGAATGCCATATATGTGATTCATTTTAAATGTATATCTTGCTTTTCTATTTAAAAATTGCTCAAGACAGCAAACAAAATAAAATACGCAATTGTAATTTTAAAAATCACTTACAACGTTAATGACATTTTAAAAAAATACTGTAAATAGCTATCAATTATGGATTATTTCAACAAAACTACAGTAATTTTTAGGCCAAAAGCGTGTCCAACTAAGGACTGTCCTGCCTGTTAGCAGGACTTGAGAGCTTGATCTCTCTTAGCAAGGAGTTTCAAAGCTCAGAAGCAGGCACGGGAAAACCTTCTCTTGTATTCCTACCAAATACAGAAAGGCCTCTCCCAAGGATTTTAAACCTAGGTAGGTTCTCATAGGAGAATGAAGTTTTTCAAAAACCCTGCTGCCCAGTAAAGTAAGACTTTAAAGCTCACAACACTCTCATGAAGTATTGAACATTTTAATTACCTATATATACTCGAGTATAAGCCGACCCGAAAATAACCCAAGGCACCTAATTTTACCACAAAAACTGGGAAAACTTATTGACTCGAGTATAAGACGAGGGTGGGAAATGCAGCAGCTACAAGTCAATTTCAAAAATAAAATAGATATTAATAAAATTGCATTATTTGAGGCATCAGTAGGCTAAATGTTTTTGAATATTTATATAAAACTGTAATTTAAGATAATAATAAGACTTTAATAAGAGAAGACTGTCCAAGTCTGAATACCTATATACTCAAGTATAAGCTGACCTGAATAGAAGCCGGCCAGGACTCTCAATCGAGTATAAGCCGAGGGGAGCTTTTTCAGCCCTAAAAAAGGGGCGAAAAACTAGGCTTATACTTGAGTATATACAGTAAGTGTAAATCATAGAACCAAGTTCCTTTGTTAGTAGTCTAATGCGAATTACTTTTGCCATTCCTGATCGGGCTTATCATACCCATTCCGCTTCTCATCTGTACTAAATCTTCAGGTGACCAACCAGGGACATTTTTCTAAACAGAGTAAACTGGTTTCTTTTTTCTAAGGTACATTTAAAATAAAAAAAATTCTTTGGATCCATAGTGAAGCTTTGTTTTCATGCTGGAAACATTTTGCTACCAATTAATGGACTCTCGCTTGTCATCTGAACAACACTAGCTAAAACTCTGAGCTGACAAATGTATAGCCCAAATACCATCTAGAGGGCAAAGAGACTTTCAGAAAAGACCAATGAGCTGACCCATGGGGAGGAAAGAGTATCAAATAAATTTGGCTGGCCTGATTTTTAAGAATTCTACTCTTCCACTGCAGTTGTTAGAGAGGCAGTATGGTGTCGCGGTTGAAGCAATGGACTATGACTCTGAAGATCAGGATTTGGACCCCACTTAACCATGAAAACCTACTGGGTGACTTTGGACCAGTCACATACTCTCAGCCTCAGAGGAAGGTGAAGAGGACCACTCTCTGAACAAATCTTGGTGCTAGGTTGGCCTTAAAGACATCATTAATAGGAAACAACATAAAGGCATACAACAAATTACAGATGCTGCTGGATTCCATATAAAATGGGCATTGGTCTTAACCCTAATTTTCTAAGTATCACTGTCACAATGAGATTTAATCCACCTATTGTCAATTTTTGCAGCCCTCTACCCTATATTCCAGCTCTTTCATGAGTCCCCCACGAAAAACCTTTGTGAAGAAAGGTTCAAAAAAGATCCACTGTATGAGTGGCATTTTGCTAACCTAAGTTTTGTGTTGCTCTCATATATATTAAATCAAATTCAAAGGAATATAAGATTACAAGAAATAAGGGTGCGTATTAAGACTTTCTGTAAAGAAAAAGGATAAATGCAACAGAGAAATTTTTATTTTAATTAAAGAGGTTTTGTTTTATGCTGATCTTCCATGGGACTTGTTCCAAGGAAAGCTCTGTAAAATGAAAACCAAAGCCCCTCAACATTAAACAGGTCTTATTCTATATCAAGATTGAATAGGACTCTAGCATCAAACTGAGTTGTCAATAGCAATTCTTCACAACTTTAGTTGGATACAATAACTATTAATTGCTTTATAGTGTTAATTACAATTTGAAGTGCTCCTTTGCTGTCTGTAGAGTTTGTTTGTTTTCCTCACCAGCACTCTTACTCCCTTTGTATTTCAAGAGCAGGTTGTTTAGAAAAAGATTTACAGAAGCTGCATTGATTTAAAAGCATGTGTTTTAAGAGTACAAACTTAGCTGATCAAGACATATAAAACATAACGTCAATGATATTAATTTATTTCTATGAAAAATACTGGGGATGAACTAAGTGACACCAATTTTACAAAGAGCAGTCTGTTGTAATGGAAACCAAAATTTTCCAATTTTTGACCATCTGTGCCTTAGAAGAATATTCAAAAAAAGAATTTGGCCAGGGTGACATGCTTCAACACATGTTCAAAAATTGTATTTTTTTTCTTGAGGGAAAAACAAGGAGACATTTTCTAGATGAACCCCATATTCATTGTTTAAGAGTTTAGTACAAATAAATACTGAATACAACTTTTTTAAAAAAAGAATGCGATATTTCACACCCCCACAACAGATTAAAGATACTTAAGAGTCTCTTTTGAAGGAGCTGCTGAGTCATAGGTTTGAAGGCATGGCATAGTCACTATTTCACAGAGATTCACCTTAAATAAAGTCTGGAAGCAGAAATAAGCTAATGGACTCCAATATATTTTACAAGAAAGCTGATTTTTAAAAGAAAATACTGTAACTCCAAACTGGTTTGCATATCTACAGCCATGCTGTTTCCAAGCTCTATCATCTGCATCTGCAAAGATGCCCTCCTGAATTCAATGAATTATATACAGCAGTGTATAAAATTGCAATCTATGAAGATCCAAGATTTCCTAAGATAGACATAAATTGCACTAAATTAAGTGAAGGTTGTTTGCGACTAGGTATGTGCATAATGACTACACTACAAGATTGAGATTTTGAAGTAACTGAGACCAAACCTTGTACATGAGCACCACTGCAATCTCATGTTCCCTGACAACCAATGATACTCTATTAATGGTTGCTTAGAACACAGGATCCTTGCATTTGCATGAGAAAGTAAGCAAATACATCTACATTCATGCACACAGGGGAGTGGAGATCCAGGGCAAGAATCTCCATGAGAATATGAGTGTTGATCATGGGTGAGAAAAGTACATGAGCTGTTACTTGGGACGGAAAAGAACAAGACATGGGAGAATCAAATGGCTGACAGAGAAAGGAGGCAATTATTAATACAACTTTTTTAAAATAGGTTTCTGTTGGTATAAAAAAACACAGCTTCAAAATAATTACTTTGGCAACTGGGACTCAAAATAGACCTCTGCTTTGTACTGTCTCTTAGGCAGGCTATTTTTTCTTTGTCACTAACCACAAATTCTGTGGCAAGCATTTGGTGGAGGCACCACTTAATCTACAATTCTATCAACAGGCCTAAAGAAGTTGCACCCCTTTGTATACCTACTCAGAGACTGCTAACACTAAGCTCCATTGGAACTATCTTAGGGGTGTAGATGAGTTTAAAAATGGTACTGATGACCCTAACAAAAAAAACCCCACTAATTTTGGTTTACCTACCTAGTCTAAAAAATCCATATTCTGTTAAATATGTAATTTCAGATACTGCTTGTGGATTTTCTTAACTTTATGGTGGCTTCCTTCATGTTTAACATTAGGAGACCAATTGTATCTCTGTATTGCTTAGAAGCCATTTTAACCTAACTGCTGTACTATTTCCAAAAGCAAATGGACATGTTGGAAATTATAAGATTTCATATTGCAAGCCCAAAGAATTTTTGGAAACATCACAAAGGCTTTCTATGCAGCTGCCCTTCAGTAGCTTGAGAAGAGTCCCTTGTTTTCAATCTTGGCTTCTAAGCATTAAAAAACTACATAAAGCTTTTATCACAGAACAAACTGTAGGGAGTTTAGTTATAATTTCATTGGGGTTAGAGTATTTAGTACTTGCATCATTACTGAAAGATAGTAACAGGAGAAAACAAACTTACTGGGAACCAGATTGTTCTGTTCCACATAGAAACAAAGAACTGTGCCTTTACAATGTGAAAGCTCATGTTTGCATATTTACATTTGCACAAAAATTAAACTCTGCCTACAAATTAACCAACCTCCACCAGAAGAAGAAGGCAAGACACAGGCTGAAAGTCAAAGATTATTTCAGTCTGAAGATTCAGTAAAGTCATGAGATAAATTTCCAAAAGAAATGTTCAGGATTGGGACATTGCTCTTGGATCTTAAAAGAACAAAAGTGATGTAAATAATGCAGCCATGTATATAAAACTTTTTAAAGTTCCATCTCGGTGAACAAACAGGCTAATAAAGGAGTAAAAGATAATATGGTCCCTCTCATGATGGTATACTTGGTAGAAGGTATATTTTAATATTACACTTTTAACACATTAGTGATTTGAATTCCAATGATCATTGTGGAGAAGCAGGACAGCTATTCAACTCTTTAAGTACAGACCCACAAGAAGGATTTTAGAAAGGTTTGGCGTTCCTATCGATCATGTTAATGTATTGATTGATAAGAACATTCTACATACTAACAAGTCCCTTTGTTTCTGTCATTGAAGGTACATCTGCACTTGTAGAATGAATGCACTTTGACACCACTTTGAACCACCATGGCTCAATACTACAGGATTTGGGGAGCTGTAGTTTGGCAAGGTTTTTAGCCTCCTCTGCCAAAGAAGGCTACTACCTCACCAAACTACAAATCACAGAATTCCACCGCATTGACTCATAATGGTTCAAGTGGCACCAACTGATTTAATTCTACAGCATAGATGCACTCTCAGTCCCACCGAGTTCAGTGTTCTCAGTAGACTGAAGGGAGTTTGAAAACCATGCCCCATGACAGAGATGCTTGCCATTAAGGGTCCTAATCTGGGGACAGAGGTGTGTCAACCAGTCCTGGATGAGGTTACACTCCCCCTAAAAACTGTGTTCGCAGCCTGGGAGTTCTCCTGGATCCATCTCCAATGTCAGCCCAGGTAGATGTAACAGTCAGGAGTGCTTACTATCAGCTTTGGCTGATCTGTCAGCTGAGCCCCTTCCTAGATTTGGAGGACCTGAAGATGGAAGTGCACACACTGGTAACCTCAAGGTTGGACTTCTGCAATGTGTTTTACATTGAGCTTCCTTTGTACCAAGTTCGGAAATTTCAACTGGTTCAAAATACAGCAGCTAGATCGGTCACAGGAATATCCAAGAGTGAGCATATTACATCTATCCTAAAGGAGCCCCCAGATGGCGTAGTGGACTAAGTGACTTGAAGGTTGGGTTGCTGACCTGAAAGCTGCCAGGTTCGAATCCCACCTGGGGAGAGTGTGGATGAGCTCCCTCTATCAGCTCCAGCTCCATGCGGGGACATGAGAGAAGCCTCCCAAAAGATGGTAAAAACATCAAAACATCCGGGCGTCCCCTGGGCAACGTCCTTGCAGACGGCCAATTCTCTCACTCCAGAAGCAACTCCGGTTGCTCCTGACACGAAAAAAAAATCTATCCTAAAGTCACTCCACTGGCTGCCAATTAGTTTCTGAGCAAAGTACAATGTGTTGATTTTGACTTTTAATGCCCTACATGGTTTGGGTCCAGGTTACCTACAAGATCGGCTTCTCCTGTACAATCCGCCCTGAACACTGACATCCTCTGGGGGTGTCTACTGCAGCCTACCAGAACTTGATTCATCTGCTGCCCCAAAAACAACTTGCCAGAAGAGCTCTGACATCTAAATGTTCTGTTAGAATTTAAAACTTATCTAATGAACTCTCTCTTCCGGCAGGCCTACCCAGCCAGTTTACGAATTTTAAAATCACGAATTTTAAACTCGTGTCCTATCTTTTAATCTCTATCCTGTGTATCTAATATGTATTTTATAGAAATGCGTTTTGATATGCATATTTTATAGAACTACATTTTAAGGTTTGTGTTTTTAGAATTTTTGCAATGTTTGTGTGTTTGACTGTGCTGTGACCCAACATGAGCCACGAGGCGACATGGGTATTATTATTATGAGGAGTGGCTTAAAGAGCTGGCTTTGTTTAGCCTGCAAAAGAGAAGATTGAGAGTAGACATAATGGCCATGATTAAAAATCTTCAAGTATGTCACAAGGAAGATGGGACAAGCTTTTTATCTGCGGCCTTGGAGACTAGGAGCAATGGGTTCAAATGACACAAAGATGAAGGAGAATTTAGACTCAACAGTGGAACACTGGCTCCTTATTGTTGTTGTTGTTATACCCTGCCTTTTCTCTCCACATAGACTAAAAGCGCCTCACAACTAAAAGTATTGCAATACAACTTAAAATATATACAACATACAAGTATTAAAACAGTATTAAACATTATTAAAAGCATATAAAATCACAACAGCCCCTGACAATTTTAAGAACCTTCTTTTAAAGTCTGCCTGAATAAAAAGGGGTTTTAGCCTGCTGCTGGAAAGATAGCAGGGAGGGGGCCATTCTTGCTTTCTTGGGCACGGAGTTCCAGAGTCGAGAGGCAGCTATAGAGAAAGCCCTCTCGTTCCAACCAAGCCTGAGATGGAGGTGGGACCGAGAGAAGGGCCTCTCCTGAAGATCTCAGGGCCTGAACAGGTTAGTACAAGGGGATGTGGTTGGCCAAATAGCTTGGACTTTAACCGTCTAGGCTTTAAAGTACTTTGAATTCTGCCCAGAAACAGACTGGCAGCCAGTGGAGCTGCCTCAACAGAGGGTTGTCCGCCCCCCATAGCTAGCCCCAGTGAGCAACCTGGCTGCAGCTCTTTGGACCAGCTAAGCACTCTTCAAAGAGCCCCACGTAGAGCACGTTACAGTAATCCAGACTGGGTGCAACTAAGGCATGTACCACCATGGCCAATCTGGCTTCCAAAGGAACGGGAGCAGTTGGTGCACAAGTTTTAATTGTGGAAAGGCCTCCAGGTTTAGCGCTGAATCAGGATGACACCCAAACATTGGACCTGTGTCTTCAGGGGGAGTATAACCTCATCCAGCCCAGGCTGGATCCGTATTCCCTGGTCTGCCTTCCGGCTGACCAGGAGCACCTCTGTCTTGTCTGGCTTAAGTTTCAATTTGTTTGCCCTCATCCAGTCCATTACTGATAACAGGCACTGGTTTAGGGTCAGGACAGCTTCCTTGGAATTAAGTTGAGTAATAGAGCTGGGTGGCATCCACATACAGGTGGCACTGATGCGAGGGGTACTCCAAAACTCCTGTTGACCTTTTCTAGCTGTTTCATGTGAATGTTAAACAGCATAGGGGACAAACAGAACCCTGAAGAACCTCACAGGTCAATGGTCGGAGGTTCGAAAAGGAATCCCCCATCACCACCTAATATTTACGGCCCTCCAAGAAGGATCAGAGTCACTGCAAGATAGTGCCTCCCAATCCCATCCCAGCAAGACGACCCAGAAAGATACCATGGTCGATGGTATCGAAAGCCACTGAGAGATCCAGGAGAACCAACAGGGACATATTCCCAGTTTAGCTCTCTGCGGAGGTCAGCAACCAATGCTCTCTCTGTTCTATAACCAGGCCTGAAACCAGATTGAAATGGATCCAGATAATTAGTTTCATTCAGAAATCCCTAGAATTTGAAGGCCGCCACGCGCTCCAAGACTATATTCAGAAAGGGGAGGTTAGACACTGGCCAATAGTTGTCCCTTATAAAGGGGTGGCTTTTTAAAACATAGGTCTCACAACTGCCTCCTCCTTTTGGAGGCATTTAAACTGTGTGACGGACTGGATGAGGGTCAACAAGCTGAGGCTTAAGCCAGAAAAGACAGAGATCCTCTTGGTCAGTCGCGAGGCCGATGGGGGTATAGGGTGGCTGCCTGTGCTCAATGAGGTTACACTCCCCTGAAGACACAGATCCACAGTCTGGGAGTTCTCCTGGATTCATCGCTGATGCTTGAGGCTCAGGTGATGGGAGGGCCTTCATACAGTTAAAACTTGTGTGCCAGCTGTGACTGTACCTCAAAAAGCCTGACTTGGGCACAGTGATCCATGCCTTAGTTAAATCTGGAATGGACTACTGTAATGCACTCTACATGGGGCTGCCTTTGAAGACGACACGGAAACTGCAGTTAGTGCAAAGGTCAGCAGCCAGATTATTAATCAGGGCAAGTTTTAGGAAGCATATTATGCCCCTTTCAAAGCAGGTCTACTGGCTCCTGACAAGTTCCTGGGCACAATTCAAAGTGCAGGTATTACCTATAAAGCGCTATACACTTCGGATTCAACCTATCCTTGAGACTGCATCTCCTTTTACGAATCAGTAAGGGAGGCCTTTTGCTCAGTCCCACCACCGTTTCAAGTACAGTTGGTGGGGACAAGAGAGAGGGCCTTCTCGGTAGTGGCTCCCCAGCTCTGGAATGCCCTCCCTAAAAAAAATTAAATTAGCCCCCACTCTTCAAGCCTTTTGGGTGAATTTAAAAACATGGCTCTTAATCTATGGTCAGCTTGATCAGTCACTGCTTCGCACTTGGACTGTTATGGCAGATAGCCGGCCTTCCACAGGTTCTACTGCATTTTAGGAATTATTATAATTTTATACTCTTACAATTTTATTAGTGGGATTTTATATGTGCTGCTGATTTTACTTATGCCTTTGTTTCCAGTCCCAAGTCAAACTGCAGGTTATCACCTACAAAGCCCTAAACGGTTCGGGTCCTGCCTATCTTCGCGACCACAACTTCTCCTATGAACCGATGCGGGCTCCGAGAGCTGCCGGGGAGGCTCTCCTCCTGCTTCCTCCCACCATCACAGGCATGGATGGTGGGGACGAGAGGGCCTTCTCGGTGGTGGCCCCCGGCTCTGGAAATCCCTCCCCAAGGAGATTAGACTAGCCCCCACTCTCTCCACCTTACGTAGGGATTTGAAAACTTGGATAATTCACTGTGCTTTTGAAAATAGTTAGTCCTTGTTCATGCCCACCGCATTTACCAATAAGATTGTACTCAGCACTCTAACCTAGCCCTGGTCTTATATTCCGCACTTCCACAAGTCAATGCTCAGCCCTCTCTAGTCTAATCATGCCCTACTCCTGGTTCTGGTTGTTGAGTTTGTTAGCTTTACTCTTAATTATGTTTTTATACTCTGCTATGTTTTAAATTGTTTTAACTGGATTGGTATATGCTATGATGTTTTTAACTGTGTTTTAGTTGCTGCATTTTGTTGTATGTTCTGGGCTTGGTTCCAATTGCAAGCCGCCCTGAGTCCCTTCAGGGAGATGGTTGGTGAGGTAAAAATGTAAAGTTATTATTATAATTTGCATTTATACTTGTGTATTGTTGTTTATATGTGGCACATGGAGTGCTTCTGTGAGCCACCCCAAGTCCCTTAAGGGAGATGGTTGGTGGGGTATAAAAAAAAGTTATTATTACTATTATTATTAATACTTGTGTATTTTTTATATGCGGCACTTGGAGTGCTTCTGTGAGCCACTCTGAGTCCTTTTGGGGAGAAGGCTGGTGGGGTATTAAAATTATTATTATTATTATTATTTGTACTTGTGCCCCAGCTTCTGCCAACCTGGCAGTTCGAAAACATGCAAATGTGAGTAGATCAATAGGTACCACTCTGGCGGGAAGGTAACAGCACTCCATGCAGTCATACCGGCCACATGACCTTGGAGGTGTCTAAGGACAACACTGGCTCTTCAGCTTAGAAATTGAGATGACGGCCAACCCCCAGTCTCGGACACAACTAAATCTTTACCTTACTTGTGGATTGTTGTTTATATGCGGCATTTGGAGTGCTTCTGTGAGCTGCTCCAAGTCCCTTCGGGGAGATGGTGGTGGGGTATAAAAATAAAGTTATTATTATTTGTATTTATACTTGTGAATAACATGCAGAATAATCACAGGATGGCTCAAATCTGCACCTGTTGATAAACTCTACAAGCTATCTGGCATTGCCCTCCCCGCCACCCAATGTGTGGCACGAAGTTGCTAACTATGAGAGAAATACAGTTGACTGTGAAAACCATCCACTGCATGGCTATCAGCCTCCTCCCAGTAGACTCAAATCAAGCATAAGCTTAATGATAACCACCACTCCTCTTAACACTCCCCCAAAAGTATTCTTCTGGGCAGCTAAACCAGGAAATCCCAGTTGGATGGCCCCCCACGAAGGTTTTTCCAGGGGAAAACCAAGAATGGGCAACTTGGAAGTTCCTGGACAGATTCAGAAGTGGACTGGGCAGAACAAAAGACAACTTGGCAAAATGGCACTACCTAGAAGAATCCTCCATCTGGTGTGACTGTTGAGCAGAACAGACTACAATCTGTATGCTTGTCCGTAATGTCCTGCCTCATGTACAGAGAAAAAACTGTTTGAGGCTACAGACAATGCAGTCGCTGTTGCCCATTTTTGGTCAAAAGATATTTAGTCGCTTTTGCTCCTTCTATTTTTGTCAGTTTTATACTAATTTATGCAATGCTTTTGATATGAAATAAATAAGCGATTTGGGTCCTGCCTAACTTTGCGACCGCAAACCCTCCCCCCCCCCCCCCATGTACCTGTGCGAGTGTTAAGATCTGCCAGGGAGGCCCTTCCACAGTTGGGGGGATGAGGGAGAGGGCCTTCTCAGTGGTGGCCGCCCAGCTTTGCAACGCCCTCCCCAGGGAGATTAGGAATTGAAGACTTGGATGTTTATACAAGTCTTTGAGAATGCAATTATGATACAGGACAGCACTTTCATCCCATTCCCTTGTTCCTTAGCTACAACTTGCACTATCTCTTTCCTTTCTTCTTGTTTACAAGGTGGCCATGTTTTTATGACAGATGACACTATAGCTTATTGGGCACTGATCTGAGTTCAAATTGTTGTTTTATATACTCCCTTTGGGGAGATGGTGGCAGGGTATAAAAATAAAGTTATTATTATTTTTACTTATATTTGTACACTGTTGTTTACATGCGGCACTTGGAGCACTTTTGTGAGCTGCCCCAAGTCCCTTCGGGGAGACAGTGGCGGGGTATAAAAATAATGTTATTATTATTATTTGTACTTATACTTGTGTATTGTTGTTTATAGGCGGCACTTGGAGTGCTTCTGTGAGCCGCCTCGAGTCCCTTCAGTGAGGTGATGGCGAGGTACAAATCAAGAATGTTTATAATTATTATTATTATTGGAAGAGACCACACTTGGGCCATCCAGCTCAGCCCCCCTCTGTCACACAGGAAAAGCACAATCAAAGCACCCTTGACAGATGGCCACCTAGCTTCAGTTCATAATAATTATTAGAAACTGAGGCCGGGGGCCATCTGTCGGGAGTGCTTTGACTGTGTTTTTCCTGCGTGGCAGAAGGGGGCTGGGCTGGATGGCCCAAGTGTGGTCTCTTCCAACACGATATGATAATTGCATTGGGGGGCGGAGGGGAGAGGATAAAGGACGGGGAAGGGGGGTGACAGTTGGGCGGGCAATGCATTCTGGGAGTTGTAGTGCGCAGCCCGACAGAGCTCCGCGCAGGAGCTGGGAGCGGAGGACTCAAACTCCCACAATGCAGCGGAGAGCGAGAGAAGCAGCGAAGGGGAAGCAGAGGGGTGTTCCTTTCTCCCCCATAGATTGGGCAAAAAGAGGCGACGGAAGAGGAGGCTTGAGGGAGGCCCACACACACACGCCCCCTTCCTGCGCCGCCGAACAAAGCGGGGCCAACTGCGTCACAGTTACCTCAGTGTCCCCCTGAGGGCTCTCTCCCTTCACACAAAAACACACCTTCCCTACCTCTTTCCTTCATCCCTTCTCCCCTTTCCTTCGACGAGCTCCCCACTTACTGACAGCGGCGGCATCCGAGTGCATTTTCGTGCCGCCCTCGAACGAGCCCCCGCGCCCACAGCGGTCCGGCCGGCTCCCTCAAGCGTTCCCCTCTCTGCTCTCCCGAACGCCGTCCCGCCCCGCCCACTCCCAGCCCCCATTGGACGACGCTGCCTTTCCCCGCCGCCGCGATACGACGCCTCGCCCGCCGCTCCTCAGGGCACGCCCCTCACGCCTTCCCCATTGGTCGAAGGCTCTACAAAGGGAAGCCACCTGCTCCGCGCTCGCTATTGGGCCGCCGCGGCCTCCAATCACAGTACCTTCAACGCGTGCGGAGCAGCGATCCTAACAGCGGTGTGGTCGCTGGGGTTGAGAGGGGGCGTGGCAAGCTCGAGGCCAAGCCTACCTTGGGAGTTGATTGGCTACGAAGGTCGGTGACGGTATTGAAACAGGGCGGGGCGTGTGGGTAAACAGCTGCTGCTTGTCATTAATGGGAATGATTGATGCGACAAGACATTGGGTGATAGAAAGCCATCTTTCTATCCAAGGCCCTTCCACACAGCCATATAACCCAGAATATCAAGGTAAATCATCCACAATATCTGCTTTGAACTTGGGCTGTATAAAATTCACACTGGCAGTGTGGACTAAGATAACCCAGTTCAAAGTAGATATTGTGGGATTTTCTGCCTTGATATTCTGGGTTATATGGCTGTGTGGAAGGGCCTTAGGTTATCTGCGTCCACACTGCCATATAATATATTGTATATACATATAATATTGATAATAATATTATAATGTAATACAATATAATACCAATAATATTACAATATAATATTTATATTTATATATTACATGTAATATTACTAATAATATTGCAGTATACTGGTCTAGTACTATATAGTAATGTATGGCATGAATATTGTGCTATACTAATAATATATCGTATGTACATGTAAGCCGCTCTTAGTCCCCTTCGGGGTGAAAAGGGTGGGATATAAATGTCGCAAATAAATAAATAAACCCAGTTCAAAGCAGATATTGTGGGATTTTCTGCCATGATATTCTGGGTTATATGGCTGTGTGGCAGGGCCTTAGGTTATCTGAGTCCACACTGCCATATAATATATTGGATATACATATAATATTGATAATAATATTATAATGTAATACAATGTAATACTAATAATATTACAATATAATAATTGTATTTTATATATTACATGTAATATTACTAATAATATTACAGTATACTGGTCAGATACAATATAGTAATGTATGACATGAATATTGTGCTATGCTAATAATCTATATATATAAAAGAGTGATGGCATCACGGCAATTCACAAAACAACAAAAGTACAGGCCCCCCAACCTCAACATTTGACAACACAACCCATCATCCACGCCTCAAGGTTGATACAACAAAAAGAAAAGAAAAATAAAGTCCTAATTAGAGGGAGAGCAATAATTTTTTTTATCCAATTGCTGCCAGTTTAGAGGGCTAATCTCTGCCCACTTGGTTGCCTAGCAACCAAGGGACAGCCAGGTTTCAGTTAGGGGACAGGCAGGTTTAGGCCTCACTTAGGCTTCTTCCACAGATTATCTAATTTGCACTGGATTATATGGCAGTGTAGACTCAAGGCCCTTCCACACAGCTATATAACCCATTTATAATCTTATATTATCTGCTTTGCACTGGACTATCTTGACTCCACACTACCATATAATCCACTTCAGTGTGCATTTTATACAGCTGTGAAGAAGGAGCCTCATATAATCCAGTTCTGAGCAGATAATATAAGATTAGAAATATACAGTAGAGTCTCACTTATCCAACGTAAAAAGGCTGGCAGGATAAGTGAATATGTTGGATAATAAGAAGGGATTCAGGAAAAGCCAATTAAACATCAAATTAGGTAATCGTTATACAAATTAAGCACCAAAACATCATATTATACAACAAATTTGACAGAAAAAGTAGTTCCATGCGCAGTAATGCTATGTAGTATTTACAGTAGAGTCTCACTTATCCAACACTTGCTTATCCAACGTTCTGGATTATCCAACGCATTTTTGTAGTCAATGCTTTCAATATATCGTGATATTTTGGTGCTAAATTCATAAATACAGTAATTACTATATAGCATTACTGTGTACTGAACTACTTTTTCTGACAAATTTGTTGTCTAACATGATGTTTTGGTGCTTCATTTGTAAAATAATAACTTAATTTGATGTTTAATAGGGTTATCCTTAATTCCTCATTATCCAACATATTCGCTTATCCAACGTTCTGCCGGCCCGTTTATGTTGGATAAGTGAGACTCTACTGTACTGTATTTACAAATTTACCACTAAAATATCACAATGAATTTAAAACACTGACTACAAAAACATTGATTATGAAAAGGCAGACTGCGTTGGATAATCCAGAACATTGTATAAGCGAATGTTGGATAAGTGAGATTCTTCTTTAATATGAAATAATTACTGGGATAGAATAATGCAGAACAATATAATCTCTAAAACCAAGACAGTAAATAAACAGGGGAATTCCACACAGGAAACAATCAGGGCCAGCTAACACCTCCCAACAAAGTATTCCCATCATCAAAGTCTGGCAAATCCTGTTTTCTCAGGGCCACAGACAGTAGAAGCACATAAAATATCGCAAACAACTCCACTCTGAAAACAAGGGAATTCCAGACAGGAAACAATCAGGGCCAGCTAACACCTCCCAACAAAAAATTCACTCAGGGAGGAAACAGCCAGGCTTTAAAGCCATTACATCCTAATCATTTTTCCTAATTGCAGCATTCATACTTGCCTCCAACAAACAAACAAAACCAATCAGAAATATTGTATATTCACAACCTTTAGGAAATAATATCCCCTGATGGCGCAGCGTGTTAAAGCGCTGAGCTGCTGAACTTCTGGACCGAAAGGCCACAGGTTTGAATTGGGGGAGCGGAGAGAGCCCCCACTGTTAGCCCCAGCTTCTGCCAACCCAGAAGTTCGAAAACATGCAAATGTGAGTGCATCAATAGGTACTGCTCCGGCGGGAAGGTAACACCACTCCATGTAGTCATCCCACATGACCTTGGAGGAGTCTACGGACAACGCCGGCTCTTTGGCTTAGAAATGGAGATGAGCACCAACCTCCAGAGTAAGACACGACTGGACTTAATCTCTGGGGAAAACCTTTACCCTTGACCTTAACTACCACCAATTCCTCAATACTTTATTTCCCATACCACCAAACTTCGCCACAGCAACGCGTGGCTGGGCACAGCTAGTATAATATATTGTATGAACATACAACTTGTAAGCCGCTCTGAGTCCCCTTCGGGGTGAAAAGGGCAGGATATAAATGTCGCAAATAAATAAATAAACCCAGTTCAAAGCAGATAATGTGGGATTTTATACAGCTGTGTGGAAGGGGCCCCAGAATATCAATGCAGATAATCCACAATTGAACTGAGTTATCTGAGTCCACACTGCCATATATTCCAGTTCAAAGCAAATATTGAGGGATTTTATTCAACTGTGTGGAAAGGGCCCCAGTTCAAACCAGATATTGTGGATGATCTGCCTTGATATTTTGGGTTATATGGCTGTGTGGAAGGGGCCTGAGTCCACACTGCCATATAACTCAGTTAAGTGTGGATTTTATACAACTGTTTGGAAGAAGTTGCTTTGTCAGAGGCAATGAATTAATTCCTTTCTAACTTAAGGCGCCCCCAAGGGGAACTTCTCACCAGATTTTCTTGACAAGTTTTGTTCATAATTGAGGCTGAGAGAGTGCGACTCATCCAAGAAAGCATCTACACTAGACATGCCCAAAGTCCGGCTCGGGAGCCAATGTTCAAATTTCCACCGGCCCACAGCCTCTGTCATAAAAATCAATAGTATGCGGCCCAACAGCATTGTTGACCACAGTATAAAATACGCACGTACAAAAAAAGCTATTTTATATTTTACCAGAAAATGTGAAAACCACAGTTTTGAATATGCACTGAGTCTTTTCAATTCATGTATCATGTGTTCTTTTATTTTTCAACAGATAATCAATGGGAATGCGAACAGGTACAATACTTCTGGCAGACTATACAAAATGTGTCAAATTAAATATTAGGAACTGATTGGGTTATAACAAAAGAAATGGCGATCTTAGGACAAAGAGAGGGAATGGGAAATTACAAGGAAATAAAGGAAGCAATAATTGAGAGCACAGAAGCGGTGATAGTATTGGGATGGAAAGACAAATCAAAGTGGAGAGTAAATAAATGGCATCAGCATATAGTGGATAACATGGAATGCAAAATTATGGATGTAAAATTAAATGGTTCAAAAAGTAATGAAAATAGAAAATATGAAGTTGAAGAAAGATGGAACCGGGTCAAGAATTATATTATGAATAAGTCTACAGATCAGGCCATAGGATACGAATATTATACAGTATGTAAATCTAGAAGGATTGTCTCAAATAGGATTAATATGTAAAAGAAAATAACCTTGTGGTGATGGCCGGAATTTTAAATCTTGTGTATGTCCTAAAATAAATAAATAATATATTAAAAAAGAGAAACAATAACAATCAAACCAGGTCTCGTAAACCTGACAAATTAAGTATTAAAATCAAATTCGGTCCAGCATCCTGTTTTTCCATTTCGTATTTTTGATCCGGGTTTAAAACTGAAATAATGAAAAACACTGCCTTTTTCATTTTTGAAATCCAATTCAAAATCAAATCCTAAAATGTCCTAAGACCGCCATCAATGCTATGGGAACTTGGGATTTGTACTTTGGTGATACACCAGTCCTCTTTGGCAGGGAAGGCTAAGGGCCTTGCAAAACTACATCTCCCAGGATTCCATAGCATGGAGCCATGGTAGTTAAAGTGCTGCCAAACTCTATAATTCAATGCAGATGCATCTCCCTTAGCAGGGATTTGAACACAGGACGCCAGAGTCTTAGGGTGACATATAATTAATGGCTCTTGAACTGCCATGGCTCAATGCTACGAAATCCTGGGAGATGTAGTTTGGTAAGGCACCAGCACTCAGAGGAGGCTAAAGGCTTTGTGAAACTACAATTCCCAGAATCCCATAGCATGGAGCCATGGCAGTTCAAGTGGTGATCTGTTTTATTTGACCACATGTGTGAATTTTTTTTTTAAAAAAAAAATAGAATGCAGATCTTTTCATTAGGACTGAAAGTACGTAAGACTGACCTCTGCACAAAGCAAAGATCACTTTTTCAACCATTGACTCTTAGGCCCCTTCTTCACTGCCATATAAAATCCAGATTATCTGCTTTAAACTGGATTATATGGCAGTGTACATTGATGTAATCCAGTTCAAAGCAAATAATCTGGATTATCTGGTTTGATAATCTAGATTATATGGCAGTGTAGAAGGTCACCAAGTCTCTTCAGTCTAAACCTGTAACTTTGAGTGTTTAAAACACTGGGATTATTGTGCATGTTTTCAGTGTGAAAGGTTATGTAATTAGGCTATTAGCTCTTTGACGCAGCTAAAAATATTTGCAGTAACTGTGCCGCCTTTATCCTGAGGGGTTGTTAAGGGAGTCTGGCAAAAAGACAATGGAGAGATCTGTGGCCGCTTATAAAACGTATAGTATGAATACATTGATTTCTTGTGGCATTAATTTGGGGGAGGGAAGGGAGTTACTACACCTCCCAGCCCTCATCTGTTACTCATCTTTGTTATAAAGTCATAATTTCATTATGGTCTTGACATTTTAGACCAATCCTAAAAACATTTATAAAGACTTAAACAAGTCTGATACTATCCCACCTAGTACTGTTATTTTATGCATTTTTATCCCACCACTGTCATAACAATGGGACTCAGGCCAAATTGCGAAGTATTTAAACCAGTACGAGTTGAAAATATACAGCTAACAAGATGTGTGTGTGTGTATTAGGTAAAGGTTAAGGTTTTCCCCTGACATTAAGTCTAGTCATTTCCGATTCTGAGGTTGGTGCTCATCTCCATTTCTAAACCAAAGAGCCAGAGTTGTCTGTAGACACCTCCTAGGTCATGTGGCTGGCATGACTGCATGGAGTGCGGTTACCTTCCTGCCAGAGCAATACCTATTGATCTACTCACATTTGTATTTTTTAAACTACCAGGTTGGCAGAAGCTGGGGCTAACAGCAGGAGCTCACCCCACTCCCCGTATTCGAACCACCGACTTTTCGGTCAGCAAATTGAGCAGCTCAGCAGTTTAACCCGCTGCGCCATCGAGGGTTCCACAAAAGATAGATATATATATACACACACACACACACACTGTATGTGAAATGCTGTTAACAGTGGAGAAAGGTTTCAATTATTATAGAGTGTATTGACAAATTAATGGATTTGGCTGAAACACATAAATTGACAAACCTATGAAAAGTCTATAAAAACTTATAAAAAAACCCTGGAAACCTTCTACAAACTATGTAAAGAATAAAACATTGTAACTTTAATATAGAGAGAAGAAAAATATTTCTTTATTATAAGTAAAGATAGTAAATACAATAGAAGTAGTTTAGAGAGGAGAAAAAATGTATATTAGCATACTGACACCAGAGAAGCTCAGGAAGGCAAATTTAATGAGGGAATAGAAACAAAGTGTTGTTTATTGTCTTTGTATTTTGTCTTGTTTCTGTGTGTTTTAAATACATATACTATATAATGTCTGCCTATTGTTTCTTGTAACTTAAGTATTTAATATTAATTAATAAAATCAATAAAAGAATAGACAGAAGCATCATTTTTCATTTTATGTGTTTTTAATATTCAGTATGCAATGACCTCTTCAGTAATATCAAGGAATCTCTTCTGCTCTGGTCTTGACAAAATATTCTTTTTAGTCTATGGAGGTTTCCAAACAATACTTAGATTCCTCATCAATCCCACCTCAACAGAGGATTTTAAAGCAGTACAGATATCTCTTCTATTATAAACTTGATGTGTCTTCTCTCTACTTCTTTGTTTTTCTTCCTTTTCAAAGCATCTACTATGTATATCTCATAACTTCAGACATAAGTTTAACACACTGGACAAAGGAGATTCTAGCTCATGAAACTGCATCATATGGTCAGTATAGGAATCTTCCACACAGCCATATAACCCAGGATATCAGGACAAATAATCCACAACATCTGCTTTGAACTGGGTTATCTGAGTCCAAACTGCCATATAACCCAGTTTAAAGCAGATAATGTGGGATTTCATACAGTTGTGTGGAAGGAGCCATAGACTCATATAATACAGTTCTATTGAACAGCACTGTATGAATCTACACTGACTATATATTACAGTTTCAGGCTGCATGATATGGCAATGTAGATGGGGCCTAAGTCTCAAAATAAATTTTTATTGATTAATTCACTACTTCCTTAGGATCATGAAAGTATAGGCTCATAGTTGGAAGAGACCACAAGAGTCATCCCATTCAACTCCGTACCATGCAGGAAAAACACAATCAAACCACTCCTGACAGATGGACATCCAGCCTCTGCTTAAAAGCCTACAGAGAAGGAAACTCCACCACAGTCCAAGGAAGCCTAATCCACTGTCAAACAGCTCTTACCATCAGGAAGTTCTTCCTAATGTTTAGGTGGAATCCCCCCCCCCTGCAATTTGAATCCATTGCTCCATGTCCTAGCCTCCAGATCAGCAGAAAACAAGCTTGTTCCCTCCTCAATAAGTCCAACCAGAATCACAATGACAATTGGTAGCCCAATTGTGGGCTCACTGCCCCATATGGGTGGGGCAGTGAGCCCACATTGAGGCTTAGCCTAAATTTTATAGTAACTGTCTGAGGTTCTGAATGCTATCCCCCAAATTGGTAGAACACTTCAAATAGCCGGAATGGTAAATTACCATATAATCCGGAACAGAAGCACATTGGTATGGAAACTGACAGCTGTCATTTGACTAATAAAGCTTACTCTCAAATAAGTGGCTATTGGAGATTAAGCATAGTTTTTTAGTTGCTTTTTAGGCCTTTTATGCAGCAAACATAGATAATTTGCTCTGATTCTCAGTCTGTGGTCCCCTGACTTTTTTGGCCTTCAACTCCCAGAAATCCTAACAGCTGGTAAACTGTCTGGGATTTCTGTGAGTTGTAGGCCAAAAACATCTGGGGACCCCAGGTTGAGAAGTACTGCTCTAGAGACATTGCATTTTAATTGGACAGTTCCCCCTCTCAGCCCAGATCATGGATTCATCTAAGCCTCACAGTGGTTCTCAACCTGTAGGTCCCCAGATGTTTTGGCCTTCAGCTCCCAGAAATCCCAACAGCTGGTAAACTAGCTAGGATTTCTGAGAGTTGTAGGCCAAAACACCTGGGGACCCATAGGCTGAAAACCAGTGATCTAAGGCATCTAAGGCAACAGCAGCCAGTTCCATCTGAACAACTCAAAACTGGAGGCCATTAAACACTGCATTATTATAGTGCCATTATTCCATTTTAACTACAATGGTTGTTTCCTATGGAATCCTGGAATCTATAGCCTTGTGAGGCACGGGAGTTCTCATGCATGAATTCTCTCTTGAAGCCAAAATAACTAAACTGAGACTGTCGTGCATTGGACATACAGTAGAGTCTCACTTATCCAAGGCTCACTTATCCAAGCCTCTGGATTATCCAAGCCATTTTTGTAGTCAATGTTTTCAATATATCGTGATATTTTGGTGCTAAATTCGTAAATACAGTAATTACAACATAACATTACTGCGTATTGAACTACTTTTTCTGTCAAATTTGTTGTATAACATGAAGTTTTGGCACTTAATTTGTAAAATCATAACCTAATTCGATGTTTAATAGGCTTTTCCTTAATCCCTCCTTATTATCCAAGATATTCGCTTATCCAAGCTTCTGCCAGCCCGTTTAGCTTGGATAAGTGAGACTCTACTGTATCATGAGAAGGCATGATTCACTAGAAAAGACAGTGATGCTTGATAAGGTGGAAGATGGTAGAAAAAGAGGAAGACCACATTACAGGTAGATGATAATGATAATGATAGTGATTTTTTTTCATACCCACCTCTACCCAGTTACAACATGTCAAAAAACACATAATCATCTTAAACATTCTATAAAATACACATATTCAAACACACTTCTAATATATATATACACACACACACACACACATTAAAATTCACAGAATAAAGATTAAAACACAAGACACAAGTTTAAAATTTATGATTAAAACTGAATGGGTATATTGAAGGATGTCACAGTTCTGAGTCTGCAAGGCTTGCATAGGGCTGTTGATAATGTGGCAGAATGAAAATCACTTGTAGTTCACATTTGGCCAGTCCACACACTGTCTTGCCAGAGAAAAGAACAAGAAGTTTACTCTTCAAGATGCAGAGCAACATATATACTGTCATATGAACAGTTGCATTGACTCACACAATGTCCTTTGAGAAAGATTCAAATAGTCCTTAGATATCCATGTAAATGGTCTTCTTCCAGCAGCCCAGAAGCAAACCCTCTCTTGGTAAGCTCCTGTACAGAAAACAATATGTACCAGTTGACAAAACTCCCAGGCTCGGTTAGCTCCCCGGGTGTAGCCCAACCAATCAGCATCATGCTTTACATTTTCAGTTAATACATTCAACAACTAATTTTACATGCTCCAACAGATAACACTATGTAACACGAATTTCGTTCCTGGATTATAAATGTCATTTCCTAATTGATTCTATCATAAAAACATGGGAAAGGTTTAGTAAAATGTTTAGCAAAAACTTTGTTTTGCAGGACACCCTGCAGCACATTTTGCTCTAGTTTTTCAATGAATATCTCAAGAGAGTCTCGACCAATTCAACAAAGTCTGTGGCAGCCACAAAAATGAAGTTTCTGGAGTATAAAAACTACTTTCAAATGAAATTCTTCACAGTTAAACAGGAAATAACACTTTCAAACCAGGAACAGAATTTTTTTCAAATGTTCTTACGTAGTGTAATAGGAGATCTCTCATTCAAAGCATTGGCATAAGTCAATATCAACTTCATAGCCATTAACAAGAATGACTAACAGGAATAGCCATTGAGAAATCAAACTTCAATAACATTTATTTATTTTACTTTAAATACATAGGAGCCACGGTGGCACAATGGGTTAAACCCTTGTGCTGGCTCAACTGCTGATCTAAAGGTTGGAGGTTCTAATCCGCAAGATGGGGTGAGCTCATATCTGTCAGCCCTAGCTTCCTATGGGGGAACATGAAAGAAGCCTCTCAGCATTATGGTAACACATCTGGGCATCCCCTGAGCGATGTCTCTTTAGATGGCTGATTCTTTCACACCGGAAGTATGTTGTAATATGTTCTCAACCCGCTTCTGACACAATAAAAAAAATTTTACATGAAATTTTTTAAAAAAACTTTACATGAAATAGTAATCACTACTAATTTTCCTAACAAATGCACAGCCTCATTAGTCCATTATGCATCACAAGAGAAAGTGTGTATTCATTATATTTATGCTCACCTTTTCCAAGTTAAAACTTGGGTTCCTAAAAGAGCCAATAATTAAAACTAAGAGCAAAGTAAATTACAACTAGGAATACATTGCAAGGAGCAGTATCTTCTGGCAGTTTTGTTTGTCCCTGACATTAGCTGCAATGGATGACCTTGAATCCAGGTTCTAGTGTTTTAAAATCATTTGAGTTTCCTTGTAGTGATGCAGGAGAGTTTTTGCTCTAGGCTAAAAGGCACCAACCTTTTAAAGCATTTTTATGTACCATAAGTGGATATGTTCCAACTTCCTGATCCCTTTAGTTCTACTTTTCTCTTTCATATATAACTCAATTATATTCTTTAAGAGATGGGATAAGCAGAACTGTACACTTTTGATTGCAAAGATAATGGCACTATTAGACACTTCAATTTTTCAAAGAAATCCAGCTATATAATTTTCTGTTTTCTTTTTCTTATGCTGCAGCACATAGCATTGATGTTTTGCAGTGAAATTCCTTCATAGGCTTCATAAATAAGCTTACACACTAAGAGCTACTGATGATAAATTGTAGCAGTTTTATACACAACTGTATCACCACTGGAGCATTGATGCCAATATTATGTATTCCAGAATAATATGAGTTTTTCAATGTGCTTTTTGATTTTTGTTTTTCTTTCTCTGTCTCTCTTTCTCTAAAAGACTTTCTGGTTCCTTTCCATAGTTGAAAGAATGAGAATAAGTTCCTTAGTGTAATTCACAATTGTAGTTGAGTGTACTGTTAACTCAAAAAAGAATCGCATTTTTGTTTTGAATGAATCAGATAAATCTAACTGTGCCCTGTTGTTTAAATAAATGAGATATTTTAACATGACTGCTAGCACTCAACAAATTCCTATAACTAAGGACAGCAAAAGGAAATATCTGTAATAGAAACGTACTGTTTATAGTTTTTGCTATTAAGATGTCATGGTGGGACAACTGGGCTAGTATTGCAAATGGACAGAACATGATCAGTATTTCTAATATTCTCTCTAGCTACAGCAAAAAGTCCTCCTTCATGAAGGTGTTACTTTACTGGCTGCGCCAAGACAAAAAAAAGGACAGAAAATCAATAAAACTGAAATGAAAAACAGTTCCCAGGGGACCCCTACCAACTGGAACACAGAAGATATTTGGAGATTGTCTTATGTGCCCAACCATAGTAATTGCTCTTTGCTTTTATGAACATAAATGAAGTGAAACAGAAAATGCTGGAAATCTATGCTCCATCTTACGGTAATGTCGCTTATAGTACTCTAACGAAATGTTATGATCTTGTGCTCTGCTCATCTTCACCTGACTTTACCAATGTGCAGAAAAAATCTAAGCAGTACAGAAGTAGATTGCTTCCACTATTCCTTGATCACACCATTATTTTGATAATCTTTTGAACCCTACGAAATACCCACATGATTGCAGTGTGGCCTAAATCCTTGTCCCAATTTGAGTAGATACAATGGGAACATTGAACTTATATTAGTTCCTATTGCTAAGTTCCCATTCATTCACTGGGTTGACCATGTGTGTGTGTACGTACCTTCAAGTTGCCTGTCAACCAGTCCCATAGCCAGGATTTTGATTCGGGGGGGGGGGGGTGGTTTTGGAGGGCTGAGTCTGGGTGAGAGTCTTGTATCATTATCTCAATACCGCCATGCATATGGGATATATTGAGCATGGTGATCAGATCATATGAATAAACATAACAGTTTAAATAATAAACGTAAGGCCTTCTTGCAGATCACCCTGAGAATTTCGGGCGGGGGGCTGAAGCCCCTCAAGCCCCCCCCCCCCCCCGGCTACATGCCTGCTGTCAACTTATGGCTATCTCATGAATTTCCTATGGTTTTCATACCACCTCATCACACTTACCGTCAATTTTCTGGGAATCATGGCTGCTATAAGACAATTCCGATTGTCACACACACACACCCCCCGGTCACAGAACTACAGAGCAATTGTGAAAGAAAAAGCAATTGGGAAGGAATTGTGATTTTAGCCAAAATAGTGCTATGGACCCATTATTTGGCTCAAAACAATATGTGATGGGATCCATGATAGTCTCTGTTCTGTTTCGGAGCTTGCCATGGTAAAAGGTGTTACGATATGTAAGAAATCAGTTAATGTGTGTGTGTCAACTGCAAAATAAGATGCATGAAGCCATGTCTGTAGAGCTGTGAAGCCTGGGAGTTTTTGATACTGTTGCGTTTTTGTTCAGGATTGAGCTAAGCAGGTGCAGAGACAATCTGAAGAGAGAAGCGAGTGAGAAATACAGGATTTTGAAGTGTGCTCTTGCCTCATGAGCTGCTGGAAGGAATTTATCCATATGGACAAAAGAAAGACTATTATATCTCTCATATTTTGATTTTTCACATTTTGATTTTTCATTTCGTAACAAAAAGGGGCGTTCTGATGGGCAGCCCTTGGCAGAAGTGCATAATAACTTTTTCCCTTTGCAATTTTCTTTTTTAAAAAAGTTATTGATGACAGGAATAGTGTAATAGAGGCATTGTAGAACAGAAACAGGCAGTTTTCCTTTGCTGGTTTGTTCCAATTATAATGTACTTAGCAGAGAGCTGTCATCCCTGTTTACAGAACTGTATGATTACAGTAATCCTTCCTATGGAAAGATGTGGTTTAAAACAGCATCCCTGTTTCAAGGGTCCAATGGGTTTAAATAAGAGAACGTTTCCATCTCACGGAAAGCAAGGATTTAAAACAGCATCCCTCTCTCAAGGGACCAATGGGTTTAGATGCAAAACTATTGCATCCCATGGAAAGGGATTCAGGCAGATTTGCATGGAGAAAAAAGCTGTGGGCGGAGACATATTGCCTATGTGTGATGAGGAAGATAGTGGGTGCCTACAGAGAAGCACTAAAAGTCTGATGAGAATGAATGAAAATGAGCAAGGGAGGACTGGAAGGTATGGTCAGTTCCCGATTCCTCTCTTTACTTAACTTAATGATACCTTTCAGTACTGCTGTCTGATAAGATCCTTAGAGAAGGAATACTCAGTGGTTTTGTTTGCTCCTTCCTCTGAAATGTAGCCAGTTTAGTAATTGTCAGTTTCTCATCCATGTACTGGGGGACATGAAAGAAACCTCCCCGCAGGATAGTAACACATTTGGGCGTCCCCTGGGCAAAATCTTTGTACTCGGCTGATTTTTGCACACCAGAAGTGACTTGCAGCAAGGAATCCCACTGGAGCATTGCAGCATAACAAAATACCCGGGAGTTACTCTAGATTGTGCTCTTGACCTATAAGAAGCACTGCCTGAATATCAAGCAAAAAGTGGATGCTAGAAATAATATACGAAAGCTGACTAGCACAACCTGGGGATCACAACCAGACACAGTGAAGATATCTGCCCTTGTACTTTGCCACTCTGCTGCTGAATACACATGCCCAGTGTGGACTCGGTGGATGTGGCTCTTAATGAGACATGCCACATTATCACAAGATGTCTATGCCCTACACCACTGGAGAAATTATACAGTTTAGCCAGCATTGCACCATCTGACTTCTGTCGGGGAGTAGCAGCCAACAATGAAAGGACCAAGGCATTGACATCTCTGGCCCATCCTCTACTCAGATATCAGCCAGCAAGTCAACGCCTTAAATCAAGAAATAGCTTCCTAAGATCTACAGATATACTCATAGGAACACCTCAGCAAGCGAGAGTCCAAAAGTGGCAGGTTAAAATCCGGAACCTCAATCAGTGGCTAATACCAGATGAGAAACTCCCTCCTGGACACAAAGAAGATTGGGTGACTTGGAAAGTGCTGAACAGACGGTGCTCTGGTACCACAAGATGCAGAGCCAATCTTAAGAAATGAGATGACATATGAGTGTGGAGAAGAGCAAACCACAGACCACCTATTACAATGCAGTCTGAGCCCTGCCACATGCACAATGGAGGACCTTCTTATAGCAACACCAGAAGCACTCCAAGTGGCCAGCTTCTGGTCAAAGGAAATTTAGTATAATGCCAAGTTTTTAACTTTGTTTGTGGTTTTTCTACACATTATAACAGTATTCTCAATTCACTTCTGACACGATAAATTAAAATAACATGTACTAAACAGAACTCGCACGGCTAAACTTTCAAGATGAAATTGGATCTGCTTTCTTTAGGGTTTTTAGGCTTACTATTGGTTTACTTTAGTTGAAGACAATTGTACCCAAGCTAATAGAATCCACAGTTTCTTCAGATGGATGGTCACAATTTATCACAGTTTTGAAAATTACTTTTTTTGAACTACACCTGATTTTTTTTAGTTTTATTTAGTACCAATTATAACAATACAATAGAAAATATAACAATAATAATGATGATAATAATGATAATACAAGATATAAAGAAAAATTATGATGTTCAATCTTCCTCTCAATTGTTATATATACACATATAATTATTCATACATTTTTCTTTAAGTTGTATTAAAATTGATTCATTTCCATGACCAAGCCTTTCTCATCGCTGAAACCAAAAAGGAGCAAGTTATTTTCTTTTTTTCACAAAAAGTTCATGTGTGATACAACACCCAGCTAGCCAATACATCTTTAGCCCAGCCAGCACATACAATCATCAACATTCTGTTGATGTTAGCCCAGCCAGGGTATAATCCAAAATGTACACCAAAAATGCTGAATATTGTGATATGAATTAATAATGCACTTTTCATATTCTGCACAATGCTTCTTCTGGGCAAACCAAAGATTATGCACACCAATTAGGATTGGAACACTGGCAATTTATTTAGTTATTTCTTTTGATTCAGAAGTTAAATGATCTAAGGCAATACAAAATTCAATTCTGCATCCAATATATATATGAAATATACAATGCTCAATCTGAATATATGAACACAACTGGGTCCAATATGAGTGATCCTCTCTAACTAGAAGAAATTAAAAGACCCAGGCAAATCCTTGTATGACTCAATTCTATAGACCAGTGGTTACCAACCTATGGTCTGTGGACCACCAGTGGTCACCAAGAACTAAAATATGGACCGCAGCCTCACTGTTACTACACGGTTGCAACAAGAGCGACTGGTCTCGCGAAACCCTCTCATAGTGCCGGGCAATAGGGATGTCAGGAGGGAAGAGGCTGACTACTCAAGAAAGGCCTCCTGACTGCTGCTTCTCCTCCTTCTCCCTCCCCCTTGAGTGGAGCCATTCCATGTGGTGCCTGGAAACGGGGGTGCTTTGGTGTCTTCATTTTTAGGCTTGTTCCTGGGGTTATTTGGGGTGCTGATTCAGAAAAATACATTGGATAAGTCACATCGGCTCTAAATTATTAAATATGGTTTTCTGTGGGTGAGCAGATGGTGATGACTGGATGACATATGTTCTGTATCAGAAACTAGAGCAGATGCGGTCTATCCAATGCAATTTTCTGAATCAGCACCCAAATAACTAAACCAAATCTACCGTTGACCAAAAACTGATTCGTAACTCCTTTGGTACTAATGATCAAAGTGGTCCCTGGTCAAAAAAAGGTTGGGAACCACTGCTATATATTCTCATACCTGGCAGTAAATTCAATCAATGAAGTGGAACTTATATCCGAGGAGATAAATGTAGGATTGCACTAAGAATTACTTTAAATGAGCATGGTCAATTCAATTGGATCATGAGACATTTACAGACTTGCGGTGGTTTTTAATAGGTGCTTCTTATCTCTTTTGGCTTTGTCATCGTCGTTGATTTCTCCTTCTTGGAACTGTGTTGGTGTATTAGCTTTCTAGTCTGCTTATTTGAAATACTTTGGAGTGCTCATGTGAAAGCGATGATTCAACTCATAATTGTGTTCTGCTTTATAGGAACCAAACCTATAAATAATAAATCTGCGTAAGAACATAGTTTTGCTGTATCACGTAAATATACATATTCCTTTATAGCATAATCAGAATTTCAAAAATAGCAAGAATCTACATGATTTGAATGAAACCATCTAATTTGACTTTTCCCTATAGTAAAAGGTAAAGGTTTTCCCCTGACGTTAAGTCCAGTCGTGACTGACTCTGGGGGTTGGTTCTCATCTCCATTTCTAAGCCGAAGAGCCGGCGTTGTCCGTAGACACCTCCAAGGTCATGTGGCCGGCATGACTACATGGAGGGCTGTTACCTTCCTGCCGGAGCGGTACCTATTGATCTACTCACATTTGCATGTTTTCAAACTGCTAGGTTGGCAGGAGCTGGGGCTAACAGCGGGCACTCATTCCGCTCCCGCCATTTGAACCTGGGACCTTTTGGTCCACAAGTCCCTATAGTGCCCTGCTATTAATTTCTACAAGTTTTTAAAATACCTAAGCCCTTTCTGTCTTTGTACACTTATCTGGAAGAATCCTATATACAGTTATCTGCAAGTATATCTTAACTGAGCAGATACAGAGGATTGCAATATAAGTGCTGTGGAATCCAGTGAAATTTCTGCAATAAAATGTATATGGTAATACAGCACTAGCTTCAGTTCAATTACAAATGAAAAACTAAACACAAAACCTCAACATCTGAAGATTATTTCTTTAATATATCACTCGTGATAGAAACAGAATCACAAAATTGAGTCTTTTAAATCCACACTGTAGGTATAGACTGTTCAACAGTATGTAAAAGAGCCGGGCTTTAGCACAACAGGTTAAACCACCAGCTGCAATAAATCTTGTCAGTCAAGAGGTTGACAGTTTGAAGCCCAGGTCAGGGTGAGCTCCAGACCTTTAGTCCAGCTTCCACTTACCTAGCAGCACAAATGTAAAATGTGAGTAGATAAATAGTGACCGCTTAAAAGCGAGGAGGTATTAAGGCACTCATAAGATAATGCCAGCGATTCAATAAAAAAGGAGGAAGTTATGAACAAAGCTTTTTGGCAGGGAGATGGAGCGACAGCACCCCCCCCCCCCCCCGGTGGCCAGAACTGAGCACAAGCTTCCAAGAAGCCGAAGATGGGAAAAGCCCATATACCTCTGTTTATGCTCAATTGTCTATGTATAAACAGCACTGAATGTTTGCCATATATGTATGTTCTGCGATCCACCCTGAGTCTCCTTCGTGGTGAGAAGGGCAGAATATAAATACTGTAAACAAACAAATAAATCAACAAATCAATAAAACTTCCCATCTATCATTTATGTGCAATTCTGATTGGAGTTCCCAAGCTACCCTGTTGAAAATGTTACACATCATTTATGTTTAAAATACACTAACCGTGAATTGAAGTGTATTTCTTTAGGGACTTCACTGGGGTCGATGGTGAGTTTGTCATTGTCAGCATAATTATCTGGGTCATCTGGGATTCTAAAAGTTGCCATCTGGAGTTCAGAGTCACTCAAGTGAGCATGAGATATTCGAGCATAGCCCAATCTGCCATAAAGGTATACAATGTTGTCAATGTCATAAAATATCCAATTGCTTATACAGTAATTTCTGACTCGGGATTTCAAAACTAGAATCTGGCCTTTGTGATTGTGTTCCGTCTTATAATGTAAAAGACAACTTTTAGCATCCATCTGTAGTTAACTGTTTCTGAACATGAACTGAAATCAGCATTCAGCAACAACAGGGAATAATTTGCTACAGAGACAAGGCTTTGCATAATAGGACTTCTGCCTCACCTATAGGCAATCAGAGGTGGCTTCCTAGACAGGAGTTGCTTCAGATGTGGGAATGACATCAAGAAATATGGGTGCTTTGCTCCTTCGCCTTGCTTTTGGGCATTCTTATCAGGTGCAAATACTCTAAACTGGCACTTGGCCACATTTGTTTCAAGTCTGCATTCCAACCTTGACTTCACAAATTTCATCATTCGCAGATTCTCACAAAACTAAAGAAATAATCTAACTATGTTTTGGAAGATATTTGGAGTGATCATATATACCTTGGTCACCCCTTGTTCTAGGACTTTAGCAGAACCACTACCGAATCCTGTGCAAAATTCAACCAAGACTATCAGTAAAAATTATCCAGTTCTGCAAAGGGTGAACTATTAAAGCTGATTATTCCCTCCGGCAGAGGGTATAAGCAATACTTGAAATAGACTGGTCCTGCCAAGCTATTTGGGGCTTTAAAGAGAATCCACAGCACTTTCCACTGCTTAGAAACACACTGGCAGTCATACAGTTGTTACAGAATTGGTGGTATATGTTCTGAGTGTGCTCCCCACCCCTCGAGCAATTCCTGGAATGCCTGCAATATGTCATAAAGTGAGGACAAACATAAGGCAAGAACAGTCTTTAGAACAGTAGAGAAATGGGCTAGAGGGAAACAATCAAGTTATTTGATAGACATACCTTATTAAGCCACGATACATTATATAGCTGCACCACCTGTCATGATCTGTGTTGTCAATGTCCTAAGAGTAAGTGAATAGAGGCCAAATGAAAAAATCATTAACAAATGATGTTCTCCCAGATTCAAGAAAATAAATATATCACAATATGTTTGTGTGGTTTGGAAAACGTGAAGCTATACGTTTTTATAAAAGTGCAGTCTCTGAACATGGAAATTCTTGCACATGACTAAAGAAATGTATTGAGTTTGGACCATATGGTGGGACAGCTGACAACCATTTATATCATCATAGTAGCATTTTTTCCAAAGCTACAACTATGGGAACTGCAGCATATTATGATCATGTTCTTGAATAACTGGGAAAAACTAACGGGAACTGGTATGTAGTGAGACCTTGGATGAACCAGGTGACAACCAGAAATATGTAGAAACAGAAACTGCTCCAGACAACATGTGAATGTGAGATAAAATTTCAGAATATTTATACTATTCCTTCCAGCAAAAGGTATACACTGAATATATATTTATACTATGGGGAAAATGTATAGCCCTCCAGATATTGCTGAATTGCACCTCCCATCAGCCTTAACCAGGGCAGCCAGTGTCAACCGTGTGTTGACACTTGCAGTCTATAATATTTAGAGGGCTGTACACTCTTTACTCCCAGGTACGCAAGAAGGATGTAATTAAAGAAGTGAGAGCTGATAGGGACCTCATCCTGACTGGATAATGATGGTTAATAGTGGTTAAGGCTACTTCAAAGTTGACGTCCTTGCCAAGATCTAAGCATACCAATCCGGAAGTAAATCAGTGAATAGGTATTTTTGCCTCCAGCGGGAAGGTAACGGCGCTCCATGCGGTCATGCCGGCCACATGACCTTGGAGGTGTCTACGGACAACGCCGGCTCTTCGGCTTAGAAATGGAGATGAGCATCAACCCCCAGGGTCAGACATGACTGGACTTAACATCAGGGGAAACCTTTACCTTAAAAGGGGGAAAGGTCAGCTTCCCATTCTTAGGAACCTGTAAGATCTTTGATTCACATGTTACATTTATATGTAGAGGTTTGTGTCTTAGTCTACACCACTTCACATTTTCACCTGGAATCCACTGAATTTGGTGGGAATTACTTTTGAGTATATGTTGATAACATTGTACTGTTAAAGTTGGTTAGGGGTGACAATTAAGGTGATCAGATACAAAAGGGAACAGAATTGCCATCCATTTAGTTATTATGTTTAGGAAGGAATTCCTGCAGAGACAATTTGGCATGACACACAACTGTTACAAAAAAACCTGCAAGTATGCATCTTCGTTACTATACAGCTACTCCTCTGGACAACACAGAGAGAAAATGTTTTGGCCTTCAACTCCCAAAAATTCGAACAGCTGGTAAACTGGCTGGGATTTCTGGGAGTTTTAGGCCAAAATTCCTGGGGACCCACAGGTTGAGAACCACTGATCTATTGGAACATAAAGCTATGCCCATGTCACTGAGCTGTCCTGTAACAGATCTTGACTTTTAAAATTAATTAGTAGATACATTGTTATGAACACAATTCATGTTGTAATACCTTAACATTGCCATTTTCAACTAATTGCTTGTAATCTCTGGAACCAGGAGATGATGTGACATATCCTAGAAATGCAACCTGATCAGAACTCATCCTCAGTAGACTGGAAGCAGCTTCTGCTTGGAGCTTTCTATCCAAATCTTCTCTGAAAAAATTGATAAAATTTTAGAAAAACCTTTTCTAAAGAAAAGATGATGGACACTACATGAAACGGGCAACAGCAAAATAGAGGAGGAAAAGTGGTGGTGTCTCAAAGAGCAATGGAAAGAAGGATGTGTAGTGTGACAAAAAGAGATACAGTCAGCAATAAAGAGCTGTGCCAAAGAACCGGAGTACATGACGTGGTCAAGGAAATCTATGAAGTAAAAAGAAGACGGGCAGGGCATATATTACGAACAAAAGACAATCAATGGACATGTCGACTCACGAACTGAATACCAAGAGACCACAAGCGGCCCTTCGGCAGACTTCGCACTCGATGGGTTTAACCAATGGTTAAGCTGTTCGGCCAGAAATAGAAAAGCACAGGATTGTGTATTTTGGCAAATGATAGATTTGTGTGAAGCCCAAAGGAGTGGATCGACGATGGATAGGATAGGATAGGATAGGATAGGATAGAGGGCACTACAAACATTCTTGGCAATCTCCAACTACAATTCATGGCTGTTGAAAGAATAGTCCTATGCACATTCAGGATATGTTTGCCATAAGACACTGAATCTGACAAGCATCATTTTTGTATAACAAGCAAATTTAAAGAAAGGATTTATTTTTTGCCATTCCTCCCTCCGGAATCTTTTGCCAGAGTGTTCATCTGTAAATTATCAGGGTTCACAATCACAGATACAATGCAACTCCTGGGCTCTTCATAACACCTCACAACATTTGAGTAACCAAATTATGAGAAATTAGTATAGGTGCAATCAGATCTCTCCTGGTCTATGAAAGTAATCATCCACAGCCTGAAAATATTCCATAAAGGAAACCTTGATTTTGCCATTTTATATAAGGGATGTCATTTTACTTCCCTGTTGTATGCAATGAGACTCAAGCGTCCATGGATTTTGGTATCCAAAAGGTGTCCTGGAAAATTAAACTTCAGCAGATCCCAAGTACCCATTCTGTTCACACATATTAATCCAGCTTTACCCCAGTAATGTCATACTAGCTGGAAGTGATGGGAGTTGTAGGCCTGGACTAATCAGGTCTACAGTTCTGTCATACACACAGAAAACTATGGTTCAAAAAACCTGTGAGTTATTTTCTCATAAATGACTGGAGAAAAAAAGGAAATGTTATTGAGATGATGGATTATGGCCTGTTAGGATCCTAATCTATAGGAGTATTGCATTATGACCTTTTAGGATCAAAGCCTACTGGGTAGCAGAATTTCAGGAAGTGTTCCCTTAGTTTACTGAGTAATGGAAGATCACTAGGAACATAAATATCTTGTTTCTATTCAATGCTCTCAGCAGACAAAGATTCAAGTAGGCTTCTTTTAAAATAACATGTTTGTTTTACTCACAACTTCATGTATTTAAATATACAGGTACATTTCTTGTCAGGTTAAGCTTTAAAATGTTTCCGCTTGTATCTTTAACTTATAATTTTTAACAGTCTCTTTAAAACTATATTGCTTTGTATAGCTCTTTTTTTATAATAGTCTACTTCCAAAGAAACTCAAGCCTCAACTGACTTCTAATTTCTAACACTGGCTTCTCCACACAAACAGACTCAAGCCTCAACTGACTTCTGTCATCCTTTTAAAACTGAACATTCTAAACAGTCACTGAACCAGTCTGCTTTAAGTACATAGAGCTAAGGAAACTGCAAGCCAAAGAAGACATAAACTTCAGGAAATAAACCGACACAGACAAACATCAAATAGAGGAGGCTTAAAAAGGTTGCTATCTCCAACCATTTTAAAAGATGAAACAAAAATGTATGATTTTCCATAATTTTTCCTCTCTAGGAAATTATTTTCATACATACTCTTCATTCCCAAAATGAGCAACGACAAAATCCACCAGCTTCCCTGTAAAGTTTACAGTCATGGAGATGGCCGGTGCTATCTCTCCTTCAGGAGAGGGGAGAAGATGATGCCTGGATTTCACAATCGGGTACCTTGACAGGACCATTATCCTGCAATACAAGTAAAGAAACTTTTAGCTTCAAGGTATAATGTAAACCAACATGGCTCCTCCTGAATATATTTATTGAGGAGGAGATTCATCCAGCATTGAAAGGCTATTGAAAATAGCCCTGACTTAGAAGGATTCGGATATTGTTTGTTTATATGTTTATGATGTATGTTTCTGTCTAAACATTCCCTAAGGTGATATTCAATTTGAAACTGAGCCTAATAGCCAATAACCTTTTATTAATGCCTCCTACCAGCCATCATTTTTACTTTTTTGCTGGCTACATTTAGAATTGTTCTGCTGTTTACTACAGTTCCCAGCCAGAAACATTACTGAAGGTGGATCTACACTGCCCTATATTCCAGGATCTGCTTCCACATTATCTGTTTATCCCGGATTATATGGCAGCGTAGACTCATGTAATCCAGTTCAAAGCAGATAATCTGGAATCAGATCCTGGGATATAGGGTGGTGTAGATCCAGCCTACCAGTCTTCATAGAAAACCAAGAGAGATGATAAGCTCTTTATTTGTCACAACACATTATTTCCATTGCAGTTTATATAACACAGATATCTTTAATTGCCTACTTCTCTGTCTTGGTATCCAAATATTCCAGACTCACCCCCAAGTATGATCTCGGGTACTTGGGCCAAAATCTGTATAAAAACCAAGTTTTTCTCCTAACCACATGGTTGGATCATTATTGCCCATGAATGGCTTAGAGGCATCACTTTCCACAATAGTAATGAAATCTGCACCTGGAAAACACAAATACTTTGAAAAAGGAGTGTAACCAATTCAAAAAGCTTCAGTAACTTTTTGTCTAGTGCTGTTCAGGACAGTGGGAAGTGAAAAGCTTGAAGATCATCAACTATTTCATCTTTATTTATTTTTCTGTTGTTTATTCTTTATTTTCATCCTGCCTTTTCCCAATACAGGGATTCAAGGCACTAACAGCAAACATGACAATATATAAATTAAAAACAGAGCAAATGCATTAAATAATTAAAAGATGAATGTAAAAATGTAAAATAAATAAATAAAATACAATAAAAATACTTTTTTGGGACACAGATTCATTCCTCCACCAAAAGTTGAGTATGTATATATCCATGTATGTACCTTCAAATCGCCCAATGCCTTAGTGGCCCCATGAATTTTAAATATCCTCTGAAATAATGCCAACAGTATGTGGCATTTATAGGGGGTCCTCCCAAAGTGGGGCACCTACTCCTTTATTCCCATGGCATCTAAAATAGGGAAGGGATGTAGCTCAGGCAATGCAGATGGTATACACCTGGGACCCCAATGAACCACTTTCAACCAAATCCCCAGACAGCGTGGCCATTGCAGCCTCACTCCAAAACTTAACGTTTTCTAGCTCCATGTCAAAGAGCTGGAAAGCAGTGGGAACTAGGTTTCTAAATAGATCAAGATGAAATAAGACAATTTCCTGTGCCCCTGTGTCAGCAAATGATAGCTAATGGCAGACTTTTGATCAAGAGACTGACCCGGTCCAATAAGTTTGTGTTGGGCAAAAACTTTCAGTTTATAACCCCTTCTTTTTCCTTATAGAGCAATGGTTCTCAACTTTTTTTTGACCAGGGACCACTTGGCCAGAGACCACTTTGACCAGGGACCACTTGACCAGGGACCACTTGACCAGGGACCCCTTTGACTAGGGATCACTTGATCAGGGACCACTTTGACCAGGGACCACTTTGACCAGGGACCACTTTGACCAGAGACCACTTGACAAGGGACTACTTTGACCAGGGACTACTTTGACCAAGGACTACTTGACCAGAGACTACTTGACCAGGGACCACTTTGACCAGGGACCACTTTGACTGAGGACTACTTGACCAGGGACCATATTAACAGGAATCACTTTGACCATGGACCACTCTCTAACATTAGTACCAAAAGGGTTATGAATCAGTTTTTGGTCAACTTTAGATTTGGTTTGGTCATTTGGAGTGCTGATTCAGAAAATTGCATTGGATAGACCACATCAGCTCTAGTTTCTGATATAGAACATTTGCCATCCAGTAGTCACCATCTGATCACGCACAGAAAACCATATTTAATAATTGTGATCCCTCATGGGCCTTGTAGTCCTGCTCCTAGTGCCATCGTGGCAGATGAAGACGAAAACATGGGGTTTTCGCCGGTTCAACAAGAGCCGGAGTCCTTTCACCTGCCGGATGTTGATGTTTGTCCCCAAGAATTCAGTAAAACAGACCTTGGACATTCCTCGCCTCCGTTCCCTAGAAAAGAATCCTACTGTGCTGACAGAGGAGTCAGGGAACAGAATCGCAGGAGTTTACGGATTGCTGCCAAACAACAGGCTGATTAGACCTGCTTCCCTTGGGAAATTCTAAGGAGTCTTGCATCTGGACAAAGTTGGGTTTCGCTTCCCGTTCTCTAGGGAAAGAGGTTGTTGGCGGGAAAACGAGACCCCAATATAGGTGCCTGACGCGGGAGAATCTTTGCGGAGTCAAAAGAGCAGCTTCAGGAGTAAGATCGTGTGTGGACTTCGTAACCCCAGTTCCTTGCTTCCCGGATTAAGTATTCAAGACTTGCCTTGCTTGCTTTTAACCACGGACCTTGTTCTAAGAATCACTGTTTGCCTTGTATCCAGCCTTGTATCCAGCCTTGTATCCAGCCTTGTTGTCAAGCTACCTAGGACTCCTGAGACTCAGACATTTCCCCACACTATTGCTTGGCAATAGTGTGTGTTTCGGTATCGGATAAAAACTTTGAACTCTAATATCATTTATTGGACAATACATTTTTGGACTATATTTGACCTCATTTGAAGGGTCTGCTTCTGAACTATATTCTTCACTTGTTTTTATTGCTTTTATACATTTCCTTAATAAAGATATTAGATAGAGATTGGCCTCCGTGTATGGTTCTTGGTGCCCTGCTGCCAGGGGTCTGACAGTTTGACTCCGCCACAAAAGCACCAAGCAACCTAAGGCCAATATGTCTGTTACACCAGGAGCCGGAGCGGGCGGCCCTACCCAGCTACCACCCAGTTACACCATTTCCCAGGATGAATTCAACCGGATCCGGGACAGACTTCGAGAGCAAGAGGGAGAAATTCGGGGCTTGAAGGATCACGGAGTCCGACTCCCTGCCCTAGCACTACCAACCAAATTCTCCGGAGAAGCCTCCAAGGTTCATGTTTTTCGTCGCCAGTGCATGGCATACCTAGAAGCCCGCCACACCGAGTTTCCCCAAGAAGATGTCAAGGTGGCATGGATTTACAGTCTCCTAGATGGACCTGCGGCCACATGGGCGATGGCGCTGTACGATGCGGGTTCCACGCACTTAAACACCGCACAGGAATTCCTGGTCCATCTTCGAAACACCTGGGGAATCGAGGATGATGAAGAGGCGGCCGGCCACAAACTCCGACGCCTCTTCCAAGGGGACAGACCGCTGTCCCGGTACATAGCCGAGTTCCGGGTGTTGGCTCAAAACACCGGCTGGAACGACATAGCCCTCAGAGGACAATTTCGCGAGGGCCTCAATCTTGAGATGCAGGAAGAAATCTCTAAGGTGGATCCCCCTGGGACTCTTGAAAGACTCATTGCCCATTGTTTACGGGCTGAAGTCCTGCTCGCCAACAAGAAACAGTGGCTCCGAGGCCAGAGTGGAAGAGCCGGAGTAAAACCCCCCTCTTCTGCCAGTGTCCAGCCTCGTCCGGTATGGAGACCCCCACAGCCAGCCACTAACCCCATGGGAAGCAAGGAGGAGCCGATGCAACTGGGCAATGTGCGCCCCAGGCTGGATGTTGCAGAAAAGGCCCGCCGCCAACGCTTGAATCTGTGCTGGTACTGTGGGAATGGGGGCCACTTCGCCAGGGAGTGCCCAGCCAAGAAGAAGCCCCCCGCCCATCTGGCGGCGGCGTCCTCCGCGGAAGCGGAGGCTGCCGAGGCGGCTGGAACAAAGCCGGCGGGGGAAGCCAGCGACCGGGTGTAGAGGGGCTCGCCAACCCGGTCAAAAACTCCACTCAAGAGCCGCAAACGGGGGTCCTATTTCTCCTGGTGGTCACACTGTGGTCAGTAAAAAAGGGACCCGTCATGATCCATGCCATGATAGACTCAGGGGCAACAAACAATTTCATCGATAGAGACTATGCTAACTCCCTGGGACTACAATATCATGATTTCAAGAACGCCCGGGTGGTGCAAGCCATAGACGGCCGACCCCTGAAGACAGGTCCAGTAAGCCAATGGACCGAGCCCACCAGAATGTGGATAAGAGAACACATGGAAGAAATCTCCTTCTTCGTTACTGAGGTTCCTCATTTCCCCGTGATCTTGGGTATCCTGTGGTTGACACTCCATGACCCAAACATCTCCTGGTCTAACAGGGAACTGCAGTTCGCTTCAAAGTATTGCCAAAACCATTGCCTAGTCGCCAGGGTCTGCAATGCCACAGACACAGAACCCATCATCACCCTGCCCAAGAAATATTCGGATTTTTGGGATGTTTTCAATGAAAAAGAAGCCGAGAAACTACCCCCACATAGACCCTATGACTGTGCCATTGATCTGGTGGAGGGGGCCCCAATTCCGCAAGGACACCTCTACTCCCTGACTGAACCAGAGCAGGAAGCTCTCAGGGAGTTTATAGAGACAAACCTCCGCAAGGGGTTTATCAGGCCCTCCCAATCCCCAGCCGCTTCCCCGGTGATGTTTGTGAAAAAGAAATCAGGAGACCTATGCTTGGTCGTGGACTATCGAGCACTGAACAACATCACAAAGCGGAACCGCTACCCATTGCCACTGATCGCGGACCTATTGGATTGACTCCGGGGGGCCAAGGTTTACACCAAACTGGAGCTTTGCGGGGCTTACAATTTGGTTCGCATTAGAGAAGGGGACGAATGGAAAACCACCTTCCAGACCAAATTCGGATTATTTGAAACACTAGTCATGAATTTCGGATTATGTGGAGCCCCCGCAACATTCCAGCATTTTGTCAATGATATTTTCCAGGACTACCTAGACCGTTTTTTGATTATATACTTGGACGACTTTCGGGTGTTCTCGAAATCACAAACAGAACACGATCAGCACGTCAGAATGGTGCTACAACGATCATGCGGGATCATGGACTATACGTCAAGTTAGAAAAATGCGCCTTTGATTTGCAAGAAGTAGACTTCCTGGGATACCGCGTCTCGCCACTAGGGCTATCCATGGACCCGGCAAAAGTTTCGGCCGTGTTGGAATGGCGGACGCCAACTAACAAAAAGCAAGTACAGCGCTTCTTGGGGTTTGCAAACTACTACCGCAAATTCATCCCAGATTTCGCTTGCTGGTCTGACCCAATCACCAGCTGTATACGAGGAAAACAGCCTTTCCGCTGGACAGAACAAGCTGAAAGGGGTTTCCAGCAGCTAAAGCGATTATTCACGACCCAGCCAATTCTACAGCACCCTGATCCAAAAACCCCTTTTGTTGTTCAGGCAGATGCCTCCGATGTGGCAGTAGGGGCTGTGCTGATGCAACCAGTGGGAGAACATTTCCATCCATGTGCCTATTACTCACGCCAACTAACAGCTCCGGAAAGAAACTATACCATTTGGGAAAAAGAGCTCTTAGCCATAAAGACAGCCTTTGAAAACTGGAGACATTGGTTAGAAGGGGCCAAATTCCCCATTGAAGTTCATACAGACCATCGGAATTTGGAGCACCTAAGGACCGCACGAAAGCTAAACCAAAGGCAACAACGCTGGGCTTTGTTCTTTGAACGTTTTGACTTCCGGATCCACTATGTGACTCCTGCTCAGACCAAGCAAGCAGATGCCCTATCACGAAAACCGGAGTATGCAGCAGGGCGCAGAGACACCTCAGAAACACGATTGCTGCAACCCGAGAACTTTGCCACGCTCACAGTGGGAAATACCAAATCCACTTCAATTGAGCCAGCTCCTCCTAACCCAAAAACCCCAACCACAGAGTCCCTTCTCACTCAAGAGATTAGGGCCAGTCAACAGACAGATGCCTGGGCCCAAGAACAGATCCGCCAAGGACTACGTTTCCCTTTCTCATGTAAGAACGGTCTATTATGCTACAGGAACCATGTTTACATCCCTCCAGGCCCCGGCAGAGAAAAAGCACTTCGTTTGTGCCATGACAGCAAGCCTGCCGGACATTTTAGGCTATTCAAAACCATGCACTTGATCCTGCGAGATTTCTGGTGGCCCAAGATTCGCAAGGATGTGGAAAATTATGTCAACACCTGCCCTGTATGCCAGCGTTCCAAGACGCGAAGGGAGAAGCCGCCAGGGCTACTGCATCCCCTTCCCACACCTTCTCGCCCATGGGAGATAATTTCCGCGGATTTTATCACTGATCTACCACCATCCCTTGGATTCACCACGATTCTAGTAGTGGTGGACCTTTTCACCAAGATGGCCCATTTCATCCCCTGCGATGGCCTTCCCACGGCCAAAGAGACCGCAGACTTATTTCTTCAGCATGTATTCCGACTACATGGATTGCCCAAGAGTTTGGTCACTGACCGTGGATCTCAATTCACCTCTCGTTTTTGGAAAGCCCTGCAAAAACTATTGGGCATAGACTCTCGTTTATCCTCAGCTCACCATCCCCAAACAGATGGACAAACTGAGCGCACCAATGCCACTTTGGAACAATATCTTCGCTGTTATGTAAACTACCAACAGGACAATTGGGCTTCCCTATTACCTCTATCAGAGTTTGCATACAACAATGGTGTCCAGAATTCAACTAAAGAAACCCCGTTTTTTGCGAACTATGGTTTCCACCCCCGTTTCTTCCCTCCCATCGTGGAGACCTCAGAAGTCCCTGCAGCAGAGGATTGGCTACAGGAACTCACAGCGGTGCAAGAACTCTTGCACCAGCAACTTGATCAAGCCAAGGAGGACTACAAACGTCACGCTGACAGCCATCGCCAGCCTGGCCCCGAGATCAAGGTAGGAGATCGGGTTCTGTTGTCCACTCGCTTTTTGCCCTCCCACCGTCCCTGCCGGAAGTTAGATGCCCGTTTCATTGGTCCCTACCCAGTGGTGGCACAACTTAACCCCGTGACTTTCAAACTCCAACTTCCGTGCTCCATGCGCATTCATCCGGTGTTCCATCGTTCCCTCCTCCTTCCGGCGGATGGTGTACGCCGCGACGTGAGCCGGCCGCCCCCCGCCCCTGTTTTAGTGGACGGAGAGGAGGAATTCGAGGTTCAGGACATTTTGGATTCTCGCTTCCACCGCCGCCGCCTTCAGTATCTCATTGACTGGGTGGGTTTTGGCCCAGAAGAACGCTCCTGGGAAGATGCTTCCACAGTCCATGCCCCCGACTTAGTCCGCCGCTTCCACCAGGCCTACCCTTCCAAGCCGCGACCCCGCGACTCTCGGAGAGGGGCCCTGCATGAGGGGGGCCTTGGGAGAGGGGATAGTGTGATGCCTCATGGGCCTTGTAGTCCTGCTCCTAGTGCCATCGTGGCAGATGAAGACGAAAACATGGGGTTTTCGCCGGTTCAACAAGAGCCGGAGTCCTTTCACCTGCCGGATGTTGATGTTTGTCCCCAAGAATTCAGTAAAACAGACCTTGGACATTCCTCGCCTCCGTTCCCTAGAAAAGAATCCTACTGTGCTGACAGAGGAGTCAGGGAACAGAATCGCAGGAGTTTACGGATTGCTGCCAAACAACAGGCTGATTAGATCTGCTTCCCTTGGGAAATTCTAAGGAGTCTTGCATCTGGACAAAGTTGAGTTTCGCTTCCCGTTCTCTAGGGAAAGAGGTTGTTGGCGGGAAAACGAGACCCCAATATAGGTGCCTGACGCGGGAGAATCTTTGCGGAGTCAACAGAGCAGCTTCAGGAGTAAGATCGTGTGTGGACTTCGTAACCCCAGTTCCTTGCTTCCCGGATTAAGTATTCAAGACTTGCCTCGCTTGCTTTTAACCACGGACCTTGTTCTAAGAATCACTGTTTGCCTTGTATCCAGCCTTGTATCCAGCCTTGTATCCAGCCTTGTATCCAGCCTTGTATCCAGCCTTGTATCCAGCCTTGTTGTCAAGCTACCTAGGACTCCTGAGACTCAGACATTTCCCCACACTATTGCTTGGCAATAGTTTGTGTTTCGGTATCGGATAAAAACTTTGAACTCTAATATCATTTATTGGACAATACATTTTGGACTATATTTGACCTCATTTGAAGGGTCTGCTTCTGAACTATATTCTTCACTTGTTTTTATTGCTTTTATACATTTCCTTAATAAAGATATTAGATAGAGATTGGCCTCCGTGTATGGTTCTTGGTGCCCTGCTGCCAGGTGTCTGACAATAATCTAGAGCTGATGTGGTCTATCCAATGCATTTTTCTGAATTAGCACCCCAAATAATCCCAGGAACATGCCTTAAAAACAAAGACACCAAGGCTCCCCCACTTCTAAGCGCCACATGGAACAGCTCCGCTCAGGTAGAAGGAGGAGGAGAAGCAGCAGTCAGGAGGCTTGTTGTCGCACCTTTCCCCTACTGACATCCCATTGCCTTGGCACTATAAGAAGGTTTCACAAGACCAGTCGGTCTTGTTGCAGCAATGTAGTAATTTTGAGGCCGCAAACCATGTTTTAGTTCTTGGGGACCACTGGTGGTCTACAGACCACAGGTTGGGAACCACTGTTATAGAGGAAACCCTTGTTCATTCTGTAGCAGATAGAAGATATGGGAGGCCTAATGTGCAATCAGTCAGATCAATCAATCAGTCAAATCATAACCTTATTGGATGTACCTGTTTGATTCAGCAGAATAGCTGATTGCTCTAGATTAGACCACCCTTCATTATCATAACCAAACCTGAATGGCCAAATCAATGCAGAGAAGACTTTTTTTGGAGGCTAGATAAATTGAAAAGAGAAAAAGAAGAGAGTATTGTTTTCTTTTCATGGCAGCAGTATCAAATGGCATCAAATGAAATGTTGGATAAGGCCAGTTTCCATCACTAGCTATAAACCCTACTGAACATTACTTAAATAACTGCTTTTGCTTCATCCCATGTTTCCCTTACATCTTCCACCCCTATCATCTTCCCTATAGCAAGATTTTGAGGGCAGGGATCAGTATTGTTAACGTGTGAACATCAGGAAAGCACCATGTTGTATGTGTGGGTGTGTGTATACAGTTCATTGTGAAGGATACATAATGCATAATAGTGTAGGAGATGGTAAAGATGAATGGCAACGCATCATCCAGACAGCATTCTATACATTGTTCCATTCACTTTGTTCCAAAATACTATTTTATCAGGAGATATTCAGGAAGATAAAATATTAAACACGTACCAACAAAGTGTTTAATTAAGCCAAATAACTTGTAGGAAAGCTCTGATGTTTTTTAATCTTGGTTTTAATGTTTATATGATTTTAACTGTGTTCCCTGTTTCAAATATTTATGACTTTATGCATTGTTTTAACTTTTGCTCCATGCGGTCATGCCGACCACATGACCTTGGAGGCATCTACGGACAATGCTGGCTCTTCAGCTTAGAAATGGAGATGAGCACCAACCCGCAGAGTCTAACACGACTAGACTTAATGTCAAGGGAAAACCTTTACCTTTACCTGTCTAACTTTTGTACTGTATTTTTTTTTGTTATGTTGTAGACACCTTGGGTCTGTGCTCAGAGAAAGGAGGGATATACATTTCTCAAATAAATAAATAAATAAATAAATAAATAAATAAATAAAATGTATAATCAAACAGAGCAAATAACTCACCCCATGGCCTAATTTCTTCTCATAAACTTTATATCGCAGTCCTAATCCTAGTAAACCTATACCAACAAATAGCCACAAAGCTAGAAACGGAAGATAAGAATGTTTGAACAATACAAATAATGCATTAACACAAGGATTGATTTATTAGGAGCCTACACATTTGTTATTAATATATTTTTAATCGTGTCAGAAGCGACTTGAGAACATACTGCAAGTTGCTTCTGATGTGAGAGAATTGGCCAACTACAGAGACTTTGCCCAGGGGACGCCCAGATGTGTTACCATCCTGCTGGGAAGCTTTTCTCATGTTTCTGCAAGCTAGAGCTGACGGGTGGGAGCTCACCCCATCTCACGGATTCAAAACGCCAACCTTCAGGTCAGCAACCCAACCTTCAAGTCAGCAGTTCAGCCAGCACAAGAGTTTAACCCATAACTTACTAAACCTACAGACTTCAGCAAACCATAATACTAGAACTTCTGTAACAGAGCAAAACATAGCAGTTTCTTGCCAACGTAATATTACGTTCTTTTGCAGAATGGTCTCTGATCATTTTCCATTACTTTTCTTCCTCAGCACCTCAATATTTTTACCTGTCTTTGATTGCCCTGTGTCCCCTAGTTCCCATGTGGCCACAAAGGGACACTTTCTGCATTGAGAGCCCAAAACATTCTTAACAAACAACAGAAATGACATCTGAAACTAAGCATAGGCCTGTGACTAACACTGTCACTTTTCCCCTTCTGTATGACTTTTAGCATCTTTCCTTGAAGAAGCCAGTGAAGCTCTGAAACTTTGTATACTGTATTTTCTGCATTTTGGTTGGTCAATAACAATATTACTCTTTTGGGGATTTTGTATTTTGTTGTATATTCCATTACATTCTTATCCTGATCCTCATGACAGTTATGGACCAAGTTTAGTATATCATCCAAAGTGGTCCAACACTTACAGTAATTAAATCTTTTGTGCTCAGCATAGCCCCCCAATCCTGCACGTTGACAGCATAATACCTATACGTGTCTATTAACACATACAATCCATGGAATTCTATGAGACTTGTTTTCCTGTTAGTTTGCATAGGATTGCTGCTTTGATATTCTGAAAGTCAACCGCCAATTTGCTTTTTGGAATGAAACAAGGTTATACTTACATAATTTGATGTATTTTTCATTTTGTTTGAAGAGGAATTTGTTACTATTTTTTACATTGAACAGGCAGTGAAGATCTTTCCTGCAGTCAACTAGCGTGTTTAAGATAATCAACATCATGACAATCCCTGTAATAAACATATGATAGATTTGGGATTTTTATGTTGTACAGTAGAGTCTCACTTATCCAACGTTCTGGATTATCCAACGCGTTTTTGTAGTCAATGTTTTCAATACATCATGATATTCTGGTGCTAAATTCGTAAATACAGTAATTACTATGTAGCATTACTGCATATTGAACTACTTTTTCTGTCAAATTTGTTGTATAACATGATGTTTTGGTGCTTAATTTGTAAAATCATAACCTAATATGATGTTTAATAGGCTTCTCCTTAATCTCTCCTTATTATCCAACATATTCGCTTATCCAACGTTCTGCCGGCACGTTTATGTTGGATAAGTGAGACTCTACTGTACTAACTTGGGTACCCACCATTGCCCGGTTATTTGAAAAAAAGCAATTTTTAATTGTACAAAATGCATAAGGTTGTGGATGAACAACAACTCAAATCATGCCAGGTTAACCCCGAAAAACTCCATCAGTACTTAAAGTTTGTTATGTCAGGCAAATTTTCTCTAGATCAGTGGTTCCCAAACTTTTTTGACCAGGGCCAACTTGAACAGGGACCACTGTCCAACATTAGTCCCAAAGGGTTATGAATCAGTTTTTGGTCAACTTTAGATTTGGTTTGGTTATTTGGGGTGCTGATTCAGAAAACTGCATTGGATAGACCACATCAGCTCTAATTTCTAATACAGAACATATGTCATCCAGACATATGATTCAGTAGTTGCCATCTGCTTGCCCACAGAAAACCATATTTAATAATCTAGAGCTGATGTGATCTATCCAATGCAATGCTCAGCTCTGCAGAAAGAAGCAGAAATAAAATAAATAACATAAATAAATGAAGAGGAAGGAGGTTCATGGACCGGATTTTTGTTCTCATGGCCCACTGCTGGGCCTTATCCCACAGGTTGAGAACCACTTTTCAGTATGCTCTCTGGCTGTAGGGTAAACTACAGCTCCCACTATAGTGAGTCACTCCCCTCAAACCTCTCCAGTAGGTTGAGTTAGTCATGGGGATTCTGTGTGCCAAGTTTGAACCAGGTTCATTAACAAAAACAAATGAGTATCCTAAAGGCGCCAGTTCCCATCTAGTCTTGGATGCTAAATAGGATCAACTCTAGAAATAGCTTGGATGGGAGACCACTAAGGAATATCAGGTGTTGTAGGCTATATATTTTGAAACACAAGTTTCAGAGATAAGAACTGGAAAAACCACCCAGAGTATTCCTTGCTTAAGAAAACGCTAAGAAATTAGTGAAGTTGTTATAAATTAACTGAAGTCCCTTCTACGCTGACATATAATCCAGATTATTGAAGCAGATTATCTTGGCCAGGCTGCGGAGCAGCTGGTTAGTAATCAGCTGTAATAAATCACTATTGACCGAGATGTCATGGGATCAAAGCCCAGGTTGGATTGAGCTCCTGACCATTAATAGCCTAGCTTGCTGCCTACCTAAGCAGTTTGATAGGACAGTCATCATGTCCTTTCAATGCTGAATTTCAATTGTGTCAAGACAAATGGGGAAAGATGGTGAAAACCTTCTAAATTGCAACTTTACACCTTCTAAACAGCAAGCACAGAACATCTGATGATTTCTTTTGGTTAAGAAAGAGCAAACATACCTAGAAGAATGTGGGATTTTTCTCTAACGTAAATTCCACCAGGCACAAATTTGTAAGCTGTACACCACACACAGAAGAACACTTCAAGCACTAACATGAACATGGCAGTACCCATGGCTTTCCCGGGATGTAAACAATTAATAAAACATCCGGTTATGCGTGGCCACATGCACATTGTAAAGACAGCAAGAAGGTCACCAGCAATGGCTGCATACCATGTTTGTAAGACAAGCAGGCCAGCAGCTCCTCCTGCCCCTAGAAAGAGACAACATAAATGATGTTACATCATGGGATAGTATTTTTTAATTTTCATTCAAATGCACACAGCACCAAGACATTTCATGACCCGCAACTGATAATAAACACAACACAACAGCATTCACATGCAAGCAAAGCAGGTTCTGACTTCAGTAAAACAGAAGCAGTACATATTGATCTATTCACATTTGTATGTTTTCAAACTGCTAGGTTGGCAAAAGCTGGGGCTAACAGCAGGAGCACACTCCGCTCCCTGTATTTGAATCGCCAACCTTTCATTCAGCAAGTTCAGCAGCTCAGCGGTTTAATCCGCTGCGCCACTGGGGACTCCGTAATGACATACAGAGATTCAAATTTTCCGGCCAGAACTGGGATATTTTCGCAACTGAAAATCTCGCATTTTCAGGGATTTGTAGCGATTCTTCCTATATTTTCAGGTGATCTTGTTTAGCCACCCTCCATTTTGAACCGGGAGCTCCTGGGATAAAGGTACAGTGTGGATGGACCCCAAGAGAGTGTGACTTGCCAAAGGTCACTCAGTAGGTTTCCGTAGCTAAGAGGGAATTTCAACTCTGGTCTCCCAATGCTCAAACCACTGCAGTTTAGCCTGACATGATAGCAAATAATAACAACAAATCTGCACTGAACTGCCTGAATTTCCCAAATTAACAATTTCTCACATCACTTCAAAATATCTTTAACTTGCTATGAATTCCCTCCTTCTCTAGTAACATTAAATGGAGCTCATACATGTGTTCATAAACTTCAGCATAGGTGAGATCAGCAAGTTTCACCTCCATATATGTAAGCAAAAGTGAATTCTACTTTTTGCAGGATTCCAGCTTAGAATCATGGTTATATAAAGTTGAAGGACTCCAGCAAAAGCATACAGTACATTTACCTGCAAGACACCAGACACAAAGTGCAGGGGTAGACCAAGACCAAAAGGAAAGCATCACTCCATGAGCCAGTCCTAATAGGACTACACCTCTATAAGTTGAAGCAAAAAAGAGAGAGAACAGAAGATTGCCATGGTTTTGTTAGAAATCGGGGAAACAAAGTTTAAATTGCATTAATTTCTTTCCTCTTGGGAAAAATCATAGAAAGTGATTCAGCATACATTTGACAACTATTTTGACAATCAGGTTGTTGTCACGACCCAGGCTGCAGAGCACCAATAACCATACACAGAGGCCAGAATCTATCTAATATCTTTATTAAGGAAATATATAAAGTCAATAAAAATAAGTGTAGAATGTAGTTCAGAAGAAGACCTTTCAGGAAAGGTCAATTATAGTCCAGGAAAACAATGTCCAATATAAAATATTAAGGTCCAAAGTTGTAATCTAATAACCGAAACACCCACTTTGCCAAGCAAAGTGAGGGGAGATGACAAGGTTCTTAGTCCAAGGAACTTGAGGCAAGGCTAGGAAGTAAACTTGATTCTTGGAACACAAGGCTTGATACAAGGCAACAAGGAACGAGGAACAAGGACAAGATCCGTGGTAAATACTTGGCAAGGTCCGGGAAGCAAGGCAAGGTTGGAAACGTGAACGAAGGCTTGGAAACAGGAACGAGGCTTGGAAACAGGAACGAAGGCTTGGAAACGGGAGTAGCGCTGTCCACACACAATCTACTCCAGTTGCTGACGAATTGACTCCGCAAGATTCCTTTGGGGCAAGGAACCTAAATAGGGTCTCGTTTTCCCACCAAAGAACACTTCTCTGGGGAATCAGAACCGAAAGTCAATCTCTGTGTCCAGATGCATGACTCCCTAGAATTTCTCATGGAAGCAGTCTTAATCAGCTGAATGCTTGGCTGCGATTCTCAGGCTTCTGCGATTAGCCTGCTGAACTCCTTTTTGTTGTTGATAATAACTACGGTGAGAAAATGGGGGAGATTCTGACTCAGGGCTTGTTTGGCAGATTTCTGGAAGGCAAACCTCTTGCAGGTGCAAGGGCTCCAAATCAGGCTGGGAAAGTTCCAATTCTGGCTGAAATGGTGGAAAACCCAAGTTTTCCTCTTCATCTGCCACAACAGCGCTAGGAACGGAACTACATGGCCCATGAGTCATCACACTATCCCCCTCCTCAAGCCCCCTCTCAAAATAGGGCTCTCTCCCCGAGGCGCGAGGCCGCGGCTTGGTGGGGTAGGTCTGATGGAAGCGGCGGGTTAAATCGGGGGCATGGACTGTGGAAGCGTCTTCCCATGAGCGTTCCTCGGGGCCAAAACCCACCCAGTCAATGAGATATTGCAGGCGGCGGCGATGAAAGCGAGAATCCAAAATGTCCTGAACCTCGAACTCCTCCTCCCCATCCACCAAAACAGGAGGGGGGGCCGGCCGGTCTGCATCAGGGCGCACACCATCCGCCGGAAGGAGCAGGGAGCGATGGAACACTGGATGAATGTGCATAGAGCGCGGAAGTTGGAGTTTGAAAGTCACGGGGTTAAGTTGCGCCACCACCGGATAGGGACCAATGAAACGGGCATCTAACTTCCGGCAAGGGTGATGGGAGGGCAAAAAGCGAGTGGACAGAAGAACCCGGTCTCCTACCTTGATTTCGGGGCCCGGCTGGCGATGTTTGTCAGCGTGGCGTTTATAGTCCGCCTTGGCTTGGTCCAGTTGCTGGAGCAAAAGTTGTTGCACCGCTGTGAGTTCCTGCAGCCAGTCCTCTGCTGCGGGAACTTCTGAGGTTTCAACAATAGAAGGGAAGAAACGTGGATGGAAGCCATAGTTTGCAAAGAACGGGGTTTCTTTAGTTGAAGCCTGGACACCATTGTTATAGGCAAACTCCGACAGCGGTAACAGGGAAGCCCAATTGTCCTGCTGATAGTTTACATAACAGCGAAGGTATTGTTCCAGAGTGGCATTGGTGCGCTCAGTTTGCCCATCCGTTTGGGGATGGTGAGCCGAAGATAAACGAGAGTCTATGCCCAATAGTTTTTGTAGTGCTTTCCAGAAACGAGAGGTGAATTGAGACCCACGGTCTGTGACCAAACTCTTGGGCAAACCATGCAATCTGAAAACATGTTGAAGGAAATAATCTGCAGTCTCCTTGGCCGTGGGGAGGCCATCGCAGGGAATGAAATGGGCTAGCTTGGTAAAAAGATCCACCACCACTAGGATCGTGGTGAATCCACAGGAAGGTGGTAGATCAGTGATAAAATCCGCAGAGATTATTTCCCATGGGCGAGATGGGGTAGGAAGGGGTTGCAGAAGCCCTGAGGGCTTCTCTCTTCTTGTCTTGGAGCGCTGGCATACTGGGCAGGAATTGACATATTTTTCCACATCCTTGCGGATCTTGGGCCACCAGAAATCTCTTAGGATCAAATGCATGGTTTTAAATAGTCCGAAATGCCCTGCTGGCTTGCAGTCGTGACACAGACGAAGTGCCTTTTCCCTGCCCGGTCCTGGAGGGATGTAGACATGGTTTCTATAGCAAAGTAACCCATCCTTAAGCGAGAAGGGAAACTGTAGTCCTTGGCGAAGTTGGTCCTGAGCCCAGGCATCTGCTTGTTGACTGGCCCTGATTTCCTGAGCACAAAGGGGCCCTGGAGTAGAGGGAGCTGAATCAATTAGAGTGGATTTGGTATTTCCCACAGTGAGCGTGGCAAAGTTCTCGGGCTGCAGCAGTTGGGATTCAAAGGTCTCTTTGCGCCCTGCAGCATATTCCGGTTTCCGTGACAGTGCATCTGCTTGCTTGGTCTGGGCTGGGGTTACATAGTGGATTTGGAAGTTGAAACGCTCAAAGAATAAAGCCCAGCGTTGTTGCCTCTGATTTAGCTTGCGGGCAGTTCTTAGATGCTCTAGATTCCGATGATCAGTATGGACCTCAATGGGGAATTTGGCCCCTTCTAACCAATGTCTCCAAGTTTCAAAGGCTGCCTTTATGGCCAAAAGTTCCTTTTCCCAAATAGTATAATTTCTCTCTGGTGCGGTCAGTTGACGGGAGTAAAAGGCACAAGGGTGAAGATGATCTCCCACTGGTTGTAAGAGTACAGCCCCAATTGCCACATCGGAAGCGTCCGCCTGTACGACAAAAGGGGTTTCAGGATCTGGGTGTTGAAGGATTGGCTGGGACGTGAATAATTTCTTTAGCTGCTGGAATCCTTTCTCTGCTTGCTCTGTCCAGCGGAAAGGCTGCTTCCCACGGATGCAGCTGGTGATTGGATCAGACCAGCGGGCAAAGTCTGGAATGAACTTGCGGTAGTAGTTCGCGAACCCCAAGAAGCGTTGCACCTCTTTCTTGTTGGTTGGCGCCCGCCATTCCAATACTGCTGAAACTTTTGCCGGGTCCATGGTGAGCCCTAGTGGCGAGACACGATATCCCAGGAAATCTACCTCTTGTAGATCAAAAGCGCATTTTTCCAGCTTGGCATAAAGTCCATGATCCCGCAATCGTTGTAACACCATTCTAACGTGGTTCTCATGTTCTGATTGTGATCTAGAAAACACCAAAAAATCGTCCAGGTAGATAATCAAGAACCGGTCTAGATAATCCTGAAAGATATCGTTGACAAAATGTTGAAACGTTGCGGGAGCTCCACACAAACCGAAATTCATGACCAGGGTTTCGAATAAACCGAATTTAGTCTGGAAGGCGGTCTTCCACTCGTCCCCTTCCCTGATGCGAACTAGATTATAAGCTCCTCGAAGATCCAGTTTGGTGTAAACCTTGGCCCCTCGAAGCCGGTCTAATAGGTCCGAGATCAAGGGCAGGGGATACCGGTTTCGCTTAGTGATATTGTTCAATGCTCTATAGTCCACCACCAAGCGTAGGTCCCCTGACTTCTTTTTTACAAACATCACTGGGGAAGCGGCTGGGGATTGAGAGGGTCTAATAAACCCCTTGCGGAGGTTTGTCTCTAAAAACTCCCTGAGAGCTTCTTGCTCCGGTTCAGTCAGGGAGTAGAGGTGTCCTCGCGGGATCGGGGCCCCCTCCACCAAGTCAATGGCACAGTCATAAGGTCTATGCGGGGGTAGTCTCTCGGCTTCTTTTTCATTGAATACGTCCCAATACTCTGAGTACTTCTTGGGCAAGGTGATGATGGGTTCAGCGTCTGTGGCATGGCAGACCTTGGCTACAAGACAATGGTTTTGGCAATATTTTGAAGCAAACTGCAGTTCTCTGTTGGACCAGGAGATGTTTGGGTCGTGGAGTGTCAGCCATGGGATTCCCAAAATCACAGGGAAGTGGGGAACCTCGGTAACAAAGAAGGAAATCTCTTCCATGTGTTCCCTTATCCACATTCTGGTGGGTTCTGACCACTGGCTTACTGGACCTGTCTTGAGGGGGCGGCCGTCTATGGCCTGCACCACACGGGCGTTCTTGAAATCGTGATATTGTAATCCCAGAGAGTCGGCATACTCTCTATCAATGAAATTGTTTGTGGCTCCTGAGTCTATCATGGCATGGATCATGACGGGTCCTTTTTTCGCTGACCACAAGGTGACCACTAGGAGAAATAGGACCCCGGTTGGCGGCTCTTGAGTGGGGTTTTTGACCGGGTTGGCGAGCCTCTCTACGCCCGGTCGCTGGCTTCCCCCGCCGGCTTCACGCCAGCCGCCTCAGACGCCTTCGTCTCCGTGGAGGACGCCGCCGCCAGACGGGCGGCGGGCTTCCCTTTGGCTGGGCACTCTCTGGCAAAGTGGCCCCCGTTCCCGCAGTACCAACAGAGATTTAGGCGTTGGCGGCGGGCCTTCTCGGCAGCATCTAATCTGGGTCGCACATTGCCCAGCTGCATCGGCACCTCCTCGCTTCCTCTGGGGTATGGGGCTGGTGGCGGGGGTCTCCACACTGGACGCGGCTGGACGCCGGTGGGAGCGGGAGGTTTCGCTCCAGCCCTGCCGCTCTGGCCTCGGATCCATTGCTTTCTGTTGGCAAGCATGACTTCAGCCCGTAAACATTGTTCAATGAGTCCTTCAAGGGAGTGTGGAGGATCCACCTTGGAGATTTCCTCCAGCATCTCGATGTTGAGACCCTCCCGAAATTGTCCTCTGAGGGCTATGTCGTTCCAGCCGGTGTTATGGGCCAGCACTCGGAACTCGGCTATGTACTGGGACAAGGGTCTGTCCCCTTGGGAGAGGCGCCGGAGTTTGTGGCCGGCTGCCTCCAAATTGTCTTCGATCCCCCAAGTCGCCTTAATGTGATCCAAGAAGTGTTGCGCTGATCTTAGATGTGGGGAGACTTGGTTGAACAGTGCCGTCGCCCAGTTGGCCGCTGGCCCGTCTAGGAGACTGTAGATCCACGCCACCTTGATGTCTTCTTGGGGAAACTCGGCATTACGGGCCTCTATATAAGCCTGGCATTGGCGACGGAAAACATGAACCTTAGAAGCTTCTCCAGAAAACTTGGTTGGCAACGCCAGGGCCGGGAGACGGATTCCGCGTTCCTTCAATCCCCTTATTTCTCCCTCCTGCGCATTGAGCTTATCACAGATGCGGTCCACTTCATCCTTGTCGATGGTATAGCTGAGTGGCTGGGCCCCCGGTCCGGCTCCGGTAGACATTCTGGCCTAGGTTAATTGGTGCTTAGGGTGGCGGAGTCAAACTGTCACGACCCAGGCTGCAGAGCACCAATAACCATACACAGAGGCCAGAATCTATCTAATATCTTTATTAAGGAAATATATAAAGTCAATAAAAATAAGTGTAGAATGTAGTTCAGAAGAAGACCTTTCAGGAAAGGTCAATTATAGTCCAGGAAAACAATGTCCAATATAAAATATTAAGGTCCAAAGTTGTAATCCAATAACCGAAACACCCACTTTGCCAAGCAAAGTGAGGGGAGATGACAAGGTTCTTAGTCCAAGGAACTTGAGGCAAGGCTAGGAAGTAAACTTGATTCTTGGAACACAAGGCTTGATACAAGGCAACGAGGAACGAGGAACAAGGACAAGATCCGTGGTAAATACTTGGCAAGGACCGGGAAGCAAGGCAAGGTTGGAAACGTGAACGAAGGCTTGGAAACAGGAACGAGGCTTGGAAACAGGAACGAGGCTTGGAAACAGGAACGAAGGCTTGGAAACGGGAGTAGCGCTGTCCACACACAATCTACTCCAGTTGCTGACGAATTGACTCCGCAAGATTCCTTTGGGGCAAGGAACCTAAATAGGGTCTCGTTTTCCCACCAAAGAACACTTCTCTGGGGAATCAGAACCGAAAGTCAATCTCTGTGTCCAGATGCATGACTCCCTAGAATTTCTCATGGAAGCAGTCTTAATCAGCTGAATGCTTGGCTGCGATTCTCAGGCTTCTGCGATTAGCCTGCTGAACTCCTTTTTGTTGTTGATAATAACTACGGCGAGAAAATGGGGGAGATTCTGACTCAGGGCTTGTTTGGCAGATTTCTGGAAGGCAAACCTCTTGCAGGTGCAAGGGCTCCAAATCAGGCTGGGAAAGTTCCAATTCTGGCTGAAATGGTGGAAAACCCAAGTTTTCCTCTTCATCTGCCACAACAGCGCTAGGAACGGAACTACATGGCCCATGAGTCATCACAGTTGTTATGGTTAGACATGTTTCTTAGCCTGTTATGAAATGTGTCCCTTTGGGCAATAATATGTGAAGTTTTGCATCCCTTTCCTAATGCATGTAGTCTATTTTGAAATTAACTACAGTAGAGTCTCACTTATCCAACACTCGCTTATCCAACGTTCTGGATTATCCAACGCATTTTTGTAGTCAATATTTTCAATATATCATGATATTTTGGTGCTAAATTCATAAATACAGTAATTACCACATAGCATTACTGCATATTGAACTACTTTTTCTGCCAAATTTGTTGTCTAACATGATGTTTTAGTGGTTCATTTGTAAAATCATAACCTAATTTGATGTTTAATAGGCTTTTCCTTAATGCCTCCTCATTATCCAACATATTCGCTTATCCAACATTCTGCCGGCCCGTTTATGTTGGATAAATGAGACTCTACTGTAATAGCTTACCCCTTCATCTATGGTGATTCCCACCCTACTTCTGGATAGCTACACAGTGGTGTTCATTTTTGACTGGAGAAAAAATTGTTTACTTCTTTTCATTCATTCTTTGAATGCTCAGTACAAGGCTCTTCCAAACTGCTCTAATGAAACATGATTCAGATTAAGCAGTACAGTCCTCACCATGTCTATTCTGGTGTAAATCCCACGGAACAATTGACTTATTCCCACTGAACACAGGAAAGCAGCCTCAACTACTAAATCTCCTGTTGTGGTTCAGCCTAATTAAGATTTATTTATTTATTTATTTATTTATTTATAGGATTTATATTCTGCCCTTCTCACCCCGAAGGGGACTCAAGGCAGATCACATTATACACACATAGGGCAAACATTCAATGCCCATAAACACATCAAACAGAGACTGAGACAGACAGACGCAGAGGCAAGTTAAGATGAGGAGATTGGGGTTTTAGGGCCTGGGAGAGTAATAGATGGATCTATAGATGAGGAAAAAGAGGGAGTTTCAGAGCAAAATGCTGTCTCTGAGATGGAGTTTGAAAGTGGAACTGTTTTGGAATCCAGCAGACAGGGAGAGGACTTTTCACCCACAAGGAGCTTAGCAACCCATGATAATGACTTGAGAGATAGCTCAGTCGAGGGAGGAGCTGACATACCAGGATGCTTCTGAGGGGAGAGAATTTCAGGTGCAAGAAGCTTCCCATTGGAATGGGATTTTAGATCAGGCCACGTCGCTTTACAAATGAGGATAGCAAGTCTTGTTTCCAGTTCAGGCCCTATTTCAAGACCCAAGATTATGGATGCTTAGCATAAGAAGTTTTGATGTTTGGCTTTTGGATTCATGCTCATGTTTTGATCCTTGTTTCCTAGATTTACTCTCATGTTGGATTTTGGGGTTCCTGTACTTTGTCCCTGAAACAGCTTTGAACTGTTTGGAATATTACCTTTGGATTGTTTTTCTGTTACCAGTTTGGTCTGGCTTATTGCTTATATGACTCTTTTTCCTTATTATTTCTTGGATTTTGCCTTTACAATTTTTTATAGTGATTTCCCCTTTTTATATGTGTTTTTATCAATAAATTGTTTTAATCTCATGTTTGGATTCTTGGTTGGTGCTGAGGGCCAGGTGAATTCCTGCTGGGGTGCAATATCTTCAACTGCTATACAATAGGATCTATAATGACATAATTTAGATCTGATTGGAACTCTCAGTTTTGAGTTCCTTTACAAGAAAATCAAAATAATCAACGCTTACCCATGTGGGTTAGGATCTGGTCCAGGCTCTGGAAATCCACTCACTACCCATCTAGAAATTAGTGAGACTTCTCCAAAAATCCAGAGAGTAAGGAACATAAGGCTGCCAAAAGCCATCCCTGATAAAATCCAGTTAGATCGATGAAGAATTTCCTCTGCCACATTACCAGCCTGGCTCTTGGCACCTAAATGATTGAATACACACATGGAAACATCTGCCTTCTAAAATATATGAATGAGTAAATGTGTTTCAGGAAATTCTAAGGACATCTTAATGCATTAAATTAAATTGCACTGTTTGTAGCTAGTGATGCGAGGTAAAATATATGTGTGCTTAAAACGGTGCTTTAAAAATCTTTCTTTGAACCTGGGCCCCTTCCACACAGCTGAATAAAATCCTACATTATCTGCTTTGAACTGGAATATATGGCAGTGTGGTCTCAGATAACTCAGTTCAAAGCAGATACTATGGGGTTTTCTGTCGATATTCTGAGTTATATAGCTGTGTGGAAGGGCCCTTCGTCTTCAGTTAGGCCCCGTCTACACTGCTATATAATCTATATTAACAAAGCAGATAATCCAATCCACATTATCTGCTTTGGATTATATGTGTCTACACTGCCATATAATCCAGATCAAAGCAGATAATCTGGATTTTATATGGCAGTATAGAAGGGGCCTAAGAATGTCCATGAAGAACAATATTCTAATACAGAATTTATTTGACAAGTCAAGATCCAAGTAGCCCATATGTAAGTGGAAAGCACACCTGTTGTGTTTTTGAATTACACTTTCCAGAATCCCTTAACCAATTCCTGCCGTGGCAGGGATGTTCTAGGAACTGCATTTTTAAGCCCCAAGAAAGAAACGGATTGCTTTTGTTCTCTCACCTGAATGCATTCGTTCAAGAACTGCCATGAAACCTAAAATCATTACAGCAGCATTGAAAGCTGTACAGCTCCAGAGTGGGTTTAATGATGTATACCAAATCCGAATGACAAGAAGAAGAATTTTTCCTAATATAAATCCCCAGATTCTGCAGTATCTGTAAAAATACAATGTTTTACAAATATTTATAAGGAATATGATGACAATAACAAAATGGCTGTGTATGAAGGTAAATTTTTTTAAAGTTTCAGTTATATTTTTGTGCCTTCTTAGTTGACCTAATAAAAGTATTACCACAACTTAGACTTTGATAAGGATAACTGTTACTTTCAGATAAAAACATGCTCTTTTTTTTTTTACAGCAGTATCAAAGAAGATCACAATACATTTGGTACAAAATTCACACAGTTACACAATACCTTTGCAAACCATTTCCAGACCACCATGTTACTGTTTGAACCACCAGCGATGAAGAGACACCCATGGACAAGATCAAAAGTCGAAGGTAAGCATTTGGAGCCTGGTAAGAAGCAAGGCTTCCTAGAAAGGGAAATACGTTTACATAACTTTAAATAGATGTTGATACAATACAGCTAAAATAAAAACTAAAATCAATTTCATTTCATTATCTTCCTTTGAGATTTTTTTTAAATTGTGTCAGAAACGACTTGAGAACATACTGCAAGTCACTTCTGGTGTGAGAGAATAGGCCGTCTATAGAGATGTTGCCCCAGAGGATGCCTGAATGTGTTACTGTGAGGCTTCTCTCATGTCTGAGCTAGAGCTGACAGACGGAAGCTCACCCCATCCCGTGGATTTGAACCAGCAACCTTCAGTTCAGCAACCCAACCTTAAGGTCAGTAACTCAATCTTCAGGTCAGCAGTTCACAAGGGATTAACCCATTGCGCCACCGCGGCTCCTTACTTTGAGATCAAGAAGGTACTCAGGTGAATTCTAAGGCCCCCTCTATAGTGCCATATAAAATCCAGGTTATCTGATTTGAACTGGATTATATGGCAGTGTAGACTAATTTATTCCATTTCAAAGCAGATAATGTAGATTATCTATTTTGATAATCTGGATTATATAGCAGTGTAAAAAGGGCCTACAGCTATGGCCTACCACTAAGATGTTAATACAATTACTGCTAGATCTTTTGTATATTTACTTTGAAGTGGCACCTTGGTCTGACCTCTTTACAGATTCTCTTACTGCTTTATTGGTAGTAAACGATAGCCAATGCTACATCACACCTTTCCTTCATACATTTAGAAATTGCAATAGCTTGATTGAATTGTAATGGCACTTAAAACAGTGAGTGAGAAAAGAGAAATGCATATTTCAAAATGATTTATGCCATGTTTAAAATGTTCAGGGGTTTGGTTTTACATCTGGCTATTAGTCATGGGCCCAAATTTTGTCTATTTGTTTCATCTGTGTTTTTGTTTCATGCCATTCATTCATTTGGCACAATACAGGAGACCCTTCGCCAAAACTGAAAAAGCAGTAAAACAAAAGGTAACCATTCGGTCGCCTGATTTTCATCCCATTGGTGGCAATGGACAGGCTTCCCACTCTTCCCTTCCCCTCAGTTTTAGGGCTAGAGGGTCTCACCATTTCCCTGATCCTTAGGCTCTCTCCAGCATTCATTCGAGTTGTTAGGGTTGATGTGATAAACCCCTGTCTCTGAATCCGGATAGGCAAAATGCAGTTTGTGGCTCACTGATGCTGTTTTTGCAACCCTTGGCTCTTCCTCAGGCTCCATTATGGGTAACTTAGAAAGAGACTCTCTTTAAGACAGTGTGTGTGTTGCCTGCAGGCCCAAAGCGCCAATGACTGCCAGGGCTTGCAGCTGAGCACTAAGCGCCAAGCACCGCATGGAGTGCAGAGCGCCTCTTACTAGGCACTTGGCGCTCGGTAATCAGCTGCAAGCCCTGGCAGTCATGGGTTCTTTGAGTGTGCGAGTGGCCTGCAAGCCCAAAGAGCCTGCAACTGCCAGGGCTTGCAGCTGAGCGCCGAGCACCAAGTGCCTAACAAGAGACGCTCTGCAATATGCTCTGCAGACGAAACAGCTCATTCGGAAAGGCCCCATTTTCGGAAGCAGCATTCGAAAACAAAAGCGGGGCCGTACAAATGAAACAGAAACAGATAGCGATTCTATACAAAGGCACAAGACTACGTGCTATTGCTAACTGAGCCCCTCACAAATACCCTGTATATTTTACGAAAGTATACTCACCAATCATACCCAGTCTCAGGAAAGCTAAAGTGCATTTCTGGTTTGCCAGTCTCCAAAACAGACCAATGTTTAAAAGCACTGGAGAGAAGAATGCCAGAGCAAAGGCTTCCAAGCCAGTAAGTTTCAGTGTTTGTAAAGGAAAATAATAAATCATTGGTGGAAGGGCATAATAAAGAGACCAGGAAATATAACCTGAAACAAAGAGGGAAATATTATGCATAGTCTATAATAGATCTTGTTTGATTTTGCAAACACTTCCAGGGGACCAAACTTTAAAATAGAAGTTGAATGGCAAGGAGTTTGGGGACAGGGAACTGAAGTGATTGAAAGTGATGCCCCTAACACACCCACAAAGACATCATTGTCCCCAAACCCGCTGCAACAGGGCTTGTTTATTCTCTGTTCTCTGTTTATTGAAAAGTATAGACTGCAAAGAACTGGAAGACTACTTAGACATGAGTTAACAATGATGTTGTGTGATCATGAGTACTTCAGTTGATGTTTAAGGAGTTCTTGATGCACGCTACAAGGCTCATGCAATAATCTCCTTGAAGAAACCAGTTTAGTAGCATTAAATTATCAAACACATTTAAAGGTGATGACACAATGCCATATTGTCTTGATAATATGGGGTCGCAATGGTGCAATGTGTTAAATCCTTGTGCTGCTGAACTGCTGACCTGAAGGTTGGCAGTTCGAATCTGCGGGACTGGGTGAGCTCCCGCAGTTAGCCCTAATTCCTGCCAACCTAGCAGTTCGAAAACATGCAAATGTGAGTAGATAAATAGATACCACTTTGGCAGGAAAAGGCAAAAAGACGCTCCAAGCAATCCTGTCGGCCACAGAACCAGGAGATGACTCCTTGGCTTGGAAATGGAGAAGAGTACCTCTCCCAGGGCCAGAAATGAGCACCGTCTCCAGAGCCAGAAATGAAAGGAGAAGCCTTTGCCTTTGTCTGTGTATTTGTGTCTCATTGTATTTCATTGTAACAAAGCACTGAATGTTTGCATGTTTATATACTGTAATCTGCTCTGAGTTCCCTCAGGGAGAAGGGTGGAATATAAATAAAGTGTAGTTATTATTATATTATTATGCTAGGGCTTCTATGAAACCCACATCTCCAGCTTCAACTTGACATCTAGTGATCCCCTATTTGGAAATGCAACTTGAATACAATTTTTTAAGCACTTCACCTATTATATTTACTTGTCCCTTTTTAAAATCTGAAAGCCATGCTGAAGCCATATGAGTGTGTAAGATAAGGTTGTAGTTTTTAAGAATGTGCCTCGTCTAGATAATATTTATATAATGTTTAATTCTTGTATTCCTGTTGACCTGTAGCAGCATTAAACCTGAATAGGCTATTCAAATCCACATGTACGCTAGTCATCACCCTCGTTTCCATTGTGTGCCACTCCACCATCCTTCAGTTTACCTTTGCCTATCCTTGTTTTAACATATAATAGCAAAACTTTTCAAAATTTAACTATTGACTTACATAATAATAACAGAGAATTCTGTATGACTGAGGCAGAAATAATTCATTGGGGCATCATACTAGATGTGTCAAAATGTGTCAGAGGCTTTTTTGCTGTAGTTAGCAAAAAGGTTTTCCCCTGACATTAAGTCTAGTCATGTCCAACTCTGGGGTTTGGTGCTCATCTCCATTTCTAAGACGAAGAGCCAGCATTGTCTGTAGACACCTCCAAGGTCATGCGGCCGGCATGACTGCATGGAGCGCTGTTACCTTCCTGCTGGAGCCGTACCTATTGATCTACTCACATTTTTGCATGTTTTCAAAATGCTAGGTTGGCAGAAGCTGGGGATAACAGTGGGAGCTCACCCCATCCCACGGATTCAAACCGCTGATCTTTCAGCCAGCAAGTTCAGCAGCTCAATGATTTAACCCGTTGCATCACTCGGGGTCCTTTTTACACTGCCATATAAAATCCAGATTATCTGCTTTGAACTGCATTATATGGCAGTGTAAACTCATACAATTTAGTTCAATGCAAATAGTGTGTATTATTTGCTTTGATAATCTGGATTATATGACAGTGTAGAAGGGGGCTCTGTCTCTGAAATTAATTTCAGTTCAGTTTCCCTTATCTCACAACTCATTTTTTGCTTTCTTCATTTTATCCATAACATGTGAATAACTTTTGGGGTTCAACAAAAGATCTGTTACCATTATATGCAGTTTACTCTATCTCCAAATTTACATCACCACTCTTTTGGGAGTCTCTTCCCATAATCAATACAAAAGAGTCATTTAAGATCCCAATATAGGTTCTAGTCATTTCCACTCAGTTAATATCCCCCAATCATATCTAATTATTTAGAAGAAATCAAAAATGATTGTCACACAGACACTATAATACTATTTTGCCTGCAGCTCTACAATTTGTTAGAATTCACAAATGCAAGTATTCTGGCTCCCTGGCAATTTAGAAAGATAACTTATAGAATAAATTAAAGTAAGTGTATTTTCTTTTGTTTGCAGTGGAGCATTTGTCAGCAACATTTTAAAAATCTAACATCCTCTATCTGAAGTGTCAGACCAAACCAGTCGATTTTTTAAAAACCAAATCTAATGACAAACCCACTTACAAATATAATTTCATGCCCATTAATGATACAACATGCATTAGGAAATATTACAAACCCAGGAATGTTTCAATTAGAATTTCTTTCCATAGAGAAAGCATCGCTTCACTATAAGCTTCTCCTCCTTTGCTGTCCAGAAGCACACTTGCATACTCCAAGGTGACTGAAGAAATGACTTCCCTCTGAGATGAATGTATGGTGTTATGACATATAATGTCACACATAAAAACAATACCCGGGCCAGCCAGTCAGCCCACACCCACTGTAAAACTGTTACTTGTTGGCTATGAAAAGCTCCTGAGCTCAGTATTCATACTCATATATTTTTTTTATAACTCTACTGGGGTGGGGTGCATGCTCTCTGTACGGCTATGGGATTTTCTCCCTATCCATTCCTGGAATCGTACATTATAATCTTTGTGTTGGGTGTCAGCAAACAAAGTAATCACCTGTAGCAGCTGCCTACAAAGATAGGCAGCTTCTACAGGTGATTTCTTTGTTGTAGACACCCAATGCAAAGCTTTTAACATCAGAACTAAAATTTTTGAAGCATGGGGAAATGAAATTTTGGATATCAACATAGATAAAAGGGTCGTACTGGATCTGAAGCACATAAGCAAACAAATAAGGATACCTTATAGCAAGCATGGGCAAACTTTGGCTGTTAGGAATTGTGGAAGTTGAAATCCAAAACACCTGGAAAACCAAAGTATGCCCATGCCTGCCTTATAGTATTTTAATTCATTTTTATTTGTTCATTTCCTTGGAGCCCTTGTGGGAGACTAGAAATACAACCTTTCAAATAAATAAATAGGCCAAGAACAAGCCAGGAGAGATGGACCACTCTAACAACTACAATAAAGTTTCACTTATCCAACATAAACTGGCCGGCAGAACATTGGATAAGCAAAAATTTAGGATAATAAGGAGGGATTAAGGAAAAGCCTATTAAACATCAAATTACATTATGATTTTACAAATTAAGCACCAAAAATCATGTTTTACAACGTCTGCCACTTGTTTGGGAGTGTGGCTGCCCTTGTGTTATTGTTGGGCGTGTTGCGCATTGCTGCCTAGAGAAACAGCTGTGGATCTGGGTGGGAGGCAGACTGCATTTGATAATACAGAATGTCAGATAAGCGAAGGTTGGTTAACCGAGACTCTACTTTACCATGACAGACTACACAGAGCAGGCATTGAAATCCACAAGCATGTGGACAATTTCAACAGAAAGGAGGAAACCATGAAAATGAACAAAATCTGACTACCAGTATTAAAAAAAACTATAAAATCAGGACAATAAATAAAGAACAACACTAAAAAAAAACTGGGGAATTCCAGACAGGAAACCATCAGGGCCAGCTAACACTTCCAAACAAAGGATTCCCTCAGGCAGGAAGCAGTCAGGCTTTGAATCTACAAGGCCATTAAATGATCAAAATGGCCAATTGCAACATTCACACTTGCCTCAAACAGACAAGAGTTCTTTCTCCCACACTGGACAGTTCACAGATATATAAACCCCACTTGCCTCGTTTACAACAGACCTCGGAACCTCTAAAGATGCCTGCCACAGATGTGAGCGAAACTTTAGGAGAGAATGTCTCTGGAACATGGCTATACATCTTAGAAAACTCACAGCAACCCCATGATTCTGGCCATGAAAACCTTTGACAATACCAAGTATTCCTTGTCACTTTTGCTGGAAAATTTGAGGTTTTTCCGAACCCAGCAGGTCAGAAATATCCAAATTTTGGAAGTTTTTCAGATTTGGAAGATGTCACTTTTTCTGGAAAATCTGGGTTTTTTCCAAACCCGGCAGGTCAGAAATATCAAAATTTTGGAAGTTTTTCAGATTTGGAAGACGTCACTTTTTCTGGAAATTTTGAGGTTTTTCCAAACCCGAGGGGGTCAGATATATCCACATTTTGGAAGTTTTTCAGATTTGTAAAACCACTTTTTCTGGAAAATTTGAGGTTTTTCCAAACCCGGCGGGTCAAAAATATCAAAATTTTGGAAGTTTTTCAGATTTGGAAGACGTCACTTTTTCTGGAAATTTTGAGGTTTTTCCAAACCCGGCAGGTCAGATATATCTAAATTTTGGAAGTTTTTCAGATTTGAAAGATGTCACTTTTTCTGAAAAATTTGAGGTTTTTCAAATATGTGTGCAAAATTTGGTCCAGATGCATCAGTGTGTGAGTTCACAGTGCTCTCTGGATGTAGGTGAACTACAACTCCACCAAATCAAGGTGAATTTTCCTCAAAGACCTCCAGCATTTTTTGTTGGTCATGGGGGTTCTGTGTGCCAAGCTTGGACCAATTCCAACTTTGGTGGAGTTCAGAGTGCTCATTGATTGCAGATGAACTATAAATCCCAATGCCTACAACTCCAGAACGTCCAGGCGAAATCCCCTCAAAACCCATCAGTATTCACATTTGGGTATATCGGGTATGCATGTCAAGTTTGGTCCAGATCCATCATTGTTTGGATCCATAGTGCGCTTTAGATGTAGGTGGAATAGCCTTGCTGCTTGGAAGGCTGGGTACTTGCATTCTAGGGGAATGGGTTTTTGAGCTGCTAGAATTGCAACAAATAGCCTCACTGCTTCAAAGCCTGGCTGCTTGCTACCTAAGGGAATCTTTGGTTGGTCAGCTTTAATAGTACAGAGTAGTATCACTGCTTCAAAGCCTGGCTGCCTTCTACCAAGTTAATCCTTTGTTGGTCTGGTCTAATTGCACTGAATTGCCTTGCAGCTTCAATGCCTGGCTGTGTTATAACTATTGGAATTCCTGTTTGGTGAGCTGGAGTAGTATCCTCAATCAAAGAGCCACTTTGAAGCTTGGCTTCTTCCTTTGTAGGAGAATCATTGTTTGGCCAGCTTGAATTGCACTTAATAGTCTTGCAGCTTAAAAGCCTGTCCGCTTTCTACATAGGGCATCCTTGCTAGGCCAGGTTGAATGGGACGGAGTAGCCTCATGGCTTCAAAGCCTGGGGATTTTTCACCTAGGGGAAATCTTGGTTGGCAGGTTGAATAGCACTGAATAGCCTTGCTGCTTGCAAGCCTGGCTGCTTTCTACCTTGCTGAATCTTTGGTTGGCCAGCTTGAATAGCAATTAATTGTCTCAGTGTGGCAGGTATGAATGCTGCAGTTAGGCACCTTGATTAGCATTTAATGGCCTTGCAGCTTCAAAGACTGTCTGCTTCCTGCCTGGGGGAATCCTTTGTTGGGAGGTGTTAGCTGGCCCTGATTGTTTCCTTTCGGGAATTTCCAATTTCCCTGCTTTCAAGTGTTGATTTTTATTTACTCTACTGGCTTTAAAGATTATATTGTTCTGTATTATTATAACACAGTAATTATTTCATATTATATTTATAATCTTATATTATCTGCTTAGAAGTGGATTATATGAAGCCCCTCCTACACAGCTATATAGAATCCACACTGAACTGGATTATATGGCAGTGTGGACTCCAGATAATCCAGTTCAAAGGAGATACTGTGGATTATCCTGCCTTGACATTCTGGGTAATATAGCTGTGTGGAAAAGCCTTGAGTCTATACTGCCATATAATCCAGTTCAAATCAGATAATCTGTATTTTATAGGCTGTTTCGAAGAGGCCTAACTGCCTGTGCCCTGGGCGCCATTTTGGCTGAGGGAGTTGCTAGGATATGAAGGGGGCAGGGCCTAAAGGCAGCCGGGGGGGGGGGATGGGGGGCTAAAGGCAGCAGAGCCTACCTTTCTAACTGGCAGTTAGGGGGAGAAAGGCTCTTCCTTGTCCTCTGTAATTTGGACTATTTTTCTAGGTTTTTTTTTATTGAAAGACATATTTTGGATGACTATGTCTTTTGTGGCCAAATTTGGTGTGATTTGGTTTAGTGGTTTTGTTGTTTACTCCATAGTAAAACGAACATTACATTTTTATATATATAGACTAGCTTCATTACCCTTTTATATAGATAGATTTGCCCGGCCACGTTTTGCTGTGGCTTATGGGAATCCTTTGTTGGCCAGGTGGAATAGCAGTGAATAGCCTTTCAGTCTCAAAGCCCGGCCGTTTTCTGGAGTAGCTGGAGCTTTTTGTTGTATGAATGTAGAGGCATGGATGAGGGGTTGTGCTGCCAAGTTTAGTGTTTCTGGGATGTATAGTTTTGTTGTTTTGTCCTAGGCCAAAATTTCATTACCCTTTTATATATATAGATAGATGTCATAGAGTAAGATTTCTTTGGGGAGTAAATAATAAACAGTAAGAAGAGTATTAGAGTCTTCTAAGAGACATGCAAAACATGTGCATTTGCTGATACGAATCACAGAACTCTGTATCAAAGCATTAAACGGAATCACACTGGAACATCAAGGGAATCAAAACTGAGTAACCACTGAATTGATAATAATATTGGATTTGTTGTGTAGGTTTATATGCAAGCTACTGTCTATGAATTTGCAATTACAGAAAAGTGAGATATTGAGAGAAATACAGCAAAATTAGGACTTATTTTTGAATAGTTTAAAATAGTACACTGTTGAATTTGTGGGTGCAGAATTTGTGTCTATAGAGGGCCAACTTTATGCATGAACACATGTTATCCGCAGATATATAAACCTCACTTGCCTAATTTCCAACAGACCTCACAACCTCTGAGGATGCCTGCCATAGATGTGGGCGAAACGTCAGAAGAGAATGCTTCTGGAACATGGCCATACAGCCCGGAAAACTCACAGCAATCCAGTGATTCCAGCCACGAAAGCTTTCAACAACACGTTATCATTATACACCGGCAGCCAGGAGGTGGCAATAAAGTACAACTAGAACTGTCTTTAATGACTGGAAAACCTTAGAATCCTTGAATAGCACCATTGATAAATCGGGTAGGTAGGGAGGAATATGTTTTTCTTTCAGCATCAGGAAGAAGAGCTCTGTTTTTGAAACTAATATTATCATCCTACAGGAGAAATAGGGCAAGGATATTGCAGCCCTTGAGATGTTGCTGAACTGCAAGTCCCGGCATATCTCACTATTAGATTTATGGGATTTGCAATCCAAAAAATATGAATCACCCTGGTATAGAAGAGAAAAGGTATAATCCAAGAACAGAATACTCCTACAGTCCATGAATATGTTTGCATGTGCTCAATGTGTCTATTTGCTCATTAGCAACAGGATGCTTTTTTGCAGGTAAACCTTTTCCTGGCCCAGAAGGAAAAAACTCTTTGAAAACTTTCTAAGGAGTACGTTCAACCGAAAACATGACTTCTTTCCTGGTAAACAGACATCTGTTTCATGCTGCAGAGTTTTCAGGAAGGACAACAACCTTTCCCCTCTTTTTGCAGGCTTTGTTTCAAGTGGCAGTTGCACCAGTTGTGTTGGTTTATTTGTACAAACTTTGCACGAATGACAGAGAAAGGTGTGGCATTGCTGCCAGAATGTTTGCATTAGTGACTGAAGATCAGAAGTCCACTCCTCAGTAAGACTAGTTTTCTTGCCATTATATTTTCCTTTAGCGATAAAAGACATGTCTATGTAATTTTTCTTCCTAGAATCCATCTAGCATTGGAAGTTAAGCCAGGTCAGTCCTGGTTATTATTTGGATGTGAAACCACTAATGAATACATGAAAAGGTTAGGTAAAGGTTTTCCCCTGACATTAAGTCTAGTAGTGTCCAACACTGGGAGTTGATGCTCATCTCCATTTCGAAGCCGAAGAGCCGGCGTTGTCCGTAGACACCTCCAAGGTCATGTGGCCAGCATGACTGTATGAAACTTTACTTTCCTGCCAGAGCGGTACCTATTGATCTACTCGCATTTGTATGTTTCAAACTGCCAGGTTGGCAGAAGTTGAGGCTAACAACGGAAGCTCAGCCCGCTCCCTGGATTCAAATCGTCTACCTTTTGGTCAGCAAGTTCAGCAGCTCAGGTATTTAACTTGCTGCGCCATCAGGGGCTCCGAATACACGATACCTTTGGCTAAATTTCAAAGGAAGGAACTGGCAAAGCCACTTTGCCTAAGAAAACTCTATTGCAGGGGTCCCCAAACTAAGGCCCGGGGGCTGGATGCGGCCCTCCAAGGTCATTTACCTGGCCCCTGCCCTCAGTTTTATAATATAATATTTTTACATCATTTTTAATAATATAATATATTGTATATACATATAATATTGATAATAATATTATAATGTTATACAATATAATACTAATAATAATACCATATAATAATATTAATTATATGTTATATATTACATATAGTATTACAGTATAGTGGTATAGTTCAATGTAGTAATATATAATGCTAATATTGTGCTATGCTAATCTATATATATAAAAGAATGATGGAATCCTGGCGACCGACAAAACAACAAAACTAAACACCCCACAACCTCGAAAATTGACAACACAACCCCTCATCCATGCCTCTAGGTTGATACAACAAAAAGAAAAGAAAAATAAAGTCCTAATTAGAGGGAGAGGAATAATTGTTTTTATCCAATTACTGCCAGTTAGAAGGCTAAGCTCCGCCCACTTGGTCTCCTAGCAACCCACTCAGCCCAGGGGATAGGCAAAGTTAGGCCTCACTTAGGCCCCTTCCACACTGCCTATAAAATACAGACACCACCAGGCAATGCCACAGCAATGCGTGGCCGGGCACAGCTAGTAATATAATATATTGTATGTACATAAAGCTGCTCTGAGTCCCCTTCGGGGTGAGAAGGGAAGGATATAAATAAATATAGTAAATGAATAAATAAATAATTTTAGACTTAGGCTCGCCCAAAGTCTGAAATGAGTTGAAGGCACAACAACAACAATCCTAATTAACTTGGGTATCTCATTGGCCAGAAGCAGGCCCACACTTCCCATTGAAATCCTGATAGGTTTATGTTGGTTACAATTGTTTTTATTTTTAAATATTGTATAGTTATTTCATTGTTGTTGTTGTTTTGCACTACAAATAAGACATGTGCAGTGTGCACAGGGATTTGTTCATTTTTTTTTCAAATGATAATTCGGCCCCTCCACAGTCTGAAGGATTGTGGACTGGCCCTCTGCTTTAAAAGTTTGAGGACCCCTGCTCTATTGGCTTTCCATGCTATCCTTTATCACAGGATCTGATCCCTGATTATCAGCTTTAACCTGGAATATATGAGTCCCCACAGCCAGATAATCTGGGATCAGATCCTGGGATAAAGGGGCAGTGTGGATTGCAAGGGCCCTATGAACCACATTACTATTTCCATAAGTTGACAGGCAACACACATTTTCCATGCTGCGAGTGGGACTTTCCTCAAGGCAAGTACCCAAGAACCAGATGGGTCTGATCTTGGAAGCTAAGCAGAGTCATCCCTGGACAGCATTTGGATGGGAGACCTCCAGGGAATGTCAGGGCATGTAGAAAGGGGCCTTGGCAAACCCACCTTTAAGTATTCCTTGCTTTGTGGGCTTGCCATAAGAACCAGATGGAGTCTTGGAAGTTGAGTAGGGGATCAGTACTTGATAATATTTAGATGGGAGACCACCAAGGAATGTCAAGTACTAGAAAGAGGCCTTGGCAAAGCCACTTCTGAGTATCCCTTGCCTAATGGGGTTGTCATAAGAACTTGATGGTTCTGATCTTGAAAACATGTTAGCTGTCTTGAGTTCTCACAGGGAGAAAGGCAGGATATAAATAAAGTCAATCAATTGATCAATCAAGCTAAGCAGAGTCAGGTCTGGATAACATTTGGATGGGAAATCACCAAGGAACGTCAAGTATGGTGAAGACAGGCTATCTTTTAATATTCCTTACCTTATGCGGTTGCCCTAAGAACCAGACGGGAGTCTGATCTTGGAAGCTAAGCAGGGCCAGCCCTGGATATTATTTGGGTGGGATACCACCAAGGAACACCAAGTGCTATTGAGGAACATCCCTTACCTTATAGGTTGTCATAAGAACCAGATGGGGCCTGAGCTTGGAAGCTAAGCAGGGTCGACCCTGGATAGAATTTGGATGGGAGACCACCAAAGAACGTCAAGACATGTCTTTTAGTACTCCTTGCCTTATGGGGTCACCATAACAACCAGATAGGGATCTGATCCTGGAAGCTAAGCAGGGCCGGCCCTGTATAGCATTTGGATGGCAGTCCACCAAGAAACGTCAAGTACTGTGAAGGGAGGCTATCTTTGCATATTCCTTGCCTTATGGGGTTGCCATAAGAACCAGATTGGGGTCTAATCCTGAAAGCTAAGCAGGCTGGATAGCATTTGGATGGGAGACCAATTGCCAAGGCATGCCAAGAGCTGTCGAGGGAGTCAACTTTGAGTATCCTTTGCCTTGCAGGCTTGGCAGAAGTCGACAGGGACAGGCTATCATTTAGTATTCCTTACCTTATGGGGTCACCCTAAGAACGAGATGGGGTCTGATCTTGGAAGCTAAGCAGGGCCAGCCCTGGATATTATTTGGATGGGATACCACCAAGGAACGCCAAATTCTATTGAGGAGTATCCCTTGCCTTATAGGTTGTCATAAGAACCAGATGGGGGTCTGATTTTGGAAACTAAGCAGAGCCAGCCTTGGATAACATTTGGATGGGAGGCCACCAAGAAGGCTTTTGAGGCCTTGGCAAAACCACCTTTGACTATCCCTTGTCTAATGAGGTCCCCATCAGAACCAGGTTGGTGAGTGTTTTTGTGTGTATGTCTGAGCTTGGAAGCTAAGCAGGGTCAGCCCTGGATATTATTTGGATGGGAGACCACCAATAACGTCCAGTACTGTGAAGGAAGGGTATCTTTTAGTGTTCTTGGCCTTATGGGGTCGCCCTTAGAACCAGACGGGGATCTGATCTTAGACCCTAAACAGGGTTAGCCCTAGATAGCACTTAGATGGAAGACCCCAAAGGAATGCTGAGAATAGTTGAAGGAGGCCTTCGGAAAGCCACCTTTCAATATCCCATGCCTGTAGGGTCACCCTAAGAACTAGATGGGGGATAATAATAATAATAATAATAATAATAATAATAATAATAATAATAATAAAACTTTATTTATATTCTGCCCTCTCTCCCAGAGAGGACTCAGGGTGGATTCCAACCAAAAAGGCAAAACATTCAATGTCAAATGAAATCTCAAAAGGAAGCAACAACTAAGACAAAATTGAACAAAAATTAAATGAAACATAATCTACCAAATTGCCTTGCATCTTGTAAAAATACATTCACCATAAATTCTATAAAACATACATAATGATCATTGAAGTAGTTATTAAAATATTAAATGGCCAATAAAGCCAGCAAACTAACTGTACCAAGAGAACCAAGACCACCTATGATTAGAGTATAATAGCAGTAATTATTTTTTAAAAAAAGAGAAGGGAGGGGGCATTTTTATTTCTTTAGGGATATGTTTATTGAAGCTAAGCAGGGCCAGCCCTGGATTGTATTTGGATGGGAGACCACCAAAGAACATTAAGTACTGTGAAGAGAGGCTCTCTTTGAGTCTTCGTGGCCTAATGGTATCACCGTAAAAATCAGATTAAGGGGTTAATTTTGGAAGTTAAGCAGGGCCAGCCTTGGATCGTATTTGGATGGGAGACCACCAAGGAACATTAAGTACTGTGAAGGGAGACTCTCCTTGAGTCTTCGCGGCCTAATGGTATCACCACAAGAACCAGATTAGCGGGTGTGTGATATTGGAAGCTAAGCAGGGCCCGCCCTGGATAGCATTTGGATGGGAGATCACCAAGGAACATTAAGTACTGTAAGGGTAGACTCTCTTTCAGTCTTCGTGGCCTAATGGTATCACCACAAGAACCAGATTAGCGGGTGTGATTTTGAAAGCTAAGCAGGGACGGCCCTGGCTAGCATTTGGATGGGACACCACCAAGGAATATTAAGTACTGTAAGGGGAGACTCTGAGTCTTCGTGGCTTAATGGTATCACCACAAGAATCAGATTAACGGGTGTGTGATTTTGGAAGCTAAGCAGGGCCCGCCCTGGATAGCATTTGGATGGGAGACCACCAAGGAACATTAAGTACAGTACTGTGAAGGGAGGCTCTCTTTGAGTCTTCGCGGCCTAATGGTATCACCACAAGAACCAGATTAGCGGGTGTGTGATATTGGAAGCTAAGCAGGGCAAGCTCTGGATAGCATTTGGATGGGAGACCACCAAGGAACATTAAGTACTGTAAGGGGAGACTCTCTATGAGTCTTCGTGGCTTAATGATATCACCACAAGAATCAGATTAGCGGGTGTGTGATTTTGGAAGCTAAGCAGGGCCCGCCCTGGATAGCATTTGGATGGGAGACCGATCGCCAAGGCACGCCAAGAGCTGTCGAGGGAGGTAACTGTGAGTATTGACAGGGAGCTTGAAAGCACAGGCACAAAGGCGCACAATCTCCCTCTGAAAGGCATGGGGCCTCCAGGCCTGGCGAAGGCTCCGCCTTTTCGGAGGTCATGTTATGTAATGGGGCTGGGCTTTTGTTTGCTTCCTCCCAGGTCGGACGGACACAGTTTGGAGGGCTGCCCTGGAAGCGGAGGCGTCCCAGCAAAGGCAACGGGAGAGAAAAACAAAAGAAGCAACTAAGTGTTGCAGGTGAGGAAGCCCCAATGTTTGAGAAGTGGGCGCAGGCTCTGTTGGGAGAAGGATTCAGCCCCACTGAGTGAGTTCTTCAGTAGAACCTACTCTGGGTTGCTATGAGTTTTCCGGGCTGTATGGCCATGTTCCAGAAGCATTCTCTCCTGACGTTTCGCCCGCATCTATGGCAGGCATCCTCAGAGGTTGTGTGGTCTGTTGGAAACTAGGCAAGTGGGATTTATATATCTGTGGAAAGTCCAGGGTGGGGGAAAGAACTCTTGTCGGTTTGAGGCAAGGGTGAATGATGCAATTGGCCGCCTTGATTAGCATTGATAAGCCTTGCAAGTAAGTCAAGGAACTTACTTTGAACTTACTTTGATTAGTGGCCTGTTTTTGTGCAAAAGAGGCCCCAGAGCCCATCTAGTCCAACCTCCTTCAGTCAGGTAAGAACTCTCTTTCCAACTGGGTCCCTTAAAACACAACTCAGAGTGCAAAGATGCCTGGCTCGACAGCAGTACGTGTGAAAAGGTTCTTGGAGTCCTTGTGGAAAACAAGTTAAATATGAGCCAACAATGTGATGCGGCTGCAAAAAAAGCCAATGGGATTTTGGCCTGCATCAATAGGAGTATAGTTTCTAGATCCAGGGAAGTCATGCTTCCCCTCTATTCTGCCTTGGTGAGACCACATACTGTGTCCAATTCTGGGCACCGCAGTTGAAGGGAGATGTTGACAAGCTGGAAAGTGTCCAGAGGAGGGCAACAAAAATGATCAAGGGTCTGGAGAACAAGCCCTATGAGGAGTGGCTTAAAGAGCTTGGCATGTTTAGCCTGCAGAAGAGAAGGCTAAGAGGACACATGATGAGGGCCATATGTGAGGGGAAGTCATAGGGAGGAGGAAGCAAGCTTTTTTTTCTGCTGCCCTGGAGACTAGGACGCGGAACAATGGCTTCAAACTACAGGAACGGAGTTTCCGCCTGAATATTAGCAAGAACCTCCTCACTGTGAGAGTTGTTCACCAGTGGAACTCTCTCCCCGGAGTGTGGTGGAGGCTCCTTCTTTGGAGACATTTAAGCAGAGGTTGGATGGCCATCTGTCGGGGTGTTTTGAATGCAATTTTCCTACTTCGCAGCGGGTTGGACTGGATGGCCCACGAGATCTCTTCCAACTATGATTCTGTGATTCAGGCTGAATCTACACTGCCAAACAATGCAATTTGAACTGGTTAATATGGTCAGTGTAATGTTATATCCATAGGAGCCCCCAGTGACATAGTGGGTTAAACCACTGAGCTGCTGAACTTGCTGACCAAAAGGTCGGCGGTTCAAATCCGGGGAGCGGAGTGAGCCCTGCTGTCAGCTCTAGCTGCTGCCAACCTAGTAGTTCGAAAACTTACAAATGTGAGTAGATCAATAGGTACCACTCTTGCAAGAAGGTAATGGCGCTCCATGCCATCATGCCAGCCACATGACCTTGGAGGTGTCCACAGACAGTGTCGGCTCTTCGGCTTAGAAACGGAGATGAGCATCAGCCCCCAGAGTCGGACTCAACTAGACTTAACATCAGGGGAAAACTTTTACCTAGTGTAGACCCATGCTACTTTGACCATATCATGCAGTTCAGACTGCATCATTGGGCAGTGTAAATCCAGCCTCATTGGAGCACATGTCTGATACACATTGAGATATACAGTAGAGTCTCGCTTATCCAACATAAATGGGCTGGCAAGACAGTGGATAAGCGAAGATGTTGGATAATAAGGAGGGATTAAGAAAATGCCTATTATACATCAAATTAGGTTATAATTTTACAAATTAAGTACCAAAACATCATATTTTACTACAGATCAACAGAAAAAGCAGTTCAATACACATTAACGTTATGTAGTAATTGCTGCATTTGCGAATTTAGCATCAAAACATCCCAATGTATTGAAAACATTGACTATAAAAACATTGACTACTAAAAAATTGACTACAAATAAAGCTAGAATTGCTGCCTAGAGCCAGGTGGGATGCAGACTGCATTGGATTATACAGAACGTTGGATGAGCGAAGGTTGAATAAGCGAGACTCTACAGTGTGTGATAATGTAATATAGGGCCCTTCCACACAGCCATATAACTCAGAATATGCAGATAATCCACAATATCTGCTTTAAACTGGATTATCTGAGTCCACACTGCCATATAATCTAATTCAATGTGGATTTTATTCAGCTGTGTGGAAAAGGGGCCTTAAACAGTATTGTAGTAACTTTAAAGTGTTAGCAAAATCAGACACAGTCTAAGATGTTCAGGATGGCAGTCACATTAAAATAAATCCTTTTGGGGGGAAAGTGAGCATTGAAATAAGCGATAATCCAATTACACTAATAATAATAATAATAATAAGAAGAAGAAGAAGAAGAAGAAGAAGAAGTTTGTTTATACCCCGCCTCCATCTCCCCCGAAGGGGACTTAGGATGGCTTACAGATAATACCAGATAAAAACAATAACAATATACAATACATCAATAAACAAAAAAATACACAATTTATAAAATTTTAAATATTAACCTATAAAAATAAAAAATACACTTAATAAAACATGGAATTAAAAACAGCGCGGTTATGATAATAGACAAAGTAAAGTGCACATTATAAAAGTTGTAAACTCAAGATAACAAAATAAAGTGTTACAATGTAAAAAATTTGAAACAAAATCTATTCCTGGATTCAAAGTGTTTTTTCCTGTTTAACTGTGCGACACTTACTTTGAAACCTTATAACCCCAGAACAAAAATCGTGTTACGTAGGGCCCTTCTACACAACCATATAATCCAGAATATCAAGGCAGATAATCCATAATATCTGCTTTGAACTGGGTTATCTGAGAACACACTACAATATAACCCAGTTCAAAGCAGATAATGTGGGATTTTATACAGTTTTGTGTTAGGGGCCATAGTGTTGTTATCCTTTCCTGTTATTAATTTTTTACAGTTCAGAAATGTGCCAGTTTCAAGGAGTCGATGTTTGATATACATGGGACAGTGAATTAGAAACAGGATTGTCGTAATAAGTGATATACACTGCTCCTGTACTAGCAAACCATTTCTGCAAACAAGACAAGCAGCAAAAAAACTAAACTATGTTATTTTGCAAGCAGGTTGGGCAAGTTTGCTCTAGATGCATCGTCGGTGGGATTGAGTGTGCTCTCTGGCTGTAGGGTAAACTACAACTCCCACTATGTTGAGTCAGTCTCCTAGAACCGCTCCAGAACATTGAGTTAATCATGGGGGTTCTATGTGCCAAGTTTGGACCAGGTCCATTATTGGTGAAGGTCACTGTTTCTCTGGTTGTGGGTGAACTACAACTCCCAGAAAGGAAGGTTATTTCCCCCCAACAGCCCCCCCCCCCAAGTAACCAAATTTCGGCATATCAGGTATGTGTGCCAAGTTTGGCCCAGATCCATCGGTGTTTGGGTTCACAGTGCTCTCTGGATGTAGGTGAACTACAGCTCCCCCAAATCAAGGTCAATTTCCACCAAAGGTCTCCAGGGTTTTTTTTGCTGGTCATGTGGTCTCTGCCAAGTCCGGTCCAATTCCATCTTTGGTGGAGTCCAGAGTGCTCATTGATTGCAGGTGAGCTATAAATCCCAATACCTACAACTCCAAAATATCCAGGCCAATCCCCCCTCAAAACCAACTAGTATTCAAATGTGGGCATATCAGGTATGCATGCCAAGTTTGGTCCAGATCCATCATTGTTTGGGTCCATACTGCACTCTGGATGTAAGTGAACTACAACTCCTATAAATCCCTCCGAAGATCTCCAGTAATTTTTGTTGGTCATGGGGGTTCTGTGTTCAAAGTTAGTTCCATGTCCGTCATTGGTGGAGTTCAGAGTGATCGGATTGCAGGAGAACTATACATTTCAGTACCTACAACTCCTATAAATCATGGTGAATTCTCTCCAAACCTCTCTAGTATATTCAGTTGCTGATCAATTGCTCTGTTTGTTGTGTGCCATAGAAAAGAATAGGTAAAAGGTAAAGGTTTCCCCTGACGTTAAGTCCAGTCATGTCTGACTCTGGGGGTTGGTGCTCATCTCCATTTCTAAGCCGAAGAGCCGGCGTTGTCCATAGACACCTCCAAGGTCATGTGGCCGGCATGACTGCATGGAGTGCCATTACCTTCCTGCCGGAGCGGTACCTATTGATCTACTCACATTGGCATATTTTCGAACTGCTAGGTTAGAAGAAGCTGGAGCTAACAGCGGCCACTCATGCCGCTCCTGGGATTTGAACCTGGGACCTTTCGGTCTGCAAGTTCAGCAGCTCAGTGCTTTAACACATTTCGCCACCGGGGTTTCATAGAAAAGAATAGGAAAGGGTTATTATGGGAGAGGCAGTGGGTGGAGCCATGCAAATTCCACACCAAAGGAGAGAGTACAAAACACTGGGATGTTGTGGTGGAGGAAAAACAAAAAATCAAGACTGAAATTGTCACAGTATGAAAGCCTTCACTTGAGTGGTGGGTGGGCAAGGGAGGACATTGCCAGGGCTCTTGTACATGTTTATGGCACTCTCTATAACCTGCAATGTCATTGGAGGGAGGGCCATTGGTGTCTCCTGAGCTGTGGGAGGTATAGCTATTTGTGGAAGTGGGAGCTTGCCTTTGTAAGTGGATGTCCCAGCCACACACATACATTCATATTTTCACTTTTATTATGTGTATAGATAAGCCTGAGTTCCATTAAAATACTTGTGCCCCATGACAACAATTGCTTTCCCCCCATGTAAACCTGCCATAGACGAGTTCATGAACCAATGAATAGCACTGAATTGACCTTGGACCACTGGCTTTCTCTTAGCTTGACCTAATTCACAGGATCGTTGTGAAGTCAGGGAGAAGGGAACCATGTAAGCCACACTGACCTCAGAGGAAACACGAGTTATAAATATAACAAATAATCTAATTAACAGTTCCCATCTTTGCTATGGAAAAACAAGTACAGTAGACTCTCAGTTAACTGGCATCTATGGGAACTAGTAGAATGTAGTTTCTGGTTGCTTGAGAGTTACTATCTAAAATAGTCCTAACTAATACTATACCCCAAAGGTAAAGGTAAAGGTTTTGCCCTGATATTAAATTTAGTTGTGTCCGACTCTGGGGTGGTGGTGGTGCTCATCTCCATTTCTAAGCCAAAGAGCCGGCATTGTCCGTAGGCACCTCCAAGGTCATGTGGCTGGCATGACTGCATAAAGGTCCATTACCTTCCTGCCAGAGCGACACTTATTGATCTACTCACATTTGCATGTTTTTGAACTGCTAGATTGGCAGAAGATGGGGCAAACAGTGGGAGGTCACCCTGCTCCCTGGATTCGAACTGCTGACATTTTGGTCAGCAAGCTCAGCAGCTCAGCGGTTTAACCTGCTGTGCCACTGGGGCTCCACTATACCACATAAAGGCAAAGGTAAAGGTTTTCCCCTGACATGAAGTCTAGTTACGTCCGACTCTGGGGATTGGTGCTCATCTCCATTTCCAAGCTGAAGAGCCGATGTTGTCCGTAGACACCTCCAAAGTCATGTGGCCGGCATGACTGCATGGAGTTCCGTTACCTTCCTGCTGGAGCAGTACCTATTGATCTACTCACACACTATACCATAAATTCTGTATTCTGGATATTGATATTGAAGCACAGTAATTAAAAGCAAACTGAGACAAATGAGGGCAAACCTCCCATGAATTTCTTTGAGAATATAAATTTATCACAGTTATGCTTTATTTACTTTCTAGTGTGGATGAGGCTAGTGTGAACATAGCTGGGAAAATGAGTTATAAACAGGACTGTAGTAACCAGCAACTTGTTCAGTTCATGTACTAGCAAGCCATTTCTACAAACAAGATGTAACTTGCAGTGTATTAGCAAGCCATTTGTAATTTCAGCATTTTGAGTATAAAGGAGTATTAAATAGAGAACAATACCACCAGGTTTGTTGATCCATTCCAACAATATGAATATAAAAGCTAGGAATTATTGCTTTGCACTGAGAACAGGACAAAGGTCGTTCATTTGATTCTATGATTCTATGACTTGTGGCATTTTGTCGCTATTCAAATAAAGTCTATGGCCGAGATGCAGTGTTAGAATGTTTTAATACTGCCCTAAATTAAGAGTTATATAAGCATAACTAGCTGTGCCCAGCCACGTGTTGCTGTGGCGTTGTCTGGTGGTGTTGGTGAGAAATTGTTGAGGTAGTGGTGGTATTGAATGTCTGTTGCATGGTAGTCTTTATGTTTAGTATGCACACTGAAGTGGATTATATGGCATTGTGGAGTCAAGATAATCCAGTTCAAAGCAGATAATATAAGATTCTAAATGGGTTACATAGCTGTGTGGAAGTGCCTTGAGTCTACACTGCCATATAATCCAGTTAAAATCTGATAATCTGTGAAAGAGGCCTAAGTGAGGCCTAACTGTGCCTGTCCCCTGGGCTGAGTAGGTTGCTAGGAGACCAAGTGGGCGGAGCTTAGCCTTCTAACCAGCAGCAATTGGATAAATACTATTATTCCTCTGTAGTTTTGTTGTTTTGTCCGCTGCCCTGATGCCATCACTCTTTTATATATATAGATAACAAGAGTTCATAGTACTGGTGCTATTATTGGTGTGTTTGTGATGTGTTGCTTTTTAATTATATTTGTTACTAGCTGTGCCCAGCCACACGTTGCTTTGGCTTAAGTGGAATAGCAGTGAATAGCCTTGCAGCCTTAAAGCCTGGCCGTTTTCTTCCTAAAGGAATCCTAGTTTGGTTAGCTGGAATACAATGAATACTCTCGGTGTGGCAAGTATGCATGCTGTTATTAGTTACCTTGATTAGCATGTAATGGCCTTGCAGCTTCAAAGTTGTGATGTCCCATGGACCCTTGGGCCGTGAACCTGACTCTATTGTGGACAACAGTGATGAGGAAACAGGTTTAGTGCCAATTCAGCAAGACTCTGCCCCGTTCCAGATGTTCCCTATTGACAATTCTAGTTCAGTGCTCATTAAAAAGGGCCTTGAAACGGAGTCTTCTCTTCCCAGCTCTCCTCCCTTTGATAGAAAAATGTTTGTGCAAACGAACAGACAGGAGAAAGCTGGACAGAGACGAAGCGCGAGATTAGCAGCAAGGGAATCTGCTGATTAACCTATTTTCCCCTGAGAACTCTAAGGGAGGATTGCATCTGGTCAAGATGTTGTTCTAGCTCTTTTCCCTTGGGAAAAGAGCAGTGGAGACACCTGTTCCAAGGGAAGATTCGAAGTTCTTAAAAGTTCTGTGCGCTGGCTAGCCAGCGCGGAGTCAACGTGTCAGTTTGGAGGATTAACTTCGCTTCCAGCCAAGTGTGGACTGCTCTTAAGTCCACTACTTTCCAGCCTTGCCGTGCCTTGCCTAGCCGTGTTTCTTGTCTTGTCTTGCCGTGAATCCAGCCTTGCCTTGTCGTGCCGTGTATCCAGCCTTGTCTTCAATTCCTTGCCTTGGACTTGCTTTTGAACTTTAGAAAAAGACTTGGACATTTCCCCACTCAAACTGCTTGGAAGTTTGAGTGTGTTTCAGTGTTTGGATTACAAACTTTAAACTCTAATATTATATATTGGACAATATATTACTGGACTATATTTGACCTTTCCTGGAAGGTCTATTGATGAACTATACCTTCTGCTTGTTTTCGTTTTAATTTCTTAATTCCTTAATAAAGATATTAGATTGTTTATTGGCCTCGGTGTATTGGTTTCCAGTGCTCTCGCAGCCAGGGGCGTCACAAAAGTGTGGCTGTGTCCTCCTTGGGGGAATCCTTTGTATAGAGGTGTTAGCTGGCCCTGACTGTTGTATTTTTGGAATTCCCTTTATTTTCAGTTGGTTCCCCTTTATTTGCTTCCCTGATGTTATAAATGATTTTTTTAATTATTTTTCCAGAGTAAGTAAGACTGTTGTAATAGTGGGAGCGAGGATTCTTCTGGCTTGGGAGAATCCTTTGTTGGGAAGTGTTAGCTGGCCCTGAATGTTTCCTTTCTAGAATTCCCAATTTCCCTGTTTCTGAGTGTTACTCTTTATTTACTGTCCTAGTTTAGACTTGTCCTTAATCCCTTTGTTACATCCCTGGGCAGCGGGAGCACTGAAAACCAACACAGAGACCAATAACAATATAATATCTTTATTGAAGCAAATAAAGTTTCAAAAGAAAATAAGCAGAAAAGTTAAACAAGCAATTGACCTTCCAGGAAAGATCAAAATTAGTCCAAGAAGTGAAAGTCTCATGTCCAATATTAAAGTCCAAAGTCCAGAAACCGAAACACACTCAAACTCGGCTTGAGTATTGAGTGGGGAAAAAGGGCAAAGTGGCACACATGAGTTCTCTGGAGTAAATGTCCAAAAGCAGGATTTCAGGGCAAGGCATGAGCTGGATGTGCAGGAGCTGAAATGCAGTCCAAACTTGGGCAAGAAGGTAGACCGGCGCCCGATCTACTCAGGAGTAAGCGCACCGTCAGGCCACTTTGATTTCAAGAGCTAGAGATGATGATGCTTCTCAGTAAGAAGTAATGTTGACACCGCAAAGGAAAGTTCCTAGCGCAGTACTTTTATTGAAGTTCATAAGCTCCCCCAAACCAGGTGCCTGACTCCCTAATTCTTCCCAAGAGAACTAAGCTTAGCCATAGTCTCCACGCTCCGCTAATCTGGCGCTTCTCCTCAAGCTTTGTCTCTGCGATCTCTCTGTTTTCAAAAAAAGCCCTGCGATCAAACACTAACCCGTCAGGAGAATCTGGGAGAGCCGGCACTGTTTCAAGGGCATCCTTAATTGGCGCTGGCTCCGAAATGTCAATAGAAGGCATCTGGAAAGGAGTTGAATCTTGCTGACATGGGAAAAAACCAAAGTCTTCTTCATCCTGGTCAGCAATGGCCACAGGGTGAGGGACCAAAGGTGCCTGAGGTATCACACCCTTCTTATTATCCAACATATTCGCTGATCCAACCTTCTGCTGGGGTGTTTATGTTGGATAAGTGAGACTCTACTGTATATTTATAATCTTATATTATCTGATTAGAACTGGATTATATGAGGCTCCTTATACACAGCTGTATAAAATGCACACCGAAGTGGATTATATGGCAGTGTGAACTCAAGATAATCCAGTTGAAAACAGATAATATAAGATTATAAATGGGTAATATAGCTGTGGGGAAGGGCCTTGAGTCCCCACTGTTATATAATCCAGTTCAATGGCACATTAAGAGCCCTTCCACATAGCCATACTACCCAGAATATCAAGGCTGATAGTCCACAATGTCCGAGCTGGGTTGTCTGAGTCCACACTGGCATATAACCCAGTTTAATGCGGATTTTATACAGATCTGTGGGAGGGGTCTATGCTTACAACTCCCCCACCAACATGTAGGGCGACTTATGGGGCACCCTATGTACCCCAAAACAGGGAGAAGAGTGATATAAACACAATCCTTGGCACTAATCGAGGGCTGGCTCGGGCCTACATGCTAGGTCTCCGAATGGGATGCCCAGGAAGCCACCCCCCAGAACAATGGCGGCCACTCCCTCCTCGTTTCCCTCACCCAAAGCGACCCACAGCCATTCCAAAACACCCACGGCCGGGGCCCTATTTGAGTTGGGGGTGGTGGTGCTCCATTTTCCTGACCGTTTGGCCAAGGGGGCAGGGGGAGAAGGCTGCGGCGCCTTCCTTCCTGCCTTTCTTTTGTCTCTCTGAGGGAAAGAAGAAGGCTCGCTTGACGTTTTCTCTCCTTCCTTCCTTCGTTCCTTCCTTCCTGCCTGCCTGCCTGCCTGCCTGCCTGCCTGCCTTCTCTCTCCCTCTCTGTTTTTTAAGCCTCTGGTCCGATTTGGCACCCTCTTTGTGCCTTCCTGGGAAAGGGTGACTAAACTTCGGTTTGGCCTCATACGCAGTGGTCTCAGCCTCCGGGTTTTTTTCAGTTGGCCGGGGGCAGCTCCTCCGTGCATGCGCACAGTGCAGTATTCAGTTTTTTTGGGGTTTTGAGTGACTTCCAATTTGAATTGTTGGGGTTTTTTTTATGTCTAAACACAGCCGGGATGACCATGTCTTTTGTGGCCAAGTTTTGTGGGTTTTGGGCGTTTAGTTTTGCTGTTTACCTTAAAGCAGAAACGGTCAGAACATTTTTATATAGAGATAGATAGATATAAAAATTGAAGCTGAATGTTTTGCAGAATTGTGTCTAAGGTGGCTTCCAAAACCATAAAACTCTGTCGTATCCAATGGAATGGCTACAATAGATAACAAAATCAAAGTTCATTACATATCACTTCTTTCCTGATTGCCTTGATGGAGAGAACATAGGTCAGTGGAAGCACATGCATGCAAGTTGTCCCAGACCCAATATCTTGTAAGTTTTTTTAAAAAAATGATTATTTCAATTTAATTCTTTAAATAGTTTGTCTTTTGTATTTTCCCTGTGTTCTTTTGCTATCTGATATTGCTGCCAGTACCTTACAGAAAAGTGAGATTTAAGTGCTTGGAACAAAAAACATCTTGGATTTTGGAATCCCCTCTCCAAATTTGAAATGCCTATATTTGCATATACAAGATATGGGGTTTATCCTTGGAGATGGGACTGAGGTATAAACACAAAATTCATCAATGTTTTATATACCTTGTACATGTATCATGAAGGTAATTTTATACGATTTTTAAAATTAATTTTGTACATAAAACATGGAACCATCAGGAAGAAAGAGCATAACTATCTCAGCCCCCATTGTGGACAATTTTGGAGAATATCAAATTTTCCAATTTTGGATAAAGGATGTTCAGTTTATGGAAATCCAATAAACAATTTTATTTCCAACTAGCTTGGATACCCGGCGTTGCCCAGGTTATTTGAAAAAGTCAAGTTTTTAATTGCACAAAATGCATAAGGTTGTGGATTAACTACAACTGACATCATGCCAGGTTAATCCTGAGAAACTTGATCAGTAAAATTTGTTATGTTGGTCAAGTTTGCTCTAGATGCATCATTGGTGGAATTCAATGTGCTCTCTGGCTGTAGGGTAAACTACAGCTCCCAATATGGTGAGTCAGTCCCCTCAAATCTCTCCAGTAAGTTGAGTTAGTCATGTGGGTTCTGTGGTCCATCATTGGGGGAGGTCACCGTTTCCCTGGTTGTGAGTGTACTGCAACTTCCAGAAAGGAAGGTCAGTTCCCACCAAACTCCTCCAGGAATCAAGTTTTGACATATCAGGTATGTGTGCCAAGTTTGGTCCAGATCCATTGGCGTTTCGGTTCACAATGCTCTCTTGATGTAAGTGAACTACAATTCCCCCAAATCAAGGTGAATTTTCCCCAAAGACCTCCATTATTTTTGCTAGTCACAGGGGCTCTGTGTGCCAATGTTTGGTCCAATTCCATCTTTGGTGGAGTTCAGAGTGCTCATTGATTGCAGGTGAGCTATAAATCCCAATACCTACAACTCCAAAATGTCCAGGCTAAATCCCCTAAAAACCCATCAGTATTCAAATTTGGGCATATCGGGTATGCATGCCAAGTTTGGTCCAGATCCATCATTGTTTGGGTTCATAGTGCACTCTGAATGTAGATGAACTATAACTCCTATAAATCCCTCCAAAAACTTGGTCATGGAGGTTCTGTGTGTCAAGTTAGTTCCAGGTCCATCATTGGTAGAGTTCAGCGTGCTCTTAGATTTCAGGTGAACTATACATCCCAGGACCTACAACTCCTGTAAATCAGGGTGAATTCTCCTCAAACCTCTCTCGTATGTGTTCAGTTGCCAATCAATTGCTTTGTTGCTGTGTGCCATAGAAAAGAATAAAAAGGGTTACGGGAGAAGCAGTGGGCGGGGTCATGCAAATTCCACACCAATGGAGAGATTAAGAAACACTGGGATGTCTGTGGTGGAGGAAAAACAGGAAATCTAGGATGAAATTGTCCCCGTATGAAAGCCTTCATTTGGGTGGTGGGCAGTATGGTGTTTGTGGAGGACATTGGACAAGTTTACGGTGCTCTCTATAACCTGCAATGTCATTGGGGGGAGGGCTATTGGTGTCTCCTGAGCTGCGGGATCTATAGCTATCTGTGGAAGTGGACACTTGGGCCACACACATACATACATATTTTCACTTTTATTATATGTATAGATTTTAAAAACTGACACTGATTAGAGAATAGGCTACACTGAACGGTCTCCTTTGCTACAAAGACTTTTTAATATGTTCTTTGGATAAAAAAGAATTTATTTTAAAATATATAATATATATTTAATGCTTATAACTTTAATTTCTTTTAGGGCACTCTTATTTGGCTTGATTGAGATTTGCAAGCAACAGTGAAACAGCCATGGCTTCTGTTCCAGATGATGGGAAAGTTCAAACCTCTCCAGCAGAACAAAAGGTTTGTATGTTTTACTTTGACTCAGGAAAGGCCTGCTCTTTGCACTGAAGTAGAGACTGATCTAGGGGATGTATGACATGTATATAATCTGTCCAGCACATGTTTTTGAAGCCACATCTGGGGAGATGAGGCGGGGTACAAATAAAAATGATGATTATTTTGTCCACTGAGTGATCTTTTTCAAACAATGTCCCAAGTAGTTTTGGTTAATAAATAATATACAAAATAATATACTTTCAAGTTCTTTTTTGCAGAAACACATTTTGCAATAGTCTCCCTTCTCTTTTGTTGGCATCTATTATTGTCATTGCCTCCTTTCTCTCCCAGATGTTGACAAAGCAGTTTATAAACTTCATCTAGACTTGCTCTTTGTTGAGTGTACAAAGACTCTCAGTGTATTTATAAAGTGCATCATAGAGTGTGTCTACGCTGCAAAATTCATGCAGCTTGGCATCACTGTGGAGTCCTGGGAGTTGTAGTTTGATGAGACACCAGTGTTCTTTGGTAGAGAAGGCTAAAGACCTTGCAGAACTTCAACTTGCAGGATTCCATATCATTGACAGTAGAAGTGGTTTCAAGCTGCATTCATCCTGCAGTGCAGATGCACCCAAGATTGGTTTGCTATGTATGGATAGTGTATGCAGAAATGGGTTCTCTGTGCGAGGCTTGCATATGTGTATCCCAGGCCCTTTCTACACTGCCACATAAAATCAGGATTATCTGCTTTGATCTGGATTATATGGCAGTGTAGACTCATATAATCCAGTTCAAAGCAGATAAAGTGGATTATCTGATTTGATAATCTGGATTATATGGCAGTGTAGAAGTGGCCTTAGAGAGACAGCAAACATTTACATACAGAAATTTGGGTCCCATCTGTTATGGTTTGACATGCGTGCAGACCAGCAGAAGATTAGTCCTTTGTATATGCAAAGAAAGTAACACAAATAGAAGAAAATGCAAAACTAAATATTTACTCTTGTGCAGCAGAGTTCATGGGGGGGAAAACAGCAACTTCAATACATACTTTCTAGTAATAATACAGTCACAGTTCGTCTAGAGTATCAAATTCACATATGGCCCTTGCATTTCATTCATGCAATGCTTTCCATCAGAAAATATATCTTCTTACAATCTTCATTTCTGGTTCATGGAGGCGAGCATGGAAGACAGCCTTGCCAACGTCAAATAGGCTGCAAGCCAGGAACTTACTCCGATTAAGCCCAGGAGCAAACATTCAGCAAGGCAAAAGACATACAACAAAAGCTCCCAAGTTATACATCTTCGGGAGTGGCCCAAACTTGTTGACCTTACTCCAATTACTCAGCCTGTGGGTTGATTAGCCAGGGTGAGTCTTTTTCTCTAAACACACACTTGGTAGTGATCCCATAAGAACTTATCCATGTACCTTAATACCATCTCCTTCCCATTCTGAAATAAGGCTTTGAAGTCACTGGAAACCAAATCAGCAAATTAAGGCAATAAAATTTCCTTTCTCCATGTTGCAGCTATCAAGTCTCGCACTTTCTAATCTTGGTCTGCCCCATCCTTTATGAAACTATACATCCTTATTCATCCTGTATCCAAAATACTTTGGACCAGAAGTGTCTGAGATTTCAGATTTTGGAATATTTGTATTTGCATATATTTACATAATGAGGTATGTTGGCAATGGGGCCCAAGTCTATGCATGAAATTCATTATGTTTCATATGCACCTAGCCTGAAAGGTAATTTTATACACAGTATTTTAAATAATTGCGTGCCTGCAGCAAAGTGTGTGTACATTTGAAGCATTAGAAAGCAAAGGAGTCACGATCCCATGTGGACAATTTTGAAGTGTTTTGGTCGTTCAGATTTTTTTTTCAGGAATGACTTGAGAAACTGCAAGTCGCTTCTGGTGTGAGAGAATAGGCCGTCTGTAAGAATGTTGCCCAGGGGACACCTGGATGTTTTGATGTTTTTACCATCCTTGTGGGAGGCTTCTCTCATGTCCCCGCAGGCAGCTCGAGCTGATAGAGGGAGCTCTTCAGCACTCTCCCCTGGTTGGATTCGAACCGGCAACCTTTAGGTCAGCAACCCAACCTTCAAGTCAGCAGTCCTGCCAGCGCAAGGGTTTAACCCACTGTGCCACCAGAGGCATAAGGGATGTCCAGTCTATATTAGCAAAGTTCGTGTTGTCTCTTTTATCCTAAAGCATTGAGTGTGTGTTTTGGAGACAACTAAGCAGGCACCCGTTTATCTTATTAGCACTGAAAGTGTCAACAAGTTTTTGGTTACCCCTTGAGACTGAAGGAGACTGAAAGCAAGACAATTCAAAAAGAAGAAAGTTACAGACAGGAAGAAGACTATCAGCACTCACATCCTGTCACGTATTGTAAACTGAGAATAAATGGTCAAAGGGGGAAATGTATACGTGTCTAACAGTGTTAGCTTTAAAACTCAGTCATACAGGTTGTCATTTCATGTTGCAACAGCATATTTATCTGGCCAAACTTCCCCTATTTTCAAATTTAGTGTAATCTATAGAATTGATGTGTCAAGCTGTCAGTCACAAGACAGAATTAAGGCTAGGATTCTCACTACCGTGGCAGAATATTTTGAAATGTTCTGTTTTATTTGCAAAGTGAAACTAGTTCTGTGTTTTGTTGAAAAAAAATGTTTAAAAGCCATTTCTAAGGCTTCAGGTGAGAATGCAGTGATAGAAAAATAAATAGTAAATCACAGATTTAAGTGCAGGGAGGGCATATAAGATAAATAGTAAATTGTCAGGATCACCGTAGCAGCCTGGAACTGGCTACTTTGGTTCTCTGACATAAAGAAGAGGGTGGGGGGCGGGGGGAGACTAGGTGCAGGGTAATGTATATAAGATATCTGTTTTGTGAGAAAAATAGAAATTGCAGTTAACAGACTGTGGGCTCAGTGTTTGGCCACAAGGGGGTGAATGGGATTTGGTCTGTTATATTACAAGGTGTTTGAGCAGGAAATCTTTAGAACTGTTATTTAGTGATTGTGGAAAGACGGAATAAATCATTTGCTTCCAGTGTATTGTTGTTGTGAGCTTGATTTCAACTCCAAGAACTTCCAGAGTCTTACAATAAATCACAGATGCCAATGTAGAGGGGCAAAGAAAAGAGCCTTAAACAGTCTTCTGTTTATTATTAATCATTTTTATAAATGTTTTTAAATCGCAGGGTTCACGGCCTTGTCCAATTGCAAATATTCATCCTGAAGAACTTGCAAAGATCCGTAATCAGTGTAGAGAAGAAAGTTTTTGGTACAGAGGTACAGTCTTTTGTTCTTAATGCAATGAAATACATAACTGATCTTCCCGTTGTTTCTTTTCCTTGTAACATTTGCTTCATTTTAGTAGTCTGCTTTGCTTTGAATACTAGTACAAAGAAGGTTTTAGTTAGAGGGGACCAAAATTGAATTCAGAAATCCAGACTGATGATCTGTACAGATTTGTGTTGTCCCACTTTATGAGGATGCTTGACATTCCTTGTCACTTCCACATTCAACTGTTCCTCACATATTTTAAAAACCTTAAAGGGGAAGGTAATATGCATCAGCTCATTTGTGGGCATTGTGTTTGTCACATGATTATGATACTACATGTAAATATGTCCCACCAGCACAAGGCCCTCCTTTTTGCAAATGTGTCATGACCGCTCCTTTTGTTTATGACCATTGTTTCCTTGGGGGGGGGGGGGGCGCTCTGGAGCTATGATAGTGTGATGACTCATGGGCCTTGTAGTCCTGTTCCTAGTACTATTGTGGCAGACGAAGAGGAAAACATGGGGTTTTCGCCGGTTCAGCAAGAGCCGGAGTCTCTTCACCTGCAGGATGTTGATGTTTGCCCTCAGGAATTCAGCCAAACAGGCCTTGGGCAGAACTCCCCCCCGTTTCCCAGAAAAGAATCTTATTCCAGAGAAAGGGGAATCAGAGAAGCTCAACGGAGGAGTTTACGCATTGCTGCCAGAAATCAAGCTGATTAGGCTTGCTTCCCTTGGGAAATTCTAAGGAGTCACACATCTGGACAGAGTTGGGTTTCGCTTCTCGTTCTCTAGGGAAAGAGTTATGTTGGCGGGAAAACGAGACCCAATATAGGTGGTTGGCGCGAGGAATTCTTTGCGGAGTCAATTGATCAGCTTCAGGAGAGGGATCGTGTGTGGACTTCGTACCCCAGTTCCTTGCTTCTCGGATCAAGTTTTTGAGCCTTGCCTAGCCTTGCAGTTTTACCACGGACCCTGCTCCACGCTCATGTTTTGCCTTTGTTTCCAGTTACGAATCTAGCCAAGAATCAAGTTTAATTCCAGCCTTGTTGTCAAGCTTCATTGAACTCTAGGACTCTGCTATTTCCCCACACTATTGCTTGGCAAAGTGTGTGTTTCGGTCAAGTGGATTAAAACTTTGAACTCTAATATCATTTATTGGACAATACATTTTTGGACTATATTTGACCTCTTTTGAAAGGTCTGCTTCTGAACTATATTCTTCACTTGTTTTTATTGCTTTTATATATTTCTTTAATAAAGATATTAGATAGAGATTGGCCTCTGCGTATGGTTATTGGTGCTCTGCTGCCAGGGTTCTGACAGATAGACAATGTCTTCCAATACTTTAAATCACACAGGGATTGAGGGTATTTGGATGTGGAGGATTATTTCATGTAAACAAACATGAGCAAAATGTGTTGTCGAAGGCTTTGATGGCCGGAATTACTGAGTTGCTGTGAGTTATCCAGGCTATATGGCCATGTTCCAGAAGCATTCTCCCCTGACGTTTCGCCTGCATTGTTTCGCCCAATGTTTGAGAAGTGGGCGCAGGCTCTGTTGGGAGGAGGATTCAGCCCCACTGAGTGAGTTCTTCAGTAGAACCTATTCTGGATTGCTATGAGTTTTCCGGGCTGTATGGCCATGTTCCAAAAGCATTCTCTCCTGACGTTTTGCCCGCATCTATGGCAGGCATTTTCAGAGGTTGTGAGGTATGTTGGAAACTAGGCAAGTGGGGTTTATATATCTGTGGAATGTCCAAGGTGGGAAAAAGAACTCTTGACTATTTGAGGCATGTGTGAATGTTGCAGTTGGCCAGCTTGATTAGCATTGAATAGTCTTGCCGCTTCAAGGTCTGGCTGCTTCCTGCCTAGAGGAATCCTTTGTTGGGAGGTGTTAGTTGGCCCTGATTGTTTCCTATTTGGAATTACCCTGTTTTTTTTAGTATTGTTCTTTATTTACTATCCTGATTTTAGAGTTTTTAAATACTGGTAGCCAGATTTTGTTCATATTCATTGTTTCCTCCTTTCTGTTGAAATTGTCCACATGCTTGTGGATTTCAGTGCCTTCTCTGTGTACTCTGACATGGTAGTTGAGTAGTCCAGCATTGGCCACTAATCAAGGTGGCCAGTTGCATCATTTACCTGCCTGAAACAGACAGGAGTTCTTTCTCCCAGCCTGAACCTTCCACAGATATATAAACCCCACTTGCCTAGTCTCCAACAGACCTCATAACCTCTGAAGATACCTGCCATAGATGCGGACAAAACTTCAGGAGAGAATGCATCTGGAACATGGCCATACAGCCCGGAAAACTCACAGCAACCCGAACAAAAGCACAATTACCACTCTGTAACTCTATAACTCAAGAGATTGATTCCTTTCCCAATCATGTTGCTTCAACTCAACTGACTAATGGAAAAGGGAGTTGGTTCTTCCAAGCCAAGCATGTGAATCTACCACTTTATCACTTAAGTTTCAAGAGTGCTTCTCAACCTTCAGCTTTCCAAATGCTTTGGACTTTTGCTCAGAAAATCTCAAGCTAGCATTCCCAGACACTGTGGGAGTTGATAATTAAAATATCTGGAGAACTAAAGGTTGAAAACTACTGTTCTAGGTGGAGTGTAAAATATGAAAAGAATGCATGGGGCTGGTTTAGAAGGAAAATAGGGAAGCAGAGAGAAACTTCCCCATTCAATTACTAAATGTATAATTTTTTAAAAAAACGCTCATTTTTTAAGTAGGAGCAAAATACTTTTGAAACTAAGGTAACTGGCAAAAGAACATTCAATTTTGTTTATTTTTTAAAAGTCCATTATGTATTTGTTTATTTGTTTGTATTTTCTGGCCTTTCCCTATGGATCAAGGCAGAGAACAGTTAAGATACATCAACAAATAGACACATAAAAATACAAACACAATTCAAAATATGTTATAATAATACTTTATTTATATTATATTCTGCCCTTCTTCCCGTGAGGACTTAATACAGATTACAGTGTAAACAGATGCAAACAAGCATTCAATGCCTTATTACAATACAATGGGATACACTTACACAGACAAAGGCAAAGGCTTCTCCTTTCATTTCCGGCTTTGGAGGCAGTGCTCATCTCTGGCTCTGGGGGAGATACTCTTTCTCTATTTCCAAGCCAAGGAGCCTGCTTTGTTTGTGTCCAGAAGCCTCGGGCCATATAATCCAGATTATCAAAGCAGATAATCCAATTATCCGCTTTGAAGTGGATTATATGAGTCTACACTGCCATATAATCCAGTTCAAATCAGATAATCTGGATTTTATATTGCAGTGTAGAAGGAACTTCAGTTTTACTATAATCTCACTTTTCATCTAAAGAGTTCAGCATTGTTATGGGAAGCAAGGACACTGAATTGATTTCAGAACATTGTTTGACTCTTCTGAGTTTTGAGGGTGGAGTGCATTCGAAATTATGCAAAGGCTATAATTATTTGATCTTTTATTGTTTGCAGCTCTTCCTCTGTCTTTGGGAAGTATGCTTGTTGTTCAAGGACTGGTTGGCCAAGGTAAATCCTTTTTTCTTCATTTTTAAAAAGTTAAAAATGTGTACAAAAACTTTGTAGAATCATCACTAATGAACTGCTTTGTTGTGGTGAAAGAGGTGGGACGTTCATTCTAACTGAACCTTAAACTCCAAGGTCAAAATCTAATTCTTAGTGCCAGCCACAATAGACCCAATTGGCTAACTCCTAGTGATTCAGTGTATCTACACGAGTTCTAGAAGCTCATCCATATTGATTTCTCGCTCTCTATATGAGGAAAGCCATGGAATGAGAGCAGTGGTAGTTTGCTCTGTTCTTTGCATATTGGTTGAACACAGTGAGATAACAGCTGTAAAGGGTTATCACAGCCACAGGGAAAGGCAGGTAATACATGTATTATTATTGTTATTATTGGAAAATAAGAGTATTAAACAAGATATAAATATATTTTAATATTTTCTCACCATTCTCTAGATGTGTTTTTAGCTGAGGTCCCCACTAGGTGCTGACAGACATATCCCATAGTACCTTCCAAGACCGCCCACACCATATTTTTCTAACTGGAAGACAAAACTGTATCCTGGCCTTGAACACCATGTTTAAAATCCAGCCACACCTCTGGACCTCACATCTCTTAATTTTTGCTAATTGGTGTCTTTTTTTTTCTTAACTGAGAAAAGTGAAGGTCTAACTGTAAATTAGAGGCAACTGTGTTGTCGAAGGCTTTTATGGCCGGAATCACGGGGTTGTTGTGTGTTTTCCGGGCTGTATGGCCATGCTACAGAAGTATTCTCTCCTGACATTTCACCCACATCTGTGGCAGGCATCGTCAGAGGTTATCAATGCAAACAGTTAGAGGCAACTGTTTGCATTGATAACAGTAATTTTGATTACTGGCTTAAAAGACTGTGGCTCTGTCATTGAAAGACAAGGATCCTTTTGTTAAGAATCTTTCTATTCAAGAAGGAAGCTTTCAAAATAAATTCATTTCACATAGGTAAACAAGCCATTGCTATCCTGTGAAGAGTGGAGTGTCATACTTACAATTGGAAAAAATAGTAGGCGCACTTTGTTCACTTGATCATGTTTTTCTCTTGCTACATGATTGAATGATGGAATATACGACTTTTTGTAATAACTGTATCTTATTTAGGTGTCCTAAAACCAAATCCTAAACTTGGACCTCTACCTAAAATGGCACGTAAGTAAATTGATGTAGATCTGTATTATTGGAATGAAACATTACTAGAATGCTATCCCTGGGCATATACAAGGCAGTTCCCAAGTTGCGAACAAGATAGGTTCTGTAGGTTTGTCCTTAAGATGAATTTGTATGTAAGTCAGAACAGGTACATTTTTAAAGTCTTAACTCCAGCCATATATAAACTTTGGATAGCACAGGAAAGGATTAAACCCCTGTGGTGTTTGTTTTGCTGCCTGTGCCCTTGTTCAGAAGATTTCACCCCACTTTCTGTCCCCGTGATCATTTGGATTTTGAACATTTTGGCTTGTTGTGGAAAAAAGGATTGGAGATAAAGATTCAGTGGAGAAATCTTTTCCCCATGATAACTCTTTTGTGGGTGAATTTCCGTTCCTAGAGGTAGAGTTCTCTCATCCTGTTGTCCCACCCCCGTTCTTAGTTTTGAGTCATTTGTATGTAAGTCGGATGATTTTAACATTATTTCACAGGGAAATTCATTTGATACCCCTCCACCACCACCACCTTGCAGTTGGGAATAACTAAACCTTTACTGCTTAGTGTGGTGTTTGATACTTATTATTATTATTATTATTATTATTATTATTATTATTATTATTAATAATAATAATAATAATAATAATAATAATAATAATAATAATATACTTCATTTATATTCCGCTTTATCTCCCTGGAGGGACTCAGAGCAGATTATAGAATACACATATAAGGCTAACATTCAGTGCCTTTTTAAAACAGTGAATAGCGGTGACATAAAATACACAGACAAAGGTAAGGCCTCCCCTTTCATCTCCGGAGTCTGGAGGTGATGCTCAACTCCGGCCATGGGGAGGTGCTCTTGTTCCATTTTTCCATGCCGAAGGGGCTTGTTGTCCATATACATTTCTAATTGTGTTGCTGGCAAGTCTGCATGGGGCGCTTTTTTACCTTTTCCGCTGAGGCGATACCAATTGATCTACTTGCATTACATGCTAGGTTGGCAGAAGCTAGGGTTCACAGCTGGGTGCTCACTCGTACTCCCGGCTTCGAACTGCCAACCCTCCGGTTAGCAGATTTCCTGCAGCTAGTGGTTTAACCCACAGCGCTACCTCGGCCTGTTGTTATTGTACTTTCCCCCCTACATGTAAAGATAGTTTGTTCAGTAGCTTTGGTGGCTGCATTTGTCTTTTCACAATGTGGCCCTGAAGGTAGCCCTACTCTTGCCCTCTGCCTTTTTTTTTGAGTATTGGCAGCAGCTGATGAACTTTATGCATATGCTCTTTCATGCTGCTTTCTTTAAAAAAGCAAACTGGAAACTTAAATGCACTATAGTGATATCCGATCCTATATCCAATAATAATAATAATAATAATAATATGCTTTATTTATATTCCACTCTGTCTCCCCGAGGGGATTCAGAGCGGATTACAGAATACGTATATGGCAAACATTTAATGCCGTTCTACAATTAATTATCATGTCTCATGATTACTGTCACGTGAAGACATATTACCTACATATAGCTTTCTTGTTTTTGAAAAGAACAAACGCTATGCCGTTTCACTATGTCGTCATTACAGTATTGCAGTACTCTTATGTCATTCTGGTTTTCCCAAGAAGTACTAAAAATGAAACTCAGAACTTAATATCTCACTCTCCTCTCAACTAGGGACAAGGTTCCTGTACATTTAATAGTTGTGTAGAAGAGGAAATTTCAGCAAGTGTTGTCACTCAGGCAACATTTGCTGGAATGTCCTTTTGCACATGCATCAAAGGGAAATGAGTCCTGTCCTTAATTTCACCTGACAAGCTTATTCACAACTAAATTACTGTAAACATTTAGTGCCCACAGTCAGCAACAACCATGCATTCTGTGTGTGAACACACTGAGATCCTCTTTACACCCATGTATATTTTTCCACGCAAATAATTATGTTCATATTTAAATTAAATTGAAATACATCAGTAGTTTAAACTTCAAATACCATCTCCTAAGGAGATTTGTTTTTAAACCACATTGAACTGTAAAGAAGGACACTCCCCCCAAATCTACTAATTTGTTCTAATCATGTTTCTCCATATGATGTCAATGGGGAAGTTAAAAATACAGTGTTGAATGATTGCCACAATCCACTATTCTTTACTTTCCCCTCCTGGTAGTTGCTGGTGCCCTGGGTTTTGCTGTTGGGACAATGTCGTATATAAGAACATGCCAGAAGAAGTTTGAACAGGCTGGTCTGCAGTTTCCCGGCCCAGGACGAAAATGGTTTGGATTATACTTTGCTTTCTTAAAATGACATGTTGAGTGCATGTTAAAAATGCATTGTTGTAAGGATGCAACTTTGCTTTCTGTTTCCTATTCTTTCAGTATCATGATCCAGACAATCTGGAGAGGAACTTGGTCATAAACATAACCACTTGAATGCTTTTGTTCCTGGAGTGGCTGGTCAAATGTCTCTCTCAGCCAGGAGTGGAAATCATGAGATTGCTTAGATATTGCTGGACTGCAGTTCCCAGTGTCCTTCACTATTGTCTGTGTTGGTGGGGCTGCTGGGAGGCTCAACTTAACAAAATTTGGATACCTACTCACTTCCCACTCCTGCATTAAATAACATTATGTAACATGATTTTTTTCTGGATTATAAGTGTCATTTCCTAATTGATTCTATCATAAAAACATGAGGAAAGTTTATTAAACTACAAAAACTTTGTTTTTATGGGACATTTTGCTATAGTTTTTCAATGAATATCTCAAAAGCCCCTTCCACACAGCTGTATAATATCCACAATGAACTGGATTATATAGCAGTGTGGACTCGGATAATTCAGTTCAAATAGATATTGTGGATTATCTGCCTTGATATTCTGGGGCCCCTTCCACACAGTTGTATAGAATCCCACATTATCTGCTTTGAACTGAAATATATGGCAGTGTGGACTCAGATAACCCCGTTCAAAGCAGATATTATGGGATGTTGTGCCTTGATATTCTGAGATATAGGGCTGTGTGGAAGGGCCCACAGAGTCTCAACCAAGTCAACCTAGATTGTGGCAGTCACAAAAACGAAGTTTCTGGTGTATAATATCTACTTTCAAAGTAACTACCGCACAATTAAACAAGAAACAACACTTTCAAAACAGAAACAGAATGTTTCGTATTGTTTTTTCATTTACCAGTGTTGTAAATGAAATATTGTAAATGAATGATATGGTAATAATATAATATATTGTAATAAAATAAATAAATATTGTGTATACATATAATATTGATAATAAATATTATAATGTAATACAATAAAATATTTATTTATTTATTTATTACAGTATTTCTACCCCGCCCTTCTCACCCAATAGGGGACTCAGGGCAGCTAATAATAATACAATATAATAATATTGTATAATAAATATTAATTATATATTATATATTAAATATAATATTACTAATAATATTACAGTATAATGGTATAGTACAATATACAGTAGAGTCTCACTTATCCAACATAAACGGGCCAGCAGAACGTTGGATAAGCGAATATGTTGGATAATAAGGAGGGATTAAGGAAAAGCCTATTAAACATCAAATTAGGTTATGCTTTTACAAATTAAGCACCAAAACATCATGTTATACAACAAATTTGACAGAAAAAGTAGCTCAATACGCAGTAATGCTATGTAGTAATTACTGGAATTACAAATTTAGCACCAAAATATCACAATGTATTGAAAACATTGACTATAAAAATGCGTTGGATAATCCAGAACATTGGATACGCGAGTGTTGGATAAGTGAGACTTTACTGTAGTAATATATAATGCTAATATTGTGCTATGCTAATAATATAATATATTGTATGTACATACAACTTGTAAGCCGCTCTGAGTTCCCTTCGGGGTGAGAGAGGGAGGGGTATAAATGTAATAAATAAATAATTGTTGCTGGGGTTGGTTTATTTTTGCACTACAAATAAGACATGTGCAGTGAGCATAGGAATTTGTTCAGTTTTTTTTCAAATGGTAATTCGGCCCCTCAACAATCTGAGGGACCATGAATCACCCTCCACTTAAAAAGTTTGAGGACCCCTGCTCTAGTCAATAAGTTTTCCCAGTTTTTGTGGTAAAATTAGGTGCCTCGGCTTATATTCGGATCGGCCTATACTCGGCCTATATACGGTATATCTCGGATTCACTTCTCCGGAAAACTTCTTGATGCATTTTTTTTTCTAAATTCTTAATGTTTTTAGGCATTGTCATCACATGTGTGATGAATGTAAAGCTAAGAATAAAGCAAGCCAGCTGGAAAAACCACAGCCTTCTGCTTCTTAAACCAGGTACACATCTATGAAATTTCAACACTTTTAATAACATTTGAAGCTTTTCAGCAATCAGTTGCATTGGCAATCATTGTGATTTTGCAGATTTAGTCAAGTGATTTCTGTCATGATGAAATACAATCAAGATTTTTCACAGAAACAACTCCAGATTGTGACATTTCTAACTCTAGCATCTTAAATTTGACCTTAAAGATGTCCTCAAACTATAACATTTTAAATAGACACACACACTCCCTGTGTATTGTTGGCATCTTGTAAAGAATTGGCAAGAAACATAATAGTTTCCCTTCCCAGCCTGGAATACACGCCTTTACTTTATTGTTTCCTCCCTTTCCTACATTGCTTTACTTTGCCATGCATCATACGTGAGAGAGAATGCTTCAGACTAGCTATTGTGTATTAGATTATTATTTAACAATAATATGCAATAGAGAGCAAAGTCCTGCTTACCTTTCAAGTATTCTCACAAGCTTGACATTGGTTTCAAGACAAGTGAATTGAAGCTAAATAGTTTGCTGAAGTGATAGTAGTGTTTGAAACATTATAAAGCCTGCATCTGTTTCCTTTTAACAATTGCCTTTCAAGGGGATTTCAAAATTACATTCAATTGGTGGTGATGGTGTTTCTTCTCACATTTAAAGCTGCTCTCTGATTTGGTGCATGACTATTACTTATCTTCATACTATGAAGCATCCAATGTTTCAAATGTATGCTCGTATTAACATGTTTTTCAAAACCATCACTGAAGTATGAGGTTTTGAAAATTGGGAATATTCCAAGATTATTTGTTTTCTTCTATACCACACTTTAGAAATAATGAACTAATATAGACAGTCTCTGAGTTACAAACATCTGACTTACAAATGACTCATAGTTAAGAACAGGGGTGAGAGACAACAGGAAGTGAAAGAAATCTACCCCTATACTGCCTACATAAGGTTATTGCATTTTAGCAATTAATTCTGCTTGATCAGAAAAAAACCCCTCACATCTATGAATTTCTGCTTTAACATCAAAAGGGTGGATTAGTGCTCTTTTTGTATACTATCTTGATGTCATGTCCATATTGACTGAGATTAGCTTAAACATGTTATAAGTAAAATATTAATAAATATTACTTTTCTGTTTCAGATAACATGGAAGAGATGATTTTGTCATGGTACTCATATTCGATTATGGCCTCAATTTTTTTAAAAACTGCATTCAATCACAATGTTTATTATTGATTTTAAATAAAATTATAACAAAATTTGCCATTTTTTATCGAACTGCAAAGCTTTTAACAGGATTACTTGTATTGCAGAGAAATACTCTGCTTGTTGGATTTGGAACCTAAAACTGGAGTTCTCAACATATATGAACTAAAGAATCGCAGTTATGCAACAAATGGTAGGTGAGAGCTACTCCACCGAACTGCAAAGCCCAGAATGAGGCAGGTGCTATTTCCCGTCCCCAGGCTGCCTGAATCTGGGGAAAGTGGGATGGTGGTGTAAAGCCACTTTCCAAATAGGAAGCAGTACAACTGTTCACAATGGCTCAAAATGCAGACAAGTATACTGCGATTTTTTAAAAACACTAGGCAAGGTTTTGTGGCCTTCTCATACACTATGTCAAATGGATCTCATGCATCATGTGGATGCCAGAGTCCATTCAGCCCCAGACCAACTCATTGGCCCATGCGAATCGGTCCCTAGTCTGCTTCATTCAGGGGCTACAAGATTCTGTTGCGTAAAGATATTTGTTTTTATGTTAAGTATATTGGGGGGAGGCCTAGAGATATTCTTGCAGAGATCCTGTGTCCCTAACCACCACTAAAGTGAAAGGATGAGTGTAGTACACAAATCTGACTACGCATTTTCTAATTTTTAGTGTTTAATTAAAAACTTTTAATTGGTTTCTTGAAAATTAAACAATTTTAGCTTGATCCAATATCAACACACACTGCCAAGGAAAAAGGCAAGCCTAAGATTTTTATTGTCACATATCTGCATTGCACAGAATACAGAATATTCTGATATTTAACCCACACTGATAATAAAGCTGGATTATTTGATTGATGAGATGTCTTCAAAAGGTACAAATGTTTTCATTCTTCCCAGCTATCTCCATACTTATTGACTTTACCTAAAAAAGAAAACAAATGTAGTACACAAAGGTGCTTATTAACCATGTAAATACTAAAAGCTAGAAATGGGAAGGCCTAGAAAAAACCAGGTTTTCTCACCTCCCCCTTCAGTTTTTTTCTAATTTTTCTGTTTTTTCAATGCCTCCCTATCTCTATTAAGAACAAAACGAACTCTTGCCAGAAAAATATCTGGCACAGCACTGGACTTGCTAACTTTGATTACCACAACAGTACAACCAGCTAATTTGCTAGTGAATTTCCTTCGTCAACAGGAGGGGCACTATTGTTTGTGACTTATTTTGTATATATACACAGTGTGTCCCAAAAATGCATATACCCCTTGAGATCTACTAGTAGTTATATGGTGATTATTTGAAAGCTATTTACATTGATACTGAAGAATAGCTGTTATATTGCCAATCCTCCATATCCATGGATTCTGTATAAACAGATTCTACCACCTCAAAAGCAAACCTTGATTTTTGCCATGTTCTATAAAGGGCACAATTTTGCTTACACCATTGTACATAATGGGGCTCGAGCATATACAGATTTTGATGCCCAAGGCTCCACTATAATAATGATTTATTGGGAGTTATAAATTCCATCTTTGATTAGTTTTATGGAACATGTCCAAATTGTTGTCCCTGTAGACATTATCACAATGTCAAAGCAGAGTTGCAAACTACATTTAAAGTTGCCCTTGTAATTTCATGAAACTTGGTATTACTGGAATTTTACTGTATTAAAAATATATGCATTTTGGAGGTGGGAGGAAATCCAAAAGAATTCCAAAATTATAAACTGCTGAGGAGATATAGATTTTTGGGACATGTTATACATTACCTCACACAATACTTTTCCTGTATAAAAATACAATGCCTTAAAATTGACTTGGTGAGTACACTGCAAGACAATATATTCTCATTCAGATTCTTGTTATCACAGATACTATTTTCTATTAAATGACAGGTAGTATGACTTTCTAGCTTATTTCAGTCTTTGCTTCTTTGTACTGGATTTTTTCTATTCAGAAAAGCACAGTCTCACATTTGGTGCCAAGTACAGTTTCCTTCCAGTACAAGGGTAAACAGAATTAAACAATGGCACATCCTTCTGAATTCTTCTATGAATTCAAAGGTTAATTAAAAACCACAATTCAAAAAGCTGGCTGTTTCCAGACACCTGATCTAGACCAATTTACTGTGCCGATTTCTTCAGGCTCAAAGAACAGAAAGGGACACCTGGGTTAATTTATCTCAGTCTCAGTGAATGGTACCCAGTAATAAATCAGGCCATTCCAATGAAAGGAAACAGGCGTAAAATCAGTTTTTAAAAGAACACTTGTTTACTCTTTAGAATGCTGCCAGTCCCCAGTGGAAAGGCAAGATTAAACACAAAACTCCCATGTCCTTGACGCAACCACTGCAGATGTCATTACCAAATATTTCAGCGATTTAACAATTTACCTTCCTTCTTCAATGGTATTTCCTGTGATGACTTTGATGGAACCTCTGATCTCTGTGTTATTCCTGCCTCATACATCTCTCTATTTCTGTTCCTTAGTTCATCATATGTAAATCCTCTTCTTTTTGGACCTTCTTCCTGAGATGGTATTGGTTCTTAAGGAACAAAAGAAATAAAGATAAAAGAGTAAGAAGGGGGGAGGAAATGTGGGATGAATAACATGACACATGGATGAAGTATGGGAATGAAGGAAATGTTTCATTTGTGAGCAGTTGACGTCAACCAATTAAAAAAAAACTGGCTTCTCTAATGGAAAAAGTAACTGAAATTACAGTGAAAGTGGATTCAAACAGTAAGCCTGCTTGTCTTTGTTTTAAATGCACTGTATTCATTGCAACACTGCTCTAAATTCAGGGATCTATGAGATGAAGTTTAAGGTAAGTGGAACATCAAATGACACCAGCACCAGACGGGGAAGATGGCAGCGGCAACAGGGACGGTGCTCCCTGCTGAGTGGAGGAAGACTTGGGAGAAATCCAGCGAGGCAGGGCCTCCCGGGGAGCAGGGGAGGGGCCGGATGGTCGAGTCTTTCTCTGCCTTTGAGCCCCTCGTTGGCAGGGACATCTACCTGGCGAGGAACGCTGTGGGACGGGCTTCTCTCTCATGCCAGGCCTCAGCCCCGTCTCCCCTGCCAGTATCCGGATTCAGCTTGTCTGCTTCAAACTGGATTATCTGGCAGTGTAGACTCATACCATCCAGGCCAAAACAGATAATCTAGATCCAGAAACCTGGATTCTGTGACAGTTTAGACTCATCCACTTCAAAGCAGATACCATATCATCTGCTTCAAAACAGAAAATCTGGATTCAGAAACCTGTTTTCAATGATAGTTTAAACTCATACCATCTGCTTCAAAGCAGATAATCTGGATTCAGAAACCTGGATTCTGTGACAGTTTAGATTCATTATCATCCACTTCAAAGCAGATACATAGTTATGCTGGGTTGTGATGACAACTCTGTATAAAATGTTCATTTTTTTGTTCAACAATAAACGTGAATTCTTCATGAAAAAATAAGACAACCCCTGAAAAAAAGACCTAGCACACCTTTGGGAGCAAAAAATAATATAAGAGACTGTCTTATTTTCGGGGAAACAGGGTAATTTTACTTACAGATGTTTTTAAAATGGTATTATTTTGACTTTTATGTTATATGTGTTACAGGGGTTGTTGTTATAATTTTATGTGACTTTATACTTATGTACCATATTTTACTATGTTATATATGCACCTTGGAGTGCCTTTGTAAGCCGTCCCTTCAGGGAGATGGTGGTGGGATATAAATAAAGATGATGATGATGATTATTATTATTATTATTTGGAAATCTCCAGGAACAACTGGCAGGAGCATTCCCCTTGTGCCTATCAATCCTTCCCCACAAATATGATCCCACTTCTTGAATCAACACTGGACATTTCAATATTTATGAAACACATATTCCTAATACGCATACTAATGCCACCTTTTTAAATGTGAAAAAATCACTTCTATCAGTGGAATGAAAACTCAATTGTAAGCTGTCCATTTTTGTTGAGAAATAAATACATTACAAAATTCAAGACAGACTGTACCTTGAGGGGAACTGTCTGTTATTCCACTAGGTGAAGATTCACTCATGGAAGAACTAAATGGGGCAGGTTCATACTTAGATCGAAAGTCTATCATTCCATAATTATCAACGGGATATTTTGAAGAGGTTTGTGATTCTGCTGCTGGAGCACTTTCAAAAGGCGGAGACGCATTTGAAAATCCTGGTTGTTTAGACTGGTACCTGCAGAGAAACACACTGGTTATTAGAAGCTCATTTTAAATAAAACAGACTTTTTATTAAAGATATATGTATAGTGCATTAAAATCAACTCATACCTACAATAAGACATTTATAATACTTGAGAAAAACTACTATACAAACTGAACAATTATAGCAGAGAGAGAAATGAAAGCAAAATTGCGAGTGAACTACATTAGATGGAAATGGCAAAGGAAAGCATAAGAATAGCAGAAGCATTTGCTTCATTCTTAAGAGCAGGCTGAAATCTTCATTTAGCACAGGGATTCCATAACAAAGATGTCTGCATGGCAGATTTTAATTAAAGGCTAACTTTCCATTCTGAAAATATTTACAACAGCCACAGAAATATAAACATTGAATACCATACAATGAATATTTCTGTCTATTCACAAAAACACCAGGCTATAATTCTCAAACAGTTAATATCTATGTTTTTAAACAAAACAATGATTATTCAATACACATTCAGTATATAAATCTATGTACAGTAAATATAATATGAATCACCATCAGAAGAGCAGCATCATATATAAATAGATAAGAGGTTTGTATAACCAAGATTTGAAACTGCATTATGTGGTCAGTGTAGACTATATGGCAATATAGATGAGGCCTAAACTGCACTCGTTTTAAACAGTATAGTGTTGGCTAATACAACAAGCGAATGTTGCACAGAACAGCACTGTGGAAGAAATTGTGGTGTGAAAAATAGTTGCACTTTCCAAAGTTTTATTTGAGAAGGCCTGCTTATGATGTTTTTCTAAATTTCACTGCCAAACAAATTCCTTTTATCCTGGTATCTTAATCCTTTTTGCTTGCATCAATGAATGACAGCCGAGTTTTTTTCTAGCTGTAACTGACTAAATTGCAGTCTGGCATAATGGTTTTCAGATAGAAATAAATTCCTGGTGACAGATAAGCCTCCATGAAAGTCAAGATACCAATTCTTTCCCTGCAGAGCAGCAAGAATAGGAGCACATTCTAAAACGGACTTTCAGTGCAGAGGGGAAAAGGACCAAGGGGGCTGAGTGGAATTCTATCCTTGTAAATCAGTGCATGACAAGAGTGCTTCAAGAGAACACTACAACATTGAGGCAGGAATAGTCAAATTCAAAAGAGTTCCCTGAGTACAGGAACCCTGAAAACTATCGATTCTGGTGTGTGCTTTATAGGCCTAACCCATACATTTCACTTTGCTTTGTAAAGTGTCTTTGAAGTTGAAAGACCACAGAAAAAGACTATAGTGAGGCTAACTAGAGTTCATGTGCACGGAATTGAAAGTTTCTTTAATTTCCTTCCTTCAAAGCTTAGTTTTTCTCACAACTGTCCTTGCAATCAATTGAATGCTGTCATTTTCTATGCATAAAATATTATTTTCAAGGGAAACATCAGAACTGACACACTTTCCCACATCCTGCTGAAGCTTTTCCTGTTCAGAAACTGTCTCAGAATACTCAACTTTGAAAAATAGTTAATGCTCAAATATTACCACTCTTTTTCTTGGCCAAGCTTACTTCTAGAAAAAAACATCCAATGTTTATTATTATTTTCACATATGTGCCACCTTCCCAACAATCACACTATAATTGCACAACAAAATTAAGCAAGTACATTTAAGATTGTTTTGCAGTGGTCTAAAAATACATTATTTTCTATGCTAGAACACTCAAAATTTCAAGCAGACAATAATTTGTGTGTGTTTATAACAATCATGAGTGGATTGTGATCGTGAGTGATTCAGCTTCTACGGGGAAAAAATCATAATTGCATACATCTTTAATACTAAACTTTAAAAAAATCTAAAGTTTAAAGTAAAGATAATTTCTTACTCATGTGGCATGGGTCTATGCTTCCTCAGAGCTTCTCCCAGCGGGGAATTCTCTAGTTTTTTAAACTTCTCTTGGCATGTTTTCATATAGGAAACTTTTCCGCCGATGTATCCACAGAAGCCAGCAACTTATTTACAAAGGAAGGTAAACACCAATTTAACCTATTTGATGTCATGGTACTTTTATAAAGAATACAATCTTGATTAAAATTAAACATAACGAAATAAGCAAAATAAATATTTAAATCAGCACTGAAAACCATTAGTTTAGTCCCCAGAGCATTCTTCTCCACGACAACAAAAGAGAGATCTTAGAAAAGGTCAGAGGCAACTAGGTCATCCCCAGACAGCAAGAACCTGGTTAATCTTGTTCCAAAAGCAGATTATCTACCAGATCATTCTTGGCAAATAACTACATTTCCCAACTACTGTACAGAAAATGACAACTATTTCTTCAGAAGCTCATTTTACAAGGCTAGAGTTGAAACAACATAAAATAATTTATCTATGAATTAAATCCCACTGAACTCAAGCCCTGTTTATTTGGATCAGTATCTCTCAAGCAGAGAAGGAAATATGGGATGGGTACTTTACTTTGCTCAGTGTACATTTTGATGTTGTGTGAGACTTACAAGTGTATTTTGCTTGTGGAGCTACCACTTGCAACTATATTTTAAAGAATATATTATTGCTTGCTTTTTTTCAAGATATCATGCTAGCTTTCAAAGCATACTAACATACTATTTATTAGGTAGATATGGCAAAATAATCACGTGGGGAAAGGAAGGTGAGAAAGTTGAAGTCACAACTATCATGGTTTTTTGGAAGTTACAGAAAGATCAAGACATACGCAGAAACAGCTTTGATGTGTGGCAGAATGCATTATGCCTATATACAGATTTATATTAATTGATATATAATAGCTACTGCTGGGTTATACAACCACAGAAGAAAAAGAGGACTTTGAACTAAGACTTGTATTAGGGCAGTCACTGTATAAAGGTGGACAGGTATATTGACTGTTGGAGCCCCAGATGGCACAATGGGTTCAACCCTTGTGCCAGCAGGACTGCTGACCTGAAGGTTGCCAGTTCGAATCCAACCCGGGGAGAGTGCAGATGAGCTCCCTGTTAGCTCCAGTTCCCCGTGTGGGGACGTGAGAGAAGCCTACCACAAAGATGGTAAAACATCAAAACATCCAGGTGTCTCCTGGGCAACGGCCAATTCTTTCACACCAGAAAAGATTTGCAGTTTCTCAAGTCGCTCCTGACATACATACACACACACACACAAAATCTTGATTGCTACTGAGATTTAACTGAGCATAATTATCAGGTTGATTCGAACTTAGGTATTTACATGCTTAGAGGGAATTCAAATTGTGCATTACTGATTGGGCAATGGATAACATTCTGATACAGCCGACTGGTGGGAAGTTAACAGCAAGAGTGGGAGGAGTCCTTCAGATGCTGGGTCCTTCAGATCTGATAGACAGGAAACTGTCAGGATGATATAAGGTAGCATTCAAAAACACAAGGGGAGGAAGTAGCTGAAGTGTGGATTCTGCTATAGAAGACAGCAGAGAAACCCAAAAAGAATGGAACTAAGGCTGACACAAGGCAATGAGTGGCTACCAGCAGGATTAGAGCTGATAACACTGTAAAAGGCAAGCATGACAAAGATCTCTATCAGAGAAATGGGGAGGAAGACCCTGTGGGGAGTAGGTTTCAAGTGAGCCAGCAGCCTGACAGTGAGATGAGAGTTGTATTCAGACTGAGTTGCTATACCTAAGTGAAGATTTTATATAAATATTTCATCTAGCAAGTCCCAATCATATTTAAGGCAAGGAAGTACAAAAAGGCATGCCTGTAATGAAACCTGGTTGGAGAACTGGTTGATATTGAAGTAGATTATTCAACTTTAGCCCATTCTAAGTTTAAAAACTATTTCAGCCATCACTAGTGTTTTTCAACACAATGATTTAGTTAATAACAGATAATGTAATGCTTGTTTTAAATCAAATAGATATATTGTTTATTAAAACTATTTGTTTACTTTTACACTAAAGACACAACCAGCTAAATAAGAGTTAAGGTTTTTATAGTGACAGTGGTAGAATTGTGAATGCTGGCAAATACTGACTCAGAAGCAGGGAAATGACCAGCATACAAGTGTGGTCTATGACATGTTGTTGGCACTAATGGAGCCCTATAAAAGTGCTCTGCCAGGAAACAAATCAAAAAGAAGAGGGAAAGAAATGAAAAAGGGACGGAGTAGATGAAAAGAAAGAGAAATGTGACTTCCAAACCATCAAGTGATTGAATCTCAACCATACTGAATTTCTTTTAACTTTTATTAAAGCTAGAAAAAGGGAGTACCAGTAAACTAGTCAATCTTTATTTCTGCATCTCAAGATATCTGAACTATTCTAAGAATATTCAGCATGAAAAGGATTAAGAAATTCTGATTTAGACATCTTCAGTAAAAGCTTAGGCCCCTATAGATCTTTTCCCTTGGGATAAGTGATGATTATTACACACAGATTTCTTCAATTGCTGTCTAAATTACTCTTTTCCTCCTCTCAAAACAGACCTAAAGTGGCTAAGTGTGCAGAAAACATTATGCAATTTATTACCTAACAACTATAAACAATAAAATAGAATTAAGCCTAGGACTATTCAAAAAATAATAGTTAAAAGCAATAAAAACCTATTTAAAAGACATAAACTATCACACTCACATGCAACTTTTGGTATTGAGCCAAATCTTGAATGCGTTGTAAGAATCCCTAAAAAAAACAAAAAACGATTAATGTGAGGAAAGAGGGTAATTATTAGGGTTGTGGATTTATATGGAATTGCTATCTGTTTCTGTATGTTCCATCGTATGGCCCCATTTTCGTTTTTGGGCACTGCTTCCAAAAATGGGCGCCTATACAAATGGGCATTTTGGAAAAGGTCTGAAAAAAACGAATATTTTTGTGCCTACCAGGGCTGCAGGCCCTGGGAGGCACAGGCACTTCTCTTTTCTCCTCCCTTAACTATGAAAAGCAAAGAAAAAAAACCTTACTGTAACTCCATCGGCGTGTGTGGACACAGCACATCTTTGGCGCTCAGTGCTCCACTTCAGGGTCTGGTGTGCACACACATTTTGCGCCTGCTCGTCAGACACACTCTCTTTGGAAAAAGACTGAGTCTGGCCGTTCAGCAGTTTCTGAAGTGGGGTGCCGAATGCCAAACACATCTTACTCGGCACTCTTCTTCAGACTCGAAGTCGTGCTTGGCGTTCGGCACTCTGCTTCAGGGCTTGCTGGCAGGTCTGCTTGCCAGATGCAATCCTTTTCCAAGGTGGGTGTGTCTGGCAAACAGGTCCAAAACGTGTGCGCCTACCCCAAAGTGGAACACCGAAGATGCGCTATGTCCACACATGCTGATGGAGTTACAGTAAAGATTTTTTTCTTTTGCTTTACACAGTTAAGTTGGGGAGAAGAGAGATGTGCTCGTGCCTCCCAGGGCGTGCAGCCCTGGCAGACACGAAAATCAGACGACAAACAGTTACTGTTCCTACTTTGCATTTGTTTCACTGCTGTTTCCGTACTGGAGGGGGGATGTGTACCATTTCGTGCATTCCGAATAAACAAAATGGTACAAAAACACGGATGAAACAGTAACTGAACCCATGTCTAGTAATTATATAAATATGAATTAAGTATTCACCACATTAGTTCCCAATGTTTGGTCCTCCAGCTGTTTTGGACTTCAGCTCCCAGAACCCCTGACAGTTGGCCAAGCTGGCTGATGCTTCTGGGAGTTGAAGTCTCAAAACACCTAGAGGTCCAAAATTGGGAACCAGTGAACTAGAACACTTACAAGTACACATGTTCTAGTCTACAATCAGTGGTTTTTTAAAATTGTGTCTCCCCCCCCCCCCAAAAAAAAAACCCAGTTGGGAAGATAACAATGTAATAGCATGACAATTTTAAATAAGTTCAAAGTAGAAGGTACATATAATTCCATGTCATGCCATTTATGGAAAATGTTTATTTTAACATAGATAAAATCCACGCATGGAAAGGGATGCACACTGATAGATCAATGCAATGGTTTCTAGAAATAGCTCTGTGTATCATATAAAGTAGTTCAGTGGGTTACACACATTTTGTCAGTTACTTGAAATATCCTCTCTCCTAGTTTTAAGCAGCTAGTATCACTTCCTTGTTTAAAAGGTGCCATAACATCTTGAAAGGAGGTCTAAATCTGAATCGTCCAAAAACACTCATGCGTAGTTTTGGAACTACATCTGCTGACAAAATCCAATAAAAGCTGAGGTCAGGCTTTAAAAGATAATTTCGCTATGAATATTTGATTTTTTTACAAACTACTTTGCAAACAATATATTTCCTCTTTATAAATGAGTCTAATACAGGCTCATTAAGAGTCCATGCCTAATTTCCTGTGGAGTGTGAAATCACCACTAGGAAACAAAAAGATGATGCTTTACAAATTTCCATTATTTTGGGCAACAAATGACTCAAAGCTTTCTAAGTAATTTCTTTAGCGGACAATTTCTGTGAAGTATTTACATATCTGATTGATTGCAGATACTAATCCTCATTTCTGATTTTTTTAAAAAAATGTAATGCTTTCATTTAGGGTTTTTTTTTCCACATCTCTTGTTTTTGAACTATTCCCTTCCATTTATGTTTAACCATCTTTATCAATTACGTTTCTAAATAACACAAAGAAAGGTAAACAGAAGATATCCAAATTCAATCAAAGGTGTTGAAAGCTTACCTTTCTTGATTAGCATCTGTGTGATCACCATGCCTATACTAGCAATAGGCAGGGCTGTGGGTGGGGAAAAAAATATAGTTGTTAATACTGAAATTAGAATTCATTACCTTCTTTTTTTGAAAGGCTGCAAACTTCAGTTGCACTCAGAATGATTTTGGGTAAACTTGTTCACAAATATTCTGCACTAAATCTTTTTAAAGCATAAATTTCCTTTTTTTTTTACTTTTAAGAGAGATTTGATACCTTCGTTATCAAATATGGAGGTCTTCTTTCTTGGCATCATATCACTTTTTATTCCCTTTGACCAAGATCAAATGATTTAGAACCATTTAGAAAAGAAATATAGAGAGTGTGCCATCTGCACACTTTAGCAATTTATTTTTGAAGACCCCTACTTTTCATTAACAGAGTTTCAAAGTCCTCATAGATGCAAGAATGAGGATAAAGTTGTTGTTTTTTAAATTCTATTATCAGGAGATGCCCTGATGTCTTGCTGGGAGGCTTCTCTAATGTCCCCACAAGCTAGAGTTAACAGACAGGAGCTCACCCTGTCTTGCGTATTCAAACCGGCAACCTTCAGGTCAGCAGTTCAGCCAGCACAAGGGTTTAACCCATTGTGCCACCCCAGCTCCCTGGTAAACTCAACTAACAACCTGAATATCCTGATAGAGTTATACTCTTTGAGGAGTTCAATATTCATTGTTTCATAAAACACAATATATGAATATAAGTAGGCATTACTTCTTGAGACATTTCACTTACATCTGTACCAGAAGCTCTCCTCGTTGCATTCTCTGAATACTCTCTTTTCATCCTCTGTGGGTATGTAAGTCATATTTATTTGGCTCTTTTGACAAAACAAAGAACATTAAGTCAGTGTATGAAACATACCAGCAATTATATAAATTTTAAAGCAAAAATATTTGCTAACATTTCAGCAGTGTACATGAAATGTACATGAGATACGCTATTTCAAAACAGTTTAAACTCATTAGTGAGACACTCTTTGTGATTCCATAGGGCATTAGAACATGGGAACTGTTTTGCCGTACATTACCTTTCGCTTTTTGGAAACACATCCATATATGTTACTTCCCAACAAACCAAATAAATATATCTTCCTTTCTACTGACAAAATATTGTGTAACTCAGTTGTATTAGTCTCAAAAACTCATGGTGAATGTATGCCAGTGAACACACTTAAAGGGTTTATGTAACAATATTGCCTTAATTTACGACTGTAATTAAAATTAGTACCTTTCCTTTAGACAACAAATACATGAGTTCAAGATGAAATCAAGCCTAAAGTCTCCCTAGATTAGAAGCCAAAATAAATAAGATGGGGTGGTTCTACTTTCACGAGAAAGCAGGACTCTTTAAAAATAAGTGGAAGGCAGTAGAATAGAAGAAGAACACATTACAGATGGACAGATTTCATCAAATAAGCCATGGCCCTAAGTTTGCAAGAGTTAAGCAGCACTGGTAATGACAGCATGGGTTATCGTAAATTGAAATTGACTTGATGGCAATTAACAATAAATAGTGAAAATCCTAAAAAATATTAAGCACGGTTGAATCCAAAGAACTGGATACTGTGCTTATAGTATCTATTTGAAATTTCTTGCTAATAATTAGATATGTTGTGTATTGAAAAATAAACCACATTTGAAACACAAAAGCAAGTTGTTTTTTAAAGCTGATATCTGAAGCCTTGTCATATAAACATGTACACCCTAATTTAAATGGAGAGCATGGTTAGTGTTATTATGACACTCCACAAGCAGCAGATGACTAAAAAAACTCAAAATAAAGTAAAAGATACCATTACAATGGAATGCAATCTATAATCTGACTGCAGTGACAAAAAATTGGAAAAGTGTTTTAAATAACATTTAGAAGTTGGAAGTGCAATCCTGTGTCGAAACTGTTACTATCCAGTGATGAAACCTAAAAATATACCTGGGAAATGAAGGGATATCTGTACTAAACTGATATTTCATGTCGGAGTTTTGTACCAATTAGTTTCCAGGTTTTAATTGGGTTTTGCTCTCTGGATCATAATTCAGTAACCTACATATGGATTAGCATTTCAGATTTGTAATGTTTTTTTCCTACAATATCAATCCTACATCTACTTACAGTGTTAAAGGTAAAGGTTTCCCCCTGTTAAGTCCAGTCATGTCTGACTCTGGGAGTTGGTGCTCATCTCCATTTCTAAGCTGAAGAGCCGGCATTGTCCGTAGACACCTCCAAGGTCCTTTCCACCGGAGTGGTACCTATTGATCTACTACCACTGGCATGTTTTCGAACTGCTAGGTTGGCAGGAGCTGGAGCTAACAGCGGCCGCTCCCGGCGCTCCTGGGGATTGAACCTGGGACCTTTCAGTCTCTAGCTCAGTGCTTTAACGCACTTCGCCACCGGGGCTCCGATCACAGGGTTATTACCCCTAAAAGTTCCTGACACTGTACAAGATGCCTGTTGCACTTAAATACATCATAGGACTGTAAAATCACTGCTGTTATTTGTGATTGCTTTCCTAGTGATATAAACAACTTGAACTTTTATTTAGGTGCCAACTGCTTAAAATGTAACTACAGTAACTGTAACACCAAATATAACACATCTGAAAGACTATCCACATCTCAGTCACTTTGAAATACAGTAGGGCTCTTCCACACAGCTGTATGAAACCCACACTGAATTGGATTATATGGCAGTGTGGATTCAGATATTCCAGTTCAAAGCAGATATTGTGGATCATCTGCCTTGATATTCTGGGTTATATTGCTGCGTGGAAGGGCCCATAGACTCTCAAGCTTAACTTACGCTGCTCTATATCCCAGTAACTGATTTGAAATTATTTGCTTTGAACTAGATTATATGAGTGTACACTGCAAAATAATTAGGATAAGCAGATAAGCTGGGATCATATTCTGAGATATGGGGCAGCGTAGAAGGGGCCTCAAGGCCTTTCCACACAGTCACAACCAGAATATCAAGGCAGATAATTTACAGTATCTTTTCTGAACTGGGTTATCTGAGCCCACACTGCCATATAACCCAGTTCAAAACGGATAATGTGGGGTTTTATACAGCTGTGTGGAAGGGTTTTCAGTTAACCTGCACCCATATGGTTTGGTAGAACCAGGATAAATGTAGTTTCTGATTGCTTAAGAGCTACTATTAAAAACAGGCTTAATAGTATGCTCCATACTGGTATACTCCATCATAAACTCTGTATTGATTTTATATTCATATCAAAATACAGTAATTTCAAAGCAAATTCAGACAAACAATGCAACACAGTTTCACTGTATAACTTTTTTCTGCTTGCGTTTCAGTTAACAGAGGGCCCTTCCACACAGCCATATAACCCAAGGGCCCTTATACACAGTCACATAACCCAGAATATCAAGGCAGACAATCTACAATATCTGCTTTGAACTATCTGAGTCCGCACTGCCATATAATCCAGTTTAAGGTGGATTTTATACAGCTGTGTGGAAGGGGCCTGAGAGTCTTCTGTACTTTGTTTCTTCGTCTGCTTAATATTTCCCTTCTTCTTCTCCAGCTGTGTTTGAAATAACTATTTCTTTCTGGAATGGAGAAAGAAAGAAAATCTGATGATCCCCTAAAGTCGTGGCTGTGTTTTGTTATGTTTCCAAATCCCCTGTAGACTTATGGCTACTGTTTGCATTCCATACGGTTTTCTTAGGCAAGGAACTGAAAAGGTTTCGCCAGTCCCTTCCTCTGAAATATAGTCTCTAGTCATTGGTGGTCTTCCATCCAAGTACTAGCCTGGGCTAGCCTTGCTTTTAGCGTATTTAGGCTCATACAAGATCAGAATATGGGAACAACTGGCTTTTTGCATTCCTGTTCTGTCCTAAATGGCGGCCTACTACCCTTGATGAAGCCTTCAACCCTTATAGGCAGCAGCCATTGCTTCAATGCCCCTCTGGGCTTTTAGGCCAGGACATGGCTATTAGCCACCTGTGGCTTGCTATTCCCCACATACCAAAGCCCTGCGCAGAAGGACGAGAGGCGGAGGCGTGGACGAAAGAGCCTCTCGCTTTATCCCCCGCCTTCCGGGCTCGAGACAGCAGCAAAGTAAAGAGAGTACCTGGCCGGGGATCCCACCCTGTCCCTCACCTGCCTGGAAGGCTCCATTGGGGAGAGCGCGGGGGCGTGGCCTCGGCTACAGAGCCCACCACTCACTCACTCACTCACTCTCTTCGCCCGAGGCTCCCAGGAAGACAACAGAACACACAAACCGGAAGCCGAGCTCCAATCACCGGAAGGGCACGAAGGGCGACGCTTTCCCATACGGACCTGTGTTTCCATAGACAGGACGCGGCTAGAAAGCCTTCCGGAGGATCAAAAGGATGAAAACCGTATGGGAACGCGTGCTGGTTTTTCTGGAGGTGCCTCAAACTGCCCTATATTCCAGGATGTGTTCCCAGATTATTTGCTTTGAACTGGATTATGTGAGTCTACACAGCCACATTACCTGGGATATAACACAGTGTAGATCCAGCCTCCGAATGCCCCATGATAAGGGGTGCATGGTACCCTGTAGAATTAATGTAGTTTGAAACCACTTTAACTGCCATGGCTCAATGCTGTGGAATCATGGGAGCTGTTGTCTTACAAGGTTTTCAACCTTCTTTGCCCAAGAATGCTATTTTTTTTAACAAACTACAACACCCAGGATTCCATAGCATTGAGCCATGGCAATTAATGCGGTGTTAAATTGATTTAATTTAACAGTGTAGATCAGACATGGGAAAACTTTGGCTTTCTAGGTATTTTGGACTTCAACGCCCACAATTCCCAACAGCCGATTGGCTGGCTGAAATTTCTGGGAGTTGAAGTCCAAAACACCTGGAGGGCCAAAGTTTGCCCATGCCTGATGTAGATGCACCCTATGACATTGGAAACCAGGGGTGCATCTATATATTTACACTGAAGAATTAATGCAGTTTGACTCCACTTTAACTGCCATGGCTCAGTGCTACGGAATCCTGGGTGTTGTAATTTAGTGAGGAACCAGCATTCCTTGGTTAAAAAAGCTAACGACCGACCGTGACTCCACAGCATTAAGCCATGGCAGTTAAAGTGGAGTCAAGCCACATTAATTCTACAGTGTAGCTGCACCCCTGAGTTCGTATTACTGCTCGGCCAGGGAAACCCACTGAGTGATCTTGGGTGAGTCACACTCTCTCAACCTTGAAACCAAATGATAGGATCACTATAAACCAAGAAGCACTTGAAATCAGACAACAACAAGCTTACTCCTTCATTGGCAGTCAAAAGAACGCCAGGACGGGCAGCAAAGAGAAGTTCTAATCAGTCACAACAGTCAAGATATCCAGTAGATCAGTTTTTCTGAAACTCTGCTCTTCCGGGTATTTTGGACTTCAGCTTCCAGAAATCCCAGCTAGCTTACCAGCTGCTAGGAACTGAAGTCCAAAACATTTGGAGGAGCAGAGTTTGAGAAACAAGGCAGTACATTGAAGGCAATTGTTAACTCGAGCGTGAAGATACCACATATCCTTAGCGCAGACAATTAAAAGGTCTTTCACATTTTCAAAAAATAAACCTTCAGGAAAGTGATGATTCTTTAATATTTTGAAAAAAATTGGCTAATGGAAAATGGAAAGCCCAAAAGTAATTGTAAATTGAAAGGGCATTAATTGTTTATGCACTGAACCCCTCCCCAAAGCAGTTTAAAAGGAATCAGTTGAAACATAATTCTTTTTTTAAGTTTTATTTTAATATAGGGTCATTAAACAATACTATCTGATGCACACTGTCTTGTTCTTATTTCTACCTGATTTTGGTTGATACTATGTGAACATGGTCATAACACTGGAGGAACTATACTCCCCCCCCCCCCCAAATGTTGCCTGTGCCTGAATGAGCTGATATACAGGGTTTTTGTGGAGTGTGTGTGTCAGAAGGGTACATTTTAAGTCTTAGACATTTGAGTCTCAAGCAGGATTCCTGTTCTGTTTCACTACTGACAGGTTAGGGACTTTGAGAAATCACAGAAAAAGCATTCCCGGAATTATATATTGTTATGCTTTCCTTTTCCCCAGTGATCTGAGAGGAAGGCAAAGAGCTGAAGGACAAAATGTAATTCTTGGGATAAGCCATACTTTCCCCAAATGCTTCCCAGCATGGAAGCCATTAAGATACAGAGATAACATTTTTTGTCCTAGCATTGGTTTACTATATTATATTCTCCATTCTGCCCCTCCAGCAAATATACAGCTGTGGGTAGAAGAATGGTTATATTTCAGAGGAAGGAACTTGTTAAGCCACCTCTGAGTTTTCCTTGCCTAAGAAAACCTTATGAAATTCATGCTGTTGCGATAAGTGAAATGCATGCAAATATAATGCACAAGTAATGCTGACTTAGAATGCAGACTCGGCATGACATTGTTAAGAAGGTACAAGTAGCACAGTGCAATCCTATAAATGCCTACTTCAAGTAAGTTCCACTGTGCTTCCTTCCAAGGTACAGTAGAGTCTCGCTTATCCAACGTAAACGGGCCGGCAGAACGTTGGATAAGCGAATATGTTGGATAATAAGGAGAAATTAAGGAGAAGCCTATGAAACATCAAATTAAGTTATGATTTTACAAATTAAGCACCAAAACATCATGTTATACAACAAATTTGACAGAAAAAGTCGTTCAATACGCAGTAATGTTATGTTGTAATTAATGTATTTATGAATCTAGCACCAAAATATCACGATGTATTGAAAACATTGACTACAAAAATGTGTTGGATAATCCAGAATGTTGGATAAGCGAGTGTTGGATAAGTGAGACTACTGTAAGTGTAGACAGGATTACAGCCTTAGTTTGTTGCCCACTGTAAACCGTTGACACAACAAAGACAACATCTGATTTCCACAATGCACTTCTCTCCATACTGTATTTTGCACTACTGCTTCTGGCAAACCTAAGAAGAAACCCCTAAGAACTTTTATTTAAAGATTAATCTGTTAACTATTGAGTTATCTGCTTTCTGGTGAACACAACAGTCATACGCTTCTGCGATCAAGATATTGTGTGATTTAGACCATTCACACACAATAAAAGGAATATACTGCTTTTATTGATATGGAGTTATTTACTGCTATATATCCCTGAATTATTAGTTCTAATTTTTTCTTTTACTGCAATTCAAAAGATCTTTTTTAGTATTATTTGAGAAATTGATAATTTTCTTCACAATTAATGCTATCACCTTTGCTATTAACAATAGAAAGAGGAGCTTCCTGGATCAGCTAATAGTCAAGGGATCCTCAGTGCCCTTGTATCATGTTCAAAAATGCCATGGACATTGCCTGTGTTGATGCAGCATAATCAGTCTTCCAGGATCCACAATTCTGGCTTCTGCTTACAGTGCTTCGCTATGAGGAAAGACCCCTTGGAGCTGCGCATGGGGCTTGGCCAACTAGGGCTGCCCTTCCATAGCTCCATGGTATCTTTATCACACTAAAAAAAGAGGTGGTATGGGGTGGTAGTAGTTGCAGCAAAGACTTTGCATTTCTAGGTAGGCAATCCTATGAATCACTATAGAGTAACTATCATATCCTTGTTCTTTTGGCTTGATTGAAATGATACATATTTCACCAGTGAATACACCCTGGAGGTATATTCACTGTGTTGTGTGCAAAAGAACAATTTCCTCTTCACTGAGGAATTTAGAGAAAACTGGTTATGTAAGGTGGCAGCAGAGACTGTCTGTGCAGACTGTTATTTTGTGAGACATCAGACAACTATCTGCCCCATCATGAAGGCACTAGCATCTTGGAAAAGAAAAAGAATTGCTATAATTTTTAAAAAGTAAACATTTATAAATGTAATATTAGATATTTATGTATGTATGTGGTACTTTAAAAAAAGCCAGCTTGAAGTTTGGAAAGTAGTGAAAGGTGACAGGGAAGCTGTATGGGATTAATTATAAGTATATCTGCTAATTTCATTTGCACATGCATTTATTTATAATGTTTACAGTCTGTTTTCCCTCTAAGGAACTCCATATCACACCCCCAGTTTTGAGCACATACCGCTAAGGTAAATTTAACTGGAACCTGATGATTGAATGAAGTAAAATGTATAGTGACTGGAAATGTGAACCCGTCACCCCAATCTAAATCCTTTGCTCTATCCACTATTATAAGGATTTCTTGTTTTTGTGATAATTTGAGTACAATAAAAGGGAAAAGGTGTCCTAAAATGTTGAACAGCTATAGTATATAAGGTGGCATTTTATAAGATATGGTTAAGAATGATTTCAGAGACGTCCTCCTTAAATTTTCAAGATATTTCCCATGATTTCCCATTAAAATGGACAGCCAGCATGGCAAATATACTGTATTTCTTCAGTTCTAAGTCACACTTTTTTCTTGTGTAAACACCTTTAAAAATGGGGTGTGTCTTAGAATCACAGGTGTATATCTATGTTTGTTATTGGCGGTGATGGTATGGTGATACTGAAATTAGAATGCGTCTTACATTCAGTGACATCTTAAAACTGAAGAAATACGGTAGTTGGCCATCCACATTCACAGGACTGACTTTTGCAGATTTTATTATTCACAGATTTGATTAAAATGTTCTCTGTCTAGGTCCTCTGGTATGGCACCACACTGCCATATAATCCAGTTCAAAGCTGATGTGGATTTTATATAGCAATGTAGAAGAGGCCTAGGTCCTCGAATATGATTCTATGGCCAACTTCTGACAAAGGTTGACCATTGAGTCATGTTAGGGGACAGAGAGCTTCCTAAAAAAGTGATCTCTCAGATCAAAACAAACAATTTTTTTTCTTAATTTATGAGTTTTCCACTTTTGCATTAACAAGCCCAGAAAACATAAAAGGCTGATTGCATTTAAAGCAGAAAACCTAGTATGAGTCTCGTTTTTTTCACCTCATGCATAAAATTATTTAAAAAATATTGCTTACATTATCTTCAGGTTCTATGGACAAGGTGTATATGAAATATAGTATAATGTTTAAACATATCCATAGAACTGGGAGCCCTTCCACATAGCAATATAACCCATAATATCAAGGTAGATAATCCACAATTATCTGGGTTATCTGACAACACACTGCCATATAACCCAGTTCAAAGCAGATAATGTGGGATTTTATACAGCTGTGTGGAAGGGGCCTGAGCCATTGCAGTTAAAGTGGCACAAAACTGTATTCATACATTGTAAGGTGCATCCTAAAAGGAACAAAGTAGGGGCCCTTCCACGCAGTCATATAACCCAGAATATCAAAGCAGAAAATCACACAATATCTGTTTTGAACTGGGTTATTTGAGTCCACACTGCCATATATCCCAGATCAAAGCAGATAATGTGGGAGTTTATACAGCCATGTGGAGGGGGCCTAAGCCATTGCACAAAACTGTATTCATACACTGTAGGAACCCCCCAGAGGCGTAGCGGGTTAAACCGCTGAGCTGCTGAACTTGCTGACCAAAAGGTTGGTGGTTTGAATCTGAGGAGCGGGGTGAGTTCCCGCTGTCAGCCCCAGCTTCTGCCAACCTGGCAGTTCAAAAACGTACAAATGTGAGTAGATTAACAGGTACCGCTCTGGTGGGAAGGTAACAGTGCTCCATGCAGTCATGCTGGCCACATGACCTTGGAGGCGTCTACGGACAACGCCGACTCATCGGCTTAGAAATGGAGATGAGCACCAACCCCCTGAGTCGGACACGACTAGACTTAATGTCAAGGAAAAACCTTTACCTAGGGTAAGTTCAACAGAGTAAGCGCCCTTCCACACAGCCATGTACAGTATATCTATCCCTGTTCAAAGCAGATAGCGTGGGATTTCATTAGGCTGTGTTGAAGGGGCTTAGAATTATGTTGTCGACCGCGTTTTTAGAGGATCGGGCCCCTTAAGGAGAGAGCCGATCCGGTCCTGAGAGAACGGACCTTGGCGGAGCCAATAGGAGAATATGAGCCGCAATACAACCTGAAGCCGAAATGAAGAAGGTCCGCCAAAGTTGAAGAAAAATCCGCCAAGGAGTCTTTATTGAGCGATTCAGCTGAAAAGGACTCTAGTAGTGATCATTCAGTCTACTAGGGTACCATATAACCCAAATAAAGCCATATTTATACAATGTTTCAGTCTGACAGCCCCTTGAATTTCCCGCACCGCTCCCCCGCCCATCTGATCGCGGATAGGCTAAAGGGTTGAACGAGGCGGGCTTTCGTTTCCCGCCTTGCTCTGCTGGCCCAATAGGGAGTTGCTTTTTGTCCCCACTCGGGCCAATCAGAGAGGAGAAGGCGGGAGTTATTGGAACAATGAAGTGACTGAGCAGGAAGGATCGGATTAAATCCTGCCCGGCCGAATTCTAAAGGGATTAATGACAGCAATCAAGGGTTCCTGTCACGTACACGGATTTCAGATATGCCTTGGGGTGTCAGAGGTGGAAGTAAGGATGGGTGGCGATGGGCCCAGCAGGGCGCCTTCCTGAGATGTCCTTTGGAGGAGATATGACAATGTTTGCCTTGAGGGCGAATCACCTTTAGGTCAAAATACTCCGAATTCGGCGACTCAAGCCCTATATTGTCCATGCAATCTGAATCTGATTAGGTTAAGCGGCAGCGGATTAACCTTTTGTTTTTGGGAAGGTAAGCCTGGGTCATAGGAAATGGGGCAGGTCCTGGGGTTCAAGTTGAGTTCGAAATATTCCCTATCTGATTTCATGAATTGGCAATTATATGAAATAAAATGAAAAATAAAATAAAGTTAGAATATAAACCCAGCTGGGAAAAATACATATTTTCCGGGGATCCCAAAGAGTACAAATACATATAGGCAGATAGATAGATTTCAAGGAGGTAAGGGAGAAGCCATAGAGGTGGGTTACATTGCATGAAGGGGAATCATGAATGATATAAACAATTTGAAAACATTTGATAAGAACGAAGTACACAACATCTGGGGAACCCAATATGGAAATTCATAAAAGTGGAGTTTTAGCAGCATGATTTCACAATTCATGAAGTTAGCCCAACGATTAGAAATTCATACAACAGTGATTCATGAGGGTGTCCAGGTACATAGAATATGAAAATTCACGGATACATGAGGAAAAGAGTTCATCTGTGGTGGAAGGAATTCATAGAGATGGCATGGGGAAGAGGCACATGTGGGTTGCAGTCTTTGGAAGTATGAGATTTCATAAGTCCAGGGATAGGTCTGGGGAAGAGTGTTCTTCTCCTTCATAAAATTATGAAGGTATGAATGAAACGTGGAGGGCGCCCGTCCAGGCACCCTCCTGGCAGGCTGTAGAGAGGGCGAAGGTCCTTGGAGAACTATGTCTCCCCAGCGGAAGAGCGATCCCCCCATCCCCAGTTCACAGAAAGGGACCAGGGATCTCCTAAAACCATCCCGCGGGTCGCGGAGAGAGGAAAGTCCGGGATAAGGCTGGAAGAGAGCAGTCTGGCTTGAAAGGAGCAGTCGGTTCCGTTTGACAGTCAGCTGATGAGGTGCCGAGAACTGGACCGATTTTGGTTCCGCTGGTGGTCCTTGAGTCAGGAGCCTTAGAAAGGATTAGGACTAAAAGAAGAGCATGCCAGGGGTAATTTTGATAAAGATATGAGCCAATTTGTATCGTCCGCTGTATTAACCTATGGCGGGGAAGCCTCCGCCAGGGTTTAAAGATCAGACGGGTTAGTGAGAGAGAGAGGGAGAGAGAAATTGCATGCAAAGGAAGGAGTCAGAGAAAGACACAAAATAACCAGATAGAGAGTGTTACTGCTAAAATAAATGCTACTTTTATTGGGGGATTTGTTACATAGTTCAGGGATGGGGAAAGTGAAGAAAAAAAGATCTTTTAATAATAGTCTGCTGCGGTCCCGCTCCGTTCCTTTTGGTGATGGATCTGCGGAACTCTCCGCTGCGGGTTCAAATTAATTTGAAAGCCGGGGTCTCGGTCATCAGATTGACTTCTCATAAAGTATGTATAATAGGTGGTGCCTTCATGTTGCAAACCCATGCATCCTTACCTAGGGATAAAGACAGTACTGGGACTTCTGGAGAATGAAGTTGCTTTTTTATGGAGTTAACTGTAGTGTTAACCTCATCCTTCTAGCAAACGCCAAAGGCAGAATAGAAATCCCTGTTAGCAAAGAATTCAGTTTTGTTGCTCCTATTCAAAATAGGAGTGGTCTTTTTGTGACAGTCCTCAATCGGTAAGGCACGATTAAAGGGGCAGGCACCGCTCTCCTTTGTAAACCCACGCTCCCCAGCTGGGCAGTCCCGCCCAGTCTACTCAGGCTTCCAGGGGACAGGCTTGAGGGGTTGAGGAGTGACTTCCATCTTGACTACTCAATGGGAGAGGAAGCGACACGCAAGAGCCAATCAGAGCGGAGCCTTGACTACTGCGACGCAGCGATTGGAGGAAGTGTTCTGAGGGCGGGCCTTCACCACTGCGAAAGCCAATCAGAACTAAGCAGGCGGGCGGAGAAAAAGGAGTGGCGTCCACTTCGACGAATAAGCGGTCGGGATGGTTGTTCCTGTTTGAGGGAGACATGCCAATGGGAAAGAGGACGAGGCGGGAAGAAGGAGAAGAAGGCGCTGTGGTGCTGAGTTATCTGGAGAGAGAAAGAGTCGGGAGAAAGGCAGCGAGACGCTGGCAGGGACTGGAGTCCTTAAAGGGAAGGAGAAGTCCTTAAAGGGCCCGCGGAGCAGCGGCTGCTGGCATGAAGGGCTTCTAGGGCGGCGAAACCACATCCACCGAGGAGGAGGCGCTTGGAGGAGGGAGAAAAAGAAGAAGGAAGACCACCACCAGCAGCAGCAGGGACAAGAGGTCAGTCAGCCTTGCAGGCGAAGGTCCATACAGAAGCGCCATTCACACACAGAGAGAACGCAACTTACGCCTCAGTCCCAACGGAAATGGAACGCGGAGGGAGGGGGGCGGCGCGCGCGAGTGAGTGAGTAAACTCAAGCGTCCGCGCGCTGCTTCCCCCCCCCCCCTTCTCTTTCCTGCGCGCGCATTCTGTCCTAACCGCTTTTGTTTATAGCCGGAGGGGAGCTCGGGAGCGAGCGACGGAGGGCGCGCGCACCGCGTTCCGAAGAGGCTCGCTTTCCCTCCTCCTCCCCCTCCCTCCCCCACTGTTGCCCATAGCAACCGAAGGAGGCGTCCCCTTCCTCTTCTCACACTCCCCTCAGCGCCTCTCCCGCCCTTTCTCTCTCTTTCTATGCCCTCATTGGACTCTTGCCCTGTTCTTTGAAGTAGCCTGAGGACATTACGACGCTTGTGGTGCCTTAGTGGCCAATGCTGCCTCCCAATGAGACCGTTAAACAAGCAAACCTCCTTTGGTGCCCGCCCACAGGCACGTAGTCGCCAGTTTCTTCGGCCCCTTCCACACAGCTGTATAAAATCCCACATTATCTGTTTTGAACTGGGTTATATGGCAGTGTGGACTCAGATAACCCAGTTCAAAGCAGATATTGTGGGATTGTCTGCCTTGATATTCTGGGTTATATGGATGTGTGGAAGGGTCTTCACACTGCCAGTGTGCGTTCCTGTGAAAACACACTTGTGGGGCCATCCCAACCGTGAGGGCCTGGGGCCCTTCCACACAGCCCTATATCCCAGAATATCAAGGCAGAAAATTCCACAATATCTGCTTTGAACTGGGTTATCTGAGTCCACACTCAGATAATGTTGGATTTTCTGCCTTGATATTCTGGGATATAGGGCTGTGTGGAAGGGTCCTTAGATAACCCAGTTCAAAGCAGATATTGTGGGATTTTATACAGCTGTGTGGAAGGGGCTGCAGCAAGTGGGCTGTGGAAAACCCAAGGCAATCCTGAGGGAGCCGTTTGTTGGCAGTTGGGCACCCTTCTCAACCCCCTCCACACTTTCCACATCAGGGGCGAGAACAAGGCCTCTCTCTGTTGATGCCCGAGGAGGACAATGAGCCTTTATGAAGCCAGCCAGGACTTGCTGTCTTGTTCTGCTACCAAAATTATTCCAAACTTGTGTGGGAGGGACGATGCATAACTTGAAGAAAAAGCACCTCAAGATCTGCAGTGGATCCCCCTTCGTCCTGCTCTGCCAGTGTCCCTTTCTATATGTTGATTGGACAATTTGATTAAAAGGTTCTCTCTATGCATCTTTAGTTCAGAACTTGCCAGACATTTCAGGCTGGTGACATACTTTTAAGGCATGCATCGTTTTGCGACACAGTCATTCAGTTTTACAGGCACGAGCCTGCCCAGTTAAAATAAACCCCTTATATGTGATACATAAATTGTAATAACAAAATGTATGGAGGATAACACGTCTCATGAAAACCTTTCATTTATATATTTTAAAATATATATGATTTATTGCTTATTTCACATAGACTCGGGAATGTCTCCTTATATTCGTGTGACACACCTACACACTGCAGCTGACACACTAATGTCTTGGGAGGCACAGTTTGGAAAGCTCTTCTCTAGTTCCTCTAGCAGAAATTATTATGTTTATTTATATTCTGCTTTTCCTCTCCATACAGAGACTCAAAGTGACTCACAACTAAATGCATTTAAATATAACTTAAAATATACAATATACAACTATTAAAATAGTATTAATCATCATAACAAACATATACAATTGCAGCAGCTTCTGATGATCTCAAAAATCTTCTTCTTTAAAAGCCTGTCTGAATAAAAAGGGTTTAGCCTGCTGCCTGAAGAACAGTAGGAAGGGGCCATTTTGTATTCCCTGGGCAGGAGTTCCAGAGTCAAGGGGCAGCCACAGAAGGCCCGCTCTCTCATTCCCATCAACCAAGCCTGAGATGGAGGTAGGACCGAGAGAAGGGCCTCTCCTGAAGATCTCAGGGTCTGAGCAGGTTTGTACAAGGGCATGCGGTTGGCCAAATAACCTGGACCTAAACCGTCTAGGGCAGTGATTTTCAACCTGTAAGTCCCCAAGTTTACTAGCTGTTATGATTTCTGGAAGTTGAAGGCCAAAACATCTGGGGACCCACAGGTTGAGAACCACTGGTTTAGGGCTTTAAAGGTCATAACCAGCACTTGGAATTGTGCCTGGTAACAGACTGGTAGCCAGTAGAGCTGCTGCTACAGTGGGGCTGTCCCTGTAGCCAGCCCCAGTGAGTAATCTGACTGCAGCTCTTTGGACCAGCTGAAGTTTCCGAGCTCTCTTCAGAAGCAGCCCCACATAGAGCGTGTTACAGTAATCCAGATGGGTTGTAACTAAGGAATGTACCACTGTGGCCTGATCTGGCTTCTCAAGGAATGGGCGCACACAGGAGGGGTGGGGGTGCATCTACATTGTAGAATGAATGCAGTTTGAGAGTGCTTGAACTACCATGGCTCAATACTATGAGATCTTGGGAGTTGTAATTTTGAAAATCTTTAGTCTTCTCTGCCTAACAGTGTTGGTGTCCTACTAAACTCCATATTCCAGGATTACATAGCACTGAGCAGTTAAAATGTTGTCAAGCTGTATTTCTGTCTACAATGTCGAAAGTAAGAAAAGTGTGTTCCTGAGACAATTGATTCCTTTCTCTCCATCATAACTTTTGGGAGAGTGTATCTTCAGAAACAGATGACCAATCTTAGATTCAAAGCTTTAAATACTTAGAAGCATCATTCTGAGGTCATATAAGTATATATTTATTCTCTCCCACCTCCATAATTACAAGTCTGACATATTTGTGGTGAGGAGCAGATGTCCCTTTTTCTTGCCCTCCCTTTTTGCAGGTTAGAAATATCCTAATTTATTATGTTATATTTCATTTTGCTCAATTTCCTGGTATTTCCAATGCACCGATTTTTAGAAAGAGTGAATTCTATTCTGACCCACTGGAAATGGATTTGACAATTCAAACAAGAGTTTGTTAACAAATAAGAACAAATTAGTTCAGTGTTGATTACATACTTCAAGCAATGGCAAGATGTAATCAAAATAACATTTCTGTTTTACCTAGAAACTGAGGGAGGTTAAGTGTAACTAAAATCCAAACTGTGAACTGATTACTATAAGACTGGAATTTGCATTCCTGTAGATGTTTGTATCTACAAATGTGTTACTATATTGCAATGTGCCTCCTCCTTTTGTAACTTAAATAAGTTTTGAGGAAGTTTTAGATTCCCTACGGGAGGTTACAGAGCAAATACTAGAAGGTTGTTGACATTCTTACCTTTTCTTCTGCTGTCACTTTTGGATGCAGCATACAAGAAGAAATGAAAACTTTGAAGATTAATGCTAGAGACTTGCCTATAAAATGGCACTTCGAGCACATCTAAAATGACCACTTGAAATTGGTGTGAAACTGGCAGAGAAGGAAGCGATTTTACTGTGTGGATGATTACTGTGAAATCCTGGAACTAGTTCGAGGCCTGAATAGGCTTCTATGCAATGCTGGCATTGAACTGGTTCCATGATCTGCAGTAACCACGACCATGAAAGAACTGGCTTTTTCCCACCTTCCTTTGCCACAGTCTACATGTGTGGTTCACTTGTCCCTTAATAGGTTTTGTGATGTGGTTTAGACTTAAGCATGAAAGGCTCTACAGTAGAGTGTCACTTATCTAACATTCGCTTATCCAACGTTCTGGATTATCCAACGCATTTTAGTAGTCAATGTTTTCAATACATCGTGATATTTTGGTGCTAAATCCGTAAATACAGTAATTACTACATAGCATTACTGCATATTGAACTACTTTTTCTGTCAAATTTGTTGTTAGACATGATGTTCTGGTGCTTAATTTGTAAAATCATGACCTAATTTGATGTTTAATAGGCTTTTCCTTAATCTCTCCTTATTATTCAACATATTCGCTTATCCAACGTTCTGCCGGCCGGTATATGTTGGATAAGTGAGACTCTACTGTATTTCGGTATATCCCAACTATCCTGATATCCCAGTTATCCTGATTTAAAGCCCTTAATGCACATTGCTGCACATATTCGCAGTGTGTGTCGTCGTGCTGTTAAGCTGCCTTCAAATTGTATGAAGTGGTCAATGAAGATGTACACCTAATATGGAGTATGTCTGTCTTCCAGTTGTCTTTCACTCTGTTAAAAGAAAGTCTTTGTGGGGTAAGGAAAAAGAAGACTTATGCAGACATATGGTTAGAGTTTGGTGGGTTAATAAAAAAGATACAAGATGTAGGCATACAGTTAATATTGAGACCAGAGAGAACTTATAAAGAATATTTATGATTTCTTGCCAGTTGCTACATTCTGAGCTTGAGAAACTAGGCCTCATAACCCGTGTAGCAAAAAAATCTAGTGGATGCATTGGGATATTATGCTTATCAACATCTTGATTGATTCCCTCCCCCCCCCCCTCGGGAAAATAAAGTCATGCCAGGGGCACACTCATCAGACAATAAAATCTGAACTACTTATCTTATTTCTCACAGCTTTTCACTATTTATTTCCCTTTTGTCCACAACACACATGCAGAAAGAGGCACAGACTGTATACTCAAACACATGCTTGTGGGAGGGGGCGGGAAGGAAGAAAGAGTGAAAGAGAGAACAAATACATTTGGTTTTAGCATTTTGCTATGAAGGCAGTGGAGCAAAGCTATCATCTGTGAGATTATGACTGAAAGCCTTGCAAATTAAACTTGCCCCCTACCTTACAATATAGTGATATTGCATCATTACGTAGCCATTGTGACTTCTAAGAAAGCAGGCAGTGCAGTGTGGAGAGATACGGATCTCATCATAGCTTAATTAAAGGCGGCCTCCTACCACTTGTAATACAGTGCAAGTTACAGAAATCCTAGCACTAAATCTGTAGATGACCTGATTCTGGGTCAGGGATTTGTACACAAAGAGTCATATAAAATAGTCAGGATATTAAGGGGGGATGCCTAGATAAATCATGCATGTGAGAGGTTTGTGTCTAAAGGGTGCATAATCTCTTCTAAATGGAAAATTTGAAAAACTTGTATTGACTTGCTTCTGGACTGTTCTTTAGTCATGGGAATTATATATTTCAGGGAATAAAATGTGCTTCACCCACAGGAGAGTTTGTAGAATAAAAATAAGTTGTGCTCATATGAAACTGAACCTGGAGTAACTGGATAGCTGTAGTGAGGACTTATGGAGTATCTCACTATACCTAAAGATTCATGTAGACAAAATAGCCTTTCAGGAAATGTTGTGAATAATGTATGTCCCCATAGGCCAATGCTATTAATTGTGATTTGAAGCAACCAGAAGCCAATCATTTTTTGTCACAACAAAATACAGCCAATACGGCATGTAGCCATTTTAAGTTTTGAACACTTTTTGTAGGCGGCTTCAGTACATTACATGGCAACAAACTAACCTGGGTATTTATTCAAATAGATATAGCAAAAATGTTTTCCTTCAGAAGTTGAAGACATAGAAACTGCAATTGGTGAAAAGAATTAAGCCACAGGTATAATTTGGATATCTATACTTAAGGTAAGGGTAAATGTTTTCCCCTGACATTAAGTCCAGTCATGTCTGACTCTGGGGGTTGGTGCTCATATCTGGTTCCAGATGGTAGTGCTTGGGGATAACTGTTCCTCAAAAAGGATCTGTTATATGGCATCTCAGAGGATGTCATTCTATCCCCAGAGCTTTTTAATATTTACATGACAACATTGGGAGAGATCATCTGGAGGCATGAGGCAGGGTAGGGTGCAGTCAGTATGCTGATGACACCTAAATATATTTCTCCATGCCTTCAGAAACAGCCTTAGCTAAGGATAGCATATCTCCTCTGAATGAATAACTGGAGGAACTAATGGGCTGGATGAAGAAAAACAAATTGAAATTGAATCCAGATAAGACAGAGGTGCTTGCCTGGGGATGGAGATATATCAACCAATTCTAGATGGGGTTACACTCCCCCTGAAAGACTCTGTTTGCAGCTTGGGAACGTTCCTGGACCAGTCTCCAAATGTCAGCCTAAGTAGATGTGATGGTCGGGAGTGCTTACTACCAGCTTTGGCTGAACAGCTCTGCCTCTTAGAATTGGAGAACCTAAAGATGTGCATGCTCAAAGTTGAATTTCTGCAGTGTGTTTTACATTGGGCTACCTCTGTACCGTGTTCAGAAACTCTCAGTTGGTTCAAAACATGGCAGTCAGATTAGTTATAGGAATATCTAGAAGTATATTACACCTATAGTAAAGTCACTTCACTGGTTGCCAATTATTTTCCAGGAAAAGTGCAAAGTGTTGGTTTTAATCCTATATGGTTTAGGTCCAGGTTACCTACAAGATCGCCTTCTCCCATACAGTCTGCCCTGAACGCTGGGGTCTTTGTGGGGTCGCTACTCCAGTCTGCCAGGACCCAACTGGGGATTGTCACCTTTTGATTGGCTGCCTCAACACTGTGGAATATAAGACACCCCCCCCCCCCCCCAGCCCAACTGTGGAAGAAAATGAATATCTCTGAACCGTTCTAACCTGGTAGCCAAAGGTTATGGAATGTTTCGGAAAATTATGCTGTAAAGAAATATGGATATGTGTGAAAATCAGTTTTTTCAGGAAAAAATGTATTTGCATAAAACATTGCTTTCAGGTAGCCACAGTTGTGTTTTCCTTTTGCATTAAAATACCAGCAGTTCTGCACAAAAAAGCATGTGGTTGTGTGGGAACAGTAGAGTTTTGGGGATGTACAAAATCTTTTTTGTAACTGAGTAAGACAGCTTGGCTTCCAACTTGGAATTGCTCATTTCATTCTTGTTATCTATTTGCTATCTCTGTAATGTCCTGATATTTGTTGAACGTACTAGCAAATTCCCACCCCCCTGTCCTTTTAGTCAGTCATAGTCATCTGCTCCAGTCTTAGGACCTGAGTACACTGGATGAAGGAGACATTGTGATATGAAACCACCTTGTTGTCTGTTGTTGTTTTTTTAAAAAAATCCTGAGCCTGTACAGGTATATCTCAACGAAGTTTGTGTGTTCCTTGCATGAAAGCCCCAGTCGGATTGAGTGCCCGACTGTTAAGTAGCCCCGGCTCGTTGTTTACCTAAGCAACCCGAAAGACAGTTGCATCTGTCAAGTAGGAAAATGTAGGGACTGCTTATGCGGGGAGGCTAATAACTAATTTACAACACCATAAAAACATCCAGCAGCATGCTGCCGGATGAGGAAGTACTCCATCAAAAGTACTCTGTCACAGTGGATGATGAAGCAGCAGCTCCTCCTGTGGCCGGAATCGAGCATACCCTCACAAAGCCAGAAGCTGGAAAGTTAAATAGCCTCTGTGTCTGTCTGTGTGTTATTTATCTAACAGTGGTTCCCAAACTTATTTGGCCTACTGCCCCCTTTCCAGAAAAAAATATTACTCAGCGCCCTGGAAATTAATTTTTTTTAAAACAATTTTTAATAGCAATTAAACAGAAAGTTATATGTACCTGTGGCCATCACTGCTCTCCTGGATTGCTGCAGTGCCCACCAGGGGGCGGTAGCGCCCACTTTGGGAATCACTGGTCTAATGGCATTGAATGTTTACCATATATGTGTACATTGTGATCCACCCTGAGTCTCCTTCGGGGTGAGAAGGGTGGAATATAAATACTGTAAATTAATAAATTCCTTGACATGACTTTAGCAGAAGATTTGGTATTGGGGCAGAAATAGCAGGGAAATAGTAGGGTTAAAATACCCATATCATACACAAAAAAGAGCATGTTGGCATGTTTCAGCAAACTTTTTAACCAAAACCAACACCATTTGCATGTGAAGTGAAGCATCTGCGTCAAGAAATCCCTGCTTGAGTACAGTAAAAACATTTGGATCCCCATTGGAGGCTTCTTCCAGAATGCATCCAGAATTGACTTAATCCTCTTTCACCAGTCTCAATTTTTGTTATGATTTGCATTTAGTAGTTTCACCTATGTCTTTGCTTTTCAACATGCTGTGGGTAACTAGTGAGACAGGTGTACATGCTTTTTTCCTTCCTTTTTTTGCTATTCATATATGCAAAGTAAGGGATTCTGGATGCAGCTCTGTGTTTATATTGCCATGTATAGACAGGCACATGTAAATAAACTTGGATTGGCTAGAGTATAAGCCCTGTCTATCCCATCCCAAGCTTTATTGCATTATTCACTGTAAAACAAAATGCTTGTGTTCTTCAACCCTCAACCATCTTTCCCCCAATGCCAGCTTTCTTTGGGGGTCTTAATGAGGCTACTAAAGCTTCAAGTCTGCATAAAATGATGATACAAATTTCACACATTAAGTAAGGTTCTTTTGACACTCAGAATTATCCTTCAAAATGATCAAATCGAGTTCTGAGTTATTCTAATTGGAGGACTGCTTCATAATTATTTTTGGGTGTTTTTGTTGTTTTGTATGTAATCATAATTGATGACATCAAACATGTATTACTAAAGTTTTATGGACGTCTGTTTTTGCTTTTGCCTGCCCTGTGTGATTTGAAAACAGATTCTTATCGTGTTCTTCTGGAAAGCCCTGATCAGGAAGTTGAAGCAATTGTGCATAAAATGTGGAGGATGATTAAGAAGGAGTGGGCTTCCCATGTCTGACTGTTTCTCCATTGTTTACTGCTAAAAGGAAATCAGTAAATTCTTGTATTGGAACACTGATAAAACCCATTTGGGTACAGCTCTGTTTACATCTCAAATCTTTTATCCTATGATAATTAACAATATTCTGGTTTTGTTTTTTAAAACTAAGCCCTGCTGTTGCATGTTGAGACTTGAGTTGTTGTAAACAGTTAGACGTTGGAGCAGCCTTCAGGGTGAAATTAATAAGCCCTAAACACTAAAATACTTGCTGTAGCTCCTAGTAGGGAAGAGGAATGATGTTGGGGAGGAGTGGCATCCTGCAGCTTAAGCAAGTCAAAACAAGTATGTAGCTGACATGAGTCTGAGATACACTCTGTAGTGATTTTACAGTAAGTTATTAAGTAAGCATTGTTGACTTTTTAAATGTTGTTATTGTCCCCTTGTTTGTAATAAGATGATGACCTTTTTCTGAGCATGCTTACTGCATTTACAACCATTCCCCAAATGAGGATTTTAAAATGGAAAATTAAATGCTTTTTCTAACAAATTCATACATGGAAATCTCCATAGCTACTTCCATTGTTTAAACACCCTTTTTTTACTATAATGTCTACACTGAAACTTAGAAGTCAACCATCGGTTAGATAAATAATATTTTGCTGTGCATTAATGTCTTGAATAAAATTCACCTTAAAATGGACTGAAGAGAAAGTCTCAGTATCTCTATGGAGGCCTTCTGTGGCTCAGTGGCCTTCTGCATTGAGTGAATGGAAATAAATCATTGCTAGGTAGAGTTAAGCTGAAGTGGGAAAGTGACATGTGAAATGTGACATATTTGTCTGCATATGTCAGACCCATTGAATGGCCAAATAAGTTAATAGAGGGTCCTGTTTAGGTTAGATTGCAGGATGTAAATAAGTGTAACACACACACTAATTATTATTTTTCTCCTTTTCTAGCTTTTTGCACATTGATCCCTTAAACCTGTGATTGTCGAGCAAGTGGCCAAGATTTGTTTTTCATCTTTATACCTAATCCTGCATACTGAAAGCACAAGCTTGGCTTCTAGGACAAGGAAAATGTCATGATGGGTCCATCCTAGGTGGTTTCCATCGTATGATTCCAGATAGCTTTATACTGGTAAGATTATACACAATCTTTTATATGTTTGTGTATTGATTTCTGTTTTTCCCTAAATGCTTAGATTCTAAATTACTGCTTGTATTGAAGTAGTATTTGTAAAGTAATGCTTTTGCTTTAATAATCCTTATTGGTATCAAAGGTCTAAAAAGAACTTGCGGCATTGTTTGGCTATAAACAATGGATTCAATTTTAAAACATTTCTGATTACTTGCTTTTGAAAACTGAACTGGGCTGCCCACCAGTTTTGTTTTGTTTTTAATTTATTTAGAGCATTTATGTCCCACCATCCACCCAAAAAGACTCCCAGAGGAATTTATAAATTGTTATTTTCACAGTTCTCTGTCTTCAGGCTTGCAATAAATGTGACAACATGCAAGGAACAGGGAATGGCTGTATGAGATGGGATTAAATCTAGCAGATGCCGGCTGCTTTTCTATCCCTTAGAGGCCACAGCAGAGGCATTGAAATAGAGGGAGGATCTCTCACCAGCCATTGGAACCAAAGCACAATAGAGCTGTACATGTTGTTTTCCTTTCTCTCAGAGTTCAGAACAGCAGCAGTTGGAATAGTTGAAGTTAGGGTATACAGTTGATTTGCTGTCCCTTAACAAGTATTTTTTATAACCTTGGCCAAATCAGAAATAGTTTCTTTCTGAGATACTGCCCCTTGAAAGAAATTAGTGGATTTCATGCCAACTGGATTGATAGTTGGAACTGGAACACAGATCAACATGAAAATTGATAGTAAGTGGCACGCAGAAATGTTTGGAGCTATTGTTTGAGTACCCAGAGGAGAGAGTATTTAGTAGTTTGATCATTAATGCTCTAAGAAAACCTATTTTCTATAATTATTGATCACAGTGGCTCCAAGAGTGTTCATTATGATGTATGGGTTCTTGAAATGTGCATAGAAGCTTCACTGTGTTTCCTCTTTGAATGGAAGTTAGCTTTTCCTATATAAGGTCTGGTGGTTAGGATATGGTTTGATGTGTGAACAAAATCAGGCTCTTAATGTAACCTGCCCCAAAGCCTTGTTACATTTGTTCCGTGTATCTTGAAAGGAGGTTAGGATATAATCAAAATAGTCTGTATACTTTTCATGTGCAGATGTCACCTAAATACATTTCACAAACCACGTTGAAGTATTCTTTCTTCAAGGTGTTTGTTCTGCAGTTGGCATGTAATTAAGTTTAGTTGGGTTAAAAACATACTTAACAAAATATCTGCAGCTTAACTGGTACTCAGAATAGTGATTTTTAGCTCATCATAAAACATTATCTGAAGTATTAACCTCTGGTGTAAGATTCCTGAGCTTGGAAAGTCTGGTTCAGTATTGATAATTAGAGAAGTGGGCATGTCTGGTCCTCTACATTTCCCATTTGACATACGAACCGCCTTCATGTGAAAGTATTGCTCCTGAAGAAATATTAAACATGATTTGCCTCTTTGGTAACTTTTTAATGTATACAAGTCAGTCTTTGATGTTTTACTCTCTGAGGACACATCTACACTGGCCATTTAATGTAGTTTCAAACTGATATTGAAGAAAGCAGTTTTGCCGTACAGATGATTACCTTGAAAAAATGCTGGAACCAGTTTATAATAAACAATAAAAATTTCATTTGTATCCTGTCATCATCTCCCTGAAGGGACTCAGGGTGACTCACAAAAGCACTTAATAGTGCAACGACACACAAAATACAGCAAGGTATATGAACATATAAATCAATAACAATATAAGTTTACACAACAAATTTAAATAAAACATCATATAAAACACCTACTGATTTAAAAGTTTGAGGCTCGGGTGGTGATTCCACAAACCACAGAGCACTAGGGCTTTCTTTTGCATGCTTTAGTGCAGTGGTTCTCAACCTGTGGGTCCCTGGGCGTTTTGGCCTACAACTCCCAGAAATCCCAGCCAGTTTACCAGCTGTTAGGATTTCTGGGAATTGAAGGCCAAAACGCCTGGGGACCCACAGGTTGAGAACCACTGCTTTAGTAGGTGTTTGTTGTCTGGCCGCTGCAGTTTCAAACTAGTTCCCAACTGCATTAAATAGACAGTCTAGATGGAAGTTAAGTGACAAACATGAATGTGTGACTTTTATCTATAACAAAATTGGAAAGGCATCAAATAGGTGGATACTACCTTATGTAATGGACTGTGGGCAGATTGGAAGCTCTTTAAAAAGCTTCCTTAATCTAAGACACAAAAAACTGCAAGTTGAAAACTAGTATAGCAAGACCAGATCCTTTCTCCCCAGTGTGCTAGCCTTCTAGTTACAAATGTTTCTGTGTAGGAAAGCATTTTTAAAAGTATATTTTATTGGAATGTTGTATTGTCCAACTTTTGTGTTGGCAACTTTCTCTGATACATATCTATAAACATCTCAAAAACACCAGAATAAGGTGATACTTATATTTTTAAAAATATATTGTATTGAAACTTTAACTGCTATATTGTTTAACTCCATGAACTAGAATTGGAAAATGTGAAACAAGTATAAATCAATGGATTGAAGCAATTTCCTTTTTGAGAAATCTTACCTGTCTATTCCCATCTAATTGTGATCCTGGTTACTTAAGAAGGAAGATTTCAAAGCGTTCTATATTTATTTCAATGTTCTCCATTTCTCTGAATTTGTGAAAAAAGGGAAACATATAAAAGGGTAACCTTCAGCGACTTCATAAAAAATAGGGTTTTTTTTTTACAGCAATATACAATGACTTGCCAGGCATCTAAGGGTATTTGATGATGCAGTAGAAATGATGGTGTAATTGTGCCACATTCAGTTCTTTGGCTTCAAAAAAAACTGAGTTCTTGTATTCACTTGTTTTAGTTTTTGCTTCCATTACAAGGAAGAGCTAAATAACTGATCACTCCTCACAGAGCTGATTAGTCACTAACCAGATTGGCAGGCCAAAAGGTTACTGAACAAGTAGGCCAAAGGGAGTTAGAGTCTGTCCCTCCGTAGTTTTGGTCCATTCTAATTTTATTCCAACTTTTGTGTTCCTGCTTTTGAAAAAAAAAATTTATTGGGGATTTGGTTAAAACTGAAGGAAATGTTCGGTTTCCACAATCCAAGCATGCTTGTTTGAATCCCCTTTAGTCTAAAGTAATTTACTTCCAGTTATTCCCTCATAGATGAAGAGCAGCAGGCCATAATAATGTAGGTTAACTTTCATGCCACCAGGACAGAGGTTCTTTCTGTTTCCCAAAGGTTTTCCCCTGACTTTAAGTCTAGTCGTGTCCAACTCTGGGGGTTGGTGCTTATCTCCATTTCTATGCCGAAGAGCAGGCATTGTCCATAGATACACTGTTATTAGTTGAGTCGCAACTGATATTCAGATGCATATGAATAAAAACAGTAATTCTGATCATACGCCACTTTTTAGATAGTGCCAGTCCTCTTATAGGCAGTCATTTTTGTGTATGAGAGAAGGGTGAAGATATCCTTTAGATCAGGGGTCCCCAAACTTTTAAAACGGGGCCAGTTCACGGTCACTCAGACCGTTGGAGGGCCGGAATGTAGTTTAAAAAAAACTGTGAACAAATTCATATGAACACTTCACATATCTTATTTTGAAGTAAAAAAATGGGAACAAATACAGCCTCAATGTTAATCATCATCATCATATAAATAATAAAGAGGGTTGGAAGAGATCCCATGGGCCATTTAGTTCAACCCTCTTCTGCCTTTGTGCACCAAAAGCACAAACAAAGTACCCTGACAGATCGCCACCCAGCCTCAATGTTGTTAATAATAATAATAATAATAATAATAATAATAATAATAATAATACATCACACAATCCTAAAAACTTGGGAAGTGTTCGAATTGTGATTCAAAATCCAGCATATACATCGCATTTGCTGTGTTATACTGTGTCATTGTGTCAATAATAATAATAATAATAATAATAATGAGGGTTGGAAGAGGCCCTTTGTGCTATTTAGTCCAACCCCTTTCTACCTTTGTTCACCAAAAGCACTAGCAAAACACCCCTTAATAATTAATAATTAATTAAATAATAATTAAAATACCATTATAAACAAGCAAAGCTTTGGAAGGTGTGCACCAAGCAAGGGAGGAGGAGGGAAAGGTGCATGCCTTGCCCTCATGCCGCATATGCCTTCCTCGGTGGAGAAGGAGGGAACTGCCGCCAGTGGGGCCGGATAAATGGCTTCGATGGGCCACATGTGGCCCCCGGGCCGTAGTTTGGGGACCCCTGCTTAAGATAATAACAATCCCTCACTATCATCTTTTGTGAGTTACTTTTATATGTGCTTGAATATCACATCTTTAAAAAATATTGTAAAAAAAGATAATCAAACCTCTTGACACAGGTGCAACTTTGCTAAACCTTCTGAGAGATAATGGAGCTTTTAAAGCTATTAACTGTCATGCTGCAATCTAAACTTGGTCTTTTTACTGTTGACTTCAGGGTGCTTTGGTTTCTGTATGCCTGTCTTCTCTTTGGAAAAGAGAACATTTAGCTTCTTTATTTCCTGGCGAAAGCATCAGAATGCATAACAGAGTAGAGAACTTTCCTTAATAGGAAGGAATAGAGGGAGATGAAAATTGGAAGTTGCCCTATGACGGCTTGATCTGAGAAGGACAAATCAGAAGGACACTGTTTACTTGGAAAAAATAGAGGAGCTTAAAACAAAGCTCTCTTCAAGTTGAAAGGCTGAACATCTATCTTTCAAAACATTGCTTGATTGAAGAATTTTTCATTTCTTTAGCTCCTCTCTGTTAGATTGGGTAACCATTACTTTCTGCTTCTGAAAGTTGGTAATTGGTGATAATTATATCTTTACTCATGCTCTTTTTATAGTCCTGCACAACAGATGTCTAAAACCTGCAGTTTTCTTGCAAATATTAAAAACATGGCTTCATTCCCCTCAACTCCTTCAGTAAGAAAAAGGTGGGAATGGTGTAATTAACTTAATTTCTTGCTTATATTGGGATTGGAAATGACAAAAGAACTTTTATTTGACTGTGAACTATCTCTGTGAGAAATCTTAATTTTAACGTATTAGCTAACATTAAAATGCCAATCAATCATTGCAGTGTTATCCCGGTAGACACTTTGCTTTTTTATTTTGGATGTAGCATACTTTCTGCCTATACATTCTTGACACAACTAGTCTTGGGAGGTGCTAAAATACTACTTTTATAAAGATGTTTATATCCAGTAAAATTGTCAGTGCTTTTAGTGATCAGGTCCCCAGTCCACTTGAATGTTAGACTGTGACTCTGGAAACCAGGGTTCGAATCCCTGCTTAAATACAGAAATCCAGTGGATGGCCTTGAACAAGTCACACACGTTCAATCCCAGAGGAAGCAAAGACAAACTATGAATCTTACAAAACATCCTGGAGACCACCTTAGGGTTGCTATAAGTCAGAAATATTTTGAAGTCATGCAACAACAACAAACGGGAGGAAGAAGTGGGTTTACTATTCCAGTTTACTCATTACGCCATTTTTTACAGGAGAGGAGATGGGAGAGGGAACAGGGAACATGTGGGTAGGAGATCTTAGTTGGCTAAACCTTTCCTTTTACTCGATGGCTCAAGGTATAGACCTGACAGTACAAAACCTTCCTGAGAGGCTCAATGCACTTGACCTATGAAACCCACTGTAGCCTCACACAGGACAGGGACCTTCCCAGTTCTCAAAGGAGGTACAGCCAGTCCCCAAGTTACAAACATCCAACACAAAGTTTCAAACAGGGGTAAGACAACAGGAAGTGAAAGAAATCTACCCCAAGGCATATTCACTCCTGAAAGAGTTACCATGAGAAAAAGGTGTCTCCACTGAAACTTTATCACCAATCATTGTTTACACAGGAGCCATTTTTAAAAATTCAGTTATCACAGGGACAGAAAGTAAGGTGAAATCTTCTGGGGCACAGGGGTGTTAACCCTTCCCTATGCCATCCAACTGTGTGTGTGTGTGTGTGGTTTACACTTTAAAATGTACCTGTTCCAACTTGAGAACCTATCTTATTTGTAACTTGGGGACTGCTTGTACTTCTGTTGCTGCCAATGTTGCAAAATACTGCATCTCATTTACTGTCTTTCAGATTTGGCTGGTTCAAATCTTGGTTTAAATCAAATGACTTCAAGCAGCATTTTAAAGCAATGAAATATGGTTGATTAAGCTTTCTAATGTATAAAATGTTTCACAGTGTTGGTCTAATAAGCCAGATTCCATTTCCATTAAAACATTAATGCAAAAAATGCTAATTTAAAAAAAAATGTTTTAAACTTCCAAAAAATAGGGGGTTGGGGCTTTGTTAAACTGCTCCCCCCAACTCTGCTGCTTTTGTTTCCACTCATCTCAGAGCCTTGACAGGATTTGGCTTAATCTTTCATCTGCATTGACCTTCCCTCTGGACCACCTTAGGCAAACATGCCAAACATGATCCAAATTTGTGACTAAAGATTTTTCTTACCTGTGAGATATTTCATCTTTGCTTGATGAAGGTAGTGGCTTTTGAAATAGTTATATATTTTATCCCTTTTTTGTTGGCCTTAGAGAGGTATCACCACATTATGTATTTTTTTATTTTATTTGATGGTCAACATGGCTTCTCCTGCACCTCATTTAAACAAGGCAGTTGATCCTTCTTGTATTCATGAAGTGCCATCTGGTGGCCAAAGGAAAATGGAAATCACTCTTTTTTAAATTGATGGTAGTTAAGATTTTAAAGCAGGGTTACAGAAAGTCTAGTCCTCGAACCAGGTGCAGATGCAAGCCTTTTCTTAAGCTTGTCAGCCCACCCATCAATTTGCCCGATGTGATTTGAAAACAGATGGGCAAAGATAATCCAAAATTAATTAAAAATACTAGCTGGAACAGCTGTGACACTAGTCTGAGAAACAAAAACCAACAGTAGATTTTGGTCACTTATGAGGCTGATTTTCTGCAGAAATTCCTGAGGTGACCCCAAAATTGGCCTCTGTCATAGTTGCCTGTCCCAGGTAGACTTGGGTCGGTGGAAGTCCTAAAGTGATATTTGGTGCAAAGAGAATCGATGCCAGGCCATTGCGTTTTATTTTCTGGCTTGTTAGTAGTGAAGAATGAATATAGAAAGGTGATTCTGTCACTGTTGCAAGAAAAGAGGGATAGATGGCTGGCCAACAGCTCTTTGAAATTAGATGCAATTGCTTGACTCTTAATGTTGTTTGTGGTCCCAGCAGCTGCATGGATTTAGGTGGTGGTTGAAAAAGCATTTCAGAGCTGCTTTCAGCTATTTTTATGGTAGGAAAAATAAGAATGTCCCCCTTTTGGAGAAAGTGGAACTTATTCAGGAAAATTCTGTACATGGGGGAATGGGGATCAAAGGAAGGGATATAGATTTGAAAAGAGTTGAAAAGGCAAATCAACTTGGGAAAGAGTAACTTTGAGAAAATAGTTTGTTATGGGTAAAAAAGTTAACTAATTTATCATCTATGAGATTTTTATTTTATTTCGTGTCAAAAGCATTGCATAATAAATAAGTTTAAAAGCGATTTTTTTAACCATCTATGAGATGTCTGCTGGGCTTCAATATTCATTCTAAGGCTGATGCATTTGAGTAGCTTAGTATTTAATGTGGGATGTTATAATGTTGGTACTATCCCAAAATATTACCAACATTATATATCGTGTCAGGAGCCCCCAGATGGCGTAATGGACTAAGTGACTTGAAGGTTGGGTTGCTGACCTGAAAGCTGCCAGGTTCGAATCCCACCTGGGGAGAGTGTGGATGAGCTCCCTCTATCAGCTCCAGCTCCATGCGGGGACACGAGAGAAGCCTCCCACAAGGATGGTAAAAACATCAAAACATCCGGGCGTCCCCTGGGCAACGTCCTTGCAGACGGCCAATTCTCTCACTCCAGAAGCAACTCCGGTTGCTCCTGACACACAAAAAAAAATAAATGAATCCCAAAATAGTACTGGCTCAATAATCTTAATTGGGTAGGAAGATGGTGATCTCGACATGGGCATTGTTGTTCAGCTCTCTTGTCATAATCAGGACATTGCCACTCTTAGAATATAGATATTTATAATCTGACTGTTGTAATTACCCCTTTCTCTTAGCCTCTTGCATGGCTACTTCTAAGATGCTTTGAGTGTTGCAGCATACTTACCAGTAGATGTCAGTCTAGAAAGCATGATATATAGAATGTTTCCTATAAATATGTCATTTAGAATACAAAACACTGACTGTTCTTCTCTTCTCGCGTTCCCACCTCCATCCAAGAGAGCGTGTGATCCTTCTGGCAGCAGGCTAAAACCTTTTATTCAGGCTAGCTTTTAAAGAAGAAGGTGTTTAATATCTAGTCGGGGGTACTGTGGTTTTAATTTCAAATATATTTTGATGGATTTTAATGGAGTTTTTTTAGTGCTGTTTGTATTTAATTAGTGCATATTTGTATATTTTACATTCAGTGCTAGTTCTTTTATGTCATGTTTTATGTTATTGTACAGTACCTTTCTACTTTTTTCTTTTACTCATGGCTTTTGAGTCCTATAAAAACTTCATAGTAAGAAACAAAACTCTAGCAATGTTAATAATTGTTACTATTTTACTTTCTTTCAGGCCTGTGCTTGATACATCAATATTGCACAAACACAGCAGTAATCCACATTTAGCTAGGACCTTTATTAGGGCCAAGTGTAATGTCACAAAGCAACCTCTGAATTCTCTATCAAATTAGATGACACTAAGAGTGGAGGAGGGTTCCAAAAACCGGTCCAGGTGCTATGACCATGAAGTTTTCATTTTAGATTCAGTCTCAAGATGGAGATTGTGGAGTGAATGAATTCATCATTGCTAGGTGCTCCATGTGTGGTGTAGTGGTTTGAGTATTGGACTATGACTTTGGAGGCCATAGTTTGAAGCCCATGCAGCCATGGAAACCCATTGGACAAGTAACACTCTCTCAGCCTCAGAGGAAGGCAAAGGTAATCCTTTCAGGAACAAATATTGCTAAGAAATCCCTCTGTTTGGATTACCGTAAGTCAAAAAAGTATTTAAAGTACACAACAGCAAGGTGCAGATTACACTCAGGGTTTTTGATCAAAGAAGGAATATCTGTTTCTTTAAAACATAAAATTCCAGCTGTTATCTCAATGCATCTCCATTCATGGACAAAGCATGGCAGATAGTATTAAGCTAAAAATAGGGGAAAAAGTCATAGTGTAGTTGGCATAGAGGATAAATATTAATCTTTTAGGGAAAAGGATGTGTAAAACATGTAGCAATTAATTTTCATATTTGATTATAATATGTTTTACCTTGGAAGATAATACGAGTCATTTAACGCTTTTCAAGATATTTTGCCACATTCTGCATTTTACAATGGTGCAAGATTTGCAGTGCTGTGTGACATTGCATTTTCTCCTTAATTCCTGAAGGGAAAATTTGCTGTATCCTTAGTGCACTGTGAGTTTTTTAAAAGTGTAATCAGCACAATGCTGACAGATCGAACTACAGATAAGGAACATTGCTTTTTCAGCAAAAAGATCCACATTTTATCAGGTGAAGTTCAGCTGAGATTGTAGCATTTCAGTACCATTTATAGAGCTCTTCTGTAGCAGATGGCCTGCTGTAATCTGTAATCATAATCACCAGCATAATATCTCTCTCCGTTTTCTGCATCTAAAATCGGGGGGGGGGGGGGACTAAGGCTAGCATTACAAGGAACAGTTTATATCCTCAAAGTTAAATGATGCAAGTCCTTATGGAAAACATAAACGTCAAATATGATGGAACATCTTGAAAAATGCTAGAGGTGAATTGGCCTGGTGCCATTTTGAAGTAAGGCATATTTAATGAAAAAATAGAAGTTATGTCAGTGGTTCTCAACCTTGGCCCCCCAGATGTTTGGCCTACAACTTCCAGAAATCCCAGTCAGTTTACCAGCTGTTAGGATTTGTGGGAGTTGAAGGCCAAAAACATCTGGAGACCCCAGGTTGAGAACCACTGTGTTATGTCATGTTAAATTTAAAATAAAATAAAATATTTGTTAAAAAAATGAATTGAGCCATAGCCTAAGTAATTTTTTTTCAACTGCTTTAGTATATTTAAAACACATAAAAAGAAAATAGTTCAAGCAAATCAAACTTCTTTTGAACCAAGATTGCTTAGAATGACACTGGAGGCAGTTTTCAAAAAGAACAAAGTAATATTTTGCAAAAGGATCCAGTTTTAAAGCACTGTTTCATACAAAAATGCTTTTGTTGAAATGAGTATATATATTCTAGAGAAGGAATCTCTGATACTCTGTCAGACGAAGGCAATCAATATTTTAGACTGAGGGCTTCATGGCCATCTGGCAGTTGATCTTGTCCCTGGCCATTTTTCCCAGTTTGACAAGTGCCCCTCCTCCATATCTAGACATGAAATGCTGCTGCAAGACATCTTGGTAATCTATGCATTGCTTTTCAGCAGTGCCTTGTTCATATGCGTATATGCAAAGGAATAAATGGTAAAAAACCTGACAAATTTATTTATTATTTATTTAATTAAGTTATATACTGCTCTTCCCCCCCAGTAGGACCCAGAGCGGTCTTACACAATGGAAGAATTAGATGCCACATATAATACAAATGTAGTAAAACCAAACATAAAACACAATTAAAAGCCGGTATCCAAATCAAATTTAAACAATAAAAACCATGTGATCATTACAACAGGGACAGTAGAATTGAGCCAAAGTCAGAGCCAGTCCGTGCTCGACTTCATATTAATCCACAGAATCCATCAGGTCATATCAACTCATATCATAGGATGAGCCAAAAGCTTGGTCCCACATCCAGATCTTCAGTGGCTTCCTAAAAGACATGAGTGAGGGAGCTTCCCCAATCTCCCTTGGCAAGGAGTTCCACAGTCACCACCAAAAAAGCCATATTTAGAAATCATTTTTAGAAGTCCCATGATAATCTCTTTACTTATGGGGCAGAAGTCAAAGCCATAGATCTAGTCTGGAATATCCCTTTGCATATTGGTTAGTCATATTCAACAAGAAGACCAGCTTTAGGATTGTATTGGAAGATTCAACTCTGTGAAATTCCTACTGTGTTGAAATGGGGTCGCTCTCATTCAAGATGGCCGTCATCCCTTTAAAGGTGTTAAATTAGGTTCCAAGAAAAAATGCATTACCAGTGATTACTGGGGTTACTCTATTCTTTGTATGCATTAAAGCTCTGTATAGTAATATGTAATATATTAATATGTAATATAGTAATATGTAATATATATATGTGTGTGTGTGTGTGTGTGTGTAATATAGGGGCCCCTGGTGGTGGCGCAGTGTGTTGAAGTGCTGAGCTGCTGAACTTGCAGACCGAAAGGTCCCAGGTTCAAATCCCGAGAGCGGAATGAGCGCCTGCTGTTAGCCTCAGCTCCTGAAAACCTAGCAGTTCGAAAACATGCAAATGTGAGTAGATCAATAGGTACTGCTCCAGTGGGAAGGTAACAGCGCTCCATGCAGTCATGCCGGCCACATGACCTTGGAGGTGTCTACGGACAACGCCGGCTCTTCGGCTTAGAAATGGAGATGAGCACCAACCCCCAGAGTCGGTCACGAATGGACTTAACGTCAGGGGAAAACTTTACCTTACCTTATAGTAATATAGTAAGTCTATTGTTAAACTTTGCACTCTATATTAGAGACAAGCAACTATGGCTCTTTGGATATTGTTTAGGTGAAAATGTATGTAATCTTTTATAATTGGTTATGCTAGCTAGTCCAACAATAGCGGAGGAATTTTGTTACCTTTCTCTACATTGGCATGGCTAATGAGTCCTTAATTATATGTAGATGACAAGAAAGGAATCTATACCTATATAACTTTAATAACTGGAAGCAGTGCCGTGTAAGTGGATCTAAAAATACAAGTTGTGTGGCGCAGATGTAACATTGTTTGCTGTGCTCCATTTATTTCTTTTTACTGGAAATGATCTATGTTCCCATCTCCTGAACGGGCATCAATGGAGCTATAGCCTCAACACATTTTAGTCCTGCCTTTTAACCTTATGTCTTTTAATGAACACAAATTAGTAACACGTGCATTTGGGGAAAATGTCAATGACAGATTTTATTTATGCAGCTGTGTTTAGTTAACTATTAATTACGCAGTGTGGATATTAACTAAAAAAGTGTGCATGTTCATGATTTTGTAACCTGTGGCACTAATCGGTGACTTGTGTGTACTAACCTTGGATGATCACACACATTTGTTTCTGTCTTTTTGTGCACATTGCAGATGAATTAAATGGGATGAGTGTATGTTTGAATCTATTTTGAGCATGTAGTTTAAGGTATGATTATCCATAAAAGAATTGAATAGTTGCAGACAAAGAAGAAGTATTAATTTTAGCAAATGAGAGTGGTGGAACGCAATTATTGTAAAGATGTCCCACGTAAAAACATTGCTACTTATTTGCAGTGAGTTTTTCGGGCTGTATAGCCATGTTCCAGAAGCATTCTCTCCTGACGTTTCGCCCCTCCTCCACCCCACCCCCACCCCATGGCCATACAGCCCGAAAAACTCACAGCAACCTAGTGATTTCGGCCATGAAATCCTTCGACGGTACATTGGTACTTGTATTATGCATTTTGGAGGTGAAAAGACAAGTTCTGTTCATTTGTGCTAGTGGGCAGATAGTAGTGTGTCACTGGAATTTCACATCACTCTGTGTTCTTTCAAAGAATAAGAGCTACACATATGCCTTGTTTACCATCACAAAATAATATCTTTGAACAATATTAAAAGTATCATTTAAATTATTCATTAAAATCATCCCTTTTGTGGTAAACAACGTAAAATAATTTCTAAACAGTTGTGTCACAAAGTGAACTCTTCCTTGTTGGAAATTCTGGTAACTATGTTTGCATGTTTAGCAAACTTTTCATGGTGATAGCTGTTATCTTTGACTGCAGATGCAGACTCCTCCCTCCCTGTACAAGATAAAAGTAAACAGTTCAATTATTTGGTTGAAATAAGCCTGTATATTTGGAACATATGGCTTGTTTGTGATGCTTTCAAATTTAATTTTGCTGTATGTGCAAGTTTATGTTAGCATCAGTTAACAGACTAGAGGTATTTCTAATGGGCGGACTGCTTTTGTAAGGAAAATGTGTGTCTTCAAAGCTTTCTCATTTAGAAAGCAGCTGGTTTGCTGCTGTTTGAGCACCACCCAAGTTTGGTATGACATCATTATGTAAAGTAGTACAAACGGACCAACTTTTTAAAGACTCTTCAAGGAAGTTTGCACAACCACCTGGACTTGGCATTAGGTGCAGCTAAACTGAAGACTTTACTGTTGAGAAGAATCTATGCTGAAGCATGGATTTTTTCAAAAAAATTGTACCTTCGGTCATGTCGGGAGATGTGGTTCTGGATGTTGAAAATACTATCTGTGAAAGCTCTCCAAAGCTACTAAAAATGAAGCGTATTAGTCTGCTTTCACCAGGACATACTATAGATGAAGATGACATTCATGTTGGGAATCCTAATCGCAGTATGTATCTGTGCACTTAGTTTTTGAAAGTTTTGAAGCAAGTATGTTTTTAGGTTGTAATAATATTTTGAATGTGAGGCTTTCTTTGTTGGACTGTGATACATGAGAACTCTGCAAACAATTTTCTGATCTGCTAATGAAGGTTTTTTTTTACTAATTTTCTATAAAATGAATCGATTTATTTAAAAATATTTCCCAAATACATTTTTGTATCAATAACTTTTGGCAATCTTGTACCTGAGATAAAGAAGGTATTTCTGATCCTTGTGAAGTAAGATTAAAAGACATTTGAATATTGTTAAGAAATTAATCAGAAACAAGTATAGATGAGTATATTACAGTGTAGCTAATACGGGTAGAAATGTTGTACAATCAATAACAAACACTCGTGAAATTTAAATGTTATTAATTGTGCAGTCACTGCATGGGTTGTGTTTGGGTGAGCTTACTCTTAATAATTTCAATTTAATATAGAACAGTGTGTAAATGCATTTTATCAAGACATTTTAAAAACTCTGCATTGAATTAGAGCCATAGTATGCCTTTTGTGAACTGAAAGTTCAATTTTATTAGCGAAAGGGACTGAACTCTAGTAGAAGCTTCTGCTGCAGAAAAATAGTAGCGTAATTGCATTTATTCTCTCTGTGGTGTTCTGTACTGTTGCAAGGGGTACTCCACTGCTCTAGAGCACTGCTTCTTAAATGATGAGTCTCGACCCCAAGTGGGGTCCTCTTAGGTCAGTGGTTCTCAACCTGGGGTCCCCACATGTTTTTGGCCTTCGGCTCCCAGAAATCCTAACAGCTAGTAAACTGGCTGGGATTTCTAGGGGTTGTCAGCTAAAAACATCTGGGGACCCCAGGATGAGAACCACTGCTTTAGGTCAATGTTGGGGTCACAAAAATTTAGCAACAGTAAAGGTTTTCTGAACGCCACCTAGGCATTTACACAAATCCGTTAGCAACACTGTACAGTGTTTACAATAGACTTTGCAGAACATGCTACATCTGAACTTTATAAAAAAGAAAATCTCCCTGCTTCATAAACCTTGCAAATGCTGATTTATTATTACTAAACATTTGATTTTTATATCTATTTTACATACCAATATATATTTGGAGTCATGAAAAAATTGTGGAAAGTTTAAGAAGCCCTGCTCTGGAGAAGCTTTTCAAGGGCTATCAGGAGGACACATTTATGAAAACCTTTTCTTCTCTCTCACCAGTGGGAATTTCCCATGAGCAGAGTTATATGGATTGAACTCCAGATTCAATCTGAAGTGTGTTCAACATTAAGATACCCTGTTCCAATTTAGTTTTGTTTTCTGTTTTGTAACCTGACTAAAATATTTTGATTTTTATGTTTTAAAAAAAAAACTACTACCTCATCTGCTATTTTTGTTTTTGAAGTTTGGGTTTCCCACCTGGTCTTCTTTAACACAGTATTCTGCTTTTTCCGTCTCTGTTGTTCTGAATATGGAAGTTATTCCTCTGTTTAAAGTAATCCGTGTTTTTATCAGTCTATTGTTCATGAGCTATTTAAACCAACTTCATATTTTGTAATGCTGGTGCACTTAATTTGTCTAAATGTTGCTGAGAATATAATCATGGAGAACCTTATGCTATAGATCTTTATATAGAAAATGTTTTGTTCCATCATTTTAACTAAAGTCTTCCTGCTCGGGATGAAACAATCAAAGTTCTTCCTTTCTGGGTACTTAACTTTCTGCTCCTGATATCATCTAATAATAGAAGCATGGAATTACTTTAGAGTTAGAAATGTTCCAGTCTCCTGACGGGCATCATTTTGTTTAGTGCTTCTAAAGTGCCCTTTGTACTCTTCTGACAATCTTTACATTATCTATATGAGGTAGGTCACTGTTGTTTTATAGATGAAAAGCTAAAGCAAACATAAGATCTGAACTGCCAGGTACTGTGGTTGATGAAACCAGTGCACCTGCATTTTAAATGGAATATTCAAAACAAATGTGTTGCAAGTGAATAAAATGGTGACTCACTGAACTGTAAAAGAGGTGCTGTATTATATTTTTGATTTTAATGAGATAGTGTTGAGGCTAGTTCTAATGCATGATTAGTTTCATCATATTGTGTTGTCAGAAATTTTCAAGAGCCTGAATGGTGTGTTTGAGTATTGTGGCCGCTATCCATTTCTGTTATTGTTAAATTATAGGTAGTGTGTCAAAATAAGCTACCTAGTTGGTTCTTAGTAATCTGTCCAGAAATTTTACTAATGTCTGCTATTTTAATGGTTTTACCAATTCTCCTGTGTGGTATTTTCTTTTAATTCATGGTGTAAACTCAGGGAGAATAAAGATCAGAGGGTTGTCACATCCAAACCAGGATCTTAATCTGCTTAAAGGTTATCCAGGTGTCTTTTGAAGGGGAGGGGAATTTACCTCCAGCACCATCTTCCTATATCTATATGCATAATAAAAGTGAACATCTGTATGTGTATGTTCACCTTGTTTTATAGGAGTTGTAGTTCGTCTACATCCAGAGAGCACTGTTAACTCAAACAATGATAGATCTGGACCACATTTAGCACACATACCTGATATGCCCAATTTTGAATACTGGTAGGATTTGGGCTGAATTGGCCTTGATATTTGGGAGTTGTAGATACTGGGATGTAAAGTTCACCTACAGTCAAAGAGCATTCTGGGCCCAACCAACAATGGACCTGAACCACACTTGACATACATACCTGATATGCCCAAATTTGAATACTGGAGGGGTAAAGGGGAAATTGACTTTGATTTTTGGGAGTTGTAGTTCACCTACAACCAGAAAAAATGAACCTCACCAACCATGAACCTGGATCAAACTTTGGCACACAGAACCACCATGACCAACTGAACATACTGGAGGGGTTTGGGGGGAACTGACCTTCATTTCTGGAAGTTGCAGTTCACCTACATCCAGAGACACTGTGACCACCACAGACAATAGACCGGGACCAAACTTGACACACAGAACTCCCATGACCAACTGAACATACTGGAGGGATTTGAGGGGAACTGAACAACCATGCTGGGAGCTATAGTTTACCCTATACTTAGAGACTACACAGACCCCACTGATGATGCATCTAGAGAGCAAACTTGCCCAGTATGACAGACTCTAACCACTGATGGAGTTTGAGAAGTTAACCTGGCGTGATATGAGTTGTAGTTCACCCACAACCTTATACATTTTGAGTCCACTTCAGAGTTGAGAAAGGCAGGGTATAAATATGGCAAATAAATAAAATAAAATATTTGCTGGCAAATGTAATGTGCAGTGGCAAAAATGCACTCTTTGTTTCAAAAAGGTATGCTTTACATTTGCTTTTTATTTCGTGTCAAAAGCATTGTATAATAAGTTTGAAAGTGATAAAATAAAGGAATCACAAACAGCTAAATAGTTTTGGACCAAAAGCGGGCAACAGCAATCACATTGTCCGTAGCTTTAATCAACTCCTCCTCCGTGCATGAGGAAGGGCATTGTGGGCAAGCATACATATGAGGAGTTGTTTGTTCAGCTCCACAGTCACACAAGGTGGAAGATTCCTCCAGGTAGTGCCGTCTTGCCAGGTTGTCTAAGTGCACAGTTGCTGTGCACTTAGAATCCCTTATTTAAAAATAAAAAGTGTTAGATCACCAAATTCTCCAGCAATGGAAAGTAACACCAGAGAACTAGATAACCCTTGAAGGGAAGATGGGAAGGAAAAGAAGGCAGGAGGAAATTGTAAGGAGGGAAAATGGAATGAAAAGAAAAATGGGGATGAGAAGGAAGAAAGAAGAAGATCATTGGAGGATAGAAAGAAGGTAAGAAATGAGGAAGGAAAGTAAGGAGGGAGGGAGGAATGAGGAAGGAAGGAAACCATGGGAAGAAAGAAAAGGAGGGAAGGAGGGAAAAGAAGAATGGAAGAAAAGAGGAAAGAAAAACATGAGAGAAGAAAAGAAAAAAGGAGGATGAGAAGGAAAGGAGGCAGTAAGGGAAGAAAGAAAAGGCAGAGAGAAGGAGGGATGGAAAGAAGATGGGAAAGAGATGGGAAGGAAGAGGGAGAGGTGGATGACAAGAGGACAGAAGTAAAGAAGGGAAGAAAGAAAAGGAAGAGAGGGAAGGGTGAAAGGGATAGAGAAAGAAAGGAAGGAAAGAAAAAAGAGGGAGGGAAAGGTAGAAAGGACAAAGATTACGAAGGGGAGGATGTGCGCGCACAGGAGAGGCAGTGGGAGTCCACTGCTGATGAGGCCCCCTCCTTGTATCCAACCTCAACTGGGCCCTGATGGGCACCAATCCCTCCCTGCTGTGCTGCCCCAGGAAGGCAAAGGGGGCAGGCCCCGGGAGCGGATGAGGTGAAGGCAACAGCGATTTGAGGCAGGCAGGCAGGCAGGCTGGCACACACTCCCGCTGCTTCTCCTGTGCATGCACCCACTCTTAGTCCAAGCCTTCTCCTAGCTTTATCATATTACGCAAATGTAATGCACACCCCAATTTTGACATGGTCATTTAACCAAAATAGTTGTGCCTTAGATGCATGTAAATGCTGTATATTAGTTAGCTTTGAAGTAACTGATTTTTAAGGTGTTATCGTTTCAATCTTCCTACGGTTTAAATAACTCTTCATTATTTGCAACCCCCCACCCCAGACTGTTGGGAGGGATTTATTATTACAGAGTCTTGTCAAGGGCTGCACTTAACAAAGCTATTTAATGTAACAGACTGGTAGTCCTGAAATTTAAACACTAAACATTCTGCTCTTTTATATTTTGGCTATTTGTGTGCAGCAATGAAGTAATTCTGAAGTAATTCTACTGTGGTATACTACTAACAATAAGACTGCAGGTGGCAATCTTCAGCAGTGAAAATGAGTTAGGCCTTTGAACAGTTATACTGGTTATACTCCAGCTGGTTGAGCAATTGAGATAACTGGCACAGAATATCCTAATCCTTCAGTTGAAGATTAATTCTGCATTTGGACTGTTTAAATGCTGCCAAATGGCCATTACATTAGGAATTGTCCCAAATCAGTTTGCATTACTACTGTTGTAGAAATTTGTGAGGTAGTAATTTGTGAAATATAGCTTTATAGTATTCTACAGTCCTGCTTTTACAATAGTAGACAGCAGCTGAATCCTCTTTAAATTATCTTCTTATTTCTATTTTTGTAACCTGATAATGGAATGAAGTGCTCTTCTAGCACACAGTAGCGAACTGCTGAAATGCCAATGGGATGTTAATGGAAGATGGGGGTCTGGCAGAGGTAATGAAATGAAACAAGACACAGAATCCTACTTTTAAAGACTTGTGAGATGATAGCTGAAGCTGTGGTAATATCAGCATAAAAATTAGGTAAATTTATATAGCCTTTAGTTAGCTTGTTTGATGAACTGGGAATTGGTTGCTGATTGTTTTATTAAAAATGATTTTTGGTTTTATACATGTAACTTGATAAAGTAGATTCTTGGTAAACTGAACTCATTAATATGGGACGTGTAACTATATATACACACACACAAAGGGAAGCATTTGTGTAATTCGGAACAATAATTTTTCTCTTGTGTTAATGGAAGAGAACTCTTGAATTTCAAATTTTATATGAAAGATAGTAGTAACTTTGGCCTTCTTGAAGAAAAAATACGTTATTGCTTAATTAAACCTACCACAATATACAACCTTATATTCTGGAATGGCTTCTATGTCTAAGTTGTTGCTTTACAGAAGATAATTTATTTGTCTCTTTAAACTATGTTTAAACCAACTAACAGCTATTAAAATGGTTTTCAGAAATGTGATCATCTATTTTAGAACTGTACAAAAGCCTTAAGGCTGTATGTATTTGAAAGACAGCCTGAGGAGAATTAAGCATTTTGGCAATTAGTTTCTGTCAATTGCTTCTAGGTATAAATGTACAAACAGTGGGTTTCTTTTTTGTGTGTCTCTGCCTTTTCTTTTCTCATATTTTATCAAAATTACCATAGTTGTGGCTCTGTCAGTAAGGCACATGTTGAAAAACTATCTTCTGATATTTAAATAGGTTTTTTCCTGATACTGTTTATTCCAGTGGTATGCACAAGCTTATACCTGATTTTTTTCACCAAATATTGCAAATAGTGCTGCCCTAGAGCTAACATAGCCACATCGGCAAGGAAATAATAAATAACATCATAGTTGTGAGTAGTGAGAGCTTCCTCTCAGGGATCTACAGTGTTTTGACTGCAATGCATAAAGTATATAAAACATAATATGCAGTCTCTTGAACCATATATTGATCATATGTACTGTTCCAAAGTATCTGCTATTGAAGACAGCTGAAATTGTATGTAACTTCTGAAAGTATTTTTGGTAAGAATGGACCACCTTGACATTGATGGTATCACTCCAAGTGTCAGTACTCGGAATTATTTCTGTATCTACTTTACTGTATCCACCAATCCTTTTAATCCATTCAGTCTAGTGCATTTAGATCTCTGCTAATCATAATCTGGTAATAGCAGCTGCCCAGCAACTCGAGATGTAGTTTTCCATGAAATACTTTTAAGAGTATCAATGCATTTGTGACATACGCAATTTGAGCATATGTGTTTTTTGTTTAAAAAATATGTCCAATCTCTGTATGAATCAAGCGAGAAGAATTAAATTGAAATGTATAATCTCTGAGAAATGTATATTGCTCACTCTTCAGAACTCCACCCTTGTATCCACAGCACAATAATGTTACTGCCTGACTAAGTGTGAGACTTGCTAGATAACCAAGATAATGGCAATCCTACCTTTTCACAGGTTAGATTTATTGGATTTATGTTGCTCTTTTAAAATGTGTAACACAGCAACTGTAGTTGTTGCTACCGCCGTGTGCCTAAAGACTTTTTTTGACTCCTGGTGACCCTCAGGCAAATCTATTGTGATTTTTTTTTTTTGCCGGGGGGGGGGGGTGGGGGGTTAGGATTTGTTCAAAGGAGGTTTGAATTTTTTTTGAGGCCAAGAGAAAAATGGGTTTCTCAAGCTTCATAGTAGTTGCAGTTAATTTTAAGATCAATATTACTAAGCAGACATATCTGAATCGTGGTATGCTTTTTGGTTAGGGGAGTGAAGATGTGTATTGTGTATAAATCACATATTAATTGGCTATACTATACATTCTGTTTTTAAACAGTTAAGTGTCTCATTATCCTTGGTCTTTCATGTTTTGCTCACTATGTTTTAACAATTATTTGGCTAATTCTCCATTGTAGAGATATCAAAATGAGCTGAAAAATTCACACGTAGTTTTGATATCTCACAATTGAGAACCAGTTGAGTCATTAAAAAGGGAATCTACTTTTGGCTTCAGTTACATATATTGTATGTACAAGGATGAAGAATTTTTTAGAATTTATTGAACTCACATATTTAGCCATACAAACATGTTTTATCCTCTGTAGTTACTATTTTCTGAGAAAAAATATCTCTGTGTGGTCTTGGTTCAAACTGTAGCATTTTTTAATGTGTCATCAATGTGTAGTGTCATTTGACTGCATTTCAGACTTTTAAAAAAGAAAAATTCATTCATTCTCCTTGGATTTGTCACTCTCTCAGAGTAAAGCAAGGCAAATCCCTTCTGACAAAATTCTGAGAAGGAAACATTCCGTAAGACAGAAGTGACTTGAACCCACACAACATTAAGAAATTCCTTGACAGCTTGTGTCAGCCACTACACAGAATAATTTTACAGTATTTTCACATTGTTTCAATAGTTTCTATTTTATATAGGGTCAGACTAAAATAAAATGTTGATATTCTGTTGTTTTATATTTTGTCATATTGTATGGTTTTGGGCATGGCCCCATGTAAGCCGCCCCGAGTCCCCGTTGGGGAGATGGTGGCGGGGTATAAATAAAGTTTTATTATTATTATTATTATTATTATTATTATTATTATATTCTGTAAAACCTGCCACTGCGATTTTCCCCCTTTCCTTTCCTTTCCTTTTCTTAACTAGGTAGCCTTTGAGAAATGCAATTTTGGATAAATGTCTTTGAATGTCAGGCACAAATAAGATTTGAATTCTTTTAAGAAGCCGATATCACAGTTAGGCTTTCTCTCTTAATTATCTCCAGTAGATAAATAGGCTCAGGCTTGTTAAGAAGTCTGTCTTTATGGCAGAAGTAGTTATGGAAAGAATGCCTTGTCTGTAGATAAGCAGAAGAAAAACAATTCTCAGTGAAATCTAATACAGAGTAAATAAAAAATATCTGGTCTGCAATTTACAAACTGATAAAACTGTCCCCTGCACCCCTTCAATTTTAGTCCTGGAACAGTGAAAGCTGCTTCAAAAAATTGCAGTCTGAAGTGCAAATCTCTCTGTGTTTTGTAGCTTAAAGCTGTGATTTGAACTTCTTCTCCCTATTTTATGTTGGATCGGTGTGTGTTAAAACTGGAAAATAACATCCTGAAGGGCATCCTCTTATGACGAGTATGCAAGTTTTATTTTCCGTACTGGAGGCTTCATCTGCATTCAGCAGCATTTCTACTATAGTTGTGCGTCACTCGGAGACTGCATGGTAATGAAGCACTGATGCTGTGGGCCAAAATTCTATTGCCTGAGAGCAAAAAAAGGGATGACCGTTAGAGAAGGCATACCAACACAATTCTTGCTGCTGTTGCTGTTGCAGCAGCAGCTCCTTGAGACATGATGTTGAGCCTGCAGGATTCTGTGCTTTTTGAAATTAACATTAAATCCCTGCTAAAGTCATGGAGCAGCAGCTGTAAGTATATTATCTTGCCTGAAACAGCTACATCATAGGTATTCCTCTTTGCATGCTAATTCTTGATCAAACTGGGGAGAAGCAGGCTTATTTGTGTAACAAATGGATGATATAGATAAGTACAGACAACTGCAGTATGCAATTTTAAAATAATTTTTCCCTGTGAGATTTTTAGAAATTGCCATAGTTTCTTGCAAGAAAAGGTGACAATTTGTACCCCAGCCTCTGCAGACGATCTAACGGTACCAGTATTATTCCATAGTTCCCTTTAGCACAAAATGTTAGTTTAAAGGTGAATCAGTTTTTTGCAGTCTATAAATAAGTTATAGTGCAAATGTAAACCTTGTGCCCATAACTTACTTGCATTTGAACTATTAAATCAATATAAATCTTCCCTAGTAAGCCCAATAGTTCTTTCTTTTTAAAAGATATATTTTGCCTATTTGCTGTGCATTCACTACTTTTGTTGGTGCTGTTGTCCTTCGTTCATTTATTCTGAAATTGCGCAGTTTCCCCTCTTTGAGGGCCCCTGGAAGGGAATGTATGCTTGCTGGGTTAGCTATAATAATAAGTCATGGGAGCCAGCTACTATACCTAGGATTTTGGTGGATTGAATGCCTGTAATTAGTGTTTGGACAGTGAGAATGCAGTCAGAAATGTATCATCTGAATATTATATGGGTGGAAAAGAACTCTGAAGAGAGTTACTTTGCTCTAATGACATTTTGAGATGCAAATTGTCATAGGGGTGAGTCAAAGAGGCTATTTTCTGTTTTCAGCATTGGGAAAATATCCTTGATCTTAGGTCTGCACATTATGTACACAGCACAACATGCACATCAAGATCTTATCTATGGAAAAGATTGCTTGCCCTTTCTTTAAAACTTACCCGTGGGAGCAGAAGATAGTGCAACATTACGAGTAGGAATAGATTTCAGGAAGTTTTAGAAACTCTGTCTTAACTCATTAGGATGGTAGAACACTCTGGTTGCAGACTTCTACCTTGCTATATACAACATATGTAAGCATTGTTCAGATAATCCTTTGAATGGTAATGTGAAACATCCCTTGGAATATGTAGCATCTCAAAACTGGGGACGCAAACATATTCTGTGTACCAGTAAGGCTGTTTTAAAATGTGCTCAGCTCTAGGAGTCAAATTTTTTCTTCTTCTTTCCTGTAACATACAGTGGTAAATATACCAGCAGTAAGATAGCTATGCTTGTGATCTCCACCTTATATTCAACAAGTCATGTACAGGATAATTCTGAACCATTCACACGTTGTCAGCTTCTGTTAGAATTTTACTGTTAGAATATTGTGCAATATACAGATTGCAAAGACGGTTCCAGACTGTAATAATTAAACACTGATAGCATTTTAGATATTTCTTTTCAGTGTGTTTACTAATGAAAAGACCAAAGTGTGTATATTTTAAACAATGACTTATGGCATTCTTAAAACAAATTCTAATCCATTTTGTGTGTTTCTAATTTGTACTAAATTTTATTTTTGTACTATGCTATGTTTAGATACATTTTTAAAACTTGTGTTTGACTTTGAATTGCATTTAAGTTAAAGACTGAGACTTTGCTAGAGATTGTAATAATGTGTGCCTTCTTAGGCCAACAGGGAGACAAGCTCTTTGTCTATGTTTGCTTCATTTGAGGGGAAGGAAAAGATACTGACAGGATACTTTTATTCTCTACTTGTGGTTTTCTTCAGATCATAAGGTAGTTGGAGATTTGTACCTAATCCAAAAATACTTCTTGTGATTCAGAATAGCAGCAATGACCAACACAATGTAACCTAGATTTACTATTGATTTAATAGATCTTGGGTACATCTTTCTACTTTAAGCTCTCTAAAAGTAGTGGGACAAGACTGGTCATCAGTATGAGATGGAAGTTAGTTCCCTTTATTCTGTCCATTGGACTGTAATTGTAAAGTTCTCATTTTGTCACTTCAGAAGTATATGCATTGGGTTGGTGATGAGTCTGCTTCGTGATATTGCTTGCTCAGTAACAAGCACTGACTAATGTTTCTTTTTCATACAGATAATGTATATAGTTCCTAGTGACACTTTTCTATAAATTTTATCAATTGTATATAATGAAGAGGTGTTTAAAATCAAGTTATTGTTTAAGAACCACTCAATGAGATTTCTTGATACAAATGGCATTTCTCTTACGTTTATACAATTGCCTCTCCACATCTGCTAGAGTGAAGGGTAGGCTTGCACCCAGATCAGTTTGAATGAAAGTGATTTGTAAAATTCAGTGGTTCATTTTGTATATTCCCCCGAAAACAGGACGCGGAGTTGGGAACCGGAAAGCCAGCTAAAACGGATCAAGAGAGCAGATGGAGTTAACTCTGCAAGATACCTGAGGCAGGGGGGTCTGCCATGGGACTCCTGGAGAAGCTGGGGTTAACTGCTGTGTCTTTTCTCCCCGGCAGTGGCAGCAGTGTCCATTTCTTCTAGAAAAGTTCCCTAGGCTCCTCCTCCAGAGAAGGCCCTGCTGAGAACTTGCTTGCTCAGCAGCACTTGCATGGGGCGGGCATTGAAAAGTCTCTTGAGTTCCTCCCGGAGCATGATGGGAGTTGACATTTCTCTCTCTCTGTTTCTCAGCCAATAAATGCCTGGTTGTGTCCATGCTCTGATTAGCTGAGAATGGACATAACCAGTAACTACAATTCCCCGAACCCTTTCTTGCAGTTTGCCTTATTTTTTAAAATGTTATGTGGTAAAAACTTAATTCTAAAAAATGGGTAGATTGGTGAATTGATCTGAAACTTGGCAGGTCTGCAGTTGTTAATGGGGTCTAAAACTGAGGTAGGTTTCATGCAGATAGGCCTTAAAATGACTGAGGATTGAGCCTCCAAAGTTTCCTATTGTAGCCAGTGGGCCGAATCGTTGCCAAATGAAAACGGCAACACCCCTCCAGATTTGAGTAACTTTCTGGTAAACAGAATGAGGGTTTATCTGAAAACGGAACCCAAAACAACATGCCTTTGGGTTGAAATGCACAAGTCTAGTGGTGGGCACGGGACTCGTGTGAAAGTGAAAAAACAGTGAACATAGGCCTATCTTTTAACCTGAAAGAACTTTTTCCTAGGCATAATTTTATTGTGCTGTAGGATCTCCAAATGCCTAAAGAAGTCTTCTCTATAGTTATTTGAGGATCCTCTAGTGTGATTCTATGATCAACGTTTGCCAGAGGTTGACCATAGAATCATGCAGGAGGGCCTACAGATGCCTAGAGTGTACATATTTTTGGTTACATGTGGAGCAGCGGTGAAGATGGAGACAAATAGGGCAATCTGTGAATATAAGAATGCTTAACCCGTAAATGTGGATGGACAACTGTCTATTAAAGGACTGAATGCTTGCACTCAGCAACACTGTTTCAACTAATTTTTTAAAGGCCTGCTTAGCTGGCAGAATGTCATTGCAGTTCGGCTTGTGTTTGATTGTAGCTGCACTTTTTTCTTTCACTAGCAACAATGAAGTGACATTCATATGGCCCAGATTCAGGATGCTGTGTCTTTGCCAACAGTTTGAGGCATTCTTTTTACACTGAGTCAGGAACATTCTGTTAAATCAGCTGTGTAGTGATAATGTTTCGCAGATAATCTTTCTTTTATTTCATTCATGAATTTTACAGAGAATTGTGTTTTACTAGTTTGTTTTCACTAGTATAATAACAAGCGTGTAAAAATTAATAGATATTTTCCTATATTTTGCAGCTTTTGCCTACAGTATTGTATTGTCCATTTATGTGTTATATAATCTCAGGTGTGCCCTACCCCTTCCAACCAACAATCAAAATCTGATATGCTTTGTTCCTTTATCTATCTTCTGTTTAGATTTATGAGGTGTGAATAGGTTATTTAGAGATACCTGGCTTCACAAAAGAGCAAGCTGTTTAAATCTGGGAATGTCTGCAGTCTTCTGTGTTATCAACTCACAATAGTCCATTTAGCAGGGCACAGTAGACATGCATACGGGAAAGTATGAAGCGTGTCTTCATACTTCTCACAGTCCAGTTTTGAAGGAATCTATACTAATATTCCCTTGATACAATTATATTAGTGTTCATATACAAATTTCAGGACTGTTCCATTATCCGGGCGTAGACCACAAGGGGATGCTAGACAGAATAACAGTCAATTTTATTGGGGGGGGGGGGGGAGGGAGTTGAAGGAGGAAAACCATTTCTCCCGTTTTCACTGGTTATTACCCTTCCCTCCTTCCCATTTCATAAAAGAGGGTTGTTTCCACAACAGGGACATGGGTGGGGGGAATAACAGGAAAACAGGGGAAAATAGTTTTACTCCTTCAACCCACCCTCCACCCCCATAAAATGGACTATCCTTCTCTCACTAGTGCTCCCTAGTGGCCTCCACACAGATAATGGAACAGTACCCAAATTTCCTTTTTCCCAATCCAGATTATTTATTTGTTACCTTAAATGACATTTTAAAAATTGCTTCTCAGCATGACTATTCATCACAGAGTGGCTTACAAGGCTGCAAAATGTGGGAAACTGTGATACTCTAGGCTGCGAGAGCACTGGAAACCAGACACCAAGCCAATAAACAATCTAATATCTTTATTATAGAATTGAAGAAATAGAACAAAAGTAAGCAGAATATATAGTCCATCAATGGACCTTCTGGGAAAGGTCAAATATAGTCCAGTATTATAAAGTTCAATGTCCAATATTAGAGTTTAAAGGTGGAAATCCAGTTAACCGAAACACACTCAAACTTCCAAGCAGTTTGAGTGGGGAATAATCCGGATCTTAAGCAAGAGTTCCAAGGAGACCAGTCCCAAGGCAAGGAATTCAAGGCAAGGCAAGGCAAGGAAACAAGACAAGGCAAGGCTGGAGATAGAGGATCCAAACGCGATCCGAACTTGACTCAAAGGCGAGGCGTCGCGCCCAATCTACACACGAGTAGAACGCCACAAGGACTAGAGGCGAAGTTAACACTCCAACTGACATGTTGACACCGCACTGGCTGGCCAGCGCACAGAACTTTTAAGGGACTTCAAATCTCCCTTTCAAACAGGTGTCCAATACTTTTCCCAGGGGAAAACTGACTAGAGACAACATCTTCAGCAGATGCAAGCCTCCCTGAAAACTCCCAAGGGAACCGGCTTAATCAACATTCTCTCTGGCAGCTAATCTTGCGCTTCGTCTTCGACTGGCCTTCTCTGAGCGGCTCGATTCCCAAAACAGCCACCTTTGAAAAGGAGGGGAACCGCTGGAAACAGACTCGGCTTCAAAGGCTCTTTTAATAAGCTCTGGGCTTGAATTGTCAACAGGGAGCATCTGGAAGGAAGCGGGCTCTTGCTGAGTCGGCAAAATTCCCAAATCCTCATCGCTCTGGTCCACAACGAGTACCGGGTCATGACCCGAAGGTCTCTGTGACATCACAGAAACACACAATTACAGTTAAAATATGGGAGTGCATATACATGGCAACAGCTGCAATTTTTTTGATGTGTCAAATAAAGTATGGTTAGCAGAGAGGGAATAAGAAATTAGTTGTAATGAATACATATGTATTGTCCCAAGGAGGCTATTGAGAAATTCCCTTCACAAAAGAATTGTTACCTCGACTGTAACTTTTTGGGTCCTGAAATGAACATTGGTTTTTGTTATCTAACCATAGACATTTTGCCTCTAATTTTGTTCCATTTTCCCTTTGTAAATCTTAAAAGGCTGCTGCTACTGACACAATAATAATAATTACAACAACAACTTTATTCTTATATCCTGCACCATCTCCCCGAAGGGACTCGGTGCGGCTTACATGAGGACCAAGCCCAATAGTACAACAATAAAACATTGAACATATAATACATTCCAATTACAACAAATTAGTACATAAAACATATAAAATATCACAAAACATAAGCTGAACAACAACCAATAACCAATTACAAGTGCAGCGTGTGTATTCAGAATTGGGCAGGGCAATAATGATACATGTGCAATATATTGCAGACACTGGTAAGATGAGTCAGTAATAACGTGCAGAGCCTGGGTATAAGGTGGAGGTAGAAGGACTTAGTCAAGTTGTAACTGAATTAGTCAAAGTCACATTGAAATAACCTAGTTTTCAGGTCTTTCCAGAAGGTGGCCAAGGTGGGGGCTAATCTAATTTATCTCGGGAGGGCCACCACCGAGAAGGCCACTACTAGCACCTCCATTCAATATATTTACTCCCTGCGCCTACTCCTATATGTTCAGCTAATCACATCTAAGGCCTATACAGAGCAAACATAAACACTAATCTCACTCATCTTATATTTATGCATATGATTTTCCTGCCTATAGATAAAACCCTTACGTTTATCTCTGATTAAATTTATTTTGTTACTCTTGGTCCAGTTTCCAGTCTATTCAATTCATCTTGAATTCTCATAATATTTTCTGAGGTATTAGCTACTTACTCTCTTCGGTTTGGTGTCACCTGCAGAGTCGATAATGTGGACTTCTAATTCATTCCTTAAGCAATTTGTGAAGATGTCTGAACTATTCATTATTTTAATCTGAATAGTGTGCATTAATTTTAAATGCAGTGTCATTTTGCGACAGGTGTTTTAATGTTGATCACGAATAATCTAATTGGTGCAATTTGCTGCTGCCACTTACATGTGCAAATGAGTAATTGTTTTTGGTATTAAGTATTATGCGTACCTATTCATTTTAAAACCATTGTTATGTAATGTTGCTTAAAGCGACATACTTAATACAGTTATTTGGTCAGCATAATTCGGGGCTAATTCTTTCTCATTCGTAACTTGGGGACTGACTATACTAAATTATTATACAGGTTGATTATCCCTTATCCAAAATGCTTGGGACCAGAAGTGTTATAGATTTTGGATTTCTTTTCAGATTTTGGAATACAGGCAGTCCTTGGGTTATGAATAAAATAGGTTGTGTAGGTTTGTTCTTAAGTTGAATTTGTATTTGAGTTGGAACAAGAACATTTTTTGAGTGTATAGTAACTCTAGCTAATTTTGTTTTTCATTTTGAATAGTATAGGAAAACCCTTGTGATGTTTCCTTTGTTGTCTGTGCCCCTGTTCAGAAGATTCACCTCATTTTCTGTCCCTGTGATAATTGGATTTTGAAAATTGTGGGTTGTCATGGAAACAAGGATTAGTGATAAAGCTTCAGTTGAGACACCTTTTCACCATGATAACTCTTACAGGAGTGAATTTCCCTTCCTGGAGTAGATTTGCTCTCACTTCTTGTTGTCTCACCCCTGTTCTTTACTATGAATCGTTTGTAAAGCAGGTGTTTGTAAGTCAAAGACTGCTTGTACATCCTAAGGAAATCAGCTACCCACAGCTTAAAAAACATTGGGCAACCAAAGGTTGAGTTTCTGAGCTCCAAATCATAGCATGCCATTAAAAACACTGCTCTTCTTTTATCTGATTAACCCATTTGGTCCTAAGATGCCTTTATAACTTCTGCATTTTGAAGGACAAGATGTCTATAAAGTTGCACACCACTCTTTAAAATATGTATATATGTTTAATAGGTTTACCTTGATGAAGACAAAATTGTATGTTAAAGAGAATAATGATTTTATTGGTTCTTAAAATTCCTTTTCAAAATCAATTTAAACAACATGATTGTCAACCTTGATCATGTTTCTTTCCTGTGGGTTCCATATTGTTTCTGTCATAACTGCCTTACCAGCTAATCATCTTCACTTTAGGTTGTGCACTTGGTGGTTCTGGCTATTTTTTCACTTAGTGCAGCCTTGCAAAATCACCTTTGAATCCTTTGAAGCAAATCGGCAATCAGTGGAGCGGATTCTGAAATGATTTCAGACTCTAAAAGACAGATGCCAGTGTTGAACATGAAAAACTTCCTCTCCAAAAGCCAAAAATTCTGGCACTCATATTGAATATAGATTATGTGAAAAGAAAGATTTTGCATTTTTTCCTCTTTCTTTTCCCATTAATTGTTCACTGAGTATTGATACATTAAAGCAAATAGGCAAACTGTTTCTTGTATGTAGAAATGTTGGAAACTATGCAGGGTCAACTCTGGTTTATCCTTGGATGGAAGACTGCCAGCTAATATCAGGTTATAGGCTTTATTTCAGGGGAGGGAACCGGCGCAATCACCTCTGAGTATCCCTTGCCTAGGAAAGCTCTGTGAAATTAATTGAGTTGCCATAAGTTATCAGGCAACTTGAAAGCCTTTATGCATATAGTGGACCCAGTGAAATAATGGGAACATACTTGTGCAAGTTTTATCAATCCAATGTGTCTGCTTTATATGAGCAAGGATGTAGGCCTTAGTGTGGTCATGGGGGTCTGAAATAAGGGTGGTTTCATTGCCATGAAATTTGCCTTCCAAATGCATCACATATGATATGAAATCTGTGCCTGTTTATAATGTTGCATGAAGGAAGACATGCAGAAATATTTTGTGTGCAGTTCTAACATATAGCCTGCTTCTGTGTGCCATGTTTGGGATACTAATACCATGTTAATAACATGAGAAGGAAAATGGAATAGGGTATCATTGGATCCATCCACTCACAAGTGAGTTCTTGTGTATGCATTATCAAGTTGCCTGTTAACTTATGGTAACTTCATTTATCTCATGGAGTATTCTTAGGTAAGAAAGACTTGAAGGTGGTTTGCTAGAAGTTTCTCCTCTGAAGTATTGCCCACAGCATTGGCAGATCTGGTGCATGTAGAGTAATGTAACCCTTAGTATTTTATTTTTTAATCATCTTTGTTCCACAATGCTCTGGCATGGTAGAGTGATGAGGATCCATGGGATCAAGGGTGTTTAGTCCACTTAGGCCTGGTCTGATGGGAGAAGCACTGCCCTCTTCTTACTCCTTTGTGAACTACATGTCCTGTCCACCAAATCAATACCATGAAAATTCTGCCTTTTTATTTAATTCCCAAAGCAGCTGAGGAACATTATATCAGGACTGGTAAAATCTGATCACCACAATCCATGGAAGGAATTAGTTTAAATGAAGGGCCTCAATTACATTTCAGAGATGTGACTCCTGTGCTACAAATCACACTCACTGAATACACTCCCTTTTCCCTTCATCTTCCTAGTACATCCCCACAACTGCCTTGAAAACATGCCTCATCCTAGTCTTTTGAATTGGTGAATATTTGTTATTTTTGATAGGTTCCAGGGGGACAATCACAAAACAGCCATAGGGGGTGATTTTCATCCTCACAATGACTCTTTTGCCGGCCATGATCATTTACAAAACGGTCTGTTACAGTTTGCACGCCTCTGAATTACAATGTTTTAAATTCCCTCACAGAAGATTTGAAAGTAGTGCCCAAAGTGTTGATTGATCACTGCCCTAGTCACTAAAGTCATCCTTACAAGCTCTGCTCTGGGTGACTGAAGTATGATGCAAGTCAAAGAAAAGACCTTGTGTCATCTCTGCAATGCTCCTTTTGATTCCAGTCCTGAAATGAATGGCTTTATGCTGCTTTTTGACAGTGATTTTAAACTTTGCTCTTAAATTGCATTTATTATTGTTTAGTGCCTTCAAGTCATTTTTGACTTCTGACAAGCACATCACAGGGTTTTCTTGGCAAGATATGGTCAGAAAGGGTTTGCCCGTGGCCTTTCGCTGAGGGAATGTGACCTGACCACAAGTCACTCAGTAGATTCTTGTGGCTGAGTGGGAATTCGAACCTTAGTTTCCTTCATAGTCCCAATGCTCAAATTAATATACCAAGCAAGTTCTCTGAATTGTATTTTTTACTAAACTTCCATTTTTATTTATTGTTGTTCTTTAATCAATTTGATTTATTTTGATCTGCCCATATATATTTATTTTGAAGACTTGAATAAAGTAATATATTTTTTTCTAGTTACATTTTGTATTAAATCTGTCTGCTGTTGTGTCAAACAGCATATCAATTGTTCTAAGGGAAGCAAAGCTGTGGTCTTTCTGTTTGCATGGTTCTTTGTCTTCATAATAATAATAATAATAATAATAATAATAATAATAATAATAATAATAACAACAACAACAACTTTATTCTTATACCCCGCCCCATCTCCCCGAAGGGACTCGGGGCGGCTTACATGGGGCCTTGCCCGATAAAACAATCAGATATCAAAACACAGCAATAAAACAATTATCCAATAAAAACATCAATATCAGTAAAAACAATCGTTAAAATCGACATGAAACATACAATATTAAAACAGGAGACTAATTCATAGAACCCAGGCAAAGTGCAGAAAGTGCCGAAATGGGCCGAAATGGGGAAGGTAATTTCACAGTTGAAATGGACAAAAGTGCAATATAACATTGGCAACACCTCAGGAATGGGGCTATTATAAAATGGGCAGATAGATCAGTCCGACAACAAATTAAGTGTCAAAGGCCTTTTGAAAGAGCCAGGTTTTTAAGCTCATTACAAAAAGCATTGAATATGAGCCATTGATGGATTATGAGTCAGTTTATTAAGCACTGCCTAATTTTTCCTTACTCTCTGCGCAAATATCTAGTTGGTGTTCTGTGTAAATAAAATGTTGTATGTTCCTTTTTCTCAAAATTATTTCCTCAAAATTATTTCACAGTGTGTTCCTCATTGCTGAGAATGTTGCCAGACTAACAAACTGTGTATGCTTAAATTATAGACAAAAAAACCTCCTGTTTCCAACTTTTCCCAAAGTTATTACCCTTTCATTCTACCAGAATTGGCATTGTCTTGAGAAAAAGCATCTTGCATATTCAAGCTCTTTTAAACTCACAGCCCTCTACAGAAGAGCACTGTTCTATTTATATAGCAGATGTACTCAACTGTAAATTTAGATTTTTCTCATCTTACTGTATTACCATTGAATATTTTCTGCTACATAACTCCAAAACTATAAACAAAATAAGACAGCAGATGCATAGTCTCTGATGTATAAAATGTTAGCAATGTGTAAGAAAACTTATCTTTATTCTCTTTTTATAAATTAAGTATTTGTAGCACTTTTGGAAATATAAGCACTATAGCACTCTTTGGTTTAATAAGAACCCTGACTTGCAGTGCAATCTGAACTCAGGAAGTAGGCAGAGAGCCAACTGATCCAATGCTAAGCCAATTGAAACTGTGCTGAACCTAAAGCCTTTTCACTCGGGGGCAGGGGACAATGCCTCAACTGGAAAAATAAGTTCATCTTTTTAGTGGTATTTTAAGAAACTATACTAGCATCTATCAATTACCAGTCACATGTAGATATAAGAGGGAAGGGGCAGCAGTGATCCTTGTGATGTATTGATATGGGTCCACATGGCTAATGTTTACTTTGGGTCACAGGTGGCTGCAGTTATAGCCTACCCTGCATCCTGGATCACAAAGCCTTCTCTACCTTCCAGAATTCTTTTGGCAATGGGCCTTCTGCTTGAGAGACTGTACGAGACCAAACAATATTGTATCTGTGTTTTGTATCAACCATTTTTCAGTCTTCCAGTTGAATGCTAGAAAATTCTGTCCTCTTCCCTTCCCCTCTGAGTCATGATTAGAACCCAGGTTTCATTCCTTCCCCTTTTGCTCTCCATGTGACTAAGACTCTCCAGAACATGATGGAGGGGCAGGCCTTTTCACTTCCTTGTGTGTATGTTGTTTGTAGGGCTGTTGTTTGTAGGGCTGTGCTGAAGTTTCTTCCAAGATCCCTCCCAATTTCCTCACGATGTAATTGGAATTACCTCCTGAGTTTCTCCCCTGCTCTTTCCCTTTCTCCTTGCTGAAGTCCGGGATATACCATTTCCCATGCCAATTACAATGAAACAAGGTTTCCCTAAGTATCAGCACACATGGCTCTTATTCTACATGGTTTTTTAACAAGCAGGCAAAAACTGCAGAATGCAAATAGCATGTCTTATATTCCACATCTCCAGCATCTGGAGAATAAGGTGAAAGAAACAATAAGGCATTGTGTGCCAGGCCACAAAACCTGACCCATAACTATCTGAACAGGGCATCACAAAAGCATGGTGAGAGGTCCTGACGAAAGGCACAGACAGTAGGTAGTAATCTCCTGGTTTGCAGTTAAATTGAGAAAAGGTTGAGGAGACTGGGAGCTACATTTAAAGATCAGCTTGCCTGTTAAGAAAAGAGACAGAAATATAGGCATGGAACATTGCCTGGCAGCCTTTTCACAGTAGGTGAGGAAAGGGGAGAAAATGGTTTCCTTAAAGTGGCAGTGTCTCAGAAATTCTGTCAGGGCTGGTGAAAGGCTGATAGGGGTGTGGTTGAGAAGGGTGGACACTGACTGGTCCCATTAGCCTCACAGATACCTTGGAGCCTCAGAGCAAGCTCATCTTTATCAGGGAAAACTTACTGCATTCCTGAAAGACAGAATTAAGAATGAGTGTTTGGTAAGCAGCCATAGCCCTTGGCTCAGCAAAGCATCAACCAGTCAAGGACACTGCTGAGAGAGGATGAATGTTTCTTGGCTGCAAAGAAATATGAAAGTGAATACTCCCCTGGCAGAAGGAAGAGAAGTGTGACTCATATTCTCCTCCCCACCTGCTTACCTGAGAGTGCTGTATATTTCCCCACCCTATCTTAACAGAAAGCATATATATGAAAGGTGAAAAGTCTTGGTGAAAAATCATGCATGCATTACCACATCTTAAGGAAAGGGCACAAGGAAGACACATCAGATACCTTCAGCATTGCAATTTAAGTATTTCCTGCAATTTAACTCACCTGGGAGTTTCATTGGACCCTCTGCTGACAATGGAGGCCCAGGTCTCCGCCGTTAGCAGAACCACCTTTTTTTCATTTTTGGCAGGCTAGATGGCTGCCCCCCTATCTGTCCGGGGATGACCTAGCTACGGTGATCCAAGCTATGGTCATCTCAAGACTGGACTACTGTAACGCCCTCTACATTGGCCTTCCTGTGTCAGTGATCCGGAAGCTCAAATTGGTACAAAATGCAGCTGCTCGGCTTCTTGCGGGAGTCCCGATGAGATGCCATATAACACCAGTCTTACTGCAGCTGCACTGGTTACCAATTGAACACCGGATCACTTTCAAAGTGATTGTACTTACCTTTAAGGCCTTACATGGTTTGGGGCCAATGTAGTTGAGGGAACGCCTCACCCTCTACCAACCCCAGAGATTCTCTGTTCTGAGGACCTAGATCTACTGGAAGTTCCCAGTTTTAAGACCTTGCATCTAACAACAACCAGACGCAGAGCCTTTATAGCAGTGGTGCCATCACTCTGGAACACTCTGCCACCTGAAGTCCATGCCCTACGGGACTTATCAACCTTTCGCAGGGCATGTAAGGCACACCTGTTTCGGCAGGCTTTTGATTTCTGTTACTGCTATTTTTAAATCGTTTTAGATTTTAGCCTGTTCTTGTAAGCCGCCCTGAGCCCTAGGGGAGTGGCGGCATATAAGTTTGAATAATAAATAAATAAATAAATAAATTGGACTTTACAAGTCCTAGGTATCCAGCTGGATGTTTGTTTCTGGCAGATGCATACCTATATTCATATGAAATTTATATGGATTTTCGTCAGAGAAGTATTGGAAGTGGAAATGGGAATTGCCTTGCTTGCTTTGGGATCCTGTTTTTGTTGCAAAGTCTCCTGCTGGGTCTTTTGTAGTGCTTTGAGTTGTGCTCAGTATCATTTTCCATTATGCACCATTAACAAACTGTTCCCATGTGATTGCTGGATGTTGTGCCAGAGAGACATAGTTTCATGCACTCTGCTATATGTCAGGGCCAACCTGGATGGAATTTTTATCAGGTGTCAAAGGTGTTTTGTGATGGGCTTATGGTTTGCTCTGTGTAGTGACCTCAGCCCTTACAAGATGCATGACTCCGGCGGGTGTATTTTTTGAAGTTCCCATTGGTTTCCATTTGTTGGAAATAACATAGGATTCCCCTAACATGGCCAGGCTTTGTTCTAGTACAGTTGCAAATTTACTTTCATGAACTTTTCATTTAAAGTGTTTTGTAATTATGAATTTCTACATTCAGATGTAAACAAAAACTTTGACAAGCCAAATCTTTAAAAAAATACATGCTAATTTATGGAAAGACTAGCTGTGCCCGGCCACGCGTTGCTGTGGCGAAGTATGGTGGTATGGGAAATAAAGTATTGAGGAATTGGTGGTAGTTAAGGTAAAGGATAAAGATTTTTCCCTGACATTAAGTCCAGTCGTGTCTGACTCTGGGGCTTGATGCTCATCTCCATTTCTAAGCCGAAGAGCTGGCATTGTCCGTAGACTCCTCCAAGGTCATGTGGGATGACCGCATGGAGCGCCGTTACCTTCCCGCCGGAACGGTACCTATTGATGCACTCACATTTGCATGTTTTTGAACTTCTGGTTTGGCAAAAGCTGGGGATAACAGTGGGGGCTCTCCGCTTTCCCAATTCAAACCTGTGGCCTTTCGGTCCAGAAGTTCAGCAGCTCAGCGCTTTAACACGCTGCGCCATCAGGGGATATTATTTCCTAAAGGTTGTGAATATACAATATTTCTGATTGTTTTTTTTGTCTGTTGGAGGCAAGTATGAATGCTGCAATTAGGCAAAATGATTAGCATGTAATGACCTTGCAGCTTTAAAGCCTGGCTGCTTCCTCCCTGAGTGAATTTTTTGTTGGGAGGTGTTAGCTGGCCCTGATTGTTTCCTGTCTGGAATTCCCTTGTTTTCAGAGTGGTGTTGTTTGCGATATTTTATGTGCTTCTACTGTCTGTGGCCCTGAGAAAACAGAGGATTTGCCAGACTTTGATGATGGGAATACTTCGTTGGGAGATGTTAGCTGGCCCTGATTGTTTCCTGTGTGGAATTCCCCTGTTTTCAGAGTGTTGTTCTTTATTTAGTGTTCTGATTTTAGAGATTGTATTGTTCTGTTTTATTATACCACAGTAATTTTAATATATTCTGGTTTTAGTGTTTTTGAATATTTGGAGCCAGATTGTATTCATTTTCACGGTTCACAGCAACACGATGATGATGATGATGATGATGATGATGATGATGATGATGATGATGATAGTAATGATAGTAATAATAATGACTTTGGTAATACACACTGCTTCACTCCCTTCTCAGCTTCCTTTCTAGAAGAATCCTTTCTTGGGATGTGTTAGCTGGCCCTGATTGTTTCCTTTGTGGAATTTCCAATTTCCCTTCTTTCAGAGTGTTGCTCTTTATTTACTGTCCTGGTTTTAGAGATTATATTGTTCTGTATTATTCTATCACAGTAATTATTTCATATTAAAGCAGAATCTCACTTATCCAACATTTGCTTATCCAATGTTCTGGATTATCCAACGCAGTCTGCCTTTTAGTAATCAATGTTTTTGTAGTCAGTGTTTTAAATTCATTGTGATATTTTTGTGGTAAATTTGTAAATACAGTAATTACTACCTAGCATTACTGCGCATGGAACTACTTTTTCTGTCAAATTTGTTGTATGACATGATGTTTTGATGCTTAATTTGTATAATGATTACCAAATTTGATGTTTAATCAGCTTTTCCTGAATCCCTTCTTATTATCCAACATATTCACTTATCTAACGTTCTGCCGGCCTGTTTATGTTGGATAAGTGAGACTCTGCTGTATATTGATAATCCTATATTATCTGCTTAGAACTGGATTATATGAGGCCCCTTCTTCACAGCTGTATAAAATGCAAGATGTGTGATAGTTATTTGTTTTCCCATCTTAATCGTTTGTCTTTTTCATTTTGATACCTTCATGTGTATTGCTTTTTTGTTGATTGTGACTATTACTGTTTTACTATTGCTTTAAAATAAAATAAAAATTCCTGGTATCAAGTACCGTTATGTGAAAAGAAGTGCTAACGAAAAGGATGTACTACATTGTAGAATTAATTCATTTTAACATCAGTTTAACTTCCATAGCCCGATGCTATGGGATCCTAGGATTTATAATTTGATGAGGTACCAGCCTCACTTAGCATAAAAAGCTAAAGACCATGTAAACCAGTGGTTCCCAACCTGTGGGTCCCCAGGTATTTTGGCCTACAACTCCCAAAAATCCCAGCCAGTTTACCAGCTGGTAGGATTTCTGGGAGTTGAAGGCCAAAATACAGTAAAACCCTGCTGGTCCGAGCCCCGCTGGTCTGAGCCTCCGTGCAATCCGAGCTGGTGAACGGGGAGGGCCGCAAAGGCCCTCCCCATTCACCTGCTCGCTGGCTGGCTAGGTGTGCGTATTGCTAGGTAGATAGCAAGCTACCTAGCAACACGCACGGGGCACCTCCCAAGGGGCGAGCGCCCTGTGCGTGTTGCTAGGTAGCTTGCTATCTACCTAGCAACACGCACGGCTGGCTCCTTCGCCATGCTGGGCGCCGGTGCTGCCGGCCCCCGGCGTGACGAAGGAGCCGAGGCACGGGCGGACGGGTGAACAGGGAGGGCCTTTGCAGCCCTCCCCCTTCACCCACTCGCTGTCTGGCCCAAACACCCACCGAAGAGAGGAAACTTTTCCCTTCGGTGGGCGCCTGGGCCTGGTAATCCGAGTGATCCAGGTTAACCAAGATGAGGTCCGCCCATTTAACTTGGATTACAGAGGTTCTACTGTATCTGGGGACTCACAGGTTGAGGACCACTGTTGCAAACTATAACTCACGTGATCCCATAGTATTAAGCCATTGCAAGTCAGACAGCTTTAACTTTTCAGTGTAAATGCACCCAAAGAAGAACATGTGCCTTGTTGTAATTTTTAATATTCAATTTATTATAACAACTCAAGATATCTCCTGAAATCTGAAAAGTACACATACTCTCTAAAAGCAAAATGACACTCTAATAATTAAGCAGTCTTTTAAAAAAATAAACCAAAAACAGTTCTTATTAGCAAAGCTAGAAGGAAAATGTGAGGCAAATAGTGAGAGGGTATGCTTCTTTTTGCTTATTTAAAGATGTATATTGTTTTGCTTAAGTATCAAAGTGGGGCCCCTGGTGGCACAGTGCATTAAAGCGCTGAGCTGCTGAACTTACGGACCAAAAGGTCCCAGGTTCAAATCCTGGGAGTGGAATGAGCGCCCGCTATTAGCCCCAGCTCCTGCCAACCTAGCACTTTGAAAACATGCAAATGTGAGTAGATCAATAGGTACTGCTCTGGTGGGAAGGTAACAGCGCTCCATGCAGCCATGCTGGCCACATGACCTTGGAGGTGTCTTTGGACAACGCTGGCTCTTCGGCTTAGAAACGGAGATGAGCACCAACCCCCAGAGTCGGTCACGACTTGTGATGTCCCATGGCCCTCTGGGTCGTGACCCTGGCGCCATTATGGATCACAGTGATGAGGAAATGGGATTTCTGCCGTTTCAGCAAGAGGCTGTTCCTTTCCAGATGTCTTTTGTTGACAATTCTAGCCCGGAGCTCATTAAAAAGGACCTTGAACAGGCACCTATTCCCAGCACCTCTCCCCCCTTTGCGAGAAGGGAGTTTTGGGAAGCTAGCCGCTCAGAGAAAGCGCAAACACGAAAAAGCGCCCAATTAGCGGCCAGAGAGAGTGCTAATTAGCTCGTTTCCCCTGAGTTCTCAGGGAGGATCGCATCTGGACGTAGATGTTGTTTCAGTTCTTTTCCCTTGGGAAAAGGAGCACTGGACACCTGCTTTGTAGAAAGATTTGAAGTTCTTTAAAAGTTCCTCACACTGCCTAGTCCTCGCGGAGTCAATGTGTGAATTTGGAGGATTAACTTCGCTTCCAGCCAAGTGTGGACTGCGTTTAAGTCCACTGCCTTCCAGCCTTGTCGTGCTTTGCCAAGCCGTGTTCCTTGACTTGTTTTGCCGTGAATCCAGTCTTGTCTTGTCATGCCGTGTATTCAGCCTTGTCTTCAATTCCTTGCCTTTGGACTTGTTTTGAACTCTAGTGAAAGATTTGGACGTTTTTCCCCACTCAAACTGCTTGGAAGTTTGAGTGCGTTTCGGTTTTGGATTACAAACTTTGAACTCTAATATAAAATATTGGACAATATATTATTGGACTATATTTGACCTTTCCTGAAAGGTCTATTGATGGACTATACTTTCTACTTGTTTTCATTTTAATTCCTTAATTCCTTAATAAAGATATTAGATTGTTTATTGGCCTCGGTGTATTGGTTTCCAGTGCTCTCGCAGCCAGGGGCGTCACATGACTGGACTTAACGTCAGGGAAAAACCTTTACCTTTACCTATCAAAGTATTCTTTAAGTATTAAAGATGTCATACTGGATTTAAATTTCAGTGCAAGAAAAGCAGACCTGCACTACAAAACTACTTTTTCAGTGGAGGTGGTTTCCCTAGCTTTATGACTATTTTTGTCCATTTTTGTAACTAAACACAGTATTTCCTGGCCTATATTATACGTGTGCTAGCAGTTAAATTAAAAACTCATTAAAATACAAATAGCACCCCATTTTTTTAGTTCCACTCTTATAAGCACAGGAATGCAACTAGGAAATTTAAGCTAGGACATTTAAAATTCTCCTAGCTCCAAATTCATCAGGTTACCTGCTTTATGTATAATGCTACTGTATAAACACAGTCAGAAGATCACTGACTACATTTTAGATCTTCAATAAGAGTCAAAAGAAAAGCATAAAGGTTTGGCATCAAAAACGCCTTATATGTATAAAAACTAAATTCTCTTAAACTGATGGTTTTAAACCATTGTGGACTCATGTTGTTCAGTTATAGATTACTATATTTGCAACTCTTTATGGAAGACATCTCCCATAACCTTATATTTGTTCACACTAAAGAGCATACAGTGAAGATAATTGTTTGTATCTAATACCAAGGAAGTTTCAATATTTAACAATCTCTTTAAATGTAAAATGCTGGAAAAATCACAGTGCAGTTGGCACATATCCTCACATGTGGAAGCATTGCAGTCTAAAAGTTTCTAATGATATACAAAATAACTATCCAGATTGTCAGACTAAAAATAGGCCTTTTATTTCTGTTTACTTAATTACGATAAATTACTGAATCATACAGAATCGGCTTTTATGTCTAGCAGCAAGATTTGGCATTGCTCTGCAGTGGAAGTCTTTGAACTGTTTTTCATTGGATGTGTGGATAATGAGAATTTGGAATGTTTCTTTGATGGAGAAACTAACTGATAAACAGACAGGAATGACATTTTTCAATATATAGTTTGATTTTATTAATAAGAATTTGTTCTTCCACCAAATTTCCACCAAGATTACATGTGAGTCTGTGGAATTAAGTTACAATCAGGGTAAATCTGACAAGTGGGTAATTGAACTATTTTAGCAGACTGTGCTGTTTAATCTTTCTGTAAAAAACAGAGAAACACCTATGTTTTAGTAGTGCCAATAGTAATGCCATTACAGTAGAGTCTCACTTACCCAACATAAACGGGCCGGCAGAACATTTGATAAGCGAATATGTTGGATAATAAGGAGAAATTAAGGAAAAGCCAATTAAACATCAAATTAGGTTATGATTTTACAAATTAAGCACCAAACATCATGTTATACAACAAATTTGACAGAAAAAGTAGTTCAATATGCAGTAATGGTATGTAGTAATTACTGTATTTACGGATTTAGCACCAAAATATCACGATGTATTGAAAACATTGACTACAAAAATATGTTGGATAATCCAGAACATTGGATAGGCGAATGTTGGATAAGTGAGACTACTGTATTACTATTCTTTAAAAAGTTGATTTGAAAATATTTTTCAATGAAGCTGTGAGGATATTCTCATTCCCCCCTGCAAACAAAGTTTCCTTTTTCAGTCTAGCCTAATGAATCTCTTAACTTTGTAGATACATTTTAAATAATATGTAGCAGGACAGTGTTTTTGAATTATAATAGCAAATAGTTACAATACAGCAGTATGGGACTAGTACCCATAGTTTTCTTTAACCCCCCCCCTCCCCCCCAAGAAAATAGGTTCACTGTAAACATTTTATAGGTCCTCCAGATTGATTCTATGGTATGCTTCTGCTGGAAGTAATTCATTCAGCAGAGTTCACTAACTATTACCCACAGTTTCATATTTCCACATCCAGGAACTCATTCCCCCATAGATGAACTCATTCCCCCTCTCTGTTCTTCCTCCAGTCTAGTCCACAGATATTTTCGAAATCAGTTTAGGAATATCTGGATATTAACCATAGACTGTATTCAAGATTTTTCAGATGCAACCTGCGCTTCTCTCTCACACCAGTTTATGCCCCATAGACATCTCCCAGATCAGAGTACTGAAATCCCTATGTTAATCCCAGTCCACGTTAACCCTAATAGGAGGAGGTCTAGAAAATTGAGATTTATTACCACTATCCCCAAGCCCCATTTGCTGAGAGCAGAGTTTTCCTTTCCCCAGTCCTTTGAAATACAAAAAATATCATCCTTTTTTACAACCACTTCACCCATTTCACAGAACAGACTTCCGTTAAGCTGCAGTGTGGAAATACCAGTGCTGCTGTTGCCTTCAGCAGTCTTGGGACCTGGATCTGCTTCTGTTGCTGCTACTATCATCATGAAGCCCTTTACTTAGCCTTGTCACGAAGGGTCACTTCTTAGTCTGGCCAGGTCTCCAGAAAATTAAAAAAAAATCCCACAGAATATCTGGAAGCTTGTTGAGGTACACGAGTGAATCATGGAATGCAGTTTGGGAACTGCTATTACATGTGAGATCATCCCAAACTACTGTCAAAGGCTAACATGATTGCATATTTTTTCTGATGTTCCATTTGCTTAGAAATCTAGATGTTGGGGGTAAGATTTCTGTCTCATCTTTCTCTCGAACCACATGGCACTTGGTGTTGTCTTCCTTGGATTAATTTTAATTACAGTAGAGTCTCACTTATCCAACATTCGCTTATCCAACATTCTGGATTATCCAACGCAGGCTGCCTTTTAGTAGTCAATGTTTTTGTAGTCAATGTTTTCAATACATTGTGATATTTTTGTACTAAATTCGCAAATACAGTAATTACTACGTAGCATTACTGCGTATTGAACTACTTTTTCTGTCAAATTTGTTGTTAAACGTGATGTTTTGGTGCTTAATTTGTAAAATCATAACCTAATTTGATGTTTAATAGGCTTTTCCTTAATTCCTCCTTATTATCCAACATATTAGCTTATCCAACATTCTGCCGGCCCGTTTATGTTGGATAAGTGAGACTCTACTATATTACTGAATCTTCCGAGTAGTCAGACCTACTGCTGAATTAATCAGATTGAACACAAAGTTAGTATAGTAGAAGTACATATGTTATCATGCAGTGGCATGATTATCTTTTCTTAAACCAAGAAAATGTTATACAGTATTTATTTTGGGAACTTGTTTGACACAATATTTTTAATTTCTAATAGATTTACATGTTTGAGGGAGACACATTGCAAGCAGATATAAGACACCTCTGTTCTTTAATTTATCTATAATATATTGTGTACATACATTGGTTGGTAACTTTATAAAACAGAAGCATGACTATCATGTAGGAACTGCCAGTACGATGTATTACATAATCATTCATTCAGATCATACATAGACCAGCTGCTCCAGAACATTTTAATAATATTAATTTATAATCTTTTTATTAAGTAACTGCTATCTATCTAAAACAATCTAACACTTTCAAGAACAAAGAATTTTCCTTGCTCTTTGGCCAGTAGTTCTTGTCCAGGGAGATTTTTGGATTCTTTTCCAAAATACAGACTCAAATTTCAAAGGAAGAATAAATTTGTCCTCCTGGAGTATGGTTCATTTGTGATCTACTTCAAAGAAGAATGAGATGTATTCTATCTTTATATTCAGTTCCCAGGACAGATGGAATTGGTAGGAAGTGTGATGAGTCATGGGCCATGTAGTCCCGTTCATGGCACTGTAGTCCCAGATGAAGAGGAGAACTTGGGTTTTTCACCGTCTCAGTCAGAATTGGAACCTTCCCAGCCAGATTTGGGAACCTTGCACCTGCAAGAGATTTGTCTTCCAGAAATCTGTCAAACAAGCCCTGAGTCTAAATCTCCTGTGTTTTCTCGCCACGAGTTTTGTAAACATCAGAGAGCAGTTCAAGCGGCCTCTCGTAGGAGTGCTAGGATAGCTGCTAAGAATTCAGCTGATTAAGCCTGCTTTCCATGGGAAACCTTAAGGAGTCATGCATCTGGACTCAGAGATTAGCTTTCGTTTCTAGTTCCCCAGAGAACTGCTCTTTGGTGGGAAAACTAGACCCTATTTAGGTGTTTTACCCACAAAGGCATCTTGCGGAGTCAATTCGTCAGCTACTGGAGTAAGTTGTGTGTGGACAGCGCGCTCCGTTTCCAAGCCTCGTTCCTGTTTCAAGCCTTGTCCCTGATTTCAAGCCTTCGCTCCTGTTTCCAGCCTTGTTTACCTTCGCGGACCTTGCCTTGTTTTCCAGGGCTCAGCCTTGCTTTGTTTTCCCGGATTTTGCCAAGTAATTCCACGGATCTTGTTCTTGCTCCTCGTTACCTTGTTGCCTTGAATCAAGCCTTGTGTTCCAAGTATCAAGTTATTTCCTAGCCTTGCTCAAGTTCATGGACTAAAGGACCTTGTCATCTCCCCTCACTTGCTTGGCAAGTGAGTGTTTCGGTTATTGGATTACAACTTTGGACCTTAATATTTCATATTGGACATTGTTTCTTGGGACTAATTTTGACCTTTCCTGAAAGGTCTACTTCTGGACTATTTCATACACTTGCTTTTATTAACTATATATATTTCCTTAATAAAGATATTAGATAGATTCTGGTCTCTGTGCATGGTTTTTGGTGCTCTGTAGCCTGGGTCGTGACAGTTTGACTCCGCCTCCCTAAGCACCAATTAACCTAGGCCAGAACGTCTACCGGAGCCGGACCGGGAGGTCAGCCGCTCAGCTACACCATCGACAAGGAGGAAGTGGACCGCATCCATGATAAGCTCAATGCGCAGGAGGGAGAAATAAAGGGATTGAAGGAACGCGGAATCCGACTCCCGGCCCTGGCATTGCCAACCAAGTTTTCTGGAGAAGCTTCTAAGGTTCATGTTTTCCGTCGCCAATGCCAAGCTTATCTAGAGGCCCGCAATGCCGAGTTTCCCCAAGAGGACATCAAAGTGGCGTGGATCTACAGCCTTTTAGACGGGCCAGCGGCCAACTGGGCGACGGCACTGTTCGACCAAGTTTCCCCACACCTAAGATCAGCGCAACACTTCTTGGATCACATTAAGGCGACTTGGGGGATCGAAGACAATTTGGAGGCAGCCGGCCATAAACTCTGGCGCCTCTCTCAGGGGGACAGACCCTTGTCCCAGTACATAGCCAAGTTCCGAGTGCTGGCCCACAGCACCGGATGGAATGATATAGCCCTCAGAGGACAATTTCGGGAGGGTCTCAACATCGAGATGTTGGAAGAAATTTCCAAAGTGGATCCCCCCCACTCTCTTGAAGCACTCATTGATCAATGTTTACGAGCCGAAGTCATGCTTGCCAACAGAAAACAATGGGTCCGAGGCCAGAGCGGTAGAGCTGGGGTGAAACCTCCCGCTCCCACCAGCGTCCAGCCGCGTCCAGTATGGAGACCCCCGCCACCAGCCCCATACCACAGGGGGAGCGAGGAGGTGCCGATGCAGTTGGGCAATGTGCGTCCCAGGTTAGATGCCGCCGAGAAGGCCCGCCGCCAACGCCTAAATCTCTGTTGGTACTGCGGAAACGGGGGCCACTTCGCCAGAGAGTGCCCAGCCAAAGGGAAGCCCCCCGCCCGTCTGGCGGCGGCGTCCTCCACGGAGACGAAGACGTCTGAGGCGGCTGGCGCACAGCCGGCGGGGGAAGCCAGCGACCGGGCGTAGAGAGGCTCGCCAACCCGGTCAAAAAACCCACTCAAGAGCCGCCAACCGGGGTCCTATTTCTTCTAGTGGTCACCTTGTGGTCAGCAAAAAAGGGGCCAGTCATGGTCCATGCCATGATAGACTCAGGAGCTACAAACAATTTCATTGATAGAGAGTATGCCGACTCTCTGGGATTACAATACCATGACTTCAAGAATGCCCGTGTGGTGCAAGCCATCGATGGCCGCCCCCTCAAGACGGGCCCCGTAAGCCAGTGGTCGGAACCCACCAGAATGTGGATAAGGGAACATATGGAAGAGATTTCCTTCTTTGTTACCGAGGTTCCCCATTTCCCTGTAATTTTGGGAATTCCATGGCTGACACTTCACGACCCAAGCATCTCCTGGTCCAACAGAGAACTGCAGTTTGCTTCAAAATATTGCCAAAACCATTGCCTTGTAGCCAAGGTCTGCCATGCCACAGACACTGAACCCATTATCACCTTGCCCAAGAAGTACTCAGAATATTGGGATGTATTCAATGAAAAAGAAGCCGAGAGATTACCCCCACATAGACCTTATGACTGTGCCATTGACTTGGTGGAGGGGGCCCCGATCCCGCGAGGACATCTCTACTCCCTGACTGAACCGGAGCAAGAAGCTCTCAGGGAGTTCATAGAGTCAAACCTTCGCAAGGGATTCATCAGACCCTCTCAATCCCCAGCCGCTTCCCCAGTGATGTTTGTGAAAAAGAAATCAGGGGACTTACGCTTGGTGGTGGACTATAGAGCATTGAACAATATCACTAAGCGGAACAGCTATCCCCTGCCCTTGATCTCGGACCTACTAGACCGACTTCGGGGAGCCAAGGTCTACACCAAGCTGGATCTTCGGGGGGCTTATAATCTAGTTCGCATCAGAGAAGGGGACGAGTGGAAGACCGCCTTCCAGACTAAATTCGGATTATTCGAGTCCCGAGTTATGAATTATGGATTATGTGGAGCTCCCGCAACGTTCCAGCATTTTGTCAATGACATCTTTCAGGATTATCTAGATCGGTTCTTGATCATCTACCTGGACGATTTTTTGGTGTTTTCTAGATCACAATCAGAGCATGAGAACCACGTCAGAATGGTGTTACAACGATTGCGGGATCATGGACTTTATGCCAAGCTGGAAAAATGCGCTTTTGATCTACAAGAGGTAGATTTCCTGGGATACCGCGTCTCACCACTAGGGCTCTCCATGGACCCGGCAAAGGTTTCGGCAGTATTGGAATGGCGGGCGCCAACCAACAAGAAAGAGGTGCAACGATTCTTGGGGTTCGCGAACTACTACCGCAAGTTCATTCCAGACTTTGCCCGCTGGTCTGACCCAATCACCAGCTGCATCCGTGGGAAACAGCCGTTCCGCTGGACAGATCAAGCAGAGAAAGGGTTCCAGCAACTAAAGAAATTATTCACGTCCCAGCCAATCCTTCAGCATCCAGATCCTGAAACCCCTTTTGTTGTGCAGGCGGATGCCTCCGATGTGGCAATTGGGGCTGTACTCCTACAACCAGTGGGAGACCATCTTCATCCTTGTGCCTTTTATTCCCGTCAATTGACCGCGCCAGAGAGAAATTACACCATTTGGGAAAAGGAACTATTGGCCATAAAGGCAGCCTTTGAAACTTGGAGACATTGGCTAGAAGGGGCCAAATTTCCCATTGAAGTCCATACTGATCATCGAAATCTAGAGCATCTAAGAACTGCCCGCAAGCTAAATCAAAGGCAACAACGCTGGGCTTTATTCTTTGAACGTTTTAACTTTCAAATTCATTATGTAACCCCAGCCCAGACCAAGCAAGCAGATGCTCTGTCACGGAAACCGGAATACGCTGCAGGGCGCAAGGAGACCTTTGAGTCCCAGCTGCTACAACCCGAGAACTTTGCCACGCTCACAGTGGGAAACACCAAATCCACTCCCATTGAATCAACTTCCCCTACTCCAGGACCCCTTTGTGCTCAGGAAATCAGGGCTAGTCAGCAAGCAGACGCCTGGGCACAGGACCAACTTCGCCAAGGACTACGTTTTCCCTTTTCGCTTAAGGATGGGCTACTTTGCTATAGAAATCATGTTTACATCCCCCCAGGACCGGGCAGGGAAAAAACACTTCGTCTGTGTCATGACTGCAAGCCAGCAGGGCATTTCGGGCTATTTAAAACCATGCATTTGATCCTAAGAGATTTCTGGTGGCCCAAGATCCGCAAGGATGTGGAAAAATATGTCAACACCTGCCCAGTATGCCAGCGCTCCAAGACAAGAAGAGAAAAGCCCTCAGGGCTTCTGCATCCCCTCCCTACCCCATCCCGCCCATGGGAAATAATCTCTGCGGATTTTATCACTGATCTACCACCTTCCTGTGGATTCACCACGATCCTAGTGGTGGTGGACCTTTTCACCAAGTTAGCCCATTTCATTCCCTGTGATGGCCTTCCCACGGCCAAAGAAACTGCAGATCTATTCCTCCAACATGTTTTCAGATTGCATGGATTGCCCAAGAGTTTGGTCACAGACCGTGGGTCCCAATTCACCTCTCGTTTCTGGAAAGCACTACAAAAACTATTGGGCATAGACTCTCGTTTATCTTCGGCTCATCATCCCCAAACAGATGGGCAAACTGAGCGCACCAATGCCACTTTGGAACAATACCTTCGTTGTTATGTGAACTACCAGCAAGACAATTGGGCTTCCCTGTTATCGCTGTCAGAGTTTGCCTACAACAATGGGGTCCAGGCTTCTACTAAAGAAACGCCGTTCTTTGCAAACTATGGCTTCCATCCACGTTTCTTTCCCCCTGTCATTGAAACCTCAGAAGTTCCCGCAGCAGAGGACTGGCTGCAGGAACTCGCAGCGGTGCAACAACTCTTGCTCCAGCAATTAAACCAAGCCAAGGAGGACTATAAACGTCACGCGGACAAACATCGCCAGCCGGGCCCCGAAATCAAGGTAGGAGACCGGGTTCTTCTGTCCACTCGCTTTTTGCCCTCCCATCGCCCTTGCCGGAAGTTAGATGCCCATTTCATTGGCCCCTATCCAGTGGTGGCGCAACTTAACCCCGTGACTTTCAAACTCCAACTTCCGCGTTCAATGCGCATTCATCCAGTGTTCCACCGCTCCCTGCTCCTTCCGGCGGATGGTGTGCGTCCTGATACAGACCGACCGGCCCCCCCTCCTGTTTTGATGAATGGGGAGGAGGAGTTCGAGGTTGAGGACATTTTGGATTCTCGCTTTCACCGCCGCCGCCTACAATATCTCATTGACTGGGTGGGTTTTGGCCCCGAGGAACGCTCTTGGGAAGACGCTTCCACAGTCCATGCTCCTGATCTAACCCGCCGCTTCCATCAGACCTATCCCGCCAAGCCGTGGCCTCGCGCCTCGGGGAGAGAGTCCCGGTTTGAGGGGGGGCTTGAGGAGGGGGATAGTGTGATGAGTCATGGGCCATGTAGTCCCGTTCAAGGCACTGTAGTCCCAGATGAAGAGGAGAACTTGGGTTTTTCACCGTCTCAGTCAGAATTGGAACCTTCCCAGCCAGATTTGGGAACCTTGCACCTGCAAGAGATTTGTCTTCCAGAAATCTGTCAAACAAGCCCTGAGTCTAAATCTCCTGTGTTTTCTCGCCACGAGTTTTGTAAACATCAGAGAGCAGTTCAAGCGGCCTCTCGTAGGAGTGCTAGGATAGCTGCTAAGAATTCAGCTGATTAAGCCTGCTTTCCATGGGAAACCTTAAGGAGTCATGCATCTGGACTCAGAGATTAGCTTTCGTTTCTAGTTCCCCAGAGAACTGCTCTTTGGTGGGAAAACTAGACCCTATTTAGGTGTTTTACCCACAAAGGCATCTTGCGGAGTCAATTCGTCAGCTACTGGAGTAAGTTGTGTGTGGACAGCGCGCTCCGTTTCCAAGCCTCGTTCCTGTTTCAAGCCTTGTCCCTGATTTCAAGCCTTCGCTCCTGTTTCCAGCCTTGTTTACCTTCGCGGACCTTGCCTTGTTTTCCAGGGCTCAGCCTTGCTTTGTTTTCCCGGATTTTGCCAAGTAATTCCACGGATCTTGTTCTTGCTCCTCGTTACCTTGTTGCCTTGAATCAAGCCTTGTGTTCCAAGTATCAAGTTATTTCCTAGCCTTGCTCAAGTTCATGGACTAAAGGACCTTGTCATCTCCCCTCACTTGCTTGGCAAGTGAGTGTTTCGGTTATTGGATTACAACTTTGGACCTTAATATTTCATATTGGACATTGTTTCTTGGGACTAATTTTGACCTTTCCTGAAAGGTCTACTTCTGGACTATTTCATACACTTGCTTTTATTAACTATATATATTTCCTTAATAAAGATATTAGATAGATTCTGGTCTCTGTGCATGGTTTTTGGTGCTCTGTAGCCTGGGTCGTGACAGGAAGTCACCATTTAAAAAAATAGTAGCAAGTAAAAAGCAGCCTAGCTGCGCAACTAGGAGAAAGTGGCAAAAAGCATTTTCTTGGACGGTTGCCTATTTTCAGAGGGAATGTAAGCTTTGTACCTAATGATGATATCCATTAGGATTCCTAGCTTATTCCTGTAAGAGGTAAAATAAATCAAACAGAGGAAAGACCAGGGTTGTACTATTGTGAGTTTGTGTCATAAACTCTTACTGGGTGTATTTTTATGAACAATGTTGATTAATGGCTACTTTGGTTGTCATCCAGGCCCAAGTAGAGTGGTGTTCTTAATAATACCATGGAGCCATTCAATTTCTTTAGGCATACATTAAACCACCAATTAATTAATTTATTAGTTTGATATACATCCTGCTCTCCTCCTAAAATGGAACCTGAAAAATGTTTCCTGCTTAGAGTTAGAGAAATGCGCGTGAGCAAGTGTGACCTGTCCATGTAATAAATGTATGGAAAGTCTAGTATTGAAATCCTGCTTTCCTGGATTGCTTTGCAATTTTTCATTCATTGAATGCCATTGGGTCTTGAGACTCCTGCATCTGTAAAGTTGATCTCCATGTTCCAATTTGATTGTAGAGGTAGAGGGAAGAAGTTACATTAGGTTAACTCTAGACTTCTGTTCTTCATGGTATTTGGAATTGGTCTGCTTTTAATGTAATGACTCAACTCCACTAGAACATAGCGGAGCTGAGTCCACTATGGTATTGGTTTTGTCCTCATAGAACCTCATATTTATATCTGTTATAGGGTTATGAACTTTCTTTCTTCACAGATTTGTCAAATCTTCTGAATTTCAACCAGTTAATGCATTCTTGTTGGAGAACTCTGCTTAACTAAAAAGCAGGTAGATTTGTTGGGTTTGTTAGTTATCTATTTCTGGTAGTTTGAGTATTTCCTTTCATTACATTGTGACTGCTTGATTGCAAGTATTCAAGTTCATGTGTTTTGGCTATAAGTTAAATATCACTGAGAGTTACTCTATGAGTGCTGTGTTAGAAGGTGACAGGGCCGGCCCCACCATAAAGGCCATTGACGCCGCCGCCTCGGGCGCAGGTCCCGGGGGGCGCCGTCAGGCTGGGAGGGAGGCGGGGCACCGCTCTGACGGTGCCCCGCCGCCCGACCAGTGCGCCCTGGCCTTGTGGCTCCCTCTTTCGCCGCCCGGGGAGGGGAGGAGGCGATCCCCCCTTCCCTCCCCGGGCGGCGAAGCCTGGTTCTTTCGCCGCCCGGGGAGGGGAGGAGGCGATCCCCCCTTCCCTCCCCGGGCGGCGAAGCCTGGTTCTTTCGCCGCCCGGGGAGGGGAGGAGGCGATCCCTCCTCCCCTCCCCAGGCGGCGAAGCCTCCCTCTTTCCAACCCTGGCCGCGCCTCCCACGCTGCGTGGGAGGCGGGGCCAGGGCGAATAGCATGGGAGGCGGGGCCAACCCTGGCCCCGCCTTCCACCCAGCGTGCCCTGGCCCCGCCTCCCACGCAGTGCGGGAGGCGGGGCCAGGGCACGCTGGTTGGGAGGCGGGGCCAGGGCGCAGGAGGCGGGGCCGGCGGGGGGCGCTTTTCAGCGCCCCTGCTTAATATTTAAATTTATCTCCGACCGGCCCTGGAAGGTGAAAGCTCTTGTAAAACTAGCTAGGTTGAATACTGAAGTAGCCATTTAGTTAGCTATGTATTTTGCAGAGATACAAGAGGTTGTATCTCTTATAGTTACTTGTATTAATTTGAACTTGCATTCATGAGGTTTTTAGATACAATAATGATTTTTGCAGAAGAGCGCTTGTGTTGAAATTACAATGTTCTTTGTTGGTATCTGTCTTCTGCTTCTAAAACAACACTTCAACACAGATCTGTTTTATTTTTCTTGTAGTGTAGAGATTATAATAAGCACAGAAATGACAAGGTCTGCTTTTGATACTATAGTCAGTCTTCCACATTCACTGAAGTTTGGAGCACAGTACTCCCATGAAAGTGAAAAAACACAAATTTTAAAATGCTATTTTTTTCCTCTGAGAGACCATCTTTTTAAGAATCTCTAGGTGCTCCAGCATGACTCTCTCTGATCAACTTCCATCAGAAACTAACCATAGAATAGCATCAGAGGACCTAGAGATTCCTAGAGAGGTGTTCTTCCTAGGAATCTCAAGGTCCTCCAGCATGACTCTGTGGTTGATTTCTTGCAAAAATTGACCTTAGAGTTGCACAGGAGATTCTGAGAGAAAGAACAAATTGATGAATAATCAATTCTGCAAAAATCACATCCACAAATGTGGAGGGCCAGCTGTTATATCCTTAGTTTGTTGTGCTTAGTAGTCCTCATTACTGTATATACTCATTTACAAGTCGACCTCATATATAAAGGGTAGCTTTGGGACCCAGCATGGGGAATCCTCAGATCCATTCCATTGAGAAGTGAAAATATCAGCGCTGCTTCAAGGCCAGCCATTTTACTGCCCAGGCATTAAAATGCCTTTCACTATGCTCAGAGAAGGGGATTGTTTTACATTTTGATAAAAGTTAAGATACAGTATTATCTTTTGCCATATTCTGTCCAGGCAGAACCTAAAACAAGTGCCAACTCCTTCCACTCTCCTTTCCACCATGGCAGCTCATTGGCATAACAAGCAAAGGTGTTTCTTTTAAGGTAAGCTCTCACTGTAGTCTGGGGATAGCCTACCCTAAAAGAAGCACCGGGACCCTCTGCTTGCCATTCCAAGGTAGATTCATGTCAAAAGAGTGCCTTCATCAACATTTTCCTGCCCAGACATTTTTTTTAAAGCCAGAAGTCGTGATATGACAAAGAAAGCAGAGGGGGTTTGTGCTTCCTTTGCCTGCCTTCTCTGGCATTTCTTCAATATCCTGCTGATCTCAGTTAAACTGTCTGCAGCAAGCTTGCTTGTCTCCTGAGAAAAGGTGACTTGCTAACTTATACCCAGTTTGCTTTAAGCACTTTTGAACTCCTCTTTGGCACTTTGCTCCTTCTTATTTTCTGTTCCTTTTTTAATGCATTCATGCACATATTGTGTGTCACTTCTAGGAATCAGGAGGTTAAATATGCTCCTGGGTGCCTATTCCCAGTGAATAATTACTTGCAGTTATACATTTATGTGAGCTAATGTGAATTATATTACTATCCCCCCCTTAAAAAAAAAAAAGCATCTGCTCCTATTCTGCATCTCCAGAGCATTTACTGTAAGGGGTGGCCCAAAAGTCACAAAGGTGTTTCAACATCTAATCTCTGTTTTATTTTTTTGTTTTTAATTTACAATACAGTAGCACCATACAGCATATCTAGGAAACAGAACTAGATTGCATTACATTGCATTATATATGCAATCTTTTCAAAAAAACATTTTCAAAAAGTTATTAAAATGTCAGACATCTTTGTGACTTTTTTCCTGAGCTGTATATTAAAAGTTGGTTAACTTGCCTTTACAATGTAGATACATAAAGTGGAAAATTTCGAGAGAAAAGAAACAAAACGGAATATGTCAGTAATAGTGTCTGTAAAATATCCCTATATGTCTAATGTAAATGTTAATGTTATGGATTTATATAAATATATTTTCTAAGGAAAATATAAGAAAATGATCTCAAAATGTGAATAATGTTTCTCTTGCAAGAGCAATTTTTTTATTATTCTTTAACTTTCTAGAATCTGTTGCTACTTCTGAAAGATGCTGATGTTTTTAATTGTCTTTATTATTAATGACCCTTATTTCTGTTCCCACTAGCATCAGCACCAGCCAGAAGCATTACTAAACGCAGAATTTCTCCCAGCATCAGTTCCACTTGGGAAAAGAGGAGTGTCATCATGTCTAATATTACAATTGATCCAGATGTCAAACCTGGTGAATATGTCATCAAGAGCCTTTTTGCTGAGTTTGCTGTTCAAGCTGAAAAGAAAATTGAAGTTGTGATGGCTGAACCTTTGGTGAGTTTTCTAAGATGCACTGATCTGTTCATATTTGTTTAAAATTGTTTAACGTGTTATTGATAACATGGAGTGTGTGAAATAGGCTATATTATAAAAGAATGAATGAAGATTCACTGGTCTACAGTAGCACACCAGCTATGCTCCACTTTACCCTCCTTCCCTCTGGTAGCTAGTAGAATTTCTCTATTTCTCTGTACAGTAGGATTATTACGATTTTTAGAATAACAGACTGCTTAGTAAAACGGAATTACAGATCTACAAGACACTGCAAAATAGAACTATATCAAAGTTTTTCTATTACTGATTTTTGTGCTTTTTAAAGAAACATTAAATCATATGCTTCTTTCAAGCTATAAGGAGAAGCAATAATAACAACAAGAGATCATTGGGTCAAGGAAAGAAATGTGACATGATAGAGGCCTTTAATCTAGACGTGGCCAAATGTTATTGCAAGCTAGTAAAAGAGAACTGTTGGGCAGAAACAATTGTATGTATCTTCTTGTTTGGGCTTGAATATGGGCTTCTGTATATAGTTTGGTGGAGCTGCAAAGGCTATGTTGATTTTTCAATTTTTGTGGTTTGTTTTCTCACTTGAGCAATGATTTGTCTAGGCATAGTCTGCAGCAGGAAAGGGAGAATTTTAGCAGCTGGAAGTTATCCCCTTTATAGAAATATTTGGTATCTATTAGAGGTGGGCACAGTATTTGTTTCATCCATTTCATTTGGGTATTCGTTTCGTACTGTCCATTCAGAAGGTACAAAACGAAAGACCTCTTTTTAAATAAAACAAAACGCGAAACGAAAGACAAGGTTGCACAGTCACCATGGCTTTCTTTCATTTTGAGACCATGTGGCTTTCCAGGGGAGTCCTTCCTCATGTGTCAAAGGAGGAGGAGGAGGAGGAGATTTTTGGCCAATCAGAGGCCAAGGTAACAGTGACGTGGCCTGGGTATTTAAGGGGGCAACCGCCCCTAAGGCGCCCATTGCGGTGTGTCCTTTGCTGCTACTGGTGGACTGGCTTACTCTCTCTCCCCTTGCTTGCCTTGCCTTTTGCCTTGCTTTGCTACTTCCTTGCCTTGCTGGTGGGGAAAGATTTGCCTTGCTGGGGAAAGATTTTTTGAAGAGGTGGGGGTGGGTTTGGCTGGGGAGCATGTGTGGGGCTTTGGGGATGGGGGAAAGAAGGGCATTTCTCTCTTGTAGCTAGCTAGCTAGCTTTGCTGTACTTTAATGTTTTAAATTCTTTAAATCTTCTTAATTCTTTCCCTCCCCCTATTGTGTTTTTTTAAAAAAACAAATATTTTTCAAAGTAAAGAAATTGTTGGGCTTCCCTTCTCAGTTCAGAAAACAAACCTGTCTTTCTCTATAACTGGCCCTTGGAAAATATACTTTTATTTTTCCCTATCTCTCTGTATTGCCTCTGGCTTGGGTCTTCCCTCTCCTTTGGGCTGTTATAGAGACCAAATAGAATATAATAAATATTATTTGTTATACAATAAATATATTTTTGAAAGCAAAGACATTTTGGGCTCCTGTAATACCTTATTTAAAAAAAAAACACACAATCTCTCTGTCAAGAGTCAGACGCCAATTAGCGAACAAAAATAGAGTTTATTCAGCAGATAAGCCAAAAAGTAATGTTAACACAGAAAAAAACCCTTGAAACACTTCACTATCAGTGCTTCAAGAGCAGTTCAAACAAAAATATAATTCAGCAACATAAGCAGGTAAAAACAAAGCTAAACAAACTTAGTGCAAACTGCACTTTCTGAGTCCAAGCCCTGCCAGCCGGCTCTGTAGTTTTCAAAGGAACAGTTCCCAAAAGAAAACACCAAATTGGTCAGGAAACAAACAAACAAACTAAGAATGCAGTAGACTGCTTCCACAATGTGGATAAAGCCAAAGGCTCCAAAAGGATGGTGAAAAGACGTCGTCCGGGATTCCAAGGTCAGGTCAGGAGATAACAGCGGTGTCCAAAGAGCAAGCCAGGAGTCAAAAGCCGATAGTAGTCATCAATCACAGGGCGAAGGCAGTAGCAAGGTCAAATTCCGATCCAAGGTCTGAAGAGGGTGCAGTCATCCAAAACAGGTCCACGATAAGACACAGCGAGAGCCAAGCTAGGTGATAACAGCAGATTCAAATCATAGTCCAAGTCCAGTCTTCACAGAGATCCCAATGGCACCTCAGCAACACCTTGCCACACGCAAAGTGCAGTGGCCAAACATTCCCATTTTATTCCCCTTCCTCCTGGGTGACCAAACACTCACACCCAAACACCAGGTGTCCCAAATCTACTCAGAGTCTGAGCTCCACACAGCTAGAGCTCGTGGATCTGGAGTACCTAGCAATTCGTCGGAGTCCCAATCATCCTGCCCACACTTAGCCCCATGAACACTTAAAGAACCATCCTCCCTTCTCCAAGCATCCCAATTGGGATCAGCTCCTGCAGAAACCCCAGGTTCAGAAGTATCCATAGACCCCAAATCCCCAGACATCTCCGGTGGCTGTGCCCATTCAGTGCCCGCCTCCCCAGCCACCACCTGTTCCTCAGCATCCATCTCCCCATCTGAATCTTCCTCAGAAGATCCCCCATATAGCTCTCTAAGTCGCTTCCTGCGCAACTCCTCCAGTGAACCCTCATCACGAGGGTTTTTTCTTCCTCTTCGAATTCCATCCCCATCAACCATAATCCCCGAAGGCGCAGTCACAACACTCTCTCTCATCAAACCTTCAGTCTCTCTCTATAACTGTCCCTTGAGAAAACTACATTTTCCCCTTAGTATTTTTGCATTTCCTTGTTTCCAATCCAACCCCTTTGTGCATCTCCTTCCCCTCTGCTACCATAGAACAGGCAGCAGCCTTTCTCTGGGTTAGGGTTGGTGGGCAAAAGGAGTCCCTCCTGTGTCGCCCTTAAAGGGAATCTGGCCACGCTTGGTCAGACTTCCCAAGTGACATTGCAGTTGGCACACTGAGCGTGGCCCTTGGGGAAACTACATTTCTATTGTCCCTATAGTACCTTTGCATTTTCTTGTTTCCAGTCCAAACCCTTTGTGCATCCTCTTCCCCTCTCTTCTGCCAGAGAACAGACAGTTGCATTGGGTTGGTGGGCAAAAGGTGTCAATATGCCCTCCATGTGTGGTGATTTTCACCCCTATAGCCCTAAAACTGAGGGGAGGGCAAGCCTAGGAAGCCCCCCCCCCCCGCATTGCCGCCAATGGTCCAAAAAGTTTCGTTCTTTCGGGCGCAAGACAAAAATCCCATTTGGATAGGCACCCCATTTTCGGAAGCAGCAAACAAAAACGAAGCGAAGTGAATGAAACAAAACAAAACAGCGTTTATATACAAATGCACAAGACCAGTATCTATATTAAGCAGATAAGAGCAACATGAGGGACCTGTGGTAGGAACAGGAGAAGCTTGCAGATATCCTGATTCCAAGTGATATATGGCCAAATGCAGCTCTAGTTGTGAATGAAACACAGAAATTATCTTCTTGAAGACTAGAATATTAACAACTAGATCCTGATAGTCTATCAGGAAGCTTTGACTTGGTTATGGGAATAAATCTGCAAATTGTGGTTATGGTGGATCATGTGTGAACATGACTTTGTCTAATTTTTAAAAACTGTAAACGTGGCAGCTTTAAGAAGTGTACAAGTTATATAAGAAGACAGAGCATCAATTAACTCTTTAAGTGTTACACTAATCAGCCTGGCATTTATACATAGACAAGCGCCTCTAAATGTTTGTATCATTTATGTTCTATTATAATACATTTCTATAATTGAGAAAACACGGTTTGCATGGTCATGGAATGGGGCGATTAAAATTTAAAAACTCTTTAGGCAGAAAGGTTATCTTATATGTTTATTGACTTAAGGATCGTAAGCTATCCTTGTTCAAAATGCTGTTGTATGGTTTGCTTGTTGAGAACAGTTGGCTTTTGGTCCACTTTTTACTGATAAGCAATCAGGCAAAAAAAAAAATCTAATTCATTTTCTTGGAAAATGGTATAGGTATAATAAACTATATTTGCTCACCTGCTGTGTCTTCTTAGATTGCCTGATTTATTGTTGCCTGAATTCGCATTTTAACAATCTACTTCTTTAGCAGCAGCATAATAAAATATTACAGATCTTATATTGCCTTGCTTTCATATGTCACCTGCATCTGTTCTGGAAAGTAGTTTTCTAACTGACACCTTTTTCTTTGTTTGTTTGCCATAATTTATATTACTTTGAAAAGCAAAGGGCATTATAAACTTTTTGAAACAGAAGACTATTCTTAGGGTTTATAATAGTATATGGCAATAGGTTTGGTAACTAAATATACCCAATATCTATCTATCTGCATGTGTGCCGGTTAACTGAGAGTCTACTCTACTGTAGAACAAATCAGTCTTTCCCTGCCAGGACCACATCAACTGTGGGTTTCTAATTTTGGTTTTTTTTAAAAAAAACCTCCATTCACGAATACCATTGATGTAATTTTATGAAAAAATGGCACTGCAAAACTATCATTTTCAGTATGGTTACCTTAAATCAAGCTTAGGCGAGTGAATTACTAGACATAAACTGAGAGAAAGTGTAAAACTAACTATACCAAAAATCAATGCCCCCTCTCACCCTTACTATTCATACTTGCAATAGAAATCCTAGCAAGAAAACTACGTCAAGATGATGACCTGATTGGTATAAAAGTGAAAAACCAAAAATATAAAATAAAGTTATTTGCAGATGACATTATTTTAATATCAGAAGATCCACAGAAAGAATTTCCCAAAATGATATGCCTGGTCAATCAATTTGGATCAGTTGCGGGTCTTTCAATCAATCTACGCAAAACAAAAATATTAGCGACAAAGTTAAGCAATAAAGAAAAAGAAGAATTAAGTCAAGAAACAGGAATTGAAATAGCTCTCCAAGCAAAATATTTAGGAATAAACATAACAATGAATAACAAAGATCTGTATAAAAATAATTATGAAAAACCTGGAATAAAATAAAAAATGATCTGAAAAAATGGATGAATCTGGATATCTCTCTCCTAGGACGGATAGCTACAATAAAAATGAATATCTTACCTAGACTATGCTTCTTGTTCCAGAGCATTCCAATTGACATCAAGGAAAAAGAATTTACGAATTGGAATGCTGAACTTACGAAATTTATTTGGAGAGGGAAGAAACCGAGAATAAAGATGAAAAATTTACAAGACACTAAACAAAGAGGAGGACTGGCTCTTCCAAATCTAAAATTATACAGGGAAGCAGCTATATTGATTTGGTTAAGAGAATGGATCCATCTTGACAATCAAAGTCTCATAACTCTGGAAGGAGATAGTTTAAAATTTGGCTTACATGCATACTTAATTTATGGGAAAGTGGCAGAAGACTCAAACTTCAATAAACACCCAATTAGGAAAACTCTGATGAATACTTGGAACAAATACAAAAAATTCTTTTACAGAAAATTACCACAATGGACCTCGATCCAAGAAGCTTTCAAACAAAGTGGAAATTCAAAGGGCAGTAAAAGATGGTCAACATATGCGGAAATACTCAAGAAAACACAAGATAACCTCCAACTGAAATCATTGATAGAAATAAACCAACAGGGCTATAGCATGAACTGGTTTGAATATGCATAAATACACCAACAATATCAAAAAGATGTGCATACAGGATTTGAAGAAGAAAAGACAGACCTTGATAAGATACTTCAATCAAGAAATAAACAACTATCTAAGCTTTACAGTCTCCTGTTAAAATTACACACAGAAGATGAATATATCAAGGAGTGTATGGTAAAATGGGCTAAAAACATTGGTCGCTCAATTAGCATAGATGAATGGGAATACCTCTGGAAAGTAAAAATAAAAATTTTCAGAAGCTATTCCCTTCTAGAAAATTTCTACAAAATGTTTTATCAAGCTTATATGACACCTGTTAAATTAGCCAAAATACAGCCACAATTAAAAAACACTTGCTGGAAATGTAAACAAGCAACAGGATCATTTTTCCACATGTGGTGGACTTGTAAGAAGGCAAAAAACTTTTGGATTAAGATTCATAAAACCACTGAAAAAATACTAAAGTTAAAAATACCCATGCACCCAGAAATATTCCTACTAGGAATAACAGACACATCACTGCTGAAGCCACATGATAAACTCTTCACTTTGATGACAATGGCTGCGAGAATAGTTTATGCACGAGCCTGGAAATTGGAGGAAACACCAGAAATGGAGGAATGGATCGTGAAAGTGACGGAGGTGGCTGAGATGGACATTCTGACAGGGTATCTCCAGTCAAAAGACCCTTCTGAGTTTAGGAAAGTCTGGGATCCCTTCGAAAGGTTTTTAGAAGGAAAGACCATTTCAACGTGGGGGTTTCAAATTTGACTATTATAAATTTTAATTTTCACCACTCGTTTAACTTCCTTCTGTTAAAAAAAAAAAAGGTCATGATGAAGAAGAAAAAAAGAACTACAGTTCACAATTGCTGGTGGCTTGTGAACAGGTTGTGAAACAGTGAGCTTTTTGCTTTTGCTTTTTGGTGTATTTCTTTGCCAAGTACTTTGCATTTTTATATCGCCATTTGTTCAGATTTTTTTTTCTTTTTTATATAAATATGGACATTTTAGCTTTGTTTTTGGTTTTTGGTTTTCTCTCTCTCCCTTTTTGATCCTTTTTAAATCTCAGTTTTCCCACTTTCTATACAATCAAATGTTCTCACTCTTTCAATGTTAATTTACTCTATCTTATAAGGTAAAACTTCAATATATATATATATATATATATATATATATATATATATATATATATATATATATATATATAAAAGAAAAAAAAAAGAAAAAAAGCAGAAAACGTTACAAGTACTGACAAACTGCATGTCTCCAGCTCTCAGTCACCGCCACCGTCCCAGATCCTTCACAAGAAACCTGGGGATACTAAGCCAATGGCAGCAACGAAGAGCAGCAGCAACAGCATGGAAAGAAGCCATGTACATCAGCCATGTTGAGCCAGCAGTAGGAGGCAGTAGCATGAAAGCTGGGGGATCGCTAAAGCTTTCTGGGAACTGACAGGGACAACTGGCTTCCCTCCCACTCTCAGAGTCACTGCTTCTGATCCTCTTTTTTTAAAACAAACAAACACTGAATCTAGAACATCTGCAATTCTAAGATGCACTTTTTTAGCCTCAATTTTTTTTGGAGGGAAAGTGCATATGAGAATTGGTGGAATACGGTACATCACAGTAATCAACACTGTAAGAAACAAAGATTCTTACCAGGAAACTTGACAGAGATTATTGTTGAAGAAGCAATTTTTATTAAGCATTCTTGCAAGAGAAGATATTATACTGGATATTACAAGAACTTGTACTGGTTGAGTATCTCTTATCCAAACCACATAGGAACGTGTTGTTTGTCAACATCGTCTTTTGTTTATTAACCTTAAATCCAGACAACTCCCAGTATTCTCTTCACTTCTTCAACAGTGGGTCTATGCGTTCCCAAGCATTTCCCAAAATAATCACTGAGCAAATGCCCTTAAACTGAAGTATTTCTTTCAAAACTTTATATATTGCCTCATCCTATAATTCTATTCAAAGCTTCAAAAGTAACAATAAGGAGATGAGACAATGGGCTGCCTTGTCTTGTTCTAGTTATATTACACATGATTTGTGAACTCAACATTGACCACTATTTGTGTGTTCTGTGAACTATAAATCACTTCTACTCCTTTGATAGAATTATCACCAAAACTCATATCTTTCTGACTAAGAAGGTGCTGGGGTGGTGCAATGGATTAAACCCTTGTGCCGGCTGGACTGCTGACCTGAAGGTTGCCAGTTCGAATCCGCAAAACAGGGTGAGCTCGCGTCTGTCAGTTCTAGCTTGCGGGGACATGAGAGAAGCCTCCCAGTAAGATGGTAACACATCTGGGCAACATTTCTGTAGACGGCCAATTCTCTCACACTCTCACACAATAAAAAAATTAAAGCTCTTTCTGCATCCAAAAAATCATTGTTGCTTGCTTCTCATTATATCATTTTAAATATTTCAAAAAAATAAAATAAAATACTTCTCATATTATCTTGCCAATATCTTTTAGTAAAAATTCACAGTGACCTTCAAGAATGAACTCCTGCAGAATTGTTTCCAATCTTTCAGTTAAAATGGTAAGGATATCATAGTCATTATTCAACAACAAAAATCACCTACAGATTTTGTTAAATCCCAAAGCTCTTTTGAGATTAATACAATAGATGCCTCTCCATGTTTCAGAAACCATCAGTTCACCATTGAACATAATGGGACTTGAGCATCCATGGATTTTTGTATTTACAGGTGTCCTGGAACAAAACCCCAGCAAATACCAAGGACCCACTGTGTTTTTAATATTATTTTTTCCTTTCCTTTTTTCAAAGTTTATGAAAAACATTTCCCAGGTTTGTTTGCAAATTCAACATTATTTTGCTTTAACTCGTGTCTTTCTTTTTCATTCACTGGGAGAATAATATTTTGTCAGAAATAAACAGAATTTCAAGGAGTTTGAAAATCAACCAGTATATAAATGTATTAATATGCTGATACTAGGTCTTTTGAATTTTTTTATTTACAAACTGCACAATTAGTCAAGTCTGGATTCTTCTGCTTTGAGATTCCTATAATTCCTTCAACTTGTTCCTTATTGTTGTTGCATTGCATAAATTCCATATGTGATAAATTAAACAGGTATCTACTGCTAGGTAAAAAAAAAAAATCAATGCAGACAATGTTGGACAAATGCAGATAGCATTCCCCCCCCCTTAAATGTAATAATTTGTGAAGTTTTAAGAGAGAAATTAGATGTGCTCATGACTAACACATACATAGGGAGAGGTTAAGTTGGTGTTAACATTTTTGAGCTCCCTTTTATCTCCATCTACTATTTTTGACCTTGGACAAGTCACATTTTCTCAACCTTAACTGTGAAGGCAAAGGCAAACCCCTTATGAATTAATCTTGCATCCTAGGGTTTCCTTGTATCACCCTAAATCAGAAATAACGTGAAGAGGCCCCACAGCATTTGGCCTGTATCTCTGCCATGAATATCTTACTGGAATAATGCAGTTTCTGGTTGATTTACACTTACTATTAAAATAGGCATAATAATATACCCCATATTATATCATATCATACCATAAATCCTTTATTGATTGAATATTAATATTGAAATACAGTAATTAAAAGCAAATAAAGACAAACTTAACTTAATGTAACATGGTTTTACTATATTATACTTGTATTTGAATTTTCTTTAAGTTAGTATTTCTTAGATTTTTGTGTGCCAGTTGCTTGAGAATTCTAGTTGCCTGACATTTGGTTAATAGAGAGTCTACTGTATATAAATTCTCTGAATTTTGTATGGTTTTTGGATGGGGTGGTATTTTGTTTTTTGCTCTATAAACTGGTATAAATGCTTCCTGTTTTCTACGATTCATTACTGTTTATTTTCTATGTACGGAGACAAACATAACAGTTTCAGTGTAGTGATGTTCATCATACTCATTTAATCTGCTCATCCATAATCCAAGCCTATTTAGTTTTCTGCAGACTGCCTTTTTCACAGATACTCATTTTAAGCATTTGAGAAAAGAAATGATATAAAGCAGCCACCTAGAGGAAGAAGTGCTGTAGGGCAAAAGAAAGCACAATCAAGTACTCAATTTCTTCCTAATCTTGTTGAATTGCTACAGAAATAAAACCACTTGTATGACCGATTGCATACCAACTACTACTACTACTAATAATAAGAAAACTTTATTTATATACCGCCCTATCTCCCGGATGGGACTCAAGGCGGTTTACAGTCATAAAAGCAAACACAAACATTACATAACAACATAATACACATTATTAAACAAAGTAAAACAATACAATTATAATTACAATTTCTGCTATCTTTTCATACTGCTTTGCTTCAAAATGCACATCAATACCAGGAAGATCAGATGAATTAAGTTTCGAGAAAAACTATGGATGTTGGATAAAGGGACAGGACATTAAATGTTGTAATTTTTGTTTTTGGAAAACTCTGGAATGTGGATCAGGATCTCTGTAAAAACTGTCCCCACCCCATGAAATCAAACCCAGGGAACAAAGGCACATGGTTACAAAAAAAAATGTTAAAAGTGTGAACATACATATAAGCGTGCATGTACACTGTAGATTAAGGGTGTCCATTTTAAATCTACTTTGGTGCACAAGTCAGAGCTGATCATAAAAACTAGCGGGGCATCTAGTATTTAAATGACTCTGTGGTTGGAAACAATATATCCACTCTAAGCCCCCAAACACAGATGGATGATTAGACTTACAATAAGTGAACAATGCCATCTTTTTAGTCCTACAATGTCAGTACATTCCTTTATCCATTATAAAGTATTGCAGTTTGGGAGTCAGTCTGAGTCTGAGAAAGTAGTCAACACAAACCACCAGCATATTACTCCATTAACACTGCACATCAGAGGAGTGGCATCAAATTTGGAATCTGGCCCCAAACCAAACACTTTAACTTTCATCAGTGGGAGTTCCATTTGAACCCCCACCTATGCTTTCTTCCTTTGCAACAATCAAGCACTTAATTGCTTTTAGAGGTCTCGCTGTTAATTTACAGATAGTTGTGTTTTTGTTTTGGAGATGGTTGAAAACCTTAGTGCTGTGTTAATTAGTCTTGGAAGGTAGTGTCCTTGAACTTCCTATGTCTGACCCAACAGTCTCATATAACGTTTCCTCAGACATTGTTCCTGATGTTCACATGCATATCATGTTTCCACTGGCCTTGGTAGATGCCTATGTCACCATGGCTAGTTTACACTTTGGCTATAGGGCTGTTGAGTTAGCTCTGCCAGGTTTGTGAATGACAAGTTAATGCTGAAATGCTAAGGCCACCACTGAGAGGCTCTTAAGGAATCTGGAGGCCGATAACTACAGCACTTGTAGCTACAGATACATGTGTTTATTAAACATTAATTGCAGCAGACATGATACTATGTGTTTTTTTTTCTCAGCATACAGCGGATTAATGTAATGCTTTAGCATGAGTATTTAGAGCGCTTCTAGGCGCAGAGAGCATTGGTACCAAGGTCTTGTCTTAATATTTGTTAGTAATGTTAGCCTCCCACTGAACAGAGTAGAATTTTGCAAACCTTTTATGGCATGCAGACTGCAGGCAGGTTTCCATAACATGGTTCAACAGAAAAGTTAGAAAAAGTTAGAAAAAGAGGGTGCTTGATTGACATACACAGTACAGTGGAACCTTGACTTAAGAGCATCCCAACTTAATATCACTTTGAGTTAAGAGCCATCGCTCAGCCTTGGATTTGCTTTGACATAACAGCAGTTTGAGTTAGGAGCTTGCACCAGAGGGAGCACCAGTGCCAGAGGGAGTGCCAGAGGGCGTGCCAGTGCGGGAGTACAGGGCTTTAGAGCTTCAAGGGAGCATCCTCCGTGGCTCGTGCTTTGTGCTCTTGTCTGTTTTGGGAGATTGCCACCTGCTTTGCTCTTGTCGGCTTTGAGGAACTTTGGGTTAGTTGATTTTGTGTAGTTTTTAATCCTGATATGTTTGACTTTATGACGAGAGAAAAGGAAAGAGCAAGGGAGAGAGGGAGGCTGGAATGAGTACAATATGAAGAAAATGTTCTGCCTCTTCTCTTTGTGCTTCTACCATTGTGCCACAACCTTGTGTTTCTACCATTTTAAAGTTGATCTTCCTTTTTTATTCCATTTGAATGTGCATTTATACATTATTTGCTATTTATATAGTACATTTTCTTATTTAAAAACACATAACAAAAAATAGGAGGGGACAGAATGGATTAATAGCATTTTAATGCATTTCAATGGGAACATCTACCTTGAGATAAGAGTGGTTTGAGTGAAAAACTCAGTCATTGAACAAATTAAACTCTTAACTCAAGGTGTTGCTGTAGTTATTTGCGTAAGGTTTTCTCCTCTCTCTGCAAAAGATTGCTCCTGAGTGGTAACATTTCTCAGTTGACTGACCCCCTTCAAATTTGGAGAAAAGAACAAATAAACTTTACTAGTGAAGTTGTGCCTACATAGAGACATCATTCAGAACATTGTTGAAATGAATGTTAGTATAGGAATCCTTCTGTACAATACATGTTATAACCCTTGGTTTTGAAATCCACCATGAAGCATAGGGACATGAACATGGTGAGATGGGATGTTCAAGCATAGCTGACTACTCAAAAACCACAATTTAGAGGTAAACAACCTGATCTTTTTTGTGGTCTCTGTGCCTCACACAAATGGGGGAATGAAAAGCTTACAGAAGGACAGTGAGGTCACTATAGAATCAATGATGTCAGCATCAGATTTGAGTGAGGCACTAGTACTAGAGAATGAGAAGAACCCAGTACCAAAGCTTCTTTAGCCCTTTGATGCTCCAACGTACTCCAATGAGGGAGTGGTTAAAAAAGGCTGATTTTACTACTTTTTTTGCTTAACTGATGGGCTTTTTCTAAACAGTTATGTCTTGAGCCTGGAAGCTCAGTTCTTTAGTGCCTAGGTGGTGAACCCTCAGCAAATGGAGCACATTTGAACATAAGGAAAAGAAACTTTGTGCCCACAAGTGGCAGGTAGTTTAAACAGAGAAGAGGAAGCCATAAAGAGGGAGGGGAAAGATGAAAGAAACTCGAAGTTGACAGCTTTTTTGTAAATAGAAGAGATGAAGAAGCATAAAGGTAAAGAAAGTAGTTATAAAGAAGCTACTCAACACAAAAATCCTGAAGCAAGCATGTCTTTCGGTGGATGGGGAAACTGAGGGAGGCTTGATGGGGTAGGTCATGTACAGTACATAGGGAGAGTTCCTCTGAGCTTTAGAATGAGATCTCTACAAAATACAGAACCCATTTGCATGAAAGCATGGATGACCACTGAACAATCACAGTTAGATGTGAGCAATGTGCTTTTATTGCTCCCTCAGCTGTTGGAGTAGAGTGATTGCATATTAGCCACTAATGTGTAGATTTAACTGTATGCATAGTTTTGGTTGGGTCATTTGGCTGCCCTGATCATATATGCATTCTTATCTTCGCATCTGAGGGTAAATTTCATTTTTAACTGAGAGGCTTCTCATTGCTACATAGAATATTTATTTTCTTTAATTTTGATATTCAGTTCTTATAAAAGCAATCTTAACGTTTTAGGAGACTTTCTATTCAGTCTTGTCTATGTACAATTGGCATCTTGTCGTTTTAGACTGCAATAAACTATTATTTAGATCAGGGGTCCCCAAACTAAGGTCCGGGGGCCGGATGCGGCCCTCCGGGGTCATTTACCTGGCCCCCGCCCTCAGTTTTATAATATAATATATTGTATATACATATAATATTGATAATAATATTATAATAATGTAATACAATATAACATTAATAATAATACCATATGATAATATTAATTATATATTCTATATTACATATAATATAATATATGTATATATTATATTATATAATTACATATGATATAATATACATATAATACAGTATAGTTCAATATAGTGATATACAATGCTAATATTGTGCTATGCTAATAATATAATATATTGTATGTACATATAATAATAATAATAATAATAATAATAATAATAATAATAATAATAATAATAATAACTTTATTTTTATATCCCACCCCATCTCCCCGGAGGGACCCGGAGCAGCTTACAATGGGCCATGCCCGACAACAATACAATAACAGCAATAAAACAATAAAACAAGATCGGCAATAAAACAATGTTGCATCAATAAAAACATAACATCAGTAAACAGTTATAAAAGTTATATAATTTGTAAGCCACTCTGAGTCCCCTTTGGGGTGAGAAGGGTGTGATACAAATGTAGTAAATAAATGCAGTAAATAAATAAATAATAAATAAATACATTTTAGACTTAGGCTTGCCCAAAGTCTGAAATGACTTGAAGGTACACAACAACAACAACAACAACAACAACAACCCTAATTAACTTGACTATCTCATTGGCCAGAAGCAGAAACACACTTCCCATTGAAATCCTGATAAATGTATGTTGGTTAAAATTGTTTTTATTTTTAAATATTGTATTGTTTTTTCATTGTTCTTGTTGTTGTTGTTGTTTTTGCACTACAAATAAGACATGTACAGTGTGCATTGGAATTTGTTTGTATTTTTTTTTCAAATGATAATCCGACCCCTCAACAGTCCGAAGGATTGTAGACCGGCTTGTAGATCGGCTTAAAAGGTTTGAGGACCCCTGATTTAGATTGTTAAATTAACATTGGTTGAACTTGAAGGGGATTACATCAGACGTAATGTGTAGGATTACATTTTTCTTCTACGTTTTGGATATGTCCTTTTTTGTGTTTTATTTAAATCTCTTGAATTGAGATACTGAAAATTGTCTTTTTGTCATTGCTGCAATATTTTATGTAAAATCTTCAGCTTTTACCACCCAGAGTTTTCACTCATTGGCTGTACTGCTTGGGTTATGTGTTTTATGATTATTCGTTTTAAGTATTCTTGGATATGTGTATAATGTTTTAATTGTTGTATGTTTTAAATTTACTGTATATTTCCTGGTATGCTGGAAACTGCTCTGAGTTGAGGAGATAGGGTGGTATATAAATAAATTATTTATTTATTTATTTATTTATTTATTTCTCTTTCACGGCTCCATCCTTTGGCAAAGACTGAGCTCCATGATAGCAATAGGGACCATGTGCACTCACTATTGGAATTGTCAATAAAGTAGCATTATAAAAGTACTACTGAATATTAGCAAATGCATGAACAGAATGCCAGCAACAAAACCACTCATGAAAAGCAAAAATTATTTTGTGCAACAGCTGGAAGGGATAATTTGTATTGAACTCTATCCCCATTTGCATTTACTTTGTGTTACTAAACCAATAATATGAAGGAAGATCACACCGAAAAAATACAGAAAAATACTTGTTTTCAAGATACTTGAAGCACATGTTTTGATTTGGAGTCATGGATTTGGTGACAGTATCATGCTCAAAATGGGCAGGCTCTTGTTCTTCCAGAACTAGCTCTGGAATGGCTATTTGGTGCTCTGATGAGGATAAGTGCAAATAATTATATCCTTCCTGTAGCAAAAATCAAATTAAAATGACATCTAATGCAAGATGGAATAAATGCAAGCTAATTTCAATTATTTAAATATAATTGGTAGTAAGAAAATATGACGCTGGCAGTTTAGTTGGTAACATGAATGGTTGGTATTCAAAACTTATTTCTGATTCTTAGTGGTGACACTATAATATCTATGGTCTTTAGAGAGATGGTGTTTGTAGTGCTTTTCGAAAAAGGCAAAACTAGTCTTCAAAAGTATAACAGGTGCTGTTGGCTTAGAAATGTGGCATTGGGTGATATTGGGAGGGTGTCTTGATCTTTGAAAACAAACTTTGAAAGAGGAGAGGTAGGGTTTAGGTGGAAACTTAATGTTTATTTGTTCTTAAATGTTTATATACTTCAGTTAAAATCATCATGCTTACTGCTTTTTCTTGCATTTTTATTTATTTCATCATTATAACTTTTTCTCCAATTGTAAAAGAAGACTGAAAGATTCAAAAATGTTAGTTTAAAAATTAGTAGAATTACTCAGTATGTAAACATATAGGCCTTATTTTGAGTTGCTTCTATCAGTCAAATCAAGAGGGAGAGCAATCACATACACACTGCAGCCTCCTGCTTGCCTTGAAATCCTACTTTGAAGATCCAGAACAAGTTGGGGGTAGCCAAAGGGACAGATGCAGGGGAAGAAGGAAGGGGGAAACAGCTACTTAGTGCAATGTGGAATGTAAACTTTGATTCTCTTACATTCATTTCAAGCTGTTCATTTAGCTTACTTTTTTTACTTGTTGAAAATACATAAACTGATCTAGGATGACAACAAGAATTGACCCCATTTATTTCATGTTTAGGATATGATTGCTTGATCTACTGTCAGATGTGATCTGAAACTATACTTTTATTATTCTGATTCTAGGAAAAACTCTTGTCAAGATCTCTTCAGAGAGGTGAAGATCTTCAGTTTGACCAGGTTGGACAACTTTGATTTAAAATATTTTATGAAAATTGAATTTTTTGTCCATAATTTGTTTGATAGTTCAATAATTTAAAACCCTAAATTATTCAAGATTTATGGAAGAATGATGTACAAATGTGTGACAAAAGAGGCTGGGGTAATTTTGTCAAAATATAAATAGAAAGTTGAGGAGATTTATACATTTGAGTTCATTATCTCTAAAGTTTGAGGGGTGACAGGAGAAGCCTTTGAAGCAAAAATATTTCCTATGGAGTGTAACTTTGTAAGGATTCTTTTGCCTTATGATGGCCATAATTTCTGCAAGTGTGGCTGCATAATTAGTAAGATCCATTTTTCTTTGCTGTGAGGTAAAGGTTTCCCTTGACATTAAATCTAGTTGTGTCCAACTTTGGGGGTTGATGCTCATCTCCATTTCTAAGCCCAAGAGCCTCCAAGGTCTTGTGGCCAGCATGACTGCATGGAGCGCCGTTACCTTCCCGCTGGAGTGGTACCTATTGATCTACTCATATTCGGATGTTTTCGAACTGCTAGATTAGCAAAAGCTGGGACTAACAGCGGGAGCTCACTTCACTTCCCGGATTCAAACCGTCAACCTTTCGGTCAGCAAGTTCAGCAGCTCAGCGGTTTAATCTGATGCACCACCGGGGGCTCCTTTTTTTGCTGTATTACATTTGAAATATAGTATAATCCCTTTATCTGCTGAGGATACGTTGCCAGACTTTGTATAGAAATGCAGATCTGCAGATAATAGAGCACCGTAGATTTAGAATACTATAGATTTGTACTGGAGGACCTAGAAAAGGTTTTGTGAGAACATATTTTGTCAGATGTGGATAAATTAATCTGGATATCTGGGCCACACCATATTCAGAGGACTGTCATTCAGTTAGAAATATTTGTCATAGTTGAATCATTTTTTAATCAAGCAAAAGCTTGATGAAAACATTTTTTTTAATCTACTAACAAGCAATTATTCTAAAAAAAACAGGAATACTATACAGTATTACAGTATTAAGCACAGGAAAAATTTTGAAATCCAAGGCTAAATTACCAATTGGGTTATTTAGCTATATAAGAAGCTTGTCAGGAGAAACCAAGGAAGTTGACTGTTTTCGATAGTGTCCCGATTACTCAAGATATCATTTGCTTAGTAGCATGACAAAACTTTTGCACCAAACCCATACACTTATTATTTTAGCTCATATGTGGTAGCTGAGATTCTTGCACAGTGCAACTGGCTATTTGTTGATTACTCATTTGTCTTAAATGTACAGAGGTTTGCATGCATCATCTGTTATTAAAAGGAGGAAACATTCCATGAAACACCTAAACCATTTCTTTTTTACAGTTGATAAGCTCTATGAGCTCTGTAGCAGAGCACTGTCTCCCCTCCTTACTACGCACCTTGTTTGATTGGTACAAGCGCCAAAATGGAACTGAAGATGAATCATATGAGTACAGGCCTCGGTCTAGCACAAAATCTAAGGGGTGAGTTCATATCAGTTGTTGCCACCTTTAGTGATCTTAAATCTATTGATAGAATGATTTAACATAAATTACACATCTCTCACTAAGCTGTGTTTGTCAGCCAAATTCAAATCCAACCTGAATGCTGATATAAATAAATGCTTGCAATCTAATAGAAATAGGACTAATGGGATATTAAATAAGATTGAAGTAAAAGAGATGGCATGAAAAACCAGATCTAGCACAAGTCCAAAAGAAAGTTTTATCATGTTTTGAATACAAAGCAGCCTAAACAGTTGCTAGCAAATTTACAGACAGAAATCTAAGGCAGTTGAAATGCAGAGACTAAGGGGCAACATTACAGCATCCTGATATGGGTTCAAAATATATTCTTAAATGTATAAGAGTTCCTTCTTAGTCAGTTTTGAAATCTCTTTTTTCTACTGTGATATGTTAAAAGTTGTATAATGTTTTGTGTTTTGAGGAAATGGAAAACTTTAAAAATCATGTTCAATATTATTGACTATTCAAAAAAAGAAAAATGTGAATAATATATATGAATTTTTGTTTAAGGCAGAGTCTTGTAATGTCAAGTAACTTAATATTTGTTTTTGTTTCAGGGATGAGCAGCAACGTGAGAGAGATTATCTACTTGAAAGGAGGGATTTAGCTGTAGATTTTATTTTTTGTTTAGTTTTAGTAGAAGTTCTAAAACAGGTAAGCTCTGCAAGCAAAGTGATCTGTCTAATAATATTGTATTAATTGCTTAAACACCTGGGTATTTGTGCTGTCTGCTTAAATCTTATGTTCGGAACCGAGACCAGCTTAAACAGAGGACATATCCTTTCAGCTGCTCAAAACATTCTTTGCTTCCTGCATATTTTTTTCTTACACAGAGCAGTTTAATACCTTGATCCACTAACGTAAAACTCATATTTCATTGAAAACAGATATATAGCTGGTAGGAAGCAAATTTACTTATTCAAATACCCACTCTTTCAATAAATGTATGCCATTATTTCTATAGTAGAAATATACAGAGAAAGTGCTGTTTTGATACAATATCTGAGCCGTAAGAACACATACTCTGTGCAGATCTACAAAGTAACTTCCTAAGAATTTGTTTTGGTAACTTGTTATTTGACCAATCTATGACTTCTTCTTTAAAAAGTAATATTCCATGTTCTGCTTCTACGTTACAGATACCTGTTCATCCAGTGCCTGACCCTTTAGTTCATGATGTTCTAAATTTGGCTTTTAAGCACTTTAAGCACAAAGAAGGGTAAGCCTATTTTTCAAATGGCAAATCTTCTAAAGTTCAGATGTAAAGAAATCTCCCTTGTGCATTATGTACATTTTTCATTACAGGTATTCAGGAACCAACACTGGGAATGTGCATATTATTGCAGATTTATATGCAGAAGTGATAGGAGTTCTTGCGCAATCAAAGTAAGTGCATTATTAAATGATAGTTTCCAATCTAAATCTGTCGCCTTTGACATATTTTTATGTTTAAATTTTCATGAATACAAATTCATGCAATTCATATAGATCATTGCCAGTCTGGTAGTTCAGTTGTGATAGAAACATCACTGCTGCTCATTTCATTGTGTATTCTTTTTGAAAGTACATTTTCTGTACTGTTTTCAACAGAGAAAACTGGCTCTAGATGAATTTACCTTACTAAAAGTAGAACTGAATTCCCAATATTATGGATATTAGTGCAGAAATTGCATGTACACCAATTGAACCCATTGCAGTATTCTGCATGGACTTGGACGCCCCTTTTTAAAAATAGGGAACATCATATAATTTTTTTAAACAAGGAAAAAGTCTTTGTTATAATTCTTGTTATAATTCTAACAGCATTGATCTTTCCCTCTCCATTATTTAGGTTTCAAGCTGTTCGAAAGAAATTTGTCACAGAATTAAAAGAACTGCGACAAAAGGAACAAAGCCCTCATGTGGTACAATGTATCATCAGCTTAATTATGGGGATGAAGTTTTTCAGAGTAAAAATGTACCCCGTAGAAGATTTTGAAGCATCATTTCAGTTTATGCAGGTAAACTTGAGAGCCATTTGCACCCATGATATCTTACACAACAGAAAACCCCAGGTCCCTGTTCTTTCCTTGAAAGACATGAAGTCTAAATGTAGTTAGAAACACAGGAAACAGTGGAAAGCTAAATTAGTGGAGGCAGGAGTAAACAAGAACATATACAATTTGCTTCTTTGTAGCCTTATAGACCTAGATGAAATAGGATGTGAGAAATAAGTAATTGAACCAATATTTATACAGAAAATAATTGTGGGGAAATTTGACTTACCAGTAATTGTCCCAGTTTTTTTTTAAACTGACAATTTTGCACATATTCAAAAGCTGATGTGAGTGATGACACTTGTTTGAGGCATCAGAAACCACACCTGAAATATTATTAGAATTTGCATTATATGAATAGAGAAAGTCGCTTCTTACTAATTTATGAAAATTGCAGACTAAATATAGCACTTTCTCAAGGTCATTTCAGTTCTATTTCTTTCAGTTCTATTTCTGCTGTTGGCTACTTTAGTTACCTTAGTTACAAGCTTAGGCATTCTTATTACTCTTGTAGCTGAACAAGATGCTGTTTACCAACAACAAAACCCTATTGATTTCTTTCTTATAGGAATGTGCACAGTACTTTTTGGAAGTAAAGGATAAAGACATAAAGCACTCACTTGCTGGGTTGTTTGTAGAAATTCTCATCCCTGTTGCTGCTGTAAGTTAATTTTCTACGTAAGTTCTGGTTGCTGGGTAGAGAGCAAGTAAAAGAGTTTAACCACATTCCCCTCCAGAATGTGGCTTTCAGAAAACAGAAAACATTTCCATTCATAGTTGGTAATTTTGGAGGCTGCGTTTAGTTTGTTGTGTCATTGCTAACAAGGATATATATAATGTAATGATAGCAAAAGATTAGTATTACTATTGTTAATTTTACTTCTCTGAATTTATAGGTTGTATTTATAAACTGAGGTAAACCAGAACATTGCTGCCTTTTCAACTATAATAAAAGATAGCTTCATCACTCCCCCTTTGATAATCCATAATAAAACAAATCTAATTTGTTTTGTAATCTAGTGTTTTCTTTAAAAACACTCCCTCCCCCCCCCGCTCTCTCTCTCTCTCTCTCTCTCTCTCTCTCTCTCTCTCTCTCTCTCTCTCTCTCTCTCTCTATATATATATATATATATATATATATATATATATATATATATTCTATGTTATATTCTTCCATAGAGTATATTTGTTAATTTAGGTTCTTCAGAAATTATCTTTCCTGCTGTTTGCCAACATTGATACATTCTACTTGATAACTAGGTTTAAAAATAAGATGGTTATTTAATTTAAGTAGCTTTATCTAGTTTCAACTTTATGTTTTGTTCAATGACCTTTTCCGAAATTACTTCATGGAGGCAAAGTTTAGCTCAGTAAGAGTCTTGTGCATGCATGGAGCCATTGTCATAGAAAGAGAGGAGTATCTAGTCCAAGCTATGATGTATGTTACATGATATTAATTCAAAGAGAAAAAAAACACCTCACATCACTGAGAGGTAGCAGGGAAAGTACTACTTAGATAAAGTCTTCTTCTTCTCACTCAGTCCCCATAGGAGCTGTGATGGCACAATGGATTAAACCCTTGTGCCAGCTGAACTGCTGACCTAAAGGTTGGGTTGCTGACCTGAAGGTTGCCGGTTTGAATCCCGTGAGATGGGGTGAGCTCCCATCTGTCAGCTCTAGCTTGCAGGGACATGAGAGAAGCCTCCCAGCCAACACATCCAGGTGTCCCCTGGACAATGTCTCTTTAGATGGCCAATTCTCTCAAAACAGAAGCAACTTGCAGTATGTTCTCAAGTCGCTTATGACACGATAAAAAAAAAAAACCTCACACCCCATTAGCAGGTGGTATTATGTCCATGCCATGTGAACCCAAAATTCTTACCAGGATCACCTTTCTTGTATAATAGCAGGTTTCAGTGTTACCTTACTTTTAAGGCTAAATAACAGTATTTTTGTTATTAACTGATTAAATATTGCAGCAGTATGACTGATTACACTGTGTAACACGATTTTTGTTCCTGGGTTGTAAAAATCATTTCCTAATTGGTTCTATCATTTAAAAAAAACATGGAAAGGGTTTATTAAACTCAGAAACTTTCCTTTTGCATGACATCCTGCATTTAATCATTTTGCTATAGATTTTCAATTAATATCTCATAGAGGCCCAACCAATTTAACATAGTTTGTGGCAGCCACAAAAACGAAGTTTCTAGAGTATAACAACAAATTTTGTTATATAGTGTTATATATTAACCTCATTTTAGTAGGAAGAGCTAATATCTGAGATGTTGTGTAATGCTTGGTTATACATCATTTTTCATTCCTGCGTGTCTTTGTCCAGCTCTCACCTTTCAAGAGATTCATCTGTGTGTTTATTTATTTTGATAATAGGCTGTTAAAAATGAAGTGAATGTGCCATGCCTGAAAAACTTTGTGGAGATGCTTTACCAAACTACCTTTGAGCTGAGCTCAAGAAAGAAGCACTCTCTGGTATTTTAATTTATTTTAATTTTTTAAAATATGTGTCCAGGATAGATTTGTGTATGCAATTCAGCATTGTAATTGCCAGGGAAAGCAGATACCATGGATAGTCACCTACTGAAATCTGTTTGAATTACAGGTAGTCCCCGAGTTACAAACATCTAACTTACAAAAGACTCATAGTTAAGAACAGGAGTGAAACAACAGGAAGTGGGAGAAATTACCCCTAGGAAGGGAAATCCTTGTTTCCACAATAAGCCATTTTTTTATTAATTTGCTAAATTAATTTGCTTTAATCAGTGTAAAAACATAAATGGTCTGAGTATTATCTGAAGAAAACCTTTTGATATGTTTAGTAATTGTACCCAACTATGTAAAGATTTACAGAGCAGGCAGTTAATTCTGATATTATACTGTGGATCATGCTGTCATTTTCTTCTTTAAAGGTCTCTGTGAATCACACAAATGGGGTAATCTTGTGCAGGGCACCATTCGAAACCTTATAGAGTTTTGGCAGTGATATAACTCCACTTCTGTAATTCCTTTCCCAAAGAAGGATCCCCCCCCCCCAAAAAAAAAAAAAACTTTCAGCATCATGAGGTCATTAAGTATGAATTTGCATAGGATGATGGGAGGAAGTCCACTATAACTTTATAGCTACTTTGGGTTAAAAAAAACCCAGACAGTGAATAGCTTACTGTTGTTTCTGAACATTGGATGATACAGTACCTTATAGACATATTCAACACTCTTTGATTTTTCTACATTTTGCTTTTAGAACCTGAAATGGAAATGGATTTAATTTTTGGATCATGTGAGAACATTGCCACTATTTCACAATTTTCCTTAAAAAGATAAATGTGATCACTTATTTTGTTCTCTTGCAGGCTTTGTATCCATTGATCACCTGTTTGTTGTGTGTCAGTCAGAAGCAGTTTTTTTTAAATAACTGGCATATCTTCTTACAGAACTGTCTGTCCCATTTAAAGGTAAGGCATATTCTTTTGACATTTTTGCTAGTGTTTCCAAGTTTTTTTCCCCTATTTGCCATATGACATTGTGAGTCTTAGCATTTTTGAATATTTGATGCCAAAGAATTGAGGACCTATCTACATAGATATTATGCAACATCAGTAATATGAGTGAAACGGGTATGTTTGAGAGAAGACATATGTGTGGATCAACCATGGAATGTTTTATGTGTATATGTATCCTCATCTCAGTAAACCTGTTTCCAACCATACTACAAAATTGTTGTGTCTCTTGTCTCTTGGTTTATGTTACAGATTGTTGTTTTATGCCTCTAAATAAATATTGACTCTTGATCCTATCATGGTTTTTCACGCGGTAGAACTTGTTCAGAGGGGAGTTTGCCTGACCCTCTTCTGAGTTGGGAGAATGTAACTTGCCAACCAGTGGGATTCCATGGCTGAGCAAGAATTCCCAGTGTCCTAATCCAACATTCAAACCACTACACCCTGGCTCAACTTTTGTTTGTAAAAAGACATAATATCTGTCACCTCTGTTTATTCATTTAGGGAGGCTATAGACAGGCTCTTCCAATAGGGTTTTCCTCCTTAGAGGCTTTTGTAAGTAATCTATGAGGTAGAAGAACTGCCTGTGCATGCACAGTGTCATCTGGTGTTGATTCTCCTGAATTAATCTAGTTTCCCAGCAAAGAAGAGGGGAGAATTCTTAAGGTGAAACTTGATAGTCTCATGATAGAAAGTAAAAGTTTGTGATGGTATTTGTGATGACATGATAGCCATGTATAAATATATGAAAGGATGTCATAAGGAAGAGGGAGCAGGCTTGTTTTCTGCTGACCTGGAGACTCGAACTTGGAGCAGTGGGCTCAAATTACATTCCGTCTGAACATTAGATAGAACTTCCTGACTGTAAGAGCAATTGAGCAGTGGAATATGCTTCCTCAGAGTGTGGTAGAAGCTCCTTCCTTGGACGCTTTTAAACCAAGGCTGGATGGCTACCTGTCAGGGGTACTTTGTGCTTTTCCTGCATGGCAGAGGGTTGAACTAGATGGTCCATGTGGTCTCTTCCATCTCTATGATTCTATGATATATTCTGGCTTTTCAACATGATTTTATTTTTATGATGGTATATTGGATAGCATGGGTGGAGTCATAGGGAGCAGAATACATGTCATTCTTGTAACACAAAAATATGGCATCTCCTTTTTGGTATATTAATTAATCAGTGGATAAACTGATAAACAATTTAATAGGTTTGTGTTGGTGTTACGTTGATTTTAATTGTTTAATTCCTGTCATTCATCTTTTTCCTTATGTTCATCTTGGGTATATTTGTAACAATGTCAGATTTGTGCCAGTAGTTTAAATTTAAAATCAATATGAAATCCGTAATTCAGTAGCTGGATGTTTCACTATAAGCCTCGCATTTACCCTCATACCGTTGTATACTTTGTCAAGGTTTTGATTTTTTTTTACCAATTTGCAGTTTTTTGCAATGTCTGCTTTTTATTTGTCTCTGTTTCTCTGCTACAGAAGCTTTTTCTGTTTAGAATGTAGAGAGAAATGCTGATACCTTTTTCAGTTCTTTTTAAGGAATCTTATATTGCTGACAATGGATGCAGAAAAACTACCATTGCCAAGCACTTTACTTTGTAACCATGCAGCATGTATTGTTTATATTAATATAGTTTTGTTGTCCTTTAACAGCATAACATTTTATTATAAGGCTCTGTTCAGTAGAAATGTTTAATACTAATTACACTACTGTGCTACAGTACTATCTGCGTATTAGGATTTTATCTGAGGAATTCCTTCAGGCTAGGATTGACCTCTCTGCAAAGTATTAAGATTTTGAAACATTGAATTATTGTAAACTCAGATAACCACCTAATAAAACTTCACATTACATCCTTGTTATGCCATGCCCATTGTTGAATCTTGAATTGTCAAGGGTAACAATTGATAGCTTATATCAATTTTGGGGATCAGAGTGAGTGGCAGAATATTTCAGAGCATTGCAGAAAATGGCTTCAGAGAATGTGTTCTTTATGGTCTCTGTTGACTCACACAAATGGGGTGATCTATGCCTGAGCAGTGTGGTGTTTGGAATCTTCTAGATCTATTATGAAAGTGTTGTGAGATAGCCACAACCACTCTCCATACATCATTCCAGCATACTTTCTACCTAAATCCTTAGTTTCTTTTTTGTCTGTTGCAGTATTGTAAGAATATTTTGTTGGAGATTGGAGTTTTGAATAGGTATTATGAATTGATAATTTGTTTTAGCATTTTGGCTTGATTTTGTATGGGGAGAGATTGGGACCAGAGTAGGAAGCTATGCCTAGTCAGCTTAAGGAAAAATGAGCAAACTCATTGGGAAGTTCCGTTGTTGGATATTTAGAATGTATGCTGGTTAGATGACAATTGTATAACATGGCTAAATCTCATTGTGTTTTTTAAAAGCATACACACGTATGTATAGCCACCTCTCCACTTTTGCAGGGATTACAGGCATATACCCCACCCCCATACACTAAAGTTGTAAAACTTAATTTAATATCTGGGGGTGGGAATGGAGTACTACCACTGCGGTCCCTGGGGCAGATGCTACCCACCGTAGTCCCAGGAGAAAGAGAAGGCCCCACATGCCATTTCACTTACACTTTGGATTCTGGCTCCTTTCCTCTTCCTGTGCTCTGCAAGTACCTGTTTTTCCTAAGAAAAGAAGAAAAATGCCAGGGGGAACAGAAACATGTGACAAACAGAAAGAACTGCCTTCAAAGCAGTGCCCCCTAATTCACTTCCTGAGGATAGGGCTGCTATGTGAATGTTGACATGACAACGGCATCTTCAGGAGGTGGGTACAGCATGGGACATGATCCCTTACCTCCCCCTACATCCTATGGATGGGGTTGTGAATGTTAACTTGACTCTCCAATAACAGTATGTAACAAAATTTGAAAAAAAAATCTGTTCCTGGTTTGAAAGTGTTACTTCCTGTTTAATTGTATGGGGCTGTGAAAATAGTTATTATGCTCTGGAAACTTCATTTTTGTAGCTGCCACAAACTGTGCTGAATTGGTTGAGACTTGATGAGATATTTATTGAAAAACTATAGCAAAGTGTGCTGCAGGATGTCCCGCAAAAACCATTTTTTTTGCAGTTTAATACACTTTTTCTATTGTTTTTATGATAGAACCAATTAGGAAATGACATCTATAACCCAGGAACAACAATCGTGTTACATAGTATAATCAAAATCATGAGAGTGAAACTAAAAAAATGACAGCTTTTTCTGTTTCTGCGAAAAGATGATGGACAAAGTTAGGAGATACAGATGACAAGCACCATGCTAAATTTGGTGTATCCGAGCCAAACAGATTCTACAAAAATAACTTTCTGCTGAATAGAGCCCTAGTAAACAGCTTTCTGTTTGTGCTTTTATTTTTCATCTAACATGCATGTGCTTCCCATTCTCATGTTTGTTATGTTTTGCTGTCTTGCATTGCTTTATTTAGATGCCATCTAACAACAGTATCAGAAAACAAATAGAAACTCTTCAGGTGAGTTAATATGTTGTAATAACAAATTAAGAAATAGCTTTTTGTCCTGTTTTTATGTTGCTACATTGTGTGTTTTGTCTGATTCTGTAAAAGTAGCAATGCCTCTGTCAGGAAACAATAGTGTAAAAAGTCATTATCTATGAAAGCTGGCATTACCAGGAATTTAATAACAAATAACAAAAACAGTTATACCTGTCATGCAGTATGAAGCAAATGCATTTCTGTGGTAGTTATTTAAAAACACTTACATAGCTTAACAGGAAAGAAATTCTGACAAAGAATAAAACAGCTTTGGATTTCATATCTTGAAATGGGCTAGAATGGTTAGAAATTGCATATCCTCCAGATACTGTTCAAATGCAAGTTGAATCTGCCCCTGGCCAACATATCCATTGGTGAAAAAAAGGCTTTTGAAATTTAAGCAGAATCCAGAGGAATGAGCAGTTCTGACCTGTGATCTAGAATGAAGCAGGATAATATGTTTTAAATAAATAACTATAAATTATTTATATAGAATGTGAACTTGACAGAAATATTTTTGCGGCTGGTGCTAAATGTGCTATTCTAAAACACTGCTTTGTTTCCTATCTTTGCAACTAAATTTCAAATAATAGTTTTTCAATGGCTAGTTCACTAAATTTTACACTTTTACTTTTGTGTTGCTTAGAGTGGTTGGTATCTTGTCATGTTAAGAATGCAAAGCAAGATTGTTGTAAATGTCTTCATTCTTAGCAATACAAGCAAGTACTGCTGAAGCATTTGACCTGTGTGAAGCTGTTAGGTTACCATATTGTTCACATCTGTAAGGAAGAACAAAAGAACACAGAAAAGTAGTTGGCTTCCAATCTATCTTCATTCAGCTACAAAGAATAACATAGGTATCACCCTCCAGGTTTTTTAGTGTTGACTTTTCTCAAACAAAAATACTTTTCAAATTAGTCTTCAAAACTTAAAATTGGTAAATTCTTTTCATCTTCATGCGAAAAAGTCAAATAAAAGGTTTCCAATCAATCAGATTTTCCCCCAGTGTCCCTTCTTTTAATAAGCCGGTAAATTTATCCATCTCAGCCAACTCCATCATTTTTGTCATTGTTGCTTCTGAGTTCTTCCATTTCTTCATGTAAAGCAATCTTGCTGCTGTGATCATATATTGCACTGATTTCTGAATCTTTGTATTGTTCTTTAACAAGCACAACTGTAAGGCTGTGACAGCTTAGTGTTTGTTTATTAATATTTAATTCTGAAATGTTTGGGAGCAGCACATCTGGATCCTCGAATTGGAGTTCACAGCAAACTATCTGTTAATTTTACTGATGTGTCGTGGGTGAAGGAAATTTACTATGTACATCAACACTAATAATCAACCGTATAACAAGTAAATTAAATTTTCAAGTAGCTTATTGGTATGTTCACATCTACTGCATCTCAGCATCTGTTTTCTATGTCTGGAACCTACAGAGACAGAAAACTGGTACCCTATAGAGGATGATCAAATTACAGTAAAGTAAGACTCTTCATCTCCCAAAATAGTCATTTCTGGTGTGAGAGAATTGGCCATCTGCAAAGATGTTGCCCAGAGGACACCTGGATATTTTGATGTTTTTACCATCCTTGTGGGAGGCTTCTCTCGTGTCCCCGCATGGAGCTGGAACTTATACAGGGAGCTCATACAACTCTTCCCAGGTTGTATTCAAACCGGCAACTTTCAGGTCAGCAACCCAACCTTCAAGTCAGCAGTCCTGCCAGCACAAGGGTTTAACCCACTGCAGTTTCTCAGGTTGCTCCTGACACACACAAAAAATCTCCCAAAATAAAGTGGCCAAAAGAGAGAAGGGCATATGTGTCTTCAGGACTATTCCTTGCCTAGTTCTGGCTAATACATAGGAAGTCCAGTGTAATTTCAAGAGAGAAGGGTTATGTTTGTTACGTTGATGGTAATTAAGAAGAAAAATGATTTAGGCTCATCTTCATCCTGCTTGACAGTGTTTATTGTGCAAATTATACTGAAATAATACTAATTTCCTTTGAGGTTTTGGACTACTGCTTTAGAGAAGGAGTGGGAATCATGCATTTTAAGGGCCAGGTAAAATGCTTTGGAAATCCTATATGGCCGTTGGCACTCCTTAAGTGTTTTCAAAACATTTTGATTTTTTTAAATGGTACTATTCATGCAAAAAAAGAGAAGAAATGTCAAGGTTGGATGAGGTCATTGCAAGCTATTTTGGGAAGGAAGACCTGAAACACGATGAATTCTGTTTTGAACTGATGGCTGAAAGTGAAAAAACATCCATTCCAGTTTGCCAAAGTGGTGCCCAAAGTGACCCACAATCCACTTGAGGAGCCCCAGATGGTTGAAGTGAAGGGTTTAGAAGCATTTCATTTATGGTTTAGAAGTTGCTGTTACCCTCTTTTCCTGTGGAGTAACAAATGCTTTGATTCTTGGATACAATGCTGTTTTTGGGGTTTTTTTAATTAAAAAAAAGTGATTGGCACAAAATGGAATATATTTTTCCAACTCATGGATTTGATAGAAGCCAGAATACAAGCATCTTGACACCAACTTCATTTTAAGAGAAACATGGGAGACTTTGCAGCTATACTATGTAGACAGAACACTAGTGTTTCTTATTTATTTCATTTTAATTTTTAAATAACTATTTCATAACACCCTAGTTGTAATTCTTATTTAAAATACTAGCCTACATTTCTTCACAAGGTTAAATGTCTGGAGTTGCCGGCTCCTTAATTCTTACTACATCTTCTGCAAGACAACCTAAAGTGATTTGAAAGTGGTGAAAGTCAGATCCCAGAAATATGAGGCTCTTGGCCCACTTACCTTTCTGAATAAGTGAATATTTAATTATAATAACATGGCATCAAATCTATGGAATGGGGCAAAACTGTGCTGTTTGCTTCACTTTCTCAAATGCCCTACACAATGTGAAAGGTTGTCAAATTTTGTTAGAACCTGATGTGCCTTCGTGGCAGCTAGTAGTGATCATTTGTAGCAGTCCTGTACTTTAGAATTCCTTTGTTTGGAAAATATAAATGGCTCCATTTTAACAGGTTTTAAAATACATTTAATACATTTTTATTTCAGTATGCATTTTAAGTAATATGTATAATTGTTACTAGTCATTTTAAGTGGTGTCTATATTGGTTCTAATCTGATGTTTTATACATTATTTTGTTATGGAAATTTCTCTATTCTGTCTCCTGAAGATTATGTATCGTAAAAGGCTGGCTGATACTTGTTTTATTGTACAGCAGTACTGTGTTTTTTTGCTGTGGCTTTCAGTTAAAGCAGAATAATTGAAATTAAATTGATTTGACTGATGCTAGCAAAGTTTTAAAAGGAAATATTTTTAGTCAGAAATATGTGGCTATGTTGATTTCCAACTATGATTTTATGAGTTTATTTTTGTTGAAACTAGTTATACTAGCATTTTATAATACTTAAATATATTGTTTCTATCTGAAAATCTGTTTGCTGATTTTTTAAAAATTGTTTTCACAGAATAAAGATCCCAAAATGTCCCGAGTTGCACTGGAATCACTATATAGATTATTATGGGTTTATGTTATTAGAATAAAATGTGAAAGCAACACTGTAACACAAAGGTAAGTCGTTATGCTTCAATATACTAAAGTATTTCTCTTTTTTCAAATTAAATGCATTTTTGCTCTTCTTTTAATAAAGCTAGGTTGCTTTCTTTAATAATGTTTTTGAAATACTTTTCTCTACAGCCGACTCATGAGCATTGTATCAGCACTTTTCCCAAAAGGCTCTCGCAGTGTAGTCCCTCGAGACACACCTCTGAACATATTTGTAAAAATTATTCAGTTCATTGCTCAGGTAATGCCACTTCACAATATATTTCAGTCTGATATGCATTCAGTTTGTTATCATACCATAACCTTTACTCAGGGTTACATTTGGTGGCTTCCCAGTTCTGCCGACACAAGTACACTATTGGATTATTGTGCTCTATTTTCCTCATGAGGTTCAGGGTTAAATGTGTGGAACTATCCTCTGAGTAGTCTATTAGGTAGACGAACTTGAGGCATAGCAAAATTACTTAGGGAACATTGTTGATGAATAAAAAAATTGAAGATGAATTTTCTGCACGCAGGCTATGTTTTGTTCATGCAAGCAGGCATTACTATAGCTGCCTGTTCAACATTGTGGGAATATATACTGTGCATATTTGTTATGTATAGGTGATAGATGATAAGATGGGAGCTTAGAAATGCTATAACACTATGTAACAAAAAATCTAAAATATTCTGTTCCTTGTTCGAAAGTGTTATTTCCTATTTAATTGTGCTGTACTTAATTTGAAAGTACAGTAGAGTCTCACTTATCCAAGCCTCAATTATCCAAGCCTCTGGATAATCCAAGCCATTTTTGTAGTCAATGTTTTCAATATATCGTGATATTTTGGTGCTAAATTTGTAAATCAGTAATTACAACATAACATTACTGCGTATTGAACTAGTTTTTCTGTCAAATTTGTTGTATAACATGAAGTTTTGGTGCTTAATTTGTAAAATCATAACCTAATTTGATGTTTAATAGGCTTTTCCTTAATCCCTCCTTATTATCCAAGATATTCGCTTATCCAAGCTTCTGCTGGCCCGTTTAGCTTGGATAAGTGAGACTCTACTGTAGCTGTTATATCCAAGAAACTTCATTTTTCGCCACAAACCATGTTAAATTGGTTGAGACTATTCACTGAAAAACTGTAACAAAATGTTTAGCTAGTGTGCCATTACATAGTTATTTTTTTTCTTTGAATAATCCTGATTTTCAGAAGAGTTGGCAAACTTATACAAAATTATATCTGTGGTAGCGCAACATAGCCTACTTTAAGGCACACTGAATGACCTTTAAACAATTCACAGTGAAATTTTCAAGTTGCTGAATCACTGGATAATGATAGAGTAACATGATATTTTTTTCTAAAGACGAACTGGTTTTGAAAATAAGGGCCTAATACCTCATTGTGTTGGAGTATGTTATATAATTTACAAAGCATCTCATATAGACATAACTTTCTCTAGGAACGCTTGGATTTTGCAATGAAAGAAATCATTTTTGATCTCCTCAGTGTTGGCAAATCACCAAAAACCTTCACTATAAATCCAGAGGTAAAACACTATTGGAATTTCAAATACTTTTATTTTGTTTTTAATATGTACTTATAAATATGCTTACAGACCAAGGTGTTTTAAATATTAAATCTTCACTTACATATTTAAGTCTAAAACATGCTGGTGTTTATGGATTTCTTTAATTCTTCATGTGTAAATTGCACTCACATTTTCTGTTACAGTATAGTTAAGTCCTGTCTAAATAAGTCAGTGTTAACCATTGCATCTGGCCGTCTATATTCTTCTTCATTCCTTCTTTATAGTTGGGGGAGGACTAACAAGGATTCAGTGGTTCTCGGTTTTTTCAGTTAATGGATTCTCTTGACATTCAGATAAATAATACGGTTCCCTCCACACCAAATGCACATGAACACTTTTTTATATTGCATTTGAAATTGGTTTCATTCATACAGATTAGTCTGGAAAGAAAAACACTTTAAAAGTGTTAAAATCCATTATAAAAGGAAATATTAGAAATAAGGAGAAGAATGTATTGTTATTCTTTCTGGTTTGCAGACCACATGAAGCCTATCCATGGATTCCTGGGAAAACATGGGTTAAAATTGTGTTTCAGTTGTTTTGCAACTTGTTATCTGCAAATCAGGAAACAGTTGAAAATAAACTCTAGTTTTTTTTGTCAGCCATTCTCAGAAATCCAGAACTATTGGTTGGCTGGTTCAGGAATTGAATAGCTTTTCATAAGCTAACATTTGGAACAGGATAAACAATCCTGATTTATTCCACCCGTGTTGTGAATTCTTCTGACAAATGTGTTTTAATTGTTTATATGCAATACTGGTACATCTGTATGTGCCAGATGGTAGATTGCATCTATGTCAAAGAGAGGTGTTTTTCTAAGATTGGTTTCTCAGTTCTTCTGCATCATCTTTCCAGTGCTGTGCTGGTTTTTTAAAAAAAACAATAAATAAAAGAGAGGGGTAGGCAAACAAACAAAGAACTTGCTAGAAGGGAGTTACTTTTTTAAAGGTTTTGTTAACAAAAATATTCCTTTTAATCTACTGTAAATTACATTATTTTGCCTGGGTTGCTAATAAACATTCCCCTGTCTTCTGCAGAGAATGAATATAGGCCTCAGAGTCTTCCTCGTGATAGCAGACAGTTTACAACAGAAGGATGGCGAGCCACCTATGCCAACTACAGGAGTTGTACTTCCCTCAGGGAACACTCTCCGTGTAAAGAAAATTTTTCTCAATAAAACTCTGACAGATGAAGAAGCAAAGGTTATAGGTCAGTATATTATATTATTCAAAGAAAAATGGATGGTTTTCTCTTTACCTCTTATATATTATGTCTCAGAGAGAAATAACAAGAGCTCGAAAACACCCTTTAAGATTAGTCAGTTAATCAATAACAGAGCTAACATAGATCTAAGCCTAGTATTGTAATGTCAGTAAAATGTAACACTTGGGGAAGGCATTTCCAATGTTCGGCTGTTACAAGAAAGGTCCTATTTCACGTTACCACTTATCCAGCGATTCAGCAATAAGATATTCCTCCCCCACATATTGTCAGCCCATAACGGCCATTCTCAACCATTTCACCTTAGATGAATACTTCTAACAGAATTCAGGTTTTAGGAAATTTCTGCCTAAAATAATTTTATTTACAGTTCAAAATGTTTATTTTTATTTTTTCAAACACAATCTCTTACAGAATCCCTAGTAATCTCTGGAAGAACATTAAGGTTGCAAAAAATCTTGACTGAAAAATGTTACTCAAGTTGTGGGCAGAAAGAGATAGTACTTTAAATATCTAAATTCCAAACCATTTGAGAATTATGTTACAGAACTGGCAGAGTGTTTTGTTTCTTAAGGTGTATCTGTCTTAATAGTGGATGTATTTTTATTTTTTCTAGAACTAATACATACAGCACACAAATGATCAAGTACTAGTAATTAAAAGAGATTCTGGGATGCAGTAGCTCATTTCTCTTTTTTCAGATCTTTCTAGTTTATAAAACATAATCCTATTATGTTAACTATTAACTAATAGTTAATCTCCCAAAATTCAAAAGTTAAGTTATCAACAAGTTTGGATAAATAACAGTACACCAAACGACAAACAAAAACCCCTAATTTTCAGGTACAGAAATCTCCACCATAAAATACTCCAAAGAGGAATGAGTATGCTCGTTCCCAGAATACTGTCTGGCTTACAATGTGTGGATTTTGAATACCTTGAATAAACAATAGGTGGAGCCTTTCACAGGTTCCCTTTGCACTCTGATGCTTTGCTGCATGTACAGCTACAAAAGATCTGATATTTCATGAGTCTCAGACTAATTTTATTTCATTTTAAACCTTTGCAAATAACATCATAGATGGAACTTTGTTGTAAAGCATTCTTATAGGAGTTCCCAAGTGTGTTCACCAGATAATTTATCATGTTAAAAAACTTTTTACTGGAGAGGAAGGTAGTAAGATACTTCTCTGTATTTGGACCCTCAGGGAGGTTCAGTGCGTTTTAAGAAGCAGTTATCCACCTCTAGAGAAACACTTAACAGCTAGAGGAGAAGGTGGAAAATGTTGAATCTTGGCATGCCTTAACACATAAGATGTCCTGCCACACCCAGGATGACAAATGAGCACAAATCCTTACTTACCCTATGTGATTGTAACCAGTTTGTAGCATGTCAAATGTAAAAAAAAATCCTAGTTAACTTATGTGCAGTTGGTTTAGATTGATATCAAGACAGTGTCGAACAAATTTGACTGTCAAATGCTATTGGTTTTGCCTCTTCAGGAATGTCAATATATTATCCTCAAGTAAGAAAAGCATTGGACAGCATCCTGAGGCATCTAGACAAAGAAGTTGGAAGACCAATGTGCATGACTAGTATACAGATGTCCAATAAAGAACCTGAAGATATGATCACGTATGTAACGAATTAATCATACTTACATCTGATTCAATAAAATATATTTTCAAACTTGCCTGTTCTTCAGAGGAAGTTGGGGAATAGTTCTCCCAATTTTTAAACCCTGCTAAAATTAATTACAGTCAATAGGACTTAATCTATCATGAAATACAAAGTTCTCTTTACTGCAGCTGTAAAGTTGCACTGAAATGTGCTACTATAACCATAACACGTTTGAATACATGCTGTAAATATCATGCTAATAGATTTTATTATAAGTTTTATTTTTTTCCTTAGGGGGGAAAGAAAACCAAAAATTGATTTATTTAGAACTTGTATTGCTGCTATCCCAAGATTAATTCCAGATGGCATGAGCAGAACAGACCTTATTGAACTTCTTGCAAGGTAAAACAATAAAGCTCTAATTTTTAAAAATGCTGTGTATGTGGGAAACCCATTTATAGTTTTGAATTTTACAGACTGTTTCCAGCCAGAAATCTATTATCTGAAGTGGTGATATTTTTGAAGTAGGGCAGAATGGCTTGATTCTTTTTTTTTCCACTCGAAAAGCTGAAAAGCTGAGAACATGCTCTGAATGGTGAAGAGAAAAGAAGGCTACAATCATATGTCTTGAATATGCTTGCATCCGTTCAGAGGCAGTTGTCACAATCTTGTGTCATTTTCAATTGTTGAGGGCTCTCTATTCTCTTTAGTTTTCTTAATCCTCCTTTGCCAGATAAGCCACCCCGAGTCCCTTTGGGGAGATGGGGTGGGATACAAATAAAGTTGTTGTTATTGTTGTTGTTCTTATTTGATATACAACAAGATTAGTACACAGCAAACAAGATCACTATGCTGGTTGTTGTATGGGAACACACGTCAGAGACTTCCCAAGTGTCTAGGACTATGTGATGTATCAGCAAATAAATGTGTGTAGTTCCAAGTAGGATGGCTTTTTGCACCTGACAGATGGTAATTTTGTCAGTGCCGATTGTTTTCAACTGTTGTCCAGGGTCTATAGGCACTGCACCCAGTGTGCCGATCACCACTGGGACCACCTTTACTGGCATGTACAAGAGTCTTTGCAGTCCAATCTTTAAATCCTCATATTACGTCAGCTTTTCCAGTTGCTTCTCATTGATTCTGTTGTCACCTGGGATTGCAACATCAATTATTCATATTGTTGTTGTTGTTGTTGTTATTTGCTGGTTAGCAGAACTTTTCTATTCTCTAACTTCATCTTTCTAATCTGAATTTCTTTGGCCTCTCATTCTCTTTTATAAACTCTTGACATTTCTCAATTGAGCTTATGTTGACTGTAGAATCAACATTTTTCCAAAAGCATTAGCTACTTCTGCAGCTTTTCATGTTATATACCTTCTAGCTTTTTGTCTGAAACGTTATTAATTTAAAAAGGAAAGAGTATACAGTGCTTTGGATAAGTGTCAGGAAGTGAAAATATTTGAAAGAGCAAGCATAGCAAAGTTATGTTTATTTCATTCAATCCTGTCTGTCAGGATCCCAAAGAAAATGCTATAAAGATTATTAAGAGCCATATTGTTCTTTGTGACACAATAAATATGCGTAAACCCCATCATACTTAGGCAGAGTTACAATCTGGTCATGATCTCTGACTTGTCTTAATGAATTAGCTATTTACTTTCATTCACCATTAGAAGATAGATGTGAACTAAACTAGAGAAGTGGTTTTTGGTTAAATGGTTCTATGGGCTGAACTGTAAGGAAGCCAAATCCACCCAAAGACCAAAGAGCTGAGCATATATCACGTGATTGTGTATTGCGTCTCTTTACCACTCAGAATGTGATGTTGGTATTTCCTGTGAATTCTTGGATGCACAGATTGGCTGTGTATCTCTATTCAGGTGGCTGCATAATTAAAACAATGGGGTGAAATGTCATTTCTGGACCTGGTTTTCTTTGTAATTTCTGTGTACTGTGGAATGAATATTGAACAAGGGAGAAAGGATCCATCAATCAAAATGACATGAGATGGCGTGACTTTATCCTCTGAAGTAGTGCAAAATGATAGCCAAGAACGACTATATTCTATATAGCCAAGAACGACTGTTTATAGTTAGTACTACTTCTTCGGTCTAAAGTTAACACTTGAACTGTTGGATGTGTAAATATAGTATGTGCATTTTATTGTATGTACGTATTTATGATGATGTGTTTTAACTACTGCGCCTCTCCTTCAGCCATGAGGAGGGGAGGGTAACAAATAAATAGATAGACATGAAGAGATGTCATGGGTGAGTGAGCAAGACTAGGATGTGAATTAATGGATTCATATTGCAAGTAAAGGGATTCTATGTAAACACTAGAGGGAACTTGGAACAATTTCTCCCCGTAGAGATGTTCAATGTGTTGTAGAAGGCTTTCATGGCCGGGATTACAGGCCACACAGCCCGAAAGACATACAACAAACTAGAGGGAACACTCAAGAGTTTTGTTAGCAATAGAATGGACTGCCTTGTAAGGTAGTGGACTCTCCTTCATTGGAGGTCTTTACATGGAGATTGGAGGGCCATCTCCCCAAAGTGTGTATTTCTGCTGTGTATTTCTGCGTAACACGGATTTGGACTAGGTGGCTTGTGTCTCCATCTCATTTGGTTATTTTGTGTGGGAGTTTGCTTCAAGCAGTGGAAGAACTGGAGAAAAATGTGATCCCACAGTCCTTTCTGATCTCTTAACTATTATCTAATAGCATTTTTCTGCACCAACTCCCAGTAATTGAGGTGTAACAATAAATAATTCATTCTGATGTTTATTTTTGTTTTCCAACTTCATATTGAAACAGATTTTTATATAAAAGCACTTACCCTTTATTTGGATTTTTAACAGCAGGCTATGTTTCCAACAGGCTAACAGTTCATATGGATGAAGAATTGCGTGCACTGGCTTTCAATACTTTGCAAGCATTAATGCTGGACTTTCCAGATTGGCGAGAAGATGTTCTATCAGGATTTGTTTACTTTATTGTCCGTGAAGTCACTGATGTTCATCCAACACTTCTTGACAATGCAGTAAAGATGCTAGTGCAGTTAATTAATCAATGGAAACAAGCAGTCCAAATGCAAAATAAGAACCAAGAAGCTCAGGTATAATTGTGTTGCTGCTAAATATTGTGCTGATGTGTAGCAGCAAATTCTTTTCATTTATAAGTGACCACATGGCATAGATTTTAATGTTCACCACCCTATTGCATAAATTCAGATTTATGCATGAGCCTCATGAGCTGCACAATTCCCACCCCTAGTTAATTAGTGAAATTGCTGACTGGCATTACCACTCCTTCTGTTGATTATTTACTCCTTCTGTTGATTATTTAGGGAAGGCTGAGCACATATGTTGTTTGTTCAATTCCTAGCAGCTATAAATTCCTGCAGATAATAGATCCTAATTTATTGTAATAACTCCTGTTTCCTCCCCCTTTTAGCGTGGTGTAGGCAATGGCACTGCTCCCACCCTTCCACTGGAAAAAAACCCTTATTCAAGTGTATTCCATGTGGTGGAAGGCTTTGCCCTGGTCATTCTTTGTAGCACAAGACCTGCTACTAGAAGATTGGCTGTCAGTTGTCTTAAAGAAATAAGGGCCTTGTTCATAGCCTTAGACATTTCCAAGGTAAGCCAATGGCTACACATAATTAATAGTCTTCTTTTAATGTTCCCTGACTTTCTTATGCATAATACATTTGCAATTTTAGGGTGATGATGAGTTGGCAATAGATGTAATGGACAGATTGAGTTCATCAGTTCTTGAAAGTTTCATACATCTCACTGGTGCTGATCAGGTAAGATGTTAAAGAAACATTTTCTGTGTATATTTGAAAACAATAATAGATGTTGAAAAAAGACGATTTCTTGTTTAGAACCTATAATGTGTTTTGTATATGCAATTATATTGAGTTGAATGCTGTGCACATCTTTCTGAATCTCAGCATTTATGATCAGTGGTTGCTGCTTTTGCTGATGTGTGCCTTTGGTTTTTCTTTTTGACCTATGGCTAGCTTGAGGTGAACCTATTACAGGAAAATTTTGGAAAGATTTGTTACGGGGGGGGGGGGGGAGAGATACTTCAATCAGGCATGTGCTTCACTTCAATCTAATTTGGACAAGCCCTAGTTTATTTTGGACCTGAGGAAAAGTATTGAGCTGACATGTTGTTCTCGTGAATTATTTTAGGGTAGCAGCTACTGTCAACATAAATGGGGATGACTTGTTGTTTATTAGGGTAGGGAGCAAAATAATAGCTGCCTCCCTAAAAAAAAAAATCTCTAGTTGAAACTCACCTACTAGCAAAGGACCCTGTTTATTCAAGAGTTTTCTTTTCTTTGGCTAGTAGTTTCCTGTGTCATAATTTTTCTATATTAAACTGATTTATTTTTGTTTCTGTACACAGACTGTGTTGTTGTATTGTCCCAGTTCAATAGATTTGCAAACGCTAGCTGATTGGAGCTCATCCCCTATTAGCCACCAGTTTGATGTCATCAGTCCATCCCACATATGGATATTTGCACATGTAACTCAGGGCCAGGACCCTTGGATTATTAGTCTTTCCAGTTTTATGAAACAGGAATATCTTCCAAAACATTGCCCTACAGCTGTGAGCTATGCTTGGATGTTTTCTTATACCAGACTCCAGCTGTTATCTCCACAGGTTGACATAAAGTAAGTTGCTTTCTTAAATGACTACTTAAGAATAACCAGTTTGATTCATTTTGATTCAGTTTGATTTGACTTAAGAGTTCATTTTGTCTTATCTTCATTGTTATTGCTGTAATTTGACTTTGGTTGTGGAACAGAATAAAGACAAAACTAATCCTTAAATGTAAATAGAATTATGGGAGTAAAATGTATTTAGCATTGCTACCAGATATACTCATTTATATGTCCATCTCATGTGCAAGCCGAGGGTAAGTTTAGGGGCCAAAATTAGGGATTTTCATATGGCCCATGGATAAAGAGTACAGCTGTATGGCAGGACTGTCTACTCCATGTAGTGCCTCTTATTGCAGACTCTCTCCCCCATACATTATTAGGGTGTTCATAACTTTTAAGGACACAGTGATGCTAAAGGTTTATTGTTACTCCAGAAGATTTTCTAGAAAGGCTAATCTTATGACAGACTTTTCTGGTGTCTACATATGCAGATTATGCATTGCTCTCGATTGTTAATATTGTCCTGAGTCATGAGGTTATATTAATCAGGGGCATTCAATACATTATAAAATACAATTTTGAAAACAAACAAACATTTCCTTTATCTTCTTTTAACAGCAGCCCTATCAATGCCAAGAAAGTAAATACTGCTATAAGCAGCGACTCTTATATTGGGCTCTGGAGAAACTACTTGATTCTTTGTTGCAGTGCAGCAACTTCTGCATCCTCTTCTACATCTGCAGGTTCTGTCAGATGTTCCCCTCCTGAGACGCTGGCGTCTACCCCTGACAGTGGTTACAGCATTGATTCAAAAGTATGTTCATTCGTTGTTCCTACACAGCTGGAAATGTTTGATTTTTCAGAAATGCCATAGGTATTTGTTTTCTCTCAATCTCGTCTTCTCATATGCATAGAAGCAAAGTTGAATAGCATAGAGTTGATATACAGTCTTTTCTGGAGGCTTTTTAAATCATAAAATGTACTCTTGCAGTATGTAACACAATTTTTTGTTCCTTGGTTATAAATATCATTTTCTAATTGATTATATCATAAAACACGGTAAAAGTGTATTAAACTGCAAAAACATTGTTTTTGCAGGACATCTTGCAGCACATTTTTCTTTCATTTTTCAACAAATATCTCATAGTGTCTCAACCAGTTCAACATTGTTTGTGGCAACCACAAAAACTAAGTTTCTTGAGTATAACAACTACTTTCAAAGCAAGTGGCACACAATTAAACAGGAAATAACACTTTCAAACCAGGAATGGGTTTTTTCAAATGTTGTTACATAGTGTTATCAAGCTACTACAAACCACATTCCAGATACATACAATTTATATGTCTTTGAAATCTGATTTTTTTTACATTTTTGTTGATAGAAGATGATAATATTTTATAGAAATGTTAGCCTATAAATATTTTTGTTTTTACCAGAAATTAAAAGCATGCTCACTTGCAGATTAAATAGGCTGACCTTTACAGTTAAAAGATTGTATTCAGTTACTCACCTTGCATTACTTAAGAATTTTACTGTGGTTGCATTTTATGTCTGGATGAAATAGGAAATAACAGACATTCAGAAAAATAGAGAGAGGAGAGGAGAGGCACACAAAATGACTTGAGGGAAAGAGCGAGTGTAATTTCCACAATTCCATTTAAATGAAAATTGAAGAGCTTTTGGTCTCTTTTTTTGCATCCTTGACTCCCTTTTCTTGACCATTTGTTTTCCTTCATAATATGATATAGAAATCCAGAGATCACATTTAATTGTGAGTATTGATGCTGTTTTTCTGTTCTCAGATAATTGGTGTTCCGTCCCCTTCGTCCTTGTTTAAGCACATTGTTCCAATGATGCGCTCTGAGAGCATGGAAATCACAGAATCCCTTGTGCTGGGCCTTGGCAGGACCAGTCCAGGTGCTTTTAGGTAATCATTATATTCTGCACATTTACTTAACAAGAAGAAAAAACAACACGAGTGTTATTTTTATGTATGGTGTGACATAAACAATACAATTTAAAAATGGAAAATCATGAACATTCAGGAATTGAAATTAATTTTACTCCCTTGGGTTTTTTAGCTGCTGAAAGCAGAAATGGTTGAATGACTAGATATTTTGGAATACAGTGTTCCCTCACTTATTGCGGGGGTCAGGTTCCAGGACCACCCGCAATAAGTGAAAATCCACGAAGTAGGGACATTATATATTTATACATTATTTTAGTAGCTATACCTTATTTTAAGTCTTTATCAACCAATCGTGTGTCAATAAATCGCCTCCTCCTCCTCTCATTGCTGCTTGGGCTCCTTTTCTATCCCTTCAGCTTCTTCTTCCTCCCTTCCTTAGGCTGTAAATTGTAATTTTTATGATTTATAATATTATTTTAGAGTTTATCAAAAAACCGCGAAACAGCGAATCCGCAAAAAGCGAACCGCGAAGTAGTGAGGGACCACTGTACCATTCTTTGCTTGCTTGGGTTGATCATGAATCCTTGATTCAAATAATGTTGAATCTAATACTCTAAGTTATTATTTTAAGAAGAAGAGTTTTTTTCTCTTGCTGTAGGGTTTCTTCTGTTAACAGTCAAGAAGCCAATGATCATGTGACCTAAACAGCACAAGCTTAATTATTATCATGGCCAGACTGAAATGCACCTTCATAAATGCCCCAGGGTAGATTATTTCTTGGATTAAAATCATATTCCTTTTTGTCGTATTGGCTGAGTATCTAAAGTGTATCACTTCACTTTGTACTTGTATCAGACATAGACTTACTGAAACAGTTGCATTTCTAAGTCTTGTTATTTGTTGTAACTTTATTCACTTGAAGACAGGTTCTTCCCTTGAAGAAAAGACTAGTAACTAAGGCATCCTCCTTTTTCATTTCACCTTTACAAATGTGTGCAGATCAACATTAGCAGGACTCTTCAAATTTTAAAAGTCTCCTGATATTTATCCTTTTGTTTTGAAATCCCTGTTTCCTATATATAATTCCTTACCTGCAAGGATCCATTATATGGTTCAAATCAAGTATTCAGAAAACTACAATTATTTTTTAAAAAATCTACTAAATAGTGTTATAATAAATAGTTTTAATAGCAGTGCCAATTAAATCATTGTCCAATGTTGTTGCTTCTGATTTGTACAGATAGAAATATTGATCTTACACTGTTGTTCTAATGAATAGTAATTTTCACCTAGGGAATTAATAGAAGAGTTGCATCCTATAATTAAAGAAGCACTTGAAAGAAGGCCAGAGGTAATCAACATTTTTTATTTGAGCATTCTAATGTACATCGCCTAATCTAAATACTCAGTTGTGAATGGAAAAATTTAATATGGAGTTGTGGATTCAGTCTCAATCAGTATGGTTAATTAGCAGTCCCACAATATATGGCATTCCTTACATTTTGTAGCTAAAAATAATAATGTAGATTAATGACAAAAATATTACCTGGCAGGTATGGATGTAGTTTCACTGTACTGCTCTCTGTTCTCCAATAGAATATGAAACGACGCAGGCGTCGAGATATTTTACGTGTTCAACTTGTACGAATATTTGAACTGTTGGCAGATGCTGGTGTCATTAGTCACAGGTAGGTAAAAAAGTTCTGAACAGGTTTGTGCAGATGAGACAAGATAAATCGCTGTGCTGATAATGCTGTGATACAGGGCTCCACTCTTGGAGCTTCCTTTTCTAGAGAGAGTCTTTCTGTACTGACATAAAACTGTGTTCTGAAAGTGTCAGAAGTCATATGGGATTCCATAGTAACGTCTGCTGATCTTGCAGTGATGTCAGAAGCAGGTTTTGCTCATAGATATATGTTAGGGGTATAATTTATCACTAGTTATTTTCTCTAAGGAAGGAAGAAAGGAATAATTTTGCAGCTTTCATCCTCCTACAAGAAAGATTACAAAACACAGTTTTTAATGCCAATTCACAAGTCGTATTCAGCACAAAATTTGCACATTGTTGTTTTGTGTAGAAAACAGGTTTAATAATATTTTCACACATAAATATTACAAAATAGCTATCTGTTAATTTTGTGCAGAATAAATACTAAACTGTGAAAATTAGCATCAATTTGGTATTCTTATCAAGTTTTCTCAAGACTTGAAAAACTACTTGCTTTACCATTTTCTATGTGAGTATATGTGGGGTGACAGATGTCGCAGCCAGATCGCCCTTACATCCTTTTACAAGGATGAGAAAGATTCACTATAATCAAAGTAAGCCTTTTTATCCTGAAACCTATCAAGAAAAGAGCACATTTCCTGAAAGAAAAATCAGGAAAATAAGATTTTGACAGCAAACAGGTCAGCTACTGTCTTCCCATCCTTTTTGCCTTGTTTTTATTTGTGTTGCACTTTGAAATTGTCATATGACTGGACAAACAAATAAATTATTAGTATGATTATATTATTATTATGTGAGTATATGTAATGGGGATGGAGCAGGGAAAATAGCTGGCAGCAAGACACAACCAATCTGGGAGCACTGGGAGGGTTACAGAGGGCAGCTATAACCTTTGCTGAGACTATCCAGGCTGCAGAGGCCCTCCTAGTTCTCCAGTTTTCTGAGTAACAAGCCAGGATTTCCCTTGGAACATCTGAATGACACCAGGATAACTATGACAGTTATATTCAGCTTACTTTTCAACTTGCCAAAGGTCATTTTGTGGGTTTCCATGGCTTAGCAAGGACTATATGAGCTCAGTGGTTCTAATCCAACACTCACACCAGTATATCATGCTGACTATAAGCTGTCTAGTTCTCATTGAACGTCTTTCGAATTTGAGAATACTGCTCATTCCAGAAGGCCATGTTTTACCAATTATATGTTTTACTTCTTTGTAGTGCAAGTGGCGGCCTTGATAACGAGACACATTCTCTCAACAATACTTTATTGGAGTATGTGGATCTAACTCGGCAACTCCTAGAAGCAGAAAATGAAAAAGACTCTGATACACTGAAAGATATCCGATGCCATTTTAGTGCCTTAGTGGCAAATATCATTCAGAATGTTCCAGGTATTTACATTAAGTTTCGTATTATTTCATTTTTAATACGATAGATGTGCATATGAGCAAATTGTGTTTTTAGATATACCTATCATTTGGAAATTGCTAATAAAAGTTAGAATATACTTGATATTGAAACCTTAGAATAGACTGTTTTCTGTATTTCAGAATCCATAGTGTATATGCATCTATTTATTCCAGCTCAGTGTTCTATCTGTTTTGCAGTAGTTTAGGAAAACTCCTGTGAGGCAACCTAGTTGTTTTGGATACGAGGGTGTCTTAATTTTCGCAGTTTTATATTTAGATGAAATCACAGAGAGTTTGAAATTAAGGAGCTGAAAATTGAATACTTTTGTTAATGTGATGCTTTAAGTTGTTTTAATCAATGCCTTGATTTAATTTTTGTTTTAATACTTGTAATTTACTTAGATGTTCTAATACCGTGTAGTCTATTTTGGGAGTAAAGAGAGAGAGAGATAGAGAGAGAAATAAAATCAACACATGTATGTGTGTAAGTATAATTGAATCTAGAAACTCAGAAAATTAGGTTTTGAACCTGAGCACACAGATGAATTTCGGGCAGTAGAAAATATTTTCATACGTTGGGTGGCTAATAGCTGGATATAACTGAATGCAGAACTATTGTTGAGCAGTACAAAGTTGAGTTCCTACAAGATTGACTCCATTTCTTCAGTTCAGATTTGAGGAAACCAAAGTGTTTACCTGCAGTTTTGAATTACATCCAGACTGAAGATTCCGGTTAATCTTAGTTCTCATTTGTTGAAACAAGCAGACTTCATCAGTCATGGTTTGTCTAGATTTGAATATTGTAACAACTTTCAGTTCAGCTAAAACAGAAATGAATGCTTCTATACCCCTTCCAGTCATACCTGAGATGTTGCACAAAAGCCTAAGGATTGCTACAGAATGTTACCACAGATTTAGCATTTCATGTTAGTAACGACATAGTTCCAATTGCCATTACAGTATGTTTATTAACCTGTAAAGGTAAAAACTGTAAATGTTCCTATTATTAATTTGAAGGTTTCCTATTCTTGGTCTTGGTTTTTTTTTTTACTTCCCCATGTTTTCTTAGAATGTCAGGAAATATTAAGCAACTTCAGTTAAGTGCTGAAATTTTCTCAATTCGTCACTTGAGTAAGGAATGTAACATTTCTTCAGCCAAAGCATCTGTAGTACTGTCTAGCGTTTATACTTTTCATTTACAGTATTTGAGTCAACACTATTAAGAAGGTTTTATCTTGTAATTTGTAAGTTTGTACAGACAGTCCCTGATTTACACACATCTGACTTACAAATGACTTGTAGTTAAGAAACGGGGTGAGACAACAAGAGGTGAGAGAAACCAGAAGGGAATTTCACTCCTTAAAGAGTTATCATGGGGAAAAGGTGTCTCCACTGAAGCTCTATCACCGATACTTGTTTCTACAAGCCAAATTTTTCAAAATCCAATAATCACAGGGACAGAAAGTGAGGTGAAAGACAGCAAAACAAATACCACAGGGATGTTAACCCTCCCCTGTGCTATCCAAAGCTAAAAAAATTCTGAGCTGGAGTTATACTTTAAAAAATGTACCTATTCCGACTTACATACAAATTCAACTTAAGAACAAAACAACAGAATCTATCTTGTTCATAACTTGGGGACTGCCTGTACATGCAAACTTGGCTTTTTGTTGTCTTGTCTTATATATATCAACTTAGTATAAATAATGAATCTGTACTTCTCTTGTAGTGCACCAGAGAAGAAGTGTCTTCCCCCAGCAGAGCCTCCGCCACAGCCTCTTTATGTTGTTCAGTCACTGGGCAGGTCCTTTCAGTATCATGTTTACTCCACTAGACAGATACAGCGATAGAAACATGCAAATAAATAGACATCAGTACTGTGCATTAAAGGTATTGTGACCACGCTTTTGCAGAATGTTTTTGAAATGTCAGCTTATAGTATCTACATGACTAACCTGAAACTATAATGCAACAGTTTTTATGCCAAATATAGACTTTTGGATTGCAAAATTGGAATAATCCAGTATTGATTTTGATACCCTCTTGTACAGTACTCATAATCTACACAGAAATTTTTAAATCAAACAGTAGCAACTACATTTGTCTGATCTTTCTCTCTCTCCACTTTTAAAGGCTATGTCTGCTGTACTTTGTTGTGGCCCTGTTGCAGATAATGTAGGACTGTCTTCAGATGGCTATTTGTACAAATGGCTGGATAATATTTTGGATTCACAGGATAAGAAGGTAATGTATACAGTGCCAATAAACTATAAAAAATGTGGCTAAAGCCACTAATTCAATGTTTTAAATACAGGAACACTAAAAATATGTAGCTCCTTCTGAAATTAACAAAGATAATTATACATATAGTTGGGAATGTACCATCATTTGTTAAGAGGTTAGTAAAATACTGCTGCCTAATACAGGAATAAAGAGATAAGACAAAGACATTAGATGAAATAAAGGCCATTTTATTATTACCTATTTCATTTGTTTCTTGGTGTGGAGCAAAACTAAAGCAGGGAGAAAACTGATATGAAAGTGGCTGGAGCAGTAGGTCTAACCCAGACCACATCTCCCTGGTGAAAATACCATAGTCCCAAAGAGGAATCCGGAATTCAGTGTTTCTCTCAGGACAGCCACAAACTGGAAGGCAGGCCAGAGGGTGTAAGTCTTCAAGACCTGGATACCCACCTCAAGGACGGTTAATTTTCATAGAATCATAGAGCTAGAAAAGACCACATGGATCATCTAGTCCAGTGGTTCCCAACCTTTTTTTGACCAGGAACCACTCTCTAACATTAGTACCAAAAGGGTTAAGAATCAGTTTTTGGTCAACTTTAGATTCAGTTTGATTATTTGGGGTGCTGATTCAGAAAATTGCATTGGATAGACAATATCAATTCTAGTTTCTGATACCAAACATATGCCATACAGTAGTCACCATCAGAAAACCACATTTACTAATCTAGAGCTGATGTGGTCTATCCAATGCAATTGTCAGTTCTGCAGAAAGGAGTGGAAATAAAATTTTAAAAATTAAATAAATAAATAAAGAGGAAGGAGGTTTGCAGAGTGGATTTTTGTTCTTACGGTCCCCTGCTGGGCCCTACAGGTTGAAAACCACTGATCTAGCCCAAACCCTTCCATGCAAGAAAAGCACAAAGTACCCCTGACAGATGGCTATCCGGTCTCTGTTTAAAAGCCTCCAAGGAAGGAGCTTCCACCACACTCCAAGGTAGAGAGTTCCACTGCTGAACAGCTCTTACAGTCACCTGGTTCTCCCTAATGTTCAAGTGGAATCTCCTTTCCTGTAATTTGAACCCATTGTCCCGAGTCCTAGTTTCCAAGGCAGCAGAAAACAACCCTGCTTCCTCTTCCTTATGACATTCTTTCACATTTTTATACATGGCAATCATGTCTCCTCTCAACCTTCTCTTCTGCAGGCCAAACATACCCAGCTCTTTAGGCCACTCCTCATAGGACATGGTCTCAAGACCTTTGCTCATTTTAATCTCCCTTCTCTGGACACTTTCCAGCTTATCAATATCTTTGTTAAACTGTGGTGCCCAAAATTGGACACAGTATTCCAGGTGAAGTCTGACCAAAGTCAAATAGAGAGGCACCATGACCTCCCTTGCTGTATACACTATAATCCTTTTGATTCAGCCCAAAATCTCATTAGCTATTTTAGCTGCTGCATCACACTGTTGGCTCATGTTCAACTTGTTGTCCATGAAGACTTCAAGTGTTACCTTCAAACTTGATAAGCATGCCCTCTAAACCTTCATCCAAGTCATTAATAAATGACTTTATTAATGCCCAGAAAACACACAACAACCCATGTTGAACAGTCCTGGTTCCCAGGACTGAACCCTGCAGCACTCCACTAGTCACTTCTTTCCAGGATGAAGTGGAACCATTGGTGAGCACCCTTTGGGTTTGGTTGTTTAACCAATTACAGATCCATTTAACAGTAGCATTGCCTAGCCCACATTTGACTAGTTTCTTGCAAAAAGGTCATGGGGGACCTTGTTAAAGGTCTTTCTGAAATCAAGATATGCTACATCCACATTATTAACTGCATCTACCAAACTTGTTATTCCATCGGAAAAGAAGAGATAAAATTAGTCTGGCATTAATTTTTTAAAGAAATCCATGTTTACTTTTAGTGATCACAGCATTGCTTTCTAAGTGATTGCAAACTGTCTTCTTAATGTTCTGCTCCAGACTCTTCCCTGGTATTGATGTCAGGCTGACTAGAAAGTAATTCTTTGGGTCCTCCTTTCCCCAGCTCACAGATTGTCAGGTATCTAGGGGCTGTTCCAAAATTCCATCCCTCATCAAAATTATGCCAGGAAGTGCTCACCAAGTCAAATCTCCCCGCTACACCAGCCACAGAGTGTGGTCAAGTGTCTGCTAAGGGTGGCCCCGTCAGGCTAAATGGACCTAACTTCCCCTTCCCTTTTTCCTTTTGGACCAGTGACATCATGATATTGGGGGCTGGCTTCATCTCATAGAGGTCAGCAAAGCGATTCTCCCTATAACTCCATTCAGGTGAAGGGGGAAAGCCATAATTAATGAATTCATTTAAAACAGGGTGGGAAATCTTGACTTTCCAGATAATAATGGATTGCATATCTCATCAGTTCTATATCCAGTAATGAGGGGTTAAGGGAGTTTCATTAATCCCCTCTGGTTTAAACACATTACTGTGAAGGCTAACATATAAAACTAAAATCACTGTAATTTGTAATTTGCTATTATTAGTTAATATTTTACTTATAATTATAAAGATTTTAGTAATCTGTCTTAAAAATAAATAGCTTTATGTAAAGAAAAAATCTGTTCTCTTTATGTTTATTATAATAATGAAAGTAAATCTTTGCAAGTGTGTTTAATTTTAAAACGTATTGGAAATGTGTACCAAATTTTACACTGTATTTTATTTAGGTTCATCAGCTTGGATGTGAGGCAGTTATGCTGCTGTTGGAACTCAATCCTGACCAGAGTAACCTCATGTATTGGGCGGTAGATCGCTGTTATACAGGCTCTAAGCGGGTAGCAGCTGGATGTTTTAAAGCCATAGCCAGTGTATTCCAAAACAGGTAACAGAAAAGGTCCTGTACATTTTTACTTGGGAATAGGAACTGTTGATGAGGCTTAGAGTATTTCCGAGTAGATATGCATAGAACTTCATTTTAATTTCCCTTTCTAAAAAGTCATTTGTTCATATTTGAACTCTTAGAATTTCTTTTATGTTTTCTTTACAGAGATTACCAGTGTGATACAGTTACCCTTCTTAATCTGATATTATTTAAAGCAGCTGACTCTTCTAGGGCAATCTATGAAGTTGCTATGCAACTATTACAGGTCTGTATGAAATGCTTTTGTTATGTTTCTCAGAGTAAAATCTATAAAGTTGTTGGGTGGATAGTAATACTTAACATGTTCTTTTTTCAGTGAAATTTCCACATAAACATTATGTGAACCTTGCTCAGTGGGATAGTGACAGACTTTTTTTAATGCACTCACTTGAAAGCAGATGACAGGCTCTTTAGTGTTTCAGGGCTGGCACAGACCTAATATGTCTCCCAGAACCCAGAATCCTCCATTTTATTTTCCTCCCCATTTTCATCTTGTGCTATCCAAGATTTAAAATCTACATGTCACGTAATATTGTAAGCAATTAAACTAGAGAAGGCTATAAGAGTACAATGGCCTTAATCCGATTATAAATCCCAACTAATGTAGAATTAATGAATCAGTGGGACTTTGGAATTCTAAAGGGCAAGAAGGAAAGTCATCTACTAACCAATATAATATACTGGTTTAATTAGATCTTTGTTTATTCTTGTAAAATCTATGTGATAAAAGCTAATTGTTCTATGGGTTCATATTTGTATATTATATATTGCCAAAAGGCATTATCAAAAAGTTTACAATTAGTAACAATAAGAATTAATTACATGTTTATAGATAAACTATGAATCTGTTTTTAATTGGTTTAAAGGGTTATGTTTTTAATACTGTTAATATTTAATTATATTTTAATGTTTATATATGTTTAAGTTTTAAATTTTATTGTACTGGCTTTATTGTAAGCTGCTTTGAGCCTCTTATTTAGAGAGAAAAAGCAGGATACTACTACTAGTACTACTACTACAGTAGAGTCTCGCTTATCCAACGTAAACGGGTTGGCAGAACATTGGATAAGCGAATATAATAAGGAGAGAATAAGGAAAAGCCTATTAAACATCAAAACGATCTTGACAGACTAGAGAGATGGGCCGAAACTAACAAAATGAAGTTCAACAGGGACAAATGCAAGATACTTCACTTCGTCAGAAAAAATGGAATGCAAAGATACAGAATGGGGGACACCTGGCTAGACAGCAGTACATGTGAAAAAGATCTTGGAGTCCTTGTGGACAACAAGTTAAACATGAGCCAGCAATGTGATGCGGCTGCTAAGAAAGCCAACGGGATTCTGGCCTGCATCAATAGGGGAATAGCGTCTAGATCCAGGGAAGTCATGCTACCCCTCTATTCTGCCTTGGTCAGACCACACATGGAATACTGCGTCCAATTCTGGGCACCACAGTTGAAGGGAGATGTTGACAAGCTGGAAAGCGTCCAGAGGAGGGCAAATAAAATGAACAAAGTTCTGGAGAACAAGCCCTATGAGGATATGCTTAAAGAGCTGGGCATGTTTAGCCTGCAGAAGAGAAGGCTGAGAGGAGACACGATAGCCATGTACAAATATGTGAGGGGAAGTCATAGGGAGGAGGGAGCAAGCTTGTTTTCTGCTGCCCTGCAGACTATGGCACGGAACAATGGCTTCAAACTACAGGAAAGGAGATTCCACCTGAACATTAGGAAGAACTTCCTCACAGTGAGGGCTGTTCGGCAGTGGAACTCTCTTCCCCGGACTGTGGTGGAGGCTCCTTCTTTGGAGGCTTTTAAACAGAGGCTGGATGGCCATCTGTCGGGGGTGCTATGAATGCGATTTCCTGCTTCTTGGCAGGGGGTTGGACTGGATGGCCCATGAGGTCTCTTCCAACTCTACTATTCTATGATTCTATGAAATTAGGTTATGATTTTACAAATTGAGCACCAAAACATCATGTTATACAATGAATTTAACAGAAAAAGTAGTTCAATGCGCAGTAATGTTATGTAGTAATTACCGTATTTACGAATTTAGCACCAAAATATCACGATGTATTGAAAACATTGACTACAAAAATGCATTGGATAATCCAGAACGTTGGATAAGCGAGTGTTGGATAAGTGAGACTCTACTGTACTAATAAAAATAATACATATATGTTTACTATAGTGGTTACTACTGGACTTCAGCATTCATCACTTAACTGTTATTCTAGTTTAGAGACTTCATGTGGCAAATTTTCTTTGACCTTGGAAATTCAACAGTTATATATTGGTTTAATTGGTATGTTCTGATTGTAATAGACAATTGGATTCCAACCAACATTTGCAAAGTGTTTTTCTATTTCAGTAATAAGTGACTGTTGTTATTTTAATTTATATGCTACTTTTTTCTCTTGAAGAGACTCAAAGTAGTGTTTAATGTGCTCCAGCCCACATAGCATTCTGTGGACCTGTTGTTTAGTAGGGTTATTACTTCAATTAATACTCTAAAATGTATAGTATAAGGCATTTCTTGTATAAAAATTGTTTTATATTTTATTATCTAGATTTTAGAGCCCAAGATGTTTCGTTATGCTCACAAACTGGAGGTTCAGAGAACTGATGGGATATTGAGCCAGCTTGCACCTTTGCCACATTTGTATTCCGTGTCTTATTATCAACTTTCTGAAGAATTAGCAAGGACCTATCCTGAATTAACTCTTGCAATATTTTCAGGTATTCGATTATGCCAGGGCATTGAGCTACCTGAAGGCTCTTCACTGTACTTTCAAGCTGCCTTTGGTTTCTTTCCATTTACATTAGCCCATATCAACTCATTATAGAACAAGGTCCTAATTGTACCTAACAGCAGTGAAATACACTTTTGATCTTATGATTAAGAACTTGCCTGCTCAAGCAGGAACAAAAATGTCATTTAATCTACTGCAGGGAAATAAAGTGCTTGCAAGATATATATGTTTGTCTCCATGCTTATGTGTCTGCCTGGCTAGCCTCGTACACAAAATATTTTCATTCAGTGGGTCAACACATCAAAGTTTTTATTTCAAGGTATATTTTTAATTGTATGACAATGCAATTCTATTGTTCTCTTAAATATATTTGTATCATTTTAAAATATTTCCCTGGGCTCTTACTTCTCTCTGCTATTACCATCATCACCACCCTCATTTGGGAGAAATTCTGACTGCTTCTTAATTGATAAACTGTTGTTCCTTCTCTTTAATTGTTATAACCTTGCATTAGATTGTATTCACTAACTCAGGATAAAATGGTTACATAATTTAGTTAAATTGGAAAAAATTTAATTGGTAGTATGATAGTACATGATACAATGTATTAAATATTTTTATTAATTAATTCATATGATTGATAAGTATCTTTTAACATATGGCAAATCTTCCAACACAGCATAAAATAGAACTTTAAAACCACAAAGCTTGAGAAGAGAATGATAAAAACAAAGAAGCATCATTGGCAGTTAAAATTAAGTGATGCTATATATACAAAGATAAAGTGAGTCTAACAGAGTCCTAATAAACCAAGAGGAGTCTTTAGAATCCCCTTGAATGCCTGTAGAGATGAGGCCTTGCTGACTGATAACACTAGGTAAAGGTAAAGGCTTCCCCTGACATTAAGTCCAGTCATGTCCAACGCTGGGGGTTGGTGCTCATCTCCCATTTCTAAGCCGAAGAGCCGGCATTGTCCGTAGACACCTCCAAGGTCATGTGGCCGGCATAACTGCATGGAGCATCGTTACCTTCCCGCCAGAAGCGTACCTGTTGATCTACTCACACTTGCATGTTTTTGAACTGCTAGGTTGGCAGAAGCTGGAGCTAACAGTGGACGCTCACTCTGCTCCCCGGATTCGAACCTGTGACCTTTCAGTCTGCAAGTTCAGCAGCTCAGCGCTTTAACACGCTGCTCAACCAGGGGTTCCACTGATAACGCTATGTAACAAAATTAGAAAAAAATCTGTTCCTGGTTTGAAAGTATTATTCATGTTTCATTGTGCAGTACTTTCTTTGTTAGCAATTGTTATACTCCAGAAAACTTCATTTTTGTGGCTGCCACAAACTATGTTGAATTGGTTGAGACTCTGAGATATTAATTGAAAAATTAAAGCAAAATGTGCTGCAGGATGTCCCACAAAAATGAAGTTTTTGCAGTTTAATACACTTTGCCCATGTTTTTATGATACAACCAGTTAGGAAATGACATTTATAACCCAGCAAATGAACAAAATCTGGCTACCAGTATTTAAAAACTTTAAAATCAGGACAATAATAAAGAACAATATTCAGAAAATAGAGGAATTCAAGGCAAGAAACAATCAGGCCAGCTAACATCTCCCAACAAAGGGTTCCCTCAGGCAAGAAGCAGCCAGGCTTTGACTCTACAAGGCCATTAAATGCTAATATAGCTGGCCATTTGCAACATTCACACTTGCCTCAAACAGACATGAGTTCTTTCTCCCAACCTGGACTTTTCACAGATATAAAAACCCCACTTGCCTAGTTTCTAGCAGATCTCACAAGCTCTGAGGATGCTGCCATAGATGTGGGCAAAACGTCAGGAGAGAATGCTTCTGGAACATGCCCATACATCCCGGAAAATTCACAGCAATCCAACAAAAATTGTATTAGATAGTGTAATGTGTCCTACCTGGTTGCTAACCTAATTCCTACGCAGCTGTTTTGCATAGTTTTTAACATTCATGACATACATATTTAAAGTAAAGAAAGGCAATAAAAAACTCCGTTTTTCTTTTCTTTCTTTCTTTTTTTTGAGCACAGAAGTAAGCCAGAGAATACAAATGGCACACCCCTCTGGAAGGCAGGTGATGCTACATTATTTGCTTCCGTGGATGAATAATATTGAACTGGTGGATTTGAAACCTTTGCCTACAATTCGACGGCAAGATGAAGATGAAGAAGATCCTTTGAAGGATAGAGAACTGATGGTGAATAGCAGGCGTTGGCTCAAAGGGGAAGGGTGGGGATCGCCACAAGCAACAGCTTTGGTTTTAAACAACCTAATGTACATGACAGCAAAGGTAAGCTAAACCAATATTTTGGCACATCAGTTGATTATTGAAGTGGTATCATGTAGGAATGCTAATGTTGAGTAATAAGCTTTACTTTCTAACATCAGTCATGGTGATAAATTTAACTTTAGTGTCAAAGTTATTTTGGAGTGACAGTAAGCTTTAGACTACCCATCTAATTTAAAGAAACTTGATGAGCCATCTGCCAGGGTACTCTGAAGAGAGGAGGCATCACGGGATTTAGGAACCAAGTTTAAAGGAGTGGAGAGAGAATCTGATCTAGGATAACAGTGGAAAAAGAGCAGGCATTGAACATAGTGAGACTTCTTAAGTAAGTCTCATTTGTGTTCTCATTGTATGTTCTCATTTTATTGAGCAGTGTTTTTTGGACAGGATATAAGTGTTCCTGTTCCTGTTTTGGAACAAGATATAAGGATAGAAGTGATGGATATAATTTGGAGAGTTAGACTATCTTGTGATAATTTTGTATTTTAAAAAAAATCTAGAATCTTTTATTTAAAAATTTTGTTTTTTGTTTTTACATACAATGTGATCATGCACATTAACCCTGACTCTTCCTCTTTCATTACACTGCAGTAATATAGGACCTGAATAGTTGTTTACCAAGAACTGTGATTATCAAGATTGATCTAAAACAGTGGTTTAAAGTTCTGTATTATCCCAAATCTGGAAGCTATAATTTCTTCTTTCACGTGAAATAGGAGTATGGTTAATTTGAGATTATCGTGTTTATTATATCAGTGCAAGAAGAGGAACTATCTAGTGTTTTGCTAGTGGAGGAAGTCAGAAAAACAATAATTATGAGATGTGTGTATATTGCAGTACAATATTTTCAAAAATAAAACGTTGCAAGTATCCATATCTTGCCTTCTGTACAGATGTTATGTCCTATTTGCCAGTGCCAGCAGAAGCAACTATACAGTTTTAGGCTTGAGCAGCCTAGAGTAAATTTCTATATATTTGTTTATATACAAAATGTTGTCTCATGTACCAAATGTGTTTTCATAATACAGTTGACCCCCCATGTCCATGGATTCAATCATCTATGGCTTGCAACTCCCCCATTCCAAAAAGCATTCCAAAAAGCAAACCTTGATTTTGCCATTTTATATATATAAGGAATATCACATTACCATGTCACTGTATGTAATGGGGCTTCTAGGGATTTTGGTATCCACGAAGGTCCTGGTATCAAATCCCATTAGATATCATTTTATTTATTTATTTACAGTATTTATATTCCGCCCTTCTTAGCCCGAAGGGGACTCAGGGCGGATTACAATGAACACATATATGGCAAACATTCAATGCCAACAGACAAACAACATATATAGACAGACACAGAGGCATTTAATTTTTTTTCCAGCTTCACGATTCCAGCCACAGGGGGAGCTGTTGCTTCACTGTCCACTAATGGCTGTACTTCCTCATTCCTTTCCTCGTGTTTTGCTGGCAGTTTTATGATGTTGTAAATTAGTTAAATTAGCCTCCTGCATAAAGCTTACCTAAATTTCCCTACTTGACAGATGCAACTGTCTTTCGGGGCTGCATAGGTCAACAGCAAGCCGGGCTATTTAATGGTCGGGGGCTTAACCCGACCCAGGCTTCGAAGTCATGACCTCTCGGTCAGTAGTGATTTATTGCAGCTGGTTACTAGCCAGCTGCACCACAGCCCATCCCTTGTTGGCAATCTAGGATCAAGGATCTTTCCCTCAGTATCAGTAAATGAGTTATTTCTAGATGACGGAATAAACCGTTTCCAGCATATCAATCATAAATTCAGACAAATTCTTCAGTTATGGAGTCAATCCTCTTCCATCACAAATTTTAAAATATAAATTAAAATGGCAGGACAAAACTGTATGCACATATACACACAGCCTTGAAGACCATAGGCTTTGAAAGGATTTGCCAAAAGATAAAAGGTTTGTATAAATTCAGTCATTAAATAGAACCACACATGATCTGGTACCAGGTACTACTACTTCTGGAGTACTTACACTATTGTACAATATCTATCAGCATACAACTCATTCATATTTGTTTTCTTTAGTCTATTATCCATTTGTTTTATTTATATGACTTTGAAACATTTAATAAGGAATTGTTTTCTTACCCTGTATTACTTTTGTTGAACATCATTGAGGTAATATTTAAATATTGCTTTCTAGTATGGTGATGAAATTGCATGGTCAGAGATTGAGAATGTTTGGATTACATTAGCGGACAGTTGGCCAAAGAATTTGAAAATAATCCTGCATTTTTTGATCAGCATTTGTGGAGTGAACAGCGAACCCAGTCTGTTGCCTTATGTAAGTGAGACTTAAGCCCTATGTCACCTGTTTCATATAGCTGTTGTTTTGAGCAGGGGGCGTTCCCGTTCCCAAATGTCAAGTGTTTCTAGTTTTTACATTATAATTTTGCTTGATGAGGATACAATCCATATTCTTCTGAAGTCCATTCCCAAAATTGCCTTTGATGTATCTTTCCATTAAATATTTCAGTTCAAAATTCCGTATTATAAAATATTTCAAAGGTTGAAGTAACGTGTGAGATTAATACTGATGATTTAATATTCACTTTGGTTTAAAGAAAAAAAATCTTAATTATATACCGTATTTAGTCTCTTCGTAATTATCTGTAAAGTACATTCTTTAACTTCAAAAAAAAGTGAAACTTCATTTACAATAAAATGACTTAAGAGCTGACAAGGGGTTTACTTTGTAAAGTGACTAGTAATAAAAGATTTAATAAATATAAATGAAAATGAAGTTAAAAGGCTTAAGCACCAGTAATTCTATGTAATGTGTTTAGTGGTCCCTTGAATGATTTATTGCTAATGTTTGGATCACAGGTTAAGAAGGTCATTGTTTACTTGGGTAGAGATAAAACCATGCAGCTTTTGGAAGAGCTGGTGAGTGAACTACAGCTTACTGACCCTGTCAGTTCTGGAGTTACTCATATGGATAACCCACCGTACTACCGCATCACTTCCAGTTTTAAAATCCCTTCTGTTACCTCAGGTGAGACAAATTATTTAATCAGTCCTTTTCTTTATGTATAGATGTATTTCATTATTGTAATATATTTATATTGATAGTTTTGAAGTTGTATTTTATTATTTGAATGGTAAATATACAGGGTTTTTAAATATTAAAAGTTGTTTTGAAAGTTTTGAGGACATGTATAATTGAGTTGCTGCTATCTCACTCCCCATGCTTCAAAGGAATGGGAAGCGAGAAGGCTAGCTCTAGATGCAGAGGTACTTTCCACAGATGTTTGAAGACTTGAGAGAAGATTAATGAGATAAGAGCATTTAGGCAGTGCTCTCCTGCACTCTCTCCCCCCTTTTTAGTTTTTGTTAAAAGCATTATGGAACGTAGAATTCATTAAATTTATTTAAGGGCTTGTGCATGACTGGTTGATTTTCTTTTCTTTTCTTGAAACAGCTGGCATATCCAAAGCTTGGTAAAATCATTAGAAATTAATTTGTTAATTCATCAGAATTTAAAACAGTGATTTAAAAGCTGTTATTTTGCCGTGCTTAATAAAAGCAAATCTTTAAATAAATTATGCTAATGTACAGTTAACATCTAATGAAATTATTACAAATTAGGTTTGTACGAGGGTTATCCAGAAAGTATATTACGTTTTGGAATTAAAAATGAACAAAGTATAGGAGAAAACATTTACCATATGCAGTTGAAAGCCACACCCAAATACCACATCTCACGTAGTCGCCATTCAAATCTAGGTACTTATCATAGCGATAAATGAGCTTGGAAACTCCTTCCCCACTAAATTCTGCCGCATCCGTCGTCAACTCTTCCACCTTTCCGCAGCTGCGCAGCATTGCCAAAACGCTGCGTTGCCAGCCATGCCCCCATTGTTGGAAACAAGTAGTTGACGACGGAAGCAGCAGAATTTAGTGGGGAAGGTGTTTCCAAGCTCATTTATCGCTATGATAAGTACCTAGATTTGAATGGCGACTACGTGAGATGTGGTATTTGGGTGTGGCTTTCAACTACATATGGTAAATGTTTTCTCCTATACTTTGTTCATTTTTAATTACAAAACATAATGTACTTTCTGGATAGCCTTCGTAATATTATTTTTAAAACTTGACCCAATGTTAACAAATTAATTTCAAAATTAAAGCACCTGCTATCAAATTAGCTTTAACACAAATGGTTCCAAGCCCTGTCCATCTCACAAGCTGTTTTGAAACTCATCTCACTTTCAAAGTATAACATACTGTATGACATGGAGGAATGCTCAGCAGAAGCAACAAAACTTGTTTGGATGTTCAAGAATTAACTGCATGGCCCCTTGCATCTTGATTCTCTGATTTTCTTTTAAGCATTTGGTACACATTCCTTTCATAGCTTTATAATTCCACAAAACTTGACAAGAATCCTTATGCATATCAAAATGATAAGTAATATTGAGAAATCCAGTTGCATTCCACAGGATTTTTATATAAAACATACTAAAGAGCTCATTCTTTCACGTTTTAGGAACTACTTCAAGTAGCAATACAATGGTGGCACCCACAGATGGTAATCTTGACAATAAGAATACAAAAGATAGCACTGATGAAAAGTAAGTAGTAGTTCTTGAACCAATAACAGTATGAAACACATTTGAAATACAAATTATTTGTTCTTTTAGAGGAAAATTACAACTTCTTCTTTTAATAAAAAGATATTATCTGTTGTTAACATCATCTTTTGTGTCCATTCAGTTATGTACATCTAGATATTTACAGTGGACTGAACAGTAATCTAAACCGCCAGCACCACAGGCTAGAATCTCGCTATAGCAGCAGTTCGGGAGGATCATATGAAGAGGAGAAAAGTATGATTTTTTAAACTTTCTCTTAACGATACAATTTTTCATTGCTAGATGCACACATGAGCAACGTTAGTTGGATTTTGTGCAAAAATGTTTACAGTGTTCCCTCACTACTTCGCGGTTCACTTTTTGCGGATTCGCTGTTTTGCGGTTTTTCAATAAACTCTAAAATACTATTACAAATCATAAAAAATTACAATTTACAGCCTCAGGAAGGGAGGGAGGAGAAGCCAAAGGGAGAGAAAAGGAGCCCAAGCGGCAATGGGAAGAGAAGGAGGTGATTTATCAACACACGATTGGTTGATGAAGACTTAAAATAAGGTAGAGCCAAAAGCAAGAAGTGAAGGTACCATCACCAGGGACTTTGAGGGAAGGGGCAGTGTTTGTTTTCCTTGCTGCCCCTGGCTCAGCTCCTGAGGACTCACTCCTGGCAGAACTGAGGCCCTGACTGTGAAGCCAGCAAGCAACACCTGCTGCTCCAAAGGCTGGAGCATAAAAAAGACCACACCTGCAGGGTCTCAGCCAAAAGCAAAAAGTGAAGGTACCATCACTAGGGGCTTTGGGGGAAGGGGCAGTGTTTGTTTTCCTTGCTGCTCCTAACTCAGCTCCTGGGGACTCACTCTGGCTACTTGGTGCTGCCAGACTCCATCTTGACCAGCCTCCATTTCGGCATCCTGGGGTCAGCACAGAGATACCAGCATTTATTTCTTCTGGCCATTGTCCTTGATTCACTTGGGCCCTCTCGAGTGAACGCTGCCACCGCGACCCCAGTTTTGTGTCTCATTCCTCCCCTGATGGAATATCTGCTTCATCAAAAATATGTTTTAATCTGTTTTCTTGCATTTATATGTTTTAATTGTTTTATAATTTGATATGTTATTTGTTGTATGATGCGGCATTGAATTTTGCCATAATCTGTAAGCCACTCTGAGTCCCCTTTGGGGTTGAGAAGAGCGGGGTATAAATATAGTTAATAATAATAATAATATTATAATGTATAAATATTAAAATAAATATAGTGTCCCTACTTTGCGGATTTTCACTTATTGCGGATGGTCCTGGAACCTAACCCCAGCGATAAGTGAGGGAACACTGTATATTTAGCAATGTTGACTGATACCTGATATTTATTACAGGGTAGGCACCTATCATATTTTAGCTGTGGATCAAACTGCAGCTTCCCAGTTTCTTTTTCCTCAAGAAAATGAGAAACATTCAGCTGGCATGTCATTAGGCAAACACCTCTATATTGATAACACATGGCCTGTCGGTTGTTCTCAACTAGAGTAAACCTATTTGATCAATTGTTGAATGGAAAGTCACACATAGCTAAATCCAGCTGATGGAAAATTCCATGGGTCTTACACCAGGATTTGGGCCATACTATGCCAAAAGCACCTCTTCTTTTATCCTACAGGAGTCTAGAACAACTTTGCACAGTTTTTATTAGCATCTAAGTTAATACCAGGTCCTGCATGCTACATTGCAGAATAAGAAACTGGAAAACCACCTGTGTTTTCTTTACCTAAAACACCCTATGAAATGCATAAGATCTACATAGGTCAACAGGTGACCTGAAAGCATATACACACAATCTAGGGGCCATTAAATGTTAATGTCCACAGTTGAAATGGTTATTGGTTATATAACCACAACAGCATTTGGGGCTCTTTCCCTTAGCCCAAGCCCAGTTTTAAATGCAGAGATTCCATGTCTTTTGCTTCTAGGAACATGGAGGAAATACTTAGATACAGCAGGCCAGGGGACAGAGTAGTTATTGATGTGTGTACTGTTGTTGAAGAAGAAGCTGTTAGATGGTATCAGAACATATAGAGTGAAAATGTTGCTGTATGCATATTTGAAAACAATTTGTTTCAGTTAGCATGAATATATCAGAATGAAATTCAAGCTGCAAAATTAATACTTTTGACAATCGCTAGGTGATTCAATGCCACTGTACTCAAACTGGCGGCTAAAAGTGATGGAGCACAATGAAGGAGAACCTTTACCATTTCCACCTTCAGGGGGTTGCTGGTCACCATTGGTGGATTATCTGCCTGAAACATCTTCTCCTGGCATGGTTCTTCATCGGTAAGAAATAGATATAAATCAGGTATTGACAACTGTCAAAAGATAGTTGATTGGAAACCCATGTTCAAAGAGTTGGCATCAATGGCTACAAGGCAAACAAAGTCTGGAAAATGACCTGCTTGAGCTGTGCTAGCTGGATTTCCCACATTGAGCAGGAAATTGATCACAGTGATCTGTGAGACCCATTCCAATTCTTTTATTGTAATACTTTTAAGTTGGTTTTTGTTTGTTTGCTTGTTTGTTTGTTTGTTTGCAGTAGTGGTTGAGCATCTCAAATTGGGAATTCTGAAATTCCCCAACCAAGAATGTAAATTTGCTCACTGTGTTCAGTCAGTAGAAATTATGAGAGAAATGCTTCTTTAGATATGGCAGCCTCAAACATGTCTCAGTAATTCTTGAGAGAACTGGATTAATTTAGACTGATGTTGATTGTGGAATCAATTATAATTTTGCAACTGGAATACCAGTTGTAACTGCTGTTGTATTTTGTTCTTTTAACTTATTATTTTGTTTCTAGGTGTAACATAGCAGTGATTCTGTTGACTGACTTGATAATTGATCACAGTGTGAAGGTTGATTGGGGAAATTATCTGCACCTCTTACTTCATGCAGTGTTTATAGGTAACTTCATTTATATTAAAATTAAAGTCAAATTTAACCCACTGTCCCATGCTTTTTTGCTTCTTTATTTTCCTCTTTCTTGGTCTTTCAGTGCAGCTCTTGGGAATCCCAGTGATATTCCAAGCCACAGCCCAAATTTGCCCTTCCCCCAACATTTTTGGTGAAAGGATCTTTAGGACAATTTTATCATATGAAAACATGATTTTAGGGATCCCCTACTCAAACAACAAGAAATATTCCAGAAAGCCACAAAGGTGATTTCTGATCACCCCAAATGGTGGCTTCAGCTGTGTGCTACATCCCTCCAGAGTATGGCAGCTCTAGATTTAAGAGAATATATCAGTAATTGGTTGGCAAGAGGATATATTCCATCTATTTCTATTTTTCTTGTCTGTTTTCTAATAAATTAACAACATAATACCTTTAGATAATCCTATTACAGCAAGTGGAATATGTCATTGACTATACTGTTTCTAATATGCCATGTTTTATTGCTTTTAGGACTTGACCACCACCATCCTGAAGTATATGAACACTGCAAACATCTCCTATTGCATTTATTGATTGTGATGGGCTCTAGCAGTAATGTCCAGTCCGTGGCTTCAGTCCTTCTCAGGAATAGGGAGTTTAATGAACCCCGGGTGCTTACTGTCAAACAAACAGCACATTTGGATTACATCTTCACAGGTATTTTAGATATGCTTCTAATTAATACATTGAATAATTTTGAGAAATTGATATATCATGTTGAATTGTCCATAACAATATACCTATTAACCATTACAGCTAAAAGCTGTTTCACAACTAATTAGTAGAAATTGTCTTAATTGTAATAGACAGTTAATGAAACTAGGGGTGGATCTATATTGCCCTATAACCCAGAATCTGATCCCAGGTTATCTGTTTATCCCAGATTATCTGGCAGTGTAGACTCATATAATCCAGTTCAAAGCAGATAATCTGGGAACAGGTCCTGGGAAATAGGGCAGTGTAGATCCAGCTTAAATTTGTTAATGTTGTTATAAACCTAAACCGAGATAAATGACACTAAGCTCCTGAACATAATGTAGTAACATATATTAAGGACTGATATTAGTCTATTTTGTAAAGGTAGAACTTAGTACAGAGTCAAACATCTAAATTAGGGGAGATTTTGTATCTACGTTTTTGCCATTCCCTTTGCTTCTTCCCTTTTGAAAACTTTTTTGAAACTACTCCCAAGTTATACTCTCCAATGAAATCGAAGGCCTTTCCACACATCCCTATATCCCAGAATATCAAGGCAGAAAATATTTTCTTTGAAATGGGTTATCTGAGTCCACTCTCAGATAATTTGGGATTTTCTGCCTTGATATTCTGGGATATAGGGCTGTGTGGAAGGGCCCTTAGACTCTTTGCTTAATAGACAATTTCTTTGGAGAATGCTTAAACCACTCAAGCATTTCTATGTAAAGTGAAGTCCCTGAGGAAGGCCACCTTTGTTAGTGGCTGAAATACACTGAGCTTTTTAAAACAAAGCATATGGGGCTTTATCTCCTAATTTGCCATAGCAATTACACCTTTCTAATCGGGGTACTATTTCCCTTAGACACAAACCCTCACTTTAATTAAACACTACAAATTAGATATCAGTGCAGGAGCTACTTCTACTTGGAATTTGTTGTCCTTGACTCTTCCAGAGCATAAATCACCCATCAGCTAGCTGTGTAACTTGGTAATTTCCCATGTGTGTAAAGCACAGAGTCCATGAAGAAGAACAGGTTGCTAACCTGTTACTGTTTCTTCAAGTGGTCATCTGTGAACCCACACAACCCCTCCATCATGCTTGTCCTTGGTTCTTGTTTGCTTTGGCAGACAGGAACTGAGGAGATTTGAATGGGAATCAAGCAGGGCATGATGGAAGAAGAACAAAAGACTCAAAGACCACTTACTATAGAAATTTTCAAAGATAGGTTGCACAAGGTACATAAACTCTCTGATGACCATTCAATGAAACACAGTTACATGTAAGCATGCTGCTCTTTCCCCTTTGTAAGTAATATGTAAAATGATAGATAATTATTTGAACGTTTAGTTTTAGTACGTATGCTTTCTTCTACATTTATCATTTTATGTTGCATGCATAAAAAAGTGCAAATCTAAAACTATTTTGTTCTGCATGGGCATTTTCTATTTTATTTCAGCAGATGGCAGCACTAAACCACATGATATGACCACCCAGCTGATGGATTGCATAGTATTTTTTGTTTTTGAAATTATATATTAATATATTAATAATTACTATTAATATAGTAAATATTATTTACCATACATTGCAGCATCCCATAAGATTTTGTTTTATGATAGTAATTATGTCTTTCTGTAATTAGGTGTACATGATTTTATACCAGATCACCAGCCCTCCCCAATGACAGACTCAGGGCTCAGTTCAAGTTCTACCTCTTCTAGCATCAGCTTAGGAAATACCAGTGCTGCCATTTCACATATGCATAGCACCATCCTCAATGAAGTTGACATTTCAGGAGAGCAAGATGAAAAAATGAAAACACTCATGGAGTTTATTACTACAAGGTAACATTTAAAATGTAGCACCTTTTATTCAATTCTGTGATACTGTGAACATGTTCAAACATGCTGGCCATATCTTGCATGAAAATATCTACTGGTTTCAAGGTTTCTGGTGCCAATCATGATCCTGCAAAACAAAGTGTCAGTAAAGAAAAAAGCAAATCTAGCTGTTGATTTCCCAGTATAATTTTACTGCTATGGAGCATATATGTCCCCACAGACCACTTACTACAATGCAGTCTGCACAATGCACAATGGAGGACCTTCTTACAGAGACATCAGAGTGGCTTCTGGTCAAAGGAAATTTAGCATAATGCCAAGCTTTTATCTTTTTTATGGTTTTTTAAATACATTATAACTGTATTTTCATTTTGCTTTTGACAAAATAAATAAATACTTGAATTAGGCTTTGCTTGTGTATTCAGCAGCCATGGAGAGGTAGAGGAATTGAAGGTTCTTTTAGTGATTGTTGGTTCTTGACTGTCTCACTCAGATCCTCTAGAACAGTGGTTTTCAATCTTCTTAATATCGTGACCCCTTAATACAGTTCCTCATTTCGTAGTGACCCCAACCATAAAATTATTTTCGTTGCGACTTCATAATTCTCACTTTGTTACTGTTATGAATCCTAATGTAAATATCTTATATGCAGAATGTGTTTTCATTCACTGGACCACATTTGGCACAAATACCCAATATGCCCAAATTGGAATACTGGTGGGGTTGGGGCGGTGTGTGTGTGTGTGATTTTGTCATTTGGGAGTTAATAGTTGCTGGGATTTATGGTAACTTACAATCAAAGAATCATAGAATCATAGAATCATAGAATAGTAGAGTTGGAAGAGACCTCAAGGGCCATCTAGTCCAACCCCCCGCTAAGAAGCAGGAAATCGCATTCAAAGCACCCCCGACAGATGGCCATCCAGCCTCTGCTTAAAAGCCTCCAAAGAAGGAGCCTCCACCACGGCCCGGGGGAGAGAGTTCCACTGCCGAACAGCCCTCACAGTGAGGAAGTTCTTCCTGATGTTCAGGTGGAATCTCCTTTCCTGTAGTTTGAAGCCATTGTTCCGTGTCCTAGTCTGCAGGGCAGCAGAAAATAAGCTTGCTCCCTCCTCCCTATGACTTCCCCTCACATATTTGTACATGGCTATCATGTCTCCTCTCAGCCTTCTCTTCTGCAGGCTAAACATGCCCAGCTCTTTAAGCCTCTCCTCATAGGGCTTGTTCTCCAGACCCTTAATCATTTTAGTTGCCCTCCTCTGGACGCTTTCCAGCTTGTCAGCATCTCCCTTCATCTGCGGTGCCCAAAACTGGACACAGTATTCCAGGTGTGGTCTGACCAAGGCAGAATAGAGGGGGAGCATGACTTCCCTGGATCTAGACGTTATTCCCCTATTGATGCAGGCCAAAATCCCATTGGCTTTTTTAGCTGCCGCATCACATTGTAGGCTCATGTTTAACTTGTTGTCCACGAGGACTCCAAGATCTTTTTCGCACACACTGCTGTCAAGCCAGGCGTCCCCCATTCTGTATCTTTGATTTCCATTTTTTCTGCCGAAGTGAAGTATCTTGCATTTGTCCCTGTTGAACTTCATTTTGTTAGTTTCGGCCCATCTCTCTAGTCTGTCAAGATCGTTTTGAATTCTGCTCCTGTCTTCTGGAGTGTTAGCTATCCCTCCGAGTTTGGTGTCATCTGCAAACTTGATGATCGTGCCTTCTAACCCTTCGTCTAAGTCGTTAATAAAGATGTTGAACAGAACCGGGCCCAGGACGGAGCCCTGCGGCACTCCACTTGTCACTTCTTTCCATGATGAAGACGACGCATTGGTGAGCACCCTTTGGGTTCGTTCACTTAGCCAATTACAGATCCACCTAACCGTAGTTTTGTCTAGCCCACATTTTACTAGTTTGTTTGCCAGAAGGTCGTGGGGGACTTTGTCGAAGGCCTTACTGAAATCTAGATATGCTACATCCACGGCATTCCCTGTATCGACCCAACTCGTAACTCTATCGAAAAAAGAGATCAGATTAGTCTGGCATGACTTGTTTTTGGTAAATCCGTGTTGACTATTAGCAATGACCGCATTTGTTTCTAAGTGTTTGCAGACCACTTCCTTAATGATCTTTTCCAGAATCTTGCCTGGTATTGATGTGAGGCTGACCGGACGGTAATTGTTTGGGTCGTTCTTTTTTCCCTTCTTGAAGATAGGGACCACATTCGCCCTCCTCCAATCTGCTGGGACTTCTCCTGTTCTCCAAGAACTCTCGAAGATGATTGCCAGTGGTTCTGAAATAACTTCCGCTAGTTCCTTCAATACTCTTGGATGTAGCTGATCTGGCCCTGGGGACTTGAATTCGTTTAGAGTGGCCAGGTGTTCCTGGACAACTTGTTTCCCTATTTGGGGTTGGATTTCCCCCAATCCTTCGTCCATTCCATGTTGCTGAGGTTGAAGATGGCTTTCTTTTTGTGAGAAGACCGAGGCAAAGAAGGCATTAAGCAGTTCTGCCTTTTCCCTATCCCCTGTCACCATCACCCCATCTACTCCTTGCAGTGGCCCTATCGCCTCCTTTTTCTTCCTTTTTCTACCAACATAAGCAAAAAAACCTTTTTTGTTGTTTTTTATGTCCCTGGCAAGCCTGAGCTCATTTTGCGCTTTAGCCTTGCGAACCTTTTCCCTACAGGAGTTGGCTATACGTTTGAATTCTTCTTTGGTGATTTCTCCCCTTTTCCACTTCTTGTGCATGTCACTTTTGAGCTTTAGCTCAGTTAGAAGTTCTTTGGACATCCATTCTGGCTTCTTTGCACTTGTCTTATTTTTCTTCTTTGTTGGCACTGTTTGCATTTGCGCCTTGAGTATTTCACTTTTGAAAAACTCCCATCCATCCTTAACTCCCTTGTTTTTTAATATCGGCGTCCATGGAATGCCGCTCAGTAATTCCTTCATTTTTTGGAAGTCAGCTCTCTTAAAGTCCAGAATGCGTGTTTGACTTGTCTTAGTTTCAGCATTCCTTTGTATTGCAAACTGCAGGAGCACATGGTCACTTGCCCCTAAGGATCCAACCACTTCAACTGTATTGATCAGGTCTTCCACATTTGTTAAGATTAGATCAAGAGTTGCTGATCCCCTTGTTGCCTCTTCTACCTTCTGGACCATAAAATTATCTGCAAGGCAAGTGAGGAATTTGTTGGACTTTGTACTCTTGGCTGAGTTTGTTTTCCAGCAGATATCGGGATAATTGAAATCGCCCATGACTACTATATCTCTTCTTTGTGCCTGTTTGGTCAGCTGTTGACAGAAGGCTTCATCAAGTCCTTCATCCTGACTCGGAGGTCTGTAGTAGACACCCACGACAAGATCTTTTTGAGTCCCGGTTCCCTTGATTCTTATCCAGATGCTTTCAAGCTGGTTTCCCGGATTACAGTCTTGCATTTCTTCTGCAACGTAACTGTTTTTGACATATAAAGCTACTCCCCCTCCTCTCCCCTTTGTTCTATTTATGTGAAAGAGGTTATAGCCCTCAATGGTTAAATTCCAGTGATGGGAGTCATCCCACCAGGTTTCAGTGATGCCTATGACATCGTATGTGTGGTGCTGTGCTAGGAGTTGGAGTTCGTCTTGCTTATTTCCCATGCTCTGAGCATTAGTGTAAAGACATGTAAGCCCCTGTGACCTCCCCTCGAACTGTTTATTTGGGATTATTGTGCTCTCTGTACTTGGTCCTTGCTGTGTTTGTGCAGCCCTCCGTTTAGCCTTACGGCGGTTCCCTGTGGTCGTGGGTAATATAGTGTTCGCCAGGCTGTTGTTCCCCTCCCCCAGTGGATTTAGTTTAAAGTGCGCCTGATGAGGTTTGTGAGTCTGTGTGCAAAAAGATGTTTTCCTACTTGTGTGAGATGCACCCCATCGCTTGCCAGTAGTCCATCCTCTTGGAAGAGTAGACCATGGTCAAGGAAGCCAAAATGCTCCTCTTGACACCATTTTCTGAGCCAGTTATTGACCTGTACTATTTTTCCGGCCCTTGTAGAGCCATGTCCTACAACGGGGAGGAGGGATGAAAAGATCACATGTACATTATACAGTTTTAGCTTTGTTCCCAGAGCTCGAAAATCATTTGTGATCTTTTGAAAAGTATGCCTAGCGGTGTCATTGGTACCTACATGAATCAACATAAGGTGGGGAGGGTGATGGGGCTTTAGGAGCCTGCTGAGCCTCTGAGTGATATGGTGTATTTTTGCCCCCGGGAGGCAGCATGTTTCTCGAGCCATCCCATCCGGTCTGGAAATGATGGCTTCCGTTCCTCTAAGGAGGGAGTCACCTACTACCAAGACCTGTTTCCTTTGAGGATTGACAGGGTCCCTTTTGTGCAAGACAGTGTGTATGTCCCCTGAAGAGTGTTCCTGTTGAAGTGAATCATGTAGGTGTAAAGTGTTGTCCTCCTCCTCAACATCCCCAGTGCATTCATCAATGACAATCCATTGAGATACATCCGAGAGCCCGTTACTCTCCCAAGGATGTTCCTGTTGCTCCTGGTCTATGATTGGGGGTGGAGCATTTGCATGATTACATAAGTGTGACTGTGGTGATGCACTGTCCCTGTCAGGGCTATCCCCTGCGCATTGATCCAGGATGGTCCACTGAGTGGTATCTAAGAAACTGTGGTCCTCCACAAGATGTGTTTCCTGATTGTATGTTAATGATGTAAGAATTTCAAATCTGTTGTGTAAATGCAGCTGAGCAGAGGAGTTCTGTGGAGGCTGCCTGGTCCTGCGTCTCCTTCTATGGGTGACCTCCTTCCAAGCCTGAGGGTTGTCTACCTTTGAGTTGATCTCCCCATAAGGTTCCTGATCATGGTCTTGGTGGTGTTGGTGTGATGCAGGCTGCTGATCTACAGCAGCGTGTTGTGCAGTGTCCAAGAAGAGCTCGAGTGCCTGAATGTCCTTAAGGGTCTTAATACGGTGCTCGAGCTGTTGGATCCTCTGCTCCATCAGAGTCATCTGTTTGCATTTGGAGCAGATGTAGTTGTCTAGTTTTTGTGTGAAAAAGCGGAACATGCCACAGCTGGTGCATGTGATGGGAATGTTTTGCTTTTGTTGCAACATCTGAACTTCACCAACGATGGAACTAAACCAAACTTGGCACACAGAACTTCCATGACCAACAGAAAATACTTGAAGGGTTTGGCGGTCATTGATCTTGAGTTTTGGAGTTGTAGTTCACCTATATCCAAAGAGCACTGTGAACTCAAACAATGATGGATCTGGACCAAACTTGGCACAAATATTCAATATGCCCAAATGTGAACACTGTTGGAGTTTGGGGGAAATAGACCCTGACATTTAGGAGTTGTAGTTGCTAGGATGTATAGTTCATCTACAATCAAAGAGCCCCTTGAACCCCACCAATGATAGAATTGAGGCAAATTTTCCACACAAAACCCCATGGCCAACAGAACTGATCTTTGGTGACCCCTTTGACACCCCCTTCGCGACCCCTCCAGGGGCTCGACCTCCAAGTTGAGAAACGCTGCCCTAGAACTTGAGAGCCAATGTTTGTAATGAAGTGACTTCCATAAGAGCCTTTTATTGGGCATATTTTTACAACTTTGTCATGATTTGTTCCTTTTTAGCTTCTTGTGCAACCTCACTTTCTGTTCTTATTCTCTCTTCAGAGTTGGTTAATAAAACAAGTGCTATTTAGAAATATACTTGATCCATTTTTGCCTAACAGCCATAGATATCTTCAGCAGTCTTGTAAGCTGTGTAGGGGAAGAGTTTAATGGGCTGGAGAAAAAATGTTGTTTCTCTATTCTTCAAATTTTTGCATCTACTGCATTTTATATAAGAGAAAGTTTAATGGCGTGGTAAAATTCAAATTTCTGTTTTTCAACACACTATCATAGACGTATTGTCTTAACATTTATGACAGATGAGTTTCAAGTTTCCTTTTTTGTTTTTTTAGAAAACGAGGACCACTTTGGAATCATGAAGATGTTTCAGCAAAGAATCCAAGCATAAAGAGTGCAGAGCAGTTAACTGTATTTCTAAAGCATGTCATTTCTGTATTTAAACAATCAAGTTCAGGTATGCTTTACAACTGGTAATGTATGATGCACTTTTCATAAAGGAAGATTTCAAGGGGGAAGAAGAATACTGTATATCTTACTGCAATTGTTCATCCTGTTGTCTCTGAATTTCAGTGGTATGGCAATGGCCAAAAAAGCAGCAGTCAGTTCTCTGTAAAATATATCGCTTTTTTCAAACTTTCCAATCAATCTATTTTGAAAGTAAATTATGGCATTTTTGTTGCTGTACCACCAAACATTCAGCAGGACTAGCAGGTCACTCATTTCAATGAACTGCATTAGAAAATGTTTGTGTGTTTTCAGGTCTTCCCAAATTCTTCCAGTTAATACAGAACTCATAAACCTATTTAGGTTTTGCCTCAGTATCTAGATGTCAAGACAGGAATTATATATACTTGATTTGTTTATTTGTACAACGTTACTAATATGTGCAAATAACATAAAATTGTTGTTGTTGTTGTTGTTGTTGTTGTTAGCTTTCAAGTTGTCCAGATTGGTAATAAGGACAGAACTAAAGAACTAAAAAAATTATCCCAGACTAGATATTGAAGCCATGGGATCTATGTTTTATCCTGAAGTCCCAAATAAAATTATAGACTTGAAGGAAACAGCTTACTGGTAGACAGGACCAAATAACTCCATCTCAATTCCTCTGCTGAGGGGCAATCCTTTATCTAAAGCAGATGTTAGACTAAGTATGGGCCCCATCTGTTATACCTACATTGTCCACAGTGCAGCTCTTTGAGACTTGGATAATGTTTTTAAAACTAAATGTGACTTTTGGTTGCCTCTGATTTTGAAAATAAAAGCCTTCTCTTGGGCCTACTTCACATCTTAAGCATAGTTGCACTGCTCCTTTAGCCACTAGAGGGGTGACACTGCTAGGGATGTGGGAAGAGGAACAGCTCTCCTAGGTCTGGTAGGTTCATGTGTCATTTCATACATTGGAATTTTACCACCTCTGTTGTAGAGAGATAACATTTCCTTCATCCCCTAAGATCAGTCTTGTATACCTCAAGCTACAAATCCTGTGGCTTCAACTGTTACTCCCTTGTGCTTAGCCTAATAAAAATATTTTAATGGTCAAATAAAAGTAACCCGAAACCTTTCTTAATAGTATCTATATCATTGTTCATTAAAAGCTTGGGTGCTTAAACAAAAACAAAGTAAAGAGCAGTGTGTTTTCTCATGTGTGTGTGTGTGTGTGTACACACACACACACACACTGAAGAAACAATAGTAGTTAATTGTCCACTTCTAATGTGTTTTGCTGGAATAAATGTGTGTGTTAGCACAGTAATTTACTGTTTATAAAGTTTCTCAGTTCTGTTCTTCACTTCATTCTCTTATGAACGTTCTCTTTATTTACAGTTGGATTTCAGCTGGAACATCATCTGAGTGAAGTTGCTCTGCAAACTGCACTTTCCTGCTCCTCTCGGCATTATGCTGGGAGATCCTTCCAGATCTTTCGCGCACTGAAGCAACCTCTGTCTGCATCTACGCTTTCTGACATTTTGTCCAGACTGGTGGAAACTGTTGGGGATGCAGGAGAAGAAGCTCAGGTACTTTTTTTGTCTACTGAACACAGTTTTAATGTGTAATTTAAGGTATTTAGATAAAGGTTCACTTGTTGCTTGAATTTATTCAGCTATTTTTATGTGAAAATGTTAAGTGATAGTTATGCGCAATAGCATTTAGCATATGTCACATGAACAGTGCTGTTAAGATAGGAAGGCCATCCTTGGACCTGATTCTGCATACATTTAACTGAATTTAAATGTTGCTGTACAAAACCAATACTAAATACAAATATAATAATAATTTAGGAATAGAATGTGTTTCATATTACATTTTAAACTAATATTTCAGATATCATTCCTCATTTTTCCTTTATGGTATTGTGAGAGCTCTCAAAAGGTAATTGTAATCAAACTGAAGAAAAAGAAGCACACAAACTTCTCCTACATAGTGCTTCTGTTTTGGAAAACATGTGAAGCAATTTTAAATATAGTTGCTAAGTTTCCTAGAGATATACATGTGAATAATTGATTGACAGGAGCTGGATTGTGTACACTTCAAACTGATTCACTTCCAAGACATTGCAGGAGTTGTTTCAGCTGTTTATTTAAAGGCAAACCGTGATTATAGAAGCTATACTATCCTGTTCTCTTGGGGGAGAAACAGTATAATTTGGTGGTAGATTACATATTCTGTGTGCATGGAGATGCATTCTTCTTGTCATCTGTCCCTTGGACTAATTTTCTCTTGAAATCTTTGTCCCTCTGTTGTGTATGTGTCCCAAATTTTCCCCCACAGGGTTTTGTCATAGAACTACTTCTTACTTTAGAGTCAGCTGCTGATACACTGGCAGACACCATGAAGCATTACGATCTTCTCACCGCACTTTCCCAGTAAGAAACAATGCAGTCATCTGTAGTGTGTGTCTGAAATGGATGACATAATCTGCAGGTTATGAATTATCATGGCTTGTGGAGAGAAACTGAAAATATGTACCTACTTAGAATGTGGTAACCTTGCACTTTTAAGAGTTATGAAAGAAGGCAATTTTTGCAGGTGTAGCTTGCCATGCAGATTCCTCCTTCTACACGACAAAAGTTCAGAAGCCCTGTTTTCTTTTTATGTGGCCCCCATAATTTCAAAAATTCAAAACTGGATACTTTGAAAAATGCTTCCATGGGTTGCGGAAGTGGGTTTATCTGCTTTTTGTGCCTTTTCTTCCACATTTTCCTTTTTTTCTTCCCCTTAAATGTGAAAAGCTGGGTGAAAACAGCATAACTTCAACTATAATCACATAAATTCTGGATGTGGAATGTGCAGAATAGACATTCCTATCTAACAGTAATTATTTTCATTCTCAGTCGGCAGAGAAGGAATCATCCACGAATTGATAATTCTTGACGCCAAAATGCCATGTGGTCTTCAGCTAAAATTTCTGTTGGTCCTCGTCTCTTCCTGCTTTAGTTCTTCATCTACCCTTTCACAAAATACTGTGCAGAGTCTTTTTTTCTGCTTTTCTGTTGTCTTGGGTTGTGAAGGAACTAAAGCAGGAAGAAATAAGGACTTAAAAGAAAGTTTTGATTTAAAATCACATGACATCTTGCGTAGCTTGGGTGGAACAAGAATTAACCCATTCATAGATAGCTCCTTCTCCTTGGCAAGAATGGACTTTCACGGTAAGTCTTCCAATGTGCCCCTTTCATTGGGTTTTACTCATGGAGGCGTGTGTGGGATTGTCGTCTTCAGCATTCAGAATGTGTCCTGAATGTTTTGTTTAAGTTTACCAAGTTTAAAATGCTAGCTCATTATAGTATAACCTTGTCTTAAATATTATGAATGAAATTCTATTAGGTGGTATAACTATGCTAATTGAGGCAGCAGGCATGGTAGCAGGAATAAAACTTGTTCCTGGTGATGGTGGTAGTGGTAGTGATAAGGAAAGCAGGGGAAATGGACTCTGTAACCATTCATAGAGAAATCTACCAGTTCCCAAGTAGCCTGTTTCCTCTATCCCTGGCTTCCCAGTGGGTTCTTGAACTTCAAAATGAACTTGGGGACAGACTTGTCCTATAGTGATTTTTAGGAGGCAGTCTTCCTCGAATACCTTCAGCATTCAAAATTTACATGAGATCAGACATTGAAGAAATAGGCTGCCTGAGATTCAGAAGTATTTTTTCCAATTGTGACAAGAGACTCCTTCGTCTACCTTTTCATCACAGTCGCTGCCATATCCTGAAAAAAGTGCACTTGGCTGATGTAATGCACTGTTACATTGGCATAGTGTGTAACATTCCAGCTGACATTTTATATTGATTTAGGTGTTTTGGGTTTTTTTTTTTGTAAACTGCCTTATGAGAGTATTGTCATAAAATGTAGGGAATAAATTTTTAAAGTATATATTTTCACACTTTGTATAAAAACCATTCCAGAAAGACAAGGGGCAGTTTGACACATATTTGGTCTTATATAGCAGGCTGGAAGCAGAGGGAAAAGAATGGATACATAACCCCCATCCCATTCACATTCAGTCCTTTCATTCTTCCATAAGGGTCTTTTGAGCTGATCCTCTAATGACACTATGTAACATGATTTATGTTCCTGTGTTGTAAATGTCATTTCCTAATTAGTTTTGTCATAAAAATATGGGAAACGTTTATTAAACTGCAAAAACTTTGATTTTGCGGGACATCCTGCAGCATATTTTGATACAGTTTTTCAATTAATTATCTCATTGAGTCTTGACCAATTCAACATAGTTTATGGCAGCCACAAAAACAAAGTTTCTGGAGTATAATAACTACTTTCAAAGTAAGTACAGTAGAATCTCACTTATCCATCACTCAGCCAACATTCTGGATTATCCAATGCATTTTTGTAGTCAATGTTTTCAATGCATTGTGATATTTTGGTGCTAAATTCGTAAATACAGTAATTACTACATAGCATTAATGTGTAATGAATTACTTTTTCTGTCAAATTTGTTGTATAACATGATGTTTTGGTGCTTAATTTGTAAAATCATAACCTATTTTGATGTTTAATAGGCTTTTTCTTAATCTCTCCTTATTATCCAACATATTCGCTTATCCAATGTTGTGCCGGCCCGTTTGTGTTGGATAAGTGAGACTCTACTATACCACACAATTAAACAGAAAATAACGTTTTCAAACCAGGAACAAAAAAACCCCCAAATTTTGTTTCATTGTGTTAGTAAAATGATTAGAGTACCACTATAGAACAGTGCTCCCTGTGTCGAAACTATAGTTGAACTTCCTGCTGGTGTTTAAAATACTGAAGCCAAATATTCAGGATGAATTATTATTGCAGAAGAGAAATATGCAGACACCCATTAAGATGTCAAAATATTTTGTTACACTAGTAAAAGGTTGCATGTTAGTTTCTAATGTGAAATGAAATCAGGAGAATAAATTACTTAGTGTTCTTTGAGACTGTTTTTTGTTTAACTTTGATGTGCCATACTCCTTTTTTTTCATTTCAGTGCTTCGTACCATGATCAATTAATGGGAAACAAATACGCAGCTAACAGGAAAAGCACTGGTCAGATAAACCTAAGCACAAGCCCTATTAGCAGTGGCAATTTTTTAGGTTACTATAGTAACATGAGAAGCAACTCTTTGCGACTGAGTTTAATAGGTGACCGAAAGATTGATCGGCGGAGGAGCAACACACTGGATATAATGGATGGAAGGATAAACCATTCCAACAGTTTAGCAAGGACTAGAAGCCTTTCCTCCCTGAAAGAGGGAGGAATGCATGATGTGCAGCCCACTACTGACCCTGTGAACCTGATGGCTACCATATTCTGGATTGCAGCATCTTTGCTTGAATCAGATTATGAATACGAATACCTCCTGGCTCTCAGGCTGCTCAACAGACTTCTGGTTCATTTGCCTCTGGATAAGTCTGAGAGCAGGGAGAAAATTGAAAAGATGCAAAGTAAATTAAAATGGAATAACTTTCCAGGCCTTCAGCAACTTTTCCTGAAGGGTTTTACCTCAGTTTCTACACAGGAAATGACAGTTCATTTGCTTAGCAAACTCATCACAGTCTCCAAACATGCATTGGTGGATCCTTCCCAATTAACAGGTAAACTTTTCAGATGTAACGTATGTAGCCATGTTGTGTTGAGTTCTGAAAATTCGAATGGTAAAACGGGCTTGACAAAAAGCAGTGAGATGTTATATGAGAAGAGTTCACGGAAGAGATTTAGAACAAAGAAATGTCTTGTGGTTATAGCAAATTTCTCAAAGAATTAAAATCCAGTATTGTTGGATGTAAATCACATTGCATTTGCAGGCATCATATTTTGGAATAAGTGGTCAGAAAAGACTAGAAATGTGTCCTCTGTACAGATATATTTTATTTATTTATTTATTTATATCCCTCCTGTCTCACCCCGAAGGGGACTCAGTACGACTCACAACAAAAGTACAATTTGATGCCTTGCACACATATCAAAATAAAACAACACATACTTTAAAATCACATAATTAGAAAATACCAATTAAAACAATTACTTAGAATCACACATATTCTGCTTCATTTCTTCCTATGCAGGATTTCCTCTCAACATCTTGTGTTTATTGCCTCATCTAATCCAGCATTTTGATAATCCAACTCAATTCTGTAAAGAAACTGCAGATAGAATAGCAAAGGTATGTGAGAACCTGAAATGATTCAGAAATTGACTTCTACCATAGTGAAGAGTATAGCAGAGACTGAATTAAAAACTTGTATTAATTAATGTATTGCAAACAGTTTCCAAGGGAGGGCCTATATATGTGGGGTTTCTCTGGGATTTTTATATCAGTATTTGTTTGTTTATGGAGGTTATGAATGTTTGCCATTTTATGTTGGAATCCGCCCTGAGTCCCCTTGGGGAGATAGGGCAGAATACAAATAAAGTTTTTATTATTATTATTATTATTATTATTATTATTATTATTATTATTTACAAGGAGGGATACTTATGACACTTAGTCAACAGAAAACTCTGGATGTGACGTGATCAAAAACTTCAAATGCCATAAAATAACCTCTACTCCACAATCTTTAGAAAAGTTTGCAGAATAGTCTGATTATTCTCTAGTTTCCATTTAATATTGCAAAAAGAGATGTCTATAAATGAGGAGAATGAACAGCTGTAGAACAGATCGAGGAGTTGTCATTTCACAGGTTATTTAAATTTTAAGATTACATTTCTCTTTTCACTCGAGTAATTTCTATGTTCTTTCTCCTTAATTTAAGGAGGAGAAATCACATAAGTAGACACTGGATGTAGTGATAAAGCAATAACTGCGAAACCATCTATAGAGGAAGTGGGTACACTGGATAACTCTTTGACCTGACCATTTCACTGGTTATTCCACATGATACATGTGTTACACATTTACTTTTGGTTTCAAGTATGCAAGCTATTGCAGATATTTTTACTAATGCATGTTACATTTGCTAACCAGTGAAACCCCTTCATTAAATATAAATCTAGAAGTATCCAGCAGTATTACTTTACAATTACAATTTGTAATTGAGTTTTACAGTATTGTCTTTAGTCAGTGACTACTATAGTAATCAAAATTATACTTTAAAACTTTTATACTTTTTTGATAATATTTTCTTGTGTTTCACAGGTTTGTGCAGAAGAAAAGTCCCCAACTCTTGCTAATTTGGCTCATATGATGAGTCTATACAGTACCCATAGTTATTCCAGAGACTGCTCAAACTGGATTAATGTAGTGTGTAGATATTTGCATGACTCCTTCTCAGAAACAACTTTTAATCTTGTTACTTATCTAGCAGAGGTAATGATCTATTTTCTCATATAGATCCAAATTACTTTTATATACAGTATATTATTTTTACTTATAGCTGAGCTTTTTATCACCTTGTTTTTAAATGCTGCTAAATACAATTGGGGTGGGGAATTTTCTTGAAGTTTAAGAGACTGTTTTGCGTCTCTGTCAGTGTCAATGTCTGGAATGAGAGTCTTGCAGCTCCCCACATATTGTTGATTTCAACTCCCAGTATTTTTTCACTATTGATTGCGCTGGCTAGGAATGTTGGAAATTACAGTTCAGCAACATATGGAGGGCCACGCAAAGTACACTATGGACCTTTGCAACTGATTGAAATAAACTCCCCACCTTTTAATAATAATAATAAAACTTTATTTATACCCCGCCACCATCTCCCCAATGGGGACTCGGGGCGGCTTACATGGGGCCATGCCCAAGACAATACAATAAACCATAACATAATACAATTAAATAATACATTACATAAAATAAACAGTACAACATAAGATCAAAACAGCAATATAACAAGAGCGGGCCACATGAACACTACATTTAAAAACTAGATTAAAAATTAAAACTCTGGGTGAGAAAGGGATCAGAATAAAACCTCGAGGGACGGGACATCAGATAGTGAACCAGTCTAGAGGATAAATATTGGGGGGGAGTAGCATAGAACATTTACTCTCCGAAAGCACACCGGAAGAGCCATGTTTTTAAATCTTTCCTGAAGGCTAAAAGGGTGGGGGCTTGCCTGATTTCAATGGGCAGCGAGTTCCACAAGCGAGGGGCCACCGCAGAAAAGGCCCTCTCCCTTGTTCCTACAAGGCGAGCCTGAGATATAGGTAGTGGCGACAGGAGGGCCTCCCCTGATGATCGGAGAGGTTGGGCAGGTTTATGGTAGGAGATACGGTCACGAAGGTAGGCGGGTCCCAAACCGTTTAGGGCTTTTATAAATGATGGTCTGCACCTTGAATTGGGACCGGAAGATGAACGGCAGCCAGTGGAGCTCCTTAAACAGGGGAGTAGATCTCTCCCTGTAACTCGCCCCCGTTATTAGTCTGGCAGCCGAACGTTGGACCAGCTGTAACTTCCGGGCCGTCTTCAAGGGAAGCCCCACGTAGAGCGCATTACAGTAGTCCAGTCTAGAGGTAACTAAAGCATGCACCACCGTGGTCAAGTCAGACTTCACGAGGTATGGTCGCAGTTGGCGCACAAGTTTGAGTTGTGCAAAAGCCCTCCCGGCCACCGCCGACACCTGCGCTTCAAGCGTCAGCGCTGAATCCAGGAGGACCCCCAAACTGCGGACCTGTGATTTCAGGGGGAGTGCAACCCCGTCCAGCACAGGTTGCCACCCAATACCCCGATCCGACGAGCGACTGACCAGGAGGGCCTTTGTCTTGTCAGGATTGATCCTCAGCTTGTTTCTCCTCATCCAGTCCGCCACAGCGGCCAGGCACTGGTTCAGCACCCGAGGGGCTTCCTTGGAGTCAGGTGGGAACGAGTAGTGGATTTGTGTGTCATCTGCGTAGAGATGGCAACACCCTCCAAAACTCCGGATGACCTCTCCCAGCGGTTTCATGTAGATGTTAAAAAGCATGGGGGATAAAATAGACCCTTGCAGGACCCCACAGGTCAAAGGCCAGGGGTCCGAGCAGGTGTCCCCCAGCTTCACCATCTGGGAACGGCCCTCCAGGAAGGACTGGAGCCACTGCAAAACAGTGCCACTGAGTCCCATCCCGGAGAGCCTCCCCAGAAGGATACCATGGTCAATGGTATCGAAAGCCGCTGAGATGTCCAAGAGAACCAGCAGGGTCACACTCCCCCTGTCCAGTTCCCTGCGGAGGTCATCCACCAGGGCGACCAAAGCCATCTCAGTGCTGTGCCCAGGCCTGAAGCCAGACTGCGAGCGGTCCAGAAAATCAGTGTCATCGAGGAACTCCTGGAGCTGCGTGGCCACCACCCGCTCCAGAACCTTGCCCAAAAACGGGAGGTTGGAAATTGGTCTGTAGTTGTTACATACAGATGGGTCTAGCGAGGTCTTTTTTAGTAACGGTTTTACCACCGCTTGCTTAAAACAAGATGGAAATGACCCCTGACCCAGGGAGGCATTTATTATAGCCACAAACCAATCCAACAACTCCTCTTTGGCCTGCTTAACCAGCGAAGAGGGACAAGGATCCAGAGCACAAGTGGTCGCCCTCACAGACCCAAGAATCCCCTCCACGTCATCCGGAAGAACAAGCCGGAAAGAATCCCACAAAATCGGACAGATTTTAACCCGTCTGTGTTTTGGGAAGATACTGGACCTGTGCTCTGCACAAAGTATAAAGTACAATTTCCTCATCATCTTTCCTGTCCCTTCCTTAAAGAAGCTCAGTTTGGGTCCAAACAGAGTCACATTTCAAGTAGATTTACTGAAATCATTGGAACACATGTTATTTAAATCCAGTTTATTTTATTGGGCCTCTTTTTAAGTATAAATTATTTTAGATTCAGCCACTATTTCTTTTAACGTCCATGTAAAGAACAATAAACAAACTGGTAATGCTTCTAAACCTGCACTTTCAAAAGTAATGGATGAATTGGAGGCTCATAGATACTTTATATAAGAATGCAGACTTTGTAGATAATTTCAACTCTAAGATCTTTCTGAGTATAAAATTAAATAAGTTCAACAAATACCATGTTAAAAGCACTTTTAATGTAGTGAGTGGGCTGAGAGTACAATTTTGTTCAGCATCTGTTTTTAGTACCAGATTTTTTTAAAAAAAGGAAACATACCTCCCCCAAACATTTGTAACACATAACAAAGCTAGTCTCATAAATGTATGCTGTTTTAGAGGCAATAGGTTGAATCTCTTTTTATATTTTTATTTAGCTATTAGACAAAGGAATATCCAGCATGCAGCAATCTTTACTTCAAATCATTTATAGTCTTTTGAGTCACATTGACCTCTCTGCAGCACCAGTAAAGCAGTTTAATTTGGAAATCATAAAGATCATTGGTAAATACGTTCAGGTAAGTATTTTAGAAAGCTTGACTTGGCACATTCTGTGCCAATGTATAATTTCACACAGTAAATCTGTGTTTATAGAACGATATTGTGAATTTACCTAGACAGATTATGGATAAGTTTCATAAATAACAGGATGATCCAGTTTTATTAATGCAGGCATTTTATTCATTTTGTTTTGTGCTGCAGAAAATCTCTATTACTATTCAGTGTGTCTTGAATATTGAACATGCATCAGCCCATCATTGAACCTGATCTGTGTGGTTGTTTAGCTGAATGAAATAAACAGCTGAATGTTACAACACAGCTGTGGAAAAGGAATTCAACAAAAACAATATTTGCATAAAATCTTTCTTGTTCCAAGAATACTGAGTCATAAGAGAGACTTTGCTTGCATAAGATATAATGTCTGGAATTCTTGAGATTAAACTCTTAGTGTATTGCTTTATAACAAAGTATCCATATACAATTTTTTATTATTTTATATTTAAGAGCAAGGCTTTCAAAATAGTTAGTTGAAAATGTCATCCCTGAAAGAGATGTAGGCTTTTTGTAGATTTTTTTGGTATACTTTTTTCCAGAATGCCTGGGGCACACAATTAGTTTAGACTACCAAGTACTGATGTTGTTCTTTACCACTGAACAAAAAGGAGCTTAGTCCTAATTAGCCAGGAAAAATTGTTCGTGCCCACCTTGGTCCATTTTTGCAATTTATAACTATGCACTTATCTTATTGCATTGTTGTCAGCCAAGTAGACTGTAATCAGGGTTCACATAGGCTACCATCTGTTCACTCTCTGACTTTCTCATTTAGATTCTCAGGTGTCTTTTTGTTTATTGCCTGTTACTTTAATCAATGCCTTAGTTACATAAATGATGGTAATCTGGTTATTGATTAAGCATTTGCTTAATGAAAAAAGATGTATTGATATGCCATCTGTTTTTTGGTAAAGAGGAAAACATATCTGCTCAATTTATATCCATTTTAAAAACACAAGTAATATATTGATATAATACCATAAGACGAAATTACTCATTTATGGATGTATGCCTCTGGAAAGGGAGGAAGAGAATGAATCATAAATCATGGTTTAAAGTTTATTTAAGGTCCAGTTTATTCCAAACCGGATATTCATGGGCTCCTGGATTAATCACATTTTATTTTTGAAGAAGTGTGAGAACAAAAGAACATTGTGATTCATTGCATTTTTTTAAAAATCATTTTTATGTTGAAATACGCCGTGATAACAGGATCTGTTCAATGTATCATTTTTTTCTATCTTGATTTTAAGTCTTTGCAATCAAGTAAAATTCTACTACGAACAACCTCAAAACAAACCCTGCTGGGTTTCTGTTTCTTCTTTTATTTTATTTTTCCCTCACTGTATGACATCTGTATTTTCCACCTTTCTTTTACTGACCTCTCAGCTGGATATATGCACTTGTTTTGAAGTTCATCACTGCAGAATTAAAGAGAATGCTCTTAACGGAGACTCTTCCTATGGTGTTTTACTCTTCTCTTGATTGCTGCTAAAGAAATTGAAGTGTGACCCCATGCAGAACTGGTATACTCTTTTCAAAGCCACACTGAGACACCAGAAGCAGCCAATATAATAAAACCTCACTTATTTCGTGCATCACATCATGAACGTGCTCTTGAATTAAACTGAATGATTTAAAATTACTCTGGGGAAGCTGCTTGAATTCTAACACAGTGGCATAGATTTGAAGTTTGCACAATTTTCAGCACTAATAGCAAGTCTCCATATAGTCAACATTTCAGAATCATATTTTTGCTTTCATGAATACAGTCATCATATCTTTAAAAACCTATTAAATTTCTTTACTATTATTTTGTTATTAGTAGTAACAGAATACATATGCTCTCTTTTCTGTTTTGTTAGAGTCCATATTGGAAGGAAGCGCTTAATATTTTGAAACTGGTAGTATCTCGATCAGCAAGTCTTGTTGTACCTAATGATATTCCAAAGTCCTATGGTGGTGATACAAGTTCTCCTGAAATTTCATTCACCAAAATTTTTAATAATGTCTCCAAAGAACTACCTGGAAAGACCTTAGATTTCCATTTTGATATTTCTGAGGTAAGGGCATCTTAACTGAAGGTATAAGGTTTTCTATGCTTCAATGTCTCTGCTAGGAGGTTGTTTTGCTTTGTAACTATTGGATCGTGTGCTTGGCTGCCATTTCACTTAATGCCTGAATAACCAGAAATAAGTGGTATCAAGTCTTTAATTCTGTTACTCATGAACAGTAAATATGGTCTATATTTAGCCAATTAAATATTCAGCACAGATTGATCATAAATAGAATAATAGCCATGATCCAAAGATCTACTTTGGAAATACTGAAAGTTTTGGTGGAATTCCAGAAACTGTTTGTTATGGGGTTATGGGGAAACATAGAAAACAACACAAGTCTGCCTTGGGCATGCAGAAGCAATTGCATATTTTTCTAGATGTCATTAATGCTGAAATATAGGAATTAGCTTTTAAATGCACTGCTCGCCTAAATCAAGCACAAGATTTTATTTTTTTCAAACTTTCAGTCCCATACATCACTTGTGTTTCATCCTTTTTGTATATGGCTACACAAGTGAGTCAGTAATTATGTGGTAGGTGCAGTGGATAAATCCACTCACTTTGGGTTCTCCTTTTCACCATCTAGAATGAGAAAGGAATTGTATGACTTTTCTTGCATTGTTGACCCTTCCTGTTACTTTTTTCCTCCTGCCTTGCCCAGAACAGGACATCTTAGCAGAATCAGACAAGAAGACTGTTCCTTTCCCAACACATCCCTCCTTTTCACCACAAAAGCACACTTTGAAGGGTTGTTAAACTCCCCAAAGCAGTTTTTAGGATGGCAACAAGATTAACACGGAACAACAAGGAGAGGGATATCATTGCGTGTTAATTGTAGGCTAGTATTGCTTGAAACCCTGTGTATGTGCAGCTCAAACTTATTTGTAGTAGACTAGTCTCACAGTGTTCACAGTGAAAATGCGGCCTCGGAAATTCAATTGTTGACCTGAACAATTTGAACTTTAAATTTTCTTCATTTGGTAGACCCCAATTATTGGAAACAAGTATGGTGATCAGCACAGTGCAGCTGGCAGAAACGGAAAGCCTAAAGTCATTGCTGTTACAAGAAGTACTTCTTCAACTTCCTCAGGTTCAAATTCGAATGCCTTGGTACCTGTAAGCTGGAAGAGGCCACAGTTATCCCAGGTGAATGAACTGAAAGTGATATTATATAGTGAGGATTCTAAAATATGAAATCACAATGCTACAGCTTGTCTCTAAAATGCCTTTTCTCTAATAATGTATTGGATTTTTTTTTTCAGCGAAGAACCAGGGAGAAGCTAATGAATGTACTGTCATTGTGTGGTCCAGAGTCTGGCATCCCCAAGAATCCATCTGTAAGTAGTTGGGGATTTTTACATGAAATTATGGTGCTCATCAACTAAATAAAAATTCTAAAAGTAGTGAGTTGCTTACAAAACAGATAGTGTTGGTTTACATTTTGTTACCCTTGAACATTGAAGAACTAGACATACTTTTATGGGATAACACAAATCAATGTCTTACTGGTGTCAAATCACTCCCACGTTTGAGATGCAATAGTGGCAGTGGTTGTTGGCACTCTACAGCCATGCTTTTCTGTATTTATTCATTTCTAGGTTGTGTTTTCTTCTAATGAAGACTTGGAAGTTGGGGATCAACAAACTAGTCTTATTTCTACAACTGAGGAAGTAATTCAGGAAGAAGAAGTAGCTGTAGAAGATAACACCAGTGAACAGCAGTTTGGAGTTTTTAAAGATTTTGACTTTTTAGATGTTGAATTGGAAGATGCAGAGGTAAGTCTGTGCTGCAGCCATTCTAGTTGTACACTTTTCCACAAGGCTTTCATTCAAGTGAGGAAACGTTTTGTGGCCTTAATCATTTCCTTTAGATATAAACCAATATTGTGATTAGAAAATTGTGATAAATATAATCTAGGACAGGAAGGTCTTCTATTAAAGGCATAGCAGCTTTTTCAGATTTCATGTGGTTCTTTTGGCATCTTTTTAAGTGTTTGTTTCATGATAGCTGCTAATCTTATATTTTCCTGATTCACTATTATATTTCTTTGATTTATATCCCACTTTTAGCCAAAGTGGGATTCAGATGTAAATATTTTTTTAAAAAAACTTTATTGCGGTCCATGTACCCACAGCTTGATAACACACAGGAGTTTACAGAATATTTCTTTGTAATTAGATCCAGTGAAATGTGTATATATTTGCATTTTCTCAGCTCTACACTGAGTCTCTTATAACCTCAGTATTTTATAATTAGTGATAGAGTTGAAAAAATAGGTAACATAAATTAAAGAAGTTGTATACTTTTATTGAGTGCACAAAGTATAACCTTTGATACAATCAATGACAAAACAACAGTCGTATCACTGAACATTTAAATTAAATGCTATTTTAGTACACCTTCTTCTGTGTTATCTTAGCACAAGGTTTGTGTTGGCACTGCTTTGACCTCTACCTAATCATATTGTATTTCATAGTGCATTTGTCATTTTACCTACATTTATCTGTTTTTAAGTAGAAATATGTAACTGCTGTAAGATACAGTAATCATTACAGTGCATCGAAATCATATTGAAGGACCAATGCCATGTTGTTTGAAAGTTTAAACCATTTTATTGAAATTTTGAATAGGCCAAATGTAGAGACAGAATGAAAGAAAAACTAGTCTTTAAGTTGTACTAAACTTGTATCATATAAAGTCTAGGGTTTTTTTTGTATGTGCTGACATTAAAACATTTTGAAGATTAAGGGTAAAACTATGTATATTGCACAATTTTAAAATTGAAAATTATTTTTCAATAAATTGTATTTTGTGCTCAGTTACACAAAAATACGCAAAATAGTTTATACTGTCAGAAGTACCCAGCTTCACAAGAGTTAAAACTTCTTGTCTCACCTCTTTCCCAAATTTTAAATCCTTCCTCTGTTGCTGTGAACCTAACTGTCCTCTTCTCTTGGACTGTTTAACATATAGTGGCAGATCACTGGGACATCTGAGTTACACTGAGTCAGCATTGTGTCTTATACCACTGAGCAAACAGAAAGGGCACGACCAGTCACTCCATACTTCCTCTGTATAGCTTATAACACAAGGCTGAGTTTACCATTAGACAGATGAATTGCGTAATTAGGCCCTTAGATATTTTGCAATTACAATATTTTTAAGGAAAGAAATACTCTTCAAAAACATCCTCATGTCTTGTAGTAAATTAAATTGTGCATGATTATCATTGTTATAACTATCTTGTTTGTTGATATTTTTCACTGACAATGAAAAAAATATGTTCCTAACTGTCTTGCTAAGTCAATTGCCCAAGTCATTTTTTAATACTGAGACAGTGTCATGGCTACATTAAAAATATGTTAGTGACAGATTGAATTCAAAGATTGTTTGCTGGGTAGATTGATCATGACCAGTCACAAAATAGCAATTTCATAGAGAGAGAAACCAGTATGACTAATATACAGGTAAATTGTGCAAGAAAGATGTAGTATTTAATTTTCCAACTTACAGAACTTCGTTCTTATTCCTTCGAGCCTTCAAGTTACTCCTGCTTTCAGCCTTGTCCCATTCCAAAACAAACTCCCATCCTACATGGTAAAAGGTAATTCATTCTCTTAGCTACCTTACTTAACCATATAGATACACATCCTCGTTTTGAATCAGCCCTAAACTCTTCCCCGCACGCACAAACACATCCAGCATATCTCCATTAATTTATAGTTACATAGCTATGTCTCCCATTTGTCCATGCATCTAAGCAGTATGTGATAGCTGTGAGTTTATTTTTATTACTTTCCTTTGGTCGATTGCCACAAAAATAAATCTGTTAAAACACAATAAGTTGACACATAAATATAAAACCTATTTAAACACCTAGGATATGCAATCCAAACAGACCAGTATTCTTCCCAATTCAATTTCACCTCCCAAAGCATTTATGTGTCATTTTGAGGAATGCAGTCTTTTAAAAAGATTCTAAGTCTTTTTCTAGTGTTTCTTTTTTAATTGAGATTTTTGCTTTTGAAAACAGTTATGTGCAGCAAGGTCTATGTTGTCATCTAAATCTCCCATAAATGCCCTGAAACTTTTAACTGGAACTCCCTTTGGGGGCTTCTTAGGCCTCTTGTACACTGCCATAAAATCCAGTCCAAAGCAGACAATCTGAATTTTATATGGCAGTGTAGAAGGGGCCCCAGATAATACCTAAAGCCAATTAGCTCACAAAACAGGATGTTTAGAAGTGGGAGAAGCTGAACATTCAGGAGTTTGAGATTCATTGGAAATGGAATGGAATGCCTGATAAGAAACATCTAGGCATGTAGGGACACTTCCTGTCCATTTGGAAAGGCACCAAAGGGCAAACTATTTTTAAAATACACTCCCATCCTTACCATGGAACAAAGAAGTGACTTCCATGAAAGTCTGTTAACACATGCAAGGTGACACAAAGAATATGTGCTCATTTTGAGAACTCTTCTAAACACGCGTAATTATGATAAGACTAAGTAAGTAAAACTTTATGGTTTCCTGCACTGTGAATGAAATTTGTCCACTGTATGTTTTATTTAATAAATGTAGATAAAGTCAGTTTAAGATTTCATCTATGTTCTCCTCAAGCAATTCACTAAACTTGTTTAATGTTTGTTTACACAAACAAAAAAGTGCCATAGCCATCTTGTTTTAAGTGTTTGTCTCATGATATTTTTTTAATGAACTTTACTAAAACCTGGAGTGAATTAAACATTGGGGGTTTTGCAAAAGGTTTTCCGGAGCTTGAATCAGTCTTCAACTGTTTGCAAACATACATAATAGAAAATGTCTCCCATTATAAGTATCTTATAAGTGTTTGTCCTCGTTCTAATTATGTGTGTTTTTCTTTTTGCGAACCAGGAGCTGCAGGTAAGTTGCAGCCTGGTGCAGTGGCTTGTTTCATCTGTTGTCATCTGTGGTGTATTTGTCTGTCTGTGCTTGATAGTCAGATATCTTGTATTGTTAAGGTTATCTGGTTATAGATCATTTTACACTGAGCTAATTCTGAATACAAGGTATGTGCAAAAGAATATTAAGGATACTGGTCTTCCATATATTAAAACCATTTGAATACAATTCTAATTAATTTTATTTAACTATCTAATTAACTTGGAAGGGCTGATTGAAACTCTGGTCTTTGTGTGGCTTTGTTTTGCTGTGTTCCTTTCTATGTTTTATATATTCTGACAGCTTTGGAATACATTTTTTCCTCTTTGTTTCAGGGCGAAAGCATGGACAACTTCAACTGGGGGGTCCGCAGGCGCTCTCTGGACAGCATTGACAAAGGAGACACACCGTCTCTCCAAGAATATCAGTATTCTGGTAGCACCCCAAGCTTAAACTTGACCAATCAAGAAGATACCGATGAATCATCAGAAGAGGAAGCTCTGACTGCAAGTCAGATCTTGTCACGATCACAGATGGTAAAATGTTACTTGTTGATAAAAAAACTCTTTGTTTAAGCGAGTGGTTCTCAACCTGTGGGTCCCCAGGTGTTTTAGCCTACAACTCCTAGAAATCCCAGCCAGTTTACCAACTGTTAGGATTTTTGGGAGTTGAAGGTCAAAACACCTGGGGACCCACAGGTTGAAAACAACTGTTTTAAGCCTTCACATATGGCTTGAGCACAACAATGAGGGTGTAACCTCCTATAATCCTTATAGCTCTCTGAGCTACTATTGATGTGGCCCACTGAGTATTGATAACATAGCACAACCAAAAAAAAATTCTTGGTTTTTAGGCCTGTTCCTGGAATTATTTGTGGCACTGATTCATATACAGTAGAGTCTCATTTATCCAACATAAACGGGCCGGCAGAACGTTGGATAAGTGAATATGTTGGATAATAAGGAGAGATTAAGAAAAAGCCTATTAAACATCAAAATAGATTATGATTTTACAAATTAAGCAGACAAAACATCATGTTATACAACAAATTTGACAGAAACAGTAGTTCAATATGCAGTAATGCTATGTAGTAATTACTGTATTTACAAATTTAGCACCAAAATATCACGATATATTGAAAACATTGACTACAAAAATGCGTTGGATAATCCAGAACGTTGGATAAGCGAGTGTTGGATAAGTGAGACTCTACTGTATTTGCATTGCATAGACCACATCAACTCTAATTTCTTAGATATGGTTATAATGGTTTTCTGTGGGCAACCAGATGAAGTCTGGTAGTACTATGTTCTGTATCTCAAAAATAGAGCTAATAGGGAAAAATTAGGGTCGTTTTTGGAATCGGCCTCTTGCAGAATTCTACGGTTTGTATTTTGGTGAGGCCCAGGACCTGTCTGGCTGAGCTATTTAAAGGCCCCTCCCTAAAGTGGATCCAAGCTCTAGTGTGATGAGGTCTTTTATGTGCGTAAAACATTTCCATACTCACATCACATGTATTTCTGTGACTGTTATTTACATAGCAGGAGGAATATTCTCATTAGAAAAGTTATATCTAGAGCAGTTCTAGAAGGCTACTATATAACTGATGCATACGAGTGGTGATGGAATATGATAGTATATACTTACCTTAAATGACCATAGTCATTAAGTTACTTCATTAACTTAAAATCTTAAAATATGGCAATTTGTCATGTTAGGTTATTTGTGGGGGAAAGAGTGGTGACATGTCTATTTGTAGCTCATTTATCTCTGGAGAGACCAATGTAGCAATCAGCTCCCCAAATAGAGGAACTAGTTTCCAATGGTTCCGTGCTATTATCTCATTTTTTTAGAATTAAAAACATTAATATGTATTGTACATATGGACAGCTGTCGGTTATGTGTGGTTTCTCCATTTTACTTCGTAACATACATCAATATATGATTGGTTGATTGTTCCTCTTCTTATTTGAAACTGTCTTTTTGTCTCCTTAGCTAAACTGTGACTCGGCTGCCGATGACGCAGTGCTAGACCATGCGGGGTCACTGCGCCAGTCACAAGACTCCACTAGCAGCGTGGGAACAGAAGAGGTGCTTCAAATCAGAGCTGAGACCCCAAGTTTGGAGGTTTCCTCTCTAGATAATGCTAGCAACCAGCTGCCTGAGGTGGGGAGAAATATGGGCTGGTGCATGGCTGATTTGGGCTCCTTCTAGCACTGCATTAGTGGTCTTCTGCTTCCTTTCCATAGGAATTTTCATCTGTTGTACTGATTATGTAATTTAACATTTGTATTTCTAACCTGTTACGGTGGCCTAAAGGAATGAAAATGTTCCCTAGAAACAGATCTATTGGATAGATTGAAGATGGTCACCACAGGTTAAAAATATTATTGAAGGGCTAGTAATGAATATTGTATGGTGCCGAATAATCAGCAAAGTGGTTTCCTGGGTATAGCAACGATCTTTCCTGTGTTCTTCCCCATTTATTGCTTTGCCTTTGCATTTGTGATTGGTGCTTTGATTGAAATATGGACCTCAGGCCAGCTGTGTTAGCAACTGGCTGGTTCAGCCAGTCCTTATGAACGGGTCCTCGCTGTCCTGGTGACAAGTTCAAAAAACAAAAGGGGAAATGCCTCTTGGGAGTAAGCCGATTCCAGCCAGTCGCTGAGAAGCAATCAGTGAGTATTTCAAGGTTATTTTCAAAGAGGTAGCCATGTTTATTTCTTGTAGAATGCCAAGTTTAAAGGGAAAGAGAGTAATAAAGCAATCTACCAGCAGTTTTGAAGAATCTTAAATCTCCAGGTTATTAAACATGTTTATACAGTTGAGGGAACAGGATAGATATCCAAATTGTGGCCTTCACTCTAAATCTTCAAATCGCTGTGTGAGATGATATAGATCTTTCAAGTGTTTATAGTGGTCAGTCAGTACCATCCCTTGGAAGTCCATACCTTCTCTGTAAAAATCCCCTTTGTTGTATGTGCATATCAGTGCATAAGTCCCTACAATTGCACAACTATATGTATATGCACAATGACCTGAAGCTTTAAGATCACATTGTATTGCATCTGAAGAAGTTCATAGAAACTCATGCTAAAATAAAAATGAGTTACTCTTATTTCTTTTTTCACCCCTTCCCCTCTTGCCTTTTTAAAAATATGTTTGCCATTGCAAACAGGCCTTTCTATATAAAACATGTAAAGTAGTTCATCTTTCATTTCCAGTTTTTACTAGAAAAACTGAGTGTCATTTTGTAATTGAAAGAAGCAGGAACTGGACAGTATTTTCCCCTTTTTGTTAAAACATTTCAAATCTTTATAGGGTGGGATACGCTGCTAAACAATAATCTGTGGCTCTTGCATATCATCAGAACCTAAGCTTAGCCATTTTAAGCGATCAGATGAAAAGGATGGAAGTGTTTTCTGCTTGGCGTCCTCAGCTAGTCTGATGATGATAAGCTTTTATCCTATCATCTGTTTCCTGCTGTTTCCAGGCAATTACAAAGTACTTACTCCCTTTTTCTCTTAGTCTGGTAATCTGGGCAGATGGGACATGAGTAGCAGCAGTAGGTAGTGCTGTAGCAGCATAAAACTCATACAAAATGGGAAACGAACTCCTGGAGGCTGGGCACGGTCTAACGAATTCTGCCTCCATGGATTTAGCCATCCACATCTTGAAAATATTTTTTTTAATTATTTCAAAAAACATACCTTGGTTTTACCATTTTGTGCCATTGTATATATTAGGACGAACATCCACAGATTTGGTATGCTAGAACCACACCCCAGTGGATAAGATGCCAAAGACCCACTGTATGTATAAATATACAGTGCATTCAACAGGGTATCTTTTCTTTGTAGTATTTTTAAATGTTATGATCTTTAAGAGAAGTTTAAAGTTTCCATATCTGTGTTTGAATCCACTTGTAATAATGGATAAATGAAATTTGTGTGCAGTGTTTGTGAAAATCAACCCTATATTTTTGAAATGCACAAAGACAATAGAAGTAATTAGCACTTTCTTAGAGCGCAGAACATTGATGGTAATGATTACCATAACTGTCTCTGGTCAGAAAAAATATGTGTCTTCTCACAGAAACCAAGAAATTGTTCTCAAACATTCAGTACAGGAATTCTGTAAATATACAGGGGAGCACATATGTATGTCTCATATTCAGTTTATAAAACATGGTTTGAGTGACACGTGTATAATGGAGAAAGGGACAAGGAAATTCCAAGCATTTTCCATATAATAGTATGTTATATTGTACACACAGTACTGGAGAGCAGTGATACACTTGCTACCCCACCACAAGTATAAGTTCATGACTTCTTTACAGCAACTGAGTTTTGTCATGTTAATTCATATCCTTGTTTACACACATGCACAAAAGTCCATTAATACATGTTTTTTTAATAAACATCGTTCTAAGGGGCATTTAACTAAAGATATGCATGAGGTACATTTTATGTAATAGTGAACATTCTTTTAAAAATAGCTTATACTTCATTCAAAGTGTCTCTTCGTGGATCAATTCACTCTGCGATGGCTTGACAATCTTGCAGGCATTTTAATGTTTCTATAGTGATGGAGAGAAACTCCCTTAAGTTTAACCAGAGGAGGAAGCATGTAAGCACTGGCTCCGTGGCCATACATAGTCTTACTTTGGGCCTACTAGGTCATTTCTTTCAGGATGAAACAAGATTTTACAACCAAGATGTGTAGGCAGTGTCAATTCATAGCATAAAATAACCATCTTGAAAGGGTTATCGCAGAAGTTGGAGCCCAACAAAGTATAGAAGACCACAGGCTGTCCACGCTTGCATTAATGTCAGGAAGTTGTCATGTGTCTATTATTCCAGATTTAAAATGAGAGTATAATTCTCATTTGTGAAACAAGAAGCCTTTACTTAGATTAATCTGCCATTTATATTTGGCTCTCTGAATTATAACCAGAGGATATTTAGGGAAACTAAAATTGAGATACAGATCTTTTTTCCATTTACTTAACAACAACAAAAATCTTGACAATACGATCCTGAATATGTTAGAAGTATTTTGATACTTCAGATAACTAATATAAATTGTGATCTTAATTTCCAATCCTGAGAAACTACCTTCATTACTATTTTACAGAATTAAAGTAATTAAGATGAACAGAGAAAAGTAGTAGTTTCTTTTACTAGTAGTGAGGGAGTGCTGAATTATAGACTCTTTTGCAGAGAAGCAGTACGGAGGAAATGAGCACTATAAATTAGGGGATGCTATACTTTAGGATTTTGGAGTGGTGTCCTTTATCCTGTTTTGTTACATGTACATTCCTGCCCTGGAATGTTAAAAATTAGATGCCTTCCTTTCCAGGATGGCAGTTCCTCTGTAAAGGATGAACAAATTAGTACAGCTAGTGAAGAAACTGGATCATTTGTGGTGCAAGAACAACAAGACTTGCTGATCTGCCAAGAGCCGTTAGAACTAGATGAAACCCCTGAAATTTCAGAGCATCCCGCTAATGAGAGCTACACTGAATCAATCTGTGAAGAAGATGTTACTCTTGCTCTGAAGGAGCTTGATGAAAGGTGTGAAGAGGAAGAAGCTGACTTCTCTGGTTTGTCTAGGTAATTTGTTTTACTTAGTCATGGATATATATTTGCTCGAATTAAAATAAGATTAGTATCTCCTCATTAGTTACTGGCTAATAGCAAAGATGAGTAACTGTTGCAGAATATATTGACCTCACTAGCCCAGCATCCCATTGTACCTCCTGCACACAAAAAAACCTTCCCCTTCCCCTTCCCTTTCTTGTCTTTTTGTCTTTTTGCCATAAAGTCTCCTAATGTTCTGGGGAAACATTTTCTTCACCCTGCTGGGTGATTTAATGGAGACCTGTTTGCTTATGACAAAAATGTTTTCCTTATTCTATTAGAACCCATTTAAGGACAAAAATGTTTTATTGAAGCGGGGAAATGATCTTTAGAGACCACGGAAGATATTGATGGGGGCTGCATGCAGTCCATAGGGCGCACTTTGCTTACCCCTGAATTAGAAAGAAACTAGTATCTAGGACAATGGTGTGTGTGACTTATAGTTGTCAAAGGAGATTCAGGACTTTTAATGTACTGCTTTGAGGTAGTAAATAAATAGACATAATTTCTTTTAATAATTTTAAAATACCTTGTTAACTACTCGATGAAGGCAGAGAGCATTGCCTTTAGCATCGTATTTATTCATGTATAAGGCAACTTCATCTATAAGTTGAAGGATGGTTTTGAAAAATTAAGAATTAAGATAACAGTATTTAGGCTGATCTCCAGATAAGTCCATCTAGGTTTTTAGGAGTGTTTTTTTACTAGATTTTCTAGACCTATACATGAGTATATAGGATAGCTTAGAGGTAGGAAGGTCTGGAAAAAAACAGAAAAACTGGAAAAAGCAGATTTTTTTCAAAGTCATTTTTTTCAGAAAAATTGGGGGACGAGGAAGTGTGTAGAAACAAAAAGTCTCAGAAATCTTTCATTAAGGTTTTCATTATTTATAGTTTGAATACCATGTCATATATATACTCGAGTATAAGTTTTTCAGCCCTTTTTAGGGCTGAAAAGCCTCCCCCCCCCTAGCTTATACTCAAGTGAGGGTCCTAGCTAGCTTATATTTGAGTATATAGGTAATTTGATTTGGACAGTCTTATCTTATTAAAGTCTTATTATTTTCTTAAATTACAGTTTTAGGTAAATATTCAAAAATATTTAACCTACTGATGCCGCAATTAATGTAATTCTATTGGTATCTATTTTTATTTTTACTTTGAAATTTACCAGTAGCTGCTGCATTTCCCACCCTAGGCTTATACTCGAGTCAATAAGTGTTCCCGTTTTTTGTGGTAAAATTAAGTACCTTGGCTTATATTCAGTTTGGCTTATACTCGAGTATATATGGGTATTTATCAAGGGAAAAGAACATATCGTACACACTCCCCCCCCCCCCCCCAAAAATGGCTATGGAAAGAAATGGGGAAAAACTGTTTTTCTGGGTTTTTTCCAGGTCTTTCCATCTCTGAAATAGCTACATTTCAGTCATTTAGAAGTTGTCACATTAAGTCCAAATGGTAAATCGCTGTGAGGTTTGTATGACTGAAAATTCACTGAATAGGGGTACTGATGTATCAAGACTCCAGTTGTGGCACAGCATGCAATAATGGCCAACTTTGAACAATAATGATATAGAAGTATTAAACATATCCCTCATTAATCTAACCTGAAAACCACATTATAAGTAAGGAAGAATATGTTAAATTCAGTTGTTATAATGAGTCCAGTTGCAATGTACTTCTAAGTCATATACCTATGAATGATGCTAGTAGAACATACTATTTCAGAACCTGAAAGAGAGATACTGACAACATTTTAATTAAACGTTCTTCTTAACATAGTGTTCTGTTTTATCACTTCAATTTTCTCAGCAAAAACTAAGCTAAGTGGTTTATATGTGTCATTGACTTCAAGGACTATGGAAATATAATAATTTATAAACAACATTTTGTATAACATTGAAAGTCTATAAACTTTGCGAGAAGTATTGTATATATGAAGTGGGGCAATAGATTTACACTGATGAAAGCAGAGACACATCAAAATCTGTGTAAAATTTATTCCTTTTATGAACTCCTACTAAGTTAAATGATCCATAGTTTGTTGGATATTTGAAACAGAACTGTTTGCCAGTATTACTGCCTCATCACACCAGAGCATGGATCCACTTTAAATCCAGTTTCTGCCACCTGCAGAATTCTGGGGTTTGTAGTTTGGTGAGGTCCAGGACCTGCCTGGCTGAGCTGTTTAAAGGCCCCTCCCTAAAGTAGATTTAAAGTAGATCCAAGCTCTAGTGTGATGAGGTTCTTAGAATCCAAAGCTGTCATGCCCAAGTTAGATTGTAAGTTTAAAATGAGTTTAATTAGGCCAAATAAAATAATCTAAAATAGTATTTCTTCATATTTATATTTGCCTTTTTGACAGTCAAGATGAAGAACAAGATGGTTTTCCTGAAGTACAGACATCTCCCCCACCGTCTCCATTTCTTTCTGCCATATTGGCAGCTTTTCAACCCCAGGTGTATGATGATGAAGAGGAGGCTTGGCGATGCCATGTGAATCAGCTGCTGACTGATACAGATGGATCGTCTGCTGTCTATACGTTTCACGTATTTTCTAGGTTGTTTCAGGTAATTGTCTTTGTTTCCAAATGTTGTTGTGCAGGTGCCCATCTCAAAAGAAATCTTAGACAGGGCACTGCTTGGGATTCCTTTGAAGAAAGCTACCTCTACTCTCATTAGCTATCATCTGAAGTGCTGTCACCTCTACAAATGACGTTTCGATATATATGGCAAAGGGGCAGCATGAAATTGTGGTTTGTGAAGCTTTGAATCTAGTTTGCCCACAACTTCCTTTGTAATACCATATTTACTCGCATGCTCATCTTTTTTGGCTAAATTGCATAACCATAAGTTAGGTGTGCAATTCAGTGGTGTGTTAGAAATGCATGTGCATATCCACCTGTGCCCCTCTGTTAGGCCGAGGCTGTTGCCAGACTCAGCCTAACAGAGGGGCACGACTTCCCAACTGCCCCCATTCACAAGGTCTTCACAACGTCCCCCTTGGTTTTGTGGGGTTCGTAAATGAGGCTTTAGTTGGGAAGCCGCCACTTGGACTGTTGAAGAGACAGTTTTCCCTTGTCTGCTAGCTGTTCTGAGGCAAGCAAAAGAACTGTTGACAGATAAGAGGAAGATACACACTACATTTGACAGCAAATCATTTTGTTTGTTTTGCAATAACCACCTTCTAAATTGAGATACGCATTACAATCGATGGCTCATTATACTTCAGTAAGTATGGCAATTTACTGTCCATTTCTGAAGCTGCTGTATGGAATAATAATGTACCAGTTTGTTTCATTCTGCTGATTTAATATGTGTGCTTCAGATCTTGGTGTCAGAATATGCTTCATCCTAGTATGAGAGCCAGCATGATGTAGCGGTTTGAGCATTGGACTACAGCTTTGAATTCCCTGCTCAGCATGAAAATCGACTGGGTAACCTTGGGCAAGTCACACACTCTCAGCCCCAAAAACCTCTGTTATACATTTGCCTTAGGGTTGCCATACGTTGGAAACACATTCAGGATGCATTGCTTTTCTCCTTCACCATTATGAATTATTCATCCTCAGCAGCAGAGGAAAAGCAGGGAAATAGTCTTATATGCTCAGACTGTTCTCTGTAATGATGGAAGCAAAGTACAGTAATTGTCCGTTCCACATACAAGACAGGGAAGTGGGATGTACATTGTGGAAGCCCGCATATGCCAATAGGAGCTTTATCTCATTTGGATTTTTTGAAATATCTTTTGACTTACTCTGGTCATCTAGATCCCCTTTCTGTTACCTCCCAAACAAAAATAAATGTTGAATTACCTGCACAAAAATTAATATTTATTTTTTTAGATCATTCAAAGGAAGTTTGGGGCTATAACCCATGAATCAGTCAGTTTTCTTGGTGAGAATCTGCAACGAATTGGAGCGAAATTTAAAAGTTCACTGGAAGTCATGATGCTGTGTTCAGAATGCCCAACTGTTTTTGTTGATGCAGAAACGGTAATTATTTATATTTCTTTAAATAACCTGAATGCTTACCTAGTGTACTTATGGCTAAGGTGCCGAATGTTCTGGTTTTTGGAGTGTATGTTTTAAAAGTATATCACGTGGTCTTTAATATGTAAAAAATTAAATTATATGGGGATGACAATACTGTTAAACTTCAGTAGCCTCCTAAATTTGTTAGTTTTGTCCATTTTACTTAATTTGTCTTAAGTACTTTTTAATAATCTCAGTTTTACCTCCTTTTGATTCTGTTATTAGTTTAATTATATACTTTTAATTTTTCTGTGATATTAATTTTAAATCACTATCTGTTTTAACATCCCAAAAACTATGAACACACATATTCCAAAAGCCATGAAACTGAAATTATCCCTAATATGTAAAGAATAATATTAAATTGCATTCCTGCACAACAACCTCCCCTATCTTGTTGTCTTCATTACCTATGATTTGTAGCTGCTTCAGCAAAAATACATATAGTCATGACTTGCTCCACGATATCTTATTTCATACCTCACTACCATTTCCCGCCAAATAGTCATAATTTTATTATCATTAAGTATGTTCAATCTCACAGCACTATATCTTTTTTCTCCTAAAGTTTTATTTACTTCTTTAAATCTTGAGGCTTGGTACTGCTTAAACCATTGTTAGTGGAGCATATAACAAAGGGTGAATGAAGCCTTTAAAAAAAAGGTACACTTAAGTATTTCGTTTCTAAAAAATCAGCCATATTAATATTTTTATGTAGTTGCTTAGTTATGTTCAAAATGTGCCATAGAAATAACAATGCTACTAGAAGAACTGTGTTCTTGGCAGTACCATAACTATGGGTTTGATTAAAGATCAGAAAACAGATTGCCATCAAAGAATTTGAGTAACTCCCCTATCACTTGGAATTCTACCATGAAGATATTAGCAAGCATTAACTTTTCTCACTAGATATTCAAGATCTGTTTGGATTTCAGAAGCTGAAATATTCAGTATAAAGATCTTATCAATATGTATGTTTCATATGGTACAGTTACAGGGTCCTCAAATACTTCTTTTTATTTCAGTTGGTCTCCTGTGGTTTATTAGAAACACTGAAGTTCAGCGTTCTAGAGCTTCAAGAACATCTGGATACTTACAATGCTAGAAGAGAATCAGCAGAAGAGGTAAATGTATAATATTGCAAGATCTGTTTGCATTTAGCAAACAATGGGTGTTTTATAGGAAGGGTAAAGGAGATGATGATGATGGTGGTGATTTCTTTGTTCCATCTGATCAGAGCAGAAGACCAAAATTCTAAACCATTTTATCCATTGCTTCCACCATTCAGTTTTTCTTCTTCTGCCTTTCCAGCTGGTTGACAATCTCTCCCTACCCCTTCTATAGATAAATATATAATTTTTATCTTGTTTAGATCAGGGCTTCTTAAACTTTTTCCACTTGTGACCCCTTTCCTCCCAATAAATTTGTCCAGGGTGGGAGAAGGAACTCTGTCTGTTGGAGGCCAGTGTGAATGCTGTAATTAATCACCTTGATTTGCATTAATGGTCTTGCCAGATTCATTTCCTGGCTTCTTCCTATCTGGGGGAATCTTTTGTTCAGAGGTGTTAGCTGCCCCTGATTGATTGATGCCTAGAATTCCTGTTTTCAGAATGTTGTTCCTTGTTTACTGTTCTGATTTTAGAGTTTTTTAAATACTGAGAGCCATATTTTGTTCATTTTCATGGTTTCCTCCTTTCTGTTGAAATTGTCCACATGCTTGTGGATTTCAATGGCTTCTCTGTATAGTCTGACATGATAGTTGTTAGAGTGATTCAGCATTTCTGTGTTCTCAAATACTATTCTGTGTCCAGGTTGGTTCATCAAGTGCTCTGCTATGGCTGACTTCTCTGGTTGAATCAGTCTGCAGTGCCTTTCATGTTTCTTGATTCATGTTTGGGCATCACTGCGTTTTGTCGTCTCTATGTAGACTTGTCCATAGCTGCATGGTATGCGGTAGACTCCTGCAGTAGTTAAAGGATCCCTCTTATCCTTTGCTAAATGTAGCATTTGTTGATTTTTCTTAGTGGGTTTGTAAATTGTTTGTAGGGTATGTTTCTTCATTTGTTTTCCTATGCGGTCAGTGGATCCCTTGATGTATGGTAAGAACACTTTCCCTCTATATCAGTGGTTCTTAACCTGTGGGTCCCCAGGTGTTTTTGGCCTACAACTCCCAAAAACCCCAGCCAGTTTACCAGCTGTTAGGATTTCTGGGAGTTGAAGGTCAAAACATCTGGGGACCCACAGGTTTAGAACCACTGCTCTAGATGGCCCTTTTTCTTTACCCCTAGGAGCCTTGGTGGCACAATGGGTTAAACTCTTATGCCAGCTGAACTGCTGACCTGAACATCGGCAGTTCGAATCTGCAAGATGGGATGAGCTCCTATCTGTCAGCCCCAGCTTCCCATGCAGGGACATGAGAGAAGCCCCTCACAGGATGGTAACACATCTGGGCGTCCCTGGGCAATGTCTTTGTAGATGGCCGATTCTCTCACACCAGAAGTGACTTGCAGTATGCTCTCAATTCGCTTCTGACACAATAAAAAAATCTTTATTTCTGTAGCTTGTTCTTGGTCTTGCAGCTCTTCAGATGTCTGTGGTAGAGTAACCATTAGCCTGCAGAGCCCAGTTTAGGTGGAAAGAAATTCATGTGTGCAAAACAGTATTTTTAAGCTAATCTCACCACATGTAATGGCTTAAGAAATCGACATTTAAAATTCAGCCATGTTAATATTTTCATGTAGGTCCTTTGTCATGTTTGTAATATCTCATACAAATGACAATGTAATAGAAATTGATTTGAAATTACTCAATCAAACTTGATAGTGATGTATTTAAGACAGTGATGAATATAAGCAACATAGACAATTTAAGTATAATGAAATTTCAACATTTATTTAGTAGAGGGGGAAACAAGGAAATTCTCAAAGTATCACAGACGCAAAGTTTGAATCAAGAGTTTAGAAAAATCAAGGAAGTGTGTCTCGAAGACAAAGAGAGAAATATTTCAAATACTGTGGATTATTTGTTACTTTCAGATTCAAAAAGCTCACTACAGGAGGAGCTATAAGATGAAGGACACAGTTCAGAATTGAAGGACTGGTATTCTTCAGATGAAGATGGTGTAATAAAACCAAATTGTTTTTTGGAGTGACAGCATTGTTTAATTTTACTTTCTGAACATGAGAAATTTGATAGCTTTTTCTCTGCTGAAGGTGGACTTCAGCAAATCCTTCCTTCTTACATGCCAGCATACCACACAGTTCTTTTATAATCATTTTGAAATATCCCAGTTCAGGATATCTCCTTTGTAGCATACAAATAATGGCACATTGAGTACTTCCTGTGAAAGTCTCCTCTTGTGTGTGGAAGAAAGAGACATCACTTCCATCTTTGTAGTTTCTAGTTCTTCTGCTTCAACTCGGTTTTACCTATTTTGTTTCTTCTCGTCTAGTCTGGCTGGATTGTGGACCCAAATTGGAGTGAAACCCAAAACAAGTGCTAGCATTTTCTATCTCCTTCCTCATTGCCCTTACCTAGCCCAGGCAATGATAGGAAATAATTCAAAATGTCTCCTCCTTCTGCATACAAGAATGCACTTTCACAATAAATATCCCATGTCTCAACTCCAGTTTTTAATCAATGTATGTCTGACAATCTTACTGTGTTATACAGGTCTAGGGAGGAGGAGATCAGAGGTCATTTAACTTGCAACTGGGGAATCCATAAAAGGGATTGGTGTGGTCTTTCATTACACTGAAGTGGAAAACTGAATGCTTAATGCAAACAGTGAAACTGCATAAATGCCAATACTCATGTTTTCATTCATTCAGACTCATTTAAATGAAATATGAATGTATGAAATAATTAGAATTATTCATTCTTAATGTCACTCGTATATTTCTAATTATTTTAAAAGGCAGCAATGCTAAAGAGGAATAACATAGGGTTTTTTCTATTTTCTATTTTTTTCATAATGTTAGTTAGATTTTTCTACTACGAGTTGATATCAAATATGGCAAACATTTGAATACACAGGGTTTTGTATTCAGTACAAGTTTGTTTTTCTGGATGTAAACTATGACATTAATTCATGCCTTCTGAAGGGCTTCCAGTTGCTTCAGAAATACTCGGGTGACCCATGTACACCTTTAGCCTGCCCTCATCACTCACAAAGGCTGCACTGAAAAACAGGCAGAATACAGGAATAGATCCCTAGGCAGTCTTTAGTAGTGTCACTGTAGAAAAGTCATGTTTAGAGCCTCTCTTGCACTAGGATGACAGAGGTCACTAAAGCTACTAGTCATCAAACTCTTGTTCATAAATAACGTTCAGACTGCTTTGAGATTTTCAATGCAGAGATAGCAATAGCAATAATGCCCAAAATGTAGCTGTAGTGGAATGTACAGTAGAGTCTCACTTATCCAACATTCACTTATCCAACGTTCTGGATTATCCAACGCATTTTTGTAGTCAATGCTTTCAATACATCTTGATATTTTGGTGCTAAATTAATAAATACAGTAATTACTGTGTAGCATTACTGCATATTGAACTACTTTTTCTGTCAAATTCGTTGTATAACATGATGTTTTAGTGCTTAATTTGTAAAATCATAACCTAATTTGATGTTTAATAGGCTTCTCCTTAATCTCTCCTTATTATCCAACATATTCACTTATCCAACATTCTGCCGGCCTGTTTATGTTGGATAAGTGAGACTCTACTGTATTGATTGCCAGAAAAATATCTTAAATAGACATTTTAATTCTTTCAAATACTTTAATAGAACTCAACTATTTACACAAATAGGAAAAGTGATGTATATATAGAACCTGCTAGGTGTGCCACGGTTAGGAAGGCTAGGTGTATCCAAATATTGGACTTACATTGTTTTTGGAATATCTATTCATGGAACGAAGCTGATTTCAGCACTTGAGACCTCACTCAGGAACATATGTGTGGATTTCAGCAAGACAAAGCATAATGTGGAAGCAAATGCACAGTTATATAAATCAACAATATGCAAATATATTGTAGGGCAAGGAGAAACTGAATTCTGGCTGCTATAGTTGCTCATCCTTTCATAGTTTATCCTTCATTTAGAAAGGATAGGAATGAGCCCAGAGCAACATGACCCTGTTTTGTGCAACCTCCAACCCAACCTAATGGTCAGGAGTGGAGCAGGTGATATAAAAACAGATATAGCTGTAGGACTCTGTCAGGGATACCCGTCAGCCTCTGAAGGGCAACCTCAAGTTTCCATTGCTATTGACCTTGTACTTTTTGTCTAAAGTTATCTGAGACAGAGAATTTGTTTTGCCTTAAGCTCTTTTGGGATGTTTTCTTAAGCTTTTAACTTTCAGTTCCCATTTGTCTTAAGTAAGCATATTCATCTAGTGTAAAAATTACTACTTAAGTTATATGGGATCATTTATCAATCTCTTCAGATATAGATAGAAGGAAAGGAAATTAGATCACAGGCAAATACGGTACATAATTAAACAGCTGCTTAAAGAAATCTTCATTAGACAGATAAAAAGGAGAATGTGTGTGAAGTATGGGGGAATCCTCCATGAGCACCAAAGGTCAGCAGGACTGGAGGATCCTAATAGAGCTCACAGAACCCTATTGTTCTTCCTCTACTGTGTATATATTAGAAACCCAACAGGATATTAGTGGGGAAGCCCTAAAATTCCTGTTTTTCCTTGACACTACATTGTGCATTCTGTCCACAAACTCAAGGGAAAGACAAAATGGGTATTCAGCCCTACATATCCGCAAAGATACTCTACATATCTGTTTTGAGTGATTTATTCTCATATAGTGTTATCAGCTAAAGGAGTGAGAAGAACAGATGTATAAATGTATTGCCATCAATGCAACTAATTGAAATAGACATCGCAGCATTTAGAAACTGTCAGTCCTTTTCTAGATAAGTGTACGCTTGGAGCTAATTCACTTAAGTCATTATTAAATTGAGTTGATGGAAGTAATGGTTTTTCTTCTTCTCTGGTGTACATAGGTAAAAGAAAAAGTCATTATAGCATCCAGTAAGACTCATGAAATAGATTTAGGTGGCTCCATCAGGGCTTCAAATTATTATGATTAAGCTGCATTTTCCAGTTTCAGTTTGCTTCTTTTTTATTTTGCAGTGGCTGAAAGACTGCAAAAGGACATTTGGTACAGATGACGGTATTCATGGAACCACCACAGATGCTCAGGTTGGTATCTGCTTCCACTCACTGGCTCCATTTCATGTCATATATTAATAAGAAATCTTTCCGTGTACCTTAGCAATAGTGTTGACGTTCTGAGACAGAGTAAAAATGTTACAAGTTTTTTTTTCATTTCAGTTATCAACAACCATCTGCGGGGAAAATGTGGAGTGTTATAAGTATTGGCTTAAGAATAATGGCTTCTTTTTCCCTCCATTAAAGTCAGAAGCCCAACTTCGGTCTGGTTTTAATAACACAGAGCCGATAAGCAGAGCTGATAGCAGCTGCGTACCAGCACATGCCTGCCTTTACGCAGCTGTAGTTGCAAGCCAGTGAATTGATATTCTGTATCTCTGCTGATCAGATAAATTAGTGTCTAGGGCAGAAGCTATGCTGGATCAAATCTAATTAGTCCTGGGCACATGCCTAAGACCTGTCTAGCAGGGTTTGTTTGAAAAAATTAGTAGGCTGATTGAAAATCTTGTCTGTTCTATATTTGCAAAAAGCCCTTCTGTGCAGAATAGGTATTTGTTTTAGAGGAACGTATTTTCATTGTTAGAAGAAGTCTATCTGTAACAAAGGAAGGAACTTTAGCGCCAGACTTAGTCTGTTTTCTTGGACAGGAAGCAGAATTTGTAAAGCTACTAAAAACCCTCTTTTTTCCACCAGATTCTTTAAAGTTCTTTTCATTTTAACTAAATTCCTTCTAATTACCCCCTCTGTCTCTTGTTAAGGGGAATGAGAGACCAAAAAGCAAGGGGAAGTAGAATTTGTGAAGGCCCCTCCTTTGTCACATCTTTTGCCTTTCCTTTCTCCCAGGCGGGAACAATAAAGGGGCTGTCTAATTGCTGTCTAATGCAAATATTGCTAGTTGTTCCTCTCATGTATTGTACAGAATGGTAGTTTAGCTGTTGATTTGTACTGTAGCACGTACAACAACCTGCTTGCCATCCTCCAGACATAGTCACACCACATTATTGTGCTGGGGACAACAGCTGTGGTCCTTGTTTAGGCTGGCAGCTCTTCAGAGTAGCTTCTAGCCCTGGCCAGCTAAAAAATATTGCTCTTTGTGTTAGATATTCCAAGAAAATACCTGATTTTTTTCCCCACAGATTCCTTCTCCATCTCACTCTCTTGCTTATTTCTGCAGCATATACTCTAATGTGATACTGTAGGGAACAATGTGATTGCATCAAATTTTAGATTGATACAGTTCCTTAGAAATGTGTGGAGTTTGTTTACTGTTTTTATGAATAGAGGCTTCTAGCGTTTTATCTCCAATGTTTCTTTAGTCCAGTTCAGGGTTCGAATTTTATGGATATTTCCTACACGTCACAATATAATTTTATCATATTGCATGAGAGCAGGGCAAGTAGTTTATCTACCAATCCTTTGAAGTCTAGTTAGTCTTTTTATACATGCATTGCCTCTTTCTTTGAGACTTAGGGGTTTTTTTTTTTCTTTTAATTTTATCTGGGAGAACTAAGACCCCATCTAAAATGAACTTCTATACTAATTCTTTATCTTTTTTCTTTTTCGTATTTTTTGTGACCCGCACACCTTCTTGCTTAGCATTTGGAAATTCTAGCAGTAAGTGATGGCTCTTGATTTATCAAATACTTAACCATGCCAGCAAACAAACTGGCTTCCATTTTTGTCTCTTGTCCATATGTGGTGTATCTTTGTCTCATAATAGATTATTATCGTATTAATGTTTGCTTCAGTTCTCTAATGCCTGAATCGTCAGCCATGCTTAGATGGTAAAAATCTATAGTCTATAGCCAGTGATTTTCGTTCCCATTTGCTTTGCTTTGTTTTTCTTTAAAAATATTAACCATCTCTTTTGATGCATCTACATGTAAAAACATGCGGAGAAAGGTTACTACAATTTTGATCAAAACATAATTGCCTTTGAAATTGTTACACTACTCAGTAACCAAAAAGACTAAGAACATGTATTTCCATAAATTTATTAACTGGGGGAAGAAACATGTTTGCATAAAAATATTATCTTTGATCTACGGTCTAGAATTAAAACTGACATTACCAAAAGAAAAAGAAGCAATTTCTCCCCTGCTAGAGCATGGCATTTCTGAAATGTCATAAAAATTCCTTTCTCTATTTTTCTTCCTTGGAAATATGATTGCCCTTCTTAAAAGGTAAAGTTTATATATAATCTGTAAGGGCAGTGCCACTTTTTATTCTTAATTATGAATGTTGACGTGACTACAACTTCCATCTTTTTTCATCTTCTTGCTACATTAGTTTGTATATCTTTTTAACATTTCATTCTCTGTAGTAAGCGAATAATTTTTATATTGCAAATTTTGTACCAGAAAGCTATGTATAATTTTGTTGTCTGATTGTCATTTGCCTAATTGGCACACTGTGCATTTCAGATAACAAGTTTGTGTTTTTTTTTCATTTATAGGAGTTAGAATTGTGTCGAAGGCTATATAAATTGCATTTCCAGTTGCTGCTTCTCTTCCAAGCCTATTGTAAACTTATAAGCCAAGTGGATGTAATTAAAAAGGAGGCAGAGGTAAAGAAGAGACCACTGTCTTCGTATTGGATTCTTTGGTTAGAGAGGAAAATCTTGATGGTGGTGTTGTAAGCAATCTTTCTTGAAAGGTTAAGCCTATTTGCAAGGGAAAGAGCATGAATGTCCATTACACTATGTAACACAATTTTTGTTCCTGGATTATAAGTGCCATTTCCTAATTGGTTCTATCATAAAAACATCTGGTATCAGCCATTGGGCGCATTCATAGACATCGATAGGTTCCAGCATGTAAGCTGTTACGAGAATATAGTCACATTTATTTAAATACTTTAAAATTTGTTTCCTCCCATTTAAAATATTTACATTGCATTCCCTCATTGTAATAGTTTACACTTTTGTTATCGTCAACCCTTATTAAAAATTATTGAATTTGTGTTGCTTTTTGAAAGCGACATATAAAGCAGAAAATCCTGTGCCTGCAGCTGCCATAGCCTTTAGCACTCCGAAGATAGATCCCCTGAGACGGGTTCCTAGATAATTTTTGGTACTTCTTGTTGTTAATTCATTTATATTCTGCTTTTCCTCCAAACTGGGTCTAAAGGCAGTTTACATGGCTCAGGCTGTCAAAAAGCTTGATACAGGCATCAGCATGAAAAGGGGAGAGTGATATTGGAAGGGAAGGCAGAGACAGCCAGGGAAAGACTACAGATAGATTGTGTCAATACCAGCTGTATTGGTGGGACTATCTATAGCAGTAGTTCTCAACCTGTGGGTCCCCAGATGTTTTGGCCTTCAGCTCCCAGAAATCTTAACAGCTGGTAAACTGGCTGGGATTTCTGGGATTTGTAAGTCAAATACCTGGGGACTCAAGGGTTAAGAACCACTGATCTATAGGGATGAGTGTAACCCAGATTCATAGGGTTGGGATTGGGTTTATACCAGGTACAGGCAAACTTCGGCCCTCCAGGTGTTTTGGACTTCAGCTCTCACAATTCCTAACAGCTGGTAGGCTGCTAGGAATTGTGGAAGTTAACATTCCAAAACACCTGGAGGGCCAGTTTGTTCATGCCTTGTTTATACTTTCTCAATTTTTTAGTAAACAGAAATAACATTCTGTCACCGATGCTTAAATAGACTTCAATTGAAAATTGATCTTTTTTTTTTTTTGCTTTAGGTAATAAATATGTCAGAGGAGCTTGCACAGCTAGAGGTCTTTCTGAAGGAAGCAGAATCCGCTTCTGACAGTGGCATCGAAGAAATGGAAATCTCAGAGGCTTCCCAGGCCAGCACGGAGACTGCCATTCACTCTCTTATTGAAACCATGAGGAGCAAAGAATTTGCGTCTGCGATAGCACAGGTCAAAGCCTACAGGTACAATGGAGCCAAATTTTCTCTGTTTCTTAATATCAAAAGCGAAATTTTATATCTTTTAAAAAATATATGGTATAATTAAGTCAAAGTAGAAGTTTCATGCGCATCATGAGAATGATAGATTTAGAATGGTGTGCATAAGCCTAGAACATTGCAAATATGAAGACTTGTGAAAGATGTCTCAGAGAAATAATGTTAATTTTCCTACTTCCAGGTGCATTTGGCCTAATGATATATTTGGCAACTCTGAAGATGATCCCATACAAACTCTGTTGCACATATATTTCCGTCACCAGACCCTGGGTCAGACTGGCAGTTTTGCAGTGGTTGGCTCAAAGCAAGATATGTCAGAAGCCAGTTCAAAGCTAATGGAATTGAATTTAGAGATCCGGGAGTCCCTGAGGATGGTGCAGTCATATCAGCTTCTTGCCAAACATACAGCTGTGAGAAGTTTGAGCACTGGATTTTGAAACAATGTCCCACAAAAAGACTAAAACTAAAGTCTCATTATTATCCGGCACCTTTCATATCTGTTGAAAAACCTGCTATTTTTGGAAGATATCATATTTATGATGACTATTAAAGAACTTCACTGGAAGAAGCGACAGAATTCAGAGACGAGGATCTTGGAAACTCACGGCATCTTAATGTTTTCTTCCAAAGTGTCTATATGGGCAACGTGAACACTTTTAAAATAGTAATCGTATAAAAACTGCATTAGAAAAAAGGGCTATAAACAATGCCTATAACTGCATTCTTTTCTGCAACAGCAGAAATGTAAGTTGTTGCAATAATAGCCTCTTCATACTGAGAACTATGTAAAACAGGTAAAATGAGGCTAAAATCACGGCTGAAGTCCTGTAAGGGTTTCAGGCAGTCGAAAAATAATACGCGTAACAAGGTCTGATGTATACAGCCGGCAACGTCACAAAGAATGTGCTGTCATAACGCAGGAGGAAAAACTGCAAACCGTATGGATTCATCAAAACGTATTTAGTTCTGTCTGGTCATGATGGATTATGTGTGAAAGTAGGAATGAATGTTTCTCTGACAATTGCATTTTGAAGGTATGGATGATGTGCGATGAGGTCAGAGCATGCCTAACGAAAGCACTGCAAGATTATTTTGGGGGAAAATATTTTTAGCTCTAACTTCTAATTTGTAAATGTTAAGGCATTTAATAATATTTTAAAACTGGAATTTCCAGTTTTCAAAAAATGATAATATATCTCTAACTTGTTGAGAATGCTGCTCAGTTTTCTGATCAGTGCTTATTGATAATGACTAACCAAAAAGTAGCTGCCTGCAGAGACTTTAAGATGTATATTAAAGATTTATGTTGCCCCTCCGCAACTCATTAGGAAAGTTAACTTATTTTATCCTGTACATATTCTAGAAATTGTATAGTGTAAAATTCAGTATTTTTGTTGAACAATGCACTGTTACATGAGAATAGTGTATAAATCTAAGCAAGGGAGGGGTGCAAGAATAGTGGCTGTTAATAGATGACATGACCATGGAATACATGATCCATTATCTCTGTATTCTGCAGAGTTCAAGAGGTTTAAACTCACGTGTGTCTGTCTTCAAGACTTGTATTTAAAGCTAAGGAATTTGGGACTGTATATAGAAGGGAAAGATCATCTGATTACCAAACTCTACAATATATTTCAAAAACCGGTAGCACAAGATTAACTGAACTGTGTTGAAACCAAAACAATTTTATATAATCAAAAAGTATGAATGTAGTCCCACGATTCCTCTAATTCAGAAGGAATAAAGGTCTGTATTTTAGGCATCTGTCTTCCCCACTGTGATTTAACACAAAATTTTAAAAAGACCTGGCTCTGAAAAGGCCAGATTGTAGAATGTAGACACAAATCTCTTTAGCATGGCCTTTTTGTTTCCTTGGGGAAATTAACCCTATTAGACATGTAATTATGCTGAAATGCATTAATTGAAAGCACTGTGCATATTCTTGGACTGCTGATAGAAGTTCTGTTACATTTCCAAAACTCTTGTTTAACTAGACATGGCACATTCATAATCATAATCACTGTATTTTTCTTTTGACCCTGATAAAATTTAATTATTTTGAAGACTCTGTGGTACTGTAGATGGTGTCCTTAATTATTTAATAAGGTTTTGCAGGGGTATATGTAGTTTCTAGTGGTGTATTATACTTTTTACATCTTTTATCAGCCTCATTTTTGTGTTTTTGTTTTGGGGGGGGCCTGGTAAAATAAAAATTTCTATTTGCTGCTTTGTGTATTTTCTCAAGAGGATGTGGTGAACGAGGCAGAAACTGGAATAACGTTTGCATACTGTTATTGTGCCTATCCCATGCTTATCTCTCTACAAGGTCTTGCATTTATTTTGGTAACAGGAGAGTGTTCAGGATTTTACACACATAACATATATGATTATCTTACTGTATGCCATGCTTAAAATTCAGAGTGATTTAAAGAATAAGCAGGAGGGGAAGAAAGTTCCTTCAAGTAGTTAAATGCAGTGGCATTGCTTCCAGACTTCAACTCACATGGACAGGGCTGCAGTATTGTAAAACAAACGATAAATCAGAGCATATCAACTGTGAGATACTATAGAGCAGGCATGGGCAAACTTCAGCCCTCCAGGTGTTTTGGACTTCAACTCCCACAATTCCTAACAGCCTACCGGTTGTTAGGAATTGTGGGGGTTGAAGTCTAAAACACCTGGAGGGCCGAAATTTGCCCATGCCTGCTATAGAGTGCCTGGAGTATAACTCTTCACAGTGTCCGTGATGCACAGACATGCACCTATACGGATACCGATTCCAATAAAGCCGAGCAAAAACTTTTGGTGAGGCCCCATTCCAGCCTGGCACACTTTCAAGACTGGCGACTCACCCGTTCCTTGGCACTTCCTTTTTGTTCCCTGGAAGAGCATTATGAACATTCCCACATGTAGCGATCTTTTTGGTCTTTATAAGTGTTGTTGAGCCTCATCCTAATTCATGTTTCCTCTGTTCATTCTTATCTTCGGTTTTGTTTTTGCATGCTCTCCTCAGTTCACTTTCTTTGAAGAAGACACCTGAGGCTATCAATAATCAGGCAGCAGTAACTCTGAGGACAAGATTCCTCCTACTGCAATTATTCAGTTTTAGTGTTCTTAATAGGCCATCGTGTTGACATATTCCCAATCCTAAGATTTTACAAAGGAAGCACAGAGGGAATAGAGTTCTGCCACTCTACATTTTTCTAATTTCAAATTCCAGATCAGTTCCATTCTTTAATTACTAAAGACACAACTAGTGAATTGTTCAAATGACAGCAATAGTTTAATAAAGCAATCTTTTTTGAGGGGTTGTGGGGATGCTTCGGACTCTGTGCTGCCATCTTTGGATAAGATATTATCTTAATTGTGTCCACTGTGTCTTGTGTAGTTCAGGCACCAAGACATTCAGTTCAGACACTGGTTATTTACTGTGCAAAACTAATTCATACAGGGGACTTTTCCTTATCAACTGGGCTTTGGTTCCAGGACCTTATGGGGGTACCTAAATCTGGGATGCTGAAGTCCCATTTTATACAGTGGGTCAGTAAATGATAATCCTTGTTTTTTTAAAAACGCACAATCAAAAGATTTTTTTATTGTTCTCAAGCCAAGGGTGCATACAGCCAAATGTACTTGCATGTTGAGTTTTACAGTGAAAGACTGGAATAATTTCACAAAAGTTACTGCCTCCTGTTGAGCTGTATGGAAATCACTGGCGTTTTCTAAGTGGACACTGAAGATTTTCAGCCTCTTTGGAATTTGATTTGAGGTGAACTGTAATAAATCCTTTTGCATTATTCTAAGTGTGTTCACACCTCATTCGTTACCTGTTGGTCCCCAGGTGTTTTGGCCTACAACTCCCAGAAATCCCAGCCAGTTTACCAGCTGTTGAAATTTCAGGGAGTTGAAGGCCAAAATATCTGGGGATCCAGATTGAGAACCACTTAGAAGGTCATACACTGAGCAGTTTACTGGAGCATGGGGCCACATAAGACACCTTACAAAATCAATTATTTTCAATCCCTGTCTAAAATTGTGAGCATGTTAGATACCTAGAATCTTTTTCAACTGAAGTTGCCAGGGATTGAGGGCATGATCTTTGCATGGAAAATGTGCTGTACTACTTTCTCTGCAGAGATCTCATGCATCTTCATTTTGCTTGGGGAAGTAGACAATGCAGTGACTCAGTTGTATAGAAATGTGTTCTGTAAAGGCTCAGAGGCACTCTGAGAGTTTCTGTTAAGACCTCTCCACCATCACAATTTCTCACAATCTCAGTGTAATCTAATTTGCCAGGATCAGCAAATTAGGTAGGGAACAGGTTGGCATAAGGCATCTTGAGTAACATTTAACATAGGAGCTTAAATCTCACTAGCTGTCCCAAACCCATGAAAATCAGTTTTTGAATGACAACTATTGTGTGAGTCCCAGTGTATTTCAACTGGCCTGTTCTAACAGGTTACGAATAAAATTCCAGTTAAATACAGCTATAATGACCAGCACCCATGGGACCGCATAAATCTAACTACAGAAGCTGGCAGTATAGGGAGAAACTAAAAAACAGCAAGGTAATGTAAATTGTACAAAAATCAAAAGAACTTTATGCACAAAGCAAAACCCCTGCAACCTAGAAGAAGCATGAAGATGCCCACTTAGATTACACATGCCATAGAAGTCAGCAGGAATTTTTGGGGTACTAAAGCTCTACTTTACCAGTGGCTGGATATACTACTTATCTTGTTTAACTGATCTCCATAAGCATTGTGCTGACTTTGTTTCCACCCATATGACAGCCTCAGAATGGCCAAAGGCAAGCCATTATTTCTCCAGCTTGTCACACTTCAGTGGAAAAACTAAAGAGTACCAATATAATCTCATGAGAAACTATTAAATTGTATGTTTAAAGGAGCCCCCTAATGGCACAACGGGTTAAACCACTGAGCTACTGAACTTGCTGACCGAAAGGTCAGCGGATTGAATCCAGGGAGCGAAGTGAGCTCCTGCTGTTAGCCCCAGCTTCTGCCAACCCAGCAGTTCGAAAACATGCAAATGTGAGTAAATCAGTAAGTACTGCTCCAGTGGGAAGGTAATGGCATTCCATGGAGTCATGCCAGCCACATGACCTTGGAGGTGTCTATGGACAAGGGCTTAGAAATGGAGATGAGGTTTCAGAGTCAGGCACAATTAGACTTATTGCCAGGAAATAACCTTTTCCTTTACCTTACGTTGTTTAAAATGTATATCATCTGAAACCAGACAACTGACATGAATCGGGTGCAAGATAAAAGGAATGGGCACACTCACTTTACTATTTATACATAAAGCTATTTATTCCATAAATGGATAAAGTTTATCAAGGCACATAACATTCTCCTTCTTGGCCTCAAGACAAAATAAATTTCAACAACTCAAAACTGATGTTCAGCAGTAAGATTCACCTTAACACTCACCAAAAAAAATTATCTAAGCATGCTTTCAAGAAAACACCCGTTAAATCTCCCCAAGTCTGTGCCTACAACTTGGGTCCTGGATAAATTGTCCCATTTTATCCAACACTTAAGTATACACTACAGTCTTTAGGAGGCATTATGGCTCTGCCATACAGTTTCTGGGATTAGGCAACATGTGCCCCTTTCCTCTTTTCTGTATCAGTTGCATGAGACTTCGGATCTTAGTATTTTGATACAATCATTGTCTTCATTTTTCTCGCCTGCCATAGAACACTGTGAGGTTTTAGTGTATAATTCTATTCTCCACTTTTTGGATCCCACGGGTGCACTAGTTTCAATACAGCAGCTTTCTGACCCATTTTGGCTGTGCGGGTGATTTTAACTAAGCCTCCAAAAAGCCTCAACTTGCTTCCCAATTGTTCATTCCATATCAAAATCAAATCTAGTTTTGTCACAGAATGCCAAGCAGATTCTCTCCCTTTAGGACGGTTATTAACAAATGAAGTAGACACTAGGTTGCCTTGTGACTTTGCTTTACCATAGGCCCACTGGCAGGCTTTCCATTGCCGCAGCCTGCTGCTTCTAAAGAAAATCTCTTCTATTCCAACTTTCTGCCAAAAAAAGACTTTGCTATTGCTCAAATAATGTATTTGAAACTAAATGTACTATCGCATGAGAGACGTTTGCCTTTGCATCTTCCACAAAGGTCCTGGCGATGGGGTCTCTTCGGATCCACATGGCGCAGTTTCACAGGACAGGTACACCTCGTCTGCTTACAGCTCTGAAATGGACACAGAAAAAGCAGTCATGACCATTGAAAACCATTGTAGGTGGGCAAATTTCACAGATACAATTCCTTCATAGATGAGCATGAGATTAAGGGAAATTATTTCTAGAAACCAATGGCTTTTTCTGCAGCCTAGTGTATTTTTAGTGGTCCTTACTTCCACACAGGGTAAATACCAACCCTCAAAGCGCCAATATGCAACTGCCATAACTAAAATCACCAGAACGTATTTCATCTTGGTTGTTAAGCAGGATCAGCCCTGGTTAATACTTGGATGGGAGACCACCAACAAATGTAAGGCACTATAAGCTATAGTTCTGAGAAATCAACTAGCAAAACCACCTCGGAGTCTACCCTGACTAAGAAAAACCTATGAAATCCATGAGGTTTCACATGTACAACCAGTAAATCTGCCTGGAGCCAATGTTTGGGAAGTATTCTGGACCTTACCCATCCCTCCATCTCATACCTAAGTCAGCTGCAACAAGAGTTGACTCACAGCAGGCCTACAAGAAGAGTCAAGGAGTTAGGTGACTCTGGGCACGTATAACGTAGAAGGATTTGTTCTGACTCAGAACAGAGCTGAAAGGCCAGAATCCTATGCCAAACAGCTCCCAGTTCTCCCACTGGTCCAGTAGCTGTCAAACACTAGAAGGGGTTCTTGCTGCTTAGTGGTTACGTGGGAAGCACAAAGGGAGAGTTCATACAGTATGCGAGTGCCCTTTTGTTTCTTTGCCCATTTCAATTACGATCAGCAGTGTCCTCATAATATGAATCGTTTCCCTTTCTTACGCTTGCAGTGGCACAATGGGTTAAACCCTTGTGCCGGCTGGACTGCTGACCTAAAGGTTGCTGGTTCGAATCCACGAGACAGGGTGAGCTCCCATCAGCTCTAGCTTGCAGGGACACGAGAGACGCCTCCCAGTAACACATCCAGGCATCCCCTGCGCAACATCTGTGTAGACACCCAATTCTCTCACACCAGAAGCAACTTGTAATATGTTCTCAAGTCGCTTCTGACACAATTTCAAAAAACCAGTAAGCAGGGCTAGGATAGCTACTGGGAGAAGGTTTTGGATGGGGCACAAAGGGCTAGTGAAGACCCCCTGCACTTGATCCAAAAGAGACATAGATATAAGCCACACTTAAGCATACACATGTCCCTAGCCAAGTGGCACCTATAGTCAATTTTACACAGACGCAGAAATCTACTCATTTTCCTTCAAGCATTTTTTATCACAGCAAGCTAAATGAGCTGGGGAGGAAGAGTAATAGAGGAACACTTTTGCTGTTAAAAACTGGAGTCTAAAACAGATCTACTATGAATCATCTTGAGATCCACAGTAGATCCCAGTCTATCTTCTTCCCACCTTCAGCAGCCTCCTAGAAGTCATTGCTTACTTGGCAGGTAATATCCTCCACACGGTAAGGATTGTAGGATTTCTGACAAGTTCGACAGAACTGCCTAAAGTAAACCTGTGGAAAGGCAAAGAGAAAGAAGACAGCACCTTGTCGAGGTACTAGAAGGTCTCTCTCCTCCCTACTCCCACCCCAGCAACACAATACCTACCTTGTTTGTGCCCTGCACACACCACACGTAGGCACTTTCCCAGCGGATGTTGCAGTCCTTGCAGTGGTAATAGCCATACTTCTGCTCTAGGAACTAGACAGAACGAACATGAAGGCAAGAACCCAATGTAAGCAACAGCTGGCAGTTGCCTGGGGAAAGTGGCAGCAACTTGACTAAAGCTTTGGAGAACAAAGACCTGTCATGCTCCAACCTCACTACCACCTGCATTTTTATCCCCAAAAGCCTTTTCTAGACCACTTATGTCATGAACTTTCCATGAGGCTATCTGAAGTATCTGGATCACTTGTATTACACATAGTACATTGCTGCCAGGAACTGGCTAAAACCACTAAATGCAGTAATACTGCTCCAATTTCACATTGGTAACCAACTGATTTCTAGGTTCAGTCCTAGGTGTTCGCTCAAAAGACCTGGAACTGGCTGCTTACTCCATATAAGCCCCTGGAATGGCCACAATCTAGAGGCCCTGCTCAAAATAATCTTGCTAGAGATATACTAATTGGACATGAGATACATGGCTGGGCTCAGGAGTTATTCCTCTTAACTAGATGTCCTTTCACACTACATAATCATAGCACTCTTTACTGCAATAACCATCCTGTGGAATTCCAGGGTTTGTAGTTCAGTAAGAAACTAGAGTTTTCTAATGGACCATGCTGAATACCCTCCCTAAACTACAAATGCCATGTATTCCTTATCAATAATGTTGACTCATGGTGCATTGTGGAAGGACACCAGGTGACCACTTGTGTACTTGTTATCATGCGCCCATACATATCACGCCGTAATAGGAGGAATTAATGCAAAGGCAGGGCCAGGCTAGCACAGTGGGTTAAACTGCCTAATATAGAGGTTCCTGCCAACCAGAAGGTTGGCAGTTCAAGCCGGGTTGAGGTGAGCTCCCACCATCTGCTTCTGCACGCGTAGCAGTTCAAAAACAATGTAAGTAGATAAACAGGTACTGCTTTGGCAGGGAGGTAAAAGGTGGCCCTGAAAAACATGCCAGCAAAAATCCAACCAGGAAAGGCGTCCATAGACAATGGGTTCCTTGGTATTAAAAAAATGAAACAACAGCACCTCCCCATGGCCAAGTCGAGCATATTCATCCGTTCTGGGGTTCAGAAAGAAACTGAAGACCTGGCTATGCGCGCAAGCGTTTAAAGAATAAGTCCCTACTGGCTTCGACTTGGTCTGGAATACGGTTTTTGTACAAGGTCTGGTGGACGAACGGCATAAGCAGTTTGCACTGTTTTAAACTTTGTATATTGTATATTATAACTGTTTTAACTGTTTTAATGTTTTACTTTTTGTACTATGGTGTATCGGCATTAATTGCTAGTTTTGTAAGCCGCCCTGACTCCCCTCGGATGAGAAGGGCAGGGTAGAAATGATGGAAATAAATAAATCAATAAATCCAGATGCCGGAGATGAAAAGAGGGAAGTACTATCTGTCTCTTGTCAACTGTATAACAGCATTGAATGTTTCCCACATATGTACCAGCAATCTGCTCTGAGTCCCTTTGGGGAGATAGAGTGGAATATAAATAAAGTATATTGTTGTTTGGTTGTTGTTGTTATTGTTATTATTATTATGCAGTGTCTATCAAACTGTGGTTTTCTAGATGTTCAGCTCCCAGAAATTCTGCCTATTGGCCATGCTGACAGGAACTTCTGAGAACTGAAGTCTAAGGGCCCTTCCAGATAGACCCTATATCCCAGGATCTGATCCCAGGTTTTCTGTTTTAAACTGGATTATATGAGTCTGCACTACCAGATAATCTGGGATAAACAGAAAACCTGGGATCTGATCCTGGGATATAGCGTCTATCTGGAAGGGCCCTAAAACACTTGTAGGATCAAAGTTTGGGAGCCACTGACGTAAAAAATTACACTATTTAACAAAATTTGAAACATTTTATGTTCCTGGTTTGAAAGTGTTATTTCCTATTTAATTGTGCGTTGCTGATTTTGAAAGTAGTTGTTCCTAGTCGAGAAACTTCGTTTTTGTGGCTGCCACACACAATATAGAATGGGTTGAGACTGGATGAGATATTCACTGAAAAACTAGAGCAAAATGTGCTGCAGGATGTCCTGCAAAAACTGAGTATTTGCAGTTTAATAAACCTTTTCCATGTTTTTATGGTAGAACCAAACAGAAAATGGCATTTATAACCCAGGAGCAAAAATCGTGTCCTATATAGTGTTACTAAACCAAGAACCTGCAATGCTCTCTCTCACCACTAAGAGTGCTGCAATAATCAAGCATGACTTTCATGCTTTCTTTGAGCCAGGTGCAAAAGGGGCCCACTCAGGAGACCTGGTTTTGCTACTGTGGATCTTTTCAATCCAAAGTATTTGCTGTATTACTGATGTTTTAAGGGAGAGCAGATGTTTTTGGGGCAACTGAAATAGTACTTCTGAAACTCTGCTATATTGTTGTGAATTTCCTGAGCTGTTTGGCCATTTTCCAGAAGCATTCTCTCCTGACATTTCGCCCACATGTATGGCAGGCATCCTCAGAGGTTGTGAAGTCTGCTGGAAACTGGGCAAGTGGGCTTTATATATCTGGAATGTCCAGGGTGGGAGAAAGAACTCTTTTTCTGTTTGAGGCCAGTGTGAATGTTGTAATTAACCACTTTGATTAGCATTAATGGCCTTGCCAGCTTCAAGGCCTGGCTGCTTCCTGCCCTGGGGGAATCCTTTGTTCGGGGGATATATGTGTGTGTGTGTGTGTGTGTGTGTGTGTTTGTGCATTGGCATATCATTGTCCCTAACAGTTCAAAGTAGCAACTCCAATTTGCTCCTGACATGGAAAAAAAAAGTTCAAAGAGATATCTAGGTGTATCATTTTGACAGCTGAGGCCCCTTCCACACAGCTGAATAAAATCCCGTATTACCTGTTTTCAACTGGAATATATGGCAGTGTGGACTCAAGATTATCCAGTTCAAAGTCAATATGGTGGGATTTTCTGCCTTGATATTCTGGGTTATATTGCTGTGAAGAAGGGCCCTGAGGCACCTTCCGCTCAGCTGTATAAAATCCACATTGAACTGGATTATATGGCTGTGTGGAAGGGCCCTGAGAAACCTAATTGTCTTGCATCAATACTAGTGGATATTTACTACTAAGGAGAAAGTTGATTAACTCAAACTCTTTTCAGGGATATTCCTGATTTTCCCAAAATGGTGGCGAATGCCATTTTCCAAAAGGTCATGGAAATTTCCATTTCCCAAAAGGTTATGATATCTAACATGCCTTTCCAAAGATCATAATTGTCTCCAAAAGGTTATGGAGATGTCCAATATCTGCTTTGAACTGGGTTATCTGATGCCCCTTCCACGCAGCTGAATAAAATCCCACATTACTTGCTTCGAACTGTTATATATGGCGGTGTGGACTAAAGTAACTCAATTCTAAAGCAGATATGGTGGGATTTTCTGCCCTGGCGGCCCTTCCACACAGCCATATAACCCAGAACTGTGTTATCCGAGTCCACAGTGCCATATATTCCAGTTCAAAGCAGATAATGCGGGATGTTATTCCGAGCTGTGTGGAAGGGGCCGGCGTCCCTGTTCGCCACTCACCTGGAAGCGCACTCGGGCCTTGCTCTGCGCGGCTTCCTCGGCTTTCCCCGCCGCCTGCTCCTCCTCCTTCTCCGGCTTCTCCTCCTTCCCTTCCTCCTCCTGGGTCTCTCCTTGGGGTTTCTCCGAGCCTTGTTTGTCCACCTCCTTCTTGTCCCCTTCTCCTTCCTCCTCTTCTTCTTCGACGAAGGCGGTGAGGCGGCGCGAAGCCACGGGCGAATAGACGGCAACGGTGCGCGGGAACCGCACAGCCCTGGCGGCCCCGCTAACCGCGCTGCCTTGCTCCTGGCGCTGCCGCTGCCGCTGGCGGAGGAGGAGGAGCGGCCTGGGCCCCAGCGAGCACTGCACCGAGGCGTCCTGGCGCGGGTTCACTTGGACGCCCACCTCCTTGGTGTTGGCCCTGCGCAGGCGCGGCGTCAGGTGCGGGTTGACCTGCGACAGCAAGGCTTTGAGCTGCGCCCGCTGGTAGTGCTCGAAGTACTCCGCCACCGTCTCGTTGTAGCCCGAGAAGTAGCCCCCTCCTCCGCCTCCTCCGACGCCGCCGCCTCGCTGCCTCCAGGACCCCGGCCCCCCTTTGCCTTTCGGGGGCGGGTAGCGATGATAGGAGTAAGGGTTGTACGAAGGGTAGGCGTAACTCTCCATGGCTTCAGCCATCCTTGGAAGACCCAGCCAAGCCCTGGAGGAAGGGGCCCTTAAGTAGGAGGCCGAGGGCGGGACGCCTCCCAAAGAGGGTCACTCGGAGCAGCTGGGAGTGAGGAAGACTTGCAACTCTCCTTTGTAAACCTTTCTCCTGACCTTGCAGTGGTTGCCTTCCACTGGAGTCAAGAAGGTGGCTGCAAAAAGCCCGCCTGAATTCAGACTCTCCTCAGTTAACAAAAGCCCTGCTCAATTAAGACTTATCCTCAGTTAAGGCAACGGTAACGCCTTGGCCTTGCAGCTTCCCAACAATAACAATGGAATTCTTGAACCCCATCCACGCAGCTGTATAAAATCCTTGTTGAACTGGATTAAATGGCAGTGTGCACTCAGGCCCTTTCCGCACAGCTGAATAAAATCTGCTTTTTGGCAGTGTGGACTCTGATAACCCAGTTCAAAGCAGATCTTGTGGTATTTTCTGCCTTGATATTCTGGGATATAGGGCTGTGTGGAAGGCCCCCCGGAATATCAAGGCAAATAATCCGCTTTGAACTGCATTCGCTGAGTCCACACTACCATATATTCCAGTTAAAAGCAACAAAAAAGGGGGGATTTTATTCATCAGTGTGGAAGGGTCCTCCATTAACTCAGTTCAAAGGAGATATTGTAGGTTGTTGCATGTTTTCCGGGCTGTATGGCCATGTTCCAGAAGTATTCTCTCCTGACGTTTCGCCCACATCTATGGCAGGCATCCTCAGAGGTTGTGAGGTATCGACAACACAAGATATTGTGGGTTATCTGCTTTGATGTTCTGGGTTATATGGCTGTGAAGAATGATCCTTGGTATTTTTTTAGGCCTGTTCCTTGGGTCATTTTGAGGCCCTGATTCTGAAAGCTGCCTTAGATAACTACATCATCTCTAGTTTCTTAAAGGCCCACTGCCATATAAAATCCAGATTATCTGCTTTGAACTGGATTATATAACAGTGTAGACTCAGGGCCCATCCACATAGCCATATTGTTGGGTTTCATCCCTGGACTGTACAAGTTTTTGTGTCATCAAGTTTCTAGTCCTCAATAAATAGCTAGACTAGAGACAGGGCTGAGGGATTCCTTCCCCCGCATTCCTATGCATGTTTTCTAAAGGTTTTTGTCTTTCCTGTTAGCCACTGTATAACCCAGAATATCAAGGCAGATAACTCATATCTGCTTTGAATTGGGTTATCTGAGTCCACACTGCCATATAATCCAGTTCAAAGCAAGTGATGTGGATTATCTGCATTCATTATCTGGATATGGCCCGTGTTAAAGGGCCATAGTTTTCTATGGGTGAAAAGACTGGTATGTGGCCTATGTTCTCTATCACAAAAACTAGAGCGATAGGGGAAAACTGGCTCCATTTTTTGGAATCAGTAGGTAAAAGATACCCAGGGGTCTAACATATGAAGCACTGGAATGAGGGGCTGGACCTACACTGCCCTATATCCCAGGATCTGATCCCAGGTTATCTGCTTTAAACTGGATTATATGAGTCTACACTGCCAGATAACCTGGGATAATCAGATACTCTGGGATCAGATTCTGGGATATAGGGCAGTGTAGACCCAGACTGGGTTGGCCGGTGTAATAGCAGAGAATGCTTAAGGTGCTTTCCACATTTAATGTGTGTGTGTTACACTACTTCAGAGATAGTCAAGCTTTTACATGGAAGTAAGGGCCATTGGACACAGTGGTGCTTACTTCCGAGTATTCATACAGCCTGGCTTGCATGACTTCCAAAATCCAAAGCTTTCAAACTTGTTTCAGAGATTTCTAGGGTGAGTAGTTTTGTTGACACCACTGTTTGCTCCTTCTTAGAGGTAATTTGTTTGCTTTCTAAAATACCGGGTGTCCCAAAAGTTGCCATAGGCAGGGGGAATGGGAAATTGTAACTAAATGTACCTTTATTTACAAAATAATCATTACAACCTTTTGCACCATGCTGAATATCTGAAAATATTAAAATATAACACCATGTAACAAAATTTGAAAACCTTTCTGTTCTGGTTTTGAAAGTACAGTAGAGTCACACTAACCCAAGCTTCGCTTATCCAAGCCTCTGGATTATCCAAGCCATTTTTGTAGTCAATGTTTTCAATATATCATGATATTTTGGTGCTAAATTCATAAATACAGTAATTACAACATAACATTACTGTGTATTGAATTACTTTTTCTGTCAAATTTGTTGTGTAATATGATGTTTTGGTGCTTAATTTGTAAAATCATAACCTAATTTGATGTTTAATAGGCTTTTCCTTGATCCCTCCTTATTATCCAAGATATTTGCTTATCCAAGCTTCTGCCGTTCCGTTTAGCTTGGATAAGTGAGACTCTACTGTATTATTTCCTGATTAATTGTGCGGTACTTACTTTGAAAGAAGTTGTTATACTCCAGAAACTTTGTGGTTTTTTTTGTGGCGCCACAAACTATGTTGAATTAGTTGAGACTCTATGAGATATTCATTGAAAAACTAGAGCAAAATGTTCTGCAAAAACATTCAATATGCTTTTCCATGTTTTTATGATAGAACCAATTAGAAAATGACATTTATAACCCAGGAACAAAAATCGTGTTACATAGTGTAATATAATAATATATGAGTTTGTTAATTTTTTCTATGTATGGAGACTTTTTGGTATTATGCTTTCTTTTAGCTCAGCTCAAAAGATTTTTAGACTGCAGAGCTACACACACTTACCTGGGAGTAAATACCATTTAAAGCCACTGGATTTACTACTGAGGAAGCATGCATATGCTGTTTAGCATATTCACTTAAAGTAAATCTCAGTAAGTTCCATTGAAATGAGAATTTGCTTTCTGGTAAATATCCTTTGTGAAATATCCTAGGTTTGATTCTCAAGCAGTTCCTTTGACTATTAGTGTGGAAACTCCACAGGAAAAATCCAGTCATTTAGACATAATTTAGATACCACTATGACCTTTCCACCTTTTGGTATCTTTAGTTAAAGTGGTTGTAATGGTGCAAAGTGCAATCCTCCAAATGAAGTTAGACTCCAATTCCCATCAGTCCTAAAGAGCCAGTACTGACGAATGCTAGGGCTTGCAATCAATGGCAGGCTGCATTTTGCCCATCCTTAAATTAAGGCATCTGTTGTGCAACAGAGCTAGAAAAGACCCCTGGCTGGCATGTTGGAGAACTGCCTTAAAGTAGAAACTATTTTTAGAGCTCCAACTTGATTGGAAATTGGTTTCAGAACGAAAAGAAGTCTCATCATTCTTCATTGTTTCAAAACAACTGGTTGCTCTAATCTTAATTAGATGACGCGGGCAGTCTCTCATTCAACCTCCTAATGCCTTAATATGTTTGGAAGAAATTTAATTACTGATCATTATACACAACATTAGTTCGACCCTTCCACATACATAAAAGCTGAACAATATGCAAGATACACGACTTTGGGTTTTTGAAACAGCAAATGTGGTTGATGACATTCAGTTACACTTGACAAATATGGTCACGGTTTCATCCTTGTGCTACTTATCTTTCCTCCAATTTTTCAAAAATTGCCTCAAAAGCCCCCTCATTTCTATGTGTAACCTTGTTGCTTGCTCATTATCTCTGTGATACATTGATGGTGACTTACGATCCTCTGCAATAGTAGCTGCAGTGGTTCTAAATTGTTATATGTGGAGAAAAATACAGACCATGTAAACGGAGGAAATCAAGGTTACAGCAACTGGTTGACACTGTTGTCTCCTCTCCATACATCTTTCCCTTGTTAAACAGTCTGCTATGCTGGTCTTAAAATGGGATTTTCCAGATAGTCACTTCCTTTAAAGAGTAGTCTGTGTTGGTTCCATCTGCATTGAAGCATGACCCTCGGCAATCACTGTGCCATAGGAAGTCTCTGGCACTTCTTCTTCCTTGAGTTTCTTGTAAGAAATGTCTGTATCTTCGTCATCGCCCACTAGAGGTTCTTGCTTGTAGGAGTCCTTGCCATATATCTTGTAGATTAACACAATCAGGCCAGCTTCGGCTGCCTGGAAGAGGGCATACAGCAAGGGAAACATGTACATGGGCCCAATGAGCTCTGGAGGAAAAGTCAACTTGAGTATAGCGGTGCAGAGCTGTACGTTCTGGCATCCGGTCTCCAGTGACACTGTCCTCTTACAGTGGGGTGGCAAACGGAATAAGGCCGCTACGCCATAACCACAGCCATATCCTGCCAAAGGCATCAGCACGGCTACTACATAGACAGTGGCAGGAATAGTGGCCAGCAGTTCTGGACCCAGCATGGTACCCGTGAGAATGAAAAGGATCACCAGAGACAACAAGAGAAACCACAAAGAAACCTAGCAAGGAAAGCAGTGGATGAGAAAGAGCAGCAGTTTTTAAAATATTGCACTTCATTATATCAATTTCTCAAAGTATGGCCCCCCAAGCCTCTGGATCCCCCACCTCAAAAAGCTAGACATCCCTTATTATTTCAAATAGTCAGTATTGCTTGCCTATCCTGCACTTGCTGGACAAACAGAGGATCCTTCCACACAGCCATATAACCCAGAATATCAAGGCAGGAAATCCCACAATATCTGCTTTGAACTGGAATATATGGCAGCGAGGACTCAGATAACCCAGGGCCCTTCCACACAGCCCTATATCCCAGAATGTCAAGGCAGAAAATCCCACAAGATCTGCTTTGAACTGGGCTATCTGAGTCAATACTCAGATAATGTGGGATTTCCTGCCTTGATATTCTAGGTTATATGGCTGAGTAGAAAGGCCCAAAATACTCCAACACATTCCCACCCCTCTTTCTATCCTCGTCAATGTAGCTGCTGCTTAACTACCTTGTGGTCTATTTTCCTTTAATCCCTGGCAGCAATGTTGGCACTGCCTCTCAACCCTCCTTCCATTTCCTCTTAATGAATCCCTGCATTAACTCCTCTTTGCTGAATCCCTTTCAACAGAGTTTTTCTTGTTGAAATCTTCTACTCAGCCACCTTCAACAGATCCCTGCTTTAAATCCTCCTTGCTCTCATCCCTTTCAACACACATCTGGTTGGTTCCTTCCAAATGCCCCCACATCTCCTTCCTGAAAAGATAATTTTGGGGGGATATAATGCAGCCCCAACTAGTCCCAGATGTCTGAATGTGCTCCCTGTCCTATAGCAGTTAATTACTCCTGACGTAAACTGCATTATCAACAGCAAGTAAAGGGTCAGGTGGGGAGAATTTTTACATAAAATATCATCCCATATGCTGACAACAGTATGATGCCGTGGTATTTCAACACATGGCAGGTGTTTGATGACCACTGCCAGGACTAATGAGTTTAACAGCAACATTACTTTTGTTCCATTTGAGCTGATATATCACGTATGTCATGTAGTGGTTATTTATTTATTTATTTATTTAAAACATTTCTATTCTGCCCTTCTCACCCCAAAGAGGACTCAGGGCGGAGCACAACATATGTACAGCAAACATTCAGTACCAGGACATGAATCAGTTATATCTACTTTTAAATCATCTGTTTAAATCAACTCAAAACACTATGCTGGCTCCAGTCAGCCAAGTAGGTTTCCTATTATTGCCTCATTGCATTGCCCCAAAGGCTTGATCCCACAGCCAGGTCCTTTACCATCTTTCTGAAGGACGGAGGGGAAGGGGCTGATCTAATCTTGTCAGGGAGGGAGTTCCATAGCCGGGAAGCAATCACAGAGAAGGCCCTCTCTCTCGTCCCCATCAAACGCACTTGTTACGGTGGCGGGACTGAGAGCAGGGCCTCCCCAGACAATCTTAGTCTTTGTGATGGTTCGTAAAGAGAGATGTTCACCACCCAAAACCCCAATGTAGAAATCATCCGCACTGAAAAACAGTGTCAGAAATTGTTTCTTTTGTAGGATAGGATCTGCAATGCCTGTTTAATTATCAAGAGCATCCTATAGTGCTGCAAATCTGCCACTGAAATCTGCCAAATGAAGCCCAAAGGAGTGGATCGATGACAAATCGGATAGGATAGGATAGTGCTCCAGTCATGGGTCAGTCCATGCCTATATTGCTTATGCCCATTGTAGGTATCATTCACATGCAATCTAAATGTTAAAGTTGGATAACATGCATAAGGGTTGGGCTGTAAGCTTTAGAATAAACAGGAAAGTGAACCTGATTTCCAGCAGAGTAAATTGCCATATGCTTTATCCTGAGACAAACATATTCTGTTTTGTATGGTGTGTTAAACTATGATGAAATAGATTCATAGATTAACAGACTATAACACTTTTATCAATGTCAGTTTTAAGTCTAGTTTTTAAATAGTTTATTAGTTAAAATGTAATTTTTAGTTGTGTGATATCTAATTTGTTGCAATATTTTATTATTGCTTGATATTGATGTTCACTGTGTACTTTTATGGTAATTTATTTGTTTGTTGTTTACATTTTACGGCATTGAATGTGTTCTGCTATATGTTAGCCACCCTGAGTCCCCATTGTGGAATAGAAATAATAATAATAATAATCATCATCATCATCATCATCGTTTGGGATGTAACTATAGCTTGCCATTATACTTCAGCTGGCTAACTGGTTTGAAATATTTTCCCAAATTGATTTTCCAATGCACTGTAAGTGATGAAGACACTGGGAAGTGACATGTGCAATGCTCTTGATCATGGGGCATATTGAACAAAGGAGTTGCAGTAGGACTCCAAAGGTCTCTCTGATTGCCTGTTCTCAATACACCCCAAAACTAGAAGGGGGTTGCAGATTCCATGTCCATTTCCCTGATTTGTAGCACCTCAGATTCCCCTTGGTTGAGATGCTGCTTGTCCAGAGAGGTAGGGTTTGAGTTTTGTTTTGGTGGGGGGGGGGGGGCTCTATTAGATATACACAGCTCCATCATCATGGTCACATCTGATGACGTGGACTTTCCACCTTCTGTCTCCTGTTGACAATCTGCATTCTTTTATATATGAGTCCCCACTGCCAAATATCCGGGGATAAAGAGATAATGTGGGGTCAGATCCTGGGATATAGCGGCAGTTTGGAAGGGCCCAGAGATGGCAGGTAACAAACAGGAGCTGCAGTAAATTGCCCCAGAGCTTGTCATTTGCAGAAAATATGCTTGAAAACAGTCCTGTTAATCACTCTCTATCTATAGAAAGAGGGGAAGGAAGTGAAAACATAGTTGAAATAAGAGACAAGTAGAATCTGGCTCTCTGAAGGATATTATAAAATCTACTCACAATTATAGTCACAGGGGAGCTGTCTTCATGTGGCAGGTTAAATATTTGCTGCAAGATAACTGAAGAATATGGTAGCCTTAGGTCTTCTCCCAAGAGTCTGGGGCCCCTTCCACACAGCTGAATAAAATCTCACATTATCTGCTTTGAACTGGAATATATGGCACTGTGGACTCAGATAACCCAATTCAAAGAAGATATTGTGGTTTTTCTGCCTTGGTATTTTGAGTTATATGATTGTGTGGAAGGGCCCTGGGAAGCCCAGGCTATTATAATGACCCACATGTGGTAGAGAAGCTAGGTTGAGCTTACCTTGAGCAGGATGTCTGCCACCCGGGTGTATCTGTAGCGAATGAACACCCCAAGGCCAATTGGGAGAAGAGTGCTGCACAAGGTCAGGGTGACAGCACCCAGGGGCAAGAGGCGCACCAACGGCGTATCAATCCAGGCCCGGCTGTAGACCCACAGGCAAAGCGGCATCAGGATCAGAGCCAGCAAAGTGGATGATGTGGTCATGATGATGCTGCCGGAGAAGGAAGACAGACAAGAGTGCATCGGAGCCCCTGCTCAGGGCAGAACCCCACAATGGTGAAGATTACCCCCAAATGTCTGCCACTGGTGGAACCTGACTCAGCCTCATTTTCTCTCCCATCCTAGATTCTTCTCTCCTTCCTTCTCTGTGCCTTTTTGAACTGAATCCCAGAGTTGTCACTTGCGTTTTGGAAAAAGGAGTAGGGTTGTGTTGTTGAAGGCTTTCATGGCCGGAATCACTGGGTTGCTGTGAGTTTTCCGGGCTGCCTGGCCATGTTTTGATGCTTTGTTCACATCTACGGCAGGCATCCTCAGAGGTAGTGAGGTGTTGGAAACTAAGCAAGTGGGGTTTATATATCTGTGGAATGTCCAGGTTGGGAGAAAGAACTCTTGTCTGTTTCAGGCAAGTGTGAATGTTGAAATTGATCACCTTGATTAACACTGAATAGCCTTGCAGCTTCAAAGCCTGGCTGTTTCCTGCCTGGGGGAATCCTTTGTTGGAGGTGTTAGCTGGCTCTGATTGTTTCTGGTCTGGAATTCCCCTGACTTCTGAGCACTTGATGAACCAACCTGGGCACAGCATATTATTTGAGAACACAGAAATGGTGGACCACTCTAACAATCATCACGTCAGACTACACAGAGAAGCCACTGAAATCCACAAGCATCTGGACAATTCCAACAGAAAGGAGAAAACAATGAAAATGGACAAAATCTGGTTACAGTAACTAAAATCAGGACAGTAAATAAAGAACACTCAGAAAACAGGAATTCCAGACAAGACACAATCAGGACCTGTTAACACCTCCCAACAAAGGATTTCCCCAGGCAGGAACCAGACAGGATTCGAACATTTGCCATGTCCCCAGCGAAATATGTTCGCTATGGCTTGACTATATTTTAATGCATTATATGTTTTGTGATTTTATGTTTATATGTTTTACATGTTTTTATGTGATTGTATTATATAGTGTATTGCTGGGTTTGGTCCCCATGTGAGCCGCCCTGATATCCTGCCCTATCTCAGGGAGATAGGGCAGGATATAAGAATAAAATTGTTGTTGTTGAAGCTGCCAGGCTATTCAATGTAAATCATGGTGGCCAACTGCAACATTCACACTTGCCTCCAACAGACAAGAGTTCTTTCTCCCACCCTGGACATCATTCCCCAGATATATAAGCCCCACTTGCTTAGTTTCCAACAGACCTCACAACCTCTGAGATTGCCTGCCATAGATGTGAGCGAAACGTCAGGAGATAGTGCTTCTGGAACATGGCCATACAGCCCGGAAAGCTCACTGCAACCCAATCTGTTCCTGGTTTGAAAGTGTTATTCCTTGTTTAATTGTGCGGTACTGACTTTGAAAGTCGTTGTTATGCTCCGGAAACTTTGTTTTCGCGGCTGCCACAAACTACGTCGACTCGACTGAGACTCAATGAGATACTCGTTGAAAAACTCAAGCAAAATATGCTGCTTGATGTCCCACAAAAACAAAGTTTGGGCAGTTGAATAAACTTCTTCCATGTTTTATGATAGAACCGATTAGGAAACGGCACTGACAACCCGAGAACAGAAACCGTGCTGCCTTGTATTATCTCTCCTGCCCACCTTTCCCATGCTGGTCCCCGCCTCGGCGCCGTTCCCTTTTCAGTTTGGATCTCGGGATCGATTCGAATCCCGCCCTTGGCTCGCACTGACAACGAATGAAGGAAATGGATAAGAAGCCCATCGCGAGTCCCTTCCCTTGACAAGAGGGTGAGTCCCAAACCCACGAGGGAGCGTGAGGGGCGTCTTTTCGCGCGCTTTTGTGGGAATGATGTTGTCCGTCCGTCGCAACCGGGAGCAAGCAAAGCGCCGCGCCTTCCCTTTCCCGCCCTCCCCTCCCTCCCTCCCTCCCGTGGATGGCGGTCCTACCTGAGGTTCATGTCCCCGTCGACGAGGAGCGCCATGAGGTTGGAGAGGTTCCCCCCGGGGCAGCACCCGCAGAGCAGCACGGCCACGGCGGCCACCTCGTCGAGGGCGAAGGCCAGGGCCAGGAGGAAGGCCAGGAGCGGCATGAGGCCGAACTGGCAGAGCAGCGCCAGGAGCAGGCCCAACGGGCGGCGCAGCTGCGCGCCCAGCGCCCCCAGCTCCACCGTGCAGCCCAGGCCCAGCATGGCCGCGCCCAGCGCCAGCCCCGCCGCCCAGCTCAGCCCCGCGCTCCAGGCCGGCGACAGGGGCCAGCCCCCCGGGGGAGGGAGGGAGGACCCCGCGCCCCCCGCCCACGAGGAGGAGGGCGGCAGCGCCCACAGGGTGCCGTTCTCCCCGGCCATGGGGCGCCCAGGTGGGACACAGGCAGCAGGCGCGCCTCGCTCCCTCCCTCCGTCCCTCGACGCGTCCTCCGCGCTCCAAGGCTGCGCTCCGAGTGAGAGGCAGAGCAGGCAGGGCGAGGCTGCCGCCGTCCCCTCCCCTCCCTCCCCCGCCCGACGGGGAGGCTCCGCGGCTCCGCAGACAGGCAGCCCAGCCCACCAGCACGCTAGCCAGCCGGGACCTCGGTCGGTCGGCCAAGCAACCAGTTCATGTAGTAGTCAAACACTCAGTTCCGTCTAGTTAGTTCAGTCAGTCCAGTCAGACAGATAGTTCTCTCAGCCAGTCAGTCCAGTCAGACAGTTTAGACAGTTCAGTCAATCAGTCAGTCCAGTCCAGTCAGACAGTTCAGTCAGTTTAGTCCAGTCAGACAGTGCACTTAGTCAGTTCAATCCAGATAGACAGTTCAGCCAGTCAGTCAGTTCATTCAGTCAGTTCACTCAGTCAGACACAGTCAATCCAGTCAGACAGTTCTCTCAGCCAGTTCCGTCAGACAGACAGTCAGTCCAGTCAGACAGACAGTCTAGGTAATCAAACAGTCAGTTCAGTTCAGTCAGACCCTCAGTTCATTCAGTCATTCAGTCACTTCAGTCCGGTCAGACAGTTCAGTCATTCATTCAGTCAGTTCAGTCATTCAGTGAGACAATTCATGCACTCAGTCAGTCAGTCAGTCAATCCAGCTAGTCAGCTAGTCAGTCACTGGGTCAGTCAGTCAATGCAATCCAGTCAGATGGTCAGTCCAGTCAAGCAGCCAGCCAGCCAGCCAACCAATGGGTTAATAAGTCAATCAGCCAGCCGGTCACTCAGTTAAGCCAACCAATGGGCTAATAAGTCAGTCAGTCAGTCAGTCAGTTTAGTCAAGCAGCCAGCCAACAGATTAATAAGTCAGTCACCCAGCCAGTCAAGCAGCCAACCTGCCAGCCAATGGGTTTAATAAGTCAGCCAGCCAGTCGGTTAGTCAGTTCAGTCAAGCAGCCAGTCAGCCAGTCAGCCAATGAGTTAATAAGTCAGTCAATCAGTTCTGTCAACCAATGGGTTAATAAGCCAGCCAGCCAGCCAATGGGTTAATAAGCCAGTCAGTCCATTTAGTCAAGCAGCCAGCTAGCCAGCCATTCAATGGGTTAATAAGTCAGTCAACCAGTCAGTGAGTTGGTTGGTTGGTCGGTCATCAGTCAGTCAGCTAATTCAGTCCAGTCAGCCAGCCAGTCAATTGGTCAGGCCAGTCTAGTCCAGTCTGTCTGTCAGGCAGGCAGTTAGCAAACCAGTCAGCTAGTCAATGAGGCAATAAATCGGTCAACCATCCAGTTTGTCAGCCAGTCATTTGTCCAACCAGCCAGTCACTGGGGCTGTCCGTCCAGTCAGTCAGCTAGTCCAATCCAGTTAGCCAACAGTCAGTCAAGCAGTCAGCCAGTCAGGGATGGGTTACCTCCATCTGCCTCAGTTCTACCTCAATTGCCTCCTCAGCACTTCTGCTCTGCCTCCCTCCTTCAGGCAGCAACCGCCTTCCCTTCCCTTCCACCACAGACTCAGTCAGTCAGCTTCAGGGTGTTTTGGACTCTTCCTCACAAGTCTCTCTCAGTGGATTCCTTGCCCTGGATCCTCATCCATGTGCAGTTTCAGATAGTAAGTATTTCCCATCTTTCCTGGAAGGATTCATTTCCAGGGCCTTCCCCATTTTTTCAAAGAATGTATCTTTATCTCTTTTTGAACATTTTTTTTAGTTTGTGTGCAAATGGTAATTGCACATTGGATGTTTACAGCATTTATGTACTTAACACAAACGTTTACACTTTTATTTACTTTTTATTTTCCTTTCTGTTCAGTGTAAAACCAGAACTACAACTGTTGTCCAAAGTGTAACACTTGAGGCATTTTGACAGGGCATACTGGGAGGAACTGGGATTTGTGTTCCAAGTTGGGCTGTAGGGTTCAATACCCCACACAGCCATGGAAAAACCCACCGGGTGGCCTTGGACAAATCATGCTCTCTCAGCCTTTGCAAAAGCAAAACCCTTTCTGAACAATCTTGCTGAGTAAACCCTGTGATAGGTTCGTCTTCAGATCTCCACATGTCAGAAACAACTTGAAGGCACGCATCAAAAACTTTAATGAAAGAAGAGAAAATTGTTTTTGTTTTCCTTGAAAGCCTTTAGATTGGTTGCACTAGCAGCCATTTCCATATTTACAGGGGAAACGTTAGGTAGCAATAAAAAATATACGGTCCTCACCAACCTCAGTAATTCAGCTTTTCGGAACTTTTTAATCCCCAAACGCCCTGACCTAGTGGAAACTATTTAGTTGTTCCATATTTCATTTTAGGTAAACTTGGAAAATCATTCTGACTTCCCACTTCTTCAATTTCAGTACTTTTTATTCAAGGGGGAATGCTATAGCATCTTCAGAAAGTATCACACAAGATATGTGGTTCAGCAAGGAATGTGGATGACAAACTCTACCAAAATACACTTCAAAGATCTGCCTAGTGGAATGAGCCATAGACATCTATGATGATACCTCCTTGCTCTCCTAAGAGTCCTAGGCATACTTTGGCCCCTGACACGTCTTGATCATCTGGGAGATCATTACTCTTCGTTGAAGATTCAGCACCTAAACACAGGAAGCTTTGCTGCATAGGAAACATTCTCAACACAAACAAAATTAGCTCTTCACCCTACCCTAGAAATAATGCATTCTATTTCTGGAATATCTGTTTAATATATTTTTCAAATATGTATTTGTTTTATTCTCAGATGCTTCTGCACTCTTGACACCCGTTCGCTTGCACATTTCTCTGGTGAATCCCTTGCATTAAAAGATGTATCAACTATGATTCTTTCACAGTATGGCTCACCCTTTCCCCCGTCCATTACAATCTACAGCACAATGGTGTCCCTAAAAAATGTATAGCCCCTTAAGCATAAAACACATTAAGCTCACACAACGCAGGCATGGCTGAGTGCTTCCTTCTGCTCTTGAATTGAAAAATGGAGAAGGCTGCATAGAGCTTAGTGGCAGAGTGCCTATTTTGCATGCAGATGGTGCCCAGTCCAATTCCTGGCATCTTCTGTTAAGTCAGCGGGGAGCAGGTCATGGTCACCTGAGAGCCTGAAAAAAGTGCTGCCAGTTAAATTAATACCACTGAGCTATATGGACTAATATTCTGGAATTTCATAAGGTATCCTGCCATGCAGGAATAGGTGGGAGAAGGGGCATGAAGGCATTGCCCCTTCCAAAATGGAATTCTGACTCAAAAATGAACTTATATGCAATTTGTTGCATTTGCAGAGAGCAAGGCATGGAAAATCATCCATACCTGGAACTCTCTTATCTGTTGTGTTATTTTCCTCTGACCCCCTTTTTATGCCTAAACTGTACTTTTGAACACTCAACTGAAGTTTTGAATCACTACAGTGCTCCATGTTTGGAGACTAAAATTTCATTGGGAGGGGCAGAATTTTCATTTGGGGAAGCAGTGCCCCCATTTTGTCCTTCCCCTATAGCAGTGGTTCTCAACCTTCCTAATGCTGCAACCCCTTAATTCAGTTCCTCATGTTGTGGTGACCCCCAACCATAATATTATTTTTGTTGCTATTTTGTAACTAATTTTGCTACTATTATGAATTGTAATGTAAATATCTGATATGCAAGGATGTATTTTCTTTCACTGGACCACATTTAGCACAAATACCCGATATGCCCAAATTTGAATACTGGTGGGGTTGGAGGGGGGTTTGATTTTGTCATTTGGGAGTTGTAGTTGCTGAGATTTATCATTCACCTACAATCAGAGAACATTCTGAACTCCACCAGCAATTGGATTGAACCAAACTTGGCACACAGAACTCCCATGACCAACAGAAAATACTCGAAGGGTTTGGTGGGCATTGACCTTGTGTTTTGGAGTTGTAGTTCACCTACATCCAGAGAGCACTATGGACCAAAACAATGATGGATCTGGACCAAACTTGTCACAATACTCAATATGCCCAAATTTGAACACTGGTGGAGTTTGTAGAAAGTAGACCTTGACATTTGAGAGATGTAGTTGCTGGGATTTATATTTCACCTACAATCAAAGTGCATTCTGAACCCAGGCCACAATGGATCTGCACCAAACTTGGCATACTACCTACATGGCCAACATTGAATACTGGTGGGGTTGGGGGGTGTTTTGTAATTCTGGGAGTTGTAGTTCACCAACACTCAGAGAGCACTTTGTACCAAACTGGTGATGGAATTAGTAAACTTGCCACACATACCCAACATGCAAAACTTTGAATACTGGTGGGGTTTTGAGGGGACTGACCTCAAAGTTATAGTTATAGTTCACCCACATCAACAGAGCACTGTGCACCCAACTGATGGCTCCGGACCAAACTTGGAACAAATACCTAATATGACCAACTTTGAATACTGGTGGTGTTTGGGGGGGACTGACCCAACATGATGGTGATTCTAGTTCTCCGTGCAGCCAGAGAACCTTGTGACCCCCACCAATGATGGATCTGAAACAAACTGGGCACACAGATCCAACATGACCAACTGGGAATACAGGAGGGGTTTGGGGTGATTGACCTTGGCATATGGGAATTGTAGTTCACTTGTATCCAAAGAGCACTGAATCCAGCTGGCGATAGATCTGGACCAAACTTGGTACACAGACCCAACTGGCCAACTGTGAATATTGGTGGGGTTTGGAGAGGACTGACCCACGGTTTTGGGAGTTGTATTTCACCCACTTTAACTGCCAAGGCTCAATGCTATGGAATCATGGGACTTGTAGTTTCACAAGTTCTTTTATCCTTTTCTACCAAAGAGTGCTGGTGCTTCACCAAATGACAACTCCCATGATCCCATAACCACTTAACTGGTGGCATAGATAAAGCCACATGCCTACAGGCAAGATTTAAGCTGGCTCATTAGATTCCCCCTCTTGACCCATCCACTCCACATACTCTCCCCCATCATACAGCCCTCAGACATTTGAAAAAGCTTTTGACAATGGAACTTGTTTACTTGTTTTGAAAATTGTAATTGCCTGTGTGTGTGTGTGTGTGTGTGTGTGTTGGGAGAGGGGGTGTTTTGCAAGGAGGTCGGTCATAGTTCTTTCTGTCCCAGCATTGTCACCCTGCAGCAATAAAGCTTTATAAAGGCTTCCGTTGGCACCACTGAAACCTTTTTTTGAATGCAATGCTTATTACAGCAGGAGGAGGAGGATTAAGGAGAGGGGAGATGCAGAAGGAAGGGAAGAAACAGAGGGCAGGGGAAAGAGAAGGAGAAAGGGAAAAATGAGAGGAGAGAGAGAAAAGAAAGAGAAAGAGCAATAGAGAGTAAAAGATACCGAAGTTGGTAATTTATTCTCAGTCTCTTATTTGTGTGAAAACACAGCTAAATCCTTCCAATGAATCAACATGAGGTTTGAATGTTCTGGAACCCCAAAATGTCTTCTAGATACCCCATATTTCGTACTGCCATAAAAATATCTGCAACAAGAGTATGAAACCAAGAGTGAGTTATAGGATCACATTGTGGGTGAAATTGCTGCCAGGATTAAGTATCTACTCTTTTTGGGTGATGGGTAGGGGTGGGGAATGTTAACCTAGTACAAGATGGAGAATGGAAATGCCAAGTCAATTAAAAATAGCATAAAACTACTTCTATTACATTATTAATAATGCATTATTATTTTAAAATGAGACTTTTGATCAGACAAAATCAAAACTTCTTATCATAAACTTCAGATATGAGTAACAAAATATGACAGAGAATGTACATTCTCAGTGAGTGTCTAAAGTGATAGGTATTAATCTGGTGCTGAATGTGTTTGAGTAACTTCTTATTTAATAATTATAATAATATATCTGTGTTCCAGCTTAAGCTGAAATGCTTTGAAAGGTGATTAAGACCTTCTTGTTCCTCCTTTTTTTCTTTATATTATCATAATTGTAAGGCTCAGAGAGTAAATCTTCTTTCTATGCTGGTCTTCACATGAGATTCTATTCTATTTCCAATACCTCATGCCTTACACATATATAGAGCTTTGTGTATATGTACTTTTTTATGTGCAAAAAGCAGCCTCGCCTCTTATATAATTGCTATTTTTATTATTTGGATTTGTACCCTACCCTTCTTATGTTAAAGTGAAGCTGTAAAAACAACAGACATGGATGTTTATGAGTTTATTCTTCAAAAGTATACACTTTTCAGGACTGGTGATACAGTTTGCTGTAGATTAAATGACATTTAGGTTTGCTGTCATGTAGAATAGCCCTGAGATCTGTGGACAAGGGAATGGGAAACAAATACTTCTGTTTGTTGATGTAAATAGCTGCACAGATACGTATCAAACCACCCTGGCGTAGTGCCTCCCTGTCTTCCTGCTGTGTAATCTTGCTGTTCTGTACCTTGTCTCCTGAAGACACATTGAACAATTACTCTTCCATTTCATTTTGACAGTCTTTTAGATATATGGCCACTATTGACCCATCTCCTGTCTGCCAGCACTTAATCTTTCTTTTTTAAAAACTATACTTGTTCAATTCCTTCAGTCTTGCCTAAGGGCAACATAAAGCAAAGCTCTTATTATCTTAATAATGCTTATGAAATGTTGTTAACAGATCATTACACACTCATATTCTTTAGAACGAACTATAGCAGAACATATTTATCCCAGTACTTTTCTGTGGTGGTAAGACTGCGTATTCTTATGACGCAAGAGGCTATGCTGCTGGAAACATCTCCCATGCCAGGCAGGCTTTTGCTGTCTCCCATGCCAGACTAAATATGCCAGCAGTTAGTGAACAGCAGCAGTAAAGGGGTGAGGCAACACTGACAGAAGATCTCTCAGATACAACAGCGGTATTACGATAACAAACACTTGCTCATACTATGCATAGGATGGCACAGTAAACCTCTTTTTGAAGATATTAACTTATGTGTTGAACATATCATACATAAATTAAATCCAAAGAAAGAGGGAATGAAAATTAGAGAAAGATACATCAACGTTGTAGGATTTGTAGATGACACCATATACTAGCAGAAGATAACAAACACCTGGAATCATTACTGATACATCATGAGAAGACATGTCTCATTAGAAAAGATACTAATACTTGGCAAAGTAGAAGGTAGTAGGAAAAGAGGAAGACAGTATTTTGGATGGCTAGGTTCAGTCAAAGCCACATCCCTGAACCTGCAAGAACAGAGTAGAGCTGTCAAGGATAGGCTGACTTGGAGGGCTCTCATTCATGGGGTCGTCATAACTCATATTTGACTTATTGGCAGTTAACAACTGCAAAGAACCATTTTATACTGAATTTTAATGGGAGGAACTTTGCATAGAATGAATTTCCTCCTTCACTTCCATTTAGATGGTCTTTTTGTTACTTTCAGGTGATTTGGGGTGTGTGTGTTTGGTTGAAGAAGAAAAACAACATCTCAGCAATGACAACACGTTAAACATTAGCAATTAATTGACAGAACCACAACACTCTGCATGGCTTAAAATTGCTTTATCGCTATACTATGTTTGTAGTCAGTATAACAAATTTTAGGGGGAAAATCATGTCAGTAAAAGTACACCTGTCCTTAAAGTATTGAAAAAGGAGATCTGTAAACTAAATGGTCCAAAGGTTGATGATATTTTACTGCCCTTCTATGCCTGAAATGTGACCAGAAGTAGTTGAGGGCACTGGAAAGCAAATCCTGTGAGAAAACGCCAGCTGAATTTGGGATGATCATCTAAAAAGTCAGTGTCAGTGGAAGGTAGTGGCAGCATTTATAAGGAGCCAATGATTCTGCTTTGAACTTCGAAGGAGCTACCCATGGTGCTGAACTTTATTGGAGGATAGAATTTAGCAGGCATCAAGCTCCACTGGGCAAACAGTCTTCAAATATGTGAAGGTCTATCATGTGAATGATAGAGCAAGTTTTTTTATACTGCTTCAGAGAAAAGATTCTAGACCTGTGGTTTAAATCATAATAAAAAGCATTTGAAATAAACATTGCAACATACGAGTATTTCTAATAGCAGATGTTGTTCAACAATGGAACACACAGTCTCATTGAGAAGGTAGGAGCCCCGGTGGCACAGTGGGTTAAACCCTTGTGCCAGCAGGACTGATAACTTGAAGGTTGGGTTGCTGACCTGCAGGTTACCGGTTCGAATCCAACACGGGGAGAGCACAGATGAGCTCCCTCTATCAGCTCCAGCTTCATGTGGGGACATGAGAGAAGCCTCCCACAAGAATGGTAAAACCTCAAAACATCTGAGCATCCCCTGGGCAATGTCTTTGCAGATGGCAATTCTCCCACACCAGAAGTGACTTGCAGTTTCTCAAGTTGCTCCTGACACGAAAAAACAACTGAGAAGGTAGTATAGTATCATTAGAAGCAGAAGATAGATGGCCAGAACAATACTGCTAGAAACAGGTACTTAACTCCAGCATTAAACAGACAGATTCTGTTGCCCCTGAACAATGATCTAACTTGGGTTTTTTATACAATAAATGAAACATGGCCCTTTCTGAAAGGCACACATTAAACTGAAAAGAAACAGGATAGCTATTCTTCTGTTCTTCTGTTCCTACATCTAAAATAAGAAGGGCAAGGATGGAAGTAATCAGGGCACATCTAAACACCTTGTGTATGTGTCTCCAGGTAACCATTTAATGAAACAGATCCAAGCAACCTTGGAAAGCAGCCTTGGTAAGCAAACAGCTGTACCCCAGATTTTCTGAAGAAGGAATTATCTAAATGTGACTCAATGTGGACAACCTTATCTACAAAGCACATAACAAATACATCACAGGTTGGATAATATACCCCTTAACTTCTAAAAAAAAGTGATATTGAGTAGAGGCTATTGCAAGAAAGTAGTATGTACTGCTATTAACACCACAACATGAATCCTAAGTGCGCTTTATTGTATTCTCCAATCATAATTTATTCTCAGGCAAACCTTCAAAGTTCCAACTTGTGATTGAATTGAAAATTCAATGTGTTGTGCACTTAGGAGATATTTCTATCTGGAGTGCAAATTCTATAGGAGAAGAATTTCTGGAAATTTTTGAATTAAATTTCTGATTTCTGTGCTTTTTGTTTTTCCACCAGTATGTTTAAATGTATAAAAGTACATCTAATTTGCTAGGGATTGTTGACCAGATACATATCCTCAGTTTTATAACACAATATAACACCATTTTTGTTCCTGAGTTATAAATGTCATTTCCTAATTGGCTCTATTTTCAAACCATGAAAAATTTACTAAACTTCATTTTTATGGGACATACTGCAGCACATTTTGGTATAGTTTTTCATTGAATATTTAAAAGAATCTCAACCAATTCAACCTAATTTGTGGCAGCCACAAAAATGAAGTGTCTGAAGTATAACAACTACTTTCAAAGTAAGTACTGCACAATTAAACAGGAAATAACACTTTCAAACCAGGAACGGATTTTTTTTTTCAAATTTTGTTACACAGTGTAATCTAAGGTAAAGGTAAAGGTTTCCCCTGACAAGTCCAGTCGTGACTGACTCTGGGGGTTGGTGCTTATCTCCATTTCTAAGCCAAAGAGCCGGCGTTGTCCGTAGACACCTCCAAGGTCATGTGGCCGGCATGACTGCATGGAGCACCGTTACCTTCCCGCCGAAGCGGTACCTACTGATCTACTCATATTTGCATGTTTTCGAACTGCTAGGTTGGCAAGTTCAGCAGCTCAGTGCTTTAACATACTGTGCCACCAGAGGCCCCCCAGTGTAATCTAGGAAACATAAAAAGAGAAGAGACTAGAAAAGGAAAGCTTTGCATTGTTTGGGACAGAGTCAAAGAAACATAAAGAGTTCAAAGTAAAAATTTAAAGCAAGTCAGAAAAATTTAAGTTTTAAATTTGTAAACCTGAAATTAGCCTTGCGTTTGAACAAGGAAGTTCCATGCAAGAAAAGGAAAAACACAATGGCCACGAGGACAAGTGACAGCACAAAGATAAAGAGTTTGGTATTTGGTAATGAAACTGAAGAGAATAATACAGAAAAAAAACTAAGACAGATAAAATGCAAAGTATGAAAAGACTGGGAGAAATTTAATAAGAAATGATGAAAGAAAGCCAGTGAAGAGAAACACAGGAAGTGTGACATAATCTGAGCACAATGAAGATGAACTCACATGAACGGAAGTGTTAAAAACATAGATAATAGGTTTATAAACTTAAGAATAAGGTGTAGCATCTTTCAACATAAACAGAATCATCAGTATAATATAATGTGGAAGTTTGGAGATATTACAGAGAGTATAAAGGGAGGTTTTGAGTATCAGTTACAAATGTGTGAACTAGAGTTACATATCCATAACTGTTCTGTATTTATGATCCCTCTGTAGTTACAATGATGGCACTAATGCCATGATCGTAACTGCCCTTCCTACTTTATCAGCCAACAGGAACACCAAAAAGAGGTTTGTTCTGCTGGCAATTAAGGTATGGATGGATGACATTTATATCCAATTCTGGTCACCAGGTAAGGCTGTAACAGGAAAGATGCTTATTGGAATGGAGGTGAGGGAGAAGACTATAAGAAGAAGAAACTGATGGAAAGAAGGAAAAGGGGAAGAAGGCATAACCAGAGACCAAGAAATGTGTACAGGCAGTCCCTATGTGTAACATCTGACTAACAAACAATTCATAGTTAAGAACAGGGGTGAGACAATAGGAAGTGAGATAAATCTACCCCTCATAAGGGAAATTCACTCCTGGAAGAGTTATCATGGGGAAAAGGTGTCTCTACTGAAGCTTTCTCTCAAATCCTTGTTTCCACAAGAAGGCTTTTTTTCCCTTCAAAATCCAATTATCACAGGGACATAAAGTGAGGTGAAATCTTCTGAACAGGGACAAAGACAGCAAAACATGGCTCTTCCGTTGTGCTTTTGGAGAGTAACAACCATATACTTCTTTTCTGTTGCTCCCCTCCAATATCTATCCTCTAGACTGTACCACTATCTTATGACCCTGTTCTTTGAGCTTTTTATTCTTATTTCTTTCTCACCCCGAGTTTTAACTTAGTGTTCATGTGGCCCGCCCTTGTTTTTATTGCTTCCCTGATTTTGCGTTGTAATGTATATTATTATCTATTGTATTGTTTAATATGTTATGATGTGTTGTTCTTTTATATTTTGTTATATTGTATTGTTCTGGGTATGGCCCCATGTAAGCCGCCCCGAGTCCCCGCTGGGGAGATGGTGGTGGGGTATAAATAAAGTTTTATTATTATTATTATTATTATTATTATTATTATTATTATTATAACAAATGCCACAGGGGTATTAACCCTTCCCAATGCTATCCAAAGCTTAAAATATTTTTTGACGGGAGTTACACTTTAAAAATGTACCTGTTCTGACTTACATACACATTCAACTTAAGAACAAACCTACACAACCCATCTTGTGCGTAACTGCCTTACTGCATTACTGAAATTCAAATGCTAAAATATGCAGGGATTAGGAAATTAGAAAATAAGTTAGTTAAATAATTCAACTAGATAGAAAGAATTTGTGACTATGAAATATCAACTAGAAGATAACTCAATAGGCAGAGATTGTTTAGAAGGGAGGCATCCAGTTGGGGAGAAAGAAAACATGGATTAATAATCTAAACAGAATGAATAGTAGGTGAATTTGCACTAAAATATTGATCAGTGGGAATCAAAATGCAGAAATTAAAATTGAGCATGAAGATCATCCACAGCAGTTGACTGTGATTAAGAAAGTGAAAAACAGGGAAATAGAACTGATAAAAAGAAGGTTTCAGTAAGTCAGCAATAGAGAAAAGGTGAAATGCAAGAGGATAACTTAAGCAAGACAATGGTTTGAAATAAACTCAAGGAAAAATGTTGCATGAAAAAATTGGAATTTGAGTTAGCATAACTGAAAACAAAACTTAGAGAGCGAAGGGAAATAAGGAGGTGGGGGAAGAGATAACCCAAGACACAAAACTGGAAAGAAAAAATGAACAAAAGCAGAAGGAAAACCTATCAAAACAGCAATTGATAGATTAAAAAGAAAAATAAATTATACCATATAATACAATTGAAGGCACCAAAGGGGAAAAATACATAGTTTAAAACTGGAAAGAAAATGAGAAATCCAACCCTAGAACTGCAGTCAGGGGAAGCAGGAAAAGGTTAATGAACTGTATGAAATAACATTTGTAGTAGCAGATCTGGAAATATCCAAGTTTCTGTGACAGCAAGAGGAGAAAAATGTATAAAAGTAAAAGGTAATATAGAATGGCTAGCTTCATTTTCACTGAACTGCTTAGAAAACCTAGTGAGGCAAAGGAATGACACTGAAAATAAATGAAAATACGATGATGAGAGAGATAGGAAGGGTGACTGGGACTCAAAGCAATAACAGCAGCTAATAAAAGTGAAAGAAGAGATAAGAAACGGCACTTTGAATCTTCAAATAGCAATATGATCTGTTTACCTGCTGAGGTAGGCCTAGTTTACTTGCTGAGGTAGGCCATTATTATTTCCACTGAATATTTAGGATGATGAGATTTAAAAGATGGTGATTTCTTAAGACATATATATCCAAAGTGGAAGTAGAACAGTGTCAGACTTCCACCTAAACAGAGACCTGTAAATTCCAGTTCCAAGTTTCAGGTTAGAAGGAGTCTCAATACCATGTTTCCCTGAAAATAAGACACTGTCATATTTATTTTTCCTCAAGAAGACACACTATGGCTTATTTTCAGGGGATGTCTTATTTTTATTAAGTATGGTACTGGTGGCACAGTGGGTGAAACCACTGAGTTGCCGAACTTGTTGTCCAAAAGGTCAGGAGATTGAATCCAGAGAATGAGGTGAGCTCCCACTGTTAGCCTCATCTTCTGCCAACTTAGCAGTTCGAAGACAGGCAAATGTGAGTAGATACTGCTCCAGCAGGAAGGTAACTGCGCTCCATGCAGTCATGCCAGCCACATGGCCTTGGAGGCATCTATCGACAACACCAACTCTTTGACTTAGAAATGGAGATGAGCACCACACCTCAGAGTCGAACATGACTGGACTTGATGTCAGAGGAAAACCTTTATCTTATGGTACAACAATCTACATTTATTCAAATATAGTTAATTCGTATTCTTCTGAAACATCGTCATAAGTCTCCAAACCCAGAATTCCATCCTGAATTTCTTGTGATTCCATTTCCTTTAGAACCATTGGCCCCAATCTTTTATGTCGAGTAATAGAGCTCTCATTAAATGAACAGGAATTATCTGTGTAACCTGCTCAGAGTGCATTGGCAACAACACTGTCGGTAATTTTATACCTTGTTGATGGGGCAGCCTGCACCTCTCGGGTCACCTGAGAAATAGCAACTGTCACAATGGGACAGATGAGAAGGGCTGTCCATCTTCTTTACCAGTCTGCGCCGGCCCATTGCATAGCCACGTATTTCACTTTGTCTTATTTTTGGGGTATGGCTTACAATGCGTAAATGCTTAGAAATCTTGCTAGAGCTTATTTTATGGGTATGTCTTTTTTCAGAGAAACAGGATAGTAACCCTTCCCGTGTTAAATTAATCTGGATTTGAAATAGAACTTCAAGACAGGTCTCCCAGGATCAGTTCTCCAACCACTATGACCCACTGGTTTGATTGGTTTTTTATCATGTGGTCTTCAGCAGAATGTAGTCTGTTTTTACATGTTCACATATTACATTGGGGAGGAAAATAAAGTGAACAGATATTGCAGAAAATCATCTAAGCTGTTCTTACATGATGCCTTTGCCAATGTTTATTACTTTCATAAATCAGTTGGATCTGTTTCGTTTCTTTTCTGACAACAACATGAGAAATTACTAACAAGTTGCATTGATACTAAGAAAGGAAAATCCAGTGATCAATGGTGTCTAGCTTGTTTCACAAATGAACATCCCATGTCAATTTATCACTTTCAACCCTTTGATGTTGAAGAAAGATTAATAAAAGTGACATGCCAGATCCTGAGACCTGTGTGTGTAGGTGTCTACTAGATAAAAATCATAGTTTTGATCCATGCTCAGGATCAGAAAACTTTACTTCTGGATTAAGGTAGATGTGATAGGAGTAACATGTATGCATCCCGATGCGCCCTGTCCTTTAAGATTGCCCATTAAAAACTAGTCCCCAGGGAATGGGAAAAAGACTTAATATAAATAAATGTTTCTAGTATGGTGAAACAGATTGTTGGCCCAAAGACAATAGAGAAAGATGTAAGGGTTACCATATTCCATATGGGTAAAGCAAAAGACAGAAGTGTAGTTTTCCATGGATCATTGGCCAATTTCTCATTGTTATGACTTCTGTACAAATTGTTCTGTACAAATTGTGTACAAATTAGATCTGTACAATTTCTACATATTGCAGAGATGGGAATGGTGGTATGAGTTTCATTGTGGCTTTGTTTATACCTCACACAACACACACACACACACACACACAATGATCTAATTCTACTGTAAATCCTGATTAGAGCTGAGCCATTGGCTCCCTTGGATTTACCCATCTCTTGACTCACCATGCAACATTTGAATCAACAGGTTCATTTGGCTGATTGCATGGATTTTTGTTTTGATGAGATCTCTATCTGGATAAATTAGGTCACCTGGAAAAATGGAAAGTTATGTCCATCTTGTCCTCATTTCAATAGTGCTGTGAAATGGAAGATCTTCATTTTCCCTCATGTAGATGAAAAGCAGCCATTCATTTACATGGAGGAAATGGAAGGGTTCAACTGGGGACATATCTTGCCATCCTAGGCTTCTCTGTTCAGAGTTAAACCCCACTGAAATCCTATTCGAACTCTTAGCAGTTGACCTGTGGGTTCTATTTTGTACCCCATGCTGTTTAACATATACATGAAACCTCTGAGAGAGGTCATCAGGAGCTTTGGAGTACAATGTCACCTATATGCAGATAACACCCAACTTTTTTACTCCTTTCCACCTAAAGCCAAGGAAGCTATCCTGATCCTAAACCAGTGGCTGTCATCACTAATGGATTGGATAAGGGCAAACAAATGGAAACTTAACCCAGACAAGACAGAGGTGCTCCTGGTCACTGGAAGGCAGATGAGGGAATAGGGATCTAGCCTGTGTTGAATCGGATCGTATTTCCCCTGAAGACACAGGTCCGTAGTTTGGGGGTCCTCCTGTGCTGAACCTGGAGGTCCAGATATCTGTGGTGGTTATGAGGGCTTTTGCACAATTAAAACATTTGTGCCAACTGTGCCTGTTCCTTGAGAAGCCAGATCTGGCCATGGTGATACATGCCTTAGTTACATCCCGTCTGGATTACTGTAACATGCTCTATGTAGGGCTGCCTCTGAAGAGTGCTCAGAAACTTCAGCTGGTTCAAAGAGCTGCAGCCAGGTTGCTCACTGGGGCTGGCTACAGAGAGCGGACAAGCCCTCTGTTGCAGCAGCTCCACTGACTGCCAGTCTGTTTCTGGGAACAATTCAAAGTGCTGGTTATGACCTTTAAAGCCCTAGGCTATTTGGCTGATTGCATTCCCTTGTACGAACCTGCCTGGCTCGTGAAATCTTCAGAAGAGCCCTTCTCTCGGTCCTGCCTCTATCTCAAGCTCGGTTGGTGGTAACAAGAGAGTGGGCCTTCCTTCTCAGTGGCTGCCCCTCGACTCTGGACATCCCTGCACAGGGAAACCAGAATGGGCCCCTCCCTGTTGTCTTTTCGGCAGCAGGCTAAAACCTTTCTGTAAGGCAGGCTTTTAAAGATGAAGGTGTCTAAGATCAAGTCAGGGGGTGCTGTGGTTTTTAACTTTGAATATGTTTTAATAGATTTTAACTGTGATTTTTAAAATACTGGCTATATTTAATTCTGTTTTAATGTTTGCATATTTGTATGTTTTAAATTGTATGCTAATGTTTTTATGTCAAGCCTCTTTGAGTCTCCTTCAGGATGGATAAAGTAGGGTATAAATAATAATAATAATAATAATAATAATAATAATTATTATTATTATTATTATTATTCTGTTTTCTAAAGTAGAGGCTGCTGTCAATATTAACTCAGAATTGTTGTTTACATAATCTAACAAAAGTGAGCACCTTAAGAATACACCCATCTTCATTGTATTGTGTTACCCCATATCAATATGGGGAAGCTGCCAGATATGGAAACATAATTATTATCATTCATTATTTGCTTAGGGGCAAGAGAGAAGGGGCATGTCTCACTGGCAGAGAAAGTCACTGGTTCAGTTCTCTGCATCTCTCAGGTGGGCTGGGAGAACTGCTATCAGAAACCATTATCAGTCTGTGTCAGCAGTCTTGGTCTGGAAGGACCAATGGTCTGACTCAGTGTGAGGCAAACTTCCAATGTTTCTCTGTGCCCAAAATAAACTGGAGATTGGAGTGAGTGGCAGAGACTTGTTCCTGTCACTCAGTCTGCTGTCACTCAGAGGACACAGACATAATGGCTGGGAAAATAATGAGCTTATAGCCTTTTCAGTGCCCTCTTCTCTAGGACAAGCAGCAGACACAAGTCTGAATCCAATTTCTAAAGAATTCATTTCTTTTAAAGGCAAGGGCTGAGTTTTTTATTCAAAAAAATAGACTTATTTATTTGAAAATACATATGCATGTCGGTTAGAGTGCATGTAAGTGAAGGAGAAATATACAAAATGGTCCAGTGGTTGACCAGGGGCCAAGAGTTTTGCAGCTTCAGGAAGGCGGGTAGTTTTTCTATGGGAATAGGAGCTTCTTTTTTTCTTTTCTTTTCTTTTCTTTTCTTTTCTTTTCTTCTAAAGGTTAATTTTGATATTTTCTCTAATTGTACTACGGAGTATTTTAACTACTCTAAGGCTAGAGGTTTAGTACAGCTGGGGACCTTCTTGTTATTTTGCAGGACAAAAAAAAAATCAAATAAACCATTTCATCTTTGTATGTCTCCTTTTTCTGTATTCTCTTTCTCCATTCTCAGTTCTGTGAAGCTGGCTCTGGCAACAGCTACTGAAGATCATATGGTTGAGTGAACAAATATCCAGCTAAGGCCATCCCTGCCATTAGACATAATGAGTCAATGGCCACCTCATTGAGGGGTAACAGTATGGTCCCCCCAAATTTGCTTTGAAGCCCCCTACCCCAACCATTCTTTGCCAGAGGGTCCCATAGTATGCCACACATCATGTCTAAGTCTCCTAAACCCCGCTGTTGCTTTTAAGTGTAAAGCAAGACAGTATCCCATCACTTGTCTAGAAGTAAAACTCAGCTAGGAGTCCAGTTAGCTTCTGTACATGGAATCTTTGCCCTTTGCTTCACACAACTCTCAGCTTTAAGCAATCAACTCTGATGATAGCATGGCTCAAGCATAGAAGCTGCAGTAGTCTCTGTATTTGGAGTCCAGTTTGGAGATGCTAACAGATCCATCAAACGTCGAACTAGTTACAGGGTTTAGTTAAAAGCCATCACAGGTTATTGTGAACTCATGTTGTGAACATCTTGGTTATATTTGTTTATCGCCTGATATCAAGATATTCAGCCTTATCTGTACAGTGGCATAAGGCTAATGTGCTGAAAAACACTGCTCGCTCTCCTCTTTGATCCCAAAGTCATTATGAATTTTTGTAGAGCGAAAGACTCAGAATGCTCCCAAAGCACAGGCAAGATTTAACAGATACCCTCACAATGTAAAGAAATCCAGCCAAAGGGAGAGTTATAGATCAGAGGACATAAGCATTCTTCCATGGCAGTTTCCTTACATACATACAAATACACACACATATGATAGCTAGTAGTGTCTTTGGGCCCTTCCAGACAGGGCCCAAAATGCAGGCCCTTTTCAACTTTTACCTGAGGCATCCAAACAATTGCTTAGGTAAAAGAGGTATAATTTGAGACAAAACAGGTAAATCCTAGTTTGTCCCAAATTATTTAGATACCCCACTAGACCCGGGCCTTCCTGAGAGGCCCAGGTCTAATGGGGTGTTGGCCCTGTGGGGATAAGCTATTGGGAATGCTTCCACTGTCCCATGAGTCTGTCCCCACAGCCCTTCTCAGTTCTTTGGGCTCGATGAGCCCAGTTAACCGAGGAGGGCAGCCACACCCTCCCCAATCCCTCCCCCAAAAGTCCTGAAAAGAAGGGGAAACTTACTATCCCACCATTAGGCCTCTCTAGAGGCCTCCTGGAGCATACCAATGATGCACCAGGAGGCAGTGGAGGGGGGGGGGGAGGGAAAAGCAATTTGGCACTGAAATGGGAACAACCCTCCAGGAAATCCCGGGTCTTTTGGGCACCAGAGGGAACTTAAACCTATGATGAAGCAGGTTTAAACCCTGTTTAAAAGAGCTGTTTGTCACTCACCCCAAAACTGAAAGGCATAGTACCCAATGTTAGACATGTTGGAACATATGGTAGAAAATCTAGAAGCTCTTCTTTCTGTCCTTGAAACAGTCAAATAACGCAGAAATGTTGCACATTTATGTCATCCAAAATAATCTTCAAGTGGGCTCCTCACTCTGCAAAATGGTAGTGGTAGCATTTATCTCTTGCTTTCCTATCAGTAACCTTGTGTCTGTGTAGAGCTCTCCGCTGTCTGTGTCCCTTATCCTCAAAGGCACCATGCATTTCCAGCCTTTACACCCTAGTCTTGTGGTTAGCTAACATTCAAGATAATTTTGCTGCATATTTTGGAGACTCCTTCTGACTAAACACTTTACTTTTGCCTTATGTCCCCATCTCAGCTAATTTAGTCCTTTTGTTGCAAGTATGAGACAGTGGTGTTATGAAGTCCTACACTGTAAAGTTATTGAGTATGGTCTTGCAGTCCATTGTTATCTCCTATTCCATCCACAACATGCAAGAAGACTTTTTTACATTTTTATTTTCAACAGTCTCTACTTTCTGCAGTGGAGATTGGTGCCACCAATATTAGGATGATGGTGAATCTGCTCTGGGTTTCACTCTGAACTTTAAAGGAGCTCTCCAATGTGCTTCACTCCATCTCCAAATAGCACCTCCAGCTAAAACTTGAGCCTATTCTCTTCTCCAATGATATTGGAATTACCAGCTCCCATTGCTTTTTATTGTAGGGAAAGGGAAATCTGTTACTCCCCAAATACTACCATACTCATCAGCTACAACAATCATGGCCCACAATTAGAGATGATGGAAGCTGTTGTACTCCAATTCCTAGAGAACAACTATTTCCACATCTCTGCACTGTCAGGATTTGAAGATTATTCCCTTTCCCTTTCACTAAACCAAAGGTATTGAGAAAGCAATTACTGCTAAGTAAACCAATCTATTTTTCCCCTGCTAAGCTGAAACTGTTTGGTCTGGGCTTCTGATGCCCCCAACAAGCATTAAGCCAAGCCTGCTTTGCCCTTCCTTTGTCCCTTACTCCTAGAGGACAAGGTAATTCTCTGCACTATTGTCACAGAGATTGGGATGAGAAACTATATTTTTCCTCCTTGATTTTTTTTTACATGTTAGGAGCGACTTGAGAAACTGCAAGTCGCTTCTGGTGTAGGAGAATTGGCTGTCTGCAAGGACGTTGCCTAGGGGACGCCTGGATGTTTAGATGTTTTTACCATCCTTGTAGGAGGCTTCTCTCATGTCCCCGCATGGGGAGCTGGAGCTGACAGAGGGAGCTCATCCACACTCTCCCTGGGTTGGATTTGAAGCAGCAATCTTCAGGTCAGCAACCCAACCTTCAAGTCAGCAATCCTACCGACACAAGAGTTTAACCCACTGCACCACTGAGGGCTCTCTCTTTGATGAGAGATTGAATCCATTTTAACTATGACTGGACTATCGAACAGGATAACAGAGATCTTACTTAGGGTCCCTTTTTTCAATAACAAGATGCCTGTGTGTGCTATCTACTATTTCCCCTCTAAATGCCCACAATGGTAAACATTTCAATGGCCTGGCCTAGTTGTGTGAATTATCAAAATTTGGCACTGAAGAAAACAATATTATGGAAATAGAATTTTGTAGGTGCATTTAATTTCTAGAACCTTCATCCCAAAACAAAATGCCATTTATTAAGGGCTCCAACAAACCCTCCAGCAATTTTCGGTTGGACATCAGGAAAAAAATAGTTTGAGTGAATATTAGGTGATGCAGACAGAACATTGTGTTCTTCTGGGCTTCAAAATTTGATCTTGAGCTTGCTGCTATCTCCCAGCCTTTTTTATCAGATGGTGCCATTGTGGAGATAAAATGAGGAGAACCCATTTCCATTGTTCTGAGCTCTCTGTGAAAGAACAGCAGGATACACATATGAGAAAAACATTAAAACAAAGCCCTGGGCTAAGATGTATCTCTTGTCATCACCTTAAATCATTTAATACATTCCGGAAGTCTCTGTGTTTGACATTAATGAGTGCAAACTTTACAAATACACTTGACATCACACAAGTATATGTGTATAACAGTTTCCTGAGTTTCTTTTCAAAGAGAAATGCAGTAGATGACAGAACAAGCTTAATCCTTTCCCTTCCAGCTGCTTTTCTGTTTAAAATCTCAAATTGGTGCCTGTTTTGCCCTTCCTTTTGCAGGAAAAAGACACAGGTATTGATATATACATTTGCACTGGCAGAAAAACAATTTGGGAAAAGATTGAATGGGAAAATAGTCAGAGAGAAAGGTGCTCAGTTAAATATTTTTAACATCAGTTTCTTATTTTGTTATTAGGAGATAGTTAAACCTGTTGTAACAGTAGTTTGGTTTTTATTCTTACTTGAAAGGGTTGTAAAGAGAAATTGAGGGGAGGCATTCAATAACCTCTTCCTCTGTTTTGTGTTCATTTCATTTTAAAATCACATAATCAAGGAAAGAATTCTACAGTATTTTAATAATACTGTTTTCATCATGTGCTAATTCTTTATTCAGTTACTAAAAATTGCTGTCACGTATTCAGGTGTTTCCTGTGCGTGTGTGTTAACATTACCATTAATCTGCAAATGAGAACACAGTGACTCAGGACCCAATGTTCCACAAACCGTATCATCATTTTCAATTGGCAGTACTTTCCATTTACATCCATGGCCATGTGCCCACTCTTTTCTTAGGGCACAGGACGTTGGCAGCCCCATAATATTATAATGTACTTTAACTTATGCCTTTTATAGTTGGTACACAATCACGAGGCAACACAGCAGTTTCCAGATTTTTGTCCAAAGTTCAGTAATGTAATATTGTGGCTGCTTGAGAACACCTTTTGGGATATTTTGGAGTGAGTGAAATGCTGTCCTCCAGATGCTATTAGACTGCAACTCTACTAACCATAGTCAGAATAGCTAATAGTCACATTTTGTCTCCTCTGGTCTTTATGCTCTAGGTCACGCATGGGCAAACTTGGGCCCTCCAGGTGTTTTGGACTTCAACTCCTGCAATTCCTAATGGCTGGTCAGCTATTAGGAATTCTGGGAGTTGAAGTCCAAAACACCTGGAGGGTCAAAGTTTGCCCATGCTTGCTCTAAATATTATCTATCATTACTTGCATCGCTGCTGATCTATCAAGCAGAATATCAGCCACAAGCTAAAATAAATCTTAATTGTTTTTCTGTTAACCTAAGACTACAAAAACAAAGAGTTGGGAGTATCTAGCAGGCAGAATATGTGGCATATTTGCTGAGTCCCACTGGTTGGATGACAAGTTGACTGGTCTAATATTCACCTGTTGCAGAGGGCAAAGAAGAGACAGAAAGCCCCTTTAAAATTGAGCAGAAAAGCATGCCAAGTTGCACCAGAGGAAATTCTGTCTTCTACACAGCTGTTAGGAAAAGGACTATCTCTTCCTTTTCTACTCAGTCACCTGAGTTTAAATTATATTTAAACTCCAGAGCTGATAATCCAGCAGGTCATGCAGATTCTCATACTTTTGAAGTTTTCATTCACAAATGGGGAATGAAGGGATAACGGAGGCTCTGTGTTCCTTTTGCTTTCTCCTTCTCTGATATATCATATCCCACATAGGTGCCTCTTCCTCTTTTGTCCTTGCAAAAGCCCAGTGAGAAAGGTCAGGCTGAGAGCGAGCAACTGGTCCAAGGTCACCCAATGAGTTTTATGGCTTCATGCTAGAACATGGTTCTTTGACATCCCAGTCTAACATCCTTAACTACTTCACCACACCAACTCAGCCTTATATGGTGCTAAAAAAGACTTCCGCATGTCAGGACATAACAAGATGAACACCACCCATCAGGTATACACTACGGTATGATCTGCCAGGGCAACTCCCTGATAATAATAATAATAAAAATTAAAATAATAATAATGCTTAGTATTAGTATTATATCTATTTTCTGCCTTGCTTTGTGGTCCGAGGTGAGTCAAAACATAGCTAAAACATATCATCACAAACATAATATAAAATACACATATGCTGAACTGTTGAACTTGCTGACTGAAAGGTCGGCGGTTCGAATTCAAGGAACAGAGTGAGCCCCAGCTTCTGCCAACCTAGCAGTTCGAAAACATGCAAATATGAGTAGATCAATAGGCACCACTCCAGCAGGAAGGTAACAGCACTCCATGCAGTCATGCCGGCCACATGACCTTGGAGGTGCCTACGGACAACGCTGGCTCTTCGTCTTAGAAATGGAAATGAGCACCAACCCCCAGAGTCAGACACAACTAGACTTAACATCAGGGGAAATGTGTTGTCGAAGGGGAAATCTTTTCTTCTTCTTCTTCTTCATTCACTCAGTCGTTTCCAACTCTTCGTGACCTCATGGACTAGTCCACGCCAGAGCTCCCTGTCGGCTGTTGCTGTCCCCAGCTCCTTCAAGTTCAAGCCAGTCACTTCAAGGATACCATCCATCCATCTTGCCCTTGGTCGGCCTCTCTTCCTTTTCCTTGTTTTCCCCAGCATCATGATTTTTTCAAGCTTTCCTGTCTTCTCATGATGTGGCCAAAGTACTTCATCTTTGCCTCTAATATCCTTTCCTCCAATGAGCAGCCGGGCATTATTTCCTGAAGTATGGCCTTGTTGGATCTTCTTGCGGTCCAAGGCACTCTCAGAATTTTCCTCCAACACCAAAGTTCAAAAGCATCTATCTTCCTTCCCTCAGCCTTCCTTATGGTCCAGCTCTCGCATCCATAGGTTACTACGCAGAATACCATTGCTTTGACTATGCGGACCTTTGTTGCCAGTGTGAAGTCCTTGCTTTTCACTATTTTATCGAGGTTGGCCATTGCTCTCCTCCCAAGAAGTAAACGTCTTCTGATTTTCTGGCTGCAGTCTGCATCTGCAGTGATCTTCATGCCTAGAAATATAAAGTCTGTCACTGCCTCCACGTTTTCTCCCTCCCTTTACCTTTATCTAATAATAATGATTAGTATTATATCTTCCTAGCCTTGTGTTCTGAGATAGGTCACAACATAACTAAAAACACATCACAACAAACATAATATAAAATACACATATTACAAATAGTAAACACAAACAAGACATGTGTGATGACTCATGGGCTATGTAGTTCCGTTCCTAGCACTGTTGTGACAGATGAAGAGGAAAACTTAGGTTTCCCACCGTTTCAGCCAGAATTGGAGCTTTCTCAGCCAGAATTGGAGCCCTTGCACCTGCAGGAGATTTGCCTTCCAGAAGTCTGCCAAACAAGCCCTGAGCAGAAATCTCCCCCATTTTCTCGCCGTGATTATTATAAACAACAGAAAGGCGCTCAGGAGGCGTCTCGCAGGAGCGCTAGGATTGCTGCCAGGCATTCAGCTGATTAAGCCTGCTTCCCATGGGAAACTTTAGGGAGTCATGCATCTGGACACAGAGAATGGCTTTCGGTTCTGGTTCCCCAGAGAATTGTTCTTTGGCGGGAAAACGAGACCCTATTTAGGTGTTTTGCCCACGTAGGAATCTTGCGGAGTCAATTCGTCAGCTTCGGGAGTAGGTTGTGTGTGGACTACGCTACTCCTGCGTCCAAGCCCTTTGTTCCCGTTTCCAGCCTTGCCTTGCTTCCCAGGACCTTGTCTTGCTCCACGGACCTTGCCTTGCTTCCCGGACCTCGCCACGAATTTACCACGGATCCTGTTCTTGCTCCTCGTTTCTTGTTGCCTCGAAATAAGCCTAGTGTTCCAAGAATCAAGTTTACTTCCTAGCCTTGCTTAAGTTTCATGGACTAAAGGACCTTGTCATCTCCCCTCACTTTGCTTGGCAAAGTGAGTGTTTCGGTTACTGGATTACAACTTTGGACCTTAATATTTCATATTGGACATTGTTTCTTTGGACTAATTTTGACCTTTCCTGAAAGGTCTACTTCTGGACTATTTTCTACACTTATTTTTATCAACTTTATATATTACTTCAATAAAGATATTAGATAGATTCTGGCCTCTGTGTATGGTTATTGGTGCTCTGCGGTCTGGGTCCTGACAACATGAGTTTAAAATGCACACTTTTTGCAGAAAATAGACATGTGAAATAGAAAAAGTAGTACAGAGTTGCAAACTCCCACAACCAGAACATAGTATAGATCTACTTAGCCTATGATCTTTAAGTTAAATGTAGCCACCTGCACAGAATAAAAGCATGTGAGCTACATTTAACTCAATGTTCTTACGTTGAGCAAACCCATACTATGCTGTGGCTCTGTAGGTTTGCAACACTATGCCACTCTTTCTTTCCCACATGTCTGTTAGTTTTTAATAATTATATTTTAGCTTGCCATAGAAAATCCTGGGGTGCGGACATTCTTTTTAAATGAAGACAACAACTAGAAGGAGAAATTGCAACAATCCCTTAATTACGGCAGAATGATAAACAATGCAACATCATTATATAGTCAAGAGCTGTTGTGTTACATGCTGTTATTCCTGGGCTAATTTTTTTTAAAAAAAGCTTTTGGCACGTCAATGATATTGGAGTGAGCAACAAGTATGACTCATTCCTGAGTGGATTCCACAGACAGGACCTTTTCCCTGGTCTCCAGTCATGTCAATTTTACATACTTTTGTGTTTTTATGTGAAGGAAGGTCTCATCTTATAGCTACAGGCTCCTGCACCTGAAAGCAACCTGTTAGAAACCTAGATACTAAATCATTTAAGGCTCTATAGAAACAATATCATATGAAAACTGACTGGTGCAACTTAGGAATCACAAACAGATACAGTGAAGAATCTGCCCTTGCACTTTATTACTCCGCTGCTGAGTACGCATGCCCAGTGCAGAACACATATCACCACATTAAAACAGTGGATGTGGCTCTTAATGAGACAAGCCGTATTATCACAGGATGTCTATGCCCCACACCACTGGAGAAATTATACTGTTTAGCCAGCACTGCATCACCTGACATCCGCTGGGAAGTAGCAGCCAGCAATGCAAGGACCAAGGCAGTTACATCTCTGGCCCACCCCCTGTTCAGATATCACCCAGCATGCCAACACCTTAAATCAAATAGTTTTCTAAGATCTACAGAGATTCTCCCACCTCAGCAAGTGAGAGTCAAAAAGTGGCAGGCTAAAACCCGGAACTTCAAGTCATGGCTGATACTGAATTAAAAACTCTCCCCTGGGTACACAGAAGACTGGGTGACTTGGAAGGCTTTGAACAGACCGCGCCCTGGCACCATGAGATGCAGGGCCAACCTTACGAAATGGTGCCACAAAGTTAAGTCCACAACATACAAGTGTGGAGGAGAGCACACCACAGACCACCTATTAGGATAAAATCTGAGCCCTGCCACATGTACAATGGAGGACCTTCTTATACGTGAGGCACTCCAAGTGGCCAGCTACTGGTCAAAGGACATTTAGTATAATGCAAAGTTTTTACTTTCTTTGTGTTTTAAATACATTACAACTGTAACCTCAGTTTCACTTCTGATACGATAAATAGTTAAATGTCAGAACTTTGACTTGTTATCAAAAGCCATCCGTGTGGGATACAAACCAGACAATGATGGTTGCAATTACAAATCTTTAAACACTGAAACTAACCCAATTGTGAATATATGATGTGTTTCCTGTTTGAAAGCTTTACTATCCAAATGCTGAGCTCTCCCAGTAAGGGCAGTTAGGGAGTTCATGTCTTTTAAAGTCAGGTAAAGGCGAGGAGTGGGCAGTCCTCACTTGTGTCCCTATTGTTTGAAATGAAAGGATTATCAGGTTCCTGCCTCACTTTCTGCCTGGTTGAGTCCGTTCTGCTACCCTGTTTTCCCTAAAATAAGACATCCCCAGAAAATAAGACCTAGTAGAGGTTTTGCTGAATTGCTAAATATAAGGCCTCCCCTGAAAGTAAGACCTAGCAAAGTTTTTGTTTGGAAGCATGCCCACCAAACAGAACACCAGAGCATGGAGGATCGGTAAATGTACGTACTAGGTTGTCCAAAAATTCGTTATGATTCTTATATCGGAATTATTTTGGATTGTTCTCGCTTTTTGAATCGAGTTTTGAGACATTGTCCCTGGGTGCAACTGGCAATGTAATTCGAACCATCGTTGGCCCATTCTCTAATTGTGTCTTAATGTTTGGTTAAATTTTTCCCCCATTTTTTTAATATATTTAAAAAATATTTTTTTAAAATATTTTTGTTTCTGCAACCTACCTTGAATGGGAGCCTAGCGCAGCCTAAAATGGCTGCTGCTCCCAGGCCAATCAGAGGCTTCCACGATGGATGGAAAGGTGGGGGCTAGCGTCCTCTGCGTCCACGTGGAAGATCTCCATAAAAGCCCCCTCCCTAGCCCTGGCTAGCCATTCTGGGGCTGGGTTTCCGAGCGGAGAGGGTGGTGCGCTGCGCAAACAAACAAGCCGCCTGCATTGAGGGAGAGAGGGTGAAGTTCTGACTGTAGAGAGACAGAGGGGTTTGGGTCTGGTAAGGGTTGGGCTTTTGTTGCTGGTTCGAGATTGTGTATATTTTTGGGGTAATAAATATTGCATTGGCTTGGGGCTTGTGGGATCTGGCAAAGAGTCCTTGCTAGAAAGGAGGCATTAGGCAATTTATAGTTTCCAAAGGACATGGGCACTCCTGCCAAGGCATTGCTTCCCTAGGTATACCTTCTCTGCCACAAGGTGTACCTTCTCTGCCACAAGGTGTACCTTCTCTACCACAAGGTATACCTTCTCTGCCACTAGGTGTACCTTCTCTGCCACAAGGTATACCTTCTCTGCCACTAGGTGTACCTTCTCTACCACAAGGTATACCTTCTCTGCCACTAGGTGTACCTTCTCTGCCACAAGGTATACCTTCTCTGCCACAAGGTGTACCTTCTCTGCCACAAGGAATACCTTCTCTCCCACAAGGTATACCTTCTCTGTCACTAGGTATACCTTCTCTGCCACTAGGTGTACCTTCTCTGCCACTAGGTATACCTTCTCTGCCACTAGGTATATACCCCTAGGTATAACATGAAATCTAAAAAGTGTCCACATGAGGCCAACTATTTCATTTATAGTCTCCATAATGGCTAGTTAGTACTACAACTGTTGCTATCAGGTATGCAGTTACTGTATTCAGGTTTCAACCTTTTATTTGCCATCTGAACAAGAGTGATTCACACGTAGTTGATTTTCCACATTGAGTCCTCATTTATTTTTTATTTTTAAAAAACGTAAAGTTTTTGAGATGAAAGATAATAGGGATTGTTTTTGTTTATTCATTCAGTCGCTTCTAACTCTTCGTGACCTCATGGACCAGCCCACGCCAGAGCTCCCTGTCGGCCGTGGCCACCCCCAGCTCCTTCAAGGTCAAGCCAGTCACTTCAAGGATACCATCCATCCATCTTGCCCTTGGTCGGCCCCTCTTCCTTTTTCCTTCCTTTTACCCCAGCATAATTCTCTTCTCCAAGCTTTCCTGACTTCTCATTATGTGGCCAAAGTACGTCATCTTTGCCTTTAATAGCTTTCCCTCCAGTGAGCAGCCAGGCACTATCAGGATTTTCCTCCAACAACACAATTCAAAAGCATCTATCTTCCTTCGCTCAGCCTTCCTTATGGTCCAGGTCGCACATCCATAGATTACTATGGGGAATACCATTGCTCCTTCCACACAGCTGTGTAAAATCCACATTGACCTGGATTATATGGCAGTGAGGACACAGATAACCCAGGTCAAAGCAGTTATTGTGGATTATCTGTCTTGATATTCTGGGTTATATGGCTGTGCATCTAGAAATACAAAGTCTGACGCTGCCTCCACGTTTTCTCCCTCTGTTTGCCAGTTATCAATCAGTCTGGTTGCCATCATCTTGGGGGATGTTGTTGTGTTTAACTGCAACCCAGCTTTTGCACTTTCTTCTTTCACCTTGGTTCGAAGGCTCCTTAATTCCTCCTCACTTTCAGCCATCAGAGTGGTATCAGCTGCATATCTGAGAATGTTAATGTTTCTTCCAGCAATTTTAATTCCAGCCTTGGATTCGTCAAGTCCTGCACGTCGCATGATATGTTCTGCACACAAGTTGAACAGGTAGGGTGAGAGTTTACAGACCTGCTGTATTCCTTTCCTAATTTTGAACCAGTCCATTGTTCCGTGGTCTGTTCTTATTGTTGCTCCTTGGTCGTTATACAGAGTCCACAGGAGACAGGCAAGGTGACTTGGTATCCCCATACCACCAAGAACTTTCCACAATTTATTATGAACCACACAGTCAAAGGCTTTAGAATAGTCAATAAAACAAAAATAATGTTTTTTTTCTGAAACTCCCTGCCTCCCTCCATTAGGGATATTAGAATATTATTAATCAAATATCAAGAGTAAAATTTACTCCCATACTAGATATTATATAGGAAATTGCGAAACATATTTGAATTATTGTAAAATGGTGCAGAATATCTACTTTGATTAAACAAATGTTAAAATGTTTTCTGAAGGATTCATTACCAAAAACCTTTAGGAATCGCTGACTTAAGGGACCATCCCCACTGCAGAATTGTAGCAGATTTGAAGCTCCTGATTAAACCACTGAGCTGCTGAACTTGCTGTCCGAAAGGTCGGCAGTTCGAATCTGGGAAGCAGGATGAGCTCACGTTGTTAGCCCCAGTTTCTGCCAACCTAACAGTTCAAAAACATTCAAATGTGAGTAGATCAATAGGTACTGCTCCGGTGGGAAGGTAACGTCTCTCCATGCAATCATGCCAAACACATCACCTTGGAGGCGTCTATGAACCCTGTCCTGGATACCAGGAAGTGTCAACTTAGAAATGGAGAAGAGCACCAACCCTCAGAGTCGGACACGACTGGATTTAATGTCAAGGGGGAACCTTTACCTTTACTTGACACCACTTTAACTGCCATGGAACCCTGAGATTTGCAGTTTGTTGTGGCATGAGAGTTCTTGGACAAAGAGGAATAAATATATCACCAAACTACACACCCCAGAATTCCATAGCATTGAGCCATGGCAGTTCATGTTGTCAAAGGGCTTAAACTCTGCAATGTTAACATAGCCATAGACGTTTTAAACTAGTGTTCCTCAAACTTTGTTATGCCAACTTACAGTAGAGTCTCACTTATCCAACATAAACGGGCCGGCAGAATGTTGGATAAGCGAATATGTTGGATAATAAGGAGGCATTAAGAAAAAGCCTATTAAACATCAAATTAGGTTATGATTTTACAAATGAAGCACCAAAACATCATGTTAGACAACAAATTTGGCAGAAAAAGTATTTCAATACGCAGTAATGCTATGTAGTAATTACTGTATTTATGAATTTAGCACCAAAATATCATGATATATTGAAAACATTGACTACAAAAATGTGTTGGATAATCCAGAACGTTGGATAAGCAAGTGTTGGATAAGTGAGACTCTACTGTATTTGCACGTCCAACTTCCAGAATCCTAATGGCACTCCATGCAGTAATGCCGGCCACATGACCTTGGAGGAGTCTACGGACAACAACGGCTCTTTCATCTAGAAATGGAGATGAGCACCAACCCCCAGAGTCAGGCTCGACTAGATTTAATACCAAGGGGAAAATCTTTACTTTTACTAGTGTTTCCCAAACTTTGTTCTGTCAGCTTTTTTGGACTTCCAGCTTCCAGAAGTCCTCTTGCCAGCTCAGCCAACAGTCAGGAAATCTGGAAGCTGAAGTCCAAACAAAATAGAAGGTCTGATCTCTAGTATATATTTGGGTGCCACTTCTTCAACCACCCAGGAGGACATTTTGGGAATTTGTAGCATTTTGTATGTGTCGTATAAAGGACGCCCATCTTATATTACGTGAGCAAGGATTCACAAGGAGCATGTTAGTATGCATTGAGCACTATGGCCAGGGACTATTTTTTGTCCCTTTGTGATGCGCAATGGCTGGCGGAAGGATCCGGCCCATGCAAGTAAGTGAGGCTGTCCCATTGTTTCCAGACTGATTTTTTTCACTCCCTATTGCTGGAGCTTTGGGTAGGATGATGGAAAGAGATTGGGGAACAGTTGGTTGAAGTAACAATAAATATATCCTCCCCCCCAAAAAAGGTAAAGAGAGGGACTATTGGGTAATCCGGAGAAACAACAGTGAGTCATAGCTCAGATATTTTAAAGGAACTTTGGTGAAATCTTCACTTACAAAAAGAAGTCCCACATCAGAGAATAGTTAAGTAAAGGTGGAAGGAGAGACATTAGCAGAGTCAATAAGGAGAGACATGGAACAACTCCACTCAGGAGGAGGGAGGAGAAGCAGCAATCAGGAGGCTTGTTGTCATGCCTTTCATGGGTGATCAGCCTCTTCCCTCCCGACATCACCGTTGCCTCGACATTATAAGAAGGTTTCACAAGACCAGTCACTCTCGTTGCAACGGTGTAGTAACGGTGAAGCCGAGGAACATATCTTAATTCTTGGGGACCACAGTTTGGGAACCACTGCTTTAACAACACAGGTAAGGATGGTTTTGATCCAATAACAACTGGTTTTTTAAAATCAAAGGGTGTTTTACTTTGATGTAATATTGACTATAGATTATAATTCACAAACGTAGGTGCACAGCGGAAGCGTCCTTCTTGTGGATTTTTCTGCAAAACTGGTAAGCTGTCCTGAGCCAACTCTCCTTCGGTCTTTGAAGAACTGCGCAGTGAGTTATTCTGGCACATGGCACAGCAATTTATTATTATTATTATTATTATTATTATTATTACATTTATTATTTACTCTATTGATTATTATTACATTTATTATTTTACTCTATTCTTTATTCCATTTATTATTTTACTCTATTATTTTACTTTATTTATTATTTTTATTCTATTTATTATTTTACTCTATTTTTATTATTACATTTATTATTTTATTTCATTTATTACTTTTATTCCATCTATTATTTTACTCTATTTATTATTAATATATAGTCTATGCATTCTGAAGCTGGAGCTCTAACCTGAATTGCTTTTAAAAAGCTTTTTAAATTCATTTTTAAAAATCGTCTTTGAACTGCTTTATTGTAATATTTATACATCTTAAATTCCATTTCAACAATGATCTTTTATACGTTTGTAATGCTACTGCTTTTTAACTGTCAGTTGTTTCTGATGTGGAGTATAATAATAATAATTATATGTTTTCCATTGTGTCCATACTTTGGAGAGGTAGTCTGCTAAACCTCTCTCAGGTCACAAGAAGTGACTTGGTCCAAAAGGTTTTCTTTTCCTGAGACAACACTTCTTGGCAACCACTGGTGGTTCATGGAGCACAGTTTGGGAACCACGACTATAATGACACAGGTAAGCATGGTAAGAGATGACATGATTTTGATCAAATGACAACTGGATTTTTAAAATGAAAGGTTGTTTTACTTTGGCGTAATATTGACTATAGATTATAATTATCAAATGTAGGTACACAGCGGAAGCATCCTTCTTGTGAATGTCTCTGCAAAACTGGTAAGCTGTCCTGAGACAACTCTCCTTTGGTCTTTGAAGAACTGCTCAGTGAGTTATTTTGACACATGGCACAGTAATTTATTATTATTATTATTATTATTATTATTATTATTATTATTATTATTATTCTTTCATGTATTATTATACTCTTTATTATTTTATTATTACATTTATTATTTTACTTTAGATATTATTTTTATTACATTTATTATTGTACTCTAGTTATTATTATTGTACTTATTATTTTACTTTATTTTATTCAATTTATTAGTTTACTCTATTTTTTATTATTATGTTGATTATTTTACTTTATTTATTATTTGTATTCCATTTATTATTTTACTCTGTTTGTTATTATGATTATATAGTCTTTGCATTCTGAATCTGCAGCTCTAACCTGAATTGCTTTTAAAAAGCTTTTTTTATTCATTTGTTTTAATCGTCTTTGAACTGTTTTACTATAATATTTATACATTTTAAATTTCATTTCAATATTGATCTTTTGAATATTTGTAATGCTATTGCTTTTTAACTGTCAGTTGTTTCTGATGTGGAGCATAAGAATATTAATACGTTCTCCATTGTGTCCATGCTTGGAGAGGTAGTCTGCTAAACCTCTCCCAGGTCACAAGAAATGACTTGGTCCAAAAGGTTTTCTTTTCCTGAGAGAACAGTTGTGTTCTCTCAGGTTTTGCTTTTCCCCTTGTCGCATTGCCAGAAAAAAGCAAAAGACGCTGGCGGTTGGCGCTCCTGGTTTCCAGGACGGGGTTCAAGTCCCTGCGGCGTCCTCGCTGACCTCTCAATGCGACTGGGACTTCTTTTTCCAGGGGACCCGACATCCAGGTGGTGGAGAACCCACTCCGGCATTTAGTCTAAACGTGGAATGAGCTCTCTTAGGGGATGGAGCTCCTTTTAGGACAGGCTTCAGCATCTTGGGTCTCAAATAGTGTTTGCCGGACTATGAAGGAGATTGCAGTTTATTTTCCATTCTCATCCTGGATGCTATTAGATCCTCTCTGTACATATCCAAACTTTTGTAGATTCAAAGCAGCAGTGGGAGAAGTAAGACACCCCACCAAAGACATACGACATTGGGTGAGATACGTCCTTAAATGAATACAATAGAATACATTTTATTGATGAGCCCTTAGGCCGTATCACAATACCAAAACCAAAGGCTTGATAGGACTTGATTACACTCTATGTAGTAAGTTACGATATATGTAAGAAATCAGTTAATGTGTGTGTGTCAAATGTAAAATAAGATGATTGTTTGAGCCATGTCTGGAGAGTTGTTAAGCCTTGGAGTTTCTGATACTGTTGCAATTTTGTTCAGGCTTGAGCTAAGCAGGTGCAGAGACGGTTGGAAGAGAGAAGCAGAGAGAGAGACGCAGAGTTTGAAGTGTGCTCTTGCTTCATGGACTGCAGAAGGAATTTATCCACATGGACAAAGCAACGTGTAGTTCAAATCTCTCATGAAAGGACATTATATGAGTTGGTGCAACTGAGCACATCGTACATATGTTGTTATGGATTTAAGAAGAATAAACCACTTGTTCCTTATTGTTCACCTGCGTGGCACATCTGTTCTTTTTCTGGCAAAACAGTGCGTGGACTACACATTTTGATTTTTCATTACGTCACAGTTCTGATGTGAAATTACCAGTACATTGTCCATTTGATATATGGACCAAGGTAGAAGTCTCTTGCCTTCTGGTACAATTTACTGTCAAATAATATGTGTGCTATGGTCTCAGTTTCAGGTTCTCCACAGATACAAATCCATTCATTATAGGGGATGTTATTAAATCTCCTGTATCTGACCATTGTCTCAAGATGATCAAATCTAGCTTGAGTGACTATCTCCCTAAACTGTTTTGGCATTTGCATTTTAGATAGTTGGCAATTTGGAAGGTACTTTGATATCGACACAGCCATTTTACGCAACGTTACTGAGGGCGGCTATATCTTTTTGTGTTCCATGTCCAACATTTTTTGTATGGCGCTCTTTTTCACTTGGTCACTTAAGGCGCAGGAGACAGGAAGACCACAACTTCTTATATCATTTGTCAGTTGCATAATCCAAATTGGGATTTCATCTGTTCTAATAGGCACAATTTTGAGAATCCTTAAATGAGGGATCCAAGTGTGAATCAAATCTGAACTCTCCCTAGAAGACAACATGACTCAGCAAAGACTTTGGACATGTGAGAAGACAGGAGACATTAGAAAAGGCAAAGAAAGGGAGAGGCAGCAAGAAAAAAGGGGAGTGTATTACAGGTGAATTGGTTCAATCATGGATGCCACGGCTGATGTCCTAAGTCTGTAAGACTCTCGCAACACTACTGGGGATGAGGGGCTTGGAAGTCTCTCATTTCCAGAATGGACATATAAGTCTAAGTCCATTTGATCACTATTAAGAACAACCAAATCTTTGTTCCTGTTCTTTGTGTGTCTTTAAATCAGTGGTTCCCAAACTTATTTTCACCATGGACCACTTGATCAGGAACCACTTCACCATGGACCACTTGAGCAGGGACCACTTTTACCAGGGACTACTTGACCAGGGACCACTTTGCCCAGGCACCACATTAACTGGGGACCACTTGACCGGGGACCACTTTGACCAGGGAACACTTTGACCAGGGGCCACTTGACCGGGGACCACTTTGACCAGGGAACACTTTGACCAGGGACCACTTTGACCAGGGGCCACTTGACCGGGGACCACTTGACCAGGGACCACTTTGACCGGGAACCTCTTTGACCAGGGACCACTTTGACCAGGGACCACTTTGACCAGGGACCACTTGACCGGGGACCACTTTGACCGGAGACCACTTTGACCGGGAACCACTTTGACCAGGGACCACTTGACCAGGGACCACTCTCTAACATTAGTACCAAAAAGGTTGCAAATCCGTTTTTGGTCAAATATTAATTCGGTTTGGTTATTTGGGGAGCTGATTCAGAAAATTACATTGCAGAAAATTGCCGCTGTGTGAGAGCCTTCTCCGCTCTGGCCTGGGAACCCTCTCAAGACCAAGAAAGTGCTGGCGAGGTGTACGGGCTGGTATCTCCTTCTTTCCTTCCATCTCGCCCTCTTCTTGTCTCGCTCTCCTCCAGTTGCAGCACGCATCCCTGGTGCCAATTTTCCCTGCATGTCTCACGGCCCTTATTTTAGGTCTCATGGCCCACCAGTGGGCCGCACCCCACAGGTTCAGAACCATTGTTTAAAGTTGTTTCTGATCTATGATGACACTATATTGTTTCTGATGTATGACAACACTATGACGACACTTCTGATCTATGACGACACTATCACAGGGTTTTCTGGGATTGAGACGGCATTACTTGCTCAAGGTCACCAAGGGAGTTTCCATGCCAAACAACAAATCAAACTCTAGTCTCCAGAGTTTTGATCAACTGCTTAAACCACTACATGAATAGAGATCAAAGATTTAAGGCAACAGCAGTTGAATGTATGTTCAAAAAAAACCACACAAGGCCAACTATTTGATTGATAGCTAGCTACAGTAGAGTCTCACTTATCCAACATTCGCTTATCCATTGTTCTGGATTATCCAACACAGTCTGCCTTTTAGTAGTCAATGTTTTTGTAGTCAATGTTTTCAATTCATTGTGATGTTTTGGTACTAAATTCGTAAATACAGTAATTACTACGTAGCATTACTGCATATTGAACTACTTTTTCTGTCAAATTTGTTGTATAACATGATGTTTTGGTGCTTAATTTGTAAAATCATAACCTAATTTGATGTTTAATAGGCTTTTCCTTAATCCCTCCTTATTATTCAACATATTCACTTATCCAATGTTTTGCCGGCCCGTTTACGTTGGATAAGTGAGACTCTACTGTATTTTGTACTACAGCTATTGCTAAAAGGTATATAGTTAGTTTGTAGGAGCCCCGGATGGTGCAGCGGGTTAAACCAATGAGCTGCTGAACTTGCTGACCAAAAGTTCACGGTTTTTAAACAGGGGCAAAAAATCCCAGGACTTCAGAAGAGGTCCACATACAGACCTGTTAGTCCTGGGATTTCTGCCTCCGTTGTTCACACTTGCTGCTTTGTTCTGAGATTTAGAGGCTGCCAAGATGGTCACCGCAGGACTTCCTCCAAAAAACTCAGCGGTGTTTTAAAAAAATAAATATAGCCCTGGGATGTAGATATGCGGATCTATGGATCTATGGATCTCTGCAAAAGTTCTGTTCTTTGTCTTGGTCAGAAAAACTGTGCCTTCCAGACGTTTCATGAAGTATCTGCCACACAAACAAACCTCATGGGGTAGGACCACTTCTGACCAAGTCAGCACTGCACAATGAAATAGGAACTCACACTTCCAAACCAGGAACAGAACTTTGTCATTATTGACACTTTTTGGAGCCTGGCTTCCTGGCCATCTGTCCAGACAGATTTTGTTGTATACTTGCAGCATGGAACAATGGTGTGCTGTTCCTGGGTTATAGATGGCTGTTCCTATTGGCCACCTGCATGTCCTTGGCTCTCTGTATTTACATTCCTTTCCAGCACATCCATGTCCCAACAGCCAGTAATACGTTTTTGCCATTTACTAAACTGCACCCATGCTGTCAGCATACACCCAATGAGGAACCGACATGTATAACACAGCAATGTCATCCTTTTGTTCCCTGGCACAAGTACATCACGAAACCTGTCTGCACAGATGGCCATACAACAAGGTCTGACTAACTACAGTAATGATGACATTCTATTCCTGGTTTGAAAGTGTTGGTTCCTGTTTCATTGTGTACTACTTAGTGTGAAAGTACTTGTTGCATCCCAGAAACTTCATTTTTCTGCCACAAACTTCATTAAACAAGTGAAGGACAAAGTTCCCCTTCCCAGTCCAAAGTTTTGCCTTCTACTCAAGTGTCACCTTCCTTTTAGGAACTGACCGATCAGGACAAACATCTAAACCCTGGAACAAACCCAGATGAAAAAATCCCATGATTTCTGACTGCAGGGACATACAGACATACAAAGATCCAGATATGCGGCTAAAATCCGAGATATTTCCACACCTGGAAATCTCACGTTTCTTGCCTTTTGTAGCTATTGCTTCCGGATTTACAGGGAAAGGCATCTGGCTACCCTCCTTGGTTAAAAGTACTATCTGGATGGACCCTGAGAACAAGGAAAGCTGTCATCTTTTCTCAGAAACATCCACATCTAGAAGCTCCAGAATCATTACATTATATTTCAAGTTTTGAATATGAACTTTATTGTAGTGCCTGGGTGGAGTTAAACCCACGTCCTGTCAATAAATCATTATCATTTCCCTAAAAGCAACAGCGTGGACATTGTTTCTGTGGGGTTCCTTGTTCTTAAAGACAGCATCCTGCATGTCCCGAGATGACAGAATGTTTGGACACGTTAACGCCAAAGTTACCATAACAGCAGCTTGGATGGGAGTGCATAAGCAGCAATCGTCAAATGGTGTCCCAACATAAAAATCTTAACATCAAATCTAAAAAGGATCCACATGAGGCCAACTATTTGATTTATAGTCTCCATAATGGCTATTTTGTACTACAACTGTTGCTATCAATTATGCAGTTACTAGGGTTGTCCAAAAATTCGTTATATCGGAATTATTTCGGATTGTTCTCGCTTTTTGAATCGAGTTTTGAGACATTGTCCCTGGGCGCAACTGGCAATGTAATTCGAACCATCATTGGCCCATTCTCTAATTGTATCTTAATGTTTCGTTAAATTTTTTCCCCCAAATTTTTAAAAATATATTTAAAAAATAAATTTTAAAAATATTTTTGTTTCTGCAACCTACCTTGAATGGGAGCCTAGCGCAGCCTAAAATGGCTGCTGCTCCCAGGCCAATCAGAGGCTTCCACGATGGATGGAAAGGTGGGGGCTAGCGTCCTCTGCGTCCACACGGAAGATCTCCATAAAAGCCCCCTCCCTAGCCCTGGCGAGCCATTCTGGGGCTGGGTTTCCGAGCGGAGAAGGTGGTGTGCTGCGCAAACAAACAAACCGCCTGCATTGAGGGAGAGAGGGTGAAGTTCTGGCTGTAGAGAGAGGGGTTTGGGTCTGGTAAGGGTTTGGGCTTTTGTTGCTGGTTCGAGATTGTGTATATTTTTTGGGTAATAAATATTGCATTGGCTTGGGGCTTGTGGGATCTGGCAAAGAGTCCTTGCTTGAAAAGAGGCATTAGGCAATTTATAGTTTCCAAAGGACGTGGGCACTCCTGCCAAGGCATTGCTTCCCTCACGCTCCATTTCTATTCCCAAGCCTTGGCCTGAGTTTTATTTCTGCAAAGTCAGACATTGATTTGATTCAATAGAGGGTCCAAGGAAATTTATAGTTTCCAAAGGACGTGGGCACTCCTGCCAAGGCATTGCTTCCCTAGGTATACCTTCTCTGCCACAAGGTGTACCTTCTCTGCCACTAGGTGTACCTTCTCTGCCACAAGGTGTACCTTCTCTACCACTAGGTGTACCTTCTCTGCCACTAGGTATACCTTTTCTGCCACTAGGTGTACCTTCTCTGCCACTAGGTGTACCTTCTCTGCCACTAGGTGTACCTTCTCTGCCACAAGGTATACCTTCTCTGCCACAAGGTATATCTTCTCTGCCACAAGGTATACCTTCTCTGCCACATTCTCTCCATTTCTATTCCCAAACCTTGGGCTGAGTTTTATTTCTGCAATCACAAAGTCAGACATTGATTTGATTCAATAGAGGGTCCACAGCAATTTATAGTTTCCAAAGGACGTGGCACTCCTGCCAAGGCATTGCTTCCCTCACGCTCCATTTCTATTCCCAAGCCTTGGCCTGAGTTTTTTTTCCCTGCCATCACAAAGTCAGCCAGTGGCACCATTGATCAAAAGGTTCAAAGGCAATTTATAGTTTCCAAAGGACAGTGGCACTCCTGCCAAGGCATTGCTTGGCGTGTGCTGCGTTTCTAATACAAAGTCTACACAAGAAGAAGAGGGACTTTTACAGTGATAAGAACCCAATTGAACAGGAAATAAGACTTTCAAACCAGGAACAGGTTTCTTCAAATATTGAAAAATAGTGTATTATAAAAAGTTATGAAAATTCGCCAAAAATCATAGGAGACAGGAAATGTTCTGCAATTTGTTGAGCAAGGAGTGTTGAATGGGATCTTCCACTGTACCAAATTTGATGAGGATATCCCAAGAAATGAGTGCAGGAGAGCCCTGTAAAAGTCCCCTCGGTTTCCTTTTTTTTTTTGCGATTGCGTATGCGCGCCCGCCATTTTAGAAACATTAAGAATCATTACAAATTTTCGGAAATATCCAAAATTTTTGGGTGAAAAATTCGGAAATACTTTCTATATCGAAGCGCCGGCACCCCCTACTTTAGAAACGAGAATTGAAACATTTTTTCCTTCGATCGGACAAGCCTAGTACGTACCATAAAGTGTTGTACATGGAAATAATGGTAGTAACAAGAAATTCTTGATAGGATTCACAGTTTGTCTGGTTATGCTGGTTTATGATGACAACTACTGCACGGTATATAATAAATGTTCATTTTTTTTGTTCAACAATAAATGTGAATTCTTCTTCATGGAAAAATAAGACATCCCCTGAAAATAAGACCTAGAGCATCTTTGGGAGGAAAAATTAATATAAGACACTGTCTTATTTTCGGGGAAACACGGTATTTGGCACATGGACCTGTTGCATTCACATCTCTTTTGGCCCTGAGGCACTATAAGAATTTGTATGAGGCAGTGATGGACAGAGGAGAAAGGACAGATGATGCAGAATGACACGGCACAAAGAGTAACTGGCAGAAGAAGGTGGCGTAAAAAAAAAAAAGCGATACCTGTAGTTGATTAATTAAAAATTATGGCTCTGCTACTGGATATATTAGGATACAATTTAATTGTATATGATTATTTGTCTAGGTAATAGAATTATATCCGCTCACACACACACACACTCTCTCTCCCTACACACAGGCTGCAACAATGACTCATAATGGAAGGCATCACCTGCTTTATCCAAGTTTATTTCATCAGATCCCATCTGTGTGCAGTTGTGTGCGTGACAATGAATGAAAACGGTGTTTTGCATACTCAAAAGAAACTCTTTTTAAAAGTGTCCTTGGCTGAAACTCGGAGTTAAACCTGATGACTCAAAAGAAACCTCAGAGTCCTTGAGGAAGCAGTACGTATAAAGGGGAGATTTAGAGGCAAGGACCGGGACATTGTTGAATGGATAGCAATGATGCTGTTCCAAGAATAGGATGTACCACTGAAGAATTGTAAGTTTTTTTTAAAATTAAGGAAAAGGAATTTAGTTCAAACCTATGTCTCTCCTCAACCAGCATCCAAAATGTATGGTAAGGTAGGGAACATCGAGATGCAAGGAATACAGTGAACTACATCCCCTTAACAAAAAAAATGCCACAAAAACAAATCCTAAACAGCTTTACAAAGAAAACTCCAGATATTCATACATACATCAACATCAGGCCAAATTATCATGGAATGCTTCTCTTTTCTCTGCTGCTTCAAAGCAACCCTACCCTTGGGCTAATTTCATTCTCACAAGCCTCCACTCCACAGACATACCCTGTTAACCAATCTTTTGACAGTCTTTTAATGCCTACCCTGCATCATTTCCCTTCTCATATTGTTTACCTGGAAATTGTTTAGCGGCATCAGCATTAGGAAGATAGGAAAGGGTAGAGAAGCACAGACATTGGATGAGTTAAACCCTTGTGCCAGCAGGACTGTTGACCAACAGGTCAGTGGTTTGAATCCACGAAGAGCGGGTGAGCTCCCTCTGTCAGCTGTCAGCTCTGAGGGCAGCCAGGTTTTGGAATTTCTGGCCAGAGTTCACAACGGGGTCACCCTGCTTCACATTTATACATCAATACATATAATCATAGAAAAAATAATAGATAATGTGGGATCAAGCAGAGGCCTTCCAATATGGAGCTTCAGAATGGGACTCAAGGAGCAGCCTGGGGACTATCTAGATCTCCATATCCACAGGGCTGGGGTTGACACAGGTGATGGGATAGGGAATCCAGCAAAAGGGAGGGGATTATGGGTTAAGTAGTTAGAGACAAAGGGGTGGGAAATGAATGGCAAAAGCAAAATGGGGTTTGGGATATTTTTTAAAGACTATGGTGGGTGATGATTTAGATATATGTGTGTGTTACAGTAGGATGAGTCAAAGATTATACAGTGAGGCAAGAATAGGCATAAAGGATACATTTTGGATTTGAGAAACAAGGGCAAGATAATATATATACAGTAGAGTCTCATTATCCAAGCCTCGCTTATCCAAGCCTCTGGATAATCCAAGCCATTTTTGTCGTCAATGTTTTCAATCTATGGTGATATTTTGGTGCTAAATTCGCAAATACAGTAATTACAATTCGCAAATACAGTAATTACAACATAACATTAGTGTGTATTGAACTACTTTTTCTGTCAAATTTGTTGTATAACATGAAGTTTTGGTGCTTAATTTGTAAAATCATAATCTAATTTGATGTTTAATAAGCTTTTCCTTAATCCCTCCTTATTATCCAAGATATTTGCTTATCCAAGCTTCTGCTGGCCCGTTTAGCTTGGATAAGTGAAACTCTACTGTATATCTTAGCCTAAAGCCTAGAAATGTAAATTTTCACAGTCCAGTCTTTCACAAAGACCTTGATGACCGTCACCCCGGCTTTCAAATTGATTTGAAATCGCAGCGGGGAGTTCCGCAGATCAGCCACCAAAGGGACGGAGCGGGACCGCAGCAGACTATTATTAAAAGATCTTTTCTTTCTTCACTTTCCCCTTCCCTGAACTATGTAACAAATCCCCCCAATAAAAGTAGCATTTATTTTAACAGTAACACTCTCTATCTGGTTATTTTGTGTCATTCTCTGACTCTTTCCTTTGCATGCAATTTCTCTCTCTCTCTCGCTAACCCGTCTGATCTTTAAAAACCCTGGCGGAGGTTTCTCCGCCATAGATTAATACGGCGGACGATACAAATTGGCTCATATCTTTATCAAAATCACCCCTAGAACGCTCCTCTTTTAGTCCTAACCCTTTCTAAGGCTCCTGACTCGAAGACCACCAACGGAACCGAAATCGGTCCAGTTTTCGGCACCTCAACAGCTGACTGTCAAACGGGACCGACTGCTCTTTTCACGCCGGGCTGCCCTCCTCCAGCCTTATCCCGGACTTTCCTCTCCCCGCGGCTCGCGGAATGGTTTTAAGAGATCCCTAGCCCCTTTCTGTGAACTGGGGATGGGGGATCGCTCTCCCGCTGGGGAGACATAAATCTCCAAGTGCCCTCACCCTCTCTGCCGCTGCCAGGGGGTGCCTGGACGGATGCCCTCCACGTTTCATTCATACCTTCATAATTTTATGAAGGAGAAGAACACTCCTCCCCAGACCTATCCTTGGACTTATGAAATCTTATACTTCCAAAGACTACAACCCACATGTGCCCCTTCCCCATGCCATCTCTATGAATTCCTTATGAACTCTTTTTTCCTCATGTATCCGTGAATTTCCATATTCTATGTACTTGGACACTCTCATGACTCACTGTTATATGAACTTCTAATCGTTGGGCTAACTTCATGAATTGTGAAATCATGCTGCTAGAACTCCACTCCTATGACTTTCCATATTGGGTTCCCCAGATGTTGTAAACCTCGTTCTTATCAAATGTTTTCAATTGTTTATATCATCCATGATTCCCCTTTATGCAATGTAACCCCCCTATGGATTTCCCCCTTACTTCCTTGAAATCTGTCTATCTGCCTATATGTATTTGTACTCTTTGGGATCCCCGGAAATTATGTGTTTTTCCTAGCTGGGTTTACGCTCCAACTTTATTTTATTTTTCATTTTATCTCATATAATTGTCAAATCCTGAAATCAAATGGGAAATATTTTGACCCCAACATGAACCCTAGCCCCTATGACCCAGACCTCCCTTCCCAAAAAACAAAAGGATAATCTGCTACAGCTTAACCCAATCTAATACAGATTGCATGGACAATATAAGGCTGAGTCACCAAATTCGGAGTATAGTCCTAAAGGTGATTCAGCCCCCAGGGCAAACATTGTCATATCTCAGGAAATTCCAGGACGCCCCACGTTGAGCGCCCTGTGGAGCCTGTCCATTTTGGCTCATCAACACCCATCACCACTTCCCGTCTGACACCCCAAGGCATATCTAAAGTCTGTGAATGTGACAGGACCCCGGACATCCTTGATGGGTGCCATTAATTCCTTTAGAAATCGGCCGGGCAAGGATTAATCTGATATTTCCTGTCCTGTCACTTCATTGTTTCAATAGCTCCCGCCTCCTCCTCTCTGATTGGCCCGAGTGGGGACAAAAGCGGCTCCCCATTGGGCCAGCAGAGCAAGGCGGGAAACGAAAGCCCGCCTCGTTCAACCTCCCAGCCTATCCACGATCAGATGGGCGGGGGAGCGGGGCGGGAAATTCAAAGGGCTGTCAGACCGAAACATTGTATAAATATGGCTTTATTTGAAACATATGGTACGCTAGTAGACTGAATGATCGGTACTAGTGTCCTTTTCAGCTGAATCGCTCAATAAAGACTCCTTGGCGGATTTTCCTTCATCTTTGGCGGACCTTCTTCATTTCGGCTCCAGGTTGTATTGCGGCCCATATTCTCCTTTTGGCTTCGCCAAGGTCTGTTCCCTCAGGACCGGGTCGGGTCTCTCCTTAAGGGCCCGATCCCCTAAAACGCGGTCGACAACATAATTTGGCTTTACCACGAAGGGACTTGCTTGGAAGTTCCAAAGATCAATTTCTAGGCTAAAATTCCAAGCGGCGACCTTGGTCCAGATATTCTGGAACAGGTTGGGGAGAGAAACGGCTGCAAGGAGGGCCCTCCGACCAACAATTTGACCTCATTTCACATCTAAATTTCTCTGGCAGTCCCTTTCTCTCTCTAGATCTGATTCAGGGTACTGAACAAAGGAGCCAGATAGGAGGAAGCAGATTTTTAGCTCCTCGAAGGAAAGGCGCCAACGTGAAACAGGGGACGCCCTGAAAAAAAGGGAACCGGCTCCGTTGTTGAGACCCAGGTGGGCGGAGCTCTGGAGGTATTGCACTTCGGATCAGGGCTCGGTAACAAATTCCTGGTGAAACGCGGGAACATCTGGCACCTGGGGGCGTGTGAGAACAGTCTGGCTTGTAAGATTACAGGTTCAAGGATCGTGGGGTAGGGGAACGGTTGTGTTCCCGGGGCACCTGCGGATTCCATGGACGCCAGCCATTCAGTCTTGGTGGAGGGAACTCTCGGAAGGACGAGCGGCACCTAGCCGGTTGGGTGAGTCGTTACTCCGTTAACTGTCAGGGTAGGCAGGGGCTGAGCCAAGAATGGGTGTTTGTTCAGCACGTCTAGGGTGTCCCACCCCAGCAGACATCCCCAGGGATTCTCCATTGGGTAAGATCCTGGCCAATTGGGGTGGGTTTGCATCGAAAAGCATGGTGCAGGCCAGGTTGGGCTAACTCAGCGTGCATAAGTGGCCCCTTGTGGCCCCTGAAGGGGGAACAGCTTGCCCCCCCCCCTTGAGTCGCCGAATTCGGAGCGTTGACCTAAAGGTGACTCACCATGGGGAGGGCAGGTGGTCCCAGCTTGCTTATGCCGCGATGTTCATGGCCCTAAAGCCAGGGAGAGAATTGGAGGGGGGAGGGGGTCCACGTCTTCCCATGCAGAGATTTGGGCTCCAAAAACAACCCCCCAAAAGATTCCTCCCTAGACCCTTTCCCCTTACCCCCTCCCCCAGAGGATTTTCTGGACACATTTGCTTGCCTTCTCCCCACCCCATCAGCCCCCTCCTCCAATCCCCATCCCCACCTTTTCTCCTCACCCTGAGTCCTACACTGATCCTGGACTCCCAAATTGGCCTTCCAAGGGAACCCTTATTTCAGGGATCCCCCCCCCCCAAGAAATTCCCCTCCAGGGAGTTCAGCCCAGTCTAACGTGGAGGAGGGCTCCCAGCTCCCTCCCCTCGCATCCTAAAAACACACTCGATCCAAAACACTGTTCCTGAATATTGGGTCAATAGTTTTCCAAAGAATCATTTTCCCCTCTCTCCCTCCTTTAAAAAGCTATCTGTTTTTGAATTTTTTTGAGTCACAGTTCAATCCCCTTTTTCCCCTCTTCTTTTCTGTTTGTTTTCAAAACATTACCCACAACTCCCCAAAGATCCCAGAGGAACATAAATTTTAGACTGTCAATTTGCATTTTTGTTGGTTACAATTTGCAAGTGGGATCTTTGATCTGGCATTCTTTCAAAATCGTCAGGTCACATCTTGAAGTTAGCTCAAACTAAAGGGTCCTGTGTCCCCAAAGACTCCTTTCCCTTTTTTTCTTTTTTTCTTTTCTTCACCCAATCCCTTTGGGCAACCCTGCAAAACCCCTCCCCTTTTTGAATCTCTCTCTCTCAGCCCCCCTCTCTGGGGGTTATTGTGTATCTTTGGAAAACCTTCCATCTTCAGGGACTGGCTGAATCCTGCCTGGGGCTTCCCTGTTCTCTGAGTAGTATTCTTTGTTTGTTGCCTTGATTTTGGAGTTTTGTCTGTCCTTTAAATATGGGGAACCAAGTTTGGTTCCTCTTTCTCATGGTTTTCTTCCTTGAGCTATCCTTTCTGTTTCTCTCTCTCCCTCTTGTTTGCTATTTCTTGAATGACTGTGTATACAATGGGTTAGGGGTTTTTACTAACACTCTCTCAGTATAAAAGGGACCGTTGGAAAATGTAGAATGGGAACCCTGGCACCCCACATGGAAGGCACCCCACTCCGACCTGGACTACCAGGACCATCATCCGCTCCTGTGGCTGTAAAGGGACTCTGAGAAACCCAGCTCAGATAAGGCAAGAGCAACCAGTGGGGTGCCATCACGGTGATGAGGCCCCCACCCACGAGCTGGCTCCAATCCCTGGCAGGGGTCGTAAGACTGACCCTGAGCAGAAGAACATCCCCCTTCAACTGCAGGGAGGAAAGGGCGCCCCCACGAGACCAGGAGAAGGCTGGCAGGTAAGGGCGACCCCCCCCTCACCTGAGAAGAGGCGGCAGAGGCTAAAGGTGCGTCCCCATGGAGCCACGAACAGGACCCTCGCTGTTGGTCGCTGGGTCAGGCGCGAGTGGGGAGCCCTAACATGGCTGCGAGGGTGCCAGAGGAACCTTCAGTATTGAAGATGTCCCAGAAGGTATGAATGATTTATTTCCATTTTTTTCCTCTTTTTTCTTCCTTATAAAATTAACCCTCCACACTTAGGGTCTTGGGGGAAGGGGAGTGGGGAGGGGACACGTGATCTCTTTTCTTTGCTGTCTTGAGGCATTCTCTATCCCTTGGACCCCCCTTCCCGGGTGGAGGTGCTGGACCTGGCTGTGGTCACTAGGAGGCGCCTGGTGAAGATGGCATCCCGACCTCCTCGAAGTCCTCCTGACCTCCTACACCGCTTGCAAGGTGCTGGAATCCATGCCAGGATCCATCAAGAGTGCTCTGGAACCAGAACCAGCCCCCACCAGCGGCGAGGAAGACAAAGACCTGTGGACTGCTGAGCTGGGAGACGACCTGAAGGTGTTGTTCCGGAAAATACCTCCTCAGGGCCCGCCGCCCGCGAACTGTCCTGACCCACACCCTCCCGAGGCCCGGAGAAAGACCAAAAAGCCAGAGACCAAAGCACAAGACCCCCTCCAAGGACCCCTCCAAATCCCATCCCTCTAGCACCACGGGAACACCCCTATTTGGACCTACAAACATTTGACAGCTCACTTTGACAGCTGTCAAATCGGCCCTCACTTCAACACCCCCCCGCTCGGAAGAACCGACACCGCGGTTCCACTGGGAGCTGTCCAGCGTGCTGCATCAGGAGCCGTGAGTTCTAATTTTCTCCCTATTTTTCTCTCCCTGTTCCTTCCCTATCTTTCCCCGCTGGGAGCTGTCCAGCGTGCTAACCCTAAAAGTGCTAACCCTAATTCTCATTGTTTCTCTAACCCTCCCTGTCAATTCTAGATTTCTCCTCTTTCTAGCTGTGATCCTTTCTTCTAATAATAAGCTACTGCTGGTCGCATTTGCCCGCTCTGTTCCAAATTTGTCGCAAAAAGAACCATTCGAACCCCTCTCAGCAGATGGCCATGCTGCCGCTGAGAGGTTATAATGCTTATGCGGTAGGGCAGGGGCGAAATGGGCTCCTCCCACTTCGCCCCGCCCTCCCGAGTGGGGAATATGATGACCGTCACCCCGGCTTTCAAATTGATTTGAAATCGCAGCAGGGAGTTCCGCAGATCAGCCACCAAAGGAACGGAGCGGGACCGCAGCAGACTATTATTAAAAGATCTTTTCTTTCTTCACTTTCCCCTTCCCTGAACTATGTAACAAATCCCCCCAATAAAAGTAGCATTTATTTTAACAGTAACACTCTCTATCTGGTTATTTTGTGTCATTCTCTGACTCTTTCCTTTGCATGCAATTTCTCTCTCTCTCTCGCTAACCCGTCTGATCTTTAAAAACCCTGGCGGAGGTTTCTCCGCCATAGATTAATACGGCGGACGATACAAATTGGCTCATATCTTTATCAAAATCACCCCTAGAACGCTCCTCTTTTAGTCCTAACCCTTTCTAAGGCTCCTGACTCGAAAACCACCAACGGAACCAAAATCGGTCCAGTTTTCGGCACCTCAACAGCTGACTGTCAAATGGGACCGACTGCTCTTTTCACGCCGGGCTGCCCTCCTCCAGCCTTATCCCGGACTTTCCTCTCCCCGCGGCTCGCGGAATGGTTTTAAGAGATCCCTAGCCCCTTTCTGTGAACTGGGGATGGGGGATCGCTCTCCCGCTGGGGAGACATAAATCTCCAAGTACCCTCACCCTCTCTGCCGCTGCCAGGGGGTGCCCGGACGGATGCCCTCCACGTTTCATTCATACCTTCATAATTTTATGAAGGAGAAGAACACTCCTCCCCAGACCTATCCTTGGACTTATGAAATCTTATACTTCCAAAGACTACAACCCACATGTGCCCCTTCCCCATGCCATCTCTATGAATTCCTTATGAACTCTTTTTTCCTCATGTATCCGTGAATTTCCATATTCTATGTACTTGGACACTCTCATGACTCACTGTTATATGAACTTCTAATCGTTGGGCTAACTTCATGAATTGTGAAATCATGCTGCTAGAACTCCACTCCTATGACTTTCCATATTGGGTTCCCCAGATGTTGTAAACCTCGTTCTTATCAAATGTTTTCAATTGTTTATATCATCCATGATTCCCCTTTATGCAATGTAACCCCCCTATGGATTTCCCCCTTACTTCCTTGAAATCTGTCTATCTGCCTATATGTATTTGTACTCTTTGGGATCCCCGGAAATTATGTGTTTTTCCTAGCTGGGTTTACGCTCCAACTTTATTTTATTTTTCATTTTATCTCATATAATTGTCAAATCCTGAAATCAAATGGGAAATATTTTGACCCCAACATGAACCCTAGCCCCTATGACCCAGACCTCCCTTCCCAAAAAACAAAAGGATAATCTGCTACAGCTTAACCCAATCTAATACAGATTGCATGGACAATATAAGGCTGAGTCACCAAATTCGGAGTATAGTCCTAAAGGTGATTCAGCCCCCAGGGCAAACATTGTCATATCTCAGGAAATTCCAGGACGCCCCACGTTGAGCGCCCTGTGGAGCCTGTCCATTTTGGCTCATCAACACCCATCACCACTTCCCGTCTGACACCCCAAGGCATATCTAAAGTCTGTGAATGTGACAGGACCCCGGACATCCTTGATGGGTGCCATTAATTCCTTTAGAAATCGGCCGGGCAAGGATTAATCTGATATTTCCTGTCCTGTCACTTCATTGTTTCAATAGCTCCCGCCTCCTCCTCTCTGATTGGCCCGAGTGGGGACAAAAGCGGCTCCCCATTGGGCCAGCAGAGCAAGGCGGGAAACGAAAGCCCGCCTCGTTCAACCTCCCAGCCTATCCACGATCAGATGGGCGGGGGAGCGGGGCGGGAAATTCAAAGGGCTGTCAGACCGAAACATTGTATAAATATGGCTTTATTTGAAACATATGGTACGCTAGTAGACTGAATGATCGGTACTAGTGTCCTTTTCAGCTGAATCGCTCAATAAAGACTCCTTGGCGGATTTTCCTTCATCTTTGGCGGACCTTCTTCATTTCGGCTCCAGGTTGTATTGCGGCCCATATTCTCCTTTTGGCTTCGCCAAGGTCCGTTCCCTCAGGACCGGGTCGGGTCTCTCCTTAAGGGCCCGATCCCCTAAAACGCGGTCGATAACAACCTTGCAGTTCCTTTGTCCGAGAGCCATTGACTGGAGTAAAAAACAATTAACAGTAATTAAATTCTTACCTAAGGTGTGGCTCAAGCTTGGTCAAATGTACACAGATTTAACATGGGAAGTATTCCTTGTTGTGTTTGTTGGTTCCTTTTGTAAATTGTACAACCCCGGTGGCGAAGTGTGTTAAAGCACTGAGCTGCTGAACTTGCGGACCAATAGGTGCCAGGTTCAAACCCCGGGAGTGGCGTGAGCACCCGCTGTTAGCTCCAGCTTCTGCCAACCTAGCAGTTCGAAAACATGTCAATGTGCATAGATCAATAGGTACCGCTCTGGCGGGAAGATAACGGCACTCCATGCAGTCATGCCGGCCACATGACCTTGGAGGTGTCTACGGACAACGCTGGCTCTTCGGCTTAGAAATGGAGATGGGCACCAACCCCCAGAGTCAGACATGACTGGACTTAACGTCAGGGGAAAACCTTTATCTTTTGCCTTTTTTACACGTTAAAACTCATTATTATTATTTCATTCTTGTGCCAGCAGGACTGTTGACCAACAGGTCGGTATTTGAATCCGAGGAGAGCGGGTGAGCTCCCTCTGTCAGCCCCAGCTCCCCATGCAGGGACCTGAAAGAAGCCTCCCACAAGGATGGTAAGACATCAAACATCCAGGCATCCCCTGGGCAACGTCCTTGCAGATGGCCAATTCTCTCACACTAGAAGCGACTTGCAGTTTCTCAAGAAAAAAAATCAGTATCAGGTTAGCAGGGAGCAATGAAATAAAGCTTGAGCTGGGAAAGAATGGGACTCAGCTCTAGCCATGTCAAAGATAGCTGTGTTTGTCCTCCTACAACATACAAAGTAAATGACAGCTGCATCCAGGATGCCTTACTGAGCATGCATGAAGAACAAAACAGAGAAAAAAGGGGAAAGCAGATAAACCTGCATCATCAGCTATCCCCCAACATGCTGGGATGACATAAATCTCTAAGTATGGCCATGAAAACAAAAATTATAAAAATGAGAGTGAAATAAAGAAAAAATCCCTAGATATATTTTGGAAGAGGGCTTTAAATGACCTCTAGAGGGTTCTAATTGCCTTTGTCTCCTTCCAACTGTTTAATTTCAAATGTGCATATTGTTACATTTTGGTGACTGAAGGTTTGCTGAAACACGTTAAATCGTTCGTATTATTATTGTCTATTTTGCAAACTACAGCATAATTGTACCCCCTCCAATGCATCTTCAAGGCCTCCCTTTGCTTCTCTCCAGCCTTCCTTTGCTTCCTGCTAAACCCTCCTGCAAGGCTGAGCACATTTTTTTCCGCTGTGCCATAGGTCCAAAATATATTTTGATCCACCTTTAAAATAAGCCAGTGTTACTACTTTCAAACCATTGCATGTCTTCATTAGCCCTTTGGGGCCCTAAAGTAAGACAATCGTAAGGGAGGACAGGGAACAGCTGTTTTTATCCCTTCAATTTCAGACCCCAGATGCTTTATTGATCAGGGCGATCTGATGTATGCGTGTGTTTTAAAGAAGATGAGATTAAGGAAAAGGAAATGAGATAAAGCAGGCACAACAAACACTCTTTAAAAACCTATGTGTCCCTATATTTAAATTTGAGTATATTCAAGAGCCGACTTTTGACACTTGGTAGAAATAACTTGAATCGTGAAGAGGAAAAGTAGGATATTAAAAAGCCCATTCTTAATAGGAGCTATGTGCATTTAATTCAGTTCTGAAGCACGTAGCTAAGATTTCTCTCTCACCTCTCTATCCATGGTTTATGTTTGCTTCTTGATAAACTACAGTAAAGCAAACATGTGATTTGCCAATTGTGATTAGGAGAAAAAGAATCTGAAACTAACTCTGAATGTACTCTGAAAATGCACTTACATAGGAAAACCGGTTTGGATACTGAAATAAAGCCTAATGTTGTTTTCTCTTCACTTCTTCCAGCAGTGCATGGAAGATCTGTGACCATATATTTAACCAGTGGTTTCTTCTTGCCATGTACATTACAGCTCAGCAACACTGAATGTGTAAATATATTGCATTTCTAAATGTTAAGCTATTGTTATCCACATGGAACATCATATAGGCTTGGTAGGCTCTTTGTATTTATTTATTTCTTTATTTACAGCATTTATATTCCGCCCTTCTCACCCCGAAGGGGACTCAGGGCAGATCACATTACACATATAGGCAAACATTCAATGCCTTTTAACATAGAACAAAGACAAACAAACATAGGCTCCGAGCGGGCCTCGAACTCATGACCTCCTGGTCAGAGTGATTCATTGCAGTGATTAATTGCAGCTGCTCTCCAGCCTGCGCCACAGCCCGAGCCCACGTATTCATGAGTACATGTATACTTGTGTGTGTGTGTGTGTGTGTGTGTGTGTGTGTGTGTGTGTGTGTGTGTGTTAGATGGATTTTGCCCTTTAACACCCACTACCATATCTTGCAACTGCTCTGAGGTATAGGATTGGGTGGTGTGTGTGTGTGTGTATATATATATATATCTATATATATAAATGAGTGATGGCATCATGGCGACCCACAAAACAACAAAACTACAGGCCCCCCAACCTCGAAATTTGACAACACAACCCATCATCCATGCCTCTAGGTTGATACAACAAAAAGAAAAGAAAAATAAAGTCCTACTTAGAGGGAGAGCAATAATTGTTTTTATCCAATTGCTGCCACTTAGAAGGCTAAGCTCCGCCCACTTGGTCTCCTAGCAACCCACTCAGCCCAGTGTTAATAAAAGAATAAAAATAAAATAAATACAAATAATACAATAAAAATAATTAAAAACACTAAAAAATTAATACAATAAAATACTATAACAAAATAACTAAAAATAATACAACAAAATAATAAAATATAATAAATAAAAAGGATAAGTTAAAATAAAATTAATTAAATAAAATACAAATAACGCCAAATAAAAATTCCACAACAACTTTTAACCAATACCACCACCACTTTGCCACAGCAACGCATGGCTGGGCACAGCTAGTATATATATATATACATACACACACACGCACACGCACACGCACGCACACAACACACACACACCACCCAATCTTATACCTCAGAGCAGTTACAAGATATGGTAGTGGGTGTTAATGGACAAAATCCATCTAACATTGCTGCTGTCAATTGGACTTTCAAGGGGCATTTAAATTTAATGCCACTATAGAGAACACTTTCCTGACTAGTCTAATCTATCAGGCTGTCTTTACAATTCAGCTGGGGAAAATAAAGCCAGCCTGCATTTAGTCTAGATGATCAGGTTAATTGCCATATGTTAAGAACATGCAACAGAGAGCCCGGTGATGATAGTGAGCAGATTGCATTCGCAGGGGAGCAAGCAACAGACACATAAATAAAACCCTAAGTAGACTACACTGTTTATCTGCCTCTGTGTGATTTCAAGCTCCCTTTTGATCCCATGAATTTTGTAGTTTTCTTAAGCTAGAAATACTCAAGAGGTGCTTTTGCAGGTTCCATCCCCTGAAATATAGCTTATTTCAACTGGCGTTCTTATCCAAATACTAACCAGCATTAACCCTGATGAACGTCCAAGATTAGTCAGAATCGGGTGCTTTTAAGCTGCTATGCTCTCCTGGTGAAAACAGGATCTCTGCTAGGATGGGTTTTTCTTTCACAAAGGAAATCATTTCATCTTCTCAATTCAAACTGCAGGTATTCTGTAGTGAGAACATTCAAAGCTAAGTATTGGGTCAACATTAAGCCGCGGTGGTGCAATGGGTTAAACCCTTGTGCCGGCTGAACTGCTGACCTGAAGGTTGGGTTGCTGACCTGAAAGTTGTCATTTGAATCCATGAGATGGGATGAGCTCTCATCTGTCAGCTCTAGCTTGTGGGGATATGAGAGAAGCCGCTCAGGAATACATCCGGGTGTCCCCTGGGCAACGCCAATTCTCTCACACCAGAAGCAACTTGAAGTATGTTCTCAAGTCGCTTCTGAAACAATAAAAAAAAAATCGGGAGTCAGCGACAATGAGGTATGTAGAGAAAAGGATTGAGGCACTATCTACACTGCCATATAAAATCCAGATTATCTGCTTTGAACTGGATTATATGGCAGTGAAGACTCATATAATCCAGTTCAAAGTGGATAATCTAGATTATCTGATAAAATGGATTATATGGCAGTGTAGATCCAGCCCAAATCAGAATCCTCTGGATGGGTGGTTCACACAAACAAATCTAGCCACAGATATTCTAAGTACAGTAGAGTCTCACTTATCCAACATAAATAGGCCGGCAGAACGTTGGATAAGCGAATACGTTGGATAACAAGGAAAGATTAAGGAGAAGCCTATTAAACATCAAATTAGGTTATGATTTTACAAATTAAGCACCAAAATATCATGTTATACAACAAAATTGACAGAAAAAGTAGTTCAATATGCAGTAATGCTACGTAGTAACCAAAATATCACCATGTATGGAAAACATTGACTACAAAAATGTGTTGGATAATCCAGAATGTTGGATAAGCGAATGTTGGATAAGTGAGACTCTACTGTACAATATTCTGCTGGAGAGGTATGCTTGTATCTATCTAGTATCTATCTATGGCATGGAGAGAAAGAGAGAAAGCATCTGTTTTTTTAAAAAAACTGAAGCCAAAAACCTGTTCAGTACAATCAGGTTAATATAACGAAACCAAGTAAATACAATCAGGTCAATATACTTAAACCTAGTTAATACAGTTCATTAATTAAACATTTTTGTTCAATTTAATCATGGAGCTTCTGTTGACTTCAGGTTTCCACCAGCAACTTTGCCTTGCTACTCTTGGAAGCAAATATGGGGAAGCAGCAGTTTCGTGTCAGGAATGCCTTGAGAAACTGCAAGTGGCTTCTGGTGTGAGAAAATTGGCCATCTGCAAGGATGTTGCCCAGGGGATGCTTTCACCATCCTTGTGGGAGGCTTCTCTCATGTCCCCGCATGGAGCTGGAGCTGATAGAGGGAGCTCATCCACACTCTCCCAGGGTTGGATTCGAACTGGCAACCTTCAGGTCAGCAACCCAACCTTCAAGTCAGCAGTCCTGCCGGCACAAGGGTTTAACCCACTGCGCCATTGGGGGCTCCTAATATGGGTGGAAAATATATGGCCAAAAACTACTATTATTTGTTTTGCCAAAGATTTGCTATTTAAAAACAAACTGCCAGTTTGGGAATGCTTCGGATGTTTCTAAAAACCGACCCAAAATTTAAATTTAGAAAGCAACTAGAGTACAGTAGAGTCTCACTTATCCAACATTAGCTTATCCAACGTTCTGGATTATCCAATGCATTTTTGTAGTCAATGTTTTCCATACATCGTGATATTTTGGTCACTACGTAGCATTACTGCACATTGAACTACTTTTTCTGTCCAATTTGTTGTATAACATGATGTTTTGTTGCTTAATTTGTAAAATCATAACCTAATTTGATGTTTAATAGGCTTCTCCTTAATCTCTCCTTGTTATCCACCGTATTCGCTTATCCAACGTTCTGCCAGTCCGTTTATGTTGGATAAGTGAGACTCTACTGTACATGTAAATTAACTAGCGCCCTAAACATTATGAGAGGAAAGCAATGGCACCCTCTACTGCATCCTTTTAAAACTGTAGGTAAGTGAGGAAAGGTATAGAACTAAACCAAAAAACATTGAAAGAGATGTTGTCGAAGGCTTTCATGGCTGGAATCATTGGGTTGCTGTGACTTTTCCAGGTTGTATGGCCATGCTCCAGAAGCATTCTCTCCTGACGTTTCGCCCACATCTATGGCAGGCATCCTCAAAGGTTGTGAGGTCTGTTGGAGAAAAGGCAAGTGGGGTTTATAGATCTGTGGAATGTCCAGGGTGGGAGAAAGAACCCTTGTCTGTTTGAGGCAAGTGTGACTGTTGCAATTGGCCACCTTGATTAGCATTGAATGGCCTTGCTGCCTCAAAGCCTGGCTGTTTCCTGCCTGAGGGAATCCTTTGTTGGGAGGTGTTAGCTGGCCCTGAATATTTCCTGTCTGAATTCCCATTTTCTGAGTGTTCTTTAAGGTTACAAGGCCATTCAGTGCTACAGTGTTGTCCGTAGACACCTTCAAGGTCATGTGGCCAACATGACTGCATGAAGCACCGTTACCTTCCTGCCAAAGCAGTACCTATTGATCTACTCACATTTGCATGTTTTCGAACTGCTAGGTTGGCAGAAACTGGGGCTAACATCGAGTGGTCACCCCGCTGCCTGGAGTCAAACGTTTTGGTCAGCAAGTTCAGCAGTTCAGTGGTTTAACTCACTGCTTCCCCTTTACTTATCTTTTCCCCTTTATTTGAAATTTATATTTCAAAATCCCAGTTTTTCAAAAAACGAAGCTTGAAGATAAATGATATCAATATGTGTAGGCAGAGGAAGAGTATCTTCCTTTACATCTGATCACTATAATTGATTCTTTTGTGATGTGCTACCACAAGACCTGTAATGTGTTCTCTAAAGGCTTCCTTGATTTTCCTTTGTGTCACAAACCATGTTTCAGGCTACAACTGTGTGTGTGAATTCTTCCACTTTCATGGCTGCACAAAGCAATATTGATATATAGGTAAAGGCTTCCCCTGACATTAAGTCCAGTTGTGTCCGACTCTGGAGGTTGGTGCTCATCTCCATTTCTAAGCTGAAGGGCTGGCATTGTCCATAGACACCTTCTAGATCATGTGGCTGGCATGACTGCATGGAGCACCATTACCTTTCTGCCAAAGCAGTACCTATTGATCTACTCACATTTGAATGTTTTTGAACTGTTAGGTTGGCAGAAGCTGGGGCTAAGAGCGGGAGCTCACTCCACTCCCCAGATTAGAATATATATAGGTAAAGGTAAAGGTTTCCCCTGACGTTAAGTCCAGTCGTGTCCAACTCTGGGGGTTGGTGCTCATCTCCATTTCTAAGCCAAAGAGCCGGCGTTGTCTGTAGATACCTCCAAGGTCATGTGGCTGGCATGACTGCATGGAGCGCAGTTACCTTCCCGCCAGAGCGGTACCTATTGATCTACTCACATTGGCATGTTTTCAAACTGCGAGGTTGGCAGAAGCTGGAGCTAACAACGGGCGTTCAATCCGCTCCTGGGATTTGAACCTGGGACCTTTCGGTCTGCAAGTTCAGCAGCTCAGTGCTTTAACACACCGGGGCTCCTCTTTTATATATATAAAAGAGTGATGGAATCCTGGCGACCGACAAAACAACAAAACTAAACACCTAACAACCTCAAAAATTGACAGCACAACCCCTCATCCACGCCTCTAGGTTGATACAACAAAAAGAAAAGAAAAATAAAGTCCTAATTAGAGGGAGAGGAATAATTGTTTTTATCCCATTGCTACCAGTTAGAAGGCTAAGCTCTGCCCACTTGGTCTCCTAGCAACCCACTCAGCCCAGGGGACAGGCAAAGTTAGGCCTCACTTAGGCCTCTTCCACACTGCCTATAAAATACAGACACCACCAGACAACGCCACAGCAATGCGTGGCCGGGCACAGCTAGTATATATATATATAGCTATATATATTGATGTATAGCTAGCTACTATTGGGAGGCAGCTGTATCACGAGATGAAGTTGCTGAGCTATAAAGTGCAAAGAGGGCCCAAAGAATGCTGTTTATTCTTTGACATTTGGGAGATCTTTTTATTTTTTTCTGCAAAGCTGCCGAAGGTGGAGTCAGAGCCTCTTCTTCCCTGACAATGTGGCTGCCGGATTCAGTGCGCTGCCTGACATATGGGCTCTGAGCAGCGGAGTATTGCAGACAGCTCCCTCTTGACCTCAATGCTCAGAGCTATGACTAACCTTTCCCGCTCCTTTGTTCCCATAGAAATACATCATTCTGCCCTTAATTGCGCCTGTCTTGCTCGTAATAAATTACAACAATCCTCCCTGGGGGCATTAGGCGAGTTGGGATGTATCACCGGGAGCCTCCCAAGCATCCAGAGCCAGACAAATTGCTATTAACTCTTTCAGTTCTGCATATTACTTGAAAATCCAATACTGAAATACAAAACTGGTTAAGTAATGAAACAGAACACTGGAACATACCCCCCGATACAATAATTTTTGAGTGTTCGAATCTGAAAAACATAAACACAGGCTAAATAAAAGTTTATCCTGCAGATTTACAGCCTCATCTTGTGCATGTTTTACTTTGACTGTGTCCAGCGTCTTACCTCAGATAAGTATGAACAAGATTTTAGCCTTATTTAGTGCTGTGGTAGCCTAGCGTTTTCATGGCAGAATGTACTAATTTTCCTGTGTCTTCCTTTAAGACCGCGTTTCTCAACTTTGGGGTTGGGACCCCTGGGGTGGTCGTGAGGGGGGTGCCTGAGGGGTCACCAAGTTTGTAGGTAGTGTGCCAAATTTGGTGCAGATCCATTGTGGTCTGAGCAGGGCCATAGCCAGAAAAAAATTTCGGGAGGGGTTTTGAAAATTTCGGGGGGGGGGGGGTTGAACCCCTAGCACACACCTCTCCCCGCTACAAACCTGTCAATATCTGCTTGAGATAGTGCCTGGAGGGACTCTTAATGTTTTGCGTCTCATAGACTTAGCATGGGGATTTGGTTAACCAGTTAAAATTCATGAGTAAACCAGGCTTTTTTTATAACCTGAAAAATTTGGGGGGGGGGGGGTTGAACCCCTAAAACCACCCCTTCGCTACAGGCCTGGGTCTGAGTGTTCTTTGATTGTAGGTTAACTATAAATCCCAGCAACTACAACTCCCAAATGTCAAGGTCTATTTCCCCCAAACTCTACCAGTGTTCACATTTGGGCATATTGAGTATTCATGCCAAGTTTGGTCCAGATCCATCATTGTTCGAGTCCACAGTGGTCTCTGGATGTAGGTGAACTACAACTCCAAAACTCAAGGTCAGTGCCCACCAAACCTTCCAATATTTTCTGTTCGTCACAGGAGTTCTGTCTGCCAAGTTTGGTTCAGTTGCATTGTTGGTAGATTTCAGAATGCTCTTTAATTTTAGGTTAACTGTAAATCCCAGCAATTACAACTCCCAAATGAAAAAAATCAACCCCCCCCCCCCCCAAATTTGGGCGTATCAGGTATTTGTGCGAAATTTAGTCCAGTGAACGAAAATACATCCTACATATCAGATATTGACATTACGATTCATAACTGTAGCAAAATTAGTTATGAAGTAGCAACAAAAATGATGTTACGGTTGGGGGTTACCACAACAACATGAGAACTGTATTAAGGGGTTGTGGCATTAGGAAGGTTGAAAACCGCGGCTTTAAGAGAAAGTGTGATTTTCCCAAAGACACCCAGTGAGTTCCCTTGACTAAAGCATTAAACTCTGGTTTTGAATCAGATGACCTCATCAGATGGGATATTTTTCCTCGTCATATGCTGGTTCACTTTTCCTTTTGCGACGGAGCCCGCCAGCTCCAATCCCACAACCTAGAGCTACTTCTAGCGGGGCTCCGTTGCAAAAGGGAAGATGAACCAGCTTATGCCACAGTGGTGGCAAGACAGAAGGCTTCCCATGTTAGAGATCAACAGGGGGAAGTTGGGCAGCGGATGTTTCCCTCCATGGGATGAGGTGGGGGGAAGCCGGGCGATTTGGGGAATGGAGCAATGAGTTCCCCCTGCCAGGCACTGCCAGATTAATCACAATCCAGTATGAGGTCTCTTGTCAGATACTCAAACCACTATACCATGCTTCTTGTCTTTGTCTTCCATGCGGCTCCTATGCAGTAGCGTGCTGGGCATGGCTAGAAAGTGTACACTGATCATGTTAAGGGCGGCATATGTTTCTATGAGCTGGATAAAAGGGATGTAGCTGCACCAATTCTTACCATTGAGTGATCATGTATCTGCTTGATTTTTTGAAGCAGTCCTTCCTCTGGATATACAAATTATACAAAGACAGACTTTCTACACTGAGTTGAAGATAAGGAAGCGAAGTTGGGCCAGCTGGTGTAGTCTCAGCTCCCTCTCCTTACTATATGAAACCCATTTTCAACCCAGGTAAAGGTTTTCCCCTGACATCAAGTCTAGTCATGTCCGACTCTGGGGGTTGTTGCTCATCTCCATTTCTAAGCCGAAGAGCTGGCATTGTCCATAGATGTCTCCAAGGTCATGTGGCCAGCATGACTGCATGACGCGCTGTTACCTTCCTGCCTGGAGTGGTATCTATTGATCTACTCACATTTGCATGTTTTCAAACTGCTAGGTTGGCAAAAGTTGAGGCTAGCAGCAGGAGCTCACCCCGCTTTGCGGCTTCAAACCACCAACCTTTCAGTCAGCAAGTTAAGCGGCTCAGGAGTATTGATCCACTGCACCACCAGGGGCTATTCAACCCAAGAAATTAAAAAATGAAAATATTCTTGCAATATTCTGTAATGATGAGTACTTGACATTCCAAATGTGGACTATGAGGCTTTCACAGCGAGACCATAAGCTAAGTTCCAAGTTATTCTGAATATAATTTAGAATTATACACATTTGTAGATATCAGATATTTTTATAATACAACTTTATGAAGGTGATATTGTTTTGAAAGGATTCTTTCCTGCTCATCTTGCCTTTTGTTATTCTCTGGATCTATGCAATAGAAACAACCAGAATTGGAAGGACATACATGGCAAGAATAACTTTCTAGTGTCACCTCAGGTCAGAGTTTTATACATTGTCACCTTGCAGCCCCTGGGCATAGCTAGAAAATCTATATTGATCATGGTGAGGATGGCACGTGTTTCTATGTACTGGACAAAGGTGATATAGCTGCACCAATTCTTACCATTGAGATATCATGTATCTGGTTGATTTTTGGAGCAGTCAAAAGCTGATGTATATCTCTTATGCACAGAACTTTGTCTTTAGAGTTTTTCCATGTACTCTCTTCAATACTCCACAGAAAGTATGGCAATTCAAACACTTGTCAAATCTTTCCCATCATAAAAGAGCAAACACCAGGGTCATTTTCTATATACTTCATAAATTAATCCCCCTTCAGCCATGGAAACCCACTGGGTGATCTTTCACAAGCTCCAATTTCTCATCCTAAAAGGAAGGCAATTACAAATTGCTTTGGAATAAATCTTGCAAAAACAATCTCTCAGATCAGGTTGCTAGAAGCTGAAGCTAAAAATGAGCACATGATAAGAAACAGCAAAAAGCTATACTGGAGAACAAAACTGAAAGATGTTGAAAAGTGGCAAACTCAGTGATCATTAAATACTGAGGACGGAATAATAGTGGATAAGACTTCTGGCAAGCCGGTTGTATCTTTAGCAACTGTGTAACGTTTGACATCTCAACAATTAAGCATTTGTGTTGTCAAAGACTTTCATGGCCTGAATCACTGGGTTGTTGTGCATTATGGCCATGTTCCAGAATTCTCTCCTGATGTTTCACCGACATCTATGGCAGACATCCTCAGAGGTTGAGGTACAGTATATTGGAAAACTAAGCAAGGGAGCTTTATATGTGAAAGGTCCAGGGGTGGGGAAAAGGACTCTTGTCTGTTGGAGGCCAGTGTGAATGTTGTAATTAATCACCTTGATTAGCATTAATGGCCTTGTAAGTTTCATTCCTGCCTGGGGGGAATCCTTTGTTGGGAGGTGATAGCTGGCCCTGATTGATTCATGTCTGTAATTCCTCTATTTTCAGAGTGTTGTTTTTTATTTACTGTTCTGATTTTAGAGTTTTTTTTAAATACTGGTAGCCAGATTTTGTTCATTTTCATGGTTTCCTCCTTTCTGTTGAAATTGTCCACACGTTTGTGTATTCATCACACAGTTTTATCATGGAGTAAATATGGCAAATATACTTGAAATTTGGGGTGGGGGGGACGACACTTTTTTATTATTTACAAAAATAGGTATAAGCCAGAGGCATAGAACTCATTGGGATTAGATATGTACCCTGTTTCCTCAAAAATAAGACATCCCCTAAAAATAAAACCTAGATGATGTTTCACTGAATTGCTAAATATAAGGCCTCCCTCGAAAGTAAGACCTAGCAAAGCTTTTGTTTGGAAGCATACCTGCTGAACAGAACTCCAGAGAATGCAGGATCGGTAAATGTATGTACCATAGAGTGTTGTACATGGAAATATTGGTAGTAAACAAGAAATTCTTGATAGGATTCAGAGTTTGGTTATGCTGGTTTGTGATGACAACCACTGTTAGGTATACAATAAATGTTCATTTGTTTTGTTCAACAATAAATGTGCATTCTTCTTCATGGAAAAATAAGATACCCTCTGAAAATAAGACCTAGCACATCTTTGGGAGCAAAAATTAATATAAGACACTGTCTTATTTTTGTGGAAACAGGGTATATGTCATTGTAGAAGTGTTAAAAGTCTGGGCAGAAGAAATGCTAAAAGTATCTTTTTGTGTTTGAACACAGTGTTGCAAGTATCCACTACGACATTGTATTTTGGTCAGTTTCACCTCCTGAACAAGAGAGAATGTACAAAAATGTTCTTTAATATTGCCTCATGTATTTTATATTCACAATTCTGATTATGTGGTGGTCCTGTTAAGAGGACACCAAGAACTGAAAGTATAACCTACAGTACTTCGTATTCCTTGGTAGTTTCCCACTGAAGCAGAACAGATCAGACAGATCTGCTGCCTTTTGGTTATTTAGGCAGTAAATAGATAGAAATGCACTGCAGGTGAATAAGGGACGCAGATGCTAAAGCATTCTGCTTATATTTTGTTTTCGTTTTAAAACTGTAAAAGTTACTACAAAGAAAGCCACCAACACCAGATGTCACTCAAGAGCCAAGTCTTCTGGAAAATACAGATTGGGATTCCCATTTACCATTCTGACAAATCCACACAAAAGGCTACCTCTTCTCAATCTAGTGGTAACATGGAAACTCCGAAACTTCTATTGTCTGCCTTTTTACACATTACACTTGAAGGGCCCTGCTGGATCTAGACTGTGATGATTTATTATACAAATGAAGGAAAATAGGACAGGGAAAAGGAGTAGTTCCTATTGGCTTCTGGCCGACTTATGTGATTGTACAAAAATACTGGTTCTTTTTTCACCACATGCCTATTCCACAAAATGTTGGTTACTCAAGACTAAAGAGACAATGTTTTTATTGTGTAAGAGGCCTGCCTTGTTTCTGGATTCCCCATCCCCTCAAATGATATCTTCATTTATAACTGTCCTATGTGTTCACACCAATAAGAACCCCTACAGAAATTCACGAAGGAGAAAAAGATACAATGCTTTTTGACAGACAGCACTAGGAGCTTTCCATCTGGATGCACCCAATGAAGCTGTTGCTGCATGTTATGCAACCATTAAAAACCCATTTTAAAAGATAGCTGGGTGTGTTTTAGTATAACCAGAAGGGGAGAGAGGTGTCTCATGTCACCTGCAAGATGAACTGATTTAATATGAGCTTATGTTGATTACAACCCATTTGTTCATGCGCCCAGGAAATAAAGTGTAATCCGCACAAGCTGGAACTAACATGAATCTTCTAGTCTTAAAGGTGCCATGGTGCTATTCTTCCCCATTTTGTTTCCACTAAAACAGCAGAAATTCACTTCTGGATTGAGGTCTTTGCAACAGGACAAGAACTGTCATCCATCTGGAAGGAGGGAGCAAGTTAAGCTTTCTTTGAGCTCAACATAGCATTGATCAAAATCAAAGCTTATCACTGGAACAGAAAATATTTATCGCAAGAGTTGCTCATGCATTCAGTACTGAAAACATCTGATATTGCTTTTCGTAGAGCTTCAAAGTACGGTAGATGTGAAGGCGGTAATATTTTTAAATGAAGTAGTACCCCAATCCTGCCCTGGACTAGGCCTTCCTGCAACTGTATTTATGGGATTGGATACTGGGGTGTACTTGTAAAAGCAATAAGCCTGTATTTTAAAATATATGTTAAAAGGGCAATATGGGTGAAGATGCTCAACACTCCCAGTTTCCACAGTTTATCTCCAGCATTTACTATCCACAGCTGGGGTCATCTCTGGTATTAGTTCTGAATTAAATAAGCATCTTCTCAGTCATGTATTTCTTTTTCAAATTAGATCATCCATCTCCATATGTCTAAAGCAGAACCACATTTTAGAAAATTACTCATACTCTGTCCATTTTGAAGGAAGAGAAGTGACAAAAACAATCTGGTTTTACCTCAAGAAACTTAAAATATTAAATTTTAGATAATATTTAATTTTATTTTTTTAAAAAGGAGTCAAAGAATGTTGCAGTAAGAATATTTATATCTTTGCTGTTTTTACACTTTTTTATTAACACTTACAAAAACATTCAAACACTGAGGAAAAATTAAATAACTTTGGAAGCAGAACTCCTTTCTCTTCTGCCTACATACATACAACAATTCTGAGCTGTTGGCACGAAAAATAATCCACATTCATAAAACCCTTACAACTAGTATCAAACATAAATTAAGTAAATCATAGGCACTAGTTTATCAAATTCGCTTCCACACTTTCCCCCCCCAATATATCCAAACCTCTAAACACAGAAAGTCCTAGGATGTCCTTGTAATCAAACTGGTAATGCACAGAGTCTTCTCTAGTAAACTGGCAGTTTTTCTTCTTTGAGGAATCCATATTCGTTGGATGTTTATTTTGATGTAGCAGCAGAATGTTTCCACAACTTAATACATCTTCGAAATGATTAAATATCCGAGCTTTATAAAAACAGTAGTACTTTACAAAATATGGTAATGCATTTGGTTAAAAAGGCAACATCTGTATTTTTTAATGAAATAAAACCAAGTGAAGTATTTTTCCAATAAAAGCACAAATGAGAATGCCTTGAAAACTGAAACATCAACTTTGTTAGAGCTAAGCTTTGAAAGTGAGGCAGGTAGATTCATGTCAAAATGTTGGGGAACCTCATGGTTTGTGCTCTAGAAAACGTGGCTGTCAATCCTGACCTTTGTTTTCCTATAGGTTAATTTTGGAAGACACACCAGATACATTTTGATCTAACTGGATGTGAGAACTGGGGAAATGTTATGTAGCTGCGTCTACAATCAGAAGGGACACTGCTTCTCATACTGAGCTTGTGTTTCATACAGCAAAACATTATTCCACTATGAAGTGGATTTATACTACTTCTAAAATCTACTTATGCTGAATCAAACACACTGCATCTGCATGATAAATCCTATGCATAGCAAATCCTGTATTCTGTCATTATAAATTGGCAACCTAATGATGATCACAGTTGGGTTATACTTGGACATAGGAAAGGCCCTGCTTTAATCAGGAAAATGTTACCTGCAGCCAACATCTGGTTCTTCTCTTCTCTTGTTCACTTTTCCAATTCAAGTAAAAGTTGCATGGCTTTTAATTCACTAATCTACAAAGACTAGCTAAGAATTTGAGGAGTGAGATTCTAAAAATCAGTCGCTCTTTGTTGAAAGGTTTCAAAGCACATTTCAAGAGGCAGGCACAAATGAAGTTAAAAGGCTACCTACCCTGTACTCCCACACAGGGCATGTTGGATTCTGCGGTCCTATCCTGACTAGCTTCTTGTTTCATTTGCAAGTGCTACATATTCACAGCCAAATGCCATAAAAGAGAAACTGCCCACTCCTCCCATATAACAAAAGGCATATTATTCTCTGGTGATCGGGCCTCCCTTTTTGTTACCTTCACACAACACATTTTCAGTCTTCCAATGCTATACAAAAACAACTAAAGAAGTGGGAGGGGGCTTGGGGTTTTAATAGTAGCAGGTTTTTCCCCTGCTGGGTACAATAAGCCTGCCCACAAGGAAAGGCAAAAACATCATTAAGTATTGGTTAGTATACAGCCACTAGAGGAACTAAATACCTTGTAAACGTATGTGGCAGGTTTCTTAAAAAGAAAACTTTTACCAACAATGTAAAAATACAGGTGTAAGGCAAAGTTACATCATTAAAACATTGACATGGGCAATAACTTCAGCAGAAGTATTTACAAGTAAAAACAAATTATTATGAAGTTAATTGTTGGTTTGTTTTTTTTGGAAAAAATAAAGACTCAGTCATACCATGAAACATTACCCACATGAATATATATCATTTGGTATCAACAGTACAACTCATTTCCTTAAATCTCTAGGTTGCAAGTGCATAGTTGGCTTCATGATGTCTAGAGGTGTGTTCGCTAGAGCTCCAGGCGATAAGCACTGAGGTGTAATTTCTGAACGGAGGCTTCCTCCCTCCATTTCAAGGAAATGTGCTCTAAAAAAGGACATCTCAAAAAAGTGTATTGTGTTAAAAATGTGGCGGTGATAGCAAAGGCCATCTCTTCCTGAGCCAGGAACTGCTAGGTTTTTAGAAAGATTGTACAACTGATACTGAGCCCTTTTGGCAATCAAAATAGCATAACATAAATCAGATATGTTTACGTCAACATAAAAAAGATGAGGTTTATCCCACTCACATTTGGGATGTCTACTGAATCAAGTGTTTGAAAAATAATGGTGATGTGGCCTCCCTGCCACTTTTTGTGAGACTCCAGAAACAACTGTTCTGTTTTATCTCAACAACTCCTCCATTCAAATCTTCCACAATTGTTTTAAATAATCTCAAAAAGTACGCTAGTACTTTGCAATCCAAGGTTTGCTTTGATTAACATGTTAACCTTTATCTATATCTCAAAATTGCTCATTTTTCTTGAAAGCGAATCAAGTATTGTGTATGAAGATTTAGCAAAATTGCTTACTATTTGACATGCTGCTTTTTCAAAATGGATATTTCTTTGGCATTTTCAAGGTGTTTGCCCAGATGTTGGCTACTGTATCCATATGAGCAGTTCTAATAATATTTATAACAATTTAGGAAGCAGGGGCTGGGGGAAAGCTCCAGAGGTGAAAAGTGATTCATGTAAAAGTGATTTGAGTGATCACCAAGTATCTGATGTTAATGTCATTAAAGTGCTGTTTTATCATCTCTGCCAGTTTGTGCTAATTAAGGACAGAGAGGTTTGGGGATTACCAACCCCCCAAAGTCTTAGCTGATCAGTCTGCATATTGATCTGTCATTTAGCCTGGTGAAGAAGTACCTGCTGAATAGTCCAGCTCTGCAGCTTAGTAGCAGCCGTCCTTCCAACTCTCGTCTTTCACGCTGCTATAGGTTTTGGGAGCTGGCAATGATCTGGAATGAAACATAGCAACATGGAAGTCTTTAACCACAACAGAATATACAGGTATGAATGTTCCTTTGAAATCACAATTATTTCATTGAATACATTAGCCTCTATTATAACTCAACTATAGAAAAAGGTTTTAACCAATTTTCATTACACCCAGATTTAGCCCTAGTTAGAAAGACTACTGAAATCAATAGGAGTCAAACAGCTTTATTTTTAAATAGGATTAAAACTGGATCTAGGTATTTAAATCATTAATAAACAATAGTAACATTTAAGTCATTTTTAATATTTTAGATACATTTGTTGAAAACAGCTTAATTAGAGTGGGTCTTCATTCATGCAGATGATAGTTTCTATGAATATCACTTGGCCTTCTTGACATTCTCCACCTCCATTCATTCATCCATCATCCATTCATTCACTCAGCTCCTTACTAAAAGTACTGCCTCCACTCTTCTCCAAAAATCAATCCTAACAATGTAATGCACTCTCCCACAAAAGACACATGCTACTGGCTCATCTGTGGTATGCAAGCTAAATGAACAAGAACTGCATAAACTATGGGCTTTGCTTCTGGTGAATTGTACTTCATTAAAATGATGGAAGTTTTTTAAATAGTTTGTTGTACCTTTAATCTATTAAGAATTAATCATGATAACAGCAGTGCTTTTTACTCCAAAGTCACTTGTAGTCAACCAAATAGAAAATACAAACTTTAATCCAATCTTCTCCCCGTGACCTATCCATCATGCTGACAGAGACACCCAAATAGGTAGGAAAGGTAAGAGGTTTAATGACAGATAGCCAATACTGTGCCAGACACTAGATGTTCTTAGAAGCAATTTGTGCCCTATGAGGAAGAATAATTTTAAAACGATAATTGAGGCAGATTATCTTTGAGATATTTCTCACTTTAATTATCACATTAGTTATTTCACCAAAAGTAATGTTGCATCTACAAAAATGTTACACAGTTCTTCAGTAGTCTGGAAAAAACAATGTGTCTTTTTTCATAGATGACCAACAGATATCAGGTAACATTAAATACTGACTATGGCTTAGATGGGCAAAGGCAGTGGATATCATTCTGGATACAAAGTCCACATTCAGGATCTCTTGGGGCGATTCTATCATTGTAAGGAGGGGTTGCCTTAGAACAATATTACAGATAGTGTTGCCCTTTGGTGAGCCATTATGCAGAGTAAACTACCACATAGACATTTCCCAGTACACATATAGGCACGGTCAAATGTAAATATCTCAGAGGTGACATGGTGACAAAGCATTTTTCCTGACAACTGTCAAATGATAAATCTCTTGCTCCGATGAGGCAACCATCCCGGAAAGCTATTTGTGCACTGCTGCTCCAAATCTCTTTCTGTTCTCTGCTGTCCTGCAATATCCAGGACATCTGTACACTCAAGTCCAAGCCAAAACGCCAATTAGATTCCTATTTGTATAATTGGGAGGGGGGGATAAACTCTTGGTAGCTAGCTACTTATGGCATTTATACATTACATCTGATAGGAGGATGTCACTCATGGTATCAGATGTAAAGGACTGGCAATAGTCTATTGTTATGTAGTACTACTATATTGTTAGAGCAATTGCGGCATATTAATAACTTCCCTAAACTGTGTGATCCAAAAAATATCTTGGTATTTGTCACATCTGTCACTCAAATGTTTATCCGAACTATGAAGCCCATGAAGTAACTGTGTTTATTCAGAGTGACTTCAATCTACACTGAACTTTTAGTTTGCTTCAATTGTTAATTGTGCCGTGTGCATTGATGGTGCTATATAAATAAACTATTACTATGGGGTTATTTGGTCAGTTTCCCCTTCAACATTCCATCCCTCCACAGTGAAGAAAAGTGCATGCAAAATAGGGAGCAGCTTTCTTTTCTATAGTTCAAGCAAATTTTAAATTTAGATAATTTTTAACAGGGAGTCTGAGGCAATTTATCACACAGAGTTTTGCATTTCCAAATTGAAGCTATTAGGACTTGTTTTACGCCAAAAATCAATACGCCAGCCCACACAGAAATGACAAAAGGCAGCATTGTGCAGTGCTTCTTTTTACTATTTCAATCAGTCATCGATGTTCTCCTTAAAAGTATATTCATTCAATTTCCTCTCCCACTTAAGTTATCTTCTCCCACTCTCACCAATCAATATGAAAAGATTATTGTGTACACGCAGGACAAGGTATACACCACTTGGAGTAATAGAAATTATTTTGAGCCACCTGTATGTATGGACACATGAGGCCGTAGTGATGTTTTGGCTCCATAAGGACTAATTCAGGATGCCTCGACATTACAAAGAGAGAGAAGAAACAGGGCCATGAAACTGCAGAATATGTAATTCCTGTGTTTATCTGCACTTGTAGCAGAGAGGGGCTGGGAAAAGAAAATAATACTAGGAATGTTTCTTTTGTTCCCAACTTTGATGTTAACAATGCGCCAATAGGATTTATTTATTGCGTTTCAAGAAGTGAACCTCATCAGCATACAAATCAATGGAACACAAGCCTCCGGATGTGCTTCCTTTGCCCTAGGAGATTTCTTTGGCCCAGTCCATGTTTGCCTTGTTCCAAATACCTAAACTCACATCCAATCACCCTGAAAGAAATCAAATCTTGAACTTTATTCTACAACTTAGGCACTCTTTTAAAACTGAGATCAATACTTAATGGACAAAGAAGGAAATGACAGGTAGGAGGAGGTAGAAGGGAGATGAGAAGCTCAGTTCCCTATCTCAATCTCAGACTGAAAGATTTGCCAGATTTGAAAAACAAACCAAGCTTCATCAGCTGCTAACGTATTTGCACAAAGAATGCCAAAAAGTTGTAATTGCAAACTTCTAACTAATACACAAATGGAGCAGAACAAGGATGCCAGAAAGTCATTTTAAGTTGACTGCCTTTTTTTACAGCCTGAGACATTTGGGGGATTTCTGAGAATATAAACTAGATTTGACCCCCACCTCTAACCTGCCATGTCATAATATTTTATGTTGCATATGTCTTTGGAAGACCCCTGCCTTGATAGATGACCAATATACATACATAGTAATAAATACATTGATGGATTGTTTTAAACACCTTAATCCTGACTTGAAACAAATGTGAATTATAGGACATCAGCCACTCTCCCAACTGACATCATGCCCTTCCAACTATAGATTGAGTATTCCTTATCTGGAATTCCAAAATCCCAAATAATCTAAATTTCAAAACTGTCAACAGCTGATGAGATTGTGACACCTTGGTCTCTGATGGTCCACACACAAATTATTAAACATATTATGTATAAAATAATCTTCTGGTTATATGAGTAAGGCCATCAGTGAATTTCATGTTTAGACTCCCTTCTACAAGATACCTCATTAAGGTAAAGGTAAAGGTTTTCCCTGACGTTAAGCCCAGTTGTGTCCGACTCTGGGGGTTGGTGCTCATCTCCATCTCTAGGCCCAAGAGCTGGCGTTGTCCATAGACATCTCCAAGGTCATGTGGCCGGCATGACTGCATGGAGCACCGTTACCTTCCCGCCAGAGCAGTACTTATTGATCTACTCACATTTTGCATGTTTTCGAACTGCTAGGTCGGCAGGAGAGATACCTCATTATGGGGCCGGGCTGTGGCGCAGCTGCTGAGCAGCTGCCTTAAATCACTCTGACCATGAGGTCATGAGTTCGAGGCCAGCCCGTGGCGGGGTGAGCACCCGTCAATTAAAAATAAAAAATAGCCCCTGCTCGTTGCTGACCTAGCAACCCGAAAGATAGTTGCATCTATCAAGTAGGAGATAAGGTACCACTTATAAAGTGGGGAGGCAAGATTAACTAATTTACGACTTGGAATGAGGAAGTGCCGTCAGTGTGGATGATGAAGCAGCTGCTCCCCCCTGTGGCCAGAATCGAACATCCCCTCAGAAGAACGTTAACTTGCCTCTGCGTGTGTCTCTCAGTCTCTGTTTGATGTGTTTATGGGCATTGAATGTTTGCCCTATGTGTGTTATAATGTGATCCGCCCTGAGTCCCCTTCGGGGTGAGAAGGGCGGAATATAAATACTGCAAATAAATAAATAAATAAATATATTTAAATAGTAAAAAATTTCCCAGTGGCGCAGTGGGTTAAACCTGAGTTGCTGAACTTGCTGACCGAAAGGTCAATGGTTCAAATCCAGGAAGCAGGGTGAACTCCTGCTGTTAGCTTCAGCTTCTGCCAATCTAGCATGCAAATGTGAATAGACTGGTACAGCTCTGGCGGGAAGGTAATGGCGCTTCATGCATTCATGCCGGCAACATGACCTTGGAGAGGGCTCTTCAGCTTAGAAATGAAGATGAGCACCAATCCCCAGAATTGGAAACGACTAGACTTAATGTCAAGGGGAAACATTTACCTTTTAAAAAATCCAAACAAAGGAACACTGCCAGTCCCGTATCAACAGGGATACTAAACTACACTTGCTTTAGAATTAACATAAGCAGATTTTTAAAAACAATAATTCACAGTAAAATCCTCTTTATATGACTTGCTCAATATAAATTCATACTCTTACAGGTCTTCCCAATTATACCAGTATTCACTCTGCTCTTACGTTTGCAAATAGAAAAGAAATATCATGCTAATGTTCATGGTATGCAAACCATTTTTTTCCTGTAAGGGAATGCTTCTGCAATAGTAAAGCATTAAATCAAAGCCACAGACTCACCTACGAACAGGCTGTGCAAGTTTGCTGCGAGGCACTGGTATGCTCCCAGCAGAGGGGGCACTAGGTCTTGGCAAGCCACTCCTCAACCCTGTTGTCCCTGCAGGCCTTGTAAGTGTAGCACTGTTGATGTTGCTGGCTGGGCTTGGAGAGGCTGAGTTGGGAGCCGCTAACTGCACCGGTGAAGAGTTGCTGTGTGGAAGCTGGCTGGCTTCTGGAACAGCAGAGCTAGGTCCATGATTACTAAATGCTTTAACAGGCTGCCTTAGAGCCAGTGGAGATGGTGCTGCTGGGGATCGGAATTTACTGGGAGAAGGAACTGGAAAACGAAAGTAGAACAGTCAAATTCAACAGCAGAGGAACAAAATATTTACAACTCAAAAATAGTTAGAGGTACAGTATGTGCAAAATACTGCAGATTTACACAGAACACAGGATATGCTGATCTTTGGAGAGAAGCTGTATCTTCTGAGAAAGAAGATGATTAACGTATTACCCAATTACAACATTTTACTCAAAATGATTAGCAATTTGGTGTGCGATAGTACATTTTTTATCATCACATTAAATAGTTTTGCTGTGCTTTTTCTGGCTTCATCATTCCAACAGGTTGCCTGTTCCCATTCCTTGCTTTCATAACAAACCATGATGAACATGTGCTCCCCTGTCCCATTTAGATAAGCTAATTACTGCATAGATCTATATCTGGACCTAGTTGATTTGCCTAACAACCTCTACTGCAGGTAAGCACAGTGCTCATTTTAAGTCATTTGATTCTTACATACCATAGCCTAAAACTACAACACAGTGTTTCATGTCAGAAAATCTTGAGTGGTGTTTTCAATAGAAATTAAAGAGCCTAGTCCCTTGACTCAGACCTACAAAAATGTTATTCTGCCATTTATTAAGATATTATGTGGGACCAACCCACAGTCTGACACGACTAGACTTAATGTCAGGGGAAACCTTTACCTTGACTGGAAGAAACAAATATTAAGGAACTAACACTTTTTACATTTCTTCATATGATAAAGTAGTGCCAAGACTGTTTATAGTATAATATGGTACTTCTTTAATATGCACCTTAACTGGAGGTGACAATCAACCCTGAATTCAAAATGGAAACTATACAAACATGCATGTTAGGACACGGCAGAAGGTAGACTAGGGTCTACTGGTAGATCTCTGAGTTGTTTGCAGTACATTAACAACTGCTTTTGATTTCCAACTACTTAACAGAGATGTCAACAAAATTATTATTCCACTAAATGAGGCAAGGATGTGGTAATTATGACTAGGCTCTTGTGGGAAGAAAATAATGAACTCAATTCAGTTTTAGTATTAAAAACAAATCCTAGGTATCAGAATATAAATGGTTCCGGCCCAGCTTACCTGTCCAAACGTATCTCCCCCTATGAACCACCTTGAAGACTATGATCATCTGGGGAGGTCCTGCTGTCAGTCCCACCTGTTTCACAAGCTCGACAGGTGGGGACAAGAGATAGGGCTTTCTCAGTGGTGGCCCCTTGGCTGTGGAACTCCCTCACTAGTGACATTAGATCAGCCCCCTCCCTCCTAGCCTTCAGAAAGATAGTAAAAACCTGGCTCTGGGTTCAGGCTTTGGAGAATAATGCAGTGCAACAATAGATTTGAACATGTGCAATGCCTACAGAATGGCCTTAGACTATGATTTCTAGACGGTATGATTTTAATATTCAATGTAAAGTTTTTAAAATGTTTAATATGTATTAATTTTAATTCAATTTGTTTTAAGTTTAATATTTTGTATGTGTTTAAGGCATTGAATAATTGCCATATGTAAGCCGCTTTGAGTCCCCTTTGGGGCAAATAAATAAATAAAATACTTAGAAGCATCACACTTTAAAAATTATAAAGCTCTTTAGATAATAGCTCTTATTTGTGGATTTCTGAATTCTTGTGAGTCTACTGAACGAATTATATACTAAAATATAAGTTCTCTAACTGTAAGGCAATATTTCACAATCAAAATCACTCAATGGAAAAAAATTATAGAAAGGGTACAAGACATCAACTCTTTAAAACACTCAAAAATACAGATACAGTGAAAAGAGAATGGCTGGGCTCAATGTTTCACAGAAATGAGTGACACACTAAGACTCTTTTACTGGAAATTCCTGAAATATAATGTAACTGAATATATCACAAGAAAGTATGAACTGAATGTTCAAGGTTTTTGACCTTCAAGGCAAAAATGACAACGAGAAAACAGAACAGAGTTGCAAGACATCTCGTAGGTGGTAATTCTTGGAATATTTATTGAAATATTCCATGGTATGGGATAAAACTAGCGGACGAGGCGGCAATGGATACATGGAAAAGCAAACACTGAACTGATTTTAGAAAATGTCAATACCATGAAATGAAAGAAGGGCTAAATAAAGGAAATATAAGCTCTCTGATATTTCTATAAATTCATGCAAGCTCCTAAAACAGAGCTATTGCATTCCCTTGTCCTTTCCTTTCAAATGGTCCAAAATAGAAAAAAACAAGGGTTCATAACAAAAATGACTTAGCACAATACTTCGGTTTTAACCACCACACACTGCCCACTTATTGCACACAGCTGTGAATTTCTCTGTAACAAAAAAGTCTTTACAAGAGGATCCATGTGACTGAAAAAAGGAATTCTTTGTTTAAGCTACAAACTATGCCCAGCCTGATGTAATTATTAAGACTGCCCAGTTAATTCAAATCCACACAGAAGCCTTTTGCTCAGGGAGTATCTCCAAAATATCAATAGCTTCCAGAGAGAACATCTGCATATTTGCACATCCTCTTTGCAGCTCCAACAACATTCCAACAGATGGTGCCCCTTACTGGGAGCATTGTAGCCCTTTTTCCCGAAGGAAGCATTATCTAAAGGACATAAAGTAAAGAAGTAACACATTTGCAAAAAATCCTGGGCACTGCTAAAACAACAGGCAAAATTTGTGACTACATGTATGGAGTGAAGACATCAGGAAGCAATGTATGGTAGACAGGAGATTAGAAAACCTTGTAGAGAAATGCAAAGTGAGCAGAACAAGGAATCCAAACATAGAATTTCCATTTGACAGAATATTAATATTCAGATGCTGGGATACTGCATTTTTTTCTGGCAAAATACAAGTAATATGTTAACTGTCCATTAAAGATACTAATTTCTAAGGATTCAACAGATTCAAATAAAGATTCTGGGACTAATGTAGGACCAAGAGTTTAGGGCAAAGCTAGACTCATTTAGTGACCAACTGACTGCTTAATTCTCATGGGCAGAGAACTATTTAAAATGACCACAAAGTTTAAATATATAAAATGATACTGGTACTGCCTTTCTGTCTAAATGGTTTCACTGGAGAGGTTTTGATTGCTGACATCAAATTTCTAAAGCGTACAATTACTTTAATAATTTGAAACAAATGTTTTCATTGTTGTTTGGACTGTTTTAATGAGTTTTACATTTTTTTCTTGATAAACTGATTTTTAATGTAAAAAATTAAACATTTGCAAACAAAATAAAAGGATTAAGGAGAATGCACAAATGTGAAAAAGAAAAGAAAAGCTAGAATCTAGAGGAATAGCCCTCAAGAAATCCTGTAACATTTTAATCCAATGCTATATAATCTGAAGAAGGCAACAGCTACTGAAATTTGAGAAACAATATTAGTGGGCCAGGAGTCTTGCACATTCTGGTTAATTTCCTTTTTCTAAAGCCAGATACACCGTTGAAACTTGCAAGATATCCTGCTAATAATCTGGAAAAATATCTAAGCTATCTTCAGCTATACTTTCATGATGGAATTGTCATAGATTATCATAGTGTTTATAAAGGATAAACACATCCCACATTGGAAATGTTCCCTCATGTAGTGAAAAGTAAATAAAATACCCTCATGAAACTAAAAGCCTAGCGAAGAATGAGTCACTTTTTAATGCTGAATACGTTCTACAGGAATAGAAGCCCGAAAACTACTTTAGCTGGGTTGTATCTTCCATAACTGAACCCGCTTAACCAACAAACATGATGAATGCATGCTTGATAATTTCTACTTGTAATGCTGATAATTTCATTGCATTATTGTTCATATTGTATGTAGATAATACCATCTGGTAAATCTTTTCAGTGCTTATTCTGTGCCTTTTAATAAAGGAGATAGCCTCTCTCCTATCAAATATTCCTTCATGCAAAAACAATGCAACATGTAGTTATGGGGTGATAGATATTACACTCTGGAACCTAGATTTTTAATCCTTAAAATATGCCTCATAGCTCTGCCTTTGAAGATTAAAGATTATGAGATAACATGGCATGTAAGCACACACCAGTGAGAAAAAGAAACTTAGTTGAAGGAAAAAAATAAGACTATTCCTGAAGCATGAATCTGCAGATAATGTCATATTTTACTTAAGCCTGTACTAGTACTCTGAAAAGATGTTACAGTGATAATGTATACCGCAATGCTAAATGAGGTATTTTGAAAAAAACTTTGTTTTTGCAAGTAAGTATCTGAAAGATATATAATTACATGATGACTTGGCTATTATAAAAGTGAGTCCAAAATAAGTTTTATATCCATATTTTATTCAACAATCCCCCTAAATTAGCAGCTCTATTCTCAAGGTAGAGGAAATGTTTGTTTTTAGTAAATGTGTGAGATCTCTAGATGTCCTAAAATTGAGCAGACTGAATGGAAATGCTAAGTAAGGAAACAAGGAAAGATTCTATCTTGAAATTGATGGGTATTAAGAAATCTTAGAACTGTACCAAATATGCATAATTGGTTACATTCAAATAGAGGGAAGATCATTATCTTCACCGAATTCTTCAGAATGGAACAGATGTATTTGGCTCAGTACTATACTAACGGTTTTATTTCAAGGAGAAGGAACTGATCATTTTTGATGTCTTCAAATCATATCCAAATATTCAAGACAAGTGACTACTGTATTGTTCTGAAGTGAAAATGTAAGTAGCATTCACTAAGCAAACCTAGAAACATGAAACTTTGGAATAGAGGCAGCTAAAGAATTGTGATTATTAGTTCAAAGCATAACCTAGATCTGTTCATAAAGCAGAATAAAAAAATGCTAAAATTATAATGTGATTTCTAAATTAACACATTAAAAAGGAACTTTTATTTGATCCCACAGTAATGTTTTCAATGGATGTCAAGATCAGAACTGGTTAATCTCCCAAAGAAATGTAACATACGAAGGAAGACCTTAGTAGCCATTATCTTTAAAATGTAGCAATGTTTGGCACAGAAGAACTTCTGACATGACATCTACCAATAAATCCAGTTCTTCATAGTCCATAGATTCATCATTTCAACTGTGGATGTTCAAGCACAAGGGAACAATTTTCTAGGTTAACTAGAGCTTGGTAAGAGGCTATAAGCGAATTACCTCCTTTGGCAGCAGGAGTAGGAAGGAGCTGTTTGGTTTTGAAGGCAACACGAGGCAAATTTTTCTGCCTTTGCAGAGCTGTTGAAACAAAGACATGTTATATCCGTCTAAAGAGAGAAGATAATAGATTTCTAACTACAATGCTAAATTCACATAAGATTTTAGGATATGCCTAAGAAGCACCAGGAAGCAAAAAAGGCTAATGAAAAGCAGGAAGTTTTCAAAAGCTGTTATGGCTCCAGCCATAGAAGCAGTAGCAGTGATGTGTTTCCTTTTAAAGAGGGTGATGTTCATTGGGCTAAGAAGGATTGCAAAGGGAAGTGTCAAGAGATTTGTAGTACAAACATGTTTAGTGTTTTAGCAGGCAAACAGCTTCTGCAGGCCAAAGCCTAGGAAGGCAAAAGTATACGCACCCTGAAGTGAAAACAAACCACTAGCCAAACATGCTACAGCCATATCCGTGCAAGGGTTCAACTCAAGCGCAGCGGTCACATTTAATTCTCAAGACACAATGTTTCACTACGTAAGGTCAAAAGCTAAAGCAAACCGTGTTGCTAAACAGTTTATAAAACCCACACCACAGTGCTAACTTTTCACTTTCCTACTTTACCCCAAATTGTTGTAGAAACTAATCCAGCATTGTCATACACCAAGCTATAAAATTCAATACTACCTCTTCTTACACTGAATAGGCAGGCTCAAACTTCAAGGACAAAATTAATCTCAAGCAAACTATAGTGCCTTGAGGGGCGCTGAAATCTAATTTGTTTGAGAATCAATGAATTAGGCTCATACTAATATTTCAAAACTTAAATAGTATTAATGTTTAGCTGATAATTCAACACAGTTTAATCTACAGCAATTATGAATCTCAGATGCCGTTCAAGTATCAATGAGTCCTAAATAAGTACCATAGCCCTGAAACTGAGAAAAACATTTCTTACGGTACTCTCTAACTGGCATAGCATACGATCACTGTTAACTAAGTAAAATCAGACACACTCCAAAAATGACTTTAAGAATTCTGATTAAAAATAATGTTTTCAGTTGCATTTAGCAGTATAATATGTTTATTTTAATCTACATTGCCAAGAATAACACAATTTCTAAAACTCAAGCAAAAGGCAGCAAGGTGGATATATTCAAAAGTGGATATATCTATCTAGGGAGCCTACGCCTTAAACTTGGATTTAGTTTTTAGAGTCTGAACCATGTTTCAAAGAAAGAATCTGTCCCTCACTTCTCTAGATATATGGCTTTGCCTAGGAATACTTTATTGAAAGTACTGTTGGAATGAGAATACCTAGATAAAACTGTAACTTCTGCAACTGTGACATTTTAGAAACAGCAAAACTATTAATATACACAAAGTAGCTATTATTTGCCCTTGATCCTTCTACATTTCCCTTCAACAAAGGGAGATAGATACACATTTATTTGAAAAAAAAAAACAATTATTTTTGGTTAAATGGGAATGAACACTATTCCTGAAAAAGCAATCCTAATCATATATTTGAAAGCAAATCCCACTGAATTTGGGGTGCAATATTATACATATTTACATCAGATTAATTATTGACTTAGATATGATTTCCTTCTGAGTAACGTGTACCATACTTTTATCCCTGAATGTTTTATTAGTTTGCTTGTTTTAAAGTTCCCAGATTTATGTTTGAATGTTTCAGAAAATTTGGCAGAAGGATTTTTTGAGATAGCCAAAACAGTTATGTCAGAGAGAGGATTCTGGGGGATATGCCCCAAAATCAATTGCAATGATTACAGTAATGTATGTCATTTCCAAATATTTTTTCCAAAGGGTATGATAGGGAAAGGGGAACGGAGAGGGTACTCATATTCTACTGATTGTCAAAAAATCAAGAGAACATGCATATCTACACCAAAATTGATTAAAAACAAGACAGCAAATTGAATGTAACACATGAAATTAACTGTCGATAAATGGCTACAGGAGAGTAAGGAAAGCGTAGCTCATGAGCTACAGGAAGATCCTTTGGAAAAAACCCTGGATTTCCTACAAATTGCTCTTTAGAAAGGATGGCGATTATTTTCACCAGGATTCCTGTTTTAAGACCCCTAAACATGATACAATTGCCCTCCCATCCTGTAGAAACATTTTGGTGTAATTTAAGAATCCATTTCCATAAGGTTTGGAAGGGGAGGGAGGCTTCAAGGTCCAATGCAGCCCCTTAATCTCAACGACTGCCCATCTAAGATTCAATGAACAGGCAGTCCCCTAGTTCCAAACATTTGACTTACAAACGGCTCATAATTAAGAACGGGAGTAAGACAACAGGAAATGAGAGAAATCTACCCCTCACAAGGGAAATTCACTCTTGGAAGAGTTATCACGGGGGAAAAGTATCTCCACTGAAGCTTTATTACCAATCCTTGTTTCCATAACCAGCCAAAAATTTCAAAATCCAATAATCACGGTGACAGAAAGTGAAGTGAAATCTCCTGAAAAGGGCACAGACACCATAACAAACACTACAGGGGTATCAATTATTCCCTATGCTTTCCAAAGCTTATATATATCTGTATATGTGTGTATGTGACACACATATATTTGTGGTTGGAGTTACACTTAAAAATGTACCTGTTCTGACTTAGAACAAACCTACAGAACCCTTTTCGTTTGTAATTTGGAGACTGCCTGTACATACAAAGTACATCAACTAATGCCCTATTGCAAACATTATGCTATGAATGATCACAATCCAACATTCAGCCAAATTAAGAATTACCTTGTTTTGGTAGACCAAACATTTATTGGGTGCTTGGCTCCAATAATGAGTTTGGTTAATTCACTTTGAAAATCAGCATGGTTTAAATAACCGCATCTTTTTCATCCCCATGCATTAGTTGTATATAGGTTCATTGCCTATACATAAGCTCTGTTTTCAGCCACTATAAATAACAAATCAATATGTCTGCTAGCCACTGGTAATAATAATAATAATAATAATAATAATAATAATAATAATAATAATAAAACTTTATTTATATCCCACCACCATCTCCCCAACGGGGACTCGGGGCGCCTTACATGGGGCCATGCCCAGGACAATACAATATAGCAAAATATAAAAACAACAGTACAGTACAGTATTTTGTGTAATTCTAAAGTGCAGTAATGTACATTTTTCTCTTTTTTTTGCTCTTATCAAATAATTTTCATTGGATAATTCATCTCTGAGATACAATGTTTTCCTTTTCATATGCTCCTCAGTTTTTGCTGTGGACCTTCATCACTACTCCCTTTCTCAATAGATACACCTGTCTGGAAACTCAGTGAGCAGAACACAGTGCCTTTATTTGGGTTATCAAATCCAGCTTTAATAAGCCATTATATTTTATGTACCTATAGGCAACAACTATGCAGTTATGTTCCATCTTCTTACTTGAATGAGAAGCAAAACAAATCAGGAAACCACCACGGACAACAACTTCTTGATATTTCTAAGTTGAGAACTACTTAGAACTACAAGCCAAGATTAAACATCAAATTTAAGCTATACTTGGCTTTTAAATTCTGGCTTGTTTAAAATCTATCTACCAGAGTATTTCCATGTTTGGATATAATAAAAATGTATGGTTTTGACCACAGGAACTGCTTGTTTTGTTTTTGCTGATTGTGGAATGGGAAGAACTAATGACCTACCAAAGCAACTGCATGTGCAAGTGCATGATGTTTATTCACGTTTTTAATGCCATAGTGTAAATTCATGAAACTGGGCCAGTCTTACAAATATGATTGCACAACAGAGTTATTGGAATTGCATTGCTTGCATTTTATTTTTAATCCCCTTATAATTCCTAACACTGACTTTGCCATTTAATTTCAACAAGTCACTGAGCTTTCTATTTGAAATTCAAAATATGCTTCAGCGGTAATGCAGCTGATTGAGATCCCATGAAAGCATATGTCAAGTTAATCCTGTCTCTTACATTATCTCAAATGGTCAGGCATAATCTGTAAAATTGGCTATGTCATTGCATCTAGATAGTTTATAATTAAGTGAAATACCACTGGCTCCAGAATACAAGCCTTTCATGTTGACTACTTTCCAATCCTTTGACTGAACATTATTTTAGTACCATGTTATATATTACACCCGCTCCATTTTTGCAGGAGGCTAATGTTAAGTCAATGAACAACTGATAGATTACTGGTTTAGGAGTGCCAGAAATAAACCACAACTTTGCTGGCAAAGAAGTTGGAGATATATCAAACCAAAAATGGACAAAGCTAACCTACAATGTCTTTACTCTTCTGACTAGCTTGACAAACAATGGTTGAAATGTATCACAATTCAACATTTTGTGTTAAAATAGCCACTGAATTTAAGCAATTATACATAAAATTGAAGCACAAAATGATATAAGTATATGTACCAGTACATTAATTTAAACTATGTACCGCGGAAGAGTCCCCATTCCTTTTTATTACTAGTAGCGTATGTTAGGTTATTGCAGCCTCCTAAACTTCACTGAGTGAACAAAACACAAAAGTGACTTAGGCAGAAATCAAAGCAACCTTGCCAAGTTGAACTCATGCAAAGCAGTGGTCTGAGGAAAGGATAAGAACATCACTACACAAGAACAGTAGGATTTTACAAAAGACAAACAAGCAAAACCCCAAAAGCTTGAAACACATATATAGGGAAAGTTGAAAAGGCTGGATTTCTATACATCAGTCCTTATGGACACTAACAGCCAATTTGTCAATGACATTAAATATGCTATTTAGCACTACATGACCAAACAGTGGCTGATGGGGTCCGAGTCAGGAATGGGACAATGATAAGGAATTTTCCTATTCTTCAATCCTGACTAAAATCTTACCTCTAATTCAGATGACAAGCATATAGTTATAAACAGTATGGCTTTCTGACTATATGTCTACCCCTTTCCTGCTTTCTGTCTCTCAGGACTCAATAAATTCCAGTTGTAATTACTAAAAAGTGGTATCAAATACATGAACTTCCCATTTCTTTTGTTTTGACTTTTTAGTCCATTTTTAAGTTTGACAGATCTTTTAAAAAACTAAAGTTGATAATTCAATTTTCTTATGAATTGTCTGGGGATTTTGAAAAATTCTGTCTCTCTTAATATTCTTTTCAGCAGTTAATGTAAACAATGAAATAACTGACATGCTTGCAAAATATGGAAATGCAACATTAGCAGATTTTTGCATTATATTAAGTAAACCAAAGATGTGCAGCTGCACATTGCAGGGATGAGGAATACTATATGACAATCGTATATGATGTTGATATTAAAAATGGCTTATACTTATTTAGCAAATTGGGTGTTTAAAGAATGATTAAAAACACAGAGATATATAAATAACATCTCACTTAAGTCTACGTCACGATATTCAGACAGTAAGAATATTTCTGAAACATAAACTACATCATTAAGCACTGTTTTCAAAAGCGAGTTCAATCACTTAATATATATGAGGTCTGGCCAAGTTCATATTATCCACGTGAAATGGGTAATCCCTTTACTATGAAACTGTAAACACACCGCTTCCATCTTTGCAGCCAACTTTCAAAAGCAGTGTTTACAGAATCACCGTAAAGATACTTACTGGATGAAGGCTGAGGTTGAATACGAGATATTCCTCCATTTGGCACTTGAAAGTTTGAGTCACTTCTACTGTTTTTCACAGACTCAACTTGGATGTTAGATGTCCTGGACAGGTTTGGAAGACTACGCCTTAGTTTTTCTGCATTAAAGAAAGATAAGAACACCACAACATACCAGCTGATGCAGGAGACTGAACTGCAGTACCAACCATGATAACCTGAAGCCCAAAAGACCTGGGGGAAAAAGAGTTTCCTACAAATTTGTACAATTTTTTCTAACAAAAATTCCATTTAAAAATATGTAATATGGAGAGCGACATGTACTGGCTCTTATCCAGATATAAACTAAATTTACAATTTTCTATCTAGTACGACAAATTAGACGATTTAGGAAACAGAAATAAAAAGAAAAGTCTATTCTCTCAATATAACCATGGTTGTGTATGGTGCAAGGAGTATCTTTATTTGCTGACCTACTACCTGCATAGACTAGCAGGACTTACAGCTGGAAAGCAATGGCCTCCAACAAGCCAAATGAGTATTACATACATACAACAGTATGCTTATCAGCATACAAACTGAGTATGTAGAAACAAGAGCCTACCCTTATAATTCTTTCTCCCACAATCCCATATTACACACAACAGAGTTATGTCAGAAAAATATGAGTCATAATATGAAGGACAGACAGGAATTTGTCCACTATCTTTCAGGACAGCCCATCTTCTCAAGGTGACTTTCCACAAATGAATAAGTTTCAAAAAACATGGCCTTAAAATGAACAATATTAAATGTTGAAGAGACTAAAATCCAATGCACATCACAAAAATTATAGCTAGTAACTCAACAAAATCCTTTCTGAAAAACAAATGAGTCATCAGCACTCTTTTAGAGGCTTGCAGTAATGAGGCCAGATATAGCATCATCTTTTAATATATTTTGTGGTTGTATTTTTCCTTTTTAAAAAAACGAAAGGCTCAATATATCATACAATTAAATATGCAACAGTTGCAATCAATATGTAGTATAAAACATTCCCCCTCTGCATGAATAAGACTGAGATAATCAATTAACCTAAGGCCAATCTCATTCACAGAGAAATAATAAACTCAACTAGTTTACAATTTCATAAGGGTGCAGTCACTGCTGAAAATGCCCTCTTGCTCATGACTGCACAGCACACAGTTCTTAGTTGTATAAATAGTTTTTAAAAAATGCAGATCTGACCTGTGGGTAAACTGATATCTATTTAAATATAAAATCCTTTTATTTGGAAATTACGTGATATGGTATTTCACTGCAGGATGTTGGTGATAGCCATAGGAGATAGTTATTTATTCAATGCAATGAAATACCACAAGAGAAGTTATTGAATACTGCCCCTTACTGAATGCAGAGACAAGATTTTAGAAGAATTCAATGGAATAAAATGCAGTCTGATTTAATATTTGTTTGACAAAAATATGTTATTGGGGCTGACTGTGGCCTGGACTTGTATCATTGCTTGTACTTGATAAGAACAAGCAGTTATGCTATCGTCTAACTGACTAGGAAACACTTTCAGTTTATTTGTACTCCAGTGCCTTCTGAAAGAACATATGTTAGTTGCCAAAAGGTCTCCCTGATCATTTTTTTACACTGAACTCAGCCACTGCTAATGTTCAGTGGATTTCCATAAGATTAATACTTCTGTGAATAGCTTAGGAATAATTGTTAGGGCATTTGAATTATTTTTGGAAATTAGGTTGAGCTTCAAAGTAAGATGTAGAGTAACAGTTTTGGAATGTTTTAAATCATTCATCAACCCTGAAGGATTCTAATTCCACAGAACGTTTTAAAGTCAAGTACTTGAACACAGGTGCCTATGGGTAAAAACAGAATTCAGCAACTTCCTTCTGTAAAACATGGCAAAGTAAACCAAATTCCATCCCCAATATCACATTAAAATGATCAGGACTTGTCACCAGTAGCATCAATTCCACCTTCACTGGTTCTAGTCCAGTTGAGACTAAAATTGAATGGGGCCTCATAGCATGAGTTCCAATCAGCTTAAATAGGACATAACATAGCAACAGATCAATTTTGTTTCTTCAAGATGAATAGCTGCTGTGAGATCAGCTAATCCAGATCCATATTTTCTTAAATTTAACAGACTTGCAAATAAAGGAGCCACGTTTCCTTGACTGCTTGTAATGTAGCTCTAACAATTAAAGATGATTCACATTTTTCTTGCATTTAACACTGTTTTACATATCACAATGCACCAATTTTATATCTACGGCATTTCTGTGAGATTTGGGAGATTTCTTGTGGTTGTTGGCATGTCCCTGCCTTTTAGGGCAGCAAAGAAGGTAGCAAAAAAGAAAAAGTTTAAAAGTAAGAAAAATAATGCAAGCAAGGTGCAGGAGCTGAGCAGGAATGTCCAAAGAAGCATGTTTCATTCTATTCAAGGAAAGATTTCAAGGTTTTATTTCAGAACCTAAAAACGTTCATGCACATATAAAATTTACTCCTGTCATGACCCTTTTGCTCCATGCGATTGTACTACAACTGTAGGAAAGAACTGTGATAGGAAATATACCCACATAAAAGCTCTGGTTCTTCATACTACTTGTGTAATATGAGAGGGATGTGTAGACACATAATTATAGAAGTCCTACAACCTCTACAGCCTGATACTAGAACCAGCAGCTGCCAGCCTTTCTTTAATTCCACTTTGTGTAGAAGGAAGGTATAGTCGTGTTGGTCCTTGGCCTGAGCCTCTCATGTCTTAATATTTTTTTTAAAAAAACAACAACATTATCCAGTATTCAGCATACTAGACACTTCTTGAATCAATGTTTTCAAATTCGGCTGCTACATTTTTTTTTTCATTTGTGCCATGCACACAACTATCTACTCAACTTGGGAAAGAGAAACAATGCAATCCACAGCTAAGTTTAAAGAATTTCAAGCAATTTCCAAAGCAGTATTTTTCCTCTATTCTCTTAAGTGCCTGCTTATCCCTGGTGCATGGCTATAGGTGCATGCAAGAAAAAATACTAGCATAACTTTATATGAGTTTTCTCTTTTGGCAGGACTGTAAGGAACCATAAAGTGAACAAGCAAAAGTGCTAACAATCACATGCTCTGATACCCTTTTTGTAGAAAATGAGTAACATGATGCCCCTTGGTCTGGTAGTCCAGTACTTTTTGATTTTTTTTCCTAAGGGCTCATAGCAATTTCCTTTCTTGCTCCCTTTTCCACCCATCCCAGCAACTTTTTTCTACCAGCATTGTATTACGTGGCAGGCAAGATATCTGAGAAGGATGACAGAAAGCAGAGTGCAGGTGGATGGGGAAGCAAGACAGTGCAGAAACCTAACCAATAGACCCTGGACAGATTAACGTTTTTCACACACTATCAGTGGATGGATTGAAAACAATAGGCACAATTTGAGCAGAAAAAGGTTACTATGGTGCCAGCATCAAACTTTCAGACTTCTTCACACTTGCTTACTCTGGAAAGTGTACATTTCCAGAGTAGTAAGGGGAGGGTCTGTTACCTATGAAATTTTCCCATTCTAGACGTAGATCATGCACAAGAGTTGTTAGAGACATAACCCTTGCTTAATGTTTTGTAAATATATAAAGAAATGGCAATATCTGTTACAGAGATACAGAAGAAACAGGAAATATAATATGAATAATATTCTACATAATGTTATTTTCAAGTCTCTCAAGAAAGCATCCTCTGAATATAGCCCATGTTTTGTAACCAGTATATCAAAGAATATTTTACTGTTATATATAAAGAGGAAGCAAAAGGAAGGTACGGATAAGTGGTACAGTGGAGGACTACTATTGTATTCTACTCACTTTCATCAGGTTTTAGTTCCTAAAACAATATTATACATAAGCGGAGCCTCATATGCATGCAAATCAAGTATGTCAACATTGGGTATCTCTTATCGAACTAAAAGGTTTTGAACAAGGAATTTAAAGGAGCAAACAGGAACACGAGAACTTTATGGACTTAAGTAAACGTTGCCAATTGTAGCCACCCTTACTGTGCAGCACAACTGAGCCCAACCCATTCTGCAAACCAGGATTAGCAACGCAAGATGTTTGAAAACATGCCTCAGATTTAAGCTGGTGAAGTACTGAGAAGGAACAGGAACATCCAACAACAACAGAAGAACAGTGCCAAACAATGTTTGTGAAATTTCCTAACAGTTGATTTCCATATGTTCTCCATAACATGTGAGGCATCACATTTTTAGTGGTTACCATGCAAATGTTGTTTTTACATACCTCATTAAGCTCCATACAAGATGATAACATCCTTCAAATGAAAAGGTTTGAGGAACATATATACAGGTTATTTTTATATTCTGCAATGACCTTGTGGTTTGGAAAATGCAAAGATAGTTCTAACTTGAACACTTACTACAAACCCAAGAGAAACCATTTAGCAAAATCTAGTATTTTGCATCATTCGATTTTTGTGTCGATGTTTGATCTTATACTGTTCTTTACAAATCAATACCATGTCCCCCCACAATGACTGAGGTTTACTGACTTAATATCAAGTGAAATGTCTTTATTAGTCATAATACCGAATCTGTGGAATCCCTTCCTCAGGCAAAGCTGCCTGGCCTAAAACCGTGCCTTATTATTTTCAGTTAAAAAACCAGTATTTTAGACAAGCATTTGAGTTACCCAGTTTGGTTTTGCTGAGATCCCTGAACTAGTATCAGTACCTATCTGCTACATTTTTGCTTGCTATTTTCCTATGTCATTTAGCACTGTATGAGCAGCAATTTTTTTGCATATTTTTTGAAAATAGTGTTGCATTTTATTCCCATTTATTTTTCTTCTGATTTTGTTACAGCACATTAGTTTTCCCCCCCTCAAAACGTATGTCTGTCTGTGTGTGGATAGATAGATTATAAATGTGTAACACCGAAAAATAATGTATTCAGTCAATCTCTACCTACCTACCTACCTAGACTGAAGGGATGTTCAATCCAATGAAACATTGTAATAGTGTACCAATTAATAGGTATCACTTTTAAACAATAACAATTTTCATTGCCAACTATGTTCCCAACAATTCACAAGCAAAAATTACAAAAGGAATATATATTGTTTCTCAGGTAAGTTATTTGACATTGTTGTTGTTATGACTATTTGTACCCCGTTTTTATCTCTAAAAAGAGATACACAAAGCAGCTCACAGTAAAACCAATAGAATCCTTATTCTGACCAAACTGGCCTTGACCCTCTTCAAGTTAATATTTTGCTAATAGTAATTGAGTAGTTTGAAAATGATGCAGCTACAGAATGGGAATAAAATATATTTTCCTAGATCAAATCAGCACAACTGTATTCTCAGCATATTTATTTCAAGTCGTCCTAATGATTAGCAAAGATGCTTATTCTACTTTTTCTTTTATGTTTTTCAGGAAATCAGCAGTAACATACTATGAAGCTGGTTTTAAATACAAGCACGTAAGCAATATACTTACTTAGGAGTCCACTACGGCTACTTTAATGCTCATTGCACAAAATGTGAGATGAAGTTTTTTACCTTCATTTTTGACACTGCTAGTCTGTATATCAGTGGGATGGCCCTGAAGCGAAAGACGAGGCTGCTGTAAGCGGCTGATCATAGGCTGGGGCGATACTCTACTATACTCTATTCCTCTGGCAGGAGATCGAGATCTAGGAGAATTGCGCGGGGACTGCTTTGGTGAAGGCCGTGGTGAATTGCGTGGGGATGGAGAGAACCGGTTAACTGCTGGGTGCATCGCATGATGGCAGCTGTCATCTTCATCCTCTAAGCTCTGTGCATCAAGTTCCTGGTCACTAAAGGTACCTCGCCTCATAGAACTGCATGAAGAACCAGAGCTACGTCGAGAAGCAGTAGCGGCATATTCCTGCCGGAGACCTAATGGTAGTAAGAATACTACTGAAACTTCAATTCTGTTTGCAAGCTTACGTGCAACTGATTGACACTAAATTAGAACAAACAAGAATTTCTGCCTTACCTTTTAATCTAATCTCCTAAGTAAGGAGGGGATCTAGTTGACATTTTTTTAAAAAAAAATTCTTAATTCTTTTTGTAAAATAAACTCAAAGCAACTTACAAAAATCATAAACACAATAAACAGTTCAAATTATACTTTTTTTAAAAAATCACAAAAATAAATTTTATTAGTATACTAAAACCCATACTCTGTATTTTGGCTGGAACCCGGCACACATGAGTCTCTTAAATGTGTAGGTGTGGTTTTGGGTTTTTTTTGACATTTCAGGGGTTGGCATTCCCTCTTCTCCAAAGGCCTCCTACCACTTTGCTTTAAAGCCCAAAGCTGCCTCACACTGAAATTTGATGATTTGACATGACTAGACAGGATCAAAGAAACAACTCTCCTCCCATCCCACACTGGATGTACAATGATCTCAACACTGATATCATTACTCTGCACCTGGTATTGGTAATGGTGTGTGTGTGTAATCAAACCTACTCTTATTCTGCTTGCTTTCCTTGAAGCATGGAATGCCTGTGTAATGCAGTTTCAGAGCTTTAAAGTCAGTCGGGGGTGATATACCGATTAGTGTAGTGTAAGGTCCATATGTGGCTTTTTATGCTGCGCTCAGGGGATGCTGTATTGATAACACACAAAAGAGGGGAGTACAAAGAATATGTACCTGGCAGCCATGCCCCACAAAGCCCCCCCCCCCCCCCCCCAAGTTTGTTGCCTCAATATGCACATTCACAATGGTCCTATTCTTTGGAAGGATGAACAGGTGCAGTTACCAGCCACCTCCTGAAGCCTGGGCCACTGTGTGAATACTGTATGCATATTCACACAGAAGCCCCACATTCCAGGAGGAAGCTTCCCAAAGCCAGCTGCTGTGTGGGCTTTGGGCAAGGGTTGGAAAGGGCGATCACTCATGCTTTGTGTTCCTGATGCCAAACACATTGCTGCTGCTCTGTCTTCACCAACCACCTCCAGAGGCCCACACATCAGCCGGCTTTGGGAGGTGGTTGACAAGGGAGATAGTTGGCACTCCACTTTCCTGAAACCCAATACATTTGTATGAGGCATTGGGAAGGCAAATGCCATTGAGAAGCAATCCCCCCCCCCCCCATATGAATGCCTCCAGAAACCTATGCAGGAACTGGATTTGGGAAGAGGTTGATGAGTGAGATCTTTGATGTTTTGCCTTTCTAAAGCCCAACACTGAGTGGGACGGGGAGAGCAGTGACAGTCCTGGCCAACTGCTTCTCCAAGCCACATAATTGTCATATTTGGGAAGGAAGACTCCTGGTACTCCACCCACTCCAAACCTCAGGCTGCTCTGTGAACAACCACACATCAGCCTTCAGCTTCAGGAGGGGAGTTGGTGGCCATTGTGGTGATCGCTAGCATTCCCCTCTCCCAAAGCAGTTGTGTGAATGGTGCCGTCATTGCACTTCAAGTGCAGGGGGGCAGCTTCTGAGAGCAGGTGGCAAACTCACATATCAAATCAATAGCTGCTGCACTCATGAATGTGCTGAACTTATATGTATTTTCATATACAAATCTGGGAAGATGGTTTGTTGCAAGACTTCCTAAGAGGGAATATTGAAGACTGGCCCTAAGAGAAGCATCACCTGTTATGTAATGAATTCATCCCATAAATGAAGTATGCAGGGTAGGGAAATATAATACCTGCACCTAGGAACTGAAGCTCTAGTTTCTGTTTCCAGTATTCAGTTTATAGGAGAAAATTGCAGGAAAGCATTCTATTTCAATATGTGAATTTTCACTTTCTTTCTAAAAATCTGCAGCACTTGGCCATCTATACCTCTCCTTTCTTGCTTTGTTCTATATTTCCGCTTCCCTGCCCAACTCACTTGGTTTATTGTCTTAACAGGCCACTGCATCCTCCTGTGCTAGGCCTTTTGAGTCTTCCATTCATCTTCCCATTAGAAAAATCAAGCCAATCTGCATTACTACGTAATTTTTTTGATATTTCATCTCCAAAATGTAATAAGAATTAGTTTTCCAAAGACAACTGTGATGAAATAGGGCTTACTTTTACTATGAAAAACACTTACTTTCCTCTTGCATCCGAGCTAAAATTTGAACATCTGTTAAATCATTTAGTTTGTAATTTGATCCAATTGAGTCTTCATCCATTTCTGAAGCACTTAATTCACTGTCAATTGATGACTGTGGACTTAGTGGAGGATTTCTTTCTGCTGAACTTTTAAAATGACCTATAACAAGGGGAAACAGGAAGAGGGGAGAGCCAGGTCAGACATCTATTACTTTGTATGTGCAAATAATTTAATATGGGGAAGAGAAAGCGGATGTCAAGAAAGCTGACACAAAAACTTACTTTCCTTTAGTTTAGGTACAGATCAATTTACTGCCAGATAACAATAACCTTGATTAGCATAGATTAAGAAGATTTAAGGGTCACCAAAAAAACAAAGTAACTGAGATGTAATCCTGGAACATTTAATTTGTTGTTGAGAATGAACATTTCAAAATCATAAACTCTCTTCAGAATAATTCTGTTTTTATTTCCAAACTTCTATGCCACTACCCTCACAGTAAGTTTAAGTGTTATTAATTCACATTACGTTTTTGATATTCTACAAAAAGAAAACTAGAACACAAAATTGTGCCTTCACAAACTACAAAAAGCTGAAAATAGCAGGCAACCTTTATTTCAATATAAAACAAACATTAGCAACTATTTTATATATGACTTTTAACAAGTTGGTGGAGAAGAAAAGAAGTTTGATTATGCTGAAATTCACAGGGCTTACTTCAGCAAATCACTAGAGTTATTTATTTCTAAAGAACATTGAAAGACAAGAATTATACAGTACTTTGGATTCCAAAAGGGCTACAGAAATTAACAAAACATTGTTCATAGTCTTATTTGTACAGAACAGTATCCATAAAGTTAGTGATACTAATTCTCAAATTATGAAACTATGAAATTACTTGGAAAAGTATTTTTTTAAGATGAGAACACAACTCTAATCCGCAACAACAGATATAGTGAGAACGCATTACAAATTGCCTTAAAGTTCATCTGCAGCATAAAATACATAGCCACGGACGTTTTGTCCATTTTGGTTACATCATACAAAACATTGGGGGCAACTGAAGCTTGCAAGAACTTGTAAGCAATCCCAGGAATATTGGAGATGGGCTCTGCCAACAGGTTCACCTACTGCATAAATGGGCAAAGTGGTATTCAAGGGCAATATGCAACACTAAGCTGTTTTTGTTGCCCCAAGTGTCTTCATGTCCCACAAATGATGTATATGATTTAATTATTATCCTCCCCCCCAAAAAAATGGTTGATAGCACCGGGCCTCTAGGAACTACTAAACATTTTGAAACATTTTCCTATACTGGATGGTGTTCCTTTTTTTTAGGCCACTAGAGACCTCCTGAATTTCTTCAATCTAGGAAAATATCAGACTTCCTTTTATGGGCACTTTCTGTTTTGAAGAAAGGCTTGTATATTGTGAAGGCTGGCTTCCAGAAGGTGAGGGGTTCCAAAATATGATGAAATGGCCTAGTACAGGAGTCTACTATAGGAGCTTCATCCTTTACATCTTTTGTTACATGCCCTAAGTTTTACCTTCAACTTATCCATAGGTCATATCAAAATCCTTATTTTTTCCTTCCAAACCTGCCCTTGATATACATTCGGTTGAATTACACATGAGTACATTCAATAGACACTTCCCCCATAAAATGTAGGGAAAGTGTATAGGTACATTGCAGACAGTGTTGAATTGGCCAATGCCTCAACATTTAGAGTGTAGCACTAATTTGCTTTTACAGAAGTCATTTCTTCTATGTTATTAATGCTACCCCTAAGCAATATTAGCCCAATTATAATCTTTAGACTCTGCTATATTAATTATAACCAAACACAATCAGGCTGACTATAATAGGAAAATTACATTGGGATTATTAAAAGGAAACACTTTATTATATGTAACTATATAAAAATGCTCATTTTTCTTTCTAAAAAGCCATGCAACATACAACTCTCTTAAGGAATGAACCCATTCAGAATGTACAGTACATGTTTTTCTTCATGATTATCACTTTGCAACCTTTACTTTTACAGTCCTTACCTGAGTTGCCAGGAAGAATGAGCTGTTTTACTAAAGGAGGTTTCACTGGTGTGGAAGAAGGAGAATTGAAGCTACTGTTGTAGGGACTGCCTGTATTTGGACTACAGGAGTTTGCATAATTGACAGTGCTGAAAGGATTACTATAGAGGCTGTGTCTCTTGAGGGCTGCATTTAACAAGGAGAAAAATGAATTCAAGCAAAGTTTACTTTAGAATCAGACCCAGTTTTATAGCATTTAATCACATATATTCCTTTATTGAAGAATTCTGGACTGTTGGCCCAAAATAACGTAAGGATTGTTTCTTTCTTTTTTTAAGGTCTACTACTTCCAGACTAATAGTATAATTTGGAGTACATGTGAAAATTGTGTGCATGGAAGATGCAATGAAAGTGGACAAACTGAGCCAAAGGCAAAAGAATCCTTCACTGCCTCAAGACTGGAAGCATTACTACCAGCTTAACTAGAATTTTGTAGTCTAGGGATCATGAACAACCTATTCAGAGCGACCAAATGTATTCTGAGCTCCCAAATCCCATTTCACTGCATTAGCTCATTAGTTCTTGAGTGACTCAAGAACACATTGCAACATGATAAATTTATTTTACTACAACGTCTTATGCTAAGACTTATGCTTTCTATTTTTTCATCATCTTACTGCAACTTAATACTGCCATATATTTAAACCTCTTGCACTAAATCATGATGTATCATACAGAAATGCTGCTGTTCTAGTTGAAAAGTTGTGAGCTAGAGTGATTACGTCATGAAATGGACTTTACACATTCCATGAAGGGGCTTAATGCAACCGCCTGCCTCAAATAGTAAGTTTACGAGCTGTTTTTCAATTGTCTTCATGCTCACAATTTGCTGAAGGGACTCTTATCTATCTGGAGATACATTTGTACATAAACCCTCAGCTAGTGAAGGGAATTCTGTGGTGCTCTGCTGTCAACTAGCTTGTTGAAAAAGACTTCAAAAGCAACAAAATCAAAAGCAAGAACCTATGTTAGGACCATCATCAGTGCAGCAGCTATGTCAAGACAAAGCAAAATGATGAATGTCAGATTCTATCCACTATACACACACACACACACACACACACACACACACATATATATATATATATATATACACACACACATAGCACCCATAGATGAACACTGGAGGACATACACTGCCACTGTATCCGGAAACATCAGTGTTTGAATCCCTGCCTGACAAGACCACCACTATGCCAAATTAGTCATGCTCTGAGTTCAACCTGTCCTGAGTTCAGCAGACCAATGCAGTGAAAGAAATAAAATGTAGTAAGCTCAATGCTTCAAATATAAATAGTTGTGGCATTAAAGAAAGACAGTTAAATTTCACAACGTGCCAACATGATTACATACGTGGACAGAAATAATTAGCTCACTTTCACTAATGTATTCTATTTTGACACTTTGTCTTCGTTGAACAGGAAGAACTTTTTATTAAAAACTTATGACTTATTTCACAGAATGTGAACAAAGACTAATCTAAGAAGGCAGCTGCCTCATCTGTGTACTTCTGACTGAATAAAAGGATCACTGACATCACTGTTGTTTTACTATGAAATGATGGTTCCATAGGGCTATCCTATAAATCGGACAACTCAAAATCCTTCTTACAGTTTAGAGATGTAGTATGTATAATACAGACATAGTTAAGCACGTATATTCCTCAATGTAAAACTAGGGTCGATTTAAAATCATCAAGTATTCTATGCATTGCTTTTGTGTAATATATGGATGTAAACACTGATTCACATACTCACCTGACATAGTCTGTTCAAGCCTGTGAATCAATGACTTTTTAGCACATTCAATATCTGGTGTTGGGTAATCCAGTATTTGCCTGCACCAAACTAGAGGATTGATAGATTTTTGCACTGGAGTCGCTTTCTTCTTTGGCGATGTATACAACCTAATGGAAATCAGAATATGGCAATATCAAAGGCAGATAGATAATTAAGATAAAGATGATTAAGATTCCTGGAGTTAATAGTGATATTTTCTTTAAAAACACAACCCAGGTCAAGATTTGCTATTCCTAAAGTGTGCTCTCTTTGACATTGTTGTAAATAAGTTTACAGTTGAATATTATAATGAGAGCAAGTAGTTTATCATGTTATGGCAGATTGTTCCTGCTCCCCTGAAACAATTGGCTTCAGGTGGCTATATAGTAAGGAAAAAACTCATTCCAAAACCCTGATCTGGAAGGATGAAAAAGTTAGAACCCATTTTGAATCTCAAGTGGCTTTCATTAGCTACACAATACTTTCACACAATTCAGAATCATGAGATTTTATAAATCCTTAACATAAAAGCCTGGCACATGTCTCTGTTGTGGAGATAGACATACGCACTTTCCAAAATTGAACTATTACAAGCCTGAAAGTTTTTGCATCCCTTCTCTAAACTTCAATCAAAACAATTATCATGAGTATTGAGTAACCTTCATAGTTTCTGCCCAATTTTAAGATTCTCCTTTTCTTGAAGTCCCAACTCACATCCCCTGGCTTTCCTGAGGATCTCCTGGGCCACAGAAGCTTTTAGGGTATGCAGAAATCAGATGTTAGATGAAAGGGTTGGAAACATTCTATTAATAAGACACCCTAGTTGTACAAATTTGAAAACAGGCCTATGTACAGGAACCCAAATAAGTCCATCTGCGAGTTTGTAACCACAACAAACAAAAAACAAAAAACAAGCTGTGAAACTAAACACGACTTGCAATAAATCTGTATAATAACTTTAAAATAAATCCCACTGATTCATTGTATCTATTTTAACTGGAAGTACCAAGAGGATTCAGGCCAAAGTTTTTAATACAGTGCTTAAAGAAAAGTTAAGCAGAATAACTTTGAATTACTGTTAGCAGGAAACACTAATACCTACTTTCAATCTTTATAGTTTAGACTCAAACTAGGTGTTATACCAGTTGCCTGAAATATTGTTTTGATAACTTTTCCTTTATATTGCATACCTTGAAAAGGAGCATGAAAATGCTGTTGTAAAGAAATGATTGCTAAATTCTTCCTTTGGACGCTATTTTTTTCCTGAAATCTATGCCTTACAAGCCACAGTTTCCCTGTCTTGCTTCCAGATCCCTCTTTTTAAGATAAACACAGGGCTGGATCCAACAGTCAGAAAGGCATGTAAGGAAGAACAAGTTTTTGGTGGAACGTACTTGTGTGAGAGAAAATACAACTCAGCACCAGTTCTTGTGTATAGCTCTTCTATGCTCAAAATCACCTCTGAATGTGAAGATTTCTTCATGACAAGGAGTGAAAAATATAGTCTGATTAGTGTTACTTAGAGCTGCTGTAACATTTATTTTTTATACATAATAGTGCAAAGTATGTTAATTTAAAGGTCATTCTCACCTCAACGTATTTCAGTACCACCAAAAGAAAAAAGGCTTTATTCATATGTATAAAAAGTACCTGCGATTCTAAGATGCATCCTATTTTTATGGGGAAAAGTGCATCTCAGAATCGAAAAAATACAGTACTATCATCTGTAAAAGGTCCTTCCAAAAATGAATATTAAAGATTTCAAACGGTTTTTTTCTTTTACTAGAAATATTTTTAGCCCATTGTTTTGTTAGCATGATTCCTGAAAGTCAGTGAAAATACCTTCATGAGTGAAAATAGCCTTGAACAAAAGCTATTATATGCAGTATTTGAATATTAATGCTAGGTACAAGCACCTTAGAAGTATTTACACACACCCAACTGTTGTGTTAAAACCTGGGATTGAAATGGATTTCATAGAAACTGTTGCTACCTGAAGCATACAACATAATCAACTCTGAAGCTGCAAACTAGTTTTATTGCAGAACCAAAATTAAATAAAAGCAACATATATAAGTTGCAAAAGAATTCACTGCCTTTGTTGTGGCATGTCTAAACAAGTTCTGGTGCAACCCACTGCTTCCAGAAGTCACACAACCAGTCGATTGGAGACTGTTGTGTGTAAATCCAATGCTACGTGAACTCAAAACTAAATGCTCAAGTTTCTAGAAGGCCACAAAGAACAGCATCAAATTTAAGAAGCTATCAAAATAACTCCAGGATAAAGCTGAACAAAACATTAATCGGGATTGGGTTATTTAAAGAAATTTCAAAAGATGAACATTTTCCAGAAAACTGTTAAACCCATTCAACTGAAACACAACCTTGATAAAGTTGACTGCTAATACATAACTGGGTGGGGAGTATAGAGAAATATCCACAAGGTTTATGGTAAATTTAAAAGACTGGGTGTAAGCAGCTGAGATGGGAGAACCCATTCATATGACAGCTCTCACCTATATGCTCCATCAAGCTAGATATCATGGAAGAACAGTTAGAAGAAAACCATTGCTTAAATAAACCCATTGCTGAATTAAACTCATGTCAAATCCTCTTTGGAATTTGCTAATAAGAATGAAGGACACAGTAGACATGTAAAACACAACCTTTTGCCATTACTGCAAATGCTATATGTGGAACAAAATCAACAATGCTTGTTGTCCTAAGAACACCATCACCTTGGTGAAACACTGCAATGATAACATCTTGTTGTGGGAATCCTTGTGGGAATGGGAGGACTGGTTAGGATTGAGGGCAAATTGGATGGGTTCAAATACAGAGCAATTATATTGAAAAATCTGTTTTATTTCTGCAAGATGACTGTGGTAGAGGTTTACCTTCCAACATGGCAATGACCCTATGCACACAGCCTAAGTAACACTGGAGAGATTTAAGAAGAAGCAATTTCTTAGAATCACCCTGTCAAAAGACAGACCACAGTGGAATTGAAAATGCAAAGACTTAAATGTTGCTATTCACCAGTGGTTTCTATCCAACCTATAATGCTGACAAAACTTTAACAGGGAAAATGGACAAAATATACAGGAATCAGATGTGTAAAGCTGATAAAAACTCATTCTTTTATGCAGTAACAATGCCAATTAAATCCATTTCAGTTTCTAGTTGTACCACAACAAAATGTGGGAAAACCTAAAGATGGCTAATACTTCTTTAAGGAACTGTAGGAAACAAAGGAGGCCCATGCCAAGAGCAGAATAGAGCCTACTCCAGAAAGTATCTTAAAATAATGATTGTAAAGCCTCATGATACAATCAAAAATTGTTTTAAGATATAAGTATATGAATTCCAGTTTCTAATGTGATTCTTCCAAAGGCTCAGGGGAGAGTGAACATTCTTAGCAAAAAACAAAAAACAAAAACTGAAACATAAAATGGTATGACTCAATGATATCTCTCAATATGCTTAATTTGCAGTCAATGAAAATCTAATGTTGCTTGTAAGAACATCTAACTAATATCACCAATGTATCAAAGTCACTACAATTCCATATTAACATTATGCCATAATATCTGGAGTGTTTCACTGTTTAGATAGAAGGATAGTATTCTGGTGATGTAAAATCCAAGCCATTAACAAGTGGATGTGCATGGGCCCATATACATTTTGTGCTACATACTGAAGGTATTTATCTACAGTGGTAAGCTATTAACGGAAGATTTTACGTACCATTTGCAAAATGTCACTTCTCTACCATGATTTATCTAGAAAACATTAATACAGAATTCCAAAAAATACAAACAGAAATTTCAAACAGCATTCAAACTGTCAAATACAGTAGTCTCACTTATCCAACATAAACGGGCCGGCAAAACGTTGGATAGCCGAATATGTTGGATAATAAGGAGAGATTAAGAAAAAGCCTATTAAACATCAAAATAGGTTATGATTTTACAAATTAAGCACCAAAACATCATGTTATACAACAAATTTGACAGAAAAAGTAGTTCAATACGCAGTAATATCATGTTGTAATTACTGTATTTACAAATTTAGCACCAAAATATCATGATATATTAAAAACATTGACTACAAAAATGCGTTGGATAATCCAGAATGTTGGATAAGCGAGTGTTGGATAAGTGAGACTCTACTGTATATGCAAAGCCTGGAGGCTAAAAATGTTAGTGTAGACACAAAATGATCCCCCCTTATAAGAGAATTCCAAATGTAAACATTCCAAGAGCTTTCCAACCATCTCAGGTTGGTGGTACACCTTTTAGACATGGAGCATTTCACAACACAGTAATTCAGTTTTACTAGCAAAATGGAGTTTAAACCAACCCCTTATAAGAGATACATGCACATACATATATTACAATAACAAAATGTATGAAGACACAACATATCTTATGAAAACCTTTCTATTATAAATTTTTAAAACATGATTGCTTATTTTACATAGACTCAGAGGTTTCTCATTACATTTGTATACCACACCTACACACCGTAGCTGACACACAAATGTATCACAACACACAGTTTGGAAACTTCTGCTCTAGACACAAAACATTGATGCACAACAGAAAACTAATCTAGACGTAACAGGCCCAACAGCAACCATGTTGACAAATGGCACCTAAGGCCCTTGGTATTTGCTGTGGTTTGGTTCCAGAGTGCAGTGGGAATAAAAATTCATTGATGCTAAAATCCTATTATAAACAATAGTGATGTAAAATGGTGTCCCTTTGCTTGGTTGGAATTTTTTTAAGGGGGGATTTTCAAGCACTGTATAGTTGAATCCATGAATATGAAGGGCCGAATGTACATTAAAAGAATTAATTAACAACACTGCATCAGTTTACTCAATATATCTCACTGCACAGGTCAGCCTCTCTACTTGAGAACCAGCTTCCAAAATTTCATTAGATATGTTCTACTGACTTTCAGGTTTATTGCTATGGTCTCTATGAATCATCTTTTCACAAAGAAGCTATATTCAAAACCAGTCTATTTCTATGCTGAATCACTGATATGCAAGGGTTGTAAAATGAGTAGTAACACATCACCACGTGCATTTTTCTCTCAAATCATTACCTAGCCCTGACAGCTTATCTATCCAAATTTACCTAATCCAAATCATAGAATCATAGACTTGGAAGAGACCCCCCAATGGCCATCTAGTTCAACTGCCTTTTGCCAAGCAAACACACTCGACACATTCTCGACAGATGGCCATCCAGACTCTGTTTAAAACTAATCTAGAAACATAAACTGTTTCACAGGAGAATTCCAGACAGGAAACAATCAGGACCAGACAACACTTCCCCACAAAGGATTTCCCAGGCAGTGAGCAGTCAGACCTTAAAGCTGCAAGGCTATTCAATGCTAATCAAGGTGACCAATTGCAACATTCACAGTTGCCTCAAACAGACAAAGAGTTCTTTCTCCCACATTCCACAGATATATAACTCTCACTTGCCTAATTTCCAAGAGACCTCACAACCCCTGAGGATGCCTTCTATAGATGTGGGCGAAACATCAGGAAAAACTACTCCTGGAACATGGCCATACAGCCCGGAAAACTCACAGCAATCCAGTGATTCTGGCCATGAAAGCCTTCAACACCACATTCAACAACAGGCTGTGATATAGTTTGCCTTCTGAATGTAGGTTCCAAAACTTCTGTTGGATAATGTGCATTAAAATGTGTACATTTTTAAAACCTTTTAAAAACCTACACCCAGGTGATTTTAAAAAAATGAGCACAGCAGTATTTTATTCATTAAAAATACTTCAAAAGCATGCAACAGTGATTGCATTAATTCTTAAATAAACAGAAAGTGTGCATTTAAAAATGTGCACAAACTATATGCAGACTAAAAAAGTTTGCAACTGTGACAGGATAGCACTGGAGAAATAAAGACGAATGCAGAATTGACCCTGACCAACTAATCCACTTCCACCTGGGAATTTAACATGGTGAGATATACCTCTAAATGGATAACAATTTTCTGTGCTGGCAGATAATCAGAAAATGAAGTTTAAGTGTATTCACATTTCATAACAGTTACATCGCTTAGCAAATGACATTGCAGGTGAGTAAAAAGCAGTCGTTGCTTCCATATGGCAACTATATGTACTGTATAAACAACTGGGAGGATGTTTCAATTTTACAATAAATGTGAGTTACACAGCATGCCACAATAAATACAAAGCATTTTCACAAGTGAGGTTGGGAACTGTTAGACATGCCGATTTAAAAGATCAATACTTATAATTCACATGAGACCTATGCCAAATAAATTACTATCACTAAAGATTATTCAGCAACCATATCACACTTTGGAGGGGATATCTTACTTTTACACTGTCACAATCACTCATGGAAGATTACATTTTTTGAGGCTCTAAAAATATATCTAAGAGCAGGAACAACAAGCCAGTCTACATAAAATAGTTATATGAAGGTTCTTTTGATCAGGCGCCTATATAATTTTAATCAAAAGAAAGGTGAAAACTCAGAATCACTCATGCCAAACAAAAGACATTCAGGAGAGAGGATTACTGTCAACTAAAAGGAATCTCACTGGCTTGTTGAATTTGAGGAAAGGTAGCATTTCTAGAGTCAATATTTAAGTGGGAAGGGCTAGGAAAGGACCTCATATTGAATGTCCAAAAATCCTGCTAAATTTCCATGGGGAAAAACTGCAGCCCTGTGGGAGATGACATGTTTTGTATGCTGATAATCTAAGGTTCAACCTGCTAATCCCTCCAAGGAGCTCTAGAAACACAACTGTTGGACACTCTGGAGAATCGCTACAGTCTATTAGCTAAATAGACCAATGATCTCATTTGGTACAAGGAATTTCCTTTGCTTCATTTCTAGGCACTATAGAGAAATTATTCATGCTCTCTCGGCTGCTCATAAGTAGACATTACTGAACACACACTAACCACATTACTTCAGTTATAATTTTGCTTCATTTCCACAACTGCAATCCTACTTATCTTTCCCAGTTGTCCTACTTTTGGGGTCACACAGTATATAATTCCACATAATTATGTATGGGGCAGAATATGTTTTTGTTTTACAAAAGCAAGGAACCAAACTTGTGCCAGCAGCAGCGCACATCCTCTTGAACTGCATCTATCACCCACACAGACTACTTTATATGGTACTTCCTACTTCAAAATACAAGCATACCATATGAGTTATGAAGGATTCAAAAGTGTGTGTGTGTACACACACACACACACACATATTACAGCTTCTCTCTTAAAATTTGGACAAGCAATAAATGAGAAAGGTGTGTTTTGTCTCTTACATCTGTTTTAAAGTAAAAAGCCAAGGTTTTGGGTGTTGCCTACTTTTCACATGACAGTATTTTGGAATCAGGTATGAGTGCCACAGCAGAAAGCATAAGATAAACACTGCTTTGATTATCTTTCAATAAGGTTAATTTCAAATATTTTCCAGTCCTGAACTGCCATTTGAGAAGAGTTTTATTATTATTACTGGAGCTTTGGGTGGGTTTGGCCAGGGTTCAGGAATTCTTTTAAAATACTGATCCATTTGCTATGGTATCGTGCAGATTCTTTACAGACACATTTGCAGTTTCTTTTAGGAACTCTTCACGCTAAAATCTAAAATTGTGCTTAACATGTTCTGATGGAGAATTCAGATTCAAAATAAGTTCAAATGATTAGAGGCTTGTGAAGAGAAGAAACTGAGGATCAAGGAAAGAAACACAAAAATTCACTATGCATCGAGAATATATAATCACAGTAAAGCATTTCAGGACACAAAATTAAACATTTTCTTCTAGAATATATTTTAAAAAATAAGTTAGAGATTACGGAATTCATATTACCCTAACAACCATGAATGAACTTTAAATGAGCCATGTGCATTATTTTAGACTACAAAAATAGGTTCCAATGCACTTTTTTTTAAAAAAAATCTAAGATCTCAAGATGTAGTATCCCGAACAGCAACAAAGCTCCGCCCTGCAAAAAACAACAAAATAGCTTAACTGCTATGACTCTGGGTTGCTATAACAAAAAAAAAAAAAAAGGGGGGGGGGTATATGGAAGCTACCACTTAGTAGAGAAAGGACAAAGGGAGTCTCCATTGGTAGAACCCTTTCCCTAAGGATGACATAATTTGTTCAACAACAACGAAAAAGGCTTCCCCACCCAAAGAAAGGGAAGGGCTAGAACAGAGATTTGCAAATAAGACTGAAAGACTGAAAAAGCCCTAAACGAAAGCTTGGTTAGTTGGCCTGGGAAGAATTGATCCTATAGGAAAATGCAGCCAATGTCTTGAGCTCATATCTGGGCAAAAAATAGGGGCAGGATTAACCCTAACCCTTCAGGATTACTTACACACAGAGAACACCTTTGTGGTACAGATACATAGAGCTCTATACATGTGTGTGTATAACACAGGGAGAGAAAGAGGCTATACAGATCTCTATAGGCATAATTAGAGTTTTAACTACTTGGCCTAGGAGCAACTGATTTTATACGAACGTGCAACCAAGATCTTCAGCTCATTGATTCCTGGGAAATCATATGAGGGGCAGGGTTGATCCTAACCCTTCAGGATTATTTACACACACATACAAATATGTATACCGAGAAAGCAGAGAGAGAGCCTTTTGTGGTATAGCTACATGGATGTCTATGGGCATTACATGTAAATAATGTGGTTTTTAATCACTTGGTCTAGAAACAATTGATCCTACATGTAGCCAATGTCTTGAGTTCATTAATTCCTGGGCAACTAATGAGAGGCAGGGTTAACCGTAATCCTTCAGGATTAATTACACACACAGCGCCTTCATGGTATAGCTACATGGATCTCCCTGGGTATTGCATGTAAATAGTTCAGGTTTTACCTATGTGGACTAGGAATAATTGGTTCTTATAGGAAGATGAAGCCAATGTCTTGAATTCTCCCCTCCCTGGAGACCCAAATGAGGGGTAGGTTGATCCTAACCATTCCGGATTATGTGTGTGTGTGTGTTAGGGCCCTTCCAGACAGGCCCTATATCCCAGAAGCTGATCCCAGGTTTTCTGATTATCCCAGATTATCTGGCAGTGTGGACTCATATAATTAAGGCCCCTTTCACACAGCTGTATAAAATCCACATTGAACTGAATTATATGGCAGTGCAGACGCAGGACCCTTCCACACAGCCATATAACCCAGAATATCAAGGCAGATAATCCACACATTTGCTTTGAACTGGGCTATCAGAAGCGCCTTCAGCCCCTTTCACACAGCAAATGATCTGCCTTGGTATTTAGATAATCCACAACATTTACTTTGAACTGGGTTATATGGTCTCTGATAATCCAGTTCAAAGCAAATATTGTGAATTATCTGCCTTGATATTCTGAGTTATGAGTTCAAGACAGGCCCTGAGTCCACACTGCCATATAACCCAATTCAAAGCAGGTAATGTCGGATATTATACAGCGGTGTGGAAAGGGCCTCAGATAATTTGGTTTATCAGTTGGGCCCTCAGTTTAAAGCAGAAAACCTGGAATCAGATCCTGGGATACAGGACCTATCTGGGGGCCTTTCCACACAACCATATAATCCAGAGTATCAAGGCAGAAAATCCCACAAGATCTGCTTTGAACTGGGCTATCAGAGGCACCTTCAGCCCCTTTCACACAGCAAATTAACTGCCTTGATATTCTGGGTTATATGAGTGTGTGGAAGGGTCCTTCCAGATAATCCCAAATTATCTGGTTTGAACTGGAACATATGGCAGTGTGGTCTCAGATAACCCAGTTCAAAGCAGACATTGTGGGATTTTCTGCCTTGATATTCTGGTTTATATGGCTGTGTGGAAGGGCCCTTACACATACAAATAAATACAGACACACACACACACACACACAGGGCCCTTCCAAACAGCCATATAACCCTAACTCTTCAGGATTACTAACACATACAATGGCTTGAACCCCTCTCTCCCTCCCTGGACACCCAAATGAGGGGCAGAGTTGAACCTATATATATATACACACACAGCGGGAGAGAGAGACTTTGTGGCACAGTCAGCCTGTCACCCCTTCCCGCTCCCTCGGCCTGCTCACCATCCCGTCTCATCCTCCTCACTGCCGGCCAGGCGCTCCAGTTCGTCGGGCCTCAGCGGCTCCACCTCGTCGAAGAGGCTGGCGTTTTCCCCGGCGCCCCCGAAGCCCGCCAGGCCGCCGCTTCCCTCGTGGGCCCTCCTGGGCCCGGCCTTGGGGCTGAGGCAGCGGCTCTCTAATCCGAGAAGCAAGGCGCCGCTCCTGGGCGAGGCGGAGGAGGGCGGCGACGGCGGGGCGGCGAGGGGCACCGAGGGCGGCGTGCAGGCCCCCGACCCCCCGCCTCCGCTTCCTCCGAGGAGCCGTTTGGGGCTGCCTCCTCCTCCTCCTCCTCCGGGCGCCCCGGAGGCGCTGCGAATGCGGAGCTGCTCGTTCTGCTTCTCCAGCTTCTTGACCAGTTCCTGCAGCTTCCTCACTTCGGCGTCGGCGTTCACGTTGGAGTTGATGTCCTCCATGGCGGCGGCGGCGGCAGCTGCTGCCTCTGAGGCCTCCGCCGCCTCCTTCCCGCTTCTGTCAGGCGGCGCTTTCTTCTTCTTCTTCTTCCTTCCCTTCCTCTTTTCCTCAGGCGCCTTGACACGACGAGCGCCCTCTGCATGGCCGGGCGGGGAACCGCAGCCCCGCCTCTTCTTCCAATCACTATTACTACTTCTAATGAGGCCTCCCATTGCTACTATGGGCCCTTCCTCACAGCCCCATATCCAGAATATCAAGTAAGAAAATCCCACAATACATGCTTTGAACTGGTTTAACTCAGATAATGTGGGATTTTCTGCCTTGCTATTCTGGGATATAGGGCTGTTTGGAAGGGCCCACAGTCATATAACCCAGAATATCAAGGCAGATAATTCCCAATATCTGCGTTGCTCTGGATTATGTGAGGGCCCTTCCACACAGCCATATCACCCAGAATATCAAGGCAGATAATCCACAATATCTGCTTTGAACTAGGTTATCCGAGGGACCTTTCACACAGCCATCTAACCCAGAATATCAAGGCAGAAAATCCCACAAAATCTGCTTTGAACTGTGTTATCTGAGGCCCCTTTGACATAGCTGAATAAAATCCCACATTATCTGCTTTGAACTGGGATATATGGCAGTGTGGACTCAGATAATCCAGTGCAGAGCAGATATTGTGGATTACTCTGATATTCTTGTTATATGGCTGTGTGGAAGGGCCCACAGACCTGTTGGTCTCGGGATTTCTGCCTCCGTCATTCAGGGCCCTTCCACACAGCCCTATATCCCAGAATATCAAGGTAGGAACTCCCACAATATCTGCTTTTAACTGGGTTATCTGAGTTCACACTCAGATAATGTGGGATTTTCTGCCATGATATTCTGGGACATAGGGCTGTGTGGAAGGGATTTAGAGGCTCCCAAGATGGCCACTGCAGGATGTCTGCAGGAAACTTTGGCGGTTTTTTAAAAATCAAAATGCAGATATGCTAATTGCTGCAAAAGTTCCGTTCTTAGTCTTGGCCAGAGAAACTTTGCCCTCGACATATTTAATAAAGTTTGGCACACAAACAGAATTTGCGGGGTAGGACTGTTTAAGTCAGCACTACACAATCAAACAGGAACAAACACTTTCAGGAACAGAACTTTGTCATTATTGACACTTTTTAGAGCTTGCCTGCCTGGCCATCTGTCCAGATGGGTTTTGTCGTGTACTTATAGCATGGAACAACTGGTGGATGTTCCTGGGTTAAATGTATCTGTTCCTGTTTCATTATGTACTATTTACTGGGAAAATACTTGTTCTACCCCAGGAACTTCGCTTTTCTGCCACAAACTTCATTAAACAGGTGAAGGATGAAGTTCCTCTTCCCAGGATAAAGTTTTTGCCTTCTACTCAAGTGTCACCTTTTAGGGAACTGACCAATCAGGAACAAACATCTAAAACCCAGGAAGAAACCCAGATAAACAATCCCATGTTTTCTGATTGCAGAGACATACAGACATACAGATTTTCAGCTCAGTACCGAGATATTCCCGCAACTGAAAATCTCATGGTTTTTACCATTTGTAGCACTTCCTCTCACAATTTAAAAGAACAGTGGCTACCCTCCATTTTAGCTGCAGAAGCTCCTGGGACACAGGTACTGTCTGGACGACGGGCCTTGTGTGTGCTTTGTAGGCCCCTTCCACACATCTGTATAAAATCCACATTGAATTGTTTTATATCACAATGTGGACTCAGGACCCTTCCACACAGACATATACTCCAGAATATCAAGGCAGAAAATCTCAAATATCTGCTTTGAACTGGGTTATCTTGAGTCCACACTGCCACATATTGAGTCCACACTGCCACAGGCAGGCAACGTGGGATTTTATTCAGCTGTGTGGAAAGGGCCTCAGTAACACAGTTTTTATTCCTGGGTTATAAATGCCATTTCCTAATTGATTCTATCATAAAAACATGGGAAAAGTTCATTAAACCTCAATAACTTTGTTTTTGCAGGACATCCTGTGGTACATTTTGCTCTGGTTTTTCAATGAATATCTAATTGAGTCTCAACCAATTCAACAGCCACAAAACAAGATTTTAGGAGTAGAACACCAACTTTCAAAATAAGTCCCGCACAATTAAACAGGAAACAACACTTTCAAACCAGGAACAGAATTATTTTTCACGTTTTGTTACATAGTATAATAAATGCATTGCCTGCCTCTATTTGTGGCTCAAAGCTGGGTACAACAGAGAGATAAAACATATTACTATTAAAATACATATAACAACATATCAATAAAATGCAGGTTAAAAAATTCATAAGTTAAAACTGAGTGAGCCTGCTGGAAGAAATCAGTTTTTAATTGTGTTTTACATTCTGACTGTTCATTTAGCTGTCAGAGCTCTTCCAGGAGGTCATTCCACATCATGGAACACTACAGTCAATGAAAAGGTTATCTCAGTGACAGTTGCCAGTTGCCAGTTGGGTTCTGACTGGCTGAAATAAATGTCTTCTAAAGGATCTATACAGGAGAAGGTGATCCTGTAGGTGACCCTAGGGCCCTTCCACACATCCATATAACCCAGAATATCAAAGTAGAAAATCCCACAATATCTGCTTTGAACTGAAACATCTGAGTCCACACTGCTATATATTCCAGTTCAAAGCAGAAAATGTGGGATTTTATTCAGCTGTGTGGAAGGGGCTCTAGATCCAAACCATGTAGGGCTTTAAAGTTCAAAACCAACACTTTGTACTTTCAGTTTGACACCCCTGCTTTACTGTATTTAGGCTCTTACCGGCTTGGAAAATTTAAGTGTTTTTTTGTACACATGCCCCCAGATGTTAAATAACTGAATGCACTACGGTACTTTCCCTGGAAGATCCTTAGTCCACCCAGCCAGAACACTACTAATGACCATCATCCAGAAGTTTGGTGAAAGTTTTTTTGTGTGTGTTTTCATCTATGTAATGTACTGTATATATTTTTCTGTTCATATGTTTTTGACTTTGTTGTATCCCACCTCAAGCCATTATTATTGTATGGCACAGCAAACAAGATAGATATGCTGGATTTTGTATCACAGAATCACAAGTCGAACACTTCCCAAGTGTCTAGGACTGTGTGATGTATTTTCGGATGATGCGCGCAGATCCCAGCAGGGTGGCCTTTTGCAGTTGGCAGATCGTAATTTTGTCAATGTCTATTGTTTCCAAATGCCGGCTGAGATCTTTTGGTACGGCACCCAATGTGCCCATCGCCACCGGGACCACCTGCACTGGTTTCTGCCAGAGTCTTTGAAGTTCAATCTTGAGGTCCTGATAGCGGCTGAGTTTTTCCTGTTGTTTTTCGTCAATGCGACTTTCACCTGGGATGGCGACATCAATGATCCAAACCTTTTTCTTTTCCACAACTGTGATGTCTGGTGTGTTGTGTTCCAGAACTATGTCAGTCTGGATTCGGAAGTCCCACAGTATCTTTGCGTGCTCATTTTCCAAGACTTTTGCAGGTTTGTAATCCCACCAGTTCTTTCCTGCTGGGAGGTGGTACTTGAGAATCAAACCAAAACGAAGTCTATACTGGCTCGGTCGTCGCCCAGGATAAAAAGGACCGCGGTGGATGCTGCTGATTCTGGACATCCGTCGACAAGTGAGCTACGGAATCATCAAAACCCAAATGAACAGTCACAGAAGCGCCAAAAATATACAAAGCCATTATTATTATTATTACTACTTTTTTGGAGGCTTTTATTTGTGGGTATTACTGGAGGCATGAGGCAGCATGGTTTGAGCATTCGACTACAACTCTAGCAATCAGGGTTCAATTGGCCATGGAAACCCACTAGGAGACCTTGTGCAAGTCACATACTCTCAGTCCCAGAAATACTTAGCGTCACAATGAGTCAGATATATTGTGAAAGCGCACAACAATAGGAGATGAGGCTGTCTGAGGATGTGCAGAGTATTTCATCTTGGAGCGTCTGGAATTACAAACTTGGGACTGCTAGGTATAGGGCATGTCCTCACTACAAGCCATCTGAAGTCTCAACACTCCTTGTTGCTTTCTTTTTAAAAAATTGAAACATTTTAATTGCAGGTAAAAATTATTTTCTTCTCTTGGTACAGATCCCTGAGGGTATCTTGCCCATTAAGATTGCAACCTGATGCACAGTTCCTTAGAAGCAAGGCCCCTGAGAATGTCACACACACTAGAGCTGTTGCTATTCAGTATTTCTTTTTTTTAATGATAATTTTTATTATGTTATAAGTGAGGTTACAGTGAAAGCTAGGAAAGGATAATAAGTATAGGATAGTGAGGGAAAAGTGCTAGAGAATAAACAAAACAAAAAACAAACAAGAGAAGAGAAAAATAAAAAATGGAAAAATATATATACTAAAATTGGAAAGATACAGAGAAGATTAGCATGGCCCCTGCGCTATACAGTATTTCTATATCAACTCCTTTCTCAGAGCAATATAATATAGTTGTTAAAAATTGGATTTGAGAGGAAAACATGTTGAGATCATCATATGTGCCTATTATGATGAAGCCAGTAATTTAGATAAGCTTGGCAACATCAGCCCATTCAGGAAAATCAGCTTCACCCTTTTAAAATCTTGCACTCAGCAAAACTAAAGATGTCAGAGACATTTCTAAACTAGAGGAAATAGCCCTATGAAAAACATACCTAATTCCCCAATGCTTAATTGGTTTGCTTTCTGTTTAACATATTCCTTTGGTTTATTTAGGTCATAATCCACCCAGAGCATATGGGCATGAATACTTTCTTTAATTTTTGTAGAGTTCCTTGAGGCAAATGATTCAAGATTGAACAAGAAGGCAGCCTATTGTCTTATACTAGTTTATATGTCAGTCTAATTTGGTGGTACTTTTTCAACAAAATAATTAATAGAATGTATATTTAATTCATTCATTCATATGTGGTCCTTGTCTTGATAGCTGTATAAAAATGATGTAGAGCCCCTCCATTTAATTTGAAGTACACCCCATCATGTTTAGTAGGGTTTATACCCTACAAAGTGTGGTTAGGTTGCATTTTTTAAAATTTATTGTGTCAGAAGCTAACTGAAGGTACAGATAATGTATTTAAACACACACAAACAAAGTCAAAAACTTGACATCATACTAGATTTCCCTTTACCAGAATCTGGCCATTTGGAGTGCCTTTGGTGTTGTTGCGAGAAGGTCCTCCATTGTGCATGTGGCAGGGCTCAGGCTGCACTGTAGCAAGTGGTCTGTGGTCTGCTCATCTCCACACACACATGTCGTGGATTCCTCTTTGTAGCCCTATTTCTTAAGGTTACCTCTGCATCTGTGGTCTGTTCAGCCCCTTCCACGTCTCCCAGACTTTTGTGCGCCCAGGAGGGAATTTCTCATCTGGTATCAGCCATGGATTGAGGTTCCAGGTTTTAACCTGCCACTTTTGGACTCTCACTTGTTGAGGTTTCCTGCGTGGTGAGATGTATTCCACACTGGGCATGCATATTCATTAGCAGAGTAGCAAAGTGCAAAGATCACTGTGTCTGGTTGTGATCCTCAAATTGTGCCAGGCTAAGCTGCAGACTTGGCTTGATATTATAAATATACTTTCAAAATTTGTGTGTGTTTATATAATAGTTATTTTATTTTCTGATCAGAATTGCAGATTTCCTGTCTCTGTCATATTTTCTTATATTTTTGGTTTGTTCCATTGTTCCTTAAATTTATTTTGGGTGGGTGGGGAAGAAATCAAATAAAATAATTACTGCTAAAGCAAAGCCACAAAAATGTACAACTTTCAGCATTGCTGTGATCTGCTTGGATGAAGGTTGAAAACTGGCCCATACTTGATCTAATCCACTTTGAGATGTGGAGGATAATAGCCTGTGCCTTTTGTCACAGTATCTGGGATTCAGACACACACATTTTTTGTAAGTGATAAAAGTAGAACCCCATGTAGGGAATATGATAGGAAATTAGGGTTCAAATTCCTCTTCAGACATGAAATCCACCAGGTGTCCATGGCCAAATCATGCCAAAGAAAGGCAATGGCAAACCGCTTATGAAAAAATCTTGCAAGAACATCTTCTGATAATTTTGCCTTAGAACAAACAACAATGCATGCACTGGTGCGACTTACATACCAGACATTTAGAAATAAGTGACAAATTTTATTTGTTGCTTTTATTTATATCCTACATTTTCCCAGCATGGGACCCAGTGTTCTTTCATCGAGCCCATTACTAACACTGCTTCCACCTTTCAATCTTCTTAGTATTTTTTTTTAAGTATACCTCTTTTTTCATGTCAACTTGAGAAACTGGAAGCTGCTTCTGGTTTGAGAGAATTGGCTGTCTGCAAGGACATTGCCCAGGGACACCCAGATGTTTTACCATCTGGTGGGAGGCTTCTCTCATGTCCCTGCATGGGAAGCTGGAGCTGACAGAAGGGAATTCACCCCGCTCTCCGCTAACCCATTGTGCTACTGGGGGCTCTTGACAAGTGTGTTTTTTGCACTTTTTTCCTGTTAGAGAATTTCAACATGAGCAGCCAGAGATTTGGCAGGAGCCTCTGGTGGTGCAATGGGTTAAACCCTTATGCCGGCAGGACTGCTGACTTGAAGATTGGGTTGCTGACCTGAAGGCTGCTGGTTCAAATCTGGGGAGAGTGCAGATGAGCTCCCTCTATTCCCAGCTCCCTATGCGGGGACATGAGTGAAGCCTCCCACAAGCATGGTAAAAACATCATACATCCGGGTGTCCCCTGGGCAATGTCCTTGCAGACGGCCAATTCTCTCACATCAGAAGTGACTTGCAGTTTTTCAAGTTGCTCCTGACATGAAAAGAAAAATATCCTGGTACAATCTTCCTTGGTATAATATTTTTTGTTCTATTTATTAGGAGCTTATAATACAGTATTATTGAAGTTCATTCACATTTGCATGTAATCCTTCATTGTTTTTCTTTTCCTTTTCTTTCAGTTAAAACAACCCTCTACTGTACTGTAGAAGGTTTTAGAAAGAAAGGAAAGAAAACTGTCTAGAACAGATTGGAGTTTAGCAATTTACAATAGTCCTCTGGCTGTATATGAGAGCATACTAGAATATAGAACGGAAAGGTATTATTTTCTTCCCTTCCTCCCCCAAGACTCACTACCAAGAGAAAACAATGCTGAATGCAGTCTAAGGGCATTTCCAGACAGCCCAATAACCCAGGAACATTCGAATTTAAAAAGTTTAAAAAGTTTACACTCTCATATAATCATGTTCAAAGTAGATACTGTAGACATTATGTCAGTTTAGAAGGGGCCTAAGTTTACTAGGGATTGACATTGGCAAGCAGATTATTATTAACTTTGCTTATTTCCAGGGGGGGGGGGACAAATTAATTTTCCCTTATCATTCAAAGCACAGTATGAATTTAGAAGTTTAAAACTAAACAAATCACCAGGACCCGATGGGTATTCTGCAAACTTTTATAAGGTAATAAAAGAAGAAACTGTCCAGATTTTGAAAAGAATAATGAATGCGGCCCTGAATGACAAAGAAATCCCGGAGTCATGGAAGAAAGCAGAAATTGTGATGTTGAAAAAAGAAGGAGGGAATCTAGAAGATGTGGCAAACTATCGACCAATATCCCTATTGAACATAGATTACAAAATATTTTCAAACATTTTAGCAGGTAGATTAAGAAACTTTTTGGTGGAATGGATTGGTGAAGACCAAACTGGATTTCTCCCTAATAGAAATATTAAAGATAATGTAAGAATTATAATTGATATTATAGAATACTATGAAAGTTGTCATCAAAAAGAACTGGCTTTATTATCATTAGACGCTGAAAAAGCTTTTGACAACATAAATTGGGACTTTTTCAAATTATTATTTAGAGAACTGGACATCGGTCATCAATTTCAAAATGCTATTGAAGCAATATATAATCAGCAATGGGCGAGAATAATAATAAATGGGCAACATTCAGAAGAATTTTCTATATCAAAAGGTACTCGACAAGGCTGCCCTTTATCACCGTTAATTTTTATTTTTTCCTTGGAAATTTTGATGAGAAATATCAGAGAGAATAAAGAATTAAAAGGACTAAAGATCGATAAATATGAATATAAAGCAAGAGCATTTGCGGATGACATAATTTGCATTATTGAAGACCCAAGGGCAACTATCAACAAATGGATTGAATGTATAGAGGAATTTGGGAGTGTGGCAGGTCTTAAGATTAACAAGAAGAAGTCAACAATTTTAACAAAAAATTTGTCAACCCAAAATCAGAGTAAACTAGAACAACTAGCAGGCCTAAAAATATCCCCGAAAATAAAGTATTTGGGAATATGGCTGATGGCAAAGAATAACCAACTACTCCAAAATAACTACTTAAATAAATGGAAGGAAATTCAAAAAGAAATGGATAGTTGGAAGAATTTAAACCTGTCATTGTTAGGCCGAATTAGTGCGATAAAAATGAATATTCTACCTAAGATTATATATTTGTTTCAAAATCTCCCCATTATTCGAAACATGAAAATACTTATGGACTGGAATAAGGACATAATGAAATTTATCTGGAAGGGGAAAAAGCCAAGAATAAAATATGCAGTAATGAAAAATTCTAAATCTAGAGGAGGATTTGGAGTACCGGATCTGAAACTATATTTTGAAGCGAGCTCCCTGGTCTGGATAAGAGATTGGATAAACTTTAAAAAAGCCAAAAATACTAACAATAGAAGGATTTGACTTAAGAAGAGGCTGGCATGCCTACATTTGGTATGGGAAAACGAGAATAGAAAAAAACTTCGGCAACCATTTCATCAGGTCAGCCTTAATGAGGGTATGGGAAAGATATAAAAGAAATTTCTACACAAAGACGCCAAAATGGGTATCACCGTTGGAAGCTAATCAAAGGAGATTACTTGGATGGACTAACTGGCCTTCATATAAAGATTTAGTAAAGGGGAAAGCTCCTAACTTTCAATTGAAATCACAAACCGAAATACAAGAAAAGTATAAAGAAGTAACGTGGTTGCAATACCATCAGATTAAAGAGCATTTTAATACGGACAGCAAGCTAGGCTTCTCTGAGGAAGATTTTTGGGAAATACTGAGTAAATTCGAGAAAAAACTAATTACTGTGATATACAACAAACTTCTTGAATGGTCTACCGAAACAGAACAAATCACAAATTCAATGATAACATGGGCAAGAAATGTTGGAAGACCAATACAAATTCATGAATGGGAAGAAATTTGGAAGAGAAAGTTAAAGTACACATATGCATCTGACCTACAAGAAAACTACTTGAAAATGCTGCACCGCTGGTACATGACACCAGCAAAATTGGGAAGAATGTACCATAACATGGACAATATATGTTGGAAATGTAAGAGAAATGAAGGAACATTCTACCATCTATGATGGTCATGCAAAAAAACAACAGATTTCTGGAAAAATATTCACGTCGAATGCCAAAAAATTCTTAACAAATCCTTCCTTATGAAACCTGAATACTACTTACTGGGCATTTTTGACTCAGACCTATTTGCAGACAGAAATTTGGATAAAATATTTACTTTCCTGACAACAGCAGTGAGAATTATTTTTGCTAAAAGATGGAAATTGGACACTATTCCGGAAACGAAGGAATGGATTATCAAGATTATGGACTTAAAAGACATGGATAAACTAACATTTTTATTGAAAGAAAATTGTGGCAGCGGTTTGAAGAAAACAGACTGGTCACCATTAGAGAATTACCTCAAGAAACAATAGAGGTGCAAGGGGAGAGACCTTATATTTTGCTTATATAATCATAAATTGTGGTCTTACAGGAGGAGTAAGAGCGGAAGTCAACGAACACCCTTATACCCATCTTTTTTTTTCTCTTCTTCTTTCTATACAGCATTTCCTACTTTCCTATATCCAAGTATTGTTCCCCCACTTTTTATGTAATTGATAAAATCTTTTTGTGTTTAATAAAAATCATATATATATATATATATATATATATATATATATATATATATATATATAAGTTCATTTCATTTGTTTAGGCATTTTAGGGCCCTTCTATACAGCCATATAACCCAGAATATCAAGGCAGAAAATCCCACAATATCTGTTTTGAACTGGAATATCTGAGTCCTCACTGCTATATATCCCAGTTCAAAGCAGATAATATGGGATTTTATTCTGCTGTGTGGAAGTACCAAAACATTTGCCTAGACTAGATTGCAGGAAAACTTTGTTACTCTGCAAATCTTAACAACAATCACTATCTTAAAATTTCGAAATTCTTAATTATTTAGTATGTTTCTGACAGATAATGCCTAGGGGGTCAAAACTTCACAGCTTTTTTATTGGTTTGATTTTGCTAGATAATTTCATAGAGGGATTCAGCTGCTGTAGCCTTGATTTAGTAGGGACTCAAGCCCACCCCTATTCTGAGAGCTGTAGTCCAAAAGCGAATTCTTCCATGCTCTCCTTGATTTAAAACTGTCTAGAATCCTGCAGCAGAAGGAAGATGGGATATAAATAATAGAAATAAATATAATACAGCTGGAGGTAACTGTAAACAACAAATCTTGACAGCACATCTGAAGATCTGGGTTTGGAAGGTCCAGAGAGCAAGCAGCTATTTCATGAATCAGGTTGATACAGAACTTGAAAAGCCTACCTTCTTTAGGAAGGCTGAACTCAATGGATGGTTTGCGCAGGTATTCATCTATTCAGCTTTTAGAATATGAATCATACAGCCTAATGCACTGTGTGAGAGATTTGTAACTTCTGTAAACGACTATAGATTTTTATCTTACTCCAGGTTACAGGAGAGACTCTGGAAATGTTATTGTCTGCTTGCTTCTACAAGTTGATGTAGCCTAGATGGAAGGGAGGGAGTGAAATATGACAGAATTAGAGTTCTTAAATGTTATACATCATTGCAAAACATGGGTGTGGAAAATGTGCACATTAGGCAAATAGTCTGTGAAAGATAATCCATCATTCATTGTGATTTCTTTTACTTAAACAGATACTTTGTCTTGGATAATATTTCTGTATTCCAAAACAGTGACATAAGAAAAGAAAAACCACACAGTGCCTGAATATTTTACTTGATCCATTATCTGAGACCCCTTCTACACTGCCATATAATCCAGTTCAAAGCAGACTATCCGGATTTGATATGGCAATGTGGAAGAGGCCTTAGGTAAAGGTAAGTTTCTAGTATGGTCACACATGCTCCATTAGGTCTCTTCTGAGTTTCAACAAAATTTGGTATGTAAACTCACAAAAGAACCAAAATCGAAGCTGACTTTTCAAAAAGTTAGACCTGTTGTCAGCCCGATTTCTGAGCCAAGAAAGGAATAATGTCTCCTTTGGAATTTCTAAAGATAAACACAAGTGTCTCCATTCAAAAACACATCTACACAAGCATCCTGGTCCATTGTGGGTGTGCTGCATGGTTTTTTTTATCATATTCCTATGGGTTTTTTTCTATCTTGGTAAATGTTGCAGGATTGTGCTGCAGTTTTAGATTTAAGCAGTTTAAAATTAGTTTGTAAAAATACTTTCAAACCATGGCTGATGGAATTCATGGAAGTGGAATCTGTAGATATGCAGAACCAATTGTAAAAGAACGCGATACAATCGTTTGTAAACTTTCTCATCCACTGAGCAGATAGCAGCTAGTTTCTTAGGTTCCTTCTATACTGTCATATAAAATCCAGATTATCTGCTTCGAACTGGATTATATGGCAGTGTAGACTCATATAATCCAATTCAAAGCAGATAATGTGGATTATCTAATAATATCTGCCTCTATCATCCATCTCGGAGACAAAAATTGTCAGAGGAGGCCTTACTCTTGATCCCACCTTCTTCTCAGGTGAGGTTGGTGGGGAAGAGAGACAGGGCCTTCTCAGTGGTGGCCCCTCGTCTATGGGGCCACCATTTCCTCCTGACCTTCAGGAAAAAGCTAAAATGTGGCTTTGGGACCAAGCCCTTGGTCAGTAAATTTGAACAATGCAATAAGAAATTACGAAATAACACAATGACGTATGGAACGGCCCTAGAGTATTACTTGGATTGCATGATTTTAACTGATGTTTTAATGTTGTTATCTTTTTAACTGTTAGGTTTTTAATGTGTTGTTTATTTACCGATATGTATATGTGTGGCATCGAATCGTTGCCTTTGTAAGGCCGCTCTGATTCTCCTTCAGGTTGAGAAGGGCGAGGTATAAGTGTGGTAAATAAATAATAAATAAATAAGATCTAATTTGCAATTTTGTCACATTACCTATGGGATTCGCCACGCATCGCATCAAACCTGTCAGGGCCCGACGTGGGGGACTTGCCTTCCCCCTTACCCCATCCCAGTGGGTGGGGGAGGTCCACCACCCGGCTTCCACCCATTGATCCTAATGCAACATGGGAAGCTTCCTGTATTACTGCAGCAGCTGCATATGCTGGTCCTACCTCATTTGCACCACGGAACCCTGCTAGAAGTAGTTTAATGTCATGGGATGGGAGCCAGTAGGCTCTGTGGTGCAAATGAAGTAGGACCGTCGTATGACAATTTAGACAATCTGATGACGTCCTTGTATGTATCTGCAGCTAAGATCTGGATGTACGTAATCTGATATTGTGACATTATGTTTAAAACACGACATATATCAATCGTGATAACTTATGAATAGAAATGTTTTAAAAGAAGCAATAAGCAAAGACTCCATAGGGGTAGAAGATTTCTGAAAGTGTGAGCCTTCCATCCAGGCAGGGTTAACCTATATCTATCTGCAGCTGAGATCTGGATGTGATTCAGGCACTCAGCTAAAAAAAGCATCAGAGCTGACTCTATAAAGATACTGAGAACAATGTGGATTCATTGATCTCTGGGACCTGTCTATTCCTGGTGTTTGCTGATATTCCTTGTTTTTAATGAGGCTGGATTTTTTCATGTTTGGCTGTTTTGACTTTGTCTCTGGAAATACCGCTACCTACTTGATGTTTTGGATTCTTATCTTATATTGTATTCTCCTAAATTTCTATACTAGACTCTGTGAAAAAATTATTTTTTTTAAAAAAAAATGGTTTGCTCAGGTTACAGTCTCAAACTGCCCTTCAACAATTTTTGACTGCTGGCTAAACTGCTTGACTGGTTATGGAGGGTTGCTTCTGTGGAAACAGGATATTATCTATCTCTAGTTCACTCAGGATTTTGGGCTTATTTGTGCACAAAATATGCTCTGACTGCTCTGGTACATTATACACATTTTAGCAAGTGTAGTTGGTTTTCCCCTGACATTAGGTCCTGTCATGTCTGACTCTGGGGGTTGGTGCTCATTTCCATTTCTAAGCCAAAGAGCTGGCGTTGTTCGTAGACACCTCCAAAGTCATGTGGCCAGCATGACTGCATGGAGCTCCATTATCTTCCCACCAGAGTGGTACCTATTGATCTACTCACATTTGCATGTTTTTGAACTGCTAGGTTGGCAGAAACTGGGGTTAACAGCGGGAGCTCACCCTGCTCCCCAGATTCAAACCAGTGACCTTTCAGCAGCGCAGTGGTTTGACCTTAGCAAGTGAAGTGCTTCTATATGTATTCTAGGATGTGAAGAAAAGTCATCAGCATTAACATTTTCACATTAAAAAGGGCATCTTAACTCTCACAGCATCCCACCAAGAACAAGGAAACCAGTTGTGATGTTGTACCGTGGGACTTCGCTCAATAAAAAAACAATTTTTGCAAAACTTCATATGGTGTTTCTGCAAGTGAAATGTGTTTTGGGTATATTTTGTGAAAAATATCTGACTCATAACAAAGACAAGGCATTTTATTGTCAGAAAACACATGTAGGAAAACTGTTTTTTTCTGCATAGGAATCCATGCATTTGTGCAGATCATTTTAATGTTATGCAGTTTGTACAACTTTGTATTTTCTTAGTTGCAGAGATCCTACAGACAAACTAAGGATTTTTCCTATGCAAAAATAGTTTCTGACATCACAAATCAGTGAATTTTGAACAAAATGCATGTTTTCTGCCACTATAAAATTGTAAATGAAAACCACATCTTTTTTGCACAAATGCATTTTACTCAGTTAAGTTCCACAGTAAGAACAATGCTAAAATTGCCCAAAAAATCTCATATTTTTGCAGGATGGGGAATAAAATGAGATTATTCAATATTGCATATGGGAATGGAATAAGTACAGATTTCCATTTAGCATCCATTCTCCTAGAATTCCCACTGCTGCTACTGTTGGCTATGATACGTTACTGGATACTACCTTGGGTCACCAGTTGGTAGCATTATCCAGCGTCCTTTTTCAGTCTTGACTTGAGTACAGCCACTGAATCTGTTGGATCTATGTATTTGCTGATTCACCACCATTCAACACGTTTTTGATGAGTTTATTCCACCTAGGAGAAACCAATAGGATTCCAGCATTGCAATTATTATGCTTCTGCCTGGAGGACTTTGGGTTGGGCTTGTACATTGATGCTAAAGAATCCTGCAATGTTCCAGCTTGCCTTCCCACCCTTTTCCCCCTGCCAACAGGAAGCCTAGCCTCTGAGAATGTTGTTGTCTCACTTAGTTTCAGATATAACCATATTTTTGAAAAAAACAAAACAAAACAAAACAATTTCTAGGTAAAAACAAAAATTTAGCAAGATTTAAGTGTCTGTTATGATGATCTCCAGCTGTGTTTCTCTTTTTACATCTGAATCAGGTGAGGTAGTGAAAGTGCTGAATGGGTTTCTACAACTGGTAATGGATTTGATTAGTGTCAGTAGACTGAAACTCGGTCCAAACAAGACTGAGGGTTGGTTTAAATTAGCATCTTAAATTCAAAGTGTTCTGGATATCAGTGTACTCAGAGGGTGTGTTGTGATCCTGGTTTATCACTGGAGTCCCAATTTTTAATTTGAAGTTCTTAGAGCAGTAGTTCTCAAAACTTTTCAGCCATGGAGCCTGTTTTGAAGCAAATGTTTCTTGTGGAGCCCCAAGAAATGTTTATATATTATATTATATTATACATTATATTATCTATAATGTGTGTGCATGTGTGTGTATGGCATGGGCTGGGATGAAGAATGTCTGTGTGAACTAATTCACACAGTGCACAAAAAAGGAAACAAAGAACAATGCAGTATTTAAAATGAAGAACAATTTTAACCAACATAAACTTAATATTTCAGTGGAAGATCCCCGGGGCTATCCTGTCCAACCCCCTTCTGCCGTGCAGGAAAGGCACAATCAAAGCACCCCCAACAGATGGCCATCCAGCCATAATAATAATAATAATAATAATAATAATAATAATAATAATAATAATAACAAAAGCAGAAACCCCAGAGGCCATCCAGTGCAACTCCCTTCTGCCAACACAAAAGAAAAACACAATCTTTGTCATTGGTGGCAATGGCTCCCTTGTGCTTCAGTGGTTGCTTTGGCACGTATGTCACATAGAATCATAGAATCATAGAATAGTAGAGTTGGAAGAGACCTCATGGGCCATCCAGTCCAACCCCCTGCTAAGAAGCAGGAAATCGCATTCAAAGCACCCCCGACAGATGGCCATCCAGCCTCTGCTTAAAAGCCTCCAAAGAAGGAGCCTCCACCACAGTCCGGGGGAGAGAGTTCCACTGTCGAACAGCTCTCACAGTGAGGAAGTTCTTCCTGATGTTCAGGTGGAATCTCCTGTCCTGTAGTTTGAAGCCATTGTTCCGTGTCCTAGTCTGCAGGGCCGCAGAAAACAAGCTTGCTCCCTCCTCCCTATGACTTCCCCTCACATATTTGTACATGGCTATCATGTCTCCTCTCAGCCTTCTCTTCTGCAGGCTAAACATGCCCAGCTCTTTAAGCCGCTCCTCATAGGGCTTGTTCTCCAGACCCTTAATCATTTTAGTCGCCCTCCTCTGGACGCTTTCCAGCTTGTCAACATCTCCCTTCAATTGCGGTGCCCAAAATTGGACACAGTATTCCAGGTGTGGTCTGACCAAGGCAGAATAGAGGGGGAGCATGACTTCTCTGGATCTAGACACTATACCCCTATTGATGCAGGCCAGAATCCCATTGGCTTTTTTAGCAGCCGCATCACATTGTTGGCTCATGTTTAACTTGTTGTCCACGAGGACTCCAAGGTCTTTTTCGCACACACTGCTGTCAAGCCAGGCGTCCCCCATTCTGTATCTTTGCATTCCATTTTTCTGCCAAAGTGAAGTATCTTGCATTTGTCCCTGTTGAACTTCATTTTGTTAGTTTCGGCCCATCTCTCTAGTCTGTCAAGATCGTTTTGAATTCTGCTCCTTCTTCTGGAGTGTTAGCTATCCCTCCCAGTTTTGTGTCGTCTGCAAACTTGATGATCGTGCCTTCTAACCCTTCGTCTAAGTCGTTAATAAAGATGTTGAACAGAACCGGGCCCAGGACGGAGCCCTGCGGCACTCCACTTGTCACTTCTTTCCATGATGAAGACGACGCATTGGTGAGCACCCTTTGGGTTCGTTCGCTTAGCCAATTACAGATCCACCTAACCATAGTTTTGTCTAGCCCACATTTTACTAGTTTGTTTGCCAGAAGGTCATGGGGGACTTTGTCGAAGGCCTTACTGAAATCCAGGTACGCTACATCCACAGCATTCCCTGTATCGACCCAACTCGTAACTCTATCGAAAAAAGAGATCAGATTAGTCTGGCATGACTTGTTTTTGGTAAATCCGTGTTGACTATTAGCAATGACCGCATTTGTTTCTAAGTGTTCGCAGACCACTTCCTTAATGATCTTTTCCAGAATCTTTCCTGGTATCGATGTGAGGCTGACTGGACGGTAATTGTTTGGGTCGTTCTTTTTTCCCTTCTTGAAGATAGGGACCACATTCGCCCTCCTCCAATCTTCCGGGACTTCTCCTGTTCTCCAAGAACTCTCGAAGATAATTGCCAGTGGTTCTGAAATAACTTCCGCTAGTTCCTTCAATACTCTTGGATGTAGCTGATCTGGCCCTGGGGACTTGAATTCGTTTAGAGAGGCCAGGTGTTCCTGGACAACTTGTTTCCCTATTTGAGGTTGGATTTCCCCCAATCCTTCGTCCATTCCATGTTGCTGAGGTTGAAGATGGCTTTCTTTTTGTGAGAAGACCGAGGCAAAGAAGGCATTAAGCAGTTCTGCCTTTTCCCTGTCCCCTGTCGCCATCACCCCATCTTCTCCTTGCAGTGGCCCTATCGCCTCCTTTTTCTTCCTTTTTCTACCAACATAAGCAAAAAAGCCTTTTTTTTTGTTTTTTATGTCCCTGGCAAGCCTGAGCTCATTTTGCGCTTTAGCCTTGGGAACCTTTACCCTGCAGGTGTTGGCTATACGTTTGAATTCTTCTTTGGTGATTTCTCCCCTTTTCCACTTCTTGTGCATGTCACTTTTGAGCTTTAGCTCAGTTAGAAGTTCTTTGGACATCCATTCTGGCTTCTTTGCACATGGTTGTCAGGCTTATGTGAGCAGCATGCTGTAATGGTTGCTTCTAGTGGGCACCTGCATTGTTTAAATTCTACCTCCAAACACTACATTAGAAAAGAAAGGAAGGAAAGTAGAGAGGGTGTGAGAGAGGGAAGGGATGAGCCGGGGGAGTCAGGGAATGGTGAGAAGGAGATAAGATACGTGCCCGTGTACCTCCTGAGCACCTAACGGTTCCAGGCAGCCCAGTTTGAGAACTGCTGCCTTAAGAGTATTATATTAATTGGAATGAGCCTGGAATAATCTGGCTTGTATATCCTCTAACTGTCCTCATTTGGCAGGGACAGTTCTGACTAATCCTCTGTCATTTCACTTTTTCAGCTGCTTTTAAAATTTTCTCTCTACTTCTCCCATTTCTTCCTTGATTTACTTTTGTTGCTGGAAACTTGAGCTCAAAATGCAAAAGTACACAGTTTGCTTTCGTTTAACTCAGGCCCCATCTAAATTGCCATTATAATGCAGATTGAACTGTATTATATGGCCTGTATAGACTCATATAATCAGTTTATTGAACTGGATCATTGGCAGCACATTGGAAAGAAGACAAGAGGGGGCAGAATCTTTCCTGTAGATTCAAGGAAAAGCAAAATACTGCAGCATCTCCTAGCTTGTTTGTTTCCCCTCATTTCTAACTTTTGGCCAAACTCTGATGTCCCAGTTTCCGTCTGGGATATGTTATAAAATATACCTTTGTATGGCTTCTGAGGCCCCGGTGGCACAACAGGTTAAACCGCTCAATAGGTCAATCCTATTTCTTCTCTTTTGCCTTGCCATGTTGAGTGGAAGGCAAGCAAAACACTTTACCAATACCCTATAAACTTTTAAAGAAAGCACCTTAACAACACCTCAGAAAATATAAGGCTACATTTCTTTATAAACAGATGATCTTTATTGTACTATAGCATTGATTTCTTTTTGTTTTACTTGTAGGAGACCTTTAACAACACAGGTCTTGTTGATGCAAAAGTATGTCCCACTATGTTCTATAGCAGTGGTTCCCAAACTTATTTGGCCTGCCGCCCCCTTTCCAGAAAAAATATGACTCAGCGCCCCCTGGAAAGGAGGCGTGGCTTAGAGGGGTGGGCGTGGCTCCTGCTCAAGAGGGCAGGGCTGAGCTGAGCCTCTCCCCTAGTCCAAGATGCAGGGTTGCAAGGGGAGGTGGGCGGGGCCACAAATGGGCGGCCAGGACTGGGATGGGCGGAGTTACAAGCTCAGAGGCAGGGCTGAGCTTCTATCCCTGTCCTGCGGCGCCTGCCAGGACACAGGGGGTGGGGCTAGAGGAGGGGGCGGGGCCTCTTCCCAAGTGCCTGACTGGGCTGAACCTCTATACCCCGCCCCTGTGTTCTAACAAGCGCCTCAGGGGAGGTATACAGAAGCTCAGCCCTGTCTTGTACTCTTGGGAAGAGGCCTCGCCTCCACCCCTACCCCCGTCCTTTAGTCCTAAAAGGCCTCTCAGGAGAGGTATAGAGGCTCAGCCCTGTCTCGAGCTTTTGGAAGGAGGCCCCACCTCATTCCCTAGCTCCGCCCTCTGTGTCCCAACAAGAGCCTCAGGAGAGGTATAGATTCTCAGCCCTGTCTCGGGCTCTTGGGAAAAAACCACGCCCATTCCTCTAGCTCCACCCCCTGTGTGTCCTAAGAGGCGCCTCAGGTGCTCAGCCCTGTCTCCAGCGCTTGGGAAGAGGCCCCGCCCCTCCTCTGGCCCCGCCCCTGTGTCCTAATAGGGGCCATCACTGCCCCCCTGGATTGCTCCAGTGCCCACTGGGGGGCAGTAGTGCCCACTTTGGGAATCACTGTTCTATAGCAGTGCTTCTCAGGCTATGACATAAGGGAGAAAAGCAATTTTTTACAATGTATCAGGGGCTATTTGTGCCCTTTAGTTAACATTATTTCTTTTCTGGAAAATCATCACACAAGTCACTGGGTCTACTGAGTACCTGGAATCCTTTGGGTAGCACTATTCTATAATATTTGTTCCCAGGGAATACATTTAGGATTGTAATCCAAGATCCTTGGATTGTTCTGTTTGTATCCACATTTATCTGATATATGGCAACCATAGTAATCAATCACCACCTAGTGGCAAGTCTTCATATTGCATTTGGACCAGAAATAAAGTGTCTTGTTTGATAACAAATCACCTTTTGGTACTGTTCTGAAATTACATTATTTTCAACCAATAAATTGTTAAAGGACACGGAACAATGGCTTCAAACTACAGGAAAGGAGATTCCACCTGAACATCAGGAAGAACTTCCTCACTGTGAGAGCTGTTCGACAGTGGAACTCTCTCCCCGGGGCCGTGGTGGAGGCTCCTTCCTTGGAGGCTTTTAAGCAGAGGCTGGATGGCCATCTGTCGGGGGTGCTTTGAATGCGATTTCCTGCTTCTTGGCAGGGGGTTGGACTAGATGGCCCATGTGGTCTCTTCCAACTCTACTATTCTATGATTCTATGATTCTATGATTCTAAAGCTGTCTGTACTATCTGTCACAACATATGAAATAGTTCTTTAAGACTTAGGCCTCTTCTACACTGCCATATAAAATCTGGTCTGAACCAGATTACATGGCAGTGTAGACTCATATAATCTAGTTCAAAGCAGATAATGTCAATTACCTGATTTTATAATCTGGATTATATGGCAGTGTAGAAAGGGCCTTAAATGTCACACTGAGACATCTCTTTTGTCATTGACATGGTTACCACTGTAACAGCACCATGTATTTTTAAATAAAAAGGGCAGAACATGTATTTGAAAAGAATTTTTATGTAAAGGGCATTTAAAGAATTGTGGCACTCTTGCCATAAACTTTATTTTTCTTTATTCCCATGTTATACATTGTGAGAAAGCCCTGGCATTTTAAAATTAATTTAAAACATTTATATTCAACTTTGCAGATACAGATTTCAAGGCATGGCATTAGCAGTAAAAAAAGTACAGAATGAGTTAAAATAATTCAATAGACTAAAGTCATTGATGGAAATTCAGAAATCAATAACCAAGACATGGTTATAAGTACACTGGGGTGAAAAGCCAAGATTTAATTTGGTGCCAAAATGAAATTACTGTTGGCATAAATTAGACATCAATGGAAGTGCTTTCTACAATAAGGTTCTTTCTCATGTCTCTATATAATGTATTTTATTTTGTTGATGGTTTACTGGGGAAGGCAAATACACTGGGCTATTGGTATACATTGGAATTAGTTTGAATGAATGAATGCTCAAGTCCCATTATATGCAATGCCATAGTACAATGTTGTCTCATATATAAAATGGTAAATTCAAAATTTGCTTTGGAGATTTAAAAATATTATTTTTTAATTGTTGATGATTGAATCTTTGTATATGGAGGGCCGATTGTACTTGACTGGTATATATGAAGGTGGCTCCTTGGATATCAAGGTCCTCAACCACGGCAGCAGTTTGGCATGGCAATCTCTCCTATACGTACATGGAGGTGGTTACTTCTGTACCCGGTATTTCTCGACTAATTTACCAGAATCTAATAAAACTCTGGCACTGTCATTTCACTATTATCAAAATCTACAATATGCCTTTTCAGTATTGTATTTCAAATGCCCATTTTGAAGGATTACTTTTTGTGGCACAATAATATGTGACTCTTGACCACAATGTAAAAATACTCTACAAAGTATACTAGTTTGAGCACTGTCATTGAAATGTGGAATTAATATAGGTTGTTAAATACAAAGGTTATTTCCTATGCTGTTTGTCATCTATGCTGGGGTGAGCAGCTTGTAACCTTGACAGTGAACCACATCTCCCATGATCCTGTGCCAATAGCTACAGTGTTTAAGAGTGATGGGATTTGCAATATACACATTTATATTTTGGGATGTCAAATTAAAGGGTTTCTGTTCTAGGTCTTTTCAGTGTAATCTTCAATACCCCTGAAATATCTCTATTACACTCCATTGTATTGTTTTGATTGTATTGGCTTTGTATGTTTTTCTGTTGAGATGATGGCGATGTTTACCAGTTTATTTCAGCTATTAAAAACTGCACTATTGCAAATATTACATAAATTATTACATTATGGTTCATTAAAAACTTTTGAACAGTCTCTACAGATGCATTTGATACATACCTCATAAATAAAACACATGTTTGTGTAGATTATTTCTCATTATACAACATTTCCTAGAAATAATTAAATGCTCTATTTACTTTACACCAGCGACATAATAAATGATGGGATATGCTTAATTTGCTGATTAGAAAGATGGCAAACCTGAATGTTAAATTAAGTGTTATTAGTGGAAACAAGTGGGCATCTCTTCAAAATACATCTTGTCTTCCCATAAATGATAGCAGAGCCAATGGAGAATAACAAATACTTTAATACTTTCCCCCCCAGTTCCCTCCCCATTGGGTTTACTTACTTTATTTTGTGTCACATGAAGATGACAGTAGATGGTGATTTAAAAGAACTTGTCAAGAAGAGTGAGAAGTAGATTTATAACTGTTTGCCATTTACATTTGATTGATGATCAAGATTGAATTTTCAGAACCGCTTTAGACATTTGGGGAGGAAACAAGAAATTAAATTATAGGATGCATAATTACAATTACCATCAGTCACAATTACAGGAAGCCCATTTTGACATTATGGATGGCAATTCTCATTTATTCTGGATTGTCTTTCTTTTGTTCTCTGAAAGATTAGTGTGAGCTTTGCAGAAGACAATAGACCCTGAATAAATTTAAAGTTACTATATTTGTTCTCTTGTTGGTAGAAGTGAAACATATCACCAGGGAGTATGGAAGTTGTGAACCTTTCAGATCTTGTTCTTGTTCTCCTACCTTTCTTCCTAAAACTGGAAGTAAAGCAATTTTGTTGAAACTGTAACTGTCAATAGCTTGGTTAGCACAGAAAATGATAAGAAATGGGTGAAGTTTTATAGTTCAGTAATACCTGTAAGAACAAAAATGGTCTACCCTGAGTGTGTGTGTGTGTGTGGGGGGGGGGGGCGCTAAACTGTCTCATCTTCTGCCATTTTGGGGTCAGTTTGACCAGATTTAGGCTGAAAATCACATGACAATAGATATAAACTTTTAAAATGGGGGCATCTAGCAGTTTTGGGGAACTTCAGGCCCTGTACTTCATATAACAACAACAACAAAAACAACAACAACCTTTATATTCTCTTTTATCTTTTATATTATCTCCTATCTCTCCCTGGTGGCACAGTGCGTTAAAGTGCTGAGCTGCTGAACTTGTGGACCAAAAGGTGCCAGGTTCAAATCCCGGAAGCGGAATGAGCACCCGCTGTTAGCCCCAGCTTCTGCCAACTTAGCAGTTTGAAACATGCCAATGTGAGTAGATCAATAGGTACCGCTCCGGCGGGAAGGTAGCGGCGCTCCCTGCAGTCATGCCGGCCACATGACCTTGGAGGTGTCTACGGACAACGCCGGCTCTTCGGCTTAGAAATGGAGATGAGCACCAACCCTCAGAGTCGGATACGACTGGACTTAACGTCAGGGGAAAACCTTTACCTTTTACTATCTCCCCGAGGGGACTCAGAGCGGATTACAGGGTACATATATGGCAAACGTTCAATGCCGTTATACAGCAGACAACAAAGATAGACAGTGCATAAACACTCTGGTATCTGGAGGCTGTGCTCGACTTAGCCATTGGGAGATGCTGTTGTTTAATTTTTCCATGCCAAGGAGCCTGTTGTTCATGGACGCCTTCCTGATTGAATTGCCGGCATGTTTTTCAGGGGTGCCTGTTACCTCCCTGCCAAAGCAGTACCTATTTATCAAATCACATTGCCGCTTTCGTACTGCTAGGTAAGCAGAAGCTAGGGCTGCCAGCAGGAGCTCACCCCAACCTGCGGCTTGAACTGCCAACCTTCCAGTCGACAAGATCTTCTGTAGCTGGTAGTTTAACCTGCTGTGCTAGCCACGCCCCCCTCTGCATACAGTCCATGAGCTGCATTTTGCCCACCCCATAGTAAAAGTAAAGGTTTGCCCCTGATATTAAGTCTAGTCATGTCCAACTCTGTGGGTTGGTGCTCATTTCCATTTCTAAGTCAAAGAGCTGGCGTTGTCCGTAGACACCTCCAAGATCATGTGGCCGGCATGACTACATGGAGCGCCATTACCTTTCCGCTGGAGTGGTGCCTATTGAACTATTCACATTTGCACATTTTTGAACTGCTAGGTTGGCAGAAACTGGAGCTAACAGCGGGAACTCATCCCCCTCCCCAGATTCGAACCGCCGACCTTTCTGTCAGCAAGTTCAGCAGCTCAGCGGTTTAACCCACTGTACCACCAGGGGCTCCTGCTCTCCCCATAATAAAGGACAAATGAAATTGATCACAGGGAAGGATAAGAGCAAGATTGGGAGAGACATGTTTGAAATAGAAATTAAAGCAAGGTGGAAATGGTGGAAGAAGATAAGACTAAATACCATGAGAAAAGAGGTAGAGGAAGAGATCTCAGTATAAGAGAGATCAGAAGAAACATCTTTTCTTGGAAAAAGTAATGATGAGTGCTCGCTGAAACCCAAAAAGCAATTTGAACATTTGCCTTCAGAAAAGATTTTACAAAAGATTGCAACAGAATGCAACTATGATGCAACTATTATATATTCTGCATATTTATTGTCAAGTTTTACTTAGACACTGCTACTTATTACAATACCAGATTTAAATGTATTATTTCATCTTGTTTACTCAACTTCTTTATTTAAAAAAATCCCTTTTACAGATAATTACATCTCTAGGAAGCTAGAGTCCACTAAATCATAGAACATTTCTGGTGCTTTGAAACTTTTCAGGATGAGTATATCTTATCTCTTTCCTCTTTTTCCCTCATCTTTTTTTCTTTTCCCTGTAATAACACTTTAAAAATTCCAATAAAATCGTTTCCATACTTTTCAGAAGTATAGTTGAATCATGAATTTTATTAAATTCAGAAGAAGATTTTTACAAATGTATAAATGGGATCACAAATGGTTACCAAAATCCTAAGTAAAGAATCTTTACTTTCAAAAGGAAGTGCCCTGTGATATTCATGTAATGTCTTTGTTTTAACAAGATGCGGACTACTTATTTTTACATGTGGCTTAAAAACCTATGAAAGCCTTTGACAACACAGCTATGAGAGAAGTACTACATTACTATCACTAGAGGTCAGAGTGTGAACACTTAAGCATAATTTTAATGTTTACATAGTTGGGTAAGTGGTAATATTAAACATTGTCTCATCTTTCATGCAGTTGGTGGCCCCATCTACACTGCCGTTATAATGCAGATTGAACTGCATTATATGATTAATGTAGATTCATGTAATGCAGTTTAACTGCATTGAACTGGATTATATGAATCTACATTGACCATATAATGCATCATAATGACAGTATATGTGGAAAATCCCTTATGTGTATTAAAGAATTTAGGCTGGATATGTTTTACAAGGCTACAGTGTAGGGAGCTCTGGCCTGGGCTGGTCCATGAGGTCACAAAGAGTCGGAAGCGAATGAATGAATAAACAACACAGTGATGTCAATCCAGCCATTTCTTGGATTCAGGCCCCTTCCACACAGTTGAATAAAATCCCACACTATCTGCTTTGAACTGGGCTATATGACAGTGTGAACTCAGATATTCCAGTTCAAAGCAGATATTGTGGGTTATTTTGCCTTGATATTCAGGATTATATGACTGTGTGGAAGGACCCTAATAAACAATGGTTGATGACAGCTTCTATATTAAATCTGCTTCCAGTTTTAATCTTAATTTCAAAGAGGCTGCTCAAAGTCCGAATTCAGCTTTGGGGTTAGGGCTCCATACCTTGGGTAGTTTCTTTAACATGTAAATAAAAATTCTGGTATGTACTCACTAGTTCACTGACATGTAAACTGCTAGCCACCATAGCTCAATCAGAAGGTCCACTACATCTCATGTATTTATTCATATCTTCAGTTTTGAGGCTGATGGCTACTCTGAACTGTAGCTTTTTTGCTCTAAGTAAATACATACGTACATACAATTACTTAATGATGGTTTGATTTCATTAGTCAAATACAGATTTTAATTGCACTGGTGTTTAATATAGAGGTATTTACAGTATTTATCATGTCAGAAGCGAACCGAGGGTACAAGTTGTAATGTAGCTGAAAACACAAACAAAGTTAAAGAGAAAAACTTGGCATTATACTAAATGTCCTTTGAGCAGTGGCTGGCCACTTATAGTACCTCTGGTGTTGCTATAAAAAGGTCCTCCGTTGTGCATGTGGCAGGGCTCCGACTGGATTGTAGTAGGTGGTCTGTGGTTTGCTCTTCTCCATACTCGCATGTTGTGGACTCCACTTTATAGCCCCATTTCTTAAGGTTGGCTCTGCATCTCGTGGTCTGTTCAGCACCTTCCAAGTCACCCACTCTTCTGTGTGCCCAGGAGAGAGTCTTTCATCTGGCATCAGCCACTGATTGAGGTTCTGGGTTTTAGCCTGCCACTTTTGGACTCTCGGTTGCTGGGGTGTTCCTGCAAGTATCTCTGTAGATCTTAGAAAACTATTTCTTTATTCAAGGTGTTGGCGTGCTGGCTGATATATGAACAGAGGATGAGCTGGAGATGTCATTGCCTGGGTCCTTTCATTGCTGGCTGCTACTTCCTGACGGATGTCAGATGGTGCAATGCTGGCTAAACAGTATAATTTCTCCAGTGGTGTGTGGCGTAGATAATGCGGCATTTCTCATTAAGAGCCATATCTACTGTTTTAACATGGTGGGATGTATTCCACGCTGGGCATGCATATTCAGCAGCAGAGTAAGAAAGCGCAAGGGCAGATGTCTTTACTGTGTCTGGTTGTGATCCCTAGGTTGTGCCAGTCAGCTTTCATACGATGTTATTTCTAGCGCCCACTTTTTGCTTGATAGTCAAGCAGTACTTCTTGTAAATCAGAGTACAGTCCACTGAGTCCAGGGTAACTCCCAAGTATTTTGGTGTGCTGCAATGCTCCAGTGTGATTCCTTCCCAGGTAATCCTCAGAGCTCGAGATGCTTGTCTGTTCTTAAGGTGAAAAGCACATGTCTGCATTTTAGATAGATTAGGGATCAGCTCTATTTCCCTGTAATAGGCAGTAAGAGCACTTAAAGCTTCAGAGAGCTTCTGTTCAATGATTTCAAAGCTCCCTGCTTGGGCAGTGATGGCACGATTGTCAGCATAGATGCAACTCTCTGTCCCTTCGGGCAGTGGCTGGTCATTTGTGTAAATGTTAAACTTTGATGGAATAACCATGCTCTCCTGAGGCAGGCCGTTGTTCTGTTTTTGCCATCTGCTTCTCTGGCCCTGGAATTCAACAAAAAGTGACTTGCAACAGTATAGAGGTATACCTCAGTTAACAAAACCTCTGACAAGTTACTTTCTACAAAGTCTACTTCTGGGAACCCATCTCAGTCCTCCTTTTCCTGTCCTCTGACCAACCTGATTTGTTTTGTTTCGTTTTGCAGCATTAGCTTTTGAAGGAGGGCTGGTGAAAGACAGACTTTCTGTGCTGGGTTGCATTAATGAGTGCACTAAACAATGCCATAAAGTTTGACCTGGGAATAAATGGCATTCTGGTATGTGCTTACATAAAACAAGCAAGCTAGACAGCTGCCACCAGAATCACTCATCAGGCATATGTAAAGAGCAAACAAAAATAAAAGGAGAAAGCAGATTTCAACATTAGGAATAACTTTGTGATGGTAAGAGGTGTTCAACAGTGGAATATGCTGCCTTGGAATGTAGTAGTCTTCTCTGGAGGTTTTAAAACAGGCTGAATGGCCATTTGTCAGGACTGCTTTGATTGTGTGCTACTGCATGTCAATGGGTTCAACTAGATGGCCCTTATGATCTTTTTCAACTCTGATTCTATCGCTTTCTTGGGACAGAGACAACGCAGAAAACCCATGTGGGAAAGAGAATGTTAACATTCTGTTCGTGAATTTATGAACATGTTCCATTGTTTATAACACGATAGAAACAAAAGAATTATATTCCTGTCATTGTACGTGTCTTAAAATGTTATGCCAAAAGCACCCAAAGAGCCAAACCCTTTGTGAAAAAATCAAAGGCTGTGCGTGCCCTTATTTTTAGTGCCATTTTCCCCCTTACAAGATTTCCCCAAAGAAACAATGTGGGTTGACTGGCAGGAATGAGGTATTTCCTCTCCATTAGGTTCCTACTATTGTTAACTGTTAATTGAATGATCCATTTCTTGTCATGCTACAGATGTCTGCCTGTGTAGCAAAACAAAGATTTTTTTAAAAATAGGCTTCTTTCTTTCCCCTAATTTAACACGAGGGCGCAAGAACTATGAATCCGTTTTTGTTACATTATTTTATTATAAAGCTTTTAATCCTATTAAATGTACCTCTTCTGAATGTGCATCTACATATATGGAGCCCCCGGTGGCGTAGTGGGTTAAACCCTTGTGCTGGCAGGATTCCTGGCCTGGAGGTTGGGTTGCTGACCTGAAGGTTGCCAGTTCAAATCCGGCTTCTCTAAACTGGGTGCTTGCTGGAGGAACAAGACTTTTTCCTTTGGCAAGCATTTGGCTCGCCGGGAGGGATAATAGGGCCTCCCTATTATCGACAGTTTCAGTTATCCGACATTCGGTTTGCCTGTTTATGTCAGATAACTGGAACTCTATATATAACTGATGCAATATTACTACTGCATTGTATATCATGGGACTTGAACATCCCTAGATTTTGATATCAATGCGTAAGTGGGGTGCTGAAACTAAACCTCCACAGATACTGCTGGCCTACTGCATTACACTGACTCTATTGAAATGCAGTTTAACAAATAAATACATGGATATCAACTGAGCTGTATATTATCTGTCCATTGTCTATCTTTGTAAATTACATAATTCACTAATTTTTGTTATGAAGAACGCATATCCTCAAAAACAAGTCATGCCGACTAATCTTATCTCTTTTTTCGATAGTTACAAGCTTGGTAGATGCAGGAAATACTGTGGATGTAGCATATCTTGATATAATAATGCCTTTGACAAGTTTCCCCATGATCTTCTTGCAAACAAACTAGTCAAATGTGGGCTAGGCAATGCTACTATTAGCTGGATTTGTAATTGGTTAAACAACCGAACCTAAAGGATGCTCACCAATGGTTCCACTTCATCGAGGAAATGAAGTGACTATAGGGAGTGCTGCAGCGTTCGGTCCTGGGCCCAGTACTGTTCAATATCTTTATTAATGACTTGGATGAAGGTTTAGAGGACATTCTTATCCAGTTTGCACATTACACCAAATTTGGAGGGATAGCTAATATTCCAGAGGACAGGATCTGAATTCAAAATGACTTTAAGAGATTAGAGAGCTGGGCCAAAACTAACAAACAAACAAGGAGAAATGTAAGATACTACAATAACGCAGTAAAATATGAAATGCAAAGATACAGGATGGGTAACATCTGGCTTAACAACAGTACATGGGGAAAAGGTCTTGGAGTCTTCATGGACGAGTTGAACATGAGCCAAAAATATGATGCTGCAGCTTACTACATAGAGGAGTGGTTCTCAACCTGGGGTCCCCAGATGTTTTTGGCCTTCAACACCCAAAAATCCTAACAGCTGGTAAACTGGTTGGGATTTCTGTGAGTTGTAGGCCAAAAACATCTGGGGACCCCAGGTTGAGAACTACTGATCTAGACATCAAGGGAAGTCATGGTGCCTGTATTCTGCTTTGGTCAGACCTCACCTGGAATACTGTGTCCAAATCTGGACACCACCATTCAAAAGAGACAAGCTGGAAGGTGTCCAGAGAAGGGCAAGTAAAATGATCAAAGTAAAATGACTATACCCTATGAGGAGTGTTTTAAAGAACCGGGTATGTTTAGCCTGCAGAAGAGAAGGTTGAAAGAAGACATTATAGCCATGTATAAATATGTGAAAGGATGTCATAAGGAAGAAGAAGCAGGCTTGTTTTCTGCTGCCCTTGAAACTAGGACTCGGAGAAATGGGTTCAAGTTTCCTGAGTAGATACACTTTATTCTGAGTTTTTTTCATGAACCAAACTGGGCCATAGCAACGTGTGGCCAGGTACAGCTAGTGTGTGTGTGCATATATATGTATATATATAGTTGAAACCATTCGAATCAATTTAAAATGCATAAAACACCATCCAATGCCTCATGACTAGATCTTCAAATGTTTGTGTACAAGTGGATACATATACATACATACATACATACATACATACATACATACATACATATATATATAATGGTTGAATGGCTTCAACTAGTCATTAACATATATATAGGCAGCCCCTAAGTTATGAAAAAGATAGCTTCTGTAGGTTTGTTCTTAAGTTAAATTTGTACCTAAGTTGGAATAGGAACATTTTTAAGTGTAACTCCAATCAAAGTATAATATCTAACACACACACACACATATAGAGAGAGAAACCATTCAAACCAATTTAAAATACATAATATATATGAATAGTTGGAACAATTCATTGAAACCAAACCATCTGTAGTGTGTGTATGTGTGCGTGTGTCTATATATATGTGTTGGATAGCATAAGGTAAAGGTTTCCCCTGACGTTAAGTCCAGTCATGTCTGGGGGTTGGTGCTCAGCTCCATTTCTAAGTCGAAGAGCTGGCGTTGTCCTTAGACTCCTCCAAGATCATGTGGCTGGCATGACTGCATGGAGCGCTGTTACCTTCCAGCCAGAGCGGTACCTATTGATCTACTCACATTTGCATGTTTTTGAACTGCTAGGTTGGCAGGAGCTGGAGCTAACAGTGGGCGCTCATTCCGCTCCTGGGATTTGAACCTGGGACCTTTCGGTCAGCAAGTTCAGCAGCTCAGCGCTTTAACGCACTTCGCCACCGGGGCTCACGTTGGAAAGCATAGGGAAGGGTTAACAGCCCTGTAAACATTTCTTTTTCTGTCTGTGACCCTGCTTGGAAGACTTCATCTCACTATGTCCCTCTGGTAACTGGATTTTGAAAATGTTGAGGAAGTTGTAGCCTATTGCAAGGCGTATAGCCCTTCAGTTTCAAATTGTATTCTTTGTGGTTTGTTGTACCAATGTCTGAGTGTGTTTGTGAAGGGGAAAAAGTGGCCTATAAATACTGTATACTAATAGTAGTCGTCGTGGCAGGAATGTAATCTTTTGCTTTCTCTCCACAGCCCCTGGCATTCCTCAGCACCTGCTGAGCCTGTCAGCTCGGCCAGGAAGCCAGGCAGTGCCTTGCAGCTTGCAGGCTTTGGCTTCCGTTTTCTGTGAGAACAAGCCTCCTCCTCCTTGTCCTCAAACTGAAAACAACTGTCGCCAGAGAAGGCAGAAGGTGAAGAGGAGGCTGCGGGCTCTTCCACACAGCCATATCACCCAGAATATCAAGGCAGATAATCCACAATATCAGCTTTGAGCTGGAATATCTGAGTCCTCAGTGAAATATAATCCAGCTCAATGTGGATTTTATACCGCTGTGTGGGAAGGGGCCTGAGACACTGAGGCGGGGGCCACAACTTCAACCCTCTACAGTCTTCTTCAGGTAAAACTAGGATCCTGTCTGAACATAGAAGCTAAAGAAGGTCAGCCCTGCTTGGTCCTTGGGTGGGAGACCGACCTGAAAGCTAAGGGCCAGTTGGGAGTTGAAGTTCAAAGTTTGGGAACTACTATATTTCAGAGCAAAACCACCTCTGGGTACCCTTTGCTTAAGAAAACCTTATGAAGTTCATGACATCAGTGTAAGCTGACCTGAAGGTACACATATATTTTTATTATTACACTGTGTAACAACATTTGAAATATTTTCTGTTCCTGGTTTGAAAATGTTATTTCCTATTTAATTGTGCAATACTTACTTTGAAAGTAGTTCTTCTCCAGAAATTTTGTTTTTGTGGCTGCCCCAAACTATGTAGAATTGGTTGAGAATCTATGAGATATTCATTGCCACATACACACATACAGATTTTCTCTTTTATTATGTGTATAGATAAGTATATATAATACTAACTAACAAATATGTTTAAGTAATAAGTAACCCTCTGTGGCGTAGTGGATTAAACTGCTGAGCTGCTGAACTTGCTGAGTGAAAGGTCCGTGGTTCGAATCCAAGGAGCGGGGTGAGCTCCCGCTGTTAGCCCCAGCTTCTGCCAACCTAGCAGTTCGAAAACATGCAAATGTGAGTAGATCAATAGGTACCGCTCTGGAGGGAAAGTAACGGCGCTCCATGTAGTCCTGCCGGCCACATGGCCTTGGAGGTGTCTATGGATAATGCCGGCTCTTTGGCTTAGAAATGGAGATGAGCACCAACCCCCAGAGTCAGACACAATTAGACTTAATGTTAGGGGAAACCTTTACCCTTTACCTAATAGTTTTCTAAGAATGCTTTGAAAAGAAAAAGAAACAACCAAGAAGAATCTTTAAGCAGAAAAGGAAAGAAGATAACTAACTGGAAGAAAAGATCCAGTATAAGAAGACAAGATTATTAGGGGCCCTTCCACACAGCCATATAACCCAGAATATCAAGACAGAATAACCCACAATATCTGCTTTACACTAGGTTATCTGACTTCACACTGCCATATATCCCAGTTCAAAGCAGATGTTGTGGGATTTTATTCAGCTGTGTGGAAATGACCTAGGTTTAAAGGACATAGAAGAAACATTGACTTTCTAAAAAATATATTAGTGTAAATAATGAAAGTTAGGGTAAGAGAGACCAAAAACGGAATGTAATGCAATATAATGTTTTAAAAAGTTCCGTACCTGCTCTGTTCACCACCCTCCTTTTTTTGGATGATATATCAGACATTTGTTAAAATCTATGAAACTAATCTATTAAATTGCTAACAATAACATGAATAAATCCTACCTTCCTTCCCCCACCTTTCTACTATATATTGCGGGAGGAAGATAATTAAGGGGGAAAAATCAGTTAAGAAAAAAAATTATAGCAAAATGTGTTACAGGATGTCCTACAAAAACAAAGTTTTGGCAGTTTAATAAACTTTCCCCATCTTTTTATGATAGAATAAGTGAGGAAATGACATTTATAACCCAGGAACGAAACTCGTTTTCCATAGTGTTATTGTTCTGTGTATTATTATTATTGTTATTGCTATTCTGTGTATTTTAATATGTTTATTTCATCGAAATACATTTTAAAATATGTATTTTATGGAATGTTTTATAACTATGTTTTGCTGTGCCTTTAGCTATGAGGAGTGGTGGGTAAGAAATATACTAATAATAGCAGTAATAATGGTATATATTTTTACCCACCTCTTCTCACTGCTCAAGGAAATTATTTCCTCTTTTGTAACTTCCCGCTCTTTCTGAAATTTGGAAGAAAATGAGCATGAGGGTGCATCTATTGTAGAATTAATGCACCACTTTAACTCCCAAGGCTTAATGCTATGGCAGTGGTTCTCAATCTTCCTAATGCCCTGACCTCTTAGTACCGTTCCTCATGTTGTAATGACCCTCAACCTTAACATTATTTTCATTGCTACTTCATAACTAATTTTACTACTGTTATGAATTGTAATGTAAATATCTGATATGCAGGATGTATTCATTAACTGGACCAAATTTGGCACAAATACCAGATACACCCAAATTTGAATACGAGTGGGGTTCGGGGGGATTGATTTTGTTGTTTGGGAGTTGTAGTTGCTGGGATTTATAGTTCACCTACAATCAAAGAGTCCCTTGAACCCCACCGACGACAGAATTGGGCCAAACTTTCCACACAAAACCCCCATGACCAACTGAAAATACTGGTCTTTGGCGACCCCTCTGACATCCTCCTGCTATTTAGTTTTTTCTTTATTTAAATGCTTATATATAAGAAGAGTCTCAAAACCAGTCTCCCTTACAATGGCAGAATCCCAATATCTTAGTTTAGTTCTGCTCCCAAAAGTAAAATTTTAATCTTAATTGGGGCTGGATCTATACTGCTATATAATGCAGTTTCAGAATGCAGATTGGCTGCATTGCACTCGATTATATGTCAGTGTAGACTCAGGCTAGATCTATACTGCCATATAATCCAATTTCTGAATCCATGCTATCTTCTTTGAATTGGATTATATGAGCCTATACTGCCCTATAATCAAATAATATGGATTTAGAAACTGGATTATATGGCTGTTTAGATCCAGTCTAAGTCTCTGGATGATTTTAAGTGGAATGTTAAAAGGTTCAGGCTCCTTTTGCCTGATAGCATTAGTCAATATAAAGCCCTGGGCCCAAAGGACTAGTGTTGAAATATATAATTGGAGGCTGGGAGGAAATCAGGGGCTGAAGATGGTGTGAAGGAGTTTGAGTCTGGTCTTGGACCACAGATTTTTGGGTTGTGGTCCAAGACCAGAAGCATATTCTTCCATATAACCATCTACCAGAGACATTGATTTGCAAACAGTTGAGAGAATGATGGAATTAGGGTTTGTAGCAAAGTAGATCCTGCGGGCCTGGAAGACGCCCACCACAGCTTTAAGGCAACTCAGATCTTTATTGCAGTGCTTATAACTGGAGATCCTTTAAAATGAAGACCTTATGTGCAGAGTGTGACTGTGTGTGCCCCTTCTATAGAAAAGGGCACGGGACTGAGATTGTTGGCTGGGTGGTTTCTTATTCCCAAGGGCAACTCTGCTGCCAAGAGGAAGGAAACTCTCACCAGGTAGGCGGTTAAGTGCTTGTTTGTACATCTGGTTCCTCGCCAGAATCTCACCTATCGAGGCTGTTTTTCTCAGTATACATGGAATTTCCAAATGACTTCTCTGTCCTGCATGGTGTCTGAAACTGAGAGTTTTGTTACACCGATTGTATCACTTTTAAAACTTCAACAAAAGTCTTGGGGAATAGTTACAGAACTCATAATACAATAAAATCTATTGACCTGATAGAAATGTATGGAAGGGAAGCGGTATAACCATAAGAGCTAGCAAGTGTGAAGTCAGTGGTTAGAGCAGCATTCATGAGCTAGATGCCTCTACTATGGATGATACAGACTGCAAATCCCATCATCCCTAGCTAGCCTGACTAGAGATGAGCTGGAGATGATGGTGTCTGGAGGGTAAAATGTCTGGAGGGTAAGATATTGGCAGAAACTCTAGTTAGAGCAGTGGTTCTCAACCTGTGGGTTCCCAGATGTTTTGGCTTTCAACTCCCAGAAATTCTAACAGCTGGTAAACTGGCTGGGATTTCTGGAAGTTGTGGGCCAAAAACATCTGGGGACCCACAGATTGAGAACCACTGAGTTAGAGCATCTACCATACTGTATCAGCTGTTGGAGAAAGTTTACAGAACTTCACATCTGTTCCCTTCTACCCAGCAAAGTAATGCAAATTAAGCAGAATTCAACAGGGCCATTAAAGACTGGAATTTAGAGGATTAAATATAGAACCACAGGAAACTTAAGTACAGCCAGAGGTTTCTCACCACAGCAATTTTCACAGCTGATGGGAGGGGCGACTATTAATATTAAAAAGCAGCTTTGGAAAGGAACTGCTGAGCTGACATTCTCAAACAAAACTTCTGTTGTTTGCAGGTATTTCCCTGTCATTTTGATATTGCTCCTTGGAGTCACTATAAAAAGGCTCTGATGCTTTAAACTGTAGGTAGTAAAGGTTTTCCCCTGACATTAGGTCTAGTAGCATCCGACTCTGGGGGTTGGTGTTCATTTCAATTTCTAAGCCAAAGAGCCGGCGTTGTCCATAGACACCTCCAAAGTCGTGTGGCTGGCATGACTGCATAGAGTGCAGTCTATAGACTATAGTCACTGAAAATAAGCAATTTCATTTTTGAGACTTAAAAGTTTTTCCAGAATATTTTGACCAATTTAACATGGTTCTCTGGCTCAATTTTTCTTGGCTTTCCAGCTCACATATATTTTTGTCATCATTCTTTCTCCCTCCGCCCTGAAATAACATTTTGTTAGTCTACATTACATTTGTCAGACTCAAGGACCTGGGGCCGAATCCAGCTCGCCATGGCATTTTATATGGCCCTCCAGTTGCTGGACTACAACATTTGTATTCCATATCACTAGACATCATGACTACAGCTCTTAGGAGTTTATGATACAGAAAACATCTGTTCTATTTATTCAGGATAGTGGGGCTTGAATTTAGATACAAACCTTGTGGATACGATGTCTGACTTTAAAATGTCTTTTAACCTTTCCCCAACCTTGGAGCCATAAGTGCTGTTGGGGTGCAATTCCCATCATTCCCAGTCTGCATAGCAGATAATGAAAAGTGATGGGAATTGTCATTCAATAACATCTGGGGACTCAAACTGGGTGAAAACTAAAGAGCACCAACCACTACATTAAAAAAACAACAGTTGGCCCTCTCTCCATGAATTCAACATCCAAGGATTTAATGACTCTTTGAAGGCAACCATGAGGCTCATGTGGTCCCCACTGAAAATGTGTTTGATACCCCTGGTCTACATGAAATGCTAGTGAGATCTTCCTGCCTGGTGGAGGGAGAAGGTTTTGCTTTTATCAATGGGGTATGTACTTCTTTACCAATTCTGAAGGGTTGTTTTTGTTTTTAACATATCCCTGCATTATAAGTGGGTTCCCAGTACCATCTAGAAGTGTTTTTGTCTAATTTTATTTGTGGTGAATCTTTTCTGTTTGGCCGAGAGGATTTTTGCAATATTAGCTCATGCTTTCATAACTTCCAGGCTTGACTGTTGCAATGCATTCTGTGGAAGGTTAACCTCTGAAACAATCTCAGAGTTTGTGTGAGATACCTCTCTGTGGATATGGGATGGCATGTTCACATTTGGCCAGTTGTGAGAAGAATCATCTTTAGTCAGACTGAAAGCCTATTCAAATAGTAGGCAGTCTATTCCCACCAGCAGGATGTGATCTTTAATGTACCTTTCATTTCATGTGTCCTGGAAGCTATCTAATACACAAAGACACACTATATCAGATGCTGGAGGTCCTTCATATACATGCCCCTGCCCTAAACTTGACATTTGGGGTCACCCTGAGTCAGAAAGGACTTGAAGGCACAACAACAACAACAACAACAACAACAACAACAACAACACTAATTAATTTGACTATCTTATTAGCCAACACCAGGCTCACACTTTCCACTGAAATACTGGTAAGTATTTCATCAGCCAAAAGCAGGTCTGCACTTCTCAATGAAATACTGACAAGTTTATGTTGGTTAAAATTGTTCTTCATTTTAAATATGGAATTATTCTTTCATGTTTTTATGCACTACAGACAAAATAATGTGTAGCGTTTCTGGTTTTTTTCTTCAAACTATAGTCTGGCCCCCCAGCAATCTGATGGACTGTGAACTGGCCCTCTGCCTAAAAGGTTTGAGGACCCGTGATATGCAGTATGATTTTGTATCTGCAAGGAATATATTCCCAGTCTTGGATAATAGTCAGCCGTATTGAAATGAAGGACCTCTGGCCCAAGATGTATTCATTTATCCATATCCAACTAAATATGTCACCTCTAGGCATTTTCTAGGTCCTCCCGCATGACGCTATAGTATTGAATCATGCGGAAGGACCTAGAAAATGCCTAGAGGTGACATATTTAGTTGGATATGGATAAATGAAAATGTGGATACTGGTCCCAAGAATATGGGGATCATACTGTATAGACCAGTGGTTCTCAACTTGTGGCCCCCAGATATTTGGGCCGTCAACTCCCAAAGATAGCTGGTAAACTGGCTGGGATTTCTGGGAGTTGTAGGCCAAAACACCTGGGGAACCACAAGTTGAGAACCACTGGCATAGACATAGCCATTCATGTCCCAGTCCAGCACAAATTCATCCGATCTTCTTTTAAAGCCTTCTACATTCATAGGCCGCAATTACATCTTGTGATAGAGAGTTCTGCAATATCACTTTGTACTTCCTTTTGTCTGACCTGAATCTTCCACCATTTAGTACTCTTGTTTAAACTACACTACCTAACGGTGCTCCATGCAGTCATGCCGGCCACATGACCTTGGAGGTGTCTACAGACAACACTGGCTCTTCGGCTTAGAAATGGAGATTAGCACCAACCCCCCGATTCAGACATGACTGGACTTAACGTCAGGAGAAAACCTTTACCTTACCTTAACTACCAGCATAATTTGGGACTTGGTTCAAGATTTTGCTGACCCCTAATCAGTTTTGAACTTCTCAGGCCCTTTGAGTTCCACCTTCACACAAAATGAGAAGTACTGTGGTCAAGGATAGGTGATTTAATGCGTGGCTTGAGATTGTAGGATTCATTCCCTGAGTATCTGAAATTCCATCTCTTTATTGGCATTTGAAAGAGAGAGTGGAATATGCTTCAGGCTGATTAGTTTTATGTGATTTAAAAATGCTAGATAAGTTTTGGAGTGTGCTTTGGTTGGTTGGAGGATTTGTTTTATTTACTACATTATGTAATAAAATCTGAAAAATGATCTGTTACTGGTTCGAAAGTGTTATTTCCTGTTTAATTGTGTGATACTTACTTTGAAAGTAGTTGTTAAACTCCAGAAACTTTGTTTTTGTGGCTGCCACAAACTATGTTGAACTACTTGAGATTTAATTAGATATTCATTGAAAAACTAGAGCAAAATGTGCTGAAGGATGTCCTGCATAAACTATGTTTAATACATTTTTCCATGTTTTTATGATAGAACCAATTAGGAAATGACATTTATAACCCAGGACCAAAAATTGTGTTACATAGTGTTATTATTATAAAATACAGTCCCTGTACCTGTAGAATCAGGTTAACCGACATGCATCTGACAAAATACAGTAGTCCCCCCACATTTGTGGGCTTGGCATTCGAGACGGTCCGAGACGGCTGTGTCAATGTGTGCACAGCAGCCCAAGGGTTTGGGTGGGCAGAGCATCATGGATCTCCCTTGCCAACCACTTCTGGAAGCTCATGCAGTGGTGGACATCTGGAGGTGCTTGGCAGGCCATCACTGTTGCTCTGTCCTGCTCCAGAGAGGAGCAGGGTAACAATGATCTCCCTCAACAACTGCCTCTGGGAGCCTGTCAGTGTGTAGGCTTCAGATGGCAGGTGGTGATGCCCATCGCTGCTGCTTGGCTCTCACCATCAGTTTGGGAGGACTGGATTGTAGCAATCTTAGTTAGCAACTGAGGGCCCATCCACACAGTACCTTTATCTCAAGAGCTCCTGGTTCAAAATGGCGTGTGGCCAAACGATGTTCCCTGAAAACATGGGAGGAATTGCTGCAAAGCACTAAAACTTGAGATTTTCAGTTGTGAGAACAGCCCAGTTCTGGCCAGAAAATGCAGATATTTGAATCTCTGTATGTCCCTACACTCAGAAAATATGGGATTTTTTTATTTTGCTTAGTTCCGAGGTTATACATGTTGGTTCCTGCTTGGTTGTATCCTAAAAACATGGCAACAGTTAATTAGAGGACGCAAACTTTCGGTTATCCGAGATTGGGCCTGCCCCTTTATCTCGGATCACTGGGACTCTACTGTAGTTGCTAACTGCCTGCACCTCCCTCGCCCCCAGTTTGCAAGTTTGTGGGCTTCACTGAGTTTACTACTTCTCCGTTCTCCCCACAGTGGCAGAGATTTTAGTTGCCAAATCCTTACCCAAAGCTTGCAGGTATTCATAGGATGGTTGGTTGGGCTGTGATCTTTCATTTTGGGATGATTTCAGCTCAGGCTGCAGCAAGGAAAAATTCATTGGAATGCTTATGTTTCAGTTGTGTATTCTGTCCTCTAAATATTATCACTAATAATAATTCTCTACGAGAATTTATATTCAGATTGACCATATGTGAAATAAAATAAATTCATTGTTGCCAAAAGGCTTTCAATGCTGGACATTCTAACCAAATACATTTAAGGACCCATTCTCACTACATATGTTCCAACACACTACGAACAACTTTTTATAAATAGGCAAAAGATGAACAGGATTTCAATGTATTTATGTATAACAGTGGTTCTCAATCTGTGGGCCCCTAGCTGTTTTGGCCTGCAACTCCGAAAAATCCTAACAGCTGGCAAACTGGCTGAGATTTCTGGGAGCTGTAGGCCAAAACACCTGAGGGCCCACAGGTTAAGAACCACTGATGTATAACAACCTGATTTGGGTTTTTTTTTTTTTTTGCCAACGCAGAACTAGATTTATGTAGAGAGGTAGTTAATACTTTTTAACTGACACCAATCTATGGAGAATTTGAACTCGTTACCACTACTAATGCTGTCACCAATGTTATGTTCAGGAGCCTCTTCTGTATTAGGATATTTAGAGAGTCACACGAGACACTTTATGTGAGGAAAAACAAGAAATTGTTGTTTAATTGTTCTTAAACAGTAAAGATGTGTAACTGTTTCAATACAAAGTTAGGCTTTTCTCTTACAAAGGATGGTTTTATAACTAGAATTCTGTGGAAATATGTTCTTTCACACATGAAATACAAACAGGACAATTTAAACCTTTAAATCCACTTCTCCTGGGATTTAACGCTAGCATTCTATACCATAGAGTCTCAATATAGTTCTCAGCCCTTCTTCCCTGAAGGCTTTTCACTATATTCCTTGAAGAGGTATCTTTCTAATAACACAGTTCCCAAAACTATATCTTCACACTTCAAAAACCAACCCCCCTAACTGACAGAATAATTCTTTGGCTGCCTGGCTCCAACTGTCACTTTGGCTCCGCACATCTCCAGTTGTTAAGCAAGGGGGAGGAGCAATCAGGCAGTAATGGCTGCCTAATTGCTCCTTCCCCTTGCTCTGCTTAGCTTTTGCAAGCAAGGCATGAAGCTACCTGTACGCCGAACATGGATAAGCCTTTACTAGGCTTGCAGAAGGATAGCACACACTAACCAATAAAAACATACATTTGACACACAATGAGAAGAATAGCACTATGAAATGATAGCATATAGTATATTTCCGCTTCTCATAGGTAATGCATACCATAAATCCATGTACTGCACCGAGATAAACAAACGGTGATACCAATGCCATAAAGATAAGCACTTCACATTTTATTACTAGATGATTCTACAGGGCTGGCCTTTCTGTTGGGCAAAGTGAGGTGGCTGCTTCAGGCAAGGGATGTGCAGGAGGAGAAATGGGTATTGCCATAGAGGAATAGATATTCACCTGCATTTCCTTCTTTGTGAAATGGAGTTTTGGGTGAGTAACTGGTCCAGCTGTCTTACAGGAGAAGGTTGTCCCTTTGTGGAAGTTTAATGGGAAGGGAAGGATTATTATGTCTTTTGTCTTAGGCAGCAACATTTCTGGTGCAGGATTTTCTCATTTTAAAGAGTGTGCCTATCTCCCAGTTCATGTTGGGATGGGTAAATGCACACATTCTGAATGTGGTACAGAGCCATAAAGGCTAAGGATAACACGCAGCATACTTCTGTGATGCACCAAAGTTTGCCAGTTTGCCTTTCAGACCATGCAGGTTAGAGGACCAAAGGAAAACCTCCTGCTGTCTCAGGCCCTTGGGATATGGGTTTAAATATTCACCCACAGTGGTTTCCTATGAGAGAATGCATCCAGTATCTCTAGTTTCCACACTTCCCCTGAGAGTGAATTCTGTCATCCTTCTAACCAGAGGCTTGTGTGCTTTTGTCAAAGAGTTCATGTTTATGCTATCACAGCCAATAACTTTATATAGCTTTAGCCACATGATGAACTACATCCAGCCCTCTGTACTCATGGGTTCAATCATCTATGGATTCAATCTTCTACTGTTTAAAAATATTAGAGACATTGAGAAAGTACATCTTGATTTTATCATTTTATATAAGGAAAACCATTTTACTAGGTCATTGTATATAATGATACTTGGGCATCAGTGAACTTTGGTATCCACACGAGGTCTTGGAGAGCCAAACCTCAACGGATACCCAGGAAGTGACTTATTATGCAGATGAGACAGCTTTTCTCCACACTACTGCAGGAATACAGGGGGGAAAATGCTTCCTTGCATAAAATAGCTAATGTGGTAAAATTGCCTAGTTTGCATTAAATAGATAATGTGGTAACAATGTTCCTCTCTAGGTTGTGTGTTAGCTTTCAGCAATATTATGCTTATTCACATGTATTTTTCATGCAAATACTGCAAAGGATGCAGAAAATGTTCTTCCAGCAAGATCCAAGCTATGAGTTGCTTGGCATATTCACTATGATGAGATGCTATGTGGACTCTTAGCTTTTGTATCTATCTATATAAAAGAGTAATGGCATCAGGGCAGCGGGCAAAACAACAAAACGACAGGCCCCCCAACCTCAAAATTTGACAACACAACCCATCATTCATGGCTCTAGGTTGATACAACAAAAAGAAAAGAAAAATAAAGTCCTAATTACAGGGAGAGGAATAATAGTTTTTATCCAATTGCTGCCAGTTTGAAGGCTAAGCTCCGCCCACTTGGTCTCCTAGCACCTACTCAGCCCAGGGGACAGGCACAGTTAGGCCTCACTTAGGCCTCTTCCACAGATTATCAGATTTTAACTGGATTATATGGCAGTGTAGACTCAAGGCCCTTCCACACAGCTATATAACCCATTTATAATCTTATATTATCTGCTTTGAACTGGATTATCTTGACTCCACACTGCCATATAATCCACTTCAGTGTGCATACTAAACATAAAGACAACCATACAACAGACATTCAATACCACCACTACATCAACAATTTCTCACCAACACCACCAGACAATGCCACAGCAACGCGTGGCCGGGCACAGCTAGTATCATATAGATTATTCATTATGACCACTAGTGTGGTGTAGTGATTTGTTTACTAGGATGGTGACAGACAGGGATTCAAATCCCCACTCAGTCATTGGAAACAATTGAGCAAGTCACATTCTCTCGGCCTCAGACAAAGGCAAGGGCAAACATCCTGGGAAAAATATAAGTTGGAAGTGGCTTTTAGGAATCCTGTAACAATTATTTATTATATAGTGCTTGTAGCCATGTTATAGAAAAGAATGCTGCCCTCTCCTCCCTTTTGGTCACTATTTTGTTTATCATTAAATGTCACTCACACAGCAGTTCTGTCTCTTAGTCCTCCAGCTCTGATCTTTGTTTCAACCGCCTAAAAATCTGTATGTCCATTTTATTGAAATGGACATTGTAGAAAGGAAAGTAGGGAATGAAACACTGTTGCTTTTAGCTTTTTTCCCATGTCAGGTAGGACTAGCATTTTCTGGAATACTACTGAACCTGGACTGTGTCTCCTGCAGGAAAGTTTGAGCCACACAATAATGTCCTATGCAGAGAAGTTAATTTTTAAGTGCATTTTGTCATATGATTGAACTGCTGGTATGTCTTTAAGAGATAAGCCTAAACAGCAAGAGGAGATTCCTTTCCTTTCTATTGCATATAGTTCCTTTGGTGATCTAGGCCCCATCTACACTGACCATTTAATGCACGTCCAAGCTGACTCAGAACTGTGGCGGCCACAAAACGCACCTTGATAGTCTTGCTGCAGCATAGATTAAAGGGTATAGAGCACATTAAAGAATGTCGCAGGAAAGTCTACAGCTGGATCTACACTGCTTTATATCCTAGGATCTGATCCCAGTTTATCTGCTTTGAACTGGATTATAGTATGAGTCTACATGCCAGATAATCTGGGATAGCAGACAATCTGGGATATTTATTTATCGTGTCAGAAGCTAACTGAGGGTACAGTTATAATGTATTTAAAAACACACACAAACAAAGTCAAAAACTTGACATTATATTAGATTTTCCTTGACCAGAAGCTGGCCACTTGGAGTGCCTCCGGTGTTGCTGCGAGAAGGTCCTCAACCATACATGTGGCAGGGCTCAGGCCACACTGTAGCAAGTGGTCTGTGGTCTGCTCCTCTCTACATTAGCACATCGTGGATCAGATCCTGGGATATAGGGCAATGTAAGCCCTTTAATACACTACAGCAAATCCCAATGTATTCCAGATCCTAAGGCAAAATTGCCTCTACAGAATGTGGAGCACAATGAATACACCTGCCCTTGCTAAGGCGTTTTTGTAGTATTTGGAACAAGGAGGCTTCGAAAAATGCCCCAAGGGCATGGGTGGCTAGCAGAAGCCTGATTGATCCTCTGGGAGGGGTAATTGATTATTTCCAATTTTCACATTATTATTATTATTATTATTATTATTATTTCATTTCTATCCCGCTTGCCTCCCATGGGTGGTACTCAAAGCGGCGTACAAAATTTAATTTGTGAATGAAAGCCAGTAAGAAGGGGGCCGATCATACCTCTCTAGGAAGGGACACTTTCCTTTCCCCCCACTTCTTATACCTCTGGAGCGCTGCTGCACATCTCTCCTTGAAAAAAGGGGAGAGGGAACTGCACAGAGCAATTTAAGGCCAGGTTCCACAGTGAATATCATCACCTTCCTGGCCTCAAACCAGTTCCAGGCCTGTCAGTTTAATCACCCACACAGTGAAACCGGTTTTGCGGAAATCAGTTCCAAGCTGCACTGTAGTGTCAATGCAGATGTTTGGCCTACTTTGTACAGAAGACTCTGTTTTGTTCTCTCTGTTATAATTGAAGACACCATGGAGTTACATTTTCTTTCTTACATCTTCCTAACAGTTTAAAAGTAGGAAAATTCCCTAAATAATCCATTAAAGCAACAATAATATTGAAAATGCAAAATAAAACCCATTAGTTTAAAGTAAAAATAAATGGTTAGAACAATATCTCCCAAAGCACGCAGACTTAGACCAGAGATCCACTTTCTTATACTAACTCAAACTATGGGTCACCTTCTGGGAGAAAGGTGGTTCCAGAAAATAGTCTACTTCCCTGCATCTTGTTTCGTAGATCTCTTCTAGGTTGTCTGTTCTATGACATTAAATCTCTTTTAGCTGTTCCTAGAATCAGATAAAACAGTGGCAACCAATCTGCTACTGTCTAGGATAGCTCAGCCAGTCCCTTCTTATCATCACCTTCAGACTTTTTCAGCAGATCATAGATGAAATTGCATCTGATAAACACTTCTTTCTTGGCCCTTGTTCCAGGGAGAGATTTTATTTGTAGATAATGTGGTCAATTGTGAGGTGGCTTTTTTCCACCCAGTTGACACATGTTTTGCATGCTGTGGATGTGTATTTCCTAGATTTTGCTGCTGTTAGTCGAATTAAAAAATGCTGCTGTTTGTTACCGTTAATATACAGTATATGTTCATTTGCAAGAGATAGAGATTGTTTAGATGCAAAACCATGACATATACTTTTCGTGTGGCCTTTCTGATAGCGAAGGCACTGCTGTCCGTCCTCAAAACGGCTTCCTCCGCCCACCATATGCTACTTCCTCCTTCTCACAGTCACAGAGTACACTAGTGGTTTTCCACCTCCTCCTCGGTGGTTTCTTCTCCCCTCCCCACCACTGCTCTTTCCTGATTGTCTGGCCTTCTTTTCAGTTCTCTTGAGACTTGATCTTTCTGTCCAAGTGCTACATTTGTTGATGGCTTTAGGTTGCCAAAGGAATATAATTATTGGAAGATCCTTTTCTAGAGATTGATCCTGTTCCATATAGATTTCTGCAGGCTCTTCATTATGACTTGCTGGAGAAAAAGAGGAGGCAAAAAGGTGTGTGAGAGGGCAGTGAGTATTGCAATAGTGTTGTTGGTTGTTGCTGTTTAATAAGCCTTGTGCAAATATTATGAAAATTACTACAAACATTTATATAGTAGACTCTCGGTTAACTGGCACCATGGGGATTGATAGATGCCAGATAAATGTAGTTTCTGGTTGCTTGGAACTTACTATTTTAAAAAGGCTTAACTAATACTATGCCCCAAAACAAACCATAAACTTTGTTTCACTTGATATTACTTTTGTAACACAGTACACAAAACCAAATAAAGACAAATAAAGAATAAATAAATAAACCTTATATAATGTCACACAGTTATACTGTTTTGCTGTCTTATAAAATCGGCTTTTGTATTTAAAATATTATTTCATAGATTTTTCTGATACTTGGCTTAAGAGTTCTGGTTGTTTGAGTTCTGGTTAACTGAGAGTCTACTGCAGGGGTCCTCAAACTTTTAAAGCAGAGGGCCGGTCCACAATCCTTCGGACTGTTGAGGGGCCGAATTATCATTTGGGGGGAAAAAAACCGAACAAATTCCTATGCACACTGCACATATCTTATTTGTAGTGCAAAACAACAACAATAACAATGAAAGAACAATACAATATTTAAAAATGAAAATAATTTTAACCAACATAAACCTATCAGGATTTCAATAGGAAGTGTGGGCCTGCTTCTGGCCAATGAGATAGTCAGGTTAATTAGGATTGTTGTTGTTGTTGTTGTTCTGTGTCTTCAAGTCATTTCAGACTTTGGGCGAGCCTAAGTCCAGAATTATTTATTTAAGTCCAAAATCATTTACTACATTTATTTACTACATTTATATCCCACCCTTCTCACCCCGAATGGAACTCAGAGCAGCTGTATGTACATACAATATATTATATTATTAGCATAGCACAATATTAGCATTATACTATATTGAACTATACCACTATACTGTAATATCATATGTAATATATAACATATAATTAATATTATTATATATTATTGTTAGTATTGTATTATATAAAATGATAATATTATTATCAATATTATATGTATATACAATATATTATATTATTAAAACTGATATAAAATATTATATTATAAATGAAGGCGAGGGCCAGGTAAATTACCTTGGAGGGCCGCATCCGGCCCCCGGGCCTTAGTTTGGGGACCCCTGGTCTACTGTATAATAGGACTTAATGTAGTCCTTTTTTTTTTTTTTTTACATTTTACACTGTTTTCTTTTGGTCTTTCAGTAAGAGAATTGTAGCCACATTATTATTAAGACTAAACTAGATCCAATGGCCTCTTATTTTCCTGTCAACTCCATTAACATGGGTTGGGGTTTACATGAATAGTAATCACGCAGGATAGAAATTATGATCCTCCCATATCCGGACACATGTACTGTACTTCTCTTCCGTTACATTCTTTTGCCATATTCCTCCCTTCCTTGGCTTTGTTCTGGGGATTTAGATTAGTGAGCAATAGACCAAACGTAATGTGTGCTTGTGAGAGAGGGGTTCAACGATCGTTTCCCATATCCTGATGCTGTTATTAAAATAAAAGCAAGCTGTGATCATAGGTTCTTCTATTAGGAAAGGGTATTTTTCCTTTTGGAACCTCTGGTGGCTCAGTGTGTTAAAGCGCTAAGCTGCAGAACTTGCAGACCGAAAGGTCCCAGGTTCAAACCCGGGGAGCGGAGTGAGCGCCCGCTGTTAGCTCCAGCTTCTGCCAACCTAGCAGTTCGAAAACATGCAAATGTGAGTAGATCAATAGGTACTGCTCTGATGGGAAGGTAACGGCATTCCATGCAGTCATGCTGGCCACATGACCTTGGAGGTGTCTACGGACAACGCCGGCTCTTCGGCTTGGAAATGGAGATGAGCACCAACCCCCAGAGTCGGACACGACCGGACTTAACATCAGGGGAAACCTTTACCTATTTTTCCCTTTAATGGGTAAACAAAGGGAATCCTGCTGTTTATCTTTCAAATGCGGGGAAAACCACCTCCCTCACCTCTTTCCAGGAAGAGCCTCTGGCAGTGTTTCATGGGAAACATTCTCCCTCAAAGCAGGTCTGTCTGTGAGGCAATTCCCATCATCCAGAGAAGAGCTACTTTCTCCCTGAGGCACTACAGTTGTGGTCGGCTCCAATTCCGACTCCAGTTCAGGAGCACAAGACCCGAGCACCAAAGGATCCCCTTCCTCCTCCGAGCAGGATTCAACTGTTTCTGATTTCAGTAAGATGAATTTATTCATACTAGTTTAGGTAATGTCACTGGAATTGAGGGCACAGCTTTGGTGCTCTTGGTAGTAATAGCCAATATACAGTTTGCATCCTTATTCTTTTTGGTACTTTGTCTAGTATCTGAATGATGGAAATGACATCTGATCCCATATAATATTAGTTAACTTTAGTAGTGGATAAAATTGTTGTTTGGATCCTGAACAATTTGGTTGACTTAAGGTCCATTTGAAATCAGTGTGAAAAGTTTATCACAACTAATATAAGTTTCACTGATTTCATTGAATCTATGAGTGACTGATTTGCTTGTCTTTTGTGAACATAGTCTGATTTGATTTGTTTAGATTACATTTTTTATTGATTCTAGAAACGCTTGCTTGCATGGGGTTATAAAGCAAGATTCTTCTGAATGCTTGTGTACCATGAGTGAGCTGTTCCATGTTCACTCTTGTGTGGTGCATCGTGCAAGTGTGGATAACTCACCAGACCTAAAAAGTCAGAATTCTTGGTAAAGAGTTTGCAACCAATATTGTAAACCAGGATGTGGTTTTATTATATGCTTTTTGGCTTATAAGCAAGAGGCCAGGGTGGTTTGGACATCAGGTTTCTGTTTCTTGTTGGTTTAGCCATTCATGCTCACGAAGAGAACAAAATGAGCGTAAACGGGCTACCTGCACTATCATGCAGCTTTTTAAATGTTAAGACAGAATATCCCCAAAATACTGTTTTACTGTTATGTATGAACTTAAACTCACTCCCAGAAGTTTTGTTTCTTTGCTCTAAATGCTTCCTGTACTGTAGACAAATTTAATCTCCAATGAAGTGTGACAGGGCTTTTTGCGTGGGTGACTGCTTTACTGTGCTTATTTTAGGGTAATATAAAGATGCACATGCTTAGCACAGTTGTGTCCAAGAAGCAAAAATTGTAGGTTTCAGTTTTTTCCGACTGATGTGTCATTTTGCAGGAAGTGCATGTATTAGATGAAGTTTGAAAATAAATCAGAAAGACTTAGGCAATTGCTGTCATAAATAATATAAGCTACAGACATTATTAGGTAGCGTATAGGAGATGAACTGAAAGTAATATCCCACTGGCTGAACACGAAATAATTAGTGATCCAGGTTTCTACAAAAGTATTTATTTATTGTGTCAGAAGGGTATAGTTGCAATGTATTTGAAAACACAAAGTTAAAAACTTGGCATTATACTAAATGTCCTTTGACCTGTAGCTGGCCACTTGGAGTGCCTCTGGTGTTGCTATAAGGTCCTCCACTGTGCATGTGGCAGGGCTGAGACTGCACTGTAATAGGTTTTGTAAAAGTGAATTATGCTTTGATCTCATTGGAGAGAGAACAGTTCTGTTTGATTTTAACTAGTTTTCCTTCATTCTCGTATTCTTCCTTCTCTTCTTTTATTGTGCATTGAACAGGAAATTCAAGCTTCTTGTTTCTGTTTAGTGTGCCTGAATTTTACTTTTGGATTAATATTTATGGTTAATGAAAACAAGCCATAAGATATTGTTTGAAATCATCTTGGTTCTATTTGTCATTAGTTTTAACTGCACTTTTTATAGGTTATCTGGGTTTTTAAAATGTTTTCAAAGAAGGCAAAAACGTCCAAATTCTTCCTTGTGGCAGAGGAGGGGGTACCATAACTGGAAAGGGTATTTCTTTGCAGCTGCGACAAGGAGAACAGGGGCATAACTGCTTAGAATGAGGCTGCTCTTATTCTTGTTTTGAACTGTAATTTTAGCAAACATAGCTAGTGTGAAGTGATGTTGACAGTTCAACAATATCTGGAAGTCCACACCTATGCTAAATTCTTTTTTAAACAGTACCAATAAACTGGCCAATAGTGTGATGTAGGAGCCACAAAAATGTGATTTTAGGCTGCATCAATAGGAGTATGGTATCCACTTCAAGGGTCCTCAAACTTTTTAAGCAGAAGGCCGATTCACGTTCTCTCAAACTCACCTCACCTCACTCACCTCACTTTATTTCTTAATTAGGCGCTCTCCACCAGAGTGCTCCGAGCGACTTACAATTTAAAATATCATTCCACAATAGAAAACATTCATCATAAAAACATTCAACATAAAAACATTCAACAGTGACTATTTGGCAAATTAGATCTGATTTACTTAAATGCACAACCAAACAGCCAAGTCTTAAATGCACAACCAAACAGCCAAACTGTGCGGGACTGGACTATAGTTGGAAAAAACATGAACGAATTCTACACTGCACATACCGTACCGTATTTATGCAGAAAAACCATGAAATAGCAATATAATATTAAAATGAAGAACAATTATAACCAACATAAACATACCACTATTTCAGTGGCCTGCTTTTGTCAGATGAGATAGTTAGGTTAATTAAGATTGCTTTTGTTATGTGCCTTCAAGTCATTTCAGACTTAGGATGACCCTAAATCTAAAATTTAATGACCTTGTTAATGACCTTGGAGGGCTGCATCCAGTCCGCTTCCCTTAGTTCAGGGATGCCTGATCTAGATCAAGGGAAGTAATGGTACCACTCCATTTTGCATTAGTCAGACCTCACCTGGATTACTGTGTTCAAATCTAGGCACCATAATTCAACATGGATATTGACAAGGTAGACCGTGTCTAGAGAACACTGTTCAGAGTGTTTTGATTATGTGTTTCTACATGGCAGAATGAAATTGTATTGAATGGCCCTTGGGGTCTGTTTCCACTGCTGTTTTTTTTCAGTAGGTTGTAAGAGACGTGACATAAACAACCTTCTTTACTCATAGATACCTGCTAGAACATGTTTTCCAAGATGGTATCTTTCATATTGAGACTTTAGATACTGGTGGAACTGATGGAGGAAGTTTGTGCCTACAAAGACTATATATGGTCAAAAAGAGCAGATTTTATAACGTACTATCACTTAATTGTGCGATAGCATTATACAGTATGAGTGAAACCTTATATAGTATGAGCAAACAAATTTGAAAGTAAATTTTGTGATTGTTTTGGAGTGTGTGAAACTGATTCAAGTGCATTTAAGCCTTGTAGGTTTCATTAGGTGAGAAATGAGCAAGCATTGAAAGTATCCGCTGAAACTGATATAGTCAGCAAGTCTGTGTGCATTAACCTAGGAGTAACTTCCTTAAGTTGAACATACTGGAATTTGCAGTTGGCCTTTTGCATTTGTCCCTGAATCTTTGCATCTTCCTGGATGCTGCCTTGTTCTCTTCATTGTGTGCCATCATCTCTCTATTCCAGTAGTCCAAATTTTTTGACTTGCAGAGCCCTTTTTAGAATCAATTTCTATGGCAGAGTCCCTAAGGCTTACAAGTCAATGGGGTTTAGGAGTATTTATTTATTTATTTGTCATATTTATACCCCACCTTTCTCTACCCCAAAGGGGACACAAGGCGGCTTACACATGGCAATTATTCAATGCCTTAAAAACACATATAAAACATAAGCTTAAAATATTTGCATTAAAATTAATACATATTAACATTTAAAACATTGCATTCAATTAAAATCACACCATCTGGAAATCGTAGTCTAAGGCCGTTCCATAATCATTGCACATATTCCACATCTATGATTGCACTGCGCTATTATCCGAAAGCCTGATCCCAGAGCCAGGTTTTTACTTTCCTTCTGAAGGCTAGGAGGGAGGGGGATGATCTAATGTCACTAGGGAGGGAACTCCACAGCTGGGAGGCCACCACTGAGAAGGCCCGGTCTCTCATCCCCACCAGTAACATTTGGGAAGCAGGCGGGACTGAGAGCAGGTCCTTCCCAGATGATCTTAATATTCAAGGTGGTTCATAAGGGAAAATATGTTCGGACAAGTAAGCTGGGCCAGAACTGTTTAGTAGTGTTAGGGGGAGGAAAAGGAGATAGATAGTAAGGGAATATAAAGAGATATCTAAATAATTGCTCAATGTTCGTGCGTTTTTAAATTGTGCCAGAAGCAAATTGAGAACCTACAGCAAGTTGCTTCTGGTGTGAGAGAATTGGCCATCTGCAAAGACGTTGCCCAGGGAACGTCCGGATGTGTTACCATCCTGCTGAGAGGCTTCTCTCATGTCCCCGCATGGAAATCTGGGGTTGACAGATGGGAGCTCACCCCATCTTGCGGATGAGAACCTTCAACCTTCAGGTCAACAGTTCAGCCGGCACAAGGGTTTAGTCAATTGCACCAGCGCGGAATGCAATGAAATTGTATTTTTGAAAACTTTGAAATGTACCATAATATCTGTTTATTCTCAGCTACTGCCAAAACACATGACATGTTAAAACTTGGCCATGCATAAAAATTCCTCCAATTCATTTGCATTACAACAGAACTGTAATGTAACAGAAGGCCTAAATTAATACATAACATAAAATTACATATAAACGTTTAATGAGACTGTGGTTGCATTTTTTTTTGCAGTTTTCTTATTTTGGGTTCAACTGATGACATTGTGCAACTGTATCACTTTAACTTCCGTGGCTGCATCCTGTAGAATCCTGGAGTTTGTAAGATGGTGAGGCACTAGAACACTTTTTCTAAAAAAGAAGTATGGTACAGAGGGGAGTCCCTTTTTTTCCAACCTACAGGTTTCATCAATGTGGCACTATGTCAATAGGTGACAATGCATCAGTCTAATGCAGTCTATTCAGATGGGGATCTGTTCAGGTTGTGTTTGTCATTCACCCACAGGAGGAATTCTGGCAATTAGTTGTTAGTTTTCAAAGGTCAACATGTGTGATTGGACATACAGTGTCCCCTCACTTATCGCGGGGCTTGGGTTCTAGGAGCACCCACAATAAGTGAAAATCTGCGAAGTAGGGATGCTATATTTATTTTAATATTTATACATTATTTTAGTAGTTATACACTATTTTAAGTTTTTATCAACCAATTGTGTGTTGATAAATTGCCTCCTTCTCCTCCCGTTGCTGCTTGGGCTCCTTTTCTCCCCCTTTGGCTTCTCCTTCCTCCCTTCCTTCAGCTGTAAATTGTAATTTTTTAATGATTTGTAATAGTCTTTTAGAGTTTATTGAAAAACCGCGAAAAGTGAACCGCGAAGTAGTGAGGGAACACTGTACTTCCTATTTCTTGCCATATCTCTTGTTAAAATATGGAACTAAGAGAGAAGGAATAGCTGTGTCCTTAATGCTGGTTTAAACTTGTGCATACATATGTAAAGATTTATTGTATTACACATGATTATTCTATTTTTTTTTAAAAAATGTGGATTAACTCAATTTAAAAACATATTTAAGGTGAATTACAATGAAAAACCCATATGTTGTGTTTGACAATTAACAGTGTTTAACAACAACAACAACAACAACAACAACTTTATTCTTATATCCCGCCACCATCTCCCCGAAGGGACTTGGGTGGCTTACAGATGGCACAAGGTGCCTAAAAACAACATAAAAGTGAACACAATATAAAACATGTGCAACATATAAAACATCAATTCAGACTCAGTCCTATGAATCCTATAGTTTTATGTATAATAATGGGGTATTTGATAATGTCAGTTACTTTCTAAGGGCCCTTCCAGACAAGCCCTATATCCCAGGATCTGATCCCAGGTTTTCTGTTTATCCCAGAATATCTGGCAATGTGTGATGACTCATGGGCCTTGTAGTCCTGTTCCTAGTACTATTGTGGCAGACGAAGAGGAAAACATGGGATTTTCGCCGATTCAGCCAGAGCCGGAGCCTTTCCACCTGGAGGATGTTTGCCCTCAAGAATTCAGCCAAACAGGCCTTGGGCAGAACTCCCCCCCGTGTTCCCGGAGGGACAATTATACTAGAGATAGAGGAGTCAGAGAGGCTAATCGCCGGAGCCTGAGAATCGCTGCCAAACAACTAGCTGATTAGGTCTGCTTCCCTTGGGAAATTCTAAGGAGCCATGCATCTGGACAGAGTTGGGTTTCGCTTCTCGTTCTCTAGGGAAAGTGTTCTGTTGGCGGGAAAACGAGACCCAATATAGGTGTTTGTCGCAAGGGGAACTTTGCGGAGTCAATTGATCAGCTTGAGGAGAGAGATCGTGTGTGGACTTCATAACCCCAGTTCCTTGCTTCCTGGATCAAGTTTCAAGCCTGCCTTGTTTCACGTTTTGCCACGGACCTTGTTTCATGCTTCATGTTTGCCTCGTTTCAAGTCTTTGATCTAGCCAAGAATCAAGTTTATTTTCCAGCCTTGTTGTCAAGCTACATTGGACTTTAAAGACTCTGTCATTTCCCCACACTATTGCTTGGCAAAGTGTGTGTTTCGGTCAAGTGGATTATAACTTTGAACTCTAATATCTTATATTGGACAATACTTTTCTGGACTATATTTGGCCTTATCTGAAAGGTCTGCTTCTGAACTATATTCTTCACTTGTTTTTATTGTTTTTATATATTTCATTAATAAAGATATTAGATAGAGTCTGGCCTCTGCGCATGGTTATTGGTGTTCTGCAGCCTGGGTCCTGACACAATGCAGACTCATATAATCTAGTTTAAAGCAGAAAACCTGGGATCAGATCCTGGAATATAGGGCCTGTCTGGAAGGGTCCTAAGAAGGCAAATACTTCAGCATTTGACAATGTCTAAGTTGTTTCCCCTAAAACTTCCTTTTTCTGAATAATCTAAAAAGGGAACTTAACTGTAATATTTCCTTTAGTTCCCAAATTTGGTTCACTGAAAAAGTTCAAGGATTAGAAACTACAATTTTCTTGGTTGTTGGTAGATGTTGTGAAAGAGCACATCTGAAATAGCAGCAGTTATTTATTTATACATGTCATGGGACTACAACAGCCATTGACAAAAACTGAAAAAGTAATTAAATTATTTGTTATGCAGAGTCGTTTAGGTATGTATTAATTACATGTACTTAGTGCCAAATCAAGCACTAAGAAGGATGTAGGGCATGTCTGTACTTTGCAGCGAATGTTACATGTAATCTGGTCCAGAAAGAGCAGGGATACCAAGATAGTAGGAAGAGCTGAACCAAGTTTCCTATTCATAGTCTTGTATTGATATCTCAAGGATGTCTACTAAGTATTAGAAATGCTTCAGTAAACTGTTCCTTTAACTACAGTAGAGTCCCGGTTATCTGACATAAATTGACGGGCCGAATGTTGGATAACTGAAACTGTTGGATAAGAAGGAGGCCCTATTATCCCTCCCGGCAAGCACCTAGCTTGAAGAGGCCCTCTGCTGCCTAGAAAAACAGCTGTTTTTCTAGGCAGCAACGTGCAGGGGGCCTCTCCCAGCCAGGTGCTTGGCAGGGAGGGAGGAGACTTTTTGCTCCCAGCAAGCACTCGGCTTGGAGGGGCCCACTGCTGCCTAGAAAAACAGCTGTTTTTCTAGGCAGCAACACATGGGGGCCTTTCCAAGCAGGCCCGGCCCAACATGGAGGCCATTGAAGCCCCCGCTTCGGGCGCACGATCCCTGGGAGTGCCGTCAAGGTGCCCCCCGGCAGGGACCATGGGCTCGCTCGCCGCCGAACAGGAACGCCTGTTCGGCGGCAAGCAAGCTCTCCAGGAAGGCCTACCTCTTCTTCCGGCCCGTGCTGGGCCCGTCTTCAGCACGAGAGGCGGGGTCAGGGCGTGAGAGGCGGGGCCAGGGCACGGGAGGCAGGGCCAGGGTGTCATTCCAGGCTGCGCGGCACGCTGCATGAGAGGCGGGGTCAGGGCATGCTGCACGGGAGGCGGGGCCAAGGTTGGCCCCACCTCCCACACCGCTCGCCCTGGCTCAGCTGGCCAGGCTGCAGCGGGACTCCTGGCTGGGCCTTCGCCGCGGCCTGGAAGAACTTTCCCGCCGCTGCCTGGCTGGCTGAGCCAGGGCACGCAGTGCGGGAGGTGGGGCCACGTCTGGGCAGGGCCCCGCCTCCAGCGTCATGCAGCCACACCACGCCTCCCATGCTGCGCGAGAGGTGGGGTCAGGGCACGTGACGCGGGAGGCGGGGCTAGGGCGCGCTGCACAGGAGGCAGGGCCCATGCTGTGCCTCGAACTCATGACCTCGAACTCATGACCTCTTGGTCAGAGTGATTTGTTGCAGCTGGCCACTATCCAGCCTGTGCCACAGCCCGGCCTGTTTTCTCCTATTCCAAGGAGAGCAGGTGCCTGCTTTCTCCTATTCCAAGGGACACCAGAAGACAGTCATTTGTGTTCATGCCATTAGGCATCTCCTCCACATCAAGGTGATAGAACATGTTCCATATGGAATGGGATTTCAGATCAATTTTGAATTTGAAGCACATAAGCTTTTTTGTTGTACACAAACACTTTCTCCTGGAAATGCTGTCCTCCATTTAGGGGAGGAAATTTCCACTAGACTTGCACAACCTGTGATTTATCAAGGTAAACACAGTCAAGCAGATGTACATTTAATGATTCTGCAATGCTTCATGAATTTTATGAATTCCCTGGGATTGTTAAAATAGGATTACAGAAACATGGGGCATGCATATTATTATAAATGTAATCTTAGCTGTATGCTTAAATCGTGATGTTCAGTTAAATATTGTTTTCTGTGAATGATTCCAGGAATGTAAGTCTAAATTCTAGGGCTTGTAGACCTAAATAATTTCAGACTCAATGGTCACACTTATTTAAAAAACATATTCTATATGTATACATCAACAATTAAGTTACTACATTTCTATATGCACAGTACTACATTTCTATATTTGGGATTTTTTTAAACTTTTTATCTCATGTAGCATTTAAAAATGAGAGCCAGTGTGGTGTAGCAATCTAAGTGTTGAACTAGGACACTGGAAGACTAGGGTTCAAATATCCACATGGTGATGAAAACCCACTGAATGACCTTGGAGGAGTCATCTGCTCTCAGCTCAGAGGAAGGCAGTGGCAACTCTGCTCCCCTCCAAACAAATACTCCCAAGAGAATTCTGCAATAAGCTTACCTTAGGGTTGGCATAAGTCAGAAATGACCTGAAGGCACACAACGACTCTAATGATTCAATCGCATGCTGCTCCACATCCATGGTAATGTAATACACTCTCAAGAAAACAGCTGCCTGGTGCTTTTTTCTGAACAATGCTCAACATAATGAAGCCAAATTCTTGTAGTAGGGAATAGCTGCGCCATTCATTACAAATTTAATCAGAAACAAATCTGACAGCATTGAATTGAATTGTTTATTGTACTAGCCATAGGCCATGACATCAGTAAAATGCAACCTTTATAAACACTTTCCAAAATAAACGTTAAAACTTATTCAAAAATTAAAACTAGGTCTTTAAAATTATGATAGCAGAAACATAACAATGACAGTGGCCGATTTGTATCATCCCAAACCATCTCCATTTTCATTTCTGACCCCAAGTATGGATTTTGCTACTTTAGCTGTGATCTTTTGGGCTGTGATTGCAAATGTAGCAACCTTTAGTGATATATTTTTGGAATAATCTGCTAGCAAGTCACAGATCACAGCAGATTGTTGCCATGCTGCCCTTTCTTCCAAGAGTGTTCCCAGGAGATTTTTCCTAGGATCATTATACAAGGAGCAATGTAACAGATATTCAGTTTGGTACGTTCTCAAGTAGTGGGCATAAGATTGCACATCAAATAATCTAATCCCATTTTAAAAAATAGGGATGGAAAGAGATCTTTGACTCAACAGGGGAAGCCTTGGATACACTGCTTTTGTGTTTGAAGTACAGTCTGCCTTCTGCACCCATAGTTTTTGCATCTGGAGATTCAACCTTTCATTATTTGAAAATTTCCCTCACCCTCCACCCCTTGATTTTGTCATTTTATATAAGGGATACCATTATACTGTCCCGTTGTATATAATAGGACTTGATCTTTCATAAATTTTGGTGTCCACAATGGGTTCTGGAGCCAAATCCTAGTGGAACTAAGGGCAAACTAATTATCACATAGCTAGCCATTGCTATTTATTTATCGTGTCAGAAGCAAACCGAGGGTACAAGTTGTAATATATTTGAGAACACAAACGAAGTAAAAAAAAAAAAACGACATTATACTACATGTCCTTTGACTAGCTGGCCACTTGGAGTGCCTCTGGCTTTTCTGTAAGGAGGTCCTCTATTGTGCACATGGCAGGGCTCAGTCTGCATTGTAGTAAGTGGTCTGTGGTTTGCTCTTCTCCACACTTGCATGTCGTGGACTCCACTTTGTAGACCCATTTCTGGCTCTGCATCTTGTGATGCCAGAGTGCACTCTGTTCAGCACCTTCCAAGTCACCCAGTCTTCTGTGTGCCCAGGAGGGTGTCTCTCATCCAGTGTCAGTCACTAATTGAGGTTCTGGGCTTTAGCCTGCCACTTTTGGACTCTCGCTTGCTGAGGTGTTCCTGCAAGTATCTCTGTAGATCTTAGAAAACTATTTCTTGATTTAAGGCGTTGGCGTGCTGTCTGATAATCTGAATGGGATGGGCCGGAGATGTCAATGCCTTGGTCATTTCATTGTCGGCTGCTACTTCCCAGCGAATGTCAGGTGGTGCAATGACGGCTAAACACTATAATTTCTCCAGTGGCGTGGGGCGTAGACATCCTGTCTTATTAAGAGCCACATCCACGGTTTTAACGTGGTGAGATATATTCCACACTGGGCATGCATATTCAGCAGCAGAGTATATAAATAGATAAAAAGACCGATATTTGTCCGATATCTTCTGGATCTACAGAGATACAACAATTGCCCCATTAGTGCTATGTGCAGCAATGACATCATAGTGTGTTAGTTTTAAGTAGCCACTAGTGTTCTTTGAATGAAATCACTTTGATGTGAACTGGCTTGCAGAAAACCCCTCTCTTTAGCACTTTTGCTGGCCACAGAGCAGTGGCCACTTCACTATTTTTCCCATCCCATCAAACATGCAAAAATGAATATTTCCACCTAGGTGTCTTGAGCCATCCTATTATGCGAAAATGAGCTCATACTAATACACAAATAAACTCTCTGCAATTATTTGCTTACATACATATTTTAAAAAAATAAACATCATTGGCAGGTTTAAAATTCAACATTGAACATTGAATCATGACAGAGTCTACTTCCTAGCAGAAATGATCACGACTTGCTGGGCCTTCTTGCCTTCCACCAACTAGTTTGGTCATGTTGAACTTCTTTCCCAGATCCAATGTGAAGCCACCTGGAAAAAAGCCCTGGAACTTATTTGTATCTTTGGCCAGGATGTTGGGGGAAAGGCAGTTCTTTTTAAAGAGGCGTAAGGGCCAAGGTACCAGTTGGGATGCAAATAATTATGAACATCATGCATCAGGTTAGTAGCTAGTATGAAGTGAGTACATTTTTTTGGTCCACGTAGACTGGTCCTAAGTCACAATATATTAGTTTAAATATTTAACTTTATAATGAATTGTGGTTGTGGCCTTTTATATAAGAGTGTGAAGTTTTATATTTTTGACGCCGACCAATGAATGTTTCTTATATGCATGTGTATTTTTACTTTCAAATATTGCATAAACCACGCCAATGAGAGTGAATCATCAAGCCAGTTACCTGAGACACATAAGACCTCTTTTTAGAATGAAGTTTGAGAATCAGAAATTAGAAGCATATATGAAACTATCATTTCTTCATTCTTAAAATAAAACAGTAAGTTCAAGGCAATGGAGAGTTTCTATATTTGTTTCTTTTTAAATGCAGACAAGCTTTTCTGACTTCTTCTTTTTTATGCCATAATGTGTTAGTGTTTTTTTTTCCTTTTGATATATTTTTTCCAGTTTCCATTTCATATGACAGTCTTTATTAAGTAAGATGTTGCTGGAAATACTTAAAAATATTTTGTACAAGTCAGCAGTGCAGAATATAGACCAAAAGTCATGTTAGAATTCTTCTATAAACTCCTAGAGGGTAATAGAAAATAAGCATCTAGGAAATTGAGAGAATTAGCAGATGAAAGGTCCTCTGGGTGACCATTGATGGTCAGGTTCTGGCTGGCTGAAGTAAATTTTCCCCAGGGAAATAAGTGTGTAAAATTTTCATATTTGTGTCTGTATCTTCTGATGTGTTTTATTTTGGTTTGCTGTTTTTACCCGGGCATGGCCCCATTTAATCTGCCCCAAGTCCACAATGGGTTCTGGAGCCAAGTCCCTTTGGGGAGATGGAGGCAGGATACAAAAATTAAGTATTATTATTATTATTATTATTATTATTATTAGTATATGGGGAGAATTGTTCAAGAGAAGGTACAATTCACCCCATATACCCCAAATGACCCCACCCTGTAGGTCATTTGGACACGAACCGTTAGGGCTTTAAAGTTGTAACCAGCACTTTGTACTTTGCCTCAAAACTAGAAGGTGAAGTGATTTTAGTAAGGATGTAATATCTTCACTCCTAGATGTTCCAGTAACCAATCTGTCTGCCATATTTTGAACTAACTGGAGTTTCTGAACTTGATACAGACAATTTATAGCACATTGTAGAAGTACAACTTTGAGGTTACTAGCATGTGCACTACCATATTTAGGTTCTTAGTTCTTAGTTCTAGTAAGGGGCACAGCTGGTGTATCAGTTGAAACTGATAGTAAGAGAGATTGATCCGAGGCACTCCCAAGCTGCAAACACAGTCTTTCAGGGGGAGTGTAGCCCCATCCAGAACTGGTTGACATACCTCCATCCCCATGTTAGGACCCTTCATATCAAGCACATCTTTCTTACCTGGATCCAGTTTCAATTTGGTTTTTTTTTTCATCTAGCCCATTACCTCCTCCAGGCATTAATTCACTATCCTTAGCTGAAGGTGTGAAAAAATGTATTTGGGTGTCATCAATGCACTAATAGCACACCATCCCATGCCTCTGGATGATCTGTCCCAACAATTTCATGTAAATGTTAAAAAGCATTGGGGATAGAACAGCTCCTTGTGGGCTGCCACATGACAGCTTCTTTTTTGGGGAGCAGCTATCCCCAAGCACCACCATCTGGAAGCTGCTTGAAAGGTATAACTGTAACCACTGCAACACAGTGCCTCCGATTCCCAAATCCCCCAGGCGTTCCAGGATACCATGGTGAATGGTACTGAAAGCTGTTTTCTGCTATTCAGACATTACAAGGATATTTTCTACAGCAGTGGTTCTCAACCTGTGGGTCCCCAGATGTTTTGGCCTTCAACTCCCAGAAATCTGAGCTACTGGTCAACTGGCTGGGATTTCTGGGAGTTGTAGGCCAAAACACCTGGGGGCCCATAGGCTGATAACCACTGTTTTACGGAGTAAGAAAAATCATTCCAATTTGCTCAAGTTGTATGATTCACACTGGCTGCAGCGTTCCACTGTATTGAATTTTGTGCAGAGCCTACATAGTCTGTGCTACTAGCAGACAGACCAAACTCATTTTAAACAAGTTTCTTTGTCATGGCTTCCATCAACTAGTTTCTGTTTGCAGTTTAAACATATCCCATTCCTAACTCCAGGGGGGAGATATTTTGAATGCAGACATTTGTGTGTTTGGACAACACAGAAAGAATTTTTGTACTTAAAATATTCTTAAGGAGGAAGAGCATCATTGCATTCTGTAAGACTAATATTAGAACTGCTAGTACAAAAATGTGTATGGGTCTGATTTTGTTTAGTGCAACAGATAAGACATTTTCTGAATCAAATACGATTCATACATGTGTGAACCATGCTATCAGACAATTATCCATTCCAAATTATCCAGTAACCATAGTCATTTTCAAATTCAATTCCTATGACTTTCCTATTTGTGGTGGGTAGTGTGTGTGAAGGGGGGGGGGTGTGCGTGGGTGAGAGAGAAAGCCATTTTCCCTCTCATTCTCTTTTTAGCTTTTGGGTTTCTTATGTTGTTGAGGCACCCTCTGGACTAGTGCCAAATTAGGAATGTAATTTGTCATTAATTTCTTCTTGAAGCAAGCAACAAGCAATTTTAGCAATTTTCTTCCCACTGCAGGAAGAATATTATTTTAAAAAATCACACAGTGTTCAAAGCCCATTGATAATTTGGGACTTCTGTGTGGAAATTATTTTTAAAGTGGAAATAAGCTATCTCCTGCATTGCAAAATCTTGTTTTCGGTGCAAATTGGCCATGTGAAAATTTTGTGTGGAATGAACACAACACAATTGCAGCGTCTTACGCACAGAAAATATTGTTTTCTGTGCAAAACAACATCATGTGATTTTTGTGCAGGATGGGTCTCAAACTCAGAATTCTTGCCAGTCCGGGCCCTGGTTATCTGCTGGGGTTTGGATCCAGGATCCCCCATGGATACTAAAATCTGTGGATGCCGAAGCTACATTGTATACAATGGAGTAGTAAAATGGTGTCCCTTATACAAAATGGCAAAATTAATGTTTGCTTTTTAGATTTTCTTTTAAACATTTTCATTAATACAGAGTGCATGGTTACAGAATCTGTTGATACAGAGGGATAATAGTATTCAAGAAACATGTTTTTTTTTCTATCATTTTTGGAATATTTCAAGTATTTTTTTCTATTGTTTTGTGGGAATGATGCAATGGCCTGCAGAAAAAAAAACAGCAAACAGGAGCCTTTCCCCCCTTTGTGGAGAATGATTTGAGATTCATTGCATTAACTGAAGACAGTTTGTGAATGCCTAAAAGCATGGTCAGTTTACATCTTTCTGTTTTGAAAGACACTAAATTTGCCTCAGAACTTGATAGATTTGGATGCATAGGGTGTATCTTCACTGAAGAATTTGTGTGATTTCACACCACTTTAACTGAGCTATGATAGTTAATGTGGTATTAAACTGCATTAATTCTAAAAAGTTTCTTGGAAGTTTTTGAAGATTTTCTTCTAGTTTCAGAAGCAAGGCTATCAGAATTTTTAATCATTTTTCCATTACTGTACAGTTCAAAGAGTGCTATGAGTAGGAGACAAACAATCAGATTTTGAAGGTTAGGATTTGCTTTACCATTGACTCATTCTGTGACAGATACTTACTCAGCCTCCCAGCTACAAGTTCCTGGCATGGAAAACAAATGTAGAGATTTCTTTTTAAAAAAACAGGCATTGAGATGTACAGATAAAAATGTTTAGGTTCATAACATACTTGTATTATTAGACAGTTAAGGTTAATGAAAAGGAGGGAGTATGTTGGATTTGATTTCTGTTTGAGAACTACAAAAATGGTACTTGTTAAATCCAGCTTCTTTGCATTTGACAGGTATAAATTTTTCCTCTTCACATCTCCGTTCTCCAAAAGTGAGGAAATTCCAAGCATGTATGAAGTTCTAGAGATTCTTGTATTTTATTGTGGGTGTGGTATGCTTTTATATGACACTCTAGTCCAAACAATAATCTTACGTACAAGGTGCTGTAGGCTATATGTCATAGGAAGTTATGGGTAAAACCATCTGAGTATTCCTTGCCTAAGAAAACGATGAAACTCATGAGCTCACTACAAGTAAACAGTCTACTTGAAGGTTCATCTATACAAAATGAAAAGTATGAAGTGCCTTCCATTTGAGTTTCATCCCAACACGCTGTCTCCTGGTGTGTTGGTTGCTGTTATGTAGGAGACTTCATCATGCCTGTTATAAAAATGGCATATTTTCATATTTAGCTAATATCAAGTGTATCTAGGACTGCCTACATACCACCTTTTAGTGTTCTCTCTGTTGTTGAGTTACCTTAAAAGTAATGTTCACTATGAGACCCATGTGTATGATTCTGAAGTTATACTGTTATGTTTTCATTCATTGGGCTCTTTGACATTGTATTGGAGTTAGTTGTGCTTGTGAGTCAAAGGGCATAAAACAGTGGTTCTCAACCTGTGGGTCGCTAGGTGTTTGGGCATACAATTCCCAGAAATCCCACCAGTTTACCAGCTGTTAAGATTTCTGGGAGTTGAAGGCCAATAAATCTGGGGACCCACAGGTTGAGAACCATTGGCATAAAACATCTTAGCCACTTGAGCATCTAAGCATCTGAAACTCTGGCTGACTTTTTGTTATAGTTGTGGAGCCCAACTATCTGAACAAGTCAGACTGGCTGAGCAAGGCTTGGTGGAACTGGGAATTATGGAAATTTGGGAGGGAACACATTTTGAAACTCCCACAGGTATTACAAATATGAGCCATGAAGCTCAGTGTCAGTCTGTAGGATGGTTTATAGGAATACTGTTGCTGTGTGAGTTTTTCAGTAGGAGCCTATACTGAAGTACAAATATATTCAGATACAATTCAGATGTTCACAGGTAAGTGTGACCATTCCTATTTTCTGGGAAGTAATTTAAAAAGTTCAGTTCTTTTGCACTCTTGAAAAGCTCAAATGGAAACAAGACTAAGGACTGAACTGTTTTGATGTAAAAATTGTAATATTTGGTCAGTTTCACCAATGGCCAAGGGTTTTAAAAACAGGTAATGGCAATTGTGTTCATTTCCTGTTGATAATCATCAGAATGTGGTAGTTTTGCAATATACTGTTTTAGAAAACATTATTTATGTGGTTGCCAGTAGCTGACAATATACCCATAATCTAGGCATACATTACATACAAATCTCTTTTGTAGCTAGTGGTCATCATGCTTCACATGGGAATGAGTTTCATAGGTAAATAATGCATTTTATTATTTTGAAATGATTGCAACATTAATTTAGGTTGTCTTAAATCTAAGCAATCTGAGTGTTTTTTAACTGAATAAAAATAAAAATCTTTATATTCAACGTCTTCTTGTGGAAGATGATTCAACCCTCCTTGTTTTAAAAGTGATCTTAGTCTGTATTCTCCAGCTCTATCTAGGATTATTTCTGGAGGCTAAAATGTAGGTGATATATTTTTAGCAAAAGAGAATTGTTGACATATCACAGAAACAAAAATAATGACTTTGCTCTTGCATTGCTTTTGCTGTGAGCTTGCTATGATTCTACAATCCAGAAGTTTTACTCCAGACTAATTCACATACCGTATATACTCGAGTATAAGCTGGCCCGAATGGTAAAATGTTTTTGAATATTTACATAAAGCTCTACTTTAAGATAAGATTGTCCAACTCTGATTAAATAATTATTCTCATCTTCTTCAATGTAAATGTGCTTATGTATCCTTTTAATAATAATAGAGTAAAATAATACATGTAATAATAATAATAATAATTAATACAGTAGAATAATACATGTAGCAATAAATAGAGTAAAATAATAAATATAATAATAATAATAACATCAGAGTGAAATAATACATGTATTAATAATAATAATAAAAATAGTGTAAAATAAATATAATAGTAGCAACAATAATAGAGAAAAATAATAAATGTACCATATATTCTGGAGTATAAGCTGACCCAAATATAAGCCAACCAGGACCCTCACCCGAGTATAAGCTGAGGGGGGCTTTTTCAGTCTTAAAAAAAGGGCTGAAAAACTAGGCTTATACTTGAGTATATACAGTAATTGTAGCTGGGATATTTATTCCAGTTTGCACAATCTTGCATCTACTAAGTTTGAATCTCATTTTCCAATTTCTTTTAGACCTCATCTACATAGGCAGCTTAATTCAGGACCAGTATGAAATCCTCTAAACCAGCCCAGTGGTGGCCACACACATGGTCTGCAACCACCAGTGGTGGAGGGGCAAAGTTAAGTCGAGCCTGACTAAGAGTGTATTGGCCCCAATGGACCATCACCTCAATGTCTGTGTCATTTGCCGCTGTCAGATAGCTGCAAAGCTCTTAGCACTCTTGCCTATCACAGGTACTCATGCTGATAACAGCAAAAACAGCCATGCAGCCACTGAGGGGATGATCACGCCTCCTTCTCCTTGGTCACATGGGGACATCTGCAGGTGTCTGCCCAGGGGACCTACGATGGCCAGGAGCTCTCAGCAATCTGGTAATGATGATGGTGGTGACATGGGCCTGATGTGTCACATTTTCCCTGTGGTCATCATCACAGAAAAAAATATAGTTGCAGTGGCCCATGTGGACAGTTTGCTCCAAACTCCAGGGAATCTCAAATTTTCTAAAGATGAAATGGGATAACAGCAGAAGTTTACACTAGCTGTTTCCAGGATGGTATGGTAGAATGAGCAGATGAGTAACATAAATGTGAAGTCCTGGAATGTTGAGGTGACAGAATGGACTGAAGCCTGGCATGTAGCCATTCTCAGGGTGGTCCGAAGTTTAATGACAGATCAGAAGCTTAGTGGACTAGCAATGATTTCCATCCATCGGGACATCACTATCAAACCAGAAAAATTAATTGTCAAAATGGCCGGGGAGACGAAAAGAAGACTGTTGCTGTAAAGTAAAAAAATAAGTCAAAAAGTATTCTAAACATTTTGTTAATGAAAGTAAATAAATAACATTTATTATTTAAACTGTTACGTTTATTCATATCATGATCTGATCACCATGCTCAATATATCCCATATGCATGGGGGTATTGGATAATGATATAAAAGGTTTGCTAGGGTAGATCCTCTCTCACTCAGACTCAGATCCCCCCCCCCCCCCGAATCAAAATCCTGGCTACGGGCCTGATTGAGTTACAAACATCCAATTTACAAATGTCTCATAGTTAAGAATGAGGGTGAAAGAACAGGAAGTGAGAGAAATCTATCCCTAGGACTTTGTCCCTTTGGGGACTTTAAACAACAGTTTTGCAGTATTCACAATAATCTCCACTGCCATTGTTTGGTTTGGCTAAATATGTTTTTCTATCATGCCTATTTAATATGCTATGCACATAATATTCTGTACAGTATATACATCTTCTTCAATAAGGACTCCTCCAGACTGGCTAAAAGCCACAACTTTTGGCAAGAGTTGTAGCTGTGCTTAATTTTTTAAAATTCATATTAAAAAAATCTACTGGCAACAATTTTCCCTAAACTTTGCCAACAAAATCATTCCAATCCACATCTTTAACTGGGCAAAATTAAACATTTTATTGTTAGTATTGTTATAATGGCAAAGCTCTTCCTGTCTAATTTTTTTCTATTGAAATTCCAGTACTAGCCTCAGTTTGTTTTTTCCACTGCAAGCTTTTTAAATGTCACACATATGTATTCATTCCCTCAGTTTCTCCTGCTATATTTCGGGCAGACCCACAGAAGACAGTTTGAATGGACATGTGTGACCTTTCCTGTGGAGTTTTCCCTTTGACTTGCATTCCCTCATTTTGAGTTATGTGACTGAAGGGGTCTTCTGCTCCTCCACCTCTAATTTAGAGTTATAGTGCTAAATGGTAATGGCTTGCATCACTTTAGCACTATGACTATGCCAATTTTAAAAAAGTTAAATAGAAAATTAGAAATAGAAAATAGTAAAGGTAAAAGTTCTCCCGTGACACTGTATTATGATATGTTGTTTTTATATTTTGCTATATTGTATTGTCCTGGGCATGGCCCCATGTAAGCTGCCCCGAGTCCCCGTTGGGGAGATGGTGGCGGGGTATAAATAAAGTATTATTATTATTATTATTATTATTATTATTATTATTATTATTAGGTCTAGTTGTGTCAAACTCTGGGGGTTGGTGCTCATCTCCATTTCTAAGCCAAAAAGTCGGCGTTGTCCGTAGACATCTCCAAAGTTATGTGGTCAGCCTGACTGCATTGAGCGCTATTACCTTCCTGCCGGAGCGGTACCTATTGATCTACTCATATTTGCATGTTTTCAAACTGCTAGGGGCTAACAGTGGGAGCTAACAGTGGGAGCTCATCCCACTCGCTGGATTCAAACTGCTGACTTTTCGGTCAGCACATTCAGCAGCTCAGTGGTTTAACCCACTATGCAACCAGGGCTCAGAAATAGAAAATAGGAGATGGAAAATATGGATAGTAAGAGGAATGCATGGGTGAAAGGTGTTGAATCTATGGAAGGGAACTAGGAAACCTTGGCCACATCACAGTGTAACCAGCCTGAAGCATGAGAAAAGAATGACATACAGAATTCTGTATAGTGCCACAACCAGCATCAAACAAGGAATATTTATGGTACAAATGGATGTAGGCAAGAAAAGCAACCTGCAAACAGAATAGTTGCAACACACGAAATCCCAAAACAGAATGTCTCCACTTTGCCAGACCTACTGGGAACCTTGAAGAAGATTTACCTATGCTCAGAGACTTTCCCCCTCATTCCAGTCAAGTACAGGCCTCCAGGAAGAAGCAAAGTGTTACAGAAACTTTAACTTAGCAAAGAATAAACCTTTCTGATTAATGTTTAACCTTTGTACATTTCTGAGTTACTGTGTAAAGTGCAGTTCCTCTGCATTCTGAGGAATGCGCTGATTGGAACTGTGCATCTATGCTGCAGAAAAATTTATCAGTGTACATCTATTTTTTTTACAGAACTGGATCTTCAATGGCCGGGGAAAGATTGACCAAGTGGCTGAAATGAGTATGAACGCTATTCTAGAAGAGACTCTGATTAAAAGATCTCAACAAAAGAAAAGGACGTCTCCTTTAAATTACAAAGAGAGGCTTTTTGTACTTACAAAGTCGATGTTGACATACTATGAAGGTCGACCAGAGGTAAGAAACGGGGTTTTAATTGCACTTTTTCGCCATTTCCTGGAGAGAATATGCGTGAAACATCTGGTAGGAATGTGGTTGGTCTACTGTTTCAGATTTTATGACATCGAACTGGCACATAGTGAGGGAATTGCAGTTTTAAAAAATATATTATTAATGTACTTCTTGCATAGAATGATTTCCTAAAAATTCAGTAAAATAGGCTTGTTCTGTCAAGTATATTGCTTTGCTTTTGAATTGCATAGTTTTTTTAGGCTTGGAAGCAAGACTGATGGGAGTGCAGGTCAAGACTACCAGTGCCCTAAATATTCTCTTTAACAGCAAAGCTATTGAGAATTATATACTGTAATCATATGAGGCATGAGGTCTGCAGCACTCTTAAGATTAACACATTATATATTTTAAGCTTTCGTAATTATAGACTCCTTTATCAGATGTGTTTAATGAAATTTGAGAGAGTTCAGAATTGCTATAGTACAGGGCTTCTTAAACTTTTCCACTTGCAACTCTTTTTGACTGGAGAAATGTCTACATGAACCTAGGTATATAGGTATATAAAATAGGTAGAAAAATCAAACATTTATTGATAAGAAATCAGCATTTGCAAGGCTTGCTAAACAGGTTGATTTTCCTTTTTATAAAATACTAGCTGTACTCGGTCATGTGTTGTTGTGGCCCAGTCTGGTTCAATGTGAAGGAAAGGATAGAGAATCATGTTATTTTCCTGCTGGGAGAGGCCATAGCCCCCTCCCAGGGAGTGACCCCAGTGCCTCCTCCTCCCTAGTATTGAAAATCTGGCTACCAGTATTAAAAAAACTCTGAAATCAAGACAGTAACTGAAGAACACCACTCAGAAAACAGAGGAATTCCAGACATAAAACAATCAGGGCCAGCTAATTTCTCCCAACAAAGGATTCCACCAGGCAGGAAGAAGCCAGGCTTGGAAGCGGCAAGGCTATTCAGTGCTAATCAAGATGGCCAATTACAACATTCACACTTGACTCAAGCAGGAAAGAGTTTTTTTCTCTCACCCTAGAACTTCCACAGATATATTTATATAATTATTTTGTTTAATTATACTATAATACTGTTATATTATATTATAATATAAAAACATAATTAGTGGTATCTCTCGCTCACCTTTCTGGGGCCCATAATAAGGATTTTCACTCTCACTATCTGTTATGGTTGAGCCTTCTGGCTCCGGTACTAGGAGACGGGGTCGTAAGACTCCTCGAGAGTCAGACTCTTTTGAGGAGCATGAAAGGAAACGGCTCCGGGACTTATTTGCAGAACCAACAGATGAAGACTCATTTGAGGGTTTTACCGAGGGAATGGAGGAAGAGATGGTTAGCTCAGAGGAGGATGACATGGAGTGGACTCGTGTGAGGGAAGATTTGGGTGTCACCGGCAATGATAGCATGGGAGGCGATTGGCGGGTTGCAGGATCAGACCCATGGACGGGCTGGAGGGATGGAGCGGGATCCACAGCTGGGGATGCTGTGGGGCGTAGTCAAAGGTGTTTTAGCTCTGATGAGGATGATGATGATGAGGCACCTGGAATTAGGATAGCAGCTGACAGCGATGAGGAGTTATGAACTGGATAAAATGGGGTTTAGGATCAATGGCTAATTGCGTTGGGCAAGGTAATCTGGACGAACGCTTGGGCTCTTGTTGGGGAACTTCCTGAAGACGGGTGTGATTCGTTGCTGGATACGTAAGTTACCAAGGACACTGGGCATAGACGGCGGGAGGAACTGTGTGGGGTTTTTCTGTGCAACTTGTGTTTAATCTTGATAGCTTGGACCTCCGTCGTCTTTTTGACGGACATTAATTACCTACTCTGGATTGACGCTGGACTGACTGACTGACTATGACCTTGGACTATCCCTTCTGTGGCTATCGGTGGAACTTGTGGAACTTTAGACGTCTGCACTTGGCTTTCGACCTTGGACCGGATTGGGACCCTGCTGACCGCTGTTACCCTGATTGATGTGCCTGGACCCGGATTTCGCTCGTTGCACGGAGGAGTAAACAGCCTGAGTTACTCATCTGTAGCTTTTGAGTAGCAGAGAGGAATCTGCTGCCCGTTTTTGTGTTCATTTTGACCTCTGTTTACCAACTTTTGTTTGTTTAAATTGTCAGGCTGAAGTAAGCACTTTTGCTTTAATCCGGATTAAACTCCTGTTTAATCCGGTTTATCCTTTCGAACCGTTTTAATTCAAACGGAGCTGTTTCTGTTACTTTTCACACTGAAGACAAGTGTTTGCCTAGTCCTTTGCTTCCTACGGGAATTTTTAAGTTCTGTAACTTTAATAAACTGTGTTGTACTCTATTTGGTGGCGTTCTGTCTTTGACACTAACCTCTTTTCTGTGGCTAGGCCACAGAACCTCGGCTTCGCGTAACTTGCCAAGCCGAACTGAGTGGCGAGGAGGTGGGCCTAGCTATCCCTTGCAGCTTCATTCACGCCAGTTGCTAAAGGGAGGAGACTGCTTGGCTGTTGCTAGTGCCATTACTAAGGGGGGGAGCCATCTGCTACAGCAGTTGCTAAGGGAGGAGGGGACTGCTTGGCCATTGCTAAGTGAGGAGGAGACTGATTGGCCATTGCTAAGGGGTATGGTTTTACCTGTCTCAGGTGTGACAGGTTTGTGATAGTAGGTATGTGAATTGCTTAATACACTCGTCAGTTCAAATGCTATATTGTGTCCAAATTTCATAGCAATCAGTGAAATAGTTTAGGAGATAAGATGTCATCACAAACAGATATTACATTTTTTATTTATATAGATAGCTGAAACATCTTCAGCAGAGGTCAGTGTAAACACTGCACAGCAAATTAGTGTACATGTCTAAAACTACACTAGGTGATGTTCAGAAATTTTTTATTGCTGCCATATTTTTCAGAACTCCAACATTAAGCTAAGGAGATCACATTTGTAGACTTCAAGGTTTCATAGGAATCTATGAGCTACCCCACAATGGCAACTGCTGAAAAAACCAGATTTAGATCGTTTGGTTCCCTCCAGCTACCGCCCAGTTTCGAATCTTTCATTTCTGGGCAAGGTGATTGAGAGGGCAGTAGCGGTGCAGCTGCAGCAGTTCCTAGACGACACAGCCGGACTGGATCCTTTCCAGTCTGGCTTCCGTGCGGGGCATGGGACAGAGACTGTATTGGTTTCCATCACAGATCATCTCCGATGCCAGCTTGACCGGGGCGGGTCGGTGTTGCTTGTGTTATTGGATCTCACAGCAGCATTTGACACAGTCGATCACAATCTTCTGACCCACCGCCTTGCCGTTGCTGGAGTTAGGGGGACAGCTTTAAATTGGCTGGCCTCCTTTCTTCACAACCGTGGACAGCGAGTGGAGAGGGGGGGCCTGGTCTCTGAGAGGTCCCCTCTACATTGTGGGGTTCCTCAGGGGGCCATTCTCTCCCCTCTGTTGTTTAACATCTATATGCAACCACTTGCTCAGCTGGTCCGAGATTTCGGGCTCGAGTGTTATCAATATGCTGACGACACTCAGCTTGTGTTAAAGATGGAAGGCCAACCGGAGTCTGTACCCGACAGTTTTCACCAGTGCCTCGAGGCCATTATTGGATGGTTGCGTTCCAGTAGTTTGAGGGTGAATCCAGCAAAGACGGAGTTCCTATGGCTGGGCCGACCGGGCAGTGGGGATATCCAGTTGCCAACCCTGGATGGTGAAGTGCTACGCCCGTCTTCACTAGTAAAGAGTCTGGGAGTCCTCTTGAACCCTTCATTGACGATGCAGGCCCAGGTCTCCGCTGTTACCAAAACTGCCTTTTTTCATCTTCGGCAGGCTAGACGGCTAGCCCCCTATCTATCTAGGGACAACCTGGCTACAGTGATCCAGGCTACAGTCATCTCGAGACTGGATTACTGTAATGCCCTTTACATTGGCCTTCCTGTGTCGGTGATCCGGAAGCTCAAATTGGTGCAAAATGCAGCTGCCCGGCTCCTTGCGGGAGTCCCCATAAGATGCCACATAACACCAATCTTACGGCAGCTGCACTGGTTACCAATTGAGCACCGGATCACTTTCAAAGTGATGGTGCTTACCTTCAAGGCCTTACATGGTCCAGGGCCGATGTACCTGAGGGACCGCCTCACCCCTTACAAACCCCAGAGATCCCTCCGTTCTGAGGACCAAGACCTGCTGGAAGTCCCCAGTTTTAAGACCTTGCGTCTAACTGCAACTAGACGCAGAGCCTTTTCAGTAGTGGCGCCATCTCTGTGGAACACCTTGCCACCTGAAGTTCGTGCCTTGCGGGACTTGTTGGCCTTCCGCAGGGCATGTAAGACACACCTGTTTCGGCAGGCTTTTGAGTTCTGTTGCTGATGTTTTAAAAGGTGCTTTTAGGATGTTTTAAAGATTTTTTTTAAATGATGTTTTTAAAATGTTTTTTAAATTGTTGATTTTAGCCGGTTCTTGTAAGCCGCTCTGAGCCCTAGGGGAGTGGCGGCATATAAGTTTGAAAAATAAATAAATAAATAAATAAATAAACTTATGTTTGCATGATGTGCCTCCTTGATGCTTCTTCATGCTTCCTCATTCACAGGCAGTTCTGATTTTTATGAAACTCAATAAAAGTTGATACATTTTGGTTCATTTCTGCTTGTCTTACTTGTAACATGTTTTGTGATGTTAGATGCTTTCTCCATGTTGCATTACAGAAGTGTTGCAATCCTAGCATTGTCTGTCCCCTCCCCCCAAATATTTTTAAGCATTCAATTGTAATCCCCCCCCCCACCACTCATCCTCATTTTTAAACTTTGGTTTTAGATATGGTTTATTATAATGTTTTATATTGCATTTTATCTTTTTAAATCTCTCAAGAAGTTTATGACTATTTCACTCGTAAACTTTAAATTTTTACATCTGTGTTTTTGTTTGGTTTCCCCTATGCTTTAATTCCCACAGGGTTTGTCAAAGAAACATTTAGCAATACTGCTAGAATTCTAAGGATTTTTTAAAAGCACACCTCTCTACAAGGGAAGCTGACCTGTTTCTCTAGAGATGTATCGGATGAGGGAGAAAACAAAGTGAAGATAAACAGCAAGTTGTAAAGGCATTAAAAGTTAATACAGTAGAGTCTCACTTATCCAAGCTAAACGGGCCGGCAGAAGCTTGGATAAGTGAATATCTTGGATAATAAGGAGGGATTAAGGAAAAGCCTATTAAACATCAAATTAGGTTATGATTTTACAAATTCAGCACCAAAACATCATGTTATACAACAAATTTGACAGAAAAGGTAGTTCAATATGCAGTAATGTTATGTAGTAATTACTGTATTTACGAATTTAGCACCAAAATATCACGATATATTGAAAACATCGACTAAAAAAATGAATTGGATAATCCAGAACATTAGATAAGCGAGTGTTGGATAAGTGAGACTCTACTGTACTAAAGAATAACACCTTTTCTGTGTGTGCCTTCAAGTTACCTGATGACTTATGGTGGTCCCATGAATTTCATACAGTTTTCTTAGACAAGGCATATTCAAGGATGGTTTTTCCTGTTCCTTCCTCTGAAGTATAGATTACAGCACCTAGTATCCATGGGTGGTCCTCCATCCAGGTACTGACCAGGTTTGACTCTTCTAAGCTCAATGATATGGGATCATAGTCTTGCAGTGTCAAGCAGTGTCATCTTGAAGTGCTCTGGTCACTTTTCCTAGACATTTGAAACTTCTTGCAATTAACTTCTGATATTGTTTGCCTTATGTACAAGGCACTTTCTTTTCCTATGATTTTTATCAAAAAGAACTACCGAACAGAAAGATAACGTTAGTTGTTGAGCTAAACTACTGTGCTATTACTCCAAAGTGCCAGTCTTTCACCCAAACTGCTGTGTGCTGTCTACACACGTGCCAGAATGGGAAATTCATTTGAGATAAGAGTGCTTCGAGTTAAGAGTCCAGTCACTGAATGAATTAAACTCTTAAGTCAAGGTATCACTTATTTATATCCTACTTTTGCACTGAAGGAAAGTCAAAATGGTAGTCAGTGTGTTTAGTTCTTTGAAATTACTCCTGTAGGGCCCCTCTACATTGCTATACAACACAATTTGAAACTGCAGTATATGTCTGTGTAGATGTGACCAAGGGCACAAAGAACTTTATCCAGTAGAAACTGGTCTGGAAGGATTAAGTTGCTACAAGAGTGTGTCCTCATAGCATGCCATGCTTTAAGGAAGGAAGATTGTGTATACTCATTATGCGGTGAGTCAGCTGGTTGGTATTTCATCACCAGAAACCTCCTTGCTGTTTTGCAAATTGTTATCAGTGGATTTGTTTTATCTTTCTTGTAATCTGCTCTTAGCATCTTCTGTTAAGTATGTCCTTCTTGGCGTGTGAAAGGATCAGTGAAGATCTTAAAACGTTTACCCCTGTGGACAAAAATAAGAAGTCACGGGAGAGGAAATTAGTATTAGGTGTTGTTTATTGCAAGGCCCTTATTGGAAAGCCTTCTCTTGAAATGGGTGTGTGATAACTACTCAGTAATGAGAAAAAGCAGAATTCATAATGCCCAGCCACCTGCTGTTGCTTCAAGTGCTTGGAGTGAGCTTTGCCACTAAAAACAAATGCAGATGCAGAGCTAGAAAGCTGTGGTTCAGATAAAGATAGTTATTGTGTAGCAGACGAGGAGCTGAAAAGACCATTGCTGCTTTTCTCTGAACAAAGGAAGCAAGAAAATTCTCTCTGGTCAGATGAGACTTGTGGAAGGGAACAAAACAACACTACTCTTATTTAAGCGTGTTGCTGTGGGATATTTAAAATATGTTTCAAGGATTTGAGAATAATTTTTAGAATTGTTTGGAAGTTCCCGTCTATGTATTGCCGTCTATGATTCTATGATTCATCATACTAATTCAGAGTGCATCTACACTGTATAAGTAATGTAGTTTACACCATTTTACCTGACATGGCTCAATGCTATGGAATCTCAATTTTTTTACAAGCACCAAAGAGGTGCTTAACCAAACTACAAATCCCAGGATTCCATACCATTGAGCCATGGAATCATAGAACCATAGAGTTGGGAGAGACCTCATGGGCCATCCAGTCCAACCCCCTGCCAAGAAGCAGGAAAATTGAATTCAAAGCAAATCTGACAGATGGCCATCCAGCCTCTGTTTAAAAGCCTCCAAAGAAAGAGCCTCCACCACACTCCAGGGCAGAGAGTTCCACTGCTGAACAGCTCTCACAGTGAGGAAGTTCTTCCTAATGTTCAGGTGGACTCTCCTTTCCTGTAGTTTGAAGCCGTTGCTCCGCATCTTAGTCTCCAAGGCAGCAGAAAACAAATTTGCTTCTTCCTCCCTATGACTTCCCCTCACATATTTATAAATGGCTATCATGTCTCCTCTCAGCCTTCTCTTCTGCAGACTAAATATGTCCGGCTCTTTAAGCCGCTTGTTCTCCAGACCTTTGATCATTTTAGTCACCCTCCTCTGGACACATTCCAGCTTGTCAACATCTCCCTTCAATTGCGGTGCCCAGGATTGAACACAGTATTCCAGGTGTGTCTGACCAAGGCAGAATAGAGGGGTAACATGACTTCCCTGGATCTAGACACTAGACTCCTACAGTGATGTTGTTGTTGAAAAATCAATCTCTTCCCTCCCCCCCCCCCCAAAAAAAAATGAATTTGATAAAAGACTACTATGAATTACAGGCAGTCCCCGAGTTACAGATATCTGACTTATAAGCTACTTTTAGTTAAGAACAAGGGTGAGATAACAGGAAATGAAATTTATCCCATGGAAGGGAAATTCACTCCTGGAGTGAATTTATCATGGGGAAAAGGTGTCTCTACGGAAGCTTTGTGTCATGATCTCCAATCTTTGACATCTCTGGACACAGACCAAGCGCTGACAAAGAACAGATGCCAGCCATAAAACTGGCCAGCCATAAAACCTCAATTACCCTCTGGTATGTGAGAGCCCCTATATAAATGGGCTAAAGAGAAGATTCTGGTATTCTGTACAATAAAACCTGTTGGAATCTACCAGCGTGTGTCCTGGTGCTTTCTTCTGGTGGAAGACTTACCCACAGCACAACTGGGAGAAGAGAACCCAACACTTTGTCACCAATCCTTGTTTCCACAACAAGCTAAATTTTTCAAAATCAAATTATCACAGGAATAGAAAGTGAGGTGAAATTTTCTGACAGGGGCACAGACAGCAAGACAAACACCACAGTGGTGTTAACCTTTCCCTATGTTATCCCAAGCTAATATATGTTGGCTAGAGTTATACTTTAAAAATGTGTCTGTTCCAACTTACATACAAATTCAACTTAACAACATACCTACAGACCCTATCTTGTTTGTAACTTGGGGACTACCTGTATATATATATAGGTAAAGATAAAGTCTAGTTGTGTCCGACTCTGGGGATTGGTGCTCATCTCTATTTCTAAGTCGAAGACTGGTGTTGTCTGTAGGCACCTCCAAGGTCATGTGGCCGGCATGATTGCATGGAGCACTGTTACCTTTCTGCCAGAGTGGTACCTATTGATCTACTTACATTTGCATATTTCAAACTGCTAGGTTGGCAGAAGCTGGGGCTGCTCACCCTGCTCCCCAGATTCGAACCGCTGACCTTTTGATCAGCAAGTTCAGCATCTCAGTGGTTTAATCCGCTGTGCCTCCAGGGGCTTCACACACACACACACACACACACACACACACACATATACTAGCTGTGCCCGGCCACGCGTTGCTGTGGAGTTGTCTGGTGGTGTTGGTGAGAACTTGTTGAGGTAGTGGTGGTATTGAATGTCTGTTGTATGGTTGTCTTTATGTTTAGTATGCATTTGGTTGTTTGTGTACTGTGAAAGTGGTGAGGGTAGAGGAGGTCTATGTCCCTGTGTAGTATTGTATAGTATTCATACGTTGTCCATGTGTTGTGAATGCTTGGATTGTGTCCTGCTGCATAGTAGAAAGGGTTGGGCTGGATGGCCCTTAGGGGTCTCTCCAAACTCTTGGATTCTATGCTTCTATCATCATCATCATCATCATCATCATCATCATCATCATCTTCATCATCATTATTATGTAGAGGCTGGATGGCCATCTATCAGGAGTGCTTGGATTGTGTCCTCCTGCATGGTAGAAGGAAGTTGATCTGGATGATCCTTAGGGGTCACTCCAAACCTTAGGATTGTATGATGATGTTATTATTATTATTAGTAGTAGTAGTAGTAGTATTAGTATTGAGAGGCTGGGTGACCATCTGTTGGGAGTGATTGGCTTGTGTCCTGCATGGCAGAATTGGGTTGGGCTGGATGGCCTTTAGGGGTGTCTCCTAACTGTCTGATGCTATGATTCGATGTGTATTATTATTGTGCAGATCTTGGATGGCCATCTGTCAGGAGTGCTTGGTTTGTGTCATCCTGTATGGTAGAAGGAAGTTGAACTGGATGATCCTTAGGGGTGTCTCCTAACCTTATGATTGTATGATCTTCTTCTTCTTCTTATTATTATTATTATTATTATTATTATTATTATTATTATTATTATTATTATTATTGAGAGGCTGGGTGGCCATCTGTTGGGCGTGCTTGGATTGTGTCCTCCATGGCAGAATTGGGTTGGACTGGATTACCACAGTAATTATTTCATATTACAGTAGAATCTCACTTATCCAACATTTGCTTATCCAGTGTTCTGGATTATCCAATGCAGTCTACCTTTTAGTAGTCAATGTTTTAGTAGTCAATGTTTTAAATTCGTGATATTTTGGTGATAAATTGTAAATACAGTAGTTACAGTAGAGTCTCACTTATCCAACATAAACGGGCCAGCAGAAAGTTGGATAAGCCCTCCATCTGCAGAAGAGAAGCAGGTGTAAAGACAGGGCTTAAGATTCCACTAATTCCGAGAAGTTTAACTCTCCATCTGCAGAAGAGGTGAGATTAAAGACAGGGCGTGGTGGGCGAGGCAAGGCAAAGCAGGCGGCAGGCAAGGTGGATGGTGTTCTTCTCCTCCACCAATTGGCCTGACGAGCAGGGCTCAGTGGTCCGAAAAGCAGGCAACTAAACCATTTCTGTTCCTACATTCCTTTTCGTTTCACTGTTTTTTTCCGTACCGGTAAGGGGTGTACCGTTTCGCGCCATCCAAATTGACAGAACAAAATGGAAACACGAAATCATCGAATGATATAGATACTGGGCCCATGACTAATAAGTATCCATAATTTACATTCCAAAACATGCTCTTGTGTTCTACGTGAGGTCGACATATACATGAGTATATATTGTGGAACAATATAAATCAACAAGGCAGTCCATTGGTTTGCAAGTTGACTATCCTTCCAGATAACTTTAAATTGAAAAAAAAAACCAGAATGCAGAGAGTTTATTTTATAGAGATCCTATGAGACATGTTATATTCTCAGCAACCTAAATCATGGATGTTAAATTTAGACCTTTTGAAAATGAATACCAGGCTGCTCACCAGTTTGGTCTGCAGACATTAAGGGCAAAATTAAATGGCCTGGTGACGTTGATGTTTTCATTGCACTGGTGACACAAGTTGTACATATGGCAACACAGTTAGACCTGATTTATAATTGTTTTGTATCTCCAGAGGAGAAATAGAGCATGTGGTGTGTATTGCTTGTCATCTTCCACTATTTTCAAAACAGTGTGCATTCCTCGACATAACAATACACAGGTTGTATCTATCTACTCCTTGTACATTCTCCAGTCCTTTAGCAGGACTGTAAGAAATACTTTTTGGTGCTCCTCTCTTCTGAGCAGTGTTTTCTTAGCAGGATTTGTTTAGAAGGCTTTGCCTTCCTCTGAGGCTGAGAGTATGAATTGTCTGAGGTCACCCCGGTTGGGCCAATGCTTAAACCACTATACTATGCTGGCTCGCATGCCATTATCTTTCCTATCTTTATGTAAAGTTTGAGTAAACAGAAAAATCTTATCAGTGGGAAGATCTGAGTGCTGCTGAGCAGGATAGAATAATGGCAGCAGCTGTCTTTAGTACATTTTATATGAAAAAATTGTTTCTGCTGGCACCTTATTCCCCAGTTCATTTGCATCAAAGCCAATTAAAATATGCTTTGTTTAATAAAGCACGTGTTATTTCATAAGTTGTATTGTAGTGTGTTGTTCACTTGGTTATAAAATTTTGTTGTTCCCTGTTGGTTTTCAGAATGAGGTGAAGCTCCTTGCTCTGAAAGCCATGAAATCACACAAATTCCTTTAGAAAACTCATGAAGCTGTATTTTTTATTATTTCTTTTGCAGTTGTAGGAAAGGCTATGACTTACTATTTTCATCCTTTTACTAGTGTTCTGATGACAGGGTCTGGAAAAGTTCATTTTTTGGATGACAGTTCCTATACTTACCTGGGGAAGGTTGGGAAGTGTAGTTCAAAAGCACAATTTTTCAACATTCTGGAATACTGGGTTAGCTGTCCCTGATTGTTTCATGTCTGGAATTTCTGTTTTCAAAGTGTTGTTCTTTATTTACTGTTTTAGAGTTTTTAAATACTAGTAGCCAGTTTTTGTTCATTTTCATGGTTTCCTCCTTTCTGTTGAAATAGGGACAGCTAACACCTCCAAACAAAGGATTCTTCCAGACAGGAAGAAGCCAGGCCTTGAGGCCACAGGGCCATCAAATACTAATCAAGGCGATTAATTACAACATCCACACCTGCCTCTAACAGACAAGGGTTCTCTCTCCCACCCTGGACCTTACATAGATAGATAAACCTCCCTCCAACATACCTCACACCTCTGAGAATGCCTGCCACAGATATGGGCGAAAGGTCAAGAGAAAAAGCTTCTGGAACCCAGTGATTCCGGCCATGAAAGCCTTCAACAATACATTCTAGAATACTGCTATTTCTTCAGTATTCAGGGCCGGCCCAACACGGAGGCCACCTGAGGCGGCCGCTTCGGGCGCAGGTCCCCGGGGGCGCCGTCAAGCTTCCCCCCCCAGCGGGGACCATGGGCTCGCTCGCCAGCGAACAGGAAGGCAAGGCCAGCCAGGTCAGGGTGGTGCCCCGGCTCCCGCCCAGCACGCCCTGGCCCCGCCTCCCACGCTGCGCAAGAGGCGAGGCCAGGGTTGGCTCTGCCTCCCGCGCTGCTCGCCCTGGCTCGGTTGGCGTTGCCTAGCCGGCCAGGCTGCAGACGGAGTCCCTCCAGGCCACGGTTGCCGCAGCCTGGAGGGACTTTCCCGCCGCCTAGCCAGCTGGGCAGGGTGCGCGGGGCGGGAGGGGGGGCCCCGCCAGGGCGGTGCCCCGCCTCCTGCCCAGCGCGCCCTGGCCCCGCCTCCCACGCTGCGCAAGAGGCGGGGTCAGGGCGAGCAGCACGGGGGGGGGGGCAGAGCGTGGGAGGCGGGGCCAGAGCATGGGAGGCGGGGCCTCCCGCGGCGCATGGCCACGCCTCCCACAGCGCGGGGGGCGCAATCCCCCCCGCTTAACATGTAAAATTATCTCGGGCCGACCCTGTCAGTATTGCACTTAAAAGTTTTATATGATCCAGTGAACTATTACAAATACTCCCAAGTTAGTTCCCTTCACTGATATGCCCATGAGAGTGGACCTCACTATAGTGTCATATATGAGTTTTGGCTGCAGAATTGACATCTTTCCATGGTGCAGCTGACTGTGGGAAAAATGGGCACAGACGACACCTATTCATGCATGCAGTCATAACGTGCTCAGAAGAATGCAGTTTTTTAGAACTTTAATGCCAATTTGGAAACAGTTATCAGATGGGTACTTAATCTTGTTCGCATGTCACATTAAACATATTCTCACTGTTCATTCTGTTCCTTAAAGTGGTTTTATATCTGTGGAACATCTTAGATCTTTTAGCAGTTTTAGCACATTCTGTTATTTTATGTCGGTCTTAGAAGGATTGAGCTTCTGAGCTTGATCTTTTGATGTAGATGTTTATATCTGCATTTACGTAACTGAGACCAATTTGCAACAGGGCAAAACTGATTTGCTGAATCAATAAACACATTTATTTGTGAGAACTTTGTGGGTGGAATGACACAAGCAAACAACATGTTGCATGTATTTCTTTCTGTTTCTCGATATAATTTCCTCTTTTGGAATTTATCAAGCATTCCTTTCATAGACAAGCTTTCTTAAAATGTTCTTTGTCTCCTGCTATATGTTTTCTATGTTACTGTCAGCTATGCAGCCTTGGGGCAGCATGCTTGTGTTGGGTGCTTTCTAGGATGAACTTACATTTCATCTGAGAGAAATTGAGGCCCAGGTCAAATACAACACACCTTAGAGCCCTGGTAATATGTCAACACTGCCTCCTTAAACTCATTCTTTCTTTTTATCACCATGAACATCCCCATCCAAAGCCCACCTCATGTAATAATAATAATAACAATAATAATAATAATAATAATAATAATAATAATAATAATAATAATAATAATTTATTTTTCTATCCCGCCACCATCTCCCCGAAGGGACTCAGGGCGGCTAACATGGGGCGATGCCCAAAACAAAACAAAATAAAGCAATTACAACGAATATCAAAACAAAAAAAGTAATAACATAAATAAAAAATAAACAATTTAAAATACAATAAAACACATAAAATCGGAACGAATGAGTTAATAATACAGCATCAGCCACTGGAGATAAATAATATTTGAAATATATGAATATATTTGAAATTTGGAACTGAACATGGAGCTGAAATTGAACCATTTGTACATTTGAATGGAGGGGGAGAAAGGCTTTTTTTTAAAATGGGAGGGGAGCTCATATTTGAAGAGCAAGAAATTTATTTGGGGAGAAAAAACTTGAAATGCCATTTGTGAGAAAACGGTGCAGAACTTTGAAATGTTGTTCTGAGTTGTCTAGTCCAGGGTTCTTAAACTGTATGCCCCAACCCCAAACGGGGTCCCCTTAGCTCAATATTAGGGTCACTATAATTTGACAATAGTAAAAGGCTTCCAAACACCACCTATGTGGCATGTTTACAGTGGACTTTGCAGAAAATGCTTCAGCTGTACTTCACAAAAAAGAAAATCAGTCTGTTTAGCAAGCCTTGGGGATGCTCATTTGTTAGTAGTAAATGTTTGGTTTTAATGTAGCTACGGGGGTGGCTGGAAATTGTGAGGGTTTTTTAAAGATGTATCTTTCTGAATACCTGTTAAAACATTTTAAAAAGCAAATGTTTGATTTTATGGCTATTTTATATACCTATGAGCTTGGGTATCTGGCGATGCCTGGGTTATTAGAAAAAGGCATTGTCATATCAGTTTGGTCATATGTTACGCTATGTCTTAGAAAAAAAACCTCAGTCTTTGCTTTTGTTTTTTATGAATGCTCCCATTAGAAATTACATAAGGATGTGGGTGAACAACAATTCCCCAAAATGTTGGGTCAATCCTCCCCAAACCCCACTAATATTCACAGTTGGGTCTGTGTGCCAAGTTTGGTCCAGATCCATCATTGGTGGAGTTCAGAGGGCTCACAGAATACGGGTGAACTATAACTCCTGAATGTCAAGGTCAATCATCCCCAGAGTTCACCAGTATTACCAGTTGGCCATGTTGAATGTGTGTGCCAAGTTTGGTCCAGATCTGTCATCAGATGGGTTCAGTATTCTCTGAATACGAGTGAACTATGACTCCTGGATGTCAAGGTAAATTACCCTATAACCCCGCCAGTATGCAAAGGTGGCCATGTTGGATGTGTCTGCCAAGTTAGTTCCAGATCTATCGTTGGTGCAGTTCAGAGTGCTCTTAGATTGCAAATGAACTATACATCCCAGTACCTACAACTCCTCTAAGTCATGGTGAATTCTTCCCAAACCTCTCTCTCCAGTATTCTGATCAATTCCTCTGTTTGCTGTGTGCCATAGGAAAGGGTAGGAAAGGGTTAAGGGAGAGGCAGTGGGCGGTGTCATGCGAATGGAGAGAGAAAGGAGCCCTGGGATGTGCTCGCTGTAACCTGCAATGTCCTTGGAGACAGTGACTTGGTGGCTCCACAGCACTGGGAACTATAGCCTGTTTGTAGAGGCTGGAGACAGTCTGTATGAATGGACACCCGTGCCACGTACATACATACAGATTTTCACTTTTATTATGTGTATAGATATAGATATATCTCTATATCTATTATATATATAGATATATACAGGGAGTCACATAAACATTTCTCAGATGGAAAGGGATCGCCAGTGGAAAAAGTTTAAGAAGCTCTGCTGTAGTCACATCAGTATAGATTATTGTAGTACTGGCTAGGGTTTCTGGAAGGTATAGTGCTACAAAATAATTTTTTAAAGCTCCAAAGCAGTGTTCATTAAGGGAAAAATACCTTCCCTTCCATGTTTATGTGTGTGTATTTGGGTCTATGAGTAGTAATGTTGGGAGAATGGGCCCATTAGAGTGAATGCAGCCTTTGAAGAAGAAAACGAGCACAAAAAAGTAATCAAATTGACTAATCCCAACATGTGCAAAACTCTAATATTAGCATTTAATTTTAAGAACTGCAAACTTTTTAATGCATATTTTTAGCTTTATCTAGATTCTTACATCCTGACATTCTTCCTGATTCTGGGTAGCAAAGCATGACTATAATGTGTACATGTTTTATTTCTGAGAACTGAACTACTCACTATCTTAACTGTATACGACATTGCTCTGCCTCCTTATTTTCTCTTACTATCATGTAAGAACTGGAGGGGGATATTTTTCAGATTGCAATCACCCATATATAATATTAAAACATTCTCTACAGCCATTGATGGCCAACATTCATACAGAGCTTTAGAAAGGGAGGTGATAGAGAGAGAGAGAGAGAGAGAGGGTAGTAATTTGGAGACTGGAGGATTTTTTTTGTTGGGGGGGATCCTATTTGGGAGGTAATGCCCTCTTCCACCCCATAACTACATTCATAGGTGTACAATAAGGACCTCATTGTCCTTATTGTACACCTGGCATTGCAGCAAAAAGAGAGGGGCAGTGGGGCAAATCTGTTGCTCCATATGGATTTTAATGTATTGTTCATTATTTTATTTTGTGTATTGTTGGAATGTTTTAAGTTTTTGTCAAATATGTTGTGTTGTTGTTTCGGGCTTGTCCCTGTTGTGAGCCACCCTGAGTCCCTTTGGAGAGATGGGGCGGGATATAAAAATAAAGTTTATTATTATTTATTATATGCAGCTCTTTCTTGGCAACACTTTCACCATTTGACATGGGAAACGTCACCATTCTGCAGAGGACCCATGCTGACTCCCATGTTGCGGGGAACATCTCTGATGATGCTTCCACCACGGTTGGAGGCGAGGCCTCTGCTGAAAGTCACATGGCTTTGTGTGATGTCTGGCGTGGGGCTCGGTCCTCAAGATTGGGTGAAAGCGTCTTAGGACGGTAAATTTTCCCCCTCTGATGAGGCCCTTAATGGGTAGGGAGACATTCCCATTCTCATAATACTGGATTCCAACTGATGGAAGATTAAGGATAAACAAAATAAAATCCTTCCTGAAATACATCACTAAACTATGGAAGGAGCTGCTAAAGGTGTAATGATAGTCACCTATGTGGATGAGTTTTTAAATGATTGTACATAATTTATTAAATATATTGCTGACAATGACTGTGTTCTGTAGAATTTATGCATTTTGACACCACTTTAACTACCATGGCTCAATACGGTGGTCTCCTGGGATTTGTGTTTTGGTGAAGCACCAGAGAAGACTAAAGACCTCGTAAATCTACAACTCATGGGCTTCCATAGCACCGAGCCATGGGGGTTAGAACAGACAAGGCCAACACTGCCATATAATGCGGTTTGAAACTGCATACAATGCATGATATGGTCCGTGTAGAGAAGACTGACATAATGGAATTCAATGCAGTTAAACTCTATTTATGAGTCTGCACTGACCATATGAAAACTGCATTATTTGGCAGTGTAGATTGGGCCCCAGTGTAGTAGTTTGAGTTTTGGACTACAACTCTGGAGGCCAGGGTTCAGATCTCCACTCGATCATGGAAGACCATATGTTCACCTTGGGCATGACATCCTCTCTCCACCCTATAGAGAGTCAAAAAGCCTCTGGACAAATCTTGAAAAAACCCTGTGATATCTTTTACTTGTGGTTGCCATACATTGGAAATGACTTGAAGGAATGCAACAACAACATCAAAATTCTAAAGCAGACTCTGACTAAAGATTAATGTACAGAAAGGCCTTTTGTAACATTTTGTTCTTCCTTGTTTCGTCTCAGATGTGTGCTAACAAGTTCAGCAGCTGTTTTTATTGTCCATTTTTTGCTGCCTCCTAAGCTTGACCTTTTACTCATTTAAGTGACATGCCTGAGGAACACTTGTGTGAATGTCTCTTTTTCAGCATTTCTCTTTATTCTTTAGAATCAAATTTCAATAAATTATTTGCTGGAATTAAATAGTGAAACAGACGGATTATTGTAGGTGGGCAAACCTGTGTGTCTCTCTGAAGATGATTCATTATAATTTCATTGAAGGAAGTAGTTTCTAAGAACACACCCAGTAATAAAAATTGTGTTAAAATTATTTTCATATTCTTGAGAGGGAAATAAAAACCAGTGCAAAGGTTTCCCGTCCGCTGCTTTGTCTCCAACCCTACCTAGTGTTTTGTTGTTGTTCTTTGTCTTGAATTGTATAGGTCTGTTTTTATTAGCAGTTGTCGGATTTTTTAATGCTCTCAGGATTGTCAAAACCATTGCACAAGATTCTACTATTGTTTTGTAAATTTCATTTGAACAAGGGGGCCCCCTTCTGACAAAATGGATACAGGGTTATAATTCATAATACAGTAGAGTCTCACTTATCCAACATAAACGGGCCGGCAGAACGTTGGATAAGTGAATATGTTGGATCATAAGGAGGGATTAAGGAAAAGCCTATTAAACATCAAATTAGGTTATGATTTTACAAATTAAGCACCAAACATCATGTTATACAACAAATTTGACAGAAAAAGTAGTTCAATATGCAGTAATGCTATGTAGTAATTACTGTATTTACGAATTTGGATAAGTGAGACTCTACTGTACCTTTAACTCCAATGTCTAGATGAATTGTATGCATTCTAAACTGTCTCTTAACAACATGTTTGTTTCTCATGTTTCAGAAAAAATACAGAAAAGGATCAGTTGACATTTCAAAAATCAAATGTGTGGAAATTGTGAAAAATGATGGTGCTGTCATTCCATGTCAAAATAAATATCCATTTCAGGTAAGTTTCTATGGTTTAAGAACATTGCTTCACATAGAACTCATAGCTCCATGTATGTCCTAGTAATATTTCAACAATATATGTTTGCAGTTAAAATATCCAGCTAAGAATCTAGGTTAAGCATAGTTCCTTCCAATTTTGAAGAAGAGAAAATTGTTTTTATTAAAAAATTTACCATGCACCAAATGTATTCCTATTTAGAAATGTTTTTAACCTAGCATTAAAAATCTGATCTGTGGGCAAAGTAATTGCATTCTTATATATGCCATTTTGCTTTATGAATCATTACTGATTAGTAAATATTAAAACTCAAATTAATAAATTTTACGGGTGAGACAAGAGCCCCCCTCCATGTACCATCAATGAGGTCAATGCGTTGTGTTAGGACATAGGAGAAGGCTTTTTGGCCATGACATGGCAATTGTGGAATGCTGTCTCTTTGGAGGCCCGCTTGACATAAACATTCATTTTATTCAGGAACCAACTAAAATCTGGTTTTTCATAAAGGTCTTTAGGTCTCATTAGTTCTTCTGAAGTACCATTGGACATAGTTTTTAAAACTTTTAAACCTTTTAATTTTGTTTTTAACACATTATGATATGTAATATGCTTTTTGCTTATTTGTTTTAGTTTTAAACCATTTAATTTGCATTAATGTTATGTTATAATGGTGATTTGAGTGTTGGGCTGTAAGATCCTCACTTGGCCATGAAATCCACTGAGATTATCTGCTTTGAACTGGATTATATGGCAGTGTAGAGTCATATAATTCAGTTCAAAGCAAATACTCTGGAATATCTTCTTTGATAATCTGGATTATATGGCAGTATAGAAAGGGCCTGAGTTACCTACTGCAAGACACACCGTTTCAGCCTCAGAGGAAAGCAATGGAAAACCTCCTCTGAACAAAACTTGCCAACAAAACCCTATGATAGTTTTACCTTAGTGGCATCCAAGGTCATAAAGGCTTGAAAGCACACAATAAAAATATCAAATATTTATCTTTGGTTTTTTTTTTCCTTTTTAGGTTGTTTACGATAATAGCACACTTTATATTTTTGCGCCCACTGCATACAGCAGGGATCAGTGGGTAAGAAATTTGAAAGAAGGTAATTGCATCTGTTCTTGATATTAATATTTGTCCTGAGCATATGCACTGATCATCAGCTAAAGGGCTAGGAATTGTTCTGTCTGTATCTACTAAACAACGCTATTTTTTTTTTAAAAAGTAACCAGCCAAAAAGAAGTTTTTTCACTGCACAACCACAACAGTGATTTGATTTTAACTGCAGAGGCGCCAACCTATGAAATTCTGGAATTTTAAGTTTAGGGAGTAATATTTTTTGAATTTTCAGCCAAAGGGCTCCAGTGTCTCACAAAATAATTTATTTATTGGATTGATGCCTTGCCCTTTCTCCCGGGATGGGATCCAAGGCAGCTTCCAAAGTTTAAAACATGATTGTCGTGCATCGCCTAGCTTCCCCTTTACCTGATCCCACGGGGGGAAGCGTCCACTGTGTGGCTTCCCTGCATTGATCCCTATACTTTCTGTGTTGCTGCTATGGTGGCATCCGCCGGTTCCTCTCCTTTTGCGCCATGGAGCCCCGCTGAAGTAGATCTACATCATGGGATGGAAGCTAACGGGCTGTGTAGGGCAAATTGAGAGGAATCGGCATATGCTTCTGATTTTAGCCCTTCTGATGAGGTCATGAGAAAAAGCTATCTCCTGCAAAACTTAAAAGCTTTTGCAAGTTTGCACAGAGAGATACAGTCTTTCAAATAATCTGAAACCAAGCCATGTAGTGCTTTATAGGTCAAAACCAGCAGTTTGAATTATGGCTAGTGGCAGCCAGTAGAGTTGTTTCAATAGCAGATCACATAGCTCTAGTTAAATGTCAGAAGTACATAGGATGCAGGTTTGGCAAAATGCTGTATTTGTATTCTGTGGAAGGGCAACTTGTGGCTCTCAGTATTCTGGATACTGATAGCAGTCCTCTTGGTCCTTCACCATTGAACTGATGCATCGGGATTATAGGAGCTGCAGTCCAAGAATATCTTGAGGGCCACAACTTGCCCATCCCTAGTTTAGATGCTATACCAGTAAATATATGTTCCCAAAACACTTGCCTGCTGTTTAAACTGGTGGGCTCTCCCAGTTCTGTTATGTAGTATGTCTTCTGGAAGGGGGAGGATAAGCATTACTGTCATGAAATTTTCCTTTGGTCTGAACATTTAGACTTACAGTTTAGGAATCCAAAGAAGGGGGCAGACAAAGTTACCAAGGGAATGGTAGCGTAGCAAATATGCAAGTTTTATGTGTGACTGATTTTCAGTGTCTCATTATATACAATATAATTTACAATTATATATATATATATATATATATATGATAATAATATTGTAATGTTATACAATATAATACTAATAATAATACAATATAATAATATTAATTATATATTATACTAGCTGTGCCCGGCCACGCGTTGCTGTGGCGTTGTCTGGTGGTGTTGGTGAGAAATTGTTGAGGTAGTGGTGGTATTGAATGTCTGTTGTATGGTTGTCTTTATGTTTACTATGCATTTGGTTGTTTGTGTACTGTGAAAGTGGTGAGGGTAGAGGGGGGTCTATGTCCCTGTGTAGTATTGTATAGTATTTATATGTTGTCCATGTGTTGTGAATGCTTGGATTGTGTCCTACTGCATAGTAGAAAGGGTTGGGCTGGATGGCCCTTAGGGGTCTCTCCAAACTCTTGAGCCTGTCCCCTGGGCTGAGTAGGTTGCTAGGAGACCAAGTGAGCGGAACTTAGCCTTGTAGCTGGCAGCAACTGGATAAAAACAATTATTCATCTCCCTCTAATTAGGACTTGATTTTTCTTTTCTTTTTGTTGTATCAACCTAGAGCCGTGGATGATGTGTTGTTAAATTTCGAGTTTGGGGGGCCTGTAGTTTTGTTGTTTTATCCGCTGCCCTGATGCCATCACTCTTTTATATATATAGATATTACATGTAATATTACTAATAATATTACAGTATAGTAGTATAGTACAGTATAGTAATATATAATGCTAATATTGTGCTATGGTAATAATATAATACATTGTATGTAAATATTATTTGTAAGCCACTCTGAGTCCCCTTCAGGGTGAGAAGGGCGGGATATAAATGTAGTAAAATAAATAAATAAATAAATAAATAATCTGAAATGCTAGAAGTTTGGAAACTAAAGAAATCTTTCATTAAGAGAGGATGCAAATCACCCACTCCACTTTCTCTACATATCACAAAGAACTTTAAGCACCTTAATAACAAGCAGTTACCAACATTTGTTGGGAGAAGTCATGATACTTATGTTGGAATAAAATCAGAATAAATTTCTGTGAGAGACTGGATCATACTTCTAGATTTGTGACGACTTAACATTCCCCACTGTGTTTATCTTCTCTGCTTTCAATCATATGAGTGGGGAGAACCCAGAAATTCATTCTAGACACTCATTTCAAGTCAGAAATTTCAAAAATACATTATTTTTTCCACAAATAGTATCACTCTTGTCAATTTGTAAAAATAACTTCTGTCTGTATAAGTTTTTTTGTATTTCAGTGTTGTCACTAACGTCAAATAATTTTAAATTTACTCTTAGTGGTTTGAAATGCTAGTATTTTACAGGAATCTGTTCTTGTTGTTTTTTTGGTAGAAATAAAAAATAATAATAACATAATGGTGAAGTTCCATCCTAAATTCTGGACAGATGGAATCTATCAGTGTTGCAGACAAACAGAAAAATTAGCACCTGGTTGTGAAAAATATAGCCTCTTTGAAAATGGTAAGTGCTCTTTTCCCACATGCTATCAAGCAGAGATGGGTGAATTTGTCCATTTCACTGTCAAAGCATTTCAACTTCTTTGTGTTGAATGTATGAAGAATTTCAGGTGTAGGATGTTCTTATAGCATACAGATTTCTCAATCACTTGTGATTTCTAAATTCAACAGCTACAACTATTCCAGCATGGATCAAATTGCACCATGTCTCCCTGCCATGTAGCTGTTATATCCGATGAACCTGTCAGAAAAAAAGAAAAATTCCAATCCTAATATAGCAATAAAGACCATGCTGACAAGTTGCATACAGGTCAGCAGGACAATGAATCCATTCTGGTTTTTCACCAGAAATTTTAAGAAGCCATTTGATGTGCTGAACCTTAGCTTCATAGTAGGGTCAGTACCTTGGATAGCTCCCATAATATTGAGACCAAAACCTAGATTCACAACTCTACGAGGGCCCTTCCACACATAATCCACAATATCTGCTTTGAACTTGGTTATCTGAGTCCACAGTACCATATAACCATTTTCAACGTGGATTTTATACAGCTGTGTGGAAGGGGATTGAGACCCCCACTACACTGACCATTTAATGCAGTTCGAAGCTAGACTTTTCAAAGCTGCGCATTAAAAGTTGTCTGGATGGAGACATTTGTCAAATTTGCTTTCTCTTACCTTTGACTTAAAACAATAACAACCTCAAGATCTTTTTTGCTGAAGTAATTCATACATTTTCGAAATTTCTTGCAAAGGCAAACCCACTCTGAACAAAACCCTGTGGGTTTATTAAACTCATAGAAAACTACATGTAAAAACTAATATTATGTTTTGTTCTTTTAGGTATGAGGTCATTGCCTGTGCAAATGCCAGATAAAAGTAAGGTAAGGGAAAAAATTCTAAACACTGAACAAAGGGAGGCGATGGCATTCACATCCAAAAAAATGCTATTGTAATTACCATTAAATTCTGCTAAAACTTTGATAGATTTGTTTTTAAAAAGAAAAACACCTAGGTCAGTGTGCCCTGGATCAAGGTTATAGAACTTGTTACAATTATGTATTAAAGGAGTTCTTTCCACTCCTGTTAACGGACATTAAAAGTATATTGCGTATTGAGGTCTCATACGAAGAGTAAACAACTTCAGGGTCTGTTTCTGGTTCCAACTGGAGTAGATTCTTCAAGTCAGTGAGGACTTGGTGAGTTAGCATTGATATACATTCCATTAATTCATGTATAGTGCTCTAGTTGAGGGCTACCTATTAGATGTAGATCTTTGTTTCTTATCATGAAGCATTTTGAGCATTGGACTGCTTTCAATTACTTCTGTTGTCTTGGTGATTTCCATTTCATATTTTTGATAGAAAACACAGCTTTAGTCACAATCTGCTTTATAAATTAGCTTCAGGATCTGTAATAAACCTTGTAATTTAATATAATTATTAGAACTTTTAAGTGACTACTAATAATTTATTTCAGAGACGACCCCCACCTCCGATTCCCCCAGAAGAAGAGGAAGAAGAGGAAGAAATAGTAATAGCTATGTATGACTTTCAGCCGACGGAACCTCATGACTTGAGATTAGAAAGAGGTCAAGAATATACCGTGATTGAAAAAAACGACATTCATTGGTGGAAAGCAAGAGACAAATATGGGTAAGTAAATATTGTCTTTATTTAGGTTTTTTAGTACTGGGGTAAATGCTTCCTTGAATACAGAAAATCCAAGACACTGAGTTATTTTAAGAAAATTGGCAAAAAAAAGGGAAAAGAAGCTTATACGTAGTCTCTCAATTGGTCATGATGGGTAGCTATTGGTATTTGGAGTGCACTTGAAATCTAGATGTTTTTCTTTGCAGTAATGGCTATATAGTTTTAAAAATGAAAGTTGCTGATTTTCCAGCTCCATGAAAAATTTAATTAAATTTAATTTAAATTTAATTTAATTTAATTTAATTTAATTTTAAAATGATGCCAGCCAAATTAAATAAAAAATCCTGAGCAAAACTTTGACATCATCTAGGCAATGGTATAACATATAATGTATTAGAGTTGTCTCCCAGACTTATCATTTGGCAGTGCAGCATATACATCATTCTGTGCCTATATAGATAAAATGTTTCATTCTGTATTTTTTAATTATTTACTGTATTTATTGTTTACTGTATTATTTATTATATGTGATGACTGATCTTTACTGTATTTTTTATTTTCATTATTATCTTTGAAAAACTTCCTGGTTTGAAAGTGTTACTTCCTGTTTAATTATGCGGTACTTACTTTGAAAGTAGTTGTTATACTCCAGAAATGTCATTTTGTGGCTGCCACAAACTATGTTGAATTGGTTGAGAGTTTAGGAGGTATTCACTGAAAAACTATAGCAAAATGTGCTGCAGGATGTCTCGCAAAAACAAAGTTTGTGCAGTTCAATCAACTTTCCCCATGTTTTATGAGAGGGCCAATTAGGAAAGGACATTTATAACCCAGGAACAAATATCGTGTTACATAGTATTATGAGTCATGCTTAACATGGCAGTACACTGTGATAATACATTTATTGAAGGTTGTACATTGTTTTGTGTGTACCTTATAGGCTAGATAGTTGACTTCAAAATTTTATAAATTATCTTTAAAAAAAACCTTACTACCAAGACATTTTTATTTTAGGATTCCCATATACCTTGTTACTTTCTTTTTATCATCTCTAGAAGCAAAGGATATATTCCAAGCAACTACGTAACAGGAAAGAAGTCAAATAGTCTAGACCAATATGAGTAAGTAAAAAATTGCACATAATCCATAAGAACAAACTATTCTTACAAGTTTTGGGAACTACGTGAAAAAAGTAAACGACCTTGAACTCTTAAGTTGTTCTTTTCTTGTTTTAAGGGTACATTTAAGAACCTGTCCTGAGCATATCTAAAACTTCCCAAATTAACTCAGAAAGCTGGAGAATTTGAAATCATTCTTCATGTACTTACTTGCTTCCCACCTCCCAAAATCCTCACAAACTAATTAACTAGGGCCCCTTCCACACAGATGAACAAAATCCCACATTATCTGCTTTGAACTGGGATATATGGCAGTGTGGACTCAGATAAGACAGTTCAAAGCAGATATTGTGGGTTATTCTGCCTTGATGTTCTGGGTTATATGGCTGTGTGGAAGGGCCCTAGGACTTAGTCTTACCAGGACTAATCTAAAACATTAAGCCATGAGTGAATTAGGAGCACAAAGTAGCGTCAACTGAAAAGATACAATAGAAAAGAAATCCCCATGGTTTTCTTTACTATGGTTATGAGATCAGCTGTATTTTGACTTTTAGAAGGGTTCTCAAAAATTGTAGCACCCAAGAGAAAAAACTCAACATATTATGCCTTTTAATATGCATTTTTTCCTCTGTAGGTGGTATTGTAGAAATCTGAACAGAAGCAAAGCTGAACAGCTCCTCAGAAACGAGGTGAGCCTTTGTATTATTGTACTGTTTGTACTGGAACCAGGCCGTTTCCTTATCACACTACATGGTTATAGCACTATTATCCACTTTTACAGCCATGGGAACAACATATGAAATCCTGGGATTTGCAGTTTAGGGAGGGGCATTTAGTTTTTTGGGCCTCAGGAAACTACAAACCTCAGAATCCCACATGGCACTTGGAGTGGAATATTGTGCTATAGGACTCTGAGGCCCCTTTTACACTGCCATATAATCCAGATTATCGGTTTTAAACTGAATTATAGGAGTCTACATTGCCATGTAATCTTCAAAGCAGATAATCTGTATTTCTTTATGGCAGTGTAGACGGGGCCTGAGTGATTAAGGTTTAAATTCCTGCTGGTTGATCTTGGGTAAATCATGCTTTCTCAGAGGAGGGCAATAGCAACCCTACTCTGAACCACTCTTGCCAAGAAAACCCTCTAATAAGTTCACCCTAAATCAGAACTGAGTTAAAAGCATATAGCAACTACTGTCTCTAAATGCAATACATAACAGACCTATTCAAAATAATTGCGTATATTTCTGAGTGAACTTGAGTGATACCAAATAGTAAGTAGTTTGGTAAAACTGATTTTTTTATCCGTTGGATTTTAGGATAAAGAAGGTGGTTTTATGGTAAGGGACTCCAGTCAGCCGGGTTACTATACAGTATCTCTTTATGCAAAATTTGGAGGGTAAGTCATGGAGCCACTTATTATTTGTATTTTCATTTTGGTTTTTTGAGATATATAAACATTTACATTTTAAAGCAAGTAACTTGCATTTCATTACCAAAATCTTTCTGGTAAAGTAAAACAAGATATGTACTTCCATGATCCAAGCTGTTAACTCGATCAACTGATTTAAAGAAAGTAATATTTTGGGACTTATTTTTTATTACTATTAAAATAAATTGGTCCATATCCTTCACAAATTCATTCAGTGTATATAGTCTTTTAATGAATTTGAATGTTTCTAACTGTATAAATAGCTTAAATGTTTCTCAAATAGCTTGTATATATACACATTTCTTGGAGGATTTGTATTTTTAAAATCATATATTTAATATATTTAATCTCTACATAAGGATTTATTCATCCTTAGTATTAATACTGTAATTCTTATATTGACCTCTTCTACAAAATGCTAATATATGTTGATTTGATGTGTGGTTGAAGACTTTCATGGCCGGAATCACTGGATTGCTGTGAGTTTTCTGGGCTGTAAGGCCATGTTCCAGAAGCATTCTCTCCTGACATTTCACCCACATCTATGACAGGCATCCAAGGTTGTGAGGTCTGTTGGAAACTAGGCAGGTGGGGTTTCTATATCTGTGGACTGTCGAGGGTGGAGAAAGAACTCTTGTTTGAGGCAAGTGTGAATATTGAAATTGACCACCTTGATTGGAATTGAATAGCCTTGCAGCTTCAAAGCCTGATTGCTTTCTGCCTGGAGGAATTCTTTGTTAGGAGGTGCTAGTTGTCCATGATTGTTTCCTGTCTGGAATTCCCATTTTTTGAGTGTTACCAGCTAACACCGCCCAACAAAGGATTCCCCCAGGCAGGAATCAGCCATGCTTTGACGCTGCGAGGACATTCAATGTTAATCAAAATGGTCAGTTGCAACATTCACACTTGCCTCCAACAGACAAAAGTTCTTTCTCCCATGCTGGACCTTCCACAGATATATAAACCCCACTTGCCTAGTTTCCAACAGACCTCACAACCTCTGAGGATGCCTGCCATAGATGTGGGCAAAACATCAGGAGAGAATGCTTCTGAAACATGGCCATACAGCCCGGAAAACTCACAGCAACCTATGTTGGTTTGGTTTTATTCCCTTTTCTTTGACATATATTCTAAAAATTCGCCTCAAAATAATTTCTTTTTGTTAATCCTTTTTTGCACTTTATTTCACAAGTCAGTTTATCATTTATTGCAATCTTCCACACCTCTTTGTACTTATTGTCAATTTTGTATTCATAATTTTCTCTCCATTTTTTGGCTATAACTAATCTTAGAGCAGTAATAAAACAATTATTAATTATTTTGTGATTTTAATCTTATATCTCAAAAATTTAATAAAAGTGCTATATTTGGATTTTTTTGTATATTAACTGGTAGTATGTCATTAATTTCAGCAAATACTTTCCCCCAATTTTAAAAAATCATTTCACATAAATGTATATAAGTTCCAGTTTCCTTTTTACACATTCAACAATTTTATAGATTGTTTCTATTATAATAACTTAATGTTATTGGAGTCTTGTACCATCTCCAAATTGTTTTGTATTATTTTAAAAATGTTACTAGCCATCTTGAGTACCATTATAGAGGCAAGGTGGGATATAAATAAAAATAATAACAACAATAAAATATAAATATTTTGTTGCTAAGATACTTAACATTACTATCTTCAACTTAATTGAGAAAAGATACTGTACAGGGGGGCGTGCTTAACATAGCAGGCTAAACCACTAGCTGCCGAAAATCCTCCTGATCGAAAGGTTGCCAGTTCGAGCCCAGGTTGGCATGAGCACCCACCGTCAGCCCCAGCTCCTTGCCCACCTAGCAGATCGAAAGCAGAAATGCGAGTAGATAAATAGGTACTGCTTTTAGCAGGGAGGTAATAATAAAAAGGTGCCCTTAAGGACATTGATCGGGAGGGCATCTAAGGACAACAAAACTTCTTAGCATGGAAGATGGAGTGACAGCATCCCCCTGTGGCCAGAGTCGAGCACGGCCTCCAAGATGCGGGGAAATAAAATGGGAAATGCCTTTATCTCTTTTGTGTATTGTCTGTCCTTGTTAATTGTATAACATCATTGAATGCTTGCCGTATGTGTGTTCTGTAATCCGCCCTGAGTCCCCTCGGGGAGATAGAGCAGAATATAAATAAAGCATATTTATTCTAATTGTTTTATTGGGTTTTTTTTTTTAGAGAAGGGTTATCCGGAATAAGACACTATCATATAAAGGAAACACCGCAAAACCAGTACTACCTGGCAGAAAAACACCTGTTTAACTCAATTCCTGAATTAATTGATTATCATAAACACAATGCTGCAGGTATGTGGGTATTGAGTTTCTTATCATCTTAAAGTGATTCCTGGAGAATTAGATTCAAAACATAGGAGGAGAAGGACACCATAGGACATATCTGAACTCTGTCAGTATTGTTTGGGACTAGTTGGTGATATTACTGACACAGTTGGTTCTTTGCCATAGCTGGGATTCGTTTGCATACTTAGTGATTTTACAGTTTTACAAGTCAGAAAGCTGTTCTTGTATTTCTTTTATATATCCAGATTGATTGTTTTTTAACATCAATGGTTAGCACTTTGTAAGCTATGTAATGTGTTCTATATTTGTGAACTTTTAAAAAAACTTATCACTCCTAAATATCTAATACACAGAGTTACAATTTCTGATGTTTAACATCCTTGATTAAAAAGAGAGCTCTGGGTGTGCTTAAAAGTATGTTAAATAGTATAAAAACATGCTCAGCAGGATAATTATTGTACTTCCTCAGTTCTAAGGCCCCTTCCACGCAGCTGCATAAAATTCCACATTTTCTGCTTTGAACTGGAATATAAGGCAGTGTGGACTCAGATAAACCAGTTCAAAGCAGATATTGTGGGAGTTTCTGCCTTGATATTCTGGGTTATATGACTGTGTGGAAGGGCCTTAAGATACTCTTTTTCCCCATCATAGGAATATTTAAAATTAAAGTGGAAGTTGAAAGTACAATGACCAGGACTGTTTATGAACAACAGCTATGTCTTTGTGTAATATATAATGTTATTTTATGTGATGTGTTTAATAATGTTTAATGTTTTATTAGAGGAGGGTCAACTTTGATGTTTTATATTTTTTTTATCGAGGGCATTGAATTGTTGCCAATACTGTGAACCGCCCTAAAATGAGGCACATCTTAGATGTTTTTAATATATATATATTATATATCTATATCTATATATCAATCAATACAACTTTCTTTCTGTTGGTGGTACTGAAATTAGTGTTCATCTTGCCATCAATGGCATTTTAGGCCCCATCTACACTGCTATATAAAATCCAGATTATCTACTTTGAACTAGATTATATGGCAGTGTAGACTCATATGATCCAGTTCAAAGCAAATAATGTGGATTATCTGCTTTGATAATCTGCATTATATGGCCTTAGAATCGAAGAAATACAGTGGTTCTGAGCAACAGAAATGTTTGACTGTCCTTAATTTCTGATGCTATTAATATTATCTTTCTATGAACTTCAGGTCTTGTGACAAGGCTACGATATCCAGTCACCCCAAAGACAAAACCGACCACAGCGGGATTCAGTTATGGTAATTGGCATGTTTTTAAAATTACACACTTCATTTTTTTTGGGAGGGAGGATACATTCTGTATATTTACAGTTAAGAAGAGGTTTAAAACTTGAAAGGACTGCTGTGAATGAACTGGATATGGTTTTCAAGTACAAGGTTTCAGCAGATATTGTGTTTTTATGATGTCCATTTTGACAGTAGGACACTATACGTTCATGCTTTTTCAACATGCTAGGATCACTGGCGAAGCAGGCTCATCTATTTCCCCTTTTCTTTCTGTTTTGCTCTTCACACATGCTCAGTGTATAATTCTGGAATCAGCTGTTTACCTTGCCTGCTGTGTCTAAGCAGAAGGTTTAAATTGCCTCTGCGTCTGTCTCTGTCTCCGTTCTATGTTATATGACATTGAATATTTGCCTTATATGTGTACAATGTGATCCGCCCTGAGTCCCCTTCGAAGTGAGAAGGGCGGAATATAAATACTGTAAATAAATAAATAAATAAGCACACACAGTTACATTAGGATTACCTAGAGTAGAATCCCATTCTTCCCCAGCTCAAACTTTAATGTATTATTTACTGTAGATACATGGCTGCAGCCTCACACTGAAAATTTGTCTTACTCCAGCCCTCCCATGTCTTTAAGAATTACACTCTTCTAGTTAAACAGAAGAGAAGAAACGGAGGGTTGAATTGCCCACTTATAAAGTGTTTATAGAAAGGAGTTTCTTTGTCTGAAGCTTTGTTAACTGAGGAATATCTCTACAATGAAATACTAAAGTCAGGAGTGTCTGTGCCATCATATTTTTGATTTTTGCTATGTCTGTGAAATCTAGACAGTGAAGAAAGCTGGTCAGAAGGGGGAAAATTCATTTGAAATGTGATGCTGGAGGAAAATTGCATGGGTTTTACAGCAAACCAAGCTTGAACTCTCACTATAAGCCAAAATGCCTAAATTGGGATACAGATGTGAGAAGGGGGGAGGATTAACCACTACGTAGGTGTCTCCACTGAGAGACAAAGGAGCAAGATGTCCAGGGCTGGGTGAATATTTTCAAAAGTCCTTTTGGCAGGAAACTGTAAGAATGAGAAATGGGAATTCTCAAGTGGGTGCCAAAGTACAGCGGTTGTGGGAGCTCAGAGTCTGGAGTGTGGCTGATGAGATCTCTGAAAAAACATCTTCTCAGCTTTACCTCAGGGATCTGGAGAATTCTGTATGTTCTGAACATTGTTTTATTTTTACCCTTATAGAGAAATGGGAAATCAATCCAGCCGAGCTCACCTTTATGAGAGAACTTGGCAGCGGTCTCTTTGGCGTGGTGCGTCTTGGCAAATGGAGAGCACAGTATAAAGTGGCCATCAAAGCAATCCGAGAAGGTGCAATGTATGAGGAGGACTTTATAGAGGAAGCTAAAGTGATGATGTAAGGAACTAGTTTGACATCCCATAAGTAGTGGTGTACCTCAAGAAATGTGTATTTGCTGAGATTTTAGAGAAGGCTGAACTGTCTACATTGGACTATAAAAACAAAATCGGACATAGCATGCAAACCAAACGAGAGCTCCTCCTTTCCATACTAGTTCCAGCTACTGAAGACATATTAATTTTATAGCATTTAGGAAATGATTTGGATTTTATAATTTTCTTTGACTTTGGGGGTCTTTGCTTTTTCATTATTATGATCTATAATTAGTACACAAATTACACTATGTAATAAAATTTGGAAAAAAATCTGTTCCTAGTTTGAAAGTGATATTTCCTGTTTAATTGTGCAGTACTTACTTTGAAAGTAGTTGTTATACTCCAGAAACTTTGTTTTTGTGGCTGCTGCAAACTATGTTGAATTGGTTGAGACTCAGTGAAATATTCATTGAAAAACTATAGCAAAATGTGCTGCAGGATGTACCACAAAAACAAAGTTTTTGCAACTGAATAAACATTGTCCATGTGTTTATGATATAACCAATTAGGAAATGACATTTATAAACCAGGAACAAAAAATGTTTTACTTAGTGTTATCTGCAGCACTTTCTCCCTCTCTTAAATATTTTCTATGTAAAAGCAGATCAACCCATATGAATGTATTTTTTACCATACATCTGTATAATAATATTGGAACCTATATCAGTATGTATATTTAAATTCTTTTCAGGAAACTGACCCATCCAAAGTTGGTCCAGCTCTATGGGGTTTGCACTCAGCAGAGGCCGATTTACATTGTGACTGAGTTCATGGAGCATGGCTGCCTTCTGAATTATCTTCGACAAAGGCGTGGACACTTCAGTAAAGACATCCTGCTGACAATGTGCCAGGATGTATGTGAAGGAATGGAATACCTGGAGATAAATAGCTTTATTCATAGAGATCTGGTAAATATAAGTAGTGTATTTTTGCAATGGTTCTATTTTAAATATAATATATAGGGTAGTAGGATCCTTTCCTGATTCTGGAGTTTCATACGAGGGTTGAATGAAAAGTAATGCCTCCACCTTCGTAACTTCTCAACAGATGGCAGTCCTTGTTCAGTAGACTCTCCTCTACAGTTCCATTTGGTGGGAAGCCTTATCATTGAGCGGTTGTGTTGTTAAAGTGCGAAGTATGGAACTCTGCGCATACAGGGAAGCCTTAGCATTGAACGGTTGTGTTGTTAAAGTGCGAAGTATGGAACTCTGCGCATACAGGGAAGCCTTAGCATTGAACGGTTGTGTTGATCTAAGCAAAAAATATAATGGATCAGGAACTGGTCAGATTCCTTTCTTATGTGGTTTATAATGTGCTCTTATGCAGCTGAGGTGGATGGAGGCCATGGAAGAAAAGATCTCTCCAACTGAAATATTTTTAAAAGCAGGGGAAATTGAAACATTTTCTTTACTAGGCATAAAGATCTATACTCGCCAAAATGTCTACTTTTGTACAAGAATGAAGCCCTAGTTTCTTTAGCAGGTGGCTACCTTATTCCCACTCTAAACTGTCCTATCTATATAAACAGACGGATACAATCTCTAGTAAGAGTTCCTGATAAATCTGATATAATTCAGAATCTTCATTAAATATTTGTCTTAAATTAATGTTAAAAGGCACTTTGAACCCCTTGCGCAAAAGGGAGAGTACAAATGCAATGTATTTGTTAGGTTACTGAGACTTAACAGGTAATTCAGGGGGATGTAATATTTTTCCACACCTCCAATATGGAAACAGTGGAGATTTTCAAATTAGTGATTAATATGAAAATAAGATACAGAAGTCGCCCATCATCTACATATTCTTCACCTAACTGAAATATGAGTGGGTATTTGTTGAAATCACTTTATTCAAATCATTTTAGTGCTGGCTAAACTGTTATGTCAGTTAATTTACAAATATGCAATTGTACTCTGCTGCTCTTAACAGTACCCAAAATATTCATAATACTAGAAGCAGCTGATTGATTTGTATGGGATGGGCAACATGTGGCCTTACTACAACTCTAAATACAGTCTAGCAAACACAGTGATGAGGAAGGTGGGAAATGCAGACATGTAACTTTTGGGAGTTTAGAGGTTGTCTATTCTAGTTTCCGTTGTATTGGAGCAATGATTCCCAAACTAATCCTCCAGGTGTTTTGGACTTCGACTCCCAGAAGCCTCAGGGCTCTTCTACACTGCCCTAAAACCTGTGAGTGGTAACGGGTTTACTTGAGGTGTCCAAACAACGCCTCAGGTAAACCCGGTTAATCCAGAGTAAACTGGGATTTCCCAGTTTGCTCAGGATTAATTTGACAACAGATCTAGACCTTCCTGAAAGGTTTGGCTCTGTTGAGATGCTGGGCCTATGGGGATTGACTCCCAAGACCATGTTCCATGATCCCGGGGTCAATCCCAACAATGATCCTGGTTCTTCGGGCTCCTGGAGCCCAAAGGAGCTGGATGGCGCCCCCACCCTCCCCTCCCAGCCACCTGACACATCATTTAGACATGCCAGGAGCTCTGGACGAAGGGACCTGAGCATGCAGCCAGGCCCCTCAGATAAGTTTAGGGGATAAATGTGGGGGCTGCGGCTGGGTGGATAGCCTCCTGGGTCAATCTCTGGTTGACCCGGGAGGGCATATAGCCACCACCACCACCCCCCCCCCGGAAGACCCGGGGTTTGTGATGACTCATGGGCCATGTAGTCCCATTCCTAGTGCTGTTGTGACTGACGAAGAGGAGAACTTGGGTTTTCCTCCATTTCAGCCAGAAAGGGAACCATTTCAGCCAGAAATTGAGCCTTTGCACCTGCAGGAGGCTTGTCTTCCAGAAATCTCCCAAACAAGCCCGGAGTCGAGTTCTCCCCCTTTTTCGCGCCGTAATTACATTCTCCAGCAGAAAGGAGTGCAACAGGCTAATCGCAGGAGTTTGAGAATAGCAGCAAAGCATTCAGATGATTAAAGCCTGTTCCCATGAGAAATTTTAGGGAGTCATACATCTGGACACAGAGATTGACTTTCGTTTCTGGTTCCCCAGAGAAGTGTTCTCTGGTGGGGAAAACAAGGCCTATTTAGGTTCCTTGCTCCCGGAGGGATCTTGCGGAGTCAATTCGTCAGCAACTGGAGTAGTGTGTGTGGACAGCTACTCCGCTTCCAAGCCTTTGTTCCTGATTCAAGCCTTCGTTTTCCAGCCTTGTTCTTCCACGGATTTTGCCTTGCTTTCCAAGACCCAGCCTTGCCTTGTTTCCCGGATTTTGCCAAGTAAATACCACGGATCTTGTCCTTGCTCCTCGTTCCTTGCTGCCTTGTATCCAAGCCTTGTTTTTCCAAGAATCAAGTTACTTCCTAGCCTCGTTCAAGTTCATGGACTAAAAGACCTTGTCATCTCCCCTCACTTTGCCTGGCAAAGTGAGTGTTTCGGTTATTGGATTACAACTTTGGACCTTAATATTTCATATTGGACATTGCTTCTTTGGACTAATTTTGACCTTTCCTGAAAGGTCTACTCCTGGACTAATTCATACGCTTGCTTTTATTAACTTTACATATTTCCTTAATAAAGATATTAGATAGATTCTGGCCTCTGTGTATGGTTATTGGTGCTCTGCTGCCTGGGTCCTGACAGGGTTTGGGTTTGAAGTGGGGATTAAATCCTGGGTGGAATTGGGATATAACATCCCAGTTTCTCCTGGTATTTAGTCATGTGTCGAGAGGAGCACTCAGCTGACTTGGTCAATGATCAGGTATTCTGAATAGTTAAATCCAAAACACCTGGAATACTAGAGTTTGGGAAACACTGCATTAAGGATATCCTTCTCTATCTATACTAATGGTGCACACATTCATCGTTGAATGCATCCTCATTGTTAACTGTATGATGATTCTCCTTTTCAGGCTGCTCGGAACTGCTTAGTGAACGAATCAGGAGTAGTGAAGGTCTCTGACTTTGGAATGACCAGGTAAGGGCCAATATTATAGCCTTTGTTCTCATGGAGTGAAATGGCATTCAAAGATGAAACTGACATATTTGAAATAGTGCTGTAAATGACTGTGGAGGAAGATGGCAGCTAAAATAGTATCTAAAGCTGTCCTGAAACACATGTGGTCCATCAGGCTGAAAACTGGTGGACCACCATAGATGGGGATCCATCAGGGCTTGAGAAACCTCAGCGGGCTGAGTTTGTCATGCTCTTGAGAGGTCCCCTAATCCATGCTCGCTAGACTGTGCTTACAATGGATGCCTCCTAACACTACCAATCAAAAGCACTGTGTTTCTGTCTTTTCCTCCTAGAAAGGATAAAATGGAAGCAAAAGGGAAAATCTCATCAGATGCACACTCCTATGTTCATAATACTCTGTGAATAAAGGAGGATGTTACCCTTGTTTGGAAGCACACTGATTCCAAGTGGGTTTTGTGAAGCTGACAATTAGCCACTAGGTGGTGATGTGAACATATCTTATGTGTGTCTTCTTGCTAATGCTGATTTCAGACTAGAAGGGTCACAGTATCTTTCTTTTTAGGTATGTGCTTGACGATCAGTACACAAGCTCTTCGGGTGCTAAATTTCCTGTGAAATGGTGTCCTCCAGAGGTTTTTAATTATAGTCGATTCAGCAGCAAGTCAGACGTCTGGTCTTTTGGTAAGGTGGTGTTGGCTCTCCAATCACATTATTTTCTTTTCACCTTAAATATGAAAGAATTCTGACTTCCCTAGATAAACCAATGCAACATTTTAAATTGAGCTGAAACAATTCATTATTTAAGATTTAATGAAACACTTTATAATTTTAATGGGTATTAAATCATGATCAGAGGCTCTGAAATCAGTCAACCCTTTGTAACTTTGTTACTTATTACTAAAGTGGAAGTTAAAATCCCAAATTCCAAAAAAAAAATCATATTCCTCTTTGAATGGCCTTGTTGCTTTAATATTAACACCACATGGTCTTTGAAGTATTAGCAGGTGTTAATGATCATGACTGGAACTGTATGGGAGATACATATGTGTAAGCATTGTACTTACAGTGCTACCCAATGAATCCTGACTTGACCCCTGCGCAATCCTCACTTACCGGGAAGTTGCCATCGCAATTGACAGGAACCTGTTCCCTGTCATTAAGGAAGCAACTGACTGCTATTTTAACTCATTCCCATGAGTAATCTCTGGTGTGATACACAGAAGCAGGACCCCTGTATACAATTCCCCTGATTCAATACTCATCAGTTATGCAAGAGGAAATGGGAATGTTAGTGACTTTCATGGTTGCTATGTAGGCCTTAAAACTAGGAGCTTCACTTCACTTTATTTCTTAATTAATTACTCTCCACCAGAGTGCTCCGAGCGACTTACAATTTAAAATATCATTCCACAATGTGGAGAATCATGAATACATAACAGTTATGAATGGATACCTCTGTGTTACACATTTGTAAATGCCATAGTTTAAGAAGTAGGTGTTTTGAGCATATACCTTTGAAGTAATGTTGAGCAAGCTGATTGGATGATAATTTTGTGGATCTTTCCTATCACCTTTCCTGTACTTCAGAAATACAGAACTCATTTTCTGCCCACGCAACCTTTGCCCAGTACTGTTATATTTATTTATATTTATTATGTCAGAAGCAAATTGAGGGTAACAAAGATAGTTTAAAACTTGGCATTGTACTAGATTTCCTTTGACCAGAAGCTAGCTACTTGGAGTGCCTCTGGTGTTGCTATGAGAAGGTCCTCCATTGTACATGTGGCAGGGCTCAGGTTGCATTGTAGTAAGTGGTCTGTGGTTTGTTCTTCTCCACACTCACATGTCGAGGACTCCACTTTGTAGTCCCATTTCTTAAGATTGGCTCTGCATCTCATGGTCCTGGAGCGCAGTCTATTCAGTGCCTTCCAGGTTGCCCAGTCTTCTGTTTGCCCAGGAGGGAGTTTCTCATTCGATATCAGCCATGGATTAAGGTTTTGGGTTTTAGCCTGCCACTTTTGGACTCTTGCTTGCTGAAGTGTTCCTGCAAGTATCTCTGTAGAACTTAGAAAACTGTTTCTTGATTTAAGGCATTGACATGCTGGCTGATATCCAAATAGAGGGTGGGCCGGAGATGTCACTGCCTTTGTCATTTCATTTTTGGCTGCTACTTCCCAACGGATGTCAAGTGGTGCAATATCGGCTAAATAGTATAATTTCTCCAGTGATGTAAGCCATAGGCATCCTGTGATAAGGCGGCATGTCTCATTAAGAGACATATCCACTGTTTTAACGTGGTGGGATGTATTTCATATCCCACTGGAGCATTGCAGCACACCAAAATACCGGGAAGTTACTCTGACTTACAAGAAGCACTGCTTGAATATCAAACAAAAAGTAGGTGCTAGAAATAATGTTATATGAAAGCTGACTGGCACAACCTGGGGATCACAACCAGATACAGTGCAGACATCTGCCCTTGCACTTTGCTACTGTGCTGCTGAGTACGCATACCCAGTATGGAATACATCTCCAGTGCTGTTTATCATAGTATCTAGGCTAGCAAGAATGGCTCTACCTGTCAACATTTACTTAAAGCACATGGAGGAAGCATATCTTTTCCAGGTGCTTTCTTAGACTTCAAAGATGCAATTAGCAACTTTACTTCTGTACCAGAGACTGGTTGCAATTCAGGGAGATTGAGAACATCTTTATGCAACCCTGCTTCTTCCAAAATGCTTGACTGGCTGCAGAAGATATTGGATAAGTTTTTAATCCTGTAGAGGCCTTGATTGAAGTTTCCAATAGTATACTTCACTCTGGTAACAAGTTCCCAAAATAGAGGATTCTGACAGCTAGTAGCTTATTAGGATTCATTTCCTATCGGCACAAGTGCCATTTCAGAAGGGTTTAGTTTAGACCATCTGCATGCTGATCCATCTAATTTGTCTCTCTTCCTTTTTCAGGGGTTCTTATGTGGGAAGTGTTTACTGAGGGCAAAATGCCTTTTGAGACCAACACCAACTATGAAGTAGTGACTATGATTAGCAAAGGATATCGTCTGTTTCGGCCAAAGTTGGCTTCTAAAAGTATTTATGATGTTATGATGGTGTGCTGGCATGAGGTATGGTTCTATATTTCACATTGAACATCTCCATGTGCTGCTTCCCAAGTTTCAGTGTAACTGTGAAAGCTAGATTGGTAATTAGCAATTTCTGTATAAGGATGGTTTGCCAGGGTGTAACACACTTTTGTATGGATACCTTAATATAAATCTGTTTTCACAGTTAAAGATGCCATTCAATGGCTAAAGCATAGGAGCAATGTAGGAAAAAATTGTTGCAAAATATGGGGAGACAGATAACCATGCCATGGTAAGGATCAAAATGTATAGAATAATGGTTCTCAACCTGGCATCCCCAGATGTTTTTGGTCTTCAGCTCCAAGAAATCATAACAGCTGGTAAACTGGCTGAGTTTTCTGCTAGTTGTAGGCAAAAAAACATCTGGGGACCCAGGTTGAGGACCACTATATAGATGGTATAGAGAATCATAGAATCATAGAGTTGGAAGAGACCTCATGTGCCATCCAGTCCAACCCCCTGCCAAGAAGCAGGAAAATCACATTCAAAGCACCCCACATCCACTTTTGAAATTCAAAAGTGGATGTGGGGCAGTTCTAGCATTGTAAAAAGGAGTTCACCCCTCTGATAAAAGCATGGGTAACAGAAGTATCATCAAAATGACAGATGGGTGAAATGTTTTGTTTTTGGAGAACCTGTAGAAACAAGGTAGCTTTTAAAGAAATAGCTGTGATAACCTCTTGCAGCATAAAAAGGAGGAAGTGAGTGTGACAAAAAAGAAACATGGCATCCTATAGTTTGTTCAGTTGCTGATCAATTCCTCTGTTTGCTGTGTGCCATAGGGAAGGGTAGGGAGGGGTTAAGGGAGAGGCAGTGGGTGGGGTCATGCAAATGGAGAGAAAGGAACACTGGGATGTGCTTTCTGTAACCTTCAATGTCCTGGGAGGGAGTGACTTGGTGGCTCCTCAGCACTGGGAACTATAGCCTGTTTATGGAGGCCGGCGGCTGTCTGTATGAACGGATACCCATTCATACAGATTTTCAATTTTATTATGTGTATAGATGTAGAGTGTCATGAAGCCATTGTCTTTGTTCATACCTCTGCTAATGAATTGGTAATTATGATTCTAGTTTGCGTTATTTCCTTGATCAAGAAGGGTAAAATGTTCTGCAACTATTTTTTGGGGTTTGCAAGTCACGATCCTTAAACAAAGAAATTACGAAGGAAGACTAGAAAGAGAAACAGCTGAATTGAGCTATTTTTACAAATTTCAATCCAGCCAACCCATCACAAGAGATAATAACAAAGATAGTGGTGTCATAGTATACTACACACAGTACAAAATTCTTCGCTACTGTACAAGTTGAATCAAATTTATAAAGTGAAAACTGTTGTTTTTCATCTCACCTCCCACCCCCCATTATTCATGATATTTTAAGCAGTAAACCAGGTTACTGGGAAGAAATCCTTTACCTACTCCATTAGTATTTGGTTCCTGTTTTTTTACTTCGGCAAAACAACTGTTAACACATTTTGTTCATTTCTAGAAACCAGAGGACCGCCCTACATTTCATGATCTGCTGCAGATGATTGATGCTATAGTAGAGAATACCTCCTCCTGAGAAGGCATGATGGAAGCACAGACATGTCCAGTGAAGGGGCTGCTTTTCAAAGTAGCTACTGTACTTTTACTGAAACAGCATGGCAACATATGCTGCCTAGAAGAACCTCACTGTAAAGGCCACAGTGTGGGCTCTTCCCTTACCTCAAACAAAGGAAGAGTTTTACTGAGTAAATTCCCTTTTTGCTCAGACTTTTAAGTGACGTCAACTCCCCTTGAGGTGAAAAATGTGCAAATGCAGCTGGAGGAAGAGACAGGGCTGAAACCACCCTTTGTGCTCTGAGCCACGAAACACTGACTGACCTATGCACAGGTCCTTTCTCCTTTCAGGAAACAATTGTTTCCATTCCAAGATTCTGAAGAGCGTAATTTACCATCTGCCTCGAGCCATTACAACCACAGTAATGTATCAGATGTCTTCCTAAAAGTCTTGTTGCTCACAATATGTGCCCACAGCTATAAATACTGCTGCTAGTTCATGACTTTGATATTGTCTTTTCTGATGCTCTTTAAAAGGAGGCACAAGAGTACTTATCTACAGACTCAGAGAACCTCCATCATGGCTTAACAATTGTTCCCTTTCTTTGCTATTGCAAAGTATTCCTGGTGAATTTGGATGTGGAAATTGGCAAAGCTAAAGCCACTCATATTAACATTGTTCCACTGTAGCAATATAGAATGGAACTTGGTATTTTATTTATTGTGTCAGAAGCGAACCGGGAGTACAAGTTGTAATGTATTTGAAAACACAATTAAAAAAACAACAATGGCATTATACTAAATGCCCTTTGACCAATGGCTGGCCACTTGGAGTATCTCTAATGTTGCTGTAAGAAGGTCCTCCATACTGTATGTGGCAGGGCTCAGGCTACATTGTAATAGGTGGTCTTGGTTTGCATGGAACTTGGTGAAGATCTGGAAATGGAGATGGATAATGTGTCAGGAAGACTTGTATTCCGGCCTCTGCTTGGTTATGAAATTCAGGAGGTTGAGAGGTTTGGGGGCTGATGACTACTTTTCAGCCTAACCTACCTCACAGGGCTGTTGGAAGGATGCAGGGGTAAAGGGGAAGGGGGGTGGGTATACAAATACAGTGTTGCTTGAAGGGACTGGAAGCTGCTGTGACTCACCTAGGTGCACCATCTAGGGTATTAGTAAACAATAAAGCTAGTGAGCTTGGTGTGGGCCTTTAAACACAGCATTCATAATTAATAAATTAAAATACAGTCTACATATTGTAAATATATATACTGCACATATGTATTTATATGAAGAGGAAATTTGTTCTTTGCAAGATTTGAAAGCAGAATTCATTAAATTGTTATTATATGTTGCACATATAGGTCTGAGTCCTATTGGCAAACCCTAACTAGAGTAAGCCCGTTGAATCTGCTGTTGAAGTCATCGTACACGTAGATCCAGTTTATTCAATGGGTCTACACTAGTCAAGGCTAGCAATAGGATTCAGGCTTTGGTTTAACACATAACTCCTATAGCAGAAAGAAAACATACTCCAGTCTTCGCTATAAATTGGGAAGGTCCTGGGTGAATTTGTTATTCTACCTCTGCGGCTGATAATGTTCTTTAATAATGAAATATTATGCAACAGATTGTGCCTAATAAATCCATGTTTTTAAAAAATCCTGATAAAGCCTGTGTGCCATTTCATTTTTCGGTGCCAAAATGAAGCCTGACCTCTGCTTAGGATTTTCTCAATAGATTTCGCTGCTCATGAGTAATGTACTAGGCAGCAGCTGACCTAGCAAGAGATTGGATCATTCTGTAGAGTTTTAGTTTGTCATCCGCTGTTACATCAACATCCTGGGCTGCATGAGAGGCCTCAGCGGAGGAAGAGACTCAAATGAACAAACCTCTCCCTACACTTTATTCAGTTATGTCGTTGGTTTTTGAGAGATCAAGTTATCAGCTTCTGGGACTGGAAGATGGCTCTTAAATAAGATGGGGTTCTCATGAAGTTGAATGCTTTACCTCCTAACCATGTTAGGAGCTCCTGCAGAATTTCAGCTCACAAAGGTCAGGCTCATAACAATTTGGTGGAGTGAAATTCTCCCATGACATACTTAAGAGTCAGTTCAGGTGGGGGAGGAGAAATTTGCATCCTTCTTCCTGCTTCCCTTTACAATAGAGTAGGATTTGCATGCAAAACACCCATTTCCCAGCCACCCGTTGAAGATAGACTAGCTGCCTCTGATTCTGTTCTTGGTGTACTTCAGCACCTGGGCAGGATCTGCGGTGGCACAATGGGTTAGACAGGAGCTGCGGTGGTGCAATGGGTTAAACCCATGTGCTGGCTGAGCTGCTTACCTGAAGGTTGGGTTGCTGACCTGAAGGTTGCCGGTTCAAATCCGCAAGATGGGGTGAGCTCCCGTCTGTCAGCTCTAGCTTGCGGAGATATGAGAGAAGCCTCCCAGCAGGATGGTAACACATCTCAGCAACCCTTGGGCAACGTCTCTGTAGCCATCCAATTCTCTCACACCAGAAGCGACTTGCAATATGTTCTCAAGTTGCTTCTGACACGATAAAAAGCACCTGGGCAGAAAAGCACAGCCTCTACCAACCGAAGAGTGGTGCTTTGTCCCTGTGTACTTAAGAGCAGTCAGAACACACTTAAGTAAGCAAACACCATTGTGACTGCAAACCCCCAAATTATTGTACACACAGACTGAGGGTTTTGCAGGAGGAAGTACAGTAGAGTCTCATTTATCCAAGCCTTGCTTATCCAAGTTTCTGGATTATCCAAGCCATTTTTGTGGTCAATGTTTTCAATATATCGTGATATTTTGGTGCTAAATTTGTAAATACAGTAATTACAACATAACATTACTGCGTATTGAACTGCTTTTTCTGTCAAATTTGTTGTAAAACATGATGTTTTGGTGCTTAATTTGTAAAATCATAACCTAATTTGATGTCTAATAGGCTTTTCCTTAATCCCTCCTTATTATCCAAGATATTGGCTTATCCAAGCTTCTGCCGACCCGTTTAGCTTGGATAAGTGAGACTCTACTGTACTTGGTACTATCTTTTGCAGTATCCAAGATAAGTTCATGTAGGGGTTATACAAGCATTTGAGACATCTTCTCCTTCACTATAATAGTGGGATTATTGCAGAGAACCTTCTCAAGCCAAAGAGTCTCCATCCATGGCTTCAACCATTAAAAATTCCAAAAAACAAACTCTGATTTTACCATGTAAGGGACACCACTTTACTACCCCACTGTATATAACGGGATTTGAGCCTCTGTAGCATGAAACTCCAGTGGATACTAAGGGCCCGTATTATCTTTCAGAAAGAAGCCTTGTCCAGAATAGAGCTTTGGTTTAAGAAACCTCACCACCCAAGGAACTCTTAGCCTAACTTTGTGCTGTCCTCAGACCAATGGACATACTCCATTCATGTCTTTCCCTTGGCAGCCTTCTGGTTGGATAGAGCAAAAGAGGAGAAAGGCAGCAAACAATGCAGTCCTGACCACAACTGGCAACTAACCCCAGGGGAATGCTTGATACATAACACAGACCAATAACAAAACTATTGGCGTCTTGATTTTTTAGGTTGGTTTCTGTGGTTATTTGGGGTGCTGATTCAGACAGACTGCATCGGTTCTAGTTTTGTAGACACAACAATCATGATTCTCTATGGACGAGCAGATGGTGACCGGTAGATGGCATGTGTTCTGTATCTCCAAAAATTGAGTTGGTAAGAGGGAACTAGTGCAATTTTTGGAATTAGCAAGTCAAATATACCCAGAAACAGGACGAACATTTGAGGCACTGAAATGTGCGTCGGCCAGTGTAATAGAAATATCAGTCCTTGCGCTGTTTCAAATGTGTGAAAAATAGTTCCACCTTTCACTGCTCAAAGTAGGAGAATGTCAAGTCTATGCAAACCCATGGCCTTTTTATGTAATCCCCAATTCTGATTTCCAGACATTTTCTTTAGCCTCTCTCCCAACTTCTATCCAGATTGTAACTCCCATCAGCTCACATCAAAATACCATTATGGGTGTAAGGCAAAAACATCAGGAGGGATCAAATTGGAGAAAAGTAGAGCTATCAAGTTACAAAAGAACCAATTCTATTCCTAGAAAAATACTTTTTAAAAAAGTAGGAGCACATTTTAATCAAAATAATGTATATTTTATTCCTTTCGATTTTTTCACATTTTAATAGTTTTTTTAAATTAGAAAACATCTTAAAATATTTTCCATTTCAGTACATTGAATCAAAAAGTTTGTACACACAGAAAAAAAGGAATTATTTCCTGAACGACACAAAACATTCTCGTGCACACACGCAATTATATTTCTTTGGTATGAATTTTAATGAAGTATGTTTGAACATTTCCTAATGGATGCCAGTACTGGACAGACATAATGGAAGGAAGCTATCTCCTGAGTTTTCCAATTCCCTTAGCACTTTTACATTTCTGAGTTTCTAGAATGGAAATGTGTCATCTTCAACATGAATGAAACCTGTAACAGGCTTAAGAAGCAATGGGCAAAAATACCAACAATGGGAAGAAGCTGTGAGGGTTTGTAAAAAGATACCATGATGGAATGAGTTGACTGGAAAGGGCATGTGGTGACAGCTGATTGGCTGAGTCAGTCAGGAGCCAGAATTCCGATTGGCTGCTGTCTCTAGCTTACTGTAATGACAAACAGTTTTAACTGCCACTTTCATCTAGGAGAGGGGGGAGAGCAGCTGACTGAAAATGGCGAGGAAGGAAATGGCTGTCATACTCTCCAAAGCCTGATTATTTATAAGGCAAATGAGAGACTGTTTATTCCTTTTGTTCTCTGTGTGAATTCAGAAAGACGGTTATATATATTGTTGCTCTGTTTGAACTTTTGAACTGAAGTAAAGATACTGTTACCTGGTGCACAAGCCTAAGTGACATTTTATTATACTGCAGGGTTTATCTTGATTCAGAAACTGCGGAAAACCTTCTGTTTATTTATTTCTACAATGATCAACAGAAGCTATATGCGCCCTCAGTCAATTTTGCTTTTCAGGAGCATACTGTTTATTCCAACATAAACATTTTCTTTCATGCAAAAAGAATGGGATGAAAATCCTCAAAGACTTCTGGAATCAATAAAGAAACAAAACCATTTTACATTCTGCATTGGTAATCCGGTGGAAGATCTCTGGAGCCTAGTAACAAGCCCTCTGCTATCAGGGAAGTACGGTACTAGGACCTAGAGCAATGGTTCTCAAACTGGGGTCCCCAGATGTTTTTGTCCTACAACTCCCAGAAATCCCAGCCAGTTTACCAGCTGTTATGATTTCTGGGAGTTGAAGGCCAAAAACTCTGGGGACCCGAGGTTGAGAACCACTGACCTAGAGATTTCCATGAATGTACTCAGCTTGGAACGAGCTCTCTTACAACCCAAAAGGGGAAGAATGACCTGATTAATGCTGGAGCATGGGTAATAGGAGACAGAGGTTTTGCCATGATGTTCACCCGCTGATAGCATGCACAAGAACCTCAAGACTTTACACCAAAAATCTCAAATGGGTCTGAAATCACCCCAGAACCATCTCTAAAACTTCCATAAGCTTCACTAGAACTAGTACTCACCGATATTTCTATTATGCATCCATACAGTAAGATTTCAGTTTTCGTTGGATTTCAACCAAAGAATACTGAAGTCAGCAAATTGTATCAGTTAAGTAGATTCATGAGTGGGGAATGTGTGGCTCTCAAATGTTGTTGGGTTACAATTCCTGCCATTCCTGACCAATGGTCATGCTGGCCAGAACAGATAAGAACTGCAGTCCAACAATATCTGAAAAGGTCACACATTCCCTCCACTGCTTACAGAATGTATCAAACTATTGTGTGGGAAACCTCACTGAAATAAACATGAGTCATTTCAGTTTTACAAATGGAAATTACTCCTTACAGTCCAAGCATCCAAATAAGATGGACAAAACTACATGTTTGCCTTCAAGTGACCAAAAACAATGGTGTTTGACATACCGGTAAGTTTCACTCCCAAAACGCAAGAATTTATTTAACGTTCTGCTACTTGCCTTTGAAAGTTTTACCTTGCCACTTTTCAGTCTTGTAGTTGTGGAATTGAGCATCTGATATTGGCTACTGAGCAGCTGGATAAAATGTACTTCAAGGCAATTATAATTTGTTTATTGATGTAATATTCTTCTGGAACAAAACTATATCACTATTGCATTACTCTTAATTTAAGGTGCCCATATTTTATGACAAGACTCTTTTGTGTTCAAAAAATATCCCCTCTCGCCTCAAAAAACAAGCCTGTCAACATTACGAAAATATAGTTAATTGAAAGAGAACAGGGGACTCAAAAATAAGATTTCTTAATCTAATTAAACCAGCCTGAATAATCAAAGGATACTTGGGGGGGAAATCCATGAACAAGTTGAACTACAATAGAACAAACACACATTTGGGAAAAAAACTTGTAAGAAATCATTATAGCAGGATTCAAATAGTCAATGGGAATAATTCTGGTGGAAAACTTTTCTCCTAACTAGTTGCCTAAGAAAAATGTCATTTAAATGAAATGAGTAGTTTCAAAGTAAAAGTACAAGAGTAAATAAAAAAGTGTAAATCGCAAATAGTATCCTGAGACTAATAAATTATATCCTATATTCACAATTTTATTTGAATCTTTCCAAGATTTGGTACTGCAAAATGGCAAATTCGGACTTTGTCTGAATTCAGCCTAAAACATATCATACAATTCAGTGCTAAGCATGACATGAAAGATCTCTTTCTTAAATGAATGCACAGTTCCTTGCTAGAATCATAAACCAGAATATTTCTCTTATGGGCATTTGTCAGCTGAAACATGTTGAAGTGACATCTAACAACGTTAGTATGTTGACCGTTTTAGAGACGGTCATGATTTTCTACACACAGATACCTTCACCAAGCCAGCTGTAAACCCAATGACTTTTTAAAAATATAGTAGAATTATAAAGTGCTCTTTATGAAAATATATTACACCTCCAAAAATGCTATTATTTATCAAATATCAGTTCTTCAAACAGAATCACAGTTTTCAGTGATGTTCATCTGTTTCCAAAAATAGGTATAAATAGGAACATTAACTTCATATTTCCTTTTTTGTTCCAGGGGCAAATGTTATAGTGATGGCTTTCTGTCTCTCCAAGTGTCATCCTCGGAGAATGGTTATAAGTCTGAAGATAGCTTTCACTCTAGTTCAGTGAAATTGGTCGACTTGAGGATGACGTCATAGCTCACTGCCTCGATTGAACAGAGTATTATCCTCATCGCATGTTACGGTTGAAGCCTCAATGTTCTCCAGTAAAGCATAATGAGCCTCATTACTATGAGGAAGTGAGCTGGGCTCTCTTTTCACAGACGAGGTCAACTGGCTCCAGTTGACTGTGACATTTTTGAAAGCATGCAGAAAGAAAATACCAATAATGATGGTGAAGAATCCATTCAGTGTCCCAATGATGTCTCTAAGCTTCATGCTGTTCCATTCCTTGAACAGGATAATGGAGCAGGTCAGCACTGTCGTCGTGAAGAACACATAGTAAATGGGTGTCACTAGAGATGTATTGAACACGTCCAATGATTTGTTGAGGTAGTTAATCTGAGTACCGACTGACAGCACCAAAGCCAGAGTCAAAATATAAACCAGTGGATTTCGGAAAATTGGCTTCTGATACAATAAGTCTTTAATAGCAATGCCCAATCCTTTGACAGAGGAGACGGAGAATGCGCCAATTGCAGAACAAATGGAGATGTAGACCAGGATATTTGTCTGACCGTGTTTTGGCGCAATAACAAAAATGAGCATCAGTGAGATTGCAATGATGATAACAGCAAAGGCAATGAACACTGTTGGGAAGAGAAAGAAGAAGGATTACTTACTGTGAACGAAGCAGGGATCCAAATTATTGTTCACAGTTTTCTCAACAAAATAGACCGGATCAAGACCCAGAAGCAGATCTCTGCACAGGGAATGCCATCATTCACAGAAATGATTTCTACTGATATCCTCTGCAACCCCTAAAAATCTGAACCATAAGATCCTCCAGAACAAATTATTAAAATAGTTTCCACTCTTTTCTGTGAAAACCTAAATTGAATCACATCCCATTATAATGTTCTCAATGGAGTGCTCTGTGCAGATAGCAAACTCATGATGGACCTGATCACAAATATAAACTCCCACAGATCCCATAACAAAGCTCAAAATGCAGAGAACACACTCAATGGATTCAACGGCTCTTTGAAGGAAACCATAAGGCTGATATGGCTCTCAATGAAAATGAATTTGACACTCCAACCCTAAGCGATACACAACAAATAAAAATATTTTAAAAATTGAAGGGATGAATAAAAACTTTAAAACACTAAATACACACCCTTAATTTAAACGTTACAAAAAAACAACAACAACAGAGCAGCCACCTCTAATTTTAAAGATCTTAGGCTAGCTCACAAGAAACTCAAAAAGAGGAAACAGACTAACTACCCTTGGGAGAGAGGATTCCACAAAATTGGGGTAACTGCTGCAGTAAAGGTCCTGTCACATGTACTCATCAGCTTCCCGGGGTGATGAGATATCCAACATGACTCCGGTTGAGGATCTCAAATTTCAGGAAGGCTCAAATAGAAAGTGTATGTGGGGGGTGGGGGTGGGCTTTTGCTCCTCTAGTTTTTTTGGACTTCCACTCCCATAATCCTTTACCACTATGAATGATGCAGAATGGGTGGAAGTCTGAAGCATCTGGACAGCCAAGGATACTCCAATCATGATGCCAGACTTCTGAAGATAGAATACCACATGTGTGGTCCCATGGCCTTCTGTCCAAAGATGAAATAGACCCTGGACTAAATCAGAAGTACTTGCAAGTTAAAACCTCATGCAGTTCCAAAATAAGTATCTGGATTACATACTTGGATCTTCTAGTTTTGTTTCCATTTCATCCAGTGATGTGACTTGCTCCTCTTCAGGAGCATGAATCACCATTACTGTAGACCCCAGGATGCTTAAGACGCAGCCCAGCTTCCCATGGATGTTGAGCTTTTCATCCAAAAAATAGGAAGATAGTATTGCGCTGTTGGGATTTTGAAAGGAAAGATGTATTAAGCATACCGAGAACATTTTAGCCGTAACAGATCTAAAAACAGAACTCCAGAATAAAAACCAAAGAAAATACCATACATATCACTATAAAATCTTAAAGATCAAAAATGTCACTTGTGGAAATTGTCACCTGTATATTTCCATAGCTTCTTCCATTCTGTTTTGCTTTGTTAGCATCCTATATTCATTGTGCAGGGAAAGCTTGAAGATGTCTTTGAACTGCTCATACTAGAATCATCTATCAGGGGCACATGCAAAGTGTGTAGATTGTTTGTTCATGTTGCCTCTGCAGATACAGTATCTGTATAAAAGTCCATATACAGAATGATATAGGTGTGCATGTATACCAGTGGTTCTCAACCTGTGGTCCGTGGACCTCAAGTGGTTCCCAGGAACTGGTCTCACCACTGGTCTACACTGTTGCAACAAGAGTGACTGGTCTTGCAAAACCCTCTTGTAGTGCCAAGGCAATGGGGATGTTGGACGGGGAGAGGCTGACTACCCATGAAAGGAACAACAAGCCTCCTGACTGCTGCTTCCCCTCTTCCTCCCTCCCCAAATAACCAAACCGAATCTAAGGTTGACCAAAAACTGATTCGTAACTCTTTTGGTACTAATGTTGGAGAGTGCTCCCTGCTCAAAAAAAGGTTGGGAACCACTGATATATACCTATTCTCTCCAAACCAAAGCCTGCAGAAGTTCTGGGTGTTGGAATGCAACTCCCAGAGTCCGCATTCCACAGGTCATGCTGGCTAGGATATTCTGGAGCTTAAGTCCGAAAAGTAACTTCTTCAATCTCTATTTAAAATGTATGAGGAATTTCTAGCTGGGTGAGCACAAGTACTGGCTCATAATTGGGTAATCATTCTTTTTGCCTGATACAGATGCTTATACATTGGCATCACAAGAGTTGGCGTCATCTGGGGCAGTAAATTGTAGTGTCATCCCCATTGACATCTTTTCGTACCTGGCCAGAAAATAACATTGTATTGTTGAAGACTTTCGTGGCCGGAATCATTGGGTTGCTGTGAGTTTTTCAGGCTGTACAGCCATGTTCCTGAAGCATTCTCTCCTGACGTTTCACCCACATCTATGGCAGGCATCCTCAGAGGTTGTGAGGTCTGTTGGAAACTAGGCAAGTGGGGTTTATATATCTGTGGAAAGTCCAGGTTGGGAGAAAGAACTCTTGTGTGTTTGAGGCAAGTGTGAATGTTGCAATTGATCACCTTGATTAGCATTTAATGGCCTTACAGTCAGGAGAGAATGCTTCTGGAACGTGGCCATACAGCACGGAAAGCTCACAGCAACTGAATAATATTGTAGCTAAAATACTAGGAAATTTGACAAAATCGGTGATGATTAAAAAACCCACCACCAACTAAGACATGATTGCAGTGCATGTATGCTAAACTACATTATTCAAAGTGTGGTTGTAATTGGGTATTAAGGACAGCTTTGACCTAAGTGCATACACCTTAGAAGGCACAAAAATTAAGTTAGCATAAAATTTAGCTTTGTACATGTATACTGATAAAGCACATTAACGGTGAGCTTTTGTAGTTCATCTAAACATAAGGATTCTTTTAAAATAAAAAATAATAATTAATGTATGCTGCACACTGCCCCAAAGTTTCATAGACAGACATTTTGGTGTCACTACTCTCCTGATGGTGTCAACCAGTGTGGTTCAACCCCTCGAACTCCCCCCCAAAAAAAGATGCCACCGCTCCTATGTTATTTCAGTACCAAACCAAACAACCTCTAACACAATTTCCCGGGCTCCAAAATCATTTTATTTTTAGACTGGATACATACATAATGCAAGCAGAGCTGCTCTCATCATTTCTCATCAATTTACAAGTGAACCTGGGAACTTGCATACAGAATTTTCTAAAATAACATGAGAACAATATGAACCTTCTTTAAAACACCATTTGAACTGAGCCACAAAATGCCTATCATTACACAGTGGCCATCCCAATAAACAAACACATTTTATTTATTTTTATTTCTTATGTTTATTTATATCCTGCTTTTTCTCTCCACACAGAGACTTAAAACGGTTCACAAGATCATCGGGGGGGGGGGGGGGGCTGCTCTCGATCCCACCACCTTCACAATCACGATTGGTGGGGACGAGAGACAGAGCCTTCTCAGTGGTGGCCCCCCGTCTGTGGAACTCACTCCCTCATGAAATCAGATTAGCTGCCTCCCTCCTGTCCTTTCGTAAAAAACTTAAAACTTGGTTGTGGGACCAGGCATCTGAGCAGGAGACGCAGCATTAATTGTAAAAATGATTTTATGACCGATAATAGACAGAACTGGACCATGACTTGAATTGCACTTTCTAAATGGATGTTTATATGGATGTTTTTAATTAATGTTTAATTGTTTTTAATTGTAATTGTTTTAAATATTATGTTTTCTAGCACCTAATGATTGCTCATTGTGAGGCCACCCTGAGTCCTCCCTTGGAGGTGAGAAGGACGGGATAAAAATGTCTGCAATAAATAAATAAATAAATAAAAGCATTACAATGCAACTTCAAATCTCTATATATAAAAGAGTGATGGCATCACGGCAACCCACAAAACAACAAAACTACAGGCCCCCCAACCTCGAAATTTGACAACACAACCCATCATCCACGCCTCTAGGTTGATACAACAAAAAGAAAAGAAAAATAAAGTCCTAATTAGAGAGAGAGGAATAATTGCTTTTATCCAATTGCTGCCAGTTAGAAGGCTAAGCTCCTCCAACTTGGTCTCCTAGCAACCCAAAATAATAATAATAAAAAACACTAAAAATTAATACAATATAAAATACTATAATAACAGAAAATAACTAAAAATAATACAAGAAAATAATAAAATATAATAAATAAAAATATAACTTACAATAAAATTAATAAAAAATTGCAAATAACGTCAAATAAAAATTACACAACAATTTTTAACCAATACCACCACCACTTTGCCACAGCAACGCGTGGCCAGGCACAGCTAGTATATAAATAATAAAACACTATGAAACATTATTAATACTAAAAACAATTCAGGTTAAATCCAGAAAATCATATATAATCACAGCAGCCCTTGACATGATCTTAAAAAGCTTTTTCTTTAAATGCCTGTTTGAATAAAAAGGATTTAGCCTGCTCCCGGAAGGACAGCAGGGAGGGGGCCATTCTGGCTTCCTTGGGCAGGGAGTTCCAGAGTTGTGGGGCAGCCACTAAGAAGGAAGACCCACTCTCTCCTTTCCCACCAACCGAGATTGAGATTGGGGTTGGACTGAGAGAAGGACCTCTCCTGGAGATCTCAGGGCCTGGGCAAGTTCGTACAGGGGGATGTGGTCGGCCAAATAGCCTGGACCTGAACCGTCTAGGACTTTAAAGGTCATAACCAGCACTTTGAATTGTGCCCAGAAACAGACTGGCAGACAGTGGAGCTGCTTCAACAGGGGGATTCTCCTAATTTGTACTAACCTTATGAGTACACTAAGTGCACCCAATGGAGTCACCAAAGTTGCAGGTGCAAAGGCATAGGCGGCAAAGTTTGCTGCTTCTCCTATTCCCACTGTAAAAAAAATATTGTTATGTTAGCAGAGGAACTCACTCTCTGGATCTTCTACATTTAATACCCCTTTGGTCACATTTTCTGTGATCATATTCTCAGCCATTTGAACTGAACATGAAATTCAGAAATTCTGGAAAAAAGACAATGTTTCACACTGTCTACAGTTCTACTTTCAGCCATGTGAACTAAATATGAAATTTTGAAAAATACCTTATGTTTTTAATTGTCTTCTGATTATACTGTCTACAATCCTATTCTCAGCCTTTTGGACTGAATATGAAATTTTGGAAAATATTGAATTTAATTTCCAACTGTTTGGAAAACAGATTTTCTCCCTCAATCTAACAAGCTAAAAAGTTCTCCTAAGGCAATTGGCAATTAAAGCTGAAGGTTAAATTTCTTTCAATCCTTGCTTTTGACTCACCCCACCACAGGCTTTAGTACAGCAGGTTAAACCACCAGCTGCAGTAAATCTTGTCAATTGAGAGGTTGACAATTCGAAGCCCGGGTCAGGGTGAGCTCCTGACCTTTAGCTAAGCTTCCGCCTACCTAGCGGTTCGAAAGCAAAAAGTGAGTAAATAGCTACGGCTTAAAAGCAGGGAGGTATTTTAAAGGCACCCATACAGAAATGCCAGAAAAATGCATTTTATAAATGGAAGTTTATAAACAAAGCTCTTCGGCACGTGACAGCCACCCCCCTCCCCGTGGCCAGAACTGAGCACAAGCCTCCAAGATGCCGAAGATGGGAAAGCCTACATATAACTCTATCTATGTTCATTTGTCTGAATTGTTAGTGTATAAACAGCATTGAATGTTTGCTGCATATATATGTTCTGTGATCCACCCTCAATCATCTTTAGGGTGAGGGGGGCGGAATATAAATACTGTAAATTAATAACAAATACATACATCTTCTTCAAATGTCTCTGAAACCAAAATTGGCCATTGGGCTGAAAGAGGATTCCCACCCACCCTTGCCGGAAGGCTCACTCCAAGAAATATCAGCAGTTTCTTGTGTGTGGAAAACTCCCATGTGTTTTAAAACTCGAATTACAGTTTTAAAAAGTGTTAATACTTACTTGAAAGCAGCCCAGCCCACCACAGCCATTCTTTCAGATAAGAATACCCACCTTGTCCTGAAAAAACAAAAACAAAAATAATTCAATATGTTGTTGAAGGCTTTCATGGCTGGAATCACAGGGTTGTTGTGTGTATACATCACAACCTCTGAGGATGCCTGCCATAGATGTGGGTGAAACGCCAGGAGAGAATACTTCTGGAACATGGCCATACAGCCAGGAAAACACACAACAACCCAAAAATAATTTAGCAAGCCTTGCAAAAATGTCTTTCAAGCACACCCTGTTTTTATGTTTTTCAATGAAGCTTTTCCACAGCATTTCTAGCCAGGCTTATCCAAAGTGTAACAGTGGTTTAGTTATCAATTTAAACAACAGACTGACCCACCAATGTCTTCCATGTTATTTCAACAGAATTTTTATATGGTGCTAATACAACGATTATTCACTGTTCCTGACTGGAGTCTCTTTTTGTCATCCAGTAAATGAAAAACAGCACAATAATAAAAATTTATGTGGAATATAATCAACATGTCTAAAGTTGTGCCATTCTACCACAATGTCAAAAAGTGATCTCTTTTAATTGGCAAGTTTGACCAATGCACCAGTGGTTGAGGAAAAGGCTTTTTGCTAGCCGAGTGCTGTGTTTTTCTAAACAGAGAGATTTTGACATTTTTAATTACGGCACATATTTGATTAAGTATTACTATGTATTTCCTTAAGTCCCATTTTATAGAGAAACAGTGTCTATAAATCCAACAAACAATCTAGTAAAAGCTGCAATCAATTGCACCCTAACATTCATTAGGAACACATAACATCCCTATAAAAGCAGATCCACTGGCTGCCGATAAGTTTCCGGACTCAATTCAAGGTGCAAGTTATGACCTATAAAGCCCTAAACAGTTTGGACCCTGCCTATTTTTGGGATTGCATCTCCCCCTTTGAACTAGTGCGGGCTCTCTCTTCTTGCTTCCACCACCGGTACAAGCATGGTTGGTGCTGACGAGGGAGAAGGCCTTCTCAGTGGTGGCCCCTCAACTTTGGAACACCCTCCCCAGGGAGATTAGGCAGCCCCCCCCCCCCCCCACTGCCCTCCTTTCGCAGGGACCTGAAAACCTGGATGTTCCAGAAATTTTTTGAGAATGATTAGTCCCCAGGCCCAGTCCCTAGGTAACCAGATAGTACTCTGTCTTGCACTTCATCCACTTCCCCAGCTCTTTGATACACTGTTCCTCAGCCCTTTTATAGTTGGCCACGTTCATTTTGTAATCCTGGCCATTGGTTTGCTGAACCTCTACTGATAGAGCTACAATGAAATGGGCTTTTAATATTTTTAATTTCTATTTTTTGTGTGTTTAAACAGGATTTCAGCATTCTATGATGTTTTCAGTTCTTGTTTTTTTGTTCGTTAAGTTAAATTAGGTTGTGTTATATTGTTTGATGTGTTTATTTTGATGTATTGTCTGTATGGTTTTCTTTCTGGCAATTGAATGTTTACCTTATACTACACTTGATCTTAGCCAAAAGGCAGAGAAGCGATTGTATGTATGTGTAAGTGTGTACGTATTGTATGTTTTAAATGTTTTGATATGGTCAAAAGTGACTAATCAATAAAAAATTGTTGTTGTTGTTGTTTACCTTATATGATGGTAACCAACCTGAGTCCCTTCAGGGAGATAGAGCGGTATATAAAGTTTTATTATTATTTATTATATTATTATAGGAGTTCCTTTTAACCCATGTTTGATTGGGCTTGTCCCCATGTAAGCTACTCTGAGTCCCTTAGGGGAGCTTGAGGTGGTATACAAATAAAATTTTATTATTATTTATTATATTATTATAGGAGTTCCTTTTAACACATGTTTGATCAGGCTTGTTCCCATGTGAGCTGCCCCGAGTCCCTTCGGGGAGATGGAGGTGAGATACAAAAATAAAGTTGTTTATTATTATTATTATTATTATTATTATTATTATTATTATTATTATTATTATTATTATTTTCCGTTAAATAACACTATGTAACAAAATCTGGCAAAATTTCTGTTCCGGGTTTGAAAGTATTATTTCCTGTTTACTTGTGTGATATTTACTTTGAAAGTAGTTGTTATAACTTGAGAAACTTCATTTTGGTGGCTGCCACAAACTATGTTGAATTGGTTGCAATTCTATGAGATATTCATTGAAAAACTATAGCAAAATGTGTTGCAGGATGTCTCCCCATAAACAAAGTTTTTGCAGTTTAATACACTTTTTCCATGTGTTTATGGTAGAACCAATTAGGAAAAGGCATTTATAACCCAGGAAGAAAACTTGTGTTACATAGTGTTATTACAGATTAGGCTTGCTCAAATAATTCGATTTCCCCGTTACCCGTTATTAATTCGTTACTTTCGTTTCTTTTGAAGCAATATACGGCCTTGATTGTCCACACGTCTGGATATCGCGGTTTCGAACCGCAAGAGGCCGTTTTTTGTTATGTTGTCGTTTTGTTCGTAAGGAAAAAAAGTTTTTGCAAATCACCCAAACTCCCACCATTCCTAACAGCCTCAGGCCCTTTCCTTTTGCCCCTCAGCAAAAGGGGCGTCACGGGCTCAGCCAATGGGAGGGGGCAAGGGGGAAGGAGGCCGAGGAGGAGGACGAAGACGGAGGGGGGAAATGGCTGCCGCCGCCGCCTCGCCTCAGCTCAGGCCTGGTGTCTCTCTGTGAGGCAGGAAGGCGGCGGATGGAGCCGGGAATGGAGAGACCGAGAGAGACAGAGACACGCAGAGATGGAGGCTGGCGCAGGGCCTGGCGGTGAGGAGGAAGAGGCCCGGGATGCGAGGGGGTGTGGGCCAGGCCCGTCCTCGGCTGCTCCCGGGGAGGGAGGGAGGGAGGACTACGACTCCCAGGGGCCCAGATTCGCACCCTCCCTCCCCCCAATACAGGTCTCCATACAACGCTACATGAACTTGAATGGATACTGTGGTTGTGTTGTCGAAAGCTTTCATGGCCGGGATCACACTGTTGTGGTATGTATTCCGGGCTCTATGGCCATGTGCCAGAAGCATTCTCTCCTGACGTTTCACCCACATCTGTGGCAGATATACTCAGAGGTTTTGACGTCTGTGTGAAGCTAGGCAAGTGGGGTTTATATATCTGTGGAAGGTCCAGGGTGGGAGAAAGAACTCTTGTCTGTGGGAGGCAAGTGTGAATGTTGCAATTGGTCACCTTGATTAGCATTGAATAGCCTTGCAGCTTCAAAGCCTGGCTGCTTCCTACCTGGGGGAATCCTTTGTTGGGAGGTATTAGCTGGCCCTGATTGTTTCCTGTCTGGAATTCCCATTTTCTGGGTGTTGTTCTTTTACTGTCCTGATTTTAGCTTTTCTGTAGCTAAAAATGCATATAAAATTGATTCTATAGGGAGGATAAATGATTGGATTTCAACTCCTACAGCTTAACTTTCTCTGCCAATAATGGTACCATACCAAACTAAACCTCCCAAGATTCTGTAGCAGTGAGCCATCTTGGATATTGTAAGGGATTTATTATTATTATTATTATTATTATTATTATTATTATTATTATTATTATTAGACCTTGCTCCCAGGAAGGTGCCTTCGCTGTGGCTCCCAAGTTATCTATCTACCTTTCCACATATTCTCCACATTGTGTGTATGTGTATGTATATTATATATACATGAGCCCCGATGGCGAAGTGTGTTAAAGCACTGAGCTGCTGAACTTGCAGACCGAAAGGTCCCAGGTTCAAATCCCGGGAGCAGAGTGAGTGCCCGCTGTTAGCTCCAGCTTCTGCCAACCTAGCAGCTTGAAAACATGCCAATGTGAGTAGATCAATAGGTACCGCTCTGGCGGGAAGGTAATGGCACTCCATGTAGTCATGCCGGCCACATGACCTTGGAGGTGTCTATGGACAACACTGGCTCTTGGGCTTAGAAATGGAGATGAGCACCAACCCCCAGAGTCAGACATGACTGAACTTAACGCCAAGGGATACCTTTACCTTTACCTATACACACACACACACACACATATGCAGGGACTATATATATATATATATATATATACATACATACATACATACATACAGTATATATCACACACACACCAATTTAACAAAGTTTCAGCCACAAAAACAAAGTTTCTGAAGTAGAACAATGACTTTCACAGTAAAGACAACCCAATTTAACAGGAAATAAGACTTTCAAAGCAGGAACAGATTTCTGCAATTATTAAAAAATGGTTTATTATAAAAGCTATGAAAATTCGCCAAAAATCAGAGGATAAGGGAAACGTTCCAAATTTTGGTGAGCTATCAGTGTTAAATGTGTTCTACCACTGTACCAAGTTTGAAGAAGATCACTCAAAAAATGAGGGCGGGAGAGTCCTGTAAAATCTCCCCTCGTGCTGTTTTTTTTGGCCACTGCGCATGCACGTCCGCCATTAACGAATTAATTTAGAAAATAACGAATTTTCATTAATTTCGAATTTTTTGGGGGGCAAAATTCGGAAATGACATCAGAAACGAAACGCTGGCGCCCCCTACTTTTGAAACGAATTTAGAATCAAATTTTTCATGGATCGCTCAAGCCTATTACAGATACTTGGAAGAACTGATTGTTTAAATTATTCTGTGATATCAGGACCAAATGTTAGATCCAATGGTTGCAAAAAAAAACCCCTGTAACCCGGCAGAGCTGGTAAATGTGTAGGTGTAATCTCACCTTTCCACTAACATCCTTTATTTGACCGTATTAACTCCCAAAACCAATGTTCAGCTTCCAGAGAGGATTATGGGGGGCAAATATAAATATAATCCATACTTCAAGGTTTGATATTTCCAAATGAAAAGTGAAACAAGAGGTAGGGTTCTTTAAATCACGCGTATTTCATACCTGCTCTAGTGTATCCTTTTTCAGCCATCTGCAAAAGGCCCTTCTTTTTCAGTATAAAACTGGAGCCAACAAAGATGCTGGAGCCAATGGCTAAAGCCACACCTGCGTATAAACTGTACTTGCTTTCTGTGGATGTGGAAACACTGAGCGCGGTTTCATTCAGGTGCCTGCCAGAATAGGATAAGAAGGAGGCTTCCAGCTCTGAGACATTGAGGATCTGACACCAGGCATGATGAGAGTTGGGGCAATTCAAAGGAAACACCTGACCTGGAAGAAGAAAAGGGGGGAAACTGACTTTTATTGATACACATTAAGAGTGTGCACGAATACTGCAATGAATGAAGGAAATTAGTTTCTGAGCATTACTTCTTTACCAGAAAATCTGGTACTTGAGGCAGAATAACATGAAAATAGGGATAGATTTCTACACAACGAAAGAGAAGAGCATATCAACATGTTTCAGCAAACTTTGTATTCAAAACCGGTATTGTTATATTATCCAGGCAGAGGCCACTAGGGGGCAATAGAGAGAGAAGAATAGTTTATTTTACAGGGAGGGAATTGAAGGAGGAAAATCATTTCTCCCATTTTTGCTGGTTATTCCCCTTCCCCACTTCCCTTATCATAAACAATGGTAGTTTCCACAACGGGAACATGGATCCACAATGGCACAACAGGTTAAATCGTTGAACCATTGAATCTGCTGACTTAAAGATTGGCAGTTCAAAGCCGCGGGTTGGGGTGAGCTCCTGCTGTTAGCCCATGCAAATGTGAGTAGATAAATAGGTACCATTTTGGCAGGAAGGTAATAAAGGCCCCCATGGTGGCAACATGACCAGGAGGTATCTATGGACAACAGGCTCCTCGGCTTGGAAATGGAAGAAGAGCACCTCCCCATGGCCTGAATTGAGCACCATTTCCAGAAATCTGGAGATTAAAGGAAAATCCTTTACCTTTGTTCTGTGTATTTTTATGCCATTTGTTATTCCACTGTATTAAAGGCATTGAATGTTTGCCCATCTGTGTATGTCTGAGTCTCTTCGGGGAGATAGAGCAGAATATATATAAATAAATAAATAAATAAATAAATAAATAAATATTATTATTATTGGTGGGGGGAATAACAGGAAAGCATGGGGAAATGGTTTTACTCCTTCAACCTACTCCCCACCCTCATAAAATTGACTATCCTTATCTCTCTATCACCCCCTAGTGGCCTCAGCCCGGATAATACAACAATACCTCAAAACTACATCTGAAAATTCTTCTTGATTCTAAACATTTCATACAACCTGTATTGAAAATCTATTTTTCTCCATTGACACTGTTAAAAAACCGTCCAGTTAGGCCAAGGATAAGGAGGAAGAGGGAGCTGCTTGGGTGTAGTATGACTTTATCAAAATGAGCTTCACTGTCTGAGGGTTTATTAACTGTGCTTTCTAAAGACTCTAAATAAACTATTTGCTTTATGACAAAATGCTCTCTCATCTAACGTTAATAGTTTATAACATCATCATCATCATCATCATCATTATTATTATTATTATCTTGCCACCATCTCCCAAAAGGGACTCAGGCGGCTTACAAGCACATGGAAGTACAGTGGAATATACAATACAGTAAAACACAGTAAAACAAATAAGAATTATAAACTATAACAATGCCAATAACATAAAACAGATGTACTTAAACGTTTTAAACCCCTATTAATTAAAATACTCAGTAAAATGTTGCGGATAAAATGGTCGTATCAATTTCAGTCATGTAAGTGCCTGAGTCAAACAAAGTGCTTGGTCCACAGGAATAAATTAATATTAACCTTGGTCAACATTTAGATAATTTACAGGCTGCCTTTTAGAGCACTTTCAAATAAAAAGAATAAAAATTCAATGATAAAATACAGTCCTAGTCCACTAAAAACCGGATGTAACACATACTTGACAGTTGACAGTGGGAAACTTGACAGTTGACAGTGTGAAACAAGGTCCCAGTGAATGATCAAACTGCTTCAAGAGTCTCTGGTATTCATGCTATATCCCCTCCCATTCTCTGACCTTAGAATTTATTTTTTGTATCCTGCATTTGGTAGGATAGAACTTGCCTACTTGACCCAAAAATTGTTTCATATCCCATTTTCCTGGTGTACGTTGATTCTCATGACCCCGCTAATGATGCACACATCACACTCATTGTTTTGAGACTAAAAATAACTGGCCACTATTTCCTCCTGGCAAACCCGCCTCGATGTAAGGGGGTAGCCAACAATTGGCCATTCATATTGTGTTAACCAAATGTAATCTATATTCTCCAGAATTATGAAAATAATGAAGAGGAGGGTAAATACATAGCAGAGACTTATCTATCTATCGATACACATAGTAAAAGTGAAAAATGTGTATGTGTGTATGTGGAGGAGGTGTCCACTTACATAGACAGCCTCCCACCTCACCAAACAGCTATAGTTCCCACTGAGCAGGAGACACCAATGGCCTTCTCTCCACTGACATGCATCTTATAGTGAGCGTGTCCTCCACAAACACCATTCTGCCCCCCCCCCCCACCCAAGTGAAGGCTTTCATGTGGGGACAATTTCATCCTAGATGTTCTGTTTTCCCTCCAGAATGGACATCCCAGGTTCCCTTAATTTTCATGACCCTGCCCACTGCCTCTACCTTCACCCTTAACCCTTTCCTATGGCACACAGTTAACAGAGGAATTGATCAGCAACTGAACAAGAGGTTTGGGGAGAATTCATCATGATTTACAAGACTTGTACTTGACCTACATCCAGAGACCACTGTTAATCCAATCAACGATGGATCTGGACCAAACTTGCCATGGATAATGGGACTTGCAGTATCTTCACTGACACTGTGACCCCCACCAATGGACTGGGACCAAACTTAGCACAGAGAAACCCCATGACCAACTGAATATACTGAGGGAGTTAACGGAAATGGACCTTGATTTTGGGAGTTATAGTTCACCTATCTCCAGAGAAACTGTGACCTCCACCAACAATAGACGGAGACCAAACTTGGCAGAGAGATGCCCCATGATCAAGTGAACATACTGCAAGGGTTTGTGGGAGGTGACTTTGATTTTGGGAGTTGTAGTTCACCCTCATCCAGAGAGCACTGAACCCAGGCAACGTCAGAACTGGACCAGACTTGGCACACAGACCCAACATGGCCAACTGTGCATAAAGGCCTGATTTGGAGAGGATTGACCTATGATTCTGGGAATTGTAGTTCACCCACATCGTGATGTATTTTCTAATGGAAGCACTAATAACAAACTAAATCCGCGACAGGCTTGTTTCTAATACTGTTACTAATTCACTAAATGATATTACCTAACACCCCAATGCCTTTTTCAAATAACCCGAGCATCGCCAGGTACCCAAGCTAGGGACGCTATAAAAGTAGAATAGCGCTAGACTCTTTAAGTGTTCCATAATCCCACTCAGAACATATTTCATGCCAACCAACATGGGCTTTCACTTACTCTGGGGTATAAAGTGTTACTGTTACCAACTGTGTAGGTGTAGTTATGAATATACATTCCACAGGCCTCTGAAAAAAGTCATTCATAAAGTCATAAAGCCATTACAGAAATAAAAGAAACTGGAAATGATAGGGGTGGAGAAAGGAGGGGAAAAGAAATTCTTCAATTTAGTGAAACCTTAGCTAGCATAAATCAGTCAATCAATCAATCAATCAATTTATGAATGTTCCGACCAATGGTCATGTGTATTTACACGAAAGAAATAACATCTAACAAGCATCTATACAAAACATTGTAAAATCCAACAGTTAAAAGCAGGATGCAAGCAGGATAAAGCAGAGCATGCAAAATATACATAGTGAAGTGCAGTGATGCAAGTGCAACATACACTAGGAAGTGCACATTCACCAGTAAGAAGCCAGTATAAAAGATCAGTCATGTTAAAAACTTAGTAAGAACACCTTAGGGGTAACCAATCCCACTTAGGATAGATAAAAGCATCGCTGGCACAGTAGACTGCGATGTCCGCAATCAGTCTTGCCCTGATTTTATTTGCTGCCAAGGTAAAGAGAGAAATCTTATAAGTGATTGCGGAGTTGGAATCAGATAAAAGGTAGAAGATCTTTTCTGCAACCGTGTTCGATTATAGTACCATAGAATAGGCCTAAGAATTTATTTCTTGGTGTAGAATATAGGGAGCAGGCAAACAAGTAGTGGGGCAGAACCTCAATTTCTGGAGCCCTGTAAACGCATAACCAACAAGCCAAAGAAGTGGCTTAGTATCTACTATCCAACACTGCTGAGGGCATACTTTGGAATCGTAGGGCTGTAAAAGCTTGTCTGGGTTTAGGGAATATAAGGTTGTTTAGGTACATAGCCCTTTCATGGTCAAAATTGTCCAACTTGAACCATGTTGAGAATTTGGAACTCTTAATAGCCTTTCTGTCAATTTGAATGCCTTGATTATAAATGCATTTACAGTATGTAGCTTCTCTCTTGTGTTCAACATCAAAGACTTATGAAATAGGGTAGGGTATATACCTCCAGAAATTTCTGATGTTTTGAGCTCCAGACTTTTTTTTCGTGTCAGGAGCAACCAGAGTCGCTTCTGGAGTGAGAGAATTGGCCGTCTGCAAGGACATTGCCCAGGGGACGCCCGGATGTTTTTGATGTTTTACCATCCTTGTGGGAGGCTTCTCTCATCTCCCCGCATGGAGCTGGAGCTGATAGAGGGAGCTCATCCGCACTCTCCCAGGGTGGGATTCGAACCTGGCAGCTTTTAGGTCAGCAACCCAACCTTCAAGTCACGAGGCTTTTATCCCCTAGGCCACAGGAGAGTCCAGACTTAAATAAATAAATCAGATGGACTGAAAATGAGGAGCACATTAACAGATGTTCAGGAACATAAATGCTGATAATAGTGGATAATAGTACTGGTTGCTCCTCCCACACCAATGTTCTAACTGGAGACCTGCCAGTAGTCTAAGGCCTCTTCCACACAGCTGAATAAAACCCCACATTATGTGCTTTGAACTGGAATATATGGCAGTGTGGACTCAGATAACCCAGTTCAAAGTAGATATTGTGGGATTTTCTGCCTTGATATTCTGGGTTATATGGCTGTGTGGAAGGGCCCTCAGTTGCTCAGAAGCAAATTCAGTCACTGCAATTTAGTACATCTCATTTCTGAAGCAGATTCCTTTGCCACCTGCCTATTTTAATCTTAGGATCCACCATTAGGATGCCATGAACAGGTATTCACCCTTTGAGTGTTCCACTTCTATGTCACAATCCAAATATTTTGTACCTTCACATTGTTGTGCAATGTCCGTACATCAAATGGTAGCCATGCCAATTGAATTCGTTTCATTCCCAGGATGTAATACATCAGAAAGTCAAAGGGCGGGTGACTGTTTCTATAAGGCATTGTATACAAAGTGCTATTCATCATATCCGAGGCAATGTTGTTTGCCACACAGTCAAATAAAATTTATCACGGGTAGGGCAAAGGTTGCTTTTATGTATCCATGTGTCTCAACTTCAATCACCCAGATTGCACTCCTACACCTGCTCAACAGGGAATATGATCACCCAACCTAACTTACTTCTGAGCATATTTATCTATGAATAAAGTGCAATTGATTATATTAAAGGTAAAGGTTTTCCCCTGACATTAAGTCTAGTCATGTCCGACTCGGGGTTGGTGCTCATCTCCATTTCCAAGCCAAACAACCAGCATTGTCTGTAGATGTCTCCAAGGTCATGTGGCTGGCATGACGGCATGGAGCACCATTACCTTCCCACCAGAGCAGTATCTAGTGATCTACTCACATTTGCATGTTTTTGAACTGCTAGGTTGGCAGAAGTTGGGGCTAACAGTGGGAGTTCACCCTGCCCCCCGGATTCAGACCACTGATCTTTCAGTCAGCAAGTTCAGCAGCTCAGCAGTTTAACCTGCCGTGCCAATGGGGGCTCCAATTATAATAATAATATTATAATAAAACTTTATTTATACCCCGCCACCATCTCCCCAACGGGGACTCGGGGCGGCTTACATGGGGCCATGCCCAAAACAATACAATGTAAACAGCATATAAAAGAACAACACATCACAATACAATAAGCAATACAATAAATAATATTATACATTACAAAATAAAACAAGGAGACAATGAAAAACAAGGGCAGACCACATGAACATTAAGTTAAAACTCAGGGTGAGAGAGACATAAAAATAAAAATAAATTGATTATAGGGACTGGTAAAAGCTGTAGAATGATCATCGCCAAAAAGTTACACAAAGCCCAAGTGAACTCACAGAACATATTTGTAAGAAAACCAGTTTAAGATATGCCTGTGAATTTAACATATGTTTTCTTGTAAATGAATATTTACTTTGCAAACAAAACAAAGCGTTGGCAGCAAAGCTGGTTTAATACTGCTTAAGAAGAATTTGGGCAGAAGTGAAATCTTATTACATAGTGGCCTTTATCATTTTCTTTTGGAACCAATATATAAACAGGGGATATTAAGGGGGGAAAAAACACTTTGATTTGAATAGGTCTTTTATATTTGTTTACAATGTAATACTGAATGAAAATATTTATAATACATTTGATATTTTTTTCTTTTCTGATATATATGATCATAATTAAGTATTTATATCAGTGGTTCCCAACCTTTTTTTGACCAGGGACCACTTGACATGGGACCACTCTCCAACATTAGTACCAGAATAGTTATGAATTGGTTTTTGGTCAACTTTAGATTTGGTTTGGTTATTTGGGGTGCTGATTCAGAAAATTGCATTGGATAGACCACATCAGTTCTAGTTTCTGATACAGAACATATAACATCCAGTAGTCGTCATCTGTTCGCCCACAGAAAACCATATTTAATAATCTAGAGCCTATGTGGTCTATCCAATCAGCACCCCAAATAACCCCAGGAACAGGCCTAAAAATGAAGACACCAAGGTTCCCTACTTCCAGGTGCCACATAGAACGGCTCTACTCAGGGGGAGGGCGGGGGAGGAGAAGCAGCAGTCAGGAGGCTTGTTGTCCTGCCTGTTGTGGGTAGTTAGCCTCTCCTGTCCCGACATCCCAGTTGCCTCAGCACTATAAGAGGGTTTCATGAGACCAGTCACTCTCGTTGCAATGGTGAGGCTGCGGACCATATTTTAGTTCTTGCAGACAACTGGTGGTTATAGACCACAGGTTGGGAGCCACTGGTTTATATTGTCACTATACTCTATATGATTATTTTTGTTGAAATATCACTGATATACAGGATGATTTAATTGAGATTATTTTATGGAAGTGATATTATATTGTTTTAAGTTCAGCAAATATTTAGCAGTTTGGAATTAAACATTAATTTTTCTCACTATCTCTTTCTCTCTGTGTGTTTGTATGTATCTATTTGGTTCTGTGTGTCTTTCTTTGTGCATGTATGTTTCTTGCCAAAACCCAAAGGCCAATTTAAAACTAATTTTCTGCCTTGACATTTAAATTTGACTTGTTAAAGCTAGAGACTTTAAACTAGAATGTTACAAACAAAGAAATCCCCCAAGAGCCATCAAGAAACAATCTGGATCTATTGATCTTCTGAGATCAACCAGGGCTTCAAAAGGTCACCTGCCAAAGCAAGAAGAAATCCCCCAAGAGCCATCAAGAAACAATCTGGATCTGTCAATCTTTTGAGACAAACTATCAATTCTTTATCACATTCCATTAGGAAATAATTTCGCAACATCCAGATCATCATCATTTTACCATCTATGTTTTGGACAGATCCTTGGTCTTGGCGTAAGATATGAATCCCTAAGATGTTATGACACTGTGGTCTCAGAATAGATACTGAATTCCTGAAGCACAACGTGTGAGGACTACAATCCCTTTATCAAGAGCAACTCAGACAGCTAAGGAAGAGAGATTGTTGATTAACAGCATGGGAGGTATACCAATAGAATGTTTATTTTGACTTGGCCACCCAACGTTAGATAAATACATTCAAATCCAGATGTTTACGAGAGAGATGAATCATGGCAGATCACTGAAACTCCTCCTGCCTGCTCCCTAAACCTCAAGTTATTGTTGCTATTATTATTATTATTATTATTATTATTATTATTATTATTATTATTATTATTACTAGCTTTGCCTGGCCACACGTTGCTGTGGCTTATGCTTTCAGAGTGTTGTTCTTTATTTTCTGTCCTGATTTTAGAGATTATATTGTTCTGTATTATTACATCACAGTAATTATTACATATTATATTTATAATCTTATATTATCTGTTTAGAACTGGATTATATGAGGCCCCTTCTACACAGCTGTATAAAATGCACACTGAAGTGGATTATATGGCAGTGTGGACTCAAGATAATCCAGTTCAAAGCAGATAATATAAGATTATAAATGGGTTATATAGCTGTGTGGAAGGGCCTTGAGTCTACACTGCCATATAATCCAGTTAAAATCTGATAATCTATATTTTATAGGCAGTGTGGAAGAGGCCTAAGTGAGGCCTAACTCTGCCTGTCCCCTGGGCTGAGCTTAGCCTTCTAACTGGCAGCAATTGGATAAAAACAATTATTATTCTCCCTCTAATTAGGACTTTATTTTTCTTTTCTTTTTGTTGTATGAACGTAGCGGCATGGATGAGGGGCTGTGCTGCCAAGTTTAGTGTTTCTGGGATGTGTAGTTTTGTTGTTTTGTCCTAGGCCGAAATTTCATTACCCTTTTATATACATAGATTATTATTATTATTTCTCCCTGTTTTTGCCTTTCCCCTTTTTTGCCATTGCATGTAATGTGTAGTATAGCAGTGAGAGAGGAAGAGGGTAGAAGTGGGATGAAAGGAAATGGGAGAACAATCCGTCAAGTTCCGCTCAAAGGGAACTGTAGGTAGAACTACCTGTCATTGAGGGCCTCTGGGATTAATAGACCTGCTGCAGCATATATTTTGTAGGGAGTAGCATCAGAAAAAGGAGTGAAACCATAGTGGGCAAATATATGCCATAAGCCGCCACAATTAACCATATACTGATAGGATTGATTATTTATTTTTAATATGCATACAAGGAAGTAAATGGAGAGACCAGGGAGCAGTATGAAGCAAACAATTGAACTATTACTCAATGTTTACATATTTCAGAGTGCTGTGGGGTTTCGGCTAATAGAAAGGCTGCCGTTTCTGTTAGAAAGACTATTCAATATGTGGCTATATTTCACATGGCTTCTCTACCTATAAACTTGTATCTCACCTTTATTTATTTACCTTATTTCTACCCCGCCTTTCTCTACTCCGGAGGGGACTCAAGGGAGTTATATTTCACATTTACTAAGAGCAATACAGAAAGTCAATTCTATGAAGGCTTTAAACTGAGGGCATATGCTCATTTGACTCAAGCTTTTTATTGAGTAACATCAAGGATTATTCTAGATCAGAGATCGCACATTTTTCATAACACACTGATGCTAGGTCTAATACTACGAGAGGGATAATTATTAAGTACAGACAGTCCCAAAGTTACAAAACATCCAGCTTACAAAAGACACATAGTTAAGAATGGGGTTGAGGCAACAGGAAGTGAGAGAAATCTACCCCAAGAAAGGGAAGATAATTACTAAAAGAGTGATTACGGGGAAGTGATCACTGAAGCTTTCTCACCAATCCTTGTTTCCACAAGAAGCCAATTTTTTTTCAAAATCCAATTATAATAGGTACAGAAAATGAGGTGCACTCTTCTGAACAGAGGCACAGATAGCAAAACGTACACCACAGGGATGTTAACCCTTCCCTATGCTATCCAAAGCGAACATATATATATATATATATATATATATATATATATATATATATATATATATATATATACACACATACATACATACATACATACATACATACATACATACATACACACACACATACACACACACACACACACACACAGGCAGTTCCCAAGTTATAAACAAGATAGGTTCTGTAGGTTTGTTCTTAAGTTCTTCGTGACCGCATCCCCCCCCCCCCCATGTACCTATGTGAGTGTTAAGATCTGCCGGGGAGGCCCTTCTCGCGGTCCTGCCACCGTCACAAGCAAGGTTGGTGGGGATGAGGGAGAGGGCCTTCTTGGTGTTGGCCCCCTGGCTTTGAAATGCCCTCCCCAGGGAGATTAGGCATGCTCCCACCTTGTCCTCCTCCCGGAGAGAATTGAAAACTTGGATGTTTAGACAAGCCTTTAAGAATGTCTAGCCCAATGGTCTGCGATTATGATACAGGGCAGCACTTTCATCCCATTCCCTTGTTCCTTAGCTACAACTTGCACTATCCCTTTCCTTTCTTGTTGGCCATGTTTTTATAACAGATGACACTTTACAGGCCAGGATTTTGATTGGGGAGGGGCTGGGATTTTGGTTGGGGGGGGGGGGCTGAGTCTGAGTGAGAGAGGATCTACCCTAGCAAACCTTTTGTATCGTTATCCCAATACTCCCATGCATATGTAATATATTGAGCATGGTGATCAGATCATGATATGAATAAACAGAACAGTTCAAATAATAAATGTAAGGCCTTCTCACGAACCACTCTGAGAACTGGGGGGGGGGGGCAGCGGCTGAAGCCCTTCAAGCCCCCTCCCCTGGCTACATGCCAGACACTTTATGTTACTGGCGCTGTTTCAGAGCTCAAATTGTTGTTTTATATACTAGTGGTTTTATTTTGTATTGCACTGTGTGTTTATTTTATGCATTGTTTTAGGCAACTTGTGCCATATGTAAGCCGCCCAGAGTTCCTTCGGGGAGATGGAGGCAGGGTACAAAAATAAAGTTATTACAGAAGAGTCTCACTTATCCAAGCTTCTATATTATCCAAGGCAGTCTGCCTTTTAGTAGGCATTGTTTTTGTAGTAAATGTTGCAATCTTTTGGTGCTAAATTCATAAATACAGTAATTACTACATAACATTACTGTGTATTGAACTGCTTTTTCTGTCAATTTCTTGTAAAACATGACGTTTTGGTACTTAATTTGTAAAATCATAATGTAATTTTATGTTTAATAGGCTTTTTTCTTAATCCCTCCTTATTATCCAAGATGTTTGCTTATCCAATGTTCTGCCAGCCCGTTTATCTTGGATAAGTCATGAATCACTCGAACTCATGACCAGGAGGTCATGAGTTCGAGGCCCGCTCGGAGCCTGTGTTTGTCTTGTCTTTGTTCTATGTTAAAAGGCATTGAATGTTTGCCTATATGTGTAATGTGATCCGCCCTGAGTCCCCTTCGGGGTGAGAAGGGCGGAATATAAATGCTGTAAATAAATAAATAAATAAGTGAGACTCTACTGTATTATAATATTACTATATGTAAGTCAGAACCCAGTTTGGTTTTCGGTTCCTGGGCAACATCCTGTCAAGGCCAAATTCACATGTTACCTGGCAAACATTGCACAAGTCAAAGTTATCAAGCAAAGATGAAAGTGAGGATGGAAATAATGTAGTACTATTCTAGTAATCCTAAAAATAATAAAACTACAAGATCGTCCCACTCTTTGACCAATGGCACTCTACATGCCTTCCCATGAATCAGGAATTGGCAGATTTCGAGGGTTCCTCAATCTATTTCATTTTTATTTTTTGCACCAGAACCACAAAATCCACCAAACAGAGCCAGGTGCAGTGATTTGGTTAAGAAATATATACATCTGTTTCAATTAAGGAACCGGTTATTTGTAGTTTAAGAATCAAAACTCTCTATTCTGCAAAATTCCACCCCTCCCTCCCTAATACTAATTATTTGGAATACATGTGTGTAAGAGAGGTTTTAATGTTACTATTGTAAAATAATGGGTAGGGGGCTGAGAAACTCATGTAAATCTTATCTAGCAGAGATCCTAAGCTTTCTTCAGTTCACACTTCTGTATTTTGTTTTTGGGTTGCCGATTCCACTCTCTTTTCTAAGATCCGACATGTAAGTAAAAGTGTTTTCATTTGAGACTCGTATACAGGCTCACTTTCACATGGCTGTCTATCACTACACAGGGTGGCCTGTCTCTGATGTCAGAAAATTGCACAAATGTATGTTATGCCCCAAGCTCAAGTCATTTTTTTCTGGCTTTACTGCTGAGCTTGGAAATATTATTGTATAAATTCATACATAAATAAAGAATTTTCAGTTAAAAATTGACCCGAACATCTTGGGTTCACTTATCTACAAGTCAATGTAAAAATTGTACCTTAACTCTAATTTAAAAAAGAACAATTTCCTTTTCTGGGGACCCTTCTACACTGCTATATAATCCAGATCATCAAAGCAGATAATCCACATTATCTGCTTTGAACTGGATTATATGAGTTTAGACTGACCAGAGTTTAGACTAATCCAGTTCAAAGCAGGTAATCTGGATTTTATATGGCAGTGTAGTAGGGGCCCCAATAGTGATGAAAGCTGGCCCTTTTCCCTTTTTGTGTAATGACTCTCAACTTACTCAACGGACATATCAAATCCCTAGTTTTGACCCCACAACCTGCCCTTGACTAATACTTGAGGTCAACATACATGAGTATACATGGTATTCTTTTATATGATAACTATTAGAAGCCCCTAACAAGCAAAGCCAGTAAACCTCTCAGTAAAGGGATTTTAGGCATGTAATCCAAAAAGTAACTTATCCAACTTTTTCCTGATTCACATGCCCTCAGTTTGCATTGCATTTTGTTGAACACCCACCAGAATCAACAAGAGACACACTGAGGTATCATGATGGCCATGAACAAATATGTGAGGGGAAATAATAATAATAATAATAATAATAATAATAATAATAATAATAATAATTATTATTATTATTTTTATAACTCGCCTCCATCTCCACAAGGGGACTTGCGACGGCTTACATGGGGACCAAGACCAGAATTCAAGTATGCAAAAAATATAAGTAAAAGTAAAAACAAACAATAAAAACACATAACAACATTATAAAAACAATTAACCACAGAATAAAAGCATCAAAATACATAAATAAGCATTGAAGAACCAAGTAGTGGGACAAATAAAATTGCAAGGGAAAGTCATAGGGAATAGGGAGTAAGCTTGTTTTCTGCAGCCCTGGAGACTAGGACGCGGAACAATGGCTTCAAACTTCAGGAAAGGAGATTCCACCTGAACATCAGGAAGAACTTCCTCACTGTGAGAGCTGTTCAGCAGTGGAACTCTCTGCCCAGGAGTGTGGTGGAGGCTCCTTCTTTGGGGGCTTTTAAGCAGAGGCTGGATGGCCATCTGTCAGGGGTGCTTTGAATGCAATTTTCTTGCTTCTTGGCAGGGGGTTGGACTGGATGGACCACGAGGTCTCTTCCAACTCTAGGATTCTATGAAGGGTTGTCTGGGAATCACAGTGGTAATATTAACATCTCCTTCAATTTGCTGCTTTAAAATATCAACTTTCTAACTTTTACTTTTTTGATCCAGCCTTCAGGTGGTTGTGTTTAACGTACTGTACGAAAAGGCACTCTAAAGATGCTCAAAGGCAACCTTCAGTAGTTGGCAGAAAGTACTGTGAATGAGCATGAGCAATGAATGAAGATGCAAGAAATACAACAGGAAGATCCATCTCAAAACTGACAATTTCAATCAAGGAATAGTCATTAAGCCGTTTTAATAAGACCTAGGCATTAATAACACTATGTAACAAAATTTGAAAAAAGATCTGTTCCTGGTTTGAAAATGTTATTTCTTGATTAATTGCGCAGTACTTACTTTGAAAGTAGTTGTTGTACTCCAGAAACTTAACTTTTGTGGCTGCCACAAACTATGTTGAATTGGGTTTTTTTCATCGTGTTAGAAGTGACTTGAGAAAATGCTGCAAGTCGCTTCTGGTGTGAGAGAACTGGCCATCTACAGAGACGTTACCATCCTGCTAGGAGGCTTCTTTCATGTCCCCAGAAGCTAGAGTTGACAGATGGGAGCTCACCCCATCTCAAGGATTTGAACAGACAAACATCGGTTCAGCAACCCAGCCTTCAGGTCAGCAGTCCAGCTGGCACAAGAGTTTAACCCACTGTGTCACCACGGCTCTATGGAACTGGCCGAGACTCCATGAGATATTCATTGAAAAACTATAGCAAAATGTGTTGCAGGATGTCTATGTTTTTATGACAGAACCAATTAGGAAATGACATTTATAACCCAGGAACAAAAATCATGTTACATAACATATTTGCTTTCTTGAAGGAGCATTAGGAGAAATTCTCAATAGTAAGAACTGAAGAACAGCAAGATTAAATAATATGGAGAAAGTCATTTAAAATGTATTCTAGATATTTTTGTACCTGGAACCATTCAGTGGAAAGTTGGAAGTTATTCTGTCTTTGGGTTGTTGTATGTCTTTCGGGCTGTGTGGCCATGTTCCAGAAGCATTCTCTCCTGACGTTTCGCCCACATCTATGGCAGGCATCCTCAGAGGTTGTGAGGTATGGATAAACTAAGTAAGGAAAGGAAAGAATATATATCTGTGTCCAAGGTGTGGCAAGAGTCCTTTGTCACTGGGAGCCAGCATTAATGTTTCAGTTAATCACCCTAATTAGCATTGGAGATGTTTTGTCCCTTGCCTGGGGGCATCCTTTGTTCAGTCAAGCCTTCATTGTGTTGGTTCCCATCTACTGTTTTGATTTTGGAGTTTTGTAATACTGGTAGCCAGATTTTGTTCATTTTCATGGTTTCTTCCTTTCTGTTAAAGTTGTCCACATGCTTGTGGATTTCAATGGCTTCTCTGTGTAGTCTGACATGATAGTTGTTGGAATGGTCCAGCATTTTTGTGTTCTCAAATAGTATCCTGTGTCCAGGCTGGTTCATCAAATGCTCTGCTATGGCTGATTTCTCTGGTTGAATTAGTCTGCAGTGCCTTTCATGTTCTTTGACTCTTGTTTGGGCGCTGCGTTTGGTGGTCCCTATGTAGACTTGTCCACAGCTGCATGGTATCCGGTAGACTCCTGCAGAAGAGAGAGGATCCCTCTTGTCCTTCGCTGACCGTAGCATTTGTTGGATTTTCTTCGTGGGTCTGTAGATAGTTTGTAGGTTGTGCTTCTTCATCAGCTTCCCTATGCGGTCAGTAGTTCCCTTGATGTATGGTAAGAACACCTTTCCTCTGGGTGGATCTTTGTCTTGACTCTCATGGCTTGTTCTTGCCCTTGCAGCTCTTCTGATGTCTGTGGTGGAGTATCCATTGGCCTGTAGAGCCCAGTTTAGGTGGTTGAGTTCACCTTGGAGGAGGTGAGGTTCGCAGATTCTTTGTGCACGGTCTGTCAGGGCTTTGATTGTGCTCCTTTTTTGACTTGGGTGATGGTTGGAGTTTTTATGAAGGTATCTATCTGTATGTGTAGGTTTTCTGTAAACTGTGTGGCCCAATTGTTGATTGGGTTTGCGGATGACCAGAACATCTAGAAATGGCAGTTTTCCTTCCTTTTCTTTTTCCATGGTGAATTGGATGTTTGGGTGGATGCTGTTAAGATGGTCCAGGAACTTGCTGAGTTCTTCCTCTCCATGGCTCCAAATTGTGAAGGTGTCATCTACGTATCTGAACCAAACAGTTGGCTTTTTTGGTGCTGTTTCTAGGGCCTGTTTTTCAAAGTATTCCATATAGAAATTTGCTACTACTGGGCTGAGAGGGCTCCCCATGGCCACTCCATCCTTCTGTTCATAGAACATAGGGCTGTGATGTCTTATGGGAAGTTTTGTTTGATTAGTGTGAGGGTGTCAGCTACTGGGACTTTGGTAAAAAGGGACACCACATCAAAGCTGATCAGGATGTCCTTGGTGCTTAGATTGAGGTTGCTGATCTTTTCTATAAAGTGTGTAGAGTCCTTGATATAATGTGCAGTGAGCCCAATGTGGGTTTGTAGCTGTGTAGCCAGAAATTTTGCCAGGTTGTAAGTCGGCGATCCAATGGCACTTACAATGGGTCTGAGTGGGATGGAGTCCTTGTGGATTTTGGGGAGTCCGTAAAGCCTGGGTGGGAGGGCTTCTGATTTGCACAGCTGTTGGCGTATGTCAAAGTTAATGGAGGAGTTCTTGATTAGAGTGTTCGTTTTTCTGGTGATTTTGTTAGTGGGGTCTTGTTTCAGTTTCTTGTAAATTGTGGGATCTAGAAGTTGTCTGATTTTTTCCTTGTATTGTTTTGTTTCCATGATTACTGTGGCATTCCCCTTGTCAGCTGGAAGAATGATGATTTCAGGATCTGAGTTGAGATCTTTGATGGCCTGTCTTTCTTTTCTCGTTATGTTGCTGGGGGGGAGTTTTGCATTTCTCAGGATCCTTGCTGTTTCCATTCTTACTTCCTCTGCTTCTTCCTCAGGGAGCTGGTAAATTGCTGATTCAACATTGGCAATGATGTTTTCTACTGGGATCCTGGTAGTGGTGACTGCAAAATTTCCTCCTTTTTCTAGAATGGATACTTGGTCTTCAGTGAGTTGTCTGTCTGTCAGGTTGATAATGGTCCGTGATTTATCCAGTTCTGGCTTTGGCTGTTGCTTACGGCATTTGTCAAATTTTTGTTTTTGTCTCTTGGTGTGGAGAACCATGTCTTTCTCCATTTTCTTGTAGGTAAGGCTGTCTATTTTATCCCAGTCCTGGGTATTCATCTTTTGGCTGATGTTGATGTGGAGGTGCAGCAGTTCTTTGTCTGTGTTTGCGAGTTCTTTACGGATGGTGTGGATTCTCTCTCTCAAGAGGTTGCGTTCCAGGCGGTTGTAAATGCGATGAGCCTGTGGTGTTTTGAAGGTCCTTTTGGCTGCAAGAAATTGTGGGATGGTATCTGTGTCTCTGCAGCGTAGAAGGAAGGTCAGGGAGCACAGCAGATGTGCTTTCCTGGTCCTTAGTTTTTCCAATCTCCGTGTGTCTTGGAACAATTTCTCCCCGTAGAGATGTTCAATGTGTTGTCGAAGGCTTTCATGGCCGGGATCACAGGGTTGTTGTATGTCTTTCGGGCTGTGTGGCCATGTTCCAGAAGCATTCTCTCCTGACGTCAGGAGAGAATGCTTCTGGGACTGCGAAACGTCAGGAGAGAATGCTTCTGGAACATGGCCACACAGCCCGAAAGACATACAACAACCCTGTGATCCCGGCCATGAAAGCCTTCGACAACATATTCTGTCTTTCCCTTTTTTGGTGCGTGTTTTACTACTCGTATATTAGTTTGTAATGTTAGGTAGTAGAGGTTGCAGTTGTGTTTTGTTTTCTTTTGTACTGTATATATAATAATAGTGTGTGCTATACCCGTCTGTCTATCTATCTGGGGAGTGGGGTGAGCTCTTGCTGTTAGCCCCAGCTTCTGCCAACCTAGCAGTTCGAAAACATGCAAATGTGAGGAGATCAATAGGTACTGTGGGAAGGTAATGGCGCTCAATGCAGTCACGCTGGCCACATGACCTTGGAGGTGTCTATGGGGAACGCCAGCTCTTAGACTTAGAAATGGAGATGAGTACCAACCCCCAGAATCGGACATTATAGACTTAATGTCAAGGGGAAATCTACATACATACACACAAACTAGCAACCCCTCCTTCCATCTGATGGTCTTAGCCCCCTTCTACGCTGCCATATAATTCAGATTATCAAATCAGATAATCCACATTATCTGATTTGAACTGGATTATATGAGTCTACACTGCCATATAATTCAGTTCAAAGCAGATAATCTGGATTTTATATGGCAACGTAAAAAGGACCCTAGATGTGTGAAGCAAAAAAAAAAAAGTCACTTCACAATTTTCTGTAGCTTGAAGCAATTCAGGATTCCCCCAAATTCCCTCACAGATCATAGAATCATAGATCAATAGAGTTGGAAGAGACCACATGGGCCATCTAGTCCAACCTTCTGCCATGTAGGAAAAGCACAATCAAAGCAATCCCAACAGATGGCCATCCAGCTTTTGTTTAAAAGCTTTCAAGGAAGGACGGTGATGAAAATATTATGTCAGGGAAACCAAGGGCACTATATCCTCCACCAACAGACTAGTTTCCAGGAAAGAGGCGTTATCTGTGTGCACAACATACAGCTGTGTCTTTCAAAAGAAGCACCAGGCGCCTGCTTTGGTCACCATACTGTACAACACCTGTTATGAACTAACTTATTATTATTATTATTTTTAAAAAAAACACCTTTGTCCACCTATGCTCGTTCTCCCACTTCTATTTTTCTCCCATTTGGTCTTGAGAGCACCATGAAAAAATGCTGAGTTCATTTCCTTTAAGACACAAGAGCTAAACTCAGCACCAGACTGTCATTATATAAGTTTTCCAGTCAAATATTTTATCTGGAAAGGAGCCAAAATCCGAAATATCTGGAGAACCAAAGGTTGGGAACCACTGACATAGACCTAGGATTCAGTCTTTTTATTACACTAGGGCCGTTGAACTGGATTATATGGCAGTGTGGACTCAAGAGAACCCAGTTCAAAGCAGGTATTGTGGGTTATCTGCTTTGCCTTGATATTCTGGGTTCAATGGCTATGTGGAAGGGCCCTAGGTAACACTTTTTTGTTCCTGGGTTATAAATGTCATTTCCTAATTGGTTCGATCATAAAAACATAGACATCCTGCAACACATTTTGCTATAGTCTTTCAATGTATATCTCATAGAGTCTTGGCCAATACAGCAGAGCCATGGTGGCGCAATGGGTTAAACCTTGTGCCAGCTCAATTGCTGACCTGAAGGTTGGGTTGCTGATCTGAAGGTTGTCAGTTCGTGTCATTTCCTAATTGGTTCTATCATAAAAACATGGAAAAAGTGTGTTAAACTGCAAACACTTTTTTGCGGGACATCCTGCAGCACATTTAGCTATAGGGTTGTTGTGTGTTTTCTGGGCTGTATGGCCAGGTTCCAGAAGTATTCTCTCCTGACGTTTCTCCCATATCTATGGCAGGCATCCTCAGAGATTGTGAGGTATATACAGTAGACACCTCCAAGGTCATGTGGCCGGCATGACTGCATGGAGTGCCGTTACCTTCCCACCGGAGTGGTACCTATTGATCTACTCACATTGCATGTTTTCAAACTGCTAAGTTGGCAAAAGCTGGGGCTAACAGCAAGAGCTCACCCAGCTCCCTGGATTCAAATCACCGACCTTTTGATCAGAAAGTTCAGGAACTCAGCAGTTAAACCCGCTGCGCCATTGGGGGCTCCCATATCTCAGAGTCTCAGCCAATTTAACCTGATTTGTGGCAGCCACAAAAATGAAGTTTCTGGAGTATAGCAACTACTTTCAAAGTAAGTACTGCACTGTGCAACAGGAGACAACATTTTCAAACCAGGAACAGAAGATTTTTCAAATTTTGTTACATAAGTGTTATTTGCCTTCAAGTCGACTTAGACCTCTTCCGCACAGCTGTATAAAATTCCCATTGAACTGGATTATATATCAGTGTGGACTCAGATAATGCAGTATTGTGGATTATCTGCCTTGATATTCTGCATTACATGGCTGTGTAGAAGGGTCCTTAGAATTGTGGCAAAACTATCGTAAGGTTTTGACAGCAAGATTAAACCAGAGGTTTGACCACTGCTGAAGAAAGATTCAAATCCTTGGGTGCATCCACACTGCAGAATTAATGCAATTTGACATCACCTGGGCTCAATGCTATGGTGTAATGGGAATATACAAAAGCCCCTCCCACACAGCTGTATAAAATCCCACATTATCTGCTTTGAACTGAACTGCTTTGAACTGTGTTATATGGCAGTGTGGACTTAGATAACCCCAGTTCAAAGCAGATATTGTGGATTATCTGCCTTGATATTCTGGGTTGTATGGCTGTGTGGAAGCACCCATTAGATACTTGACCTTTACCTATCTAATAGGTGCTGTGTGGAAGCACCTATTAGATACTTGACCTTGACCTTTACCTATATATATATAGGTAAAGGTCAAGGTTTTCTCCTGCCATTAAGTCCAGTAATGTCTGACTCTGGGGATTGGTGCTCAAATCCATTTCTATGCCAAAGAGCCAGCGTTGTCCGTAGACACCTCCAAGGTCATGTGACTGGCATGACTGCATAGAGCAGTTACCTTCCTGCCAGAGCGGTACCTATTGATCTACTCATGTTTTCAAACTGCTAAGTTGGCAGAAGCTGGGGCTAACAGTGGGAGCTCACTCCGCTCCCTGGATTCAAACCTGCGACCTTTTGGTCTGCAAGTTCAACAGCTCAGCACTTTAACACGCTACGCCACCAGGGGCCCATATATATAGATATGGTATCAAACCGCAATTTAGGAAGTCCAGGTTGGGAGTTCCTAAGTGTCCTTCCACACAGCCATATAACTCAGAAGGATTTCAGGAGACTTGGGGAGCATCTACACTGCAGAATTAAGACAGTCTGACACCACATTAACTGCCCTGGCTCAGTACTATGGAGTTGTCACTGAGAGTCTTTAAATACAGAATATTAAGGCAGAAAAATCCCACAATACCTGCTTTGAACTGGGTTGTCTGAGTCCACACTGCAACCCAGCTCAAAGCAGATAATGTGAGATTTTATTCAGCTGTGTGAAAGGGGCCATAGTCCACAATGCGATTTATTCCACTTCAAAGCAGATATTGTGGGATTTTCCGCCTTGATATTCTGGGTTATCTGGCTGTGTGGAAGGGTCCCCAAGACTTGGGTCCAAACTCATATTGCAAATGCAGCTACAGAAAAGAAAATCCAAAGTATTACTGATCCCTGTGATATACTCCCAAGTGTGCTGCTTCCCCATCGGCGCTGAATGACTTCCCCTGCCTGTGAAAGTAGCAGACGCTCCTGCCAAGGAAGTTGGCAAGGTCTTGGGCGCCTTTCCAGCGCGGCAGGTGAGGAGCTCGGCGCCGACTCACCTGGGCGGCATTCCTCCCGCCGAAGCGCCGCTCTCTCTCCCATGTTCGCCCCGAAGTGCGCCCCGAACTGTCGCTCCCGCGGAAAGAACGCCCGAAGGCCCGCCCCTCGACGCCTTTTCGGCCAATCCCCAGCCGGCCTGCTCTCCTGCGCTCGCCTCCCATTGTGACGTCGTTGTGAAGTAGTAGGCGAGGGAACCCGGCATGAGTTTTCCCTTCTTGACTGATAGACTGAGGCTCCATTGGGTTGTTGTATGTCTTTCGGGCTGTGTGGCCATGTTCCAGAAGCATTCTCTCCTGACGTTTCGCCCACATCTATGGCAGGCATCCTCAGAGGTTGTGAGGTATATGAGGATGCCTGCCATAGATGTGGGCGAAACGTCAGGAGAGAATGCTTCTGGAACATGGCCACACAGCCCGAAAGACATACAACAACCCTGTGATCCCGGCCATGAAAGCCTTCGACAACACATTGAGGCTCCATTGACAAAGCAAGCCCTCGTTTGATCAAAGAGCAGTCATTCTCAGACTCCACTTTCTCTCTCTTTCTCTCTCGGAGACTCACAGCACTATTTGGATTCTTTGGCTTCTAAACCATTTGGCTTCCACACAGCCATATAACCCAGACTACACCAATACAGAAAACTCCACAATATCTGCTTTGAACTGAGTCACCTGTGGGCCCTTCCACACAGCCCTATATCCCAGCATATCAAGGCAGAACTCTGGCAGAGCCTAACCATCACCCATCTTTTCTATTGAGGTCATAATTTGGGTCCTCGCCTATGTGATCCACAAGGAAGGAGCTGCTTTACATAACTTCAAGATAGTTCAAGATTTTCCTTTTCTTGACCCAGTAATGAATCAGAATGGAGTCTACAGTCAAGAAATCAAAAGAAGTCTAAGGCCCCTTCCACACAGCTGAATAAAATCCCACATTTTCTGCTTTGGATTGGAATATATGGCAGCGTGGACTCAGATAACCCAGTTCAAAGCAGATATCGTGCAATTTTCTGCCTTGATTTTCTGGAATATTGGGTTGTGCCAGGCATGTAGTGGGGGGGGGGGGGGGCTTGAGGGGCTTCAGCCCCCCCCCCCTGAAATTATCAGGGTGGTCCGCAAGAAGGCCTTACATTTATTATTGAAACTGTTATGTTTATTCATATCATGATCTGATCATCATGCTCAATATATCCCATATGCATGGAGGTACAGTAGAGTCTCACTTATCCAATGTTCTGGGTTATCCAATGCATTTCTGTAGTCAATGTTTTCAATATATCATGATATTTTGGTGCTAAATTCGTAAATACAGGAATTACTACATAGCATTAATGTGCAATGAACTACTTTTTCTGTCAAATTTGTTGTATAACATGATGTTTTGGTGCTTAATTTGTAAAATCATAACCTATTTTGATGTTTAATAGGCTTTTTCTTAATCTTTCCTTATTATCCAACATATTTGCTTATCCAACATTCTGCCGGCCCGTTTATGTTGGATAAGTGAGACTCTACTGTATTGGGATAATGATACAAAACGTTGGCTCTCCCGCTCAGACTCAGCCCCCCCCCCCCCCCCCGGAACCAAAATCCCAGCCCCTCCCGAAACAAAATCTTGGCTACGGTCCTGGGCTGTGTGGTATGCAGATGATACCACTCTGATGGCTGAAAGTTAAGAGCCTTATCACTAAGGTGCAAGAAGATACTGGGCTGCAGTTAAACATCAAGAAAACCAAGATCATGCCAACCAGACTGATTGATGACTGGCAAATAGAGGGAGAAAACGTGGAGGCAGTGACAGACTTTATATTTCTAGGTGCGAAGATCACTGCAGATGCAGACTGCAGCCAGGAAATCAGAAGACGTTTACTTCTTGGGAGGAGAGCAATGGCCAACCTCGATAAAATAGTGAAAAGCAGAGACATCACACTGGCAATGAAGGTCTGCATAGATAAAGCAATGGTATTCCCCGTAGTAACCTATGGATGCGAGAGCTGGACCATAAGGAAGGTTGAGCGAAGGAAGATAGACGCTTTTGAACTTTGGTGCTGGAGGAAAATCCTGAGAGTGCCTTGGACCGCAAGAAGATCCAACCAGTCCATCCTCCAGGAAATAATGCCCAGCTGCTCACTGGAGGGAAGGATATTAGAGGCAAAGCTGAAGTATTTTGGCCACATCATGGGAAGACAGGAAAGCTTGGAAAAGATCACGGCGATGCTGGGGAAAATGGAAGGGAAAAGGAAGAGAGGCCGACCAAAGGCAAGATGGATGGGTGGTATCCTTGAAGTGACTGGCTTGACCTTGAAGGAACTGGGGGCAGTGACAGCTGACAGGGAGCTCTGGCGTGGACTGGTCCATGAGGTCAGAAACAACTGAGTGAATGAAGAAGAAGGAGGAAGGGCCCTGGGTTATCTATATCTATACTGCCACATAACCCAGTTCAAAGCAGATAATGGGAGATATGGATGCCTGCCATAGATGTGGGCGAAACGTCAGGAGATAATACTTCTGGAACATGGCCATACAGCCCGGAAAACACGCAACAACCCTGTGATTCCGCCATGAAAGCCATCAACAACACAATTATTCAACTGTGGAAGGGGTCTAGGATTGGATTAGGTAGGGAAACTATTTTAGGGCCGGGTTGCTTTGAGTTCTCTCCTGACCTTTATGCACATCTATGGCTGGCATCCTTAGGGCTTGTTAGGTATATTGGAAGCCAAACAAGGGAGGTTTATATATCTGTGGAAGGTCCAGGGTGAGAGAAAGGACTCTTGTCTGTTGGAGGCAAGTGTGAATGTTGTAATGAATCACCTTGAAGAACACCCTCAAGGAGATCTGGGAAGAAGATTTAGGGATTAAAATAAATGAAACAGAGTGGTAACAGCTATGGAGACAAAGACATTTGAAAATCTTATTGATGTGAGTTAAAGAAAATTACAATAAGTTAATATGGAAATGGTATCTAACACCAATAACAATAGCAAATCTATATATTTAAAAATGTAATGTGCATTTTTCCCATGGGGTAAACAACAAAACCACTGAACCAAACCACACCAAATTTGGCCACAAATAACATAGTCATACAATCTATGTCTTTCAATCAAAAAATAAAGTTGAAATTACAGATGACAGGGAAGAACCGTTCTCCCCTCTGGCTGCCAGTCAGAAGGGTAGGCCACGCCCCTTTAGGCCCCACCCCCTTTGTGTCATAGCAACCTCTCAGCCACAATGGCACCTGGGGGACAGGCAGGGTTCACTCAGAACAAAACTCTGAAAACAGGGGAATTCCAAACAGGAAACAATCATGGCCAGCTAACATCTCCCAACAAAAGATTCCCCCAGGGAGGAAGCAGCCAGGCTTTGAAGCTGAAAGGCCATTACATGCAAATCATTCTGGTTAATTGCAGCATTCATACTTGCCTCCAACAGACAAAAAAAGGAACAACCAGAAATATTGCATATTCACAAGCTTTAGGAAATAACATGTACTACAGTAACTACCACTAATTCCTCAATACTTTATTTCCTATATCACCACACTTCACCACAGCAATGCGCAGCCAGATCGCCCCCACAAATAAAATTTTAAAAATAGCCGGAGAGGATGCCAAGAATCGGTAGTGGCAATGTAAATATGTAAGTAATTTTTGGAGAAAAGTATTTAGAGAAATAGAAGATATAATGAACATAAAAACAGAAAGAAGTCCTAGTATAGCATTATTATCATTATAGAATAATACACGACTGAAAAAAGAGGATAACAAACTTTTAAATAACAATAACAATAACAATAACAAATAGAGGAGTGGTATAAAAAAGTATGGAAATTGGCAATAAATGATAAACTGACATGTAAATTAAAAGTGATAAGAGGGGATATGGAAACAAAGTGACTCTGACAATGTGTGGAGAAAATGTATTGAAAAAGAATTCAAAAAGAAAGACGGAAAGTTACCTCCACAAGAGGAAATGAGATTTTGGACAGAGGATATATATATATAAGTAGTGGCTCAGGCGGAGGGGAACACGGTGGTGATGTATAGAAAATATGTATAAGAATAAAAATTACAGTAGATGCCAAAAGTGAATGTATGGTAGAGTGCATTGAATATTATGTGTCTGCTGTAAAACAAACGATGTATAACGAATATATTGAATCATGATAAAATAAATAAAAAATATTTTAAAAGTAATTAATCACCTTGATTAGCATTTAATGGCCTTGCAGCTCAAGGCTTGGCTGCTTCCTGCCTGGAGGAATCCTTTGTTGGGAGGTGTTAGCTCGCCCTGATTGTTTCATGTCTGGAATTCTCCTGTATTTTGTCTGTTTCATGTCTGGAATTTCCCTATTTTAGGGCCCTTCCACAGCCATATAACCTAGAATATCAAGGTGCATCATCCACAATATCTGCTTTGAACTGCGTTATCTGAGTCCATACTGCCATATACCGGTAATCCAGTTCAATGTGGATTTTATACAGCTGTGTGAAAGGGGCCTTTGTGCTTATTGGATCCCCATGGTAAGACATACCCACATTTTAAAATACTCATCGTCATGTTCAGTTTTGATTCAATTACGCTGTCCTTTATTATGTTCCTGCAGTTGTCAAGAGCTACATATGTTTACCTTTGTTCATCTGGCAGAAACTCAGATCTTGTTTTTCAGGTTTAAGATTCATTATGAAAGAGCGAAAGTAATTGGGCATGGCCTTGACTTCATACATATACAAATTGCAGTCTAAATGGAGCCACTTTCTGCTGACGTTATGTCAGAGTGTTAATATGCTAATTTGTGTCCTGAAGACACACAACCTTTTCCCACAATTCCCAAGGATGAGTTGTCAGATCTGCTCTTATTATTTTCGAACAGCCATTTAAGGCCCCATTCCACACAGCTGAATACAATCCCACATTATCTACTTTGAACTAGGATATATGGCGGTGTGGACTCAGATAACTCAGTTCAAAACAGATATTGTGGATTATTCTTTCCTGATATTCTGGGTTAGATGCCTGTGTGGAAGGGCCTTAAGCCAGAGAAATGTTGAGTGAGACCTCTCCGATGCAAAGAACAGGCAGACTCTACAAAGACTTGACTTTAAATACATACTTTACAATGCAAGTCTTTAAATGTCGTAGCTCTGATTGAGTTCAAAGAGTCTAAATATGTGTGTAGCATTGCAATCATTGTTTTCATCTGTATGTCTGACATTCTCGCCACAAGTATGTCTAAATGGTTGGGGTGGGGGCAGGAATCATGTTGGACTGCATCTTCCAGCATTCCTTACCACTGACTATGATGGCTAGGGCTGCTGGGAATTGCACTGTATTCAAGAATTAGGGCAGTTCTACATAAAGTGGTGGCCTGTGGACTAGTGCCTGAGCCATCATCTGGCAGTTCTTGGAGAATTTCCAGGGAGAAAAATAATCCTAGCCAATGGACACAAAATAATGCTCAATCCTGCACGTTGGGAGGAAAAAATGCTGGTCTCAGAGCTCAGAAACCTTAAGAGGCATGGGTTATAACTGCCATTTGTTAGGAAACACTGGTTGGGCCTTAGAGGCAGTCTATAAAAAAAATCTTGTGTTTATCAGCCAAGGCAGCTGTGCTGGCAAACTACAATAAAACGAAACACTTGTTTTTAATGTAATTGTAACAAGAGAAGATTGTTTTCCTTCACTTGCAATTGTTCATTGCTGTGTCTGTCAAGTAACTCAAATCTGCTCAGAATGAAAAATTGTTTTTGTCTATATATCCATTCATACTCCAGAGAAAAAATAGGAAACATACGTTAAAAAGGCACTACTGGATTAGACCAACAGTCTATCTGTATATCCCATTCGCTACAGTGACCAAAGAGGACAACTCCAGGAAGCTAGTCATTGGGATATGCAGCCATCCATGGCTATTCACCTTAGGGCATCTGAAGTCCAGAATGAATTGGGCCATGAAGTCTTCATCTTGCCTACTAGCAAGTACAAACGATAGGCTTATGATCCATTAATTTATCTAATCTTGCCATAGAGTAATTTTGCAGCCCTGACATTAACTCTAGTTGTGTCCAACTATGGGGGTTGGTGCTCATCTCCATTTCTAAGCTGAAGAGCCAGCTTTGTCCGTAGACACCTCCAAGGCCATGTGGCCGGCATGACTGGATGGAATGCCATTACCTTCCCGCTGGAGCGGTACCTACTGATCTACTCACATTTGCATGTTTTTGAACTCCTAGGTTGGCAGAAGCTGGGGCTAACAGCAGGAGCTCATCCCGCTCCCCAGATTCGAACTGCTGACATTTTGGTCAGAAGGTTCAGCATCTCAGTGGTTTAATCTGCTGCGCCACCAGGGGCTTCTATCACCACATATAGTAATAATAAATTACCCTGTCTGTAACTTAGTACTCCCTAGGATATTGTATCCTCCAATTAACTTTCAGTTGCTTTTAATACAGGTGGCTGTGACCTCTTCAGACTTCAGTGTTGCAAACTGACTTCAAATGGCAAAAGTAGTTTGTGCTGAACTCAGCAGAGGGAAAAGCATCTACATGAAGCCATTGAAGGTGAAGGGTAAATAGGTTTAACATCTACACAAAGCTGTTGGGTTAGATCATCCAGAGTTTTGGAGTTCGATGCCATCTGTACGCAGATGACATCCAACTCTACTACTCCTTTTCACCAGATGCTAAGGAGAGTGTCCAGATCTTGAAGTGGTGCCTGGCCGCTGTGATGAACTGGATGAGGACAAACAAATTGAAGTTGAATCCAGATAAGACAGAAGTCCTCCTGGTCAGTTGTAAGGCCGAACAAGGTATAGGGTTACAGCCTGTGCTAGATGGGGTTACACTGCCCTTGAAGGTGCAGATTCGCAGCTTGGGAGTCCCGTTGGATTCATCGCTGAGTCTGGAATCTTAGGTATCAGTGGTGGCTAGGGGGGCTTTCACACAATTAAAATTTGTGCGCCAGTTGCGCCCATACCTTGAGAAGTCAGACTTGGCCACTGTGATCTACGCTCTTGTTACATCTAGGATAGACTACTGCAACATGTTCTACATGGGGTTGTCTTTGAAGACCGTTCAGAAGCTTCAAATAGTCCAAAGATCGGCAGCCAGGTTAATAACTGGGATGTCATATAGAGAGCACGCAACTCCCATGTTGTATCAGTTCCACTGGTTGCCAGTTAGCTACCGAGCACAATTCAAAGTGCTGGCTTCGGCCTATCAAGCCCTAAATGGCCCTAGCCCAATCTACCTGTCCGAACGTATCTCCTTCTATGAACCACCGCAAAGATTAAGATCTGCCGGGGATGCCCTGCTCTCGGTCCCCTGGGAGGAGGAAAAAATAGCGAGCTTTTGATTAGCTCAACTGTCCAGTTCTCTGTCTGACAAAGACAGGAACTTCTGAAGGCAAAGATGCGAGGCTTCTAAAACAAAAGGTGATTATCTTGAGTAATCAAGGGCTGGGTTGTTAATAAAGAGGTTTAACAAATGTACATACTCTGAGCTTCTGTTTCTGCAGTCAGCAGTCTCTCAGCCTCAACTAGGCAAACAGTTTTGGATTTACATCTGGGCTGACACAGGAAACATATCTCTGCATATATGAACAATAGTCTTGGATGATTACCTGCCTGGGAAACAGCCAGAGGGGTTTGCCCAACCTTCCTGTTCTCAGGGAATTACCTCAGTGGGGTTATGAAAAGGTGACTGTCTCTGGGCTACATCTTGTTATATTTTATAAAGAAGTTTTTTTTGTGTGTGTCAGGAGCGACTTGAAAAACTGCAAGTCGCTTCTGGAGTGAGAGAATTGGCCGTCTGCAAGGACGTTGCCCAGGGGACGCCCAAATGTTTTGATGTTTTACCATCCTTGTGGGAGGCTTCTCTCATGTCCCCGCATGGAGCTGGAGCTGATAGAGGGAGCTCATCCGCGCTCTCTCCGGGTGGGATTTGAACCTGGCAGCTTGCAGATCAGCAGCCCAAGAAGTTTATACACTATAAGAAATAGATACAGTACACAGAAAGATACAAGTTACACATAAAATCAAGGAAAATAAATACAATTTATTAAAGGGTTAGGAACGATGAAGCTTTTGTGAGAGTGAAACTTCTGCTGGTCTACTCCGGATCTCCAATACTTGGAAATAGCAGAAGTTCGAAAAAGGACTATTCCGGAGCCCTTGGTGAACTATAGATCTTCTGGGGGGGGGGGGATAAGCATGACTCAACAACAGTGGTACTGTGCTGATTCCCAATCTAAGGTCCTGCAGTTGAACGTCATCTTAACCTTTTCCGCTGCTCCATAATACATATTTTTTCAAATGCAGTTTTAAAAAGTGATTTCACAATTACAGGTAGGGATATTAAAAATAAAAATATAACTTCAAAACAAGAATTACAGCCTCAGGAATAGTGAGGGTGACGTGTGGGAGAGTGCTGCCATGTGCCACAGAAGCAGACTGACCTCATAGCACCAGGTAAGTGATGGGAATGTAACACAATCTGCAGCTATTGATGGGGATGGGAAGGAGCCTCTGGTGGCGTAGGTGGTTTAAAGCCTTGTGACTTGAAGGTTGGGTTGCTGACCTGAAGGCTGCCAAGTTCAAATCCAACCCGGGGAGAGCACGGATGAGCTCCCTCTATCAGCTCCAGCTCCATGTGGGGAGATGAGAGAAGCCTCCCACAAGGATGGTAAAAACAGCAAAACATCCTGGCATCCCCTGGGCAACGTCCAGTTCCCTCACACCAGAAGTGACTTGCAGTTTCTCAAGTCACTCCTGACACACAAAAAAATCTTGGGGAAGTGGCAGGCTAGCAATGGGATAACACGGTGTCATGTGATGAGGATCATAATTTAAGGCGATGGCCCTGCTTCAATGCTGATTTGCTTCCTTTGTGTGGCAGTTCAAAGACTAAGGTAAGAATAGACAGTAAGGAAGTAAGAAGGAAGTGAAGAAGACTAAGGAGAATACAGCAAGTTGGAGGAGACAGTATAGCCAGAGACAAATCTGTGAAATTCCAAGTACTCATCTGTATCAATATTGGTTACTGGATTTTATTTCTTTTCACTGTGCTATACCTTACTGTCAAGAAACATAGTGTGTTTATCCTATAGAATTAATGCAGTTTGGAACCACTTTAGCAACTACAACTCAATGCTATAGAAACATGGGAATTGTCATTTTATAAACTTTTTTGCCTTCTCTGCTAAAGGTGCCATAACAGTTAAAGTGGTGTCAAATTCAGTGTACATGCCCCCCCAGAAAGAGAAGGGAAAGCCTTGCCAAAAACTGTTCCATCAGTGTCCTTATAAATAATAATAAATAAATAAAACTTTATTTATATACCGCCCTATCTCCCGGATGGGACTCAGGGCGGTTTCCAATCATGAAAACAACACAAACATTACATAACAACATAATCACACATTATCCATGCAGTATTTGTACATTTTTGAAAATCCAGGGAAGGGAATACAAATCTCACACAATGCTCCACTTTGAACACTGACATATTTTAGATCAGACTTTAACATGATATATAAATGACATATAAAAGTGGCATTTTCTGCAACTACTTTCCTTCAAAACATTAGGAACGATCCAGAAGCATGCTGAAAACTGGTGTTCTGTTTTCTGAAAATATCTAGAGGCTTTTAGATGGTGACAGCCTTAATGAGATTAAGAGGAATTAGAAAATACCTGACTAAACAAGACACAAGAAGAGATTAAAGGCCTGTCCAGAAATAATCCAGTGCTGTTGCTGTTCTCCTGCCTATCCCAAATTATGTGCTTCAAATAATAGTAAGACAAATATCCTTATAACGAAAAGGTTAGCAAGACCTAGAAACATAATTTTCTTTTGTACTGGATGTATTTACCAGGGTCTATGAATCAGGCCATGAACACAATATCTGCATCTGAAAAATGCTTAAATATTGCTACACCTGCTAACTATAGTTGTGTGGTCAAGATGGCAAAAGTACAATCCATGAGGTTTGGGGTCTCATTTGTTCCTGAGGCAATATGGGAATATTTATTTATTCATTTATTTATTTTATTACTATCCAGCATTTTTCCTGACATAGGGACTCAAAATGGCTAACAGCAACATGACACTATACAAATTAAAAACAGGGCAAATACATCGAAAACAAAAATTTGAAAAACAATCAAATTTTCTGTGCCATGAAATTTAAAATAATTAACAACAATAATAAAATACCATTAAATACAATTTAAACTCAAGTAAAACAGCCCTGCAAAATCCCATATTAGGGATATGAAAGAAGGGACACAGAATGTGGAAAATTGCCTTTTTTGACAGTTGTCGCAATCTCCACAGTACAAGACTCTAGGCATTGCTGTTCTCTCAAAGTAATTTTTCAAGCTTAGTTTAATGTGCAATGGATGAAGCATACCCAAACTTTAATAATATACCACTGTTGCATAATACAGTCAGCCCTCCAGTTTTGCTGATTTCTCTTTCATGGATTTGGGAATAATGCTACACCATGATGTAACGATAGTCCCGAGTATTCTGTCCCTACGTTGCCATCAAGTTACTGTGGTAGCGACAACTAATTGGAGTAATGGCTAGAATTTTATTGTATTTTTCTTTTGGTATGGGATGGGGGAGCAATGATATAAGGTTGCACTTCATACATAATGGCAACAAAGTAGGAACAGAGTTCCTTTATTAGTGCAATGCAGTTATCAAAAGTTACTTTTAGTGGCATTTTGACAAGGATTTTCCAAATTATGTGCAATTATGTGTTGCAACAGAACCCTAAAACAGATTTTCACGACAAAACATACTCTGACCAGGTTCCTTTTGTGTGTGTGTGTCAGGAGCAACTTGAGAAACTGCAAGTCACTTCTGGTATGACAGAAGTGGCCATCTGCAAGGGAATGCCTGGATGTTTTGATGTTTTTACCATTCTTGTGGGAGGCTTCTCTCATGTTCCCGCATGAGGAGCTGGAGCTGACAGAGGGAGCTCACCCGCTGTCCCCGGGTTCGAACCACCAACCTGACCAACCTGGTCAGCAGTCCTGCCAGCACAAGGGTTTAACCCATTGCTCCACCAGGTAATCCAATAAGTGAAAGTTTATTAAAAGAAAAACATATAAAAATAAGCAAATCCACAAAGGAGGCAGTGAAAGACTTTACATTTCTAGGTGCGAAGATCACTGCAAATGCAGACTGCAGCCAGGAAATCAGAAAACGTCTATTTCTTGGGAGGAGAGCAATGGCCAACCTCGATAAATAGTGAAAAGCAGAGACATCACACTGGCAACGAAGGTCCGCATAGTGAAAGCAATGGTATTCCCCGTAGTAACCTATGGATGCGAGAGCTGGCCCATAAGGAAGGCTGAGCGAAAGAAGATAGATGCTTTTGAACTTTGGTGCTGGAGGAAAATCCTGAGTGTGCCTTGGACCGCAAAAAGATCCAACCAGTCCATCCTCCAGGAAATAATGCCCGGCTGCTCACTGGAGGGAAGGATACTAGAGGCAAAGATGAAGTATTTTGGCCACATCATGAGAAGACAGGAAAGCTTGGAAAAGAGCATGATGCTGGGGAAAATGGAAGGAAAAAGGAAGAGAGGCCAACCAAGGGCAAGATGGATGGACAGTATCCTTGAAGTGACTGGAATGAACTTGAAGGAACTGGGGGCAGCGACGGCTGACAGGGAGCTCTGGCGTAGACTGATCCATGAGGTCACAAAGAGTCGGAAATGACTGTGTGAATGAAGAAGAAGAACACATGCAGTAAAACCTGGCAGTAACCAGGATAAAAGGGGGTGGCTGGCTAATATACATTTGGGGAAATTGCGGGTGGAATTGAGTTAACAGCTGAAAAGCAGGTGTTTAAAAGGTGCGTTTAAAACCCAATTCCAACCAAAATGTATACCTCCGCATGACTGGATATGTCCCATTTCTATCCTTCTTTTTTGTATTAGATAACAATGAAAGAAGATGAAGATGCAAGATGTTAAAAATGCCCATTCTGTATTCACTCTTGTACCCTTCCCCATTCCTCATATATTTTGCAATAAAAATGATATGGAAAAAATCATAAAACAATCAGGCTAGGTTGTCATCTTTTCCCTAATGGATATTGATGCTCTTAAAAACTGCATATCAGTCAACTGATGTTCTCTCCATTAATTCTAGAGGCAGAGGGGACAATTACATTTGATGCATTTTTGCCTGGCAGACACTTGCTTTAATTATAGAGCTTCTTCCAGGAATGTAAATGGGGTTCCTGTAGAAAATGGCAATAATGACTTTTATCAAGCTCAGCTCTCAAACACTAGACCACTATTTTTTATACTGGGTAAACATGGAATGCTACTTGTTGCATCATACATGCCGAAAGTACACTTAAAGAGGAATTTCTTCTTTCCTTGATTTTGGATTTTCATGATCTGTGGCTGCTACAGTGTGGAGACTTAAAGGATTTCTTTCAGTACAAAGGACAGCAGATTACGTTTCCAAGGTAAGCACAAGCAGGCACTATAATACTGTCATATTGCAAGAGCAACAGCTGCATTGTTTTCATTTTTGAGTTCATTTATTTCCCTCAATTTGTTTTTTTCCTAGACCTCCTTTTCCTAGGAAGCCAAGGACTTCATCATCCACACAGGATTCAGTGCAGAATATGGAATGAATACACTGAGGTCGGTAATTTGTTATTTATGTCATTCGGTTTTGTTTAAAAGACATGAGCAAATGTAGTAGTGGGTTATTAATAGATGGATGTTTGACCGGAATGCTAAATGGAATGATACAAGTGGGTAACATTGAAATGTGGTCGAGCTGAAGATGCTAATTATTTCCTGGGAGAAAAACATGCAAACCATAAAAGGAGGAGCAATGTGCATTTATTTTACTATTTATTGTACAACCCTCCTATTATGCTGCCAATCTGTTGTGAAAGTGATTACTAAACTATGAGAAATAACATTGCTTTTTCTGACGAGTGCCAGAATAAATTTAGGCATATTTAATAGCAGAATCTTATTCATCACTGTTTAATATTAAATCCCATGTTTACAGCTACAATCCTGTGTTTACCTCTGACTAAGTTCATATATAGGGTGGCTTTGAAGTCCCATTTCTTTCAGTGGAATTTAAATGTGCATGTGTTTGGCTAACATATGCAAAATACTTTTGGTCCTAATTTTTCTTATTTATGTACTGTTTACTATTATTCTGTACTACTCATTTGATACAAACAAGAAACAATTGTGAATCAACCCCAGTTGTTATGTGTGCCTGCTCCGAAATAAATTTCATGGGGCTTACTCTCCAGATAGCATAATAACAATAATAAAACTTAATTAATTGCCCACCCATTCTCCCCGAAGGGACTCAGGGCAGCTTATAACAAAATAAAACACAGTGGCAAACATTCAATGCCGAGATCGTGTATGTATGTGACTGAAACCTGTTTCCATTGTTTAGATTTCTTCACTGGAAATCTCAATGGGATATGTTTTCTTTTTACTAGCTCATCCCCACTTATTTAGTTGCAATTCTATGTCTTATATTTAAAATCTTTTATCTGATCTGACTAAATATATTTTTCCTCATTGTTTCTCAATTAACAGATTCCAGTTATGACCACAAAAATAGGGGTGATTGAAACCCATCATGCTCATTCAAATATTCATAATTCAGCTCTCCAGGACAGGAGTAAAAGTACTGAAAGAGTACAAGATGGTGAAACAAGGTAAAGAATGTGAATCATTTCTCCTTTTTATGCCAAGACTGCTCTTTACTATATTGTTATCGTATTTCAGTAACACAATTCAGTCTATATATATATATATATATATATATATATATATATATATATATACACACATACTGTATATATATACACACACACATGCACGCACGCACACACACACACACACATACATATACATATACATACACAGAATAATTTATGTGGGGGAAAATCCCACTAATAGGATATTGTCTTCCTGAATACAGAATGAGGGACGCCTGGCTCGATAGCAGTACATGTGAAAAAACTCTTGGAGTCCTTGTGGACAACATGTTAAACATGAGCCAATAATGTGATGTAGCGGCAGAAAATGCCAATGGCATTTTGGCCTGCATAAATAGGAGTATACTGTCTAGATCCAGGGAAGTCATGCTACACCTCTATTCTTGGTCAGACCACACCTGGAATACTGTGTCCAATTCTGGGCACTGCAATTTAAGGAAGATGTTGACAAGCTGGAATGTGGCCAGAGGAAGGCAACTAAAATGATCAAGGGTCTGGAGAACAAGCCCTATGAGGAGTGGCTTAAAGAACTGGGCATGTTTAGCCTGCAGAAGAGAAGGCTGAGAGGAGACATGATGGGCATGTAAATATGTGAGGGGAAATCATAGTCTCTGTTGCCCTGGAGACTAGGACGCGGAACAACAGCTTCAAACTACAGGAAAGGAGATTACACCTGAACATCAAGAAGAACTTCCTAACTGTGGAACTTTCTGCCCCAGAGTGTGGTGGAGGCTCCTTCTTTAGGAGCTTTTAAACAGAGGCTGGATGGCCATCTGTCGGGAGTGCTTTGAATGCGATTTTCCTGCTTCTTGGCAGGGGGTTGGACTGGATGGCCCACAAGATCTCTTCCAATTCTATGAAACCAGATGAGATAAGTAATTAGCTTTATTTGGATTAATACTATTATTTGGCTGAAACATGATTTTCTAACCCTATATATCTCTCCATATGACCGAATAATTGTTGAAGATGTATTTTTAAATTGAGTGATTACTCTTGTTGACAGAAAACATATCCAGTAAACATAAACACAATCCTATGCATATTCGCTTGAGAGTAAATCACACAGATACATGGACTAGTACTGCACAATACAAAACAACACCGCCTACTGAAACAAATAGGCTTAAGCACTTTCACTTTGTCACTTGCAGTTTGGTAACATTTTATTTGGAGATAGATAATTTAGATATTCTATTTGGAGATTTGTTTTATTGTCCTCATTATATGAAACTTCTTGTTTTGCTATGAATCATGTTGGACTGGTTAGATAAAAACTTTGTATGTACAATTTTTATTGTTCTGTTTTATAGGTTCAATGTACTTACTCTGTTCTGCACTATTAAGTGCTTTTGTGAGCGGCCCCAAGTCCCTTCGGGGAGATGGTGGTGGGATACAAATAAAGTTTATTATTTATTATTATTTGAACATATCAAAAATATTTATCACTTGGTTTGAGGTGAGAAATATAATTTTATTCATACAAAGATAGTTCACAGTGGCTTGCACCTGAAAAAAGTATCTATACGTGGTAGCATATAACATAAAATAACACTCTTCAAGAGGGAGGAAAATATGTTAATAAAATTGTATCTGCTTGGAAACATTCAGTTTACATCCCATACAAGCTGATTGAAAATTCTTTATGATTTCCATGGATTAGGATGGATTTTTTTTAAAAATTTACAACCTTTCAAACAAACAAAACTTTAGATATGTGCACATCTGTGCTTCCAAGAAGGGATTTATGTTGAAGGGATGTAGGAAAACATGATGAGGTAGGACAGCTAGCTGCCAAAAAGAAGTTGAGACCTTGCTGACATCTACAGGAGGATAAGATAAATGTCACAGAGAGGTGATTTCAGCTACAATTTGCCAGGTTTGCCTACAGAAGACTGTGAGAAGAATTACCAAAAGGAGATATCACACATCCGTTACTGACACACTGAGCTTCTTCGGGGAATTGTATGTGTAGTTACAGGGATCTGCCTCATTCAGTTGGTAAAAGCATTTCTTCTGAGTAGCATAGCAGAACCCATCAAAAGATAAACAAGAATAACGGCAGCAATCATTGAGTTTCCACATTTATTGCACAGTAAGCTTTGTTTCTCTCCAGTATCCATTGAGAAGCAGGAAAGCGAAGTTCAAGAAAATGAAAAATAATGTTCTATATTGATATAGCTCAGTGAATGAAATAGATGGAGAGACTATTTCTTTAATTTAAAAAATGGTACAGTAGAGTCTTGTTTATCCAACATAAATGGGCCGGCAGAACCTTGGATAAGCGAAAGTGTTCAATAATAAGGAGGGATTAAGGAAAAGCCTATTTAATGTCAAATTATGTTATGATTTTACAAATTAAGCACCAAAACATCATATTTTACAACAAATCGACAGAAAAAGCAGTTCAAGACATGGTAACATTATGTAGTAATTACTGTATTTACAAATTTAGCACCAAAACATCGCAATGTATTGAAAACGTTGACTACAAAAACATTGACTACAAATAAAGATAGAATTGCATATTGTAAATTGTATATATATATATATATATATATATATATAATTGTGTGTGTGTGTGTGTGTGTGTGTGTGTATATATATATATATATATATATATATATATATATATATGCTGTATAAGTTGCCTATGTTACCCTCTAAACTTTATCATAAGGAAAAGTGGTTACATTCCCTCACTTATCACTGGGGTTATCTTCCAGGACCACCCGCAATAAGTGAAAATCTGCGAAGTAGGGATACTATATTAATTTTAATATTTATAAATTATTTTAGTAGTTATACACTATTTCAAGTCTTTATCAACCAATTATGTGTTAACAAATTGCCCCCTCCTCCTATTGCCACTTAGGCTCCTTTTCTCGCCCTTTGGCTTCTCCTTCCTGCCTTCCTTAGGATGTAAATTGTAATTTATTATGATTTTTTTAGAGTTTATTGAAAAACCGCAAAGCAGGAAATCTGCGAAAAGCGAACCATGAAGTAGTGAGGAAACACTGTATATTATACTCTACTAGTTTGACCCAAATAAATAAATCAAAAATAATTAAAAGAGGGATGCCTGTACCATTGCAGAATTTATTTTGAGAAAGCTGTTTATTTATTTGTATTGCAATGACTCTATCATATTGATCTTTCTTCCAGTAAATCTGATGGAGAAAGAGAAAAGGCCACAGTAGAAAAAGTAAACAAGGAAAACCAGAAGAGCAATGCAGATCAATCGGAGAAGAAAAATGAGAAAGAGAAGTAAGTGTTCTTAATTTAGGGGTAAATACTTCTGTACCATGTCATGAAAAATACGGGGACAGAGTCTTGCTACTGTAGGGTGGGTTGGGTTACAGCTTTCAGAGGCCTCACAACACAATGTTAATATGTAGGAACATGTACCTTGAAGAAATGAGATGCTTATTGTGCATATGTATGGTTTCTAATAAAGGAACTAACCATCTAATCTTTGGAACCTACATAATTTCTATATGATAGAAATAACATATAGGACCAAATCTGGCCTTTAATGTATGCTGGTTGACTCTCCAGTAGCTAATCACTGTTGTCATGATATTAGCCAATGATCTTTTTTTCTAAATGGGCCTTCTATTGATTATCCCTTCTCAAAACAGTCCTCTATTAAAACCAAATGCTGACCAAGGATGTATACTGAGAATATATAGCTTATTGTAGGATCTCAGTACATGGGAATGGCAACTGAGCATTCATATATCATCAGATCTATTTAGAATGTGTAACTCGTGGGTGATATGAATGAGAGTAGAGCCAATGGAGTATAGTGGTTTGAACATTGAACTATGACTGCGAAAGCTGAGATTCGAATTCCCTCCTGAATATGCAATCCCATTGGGTGACCTGGGCAAGTCACACTCTTTCAGCCTCAGAGGAGGACAAAGGGAAACCGTTTTTGAAGAAACCTTGCCAAGAAAACCCCTTCATAGGTGGAATATAGCTAGCCCATTACAAACAATTGAATTAGGTGTTGCTGGATTTTATTCAGGATGGCTATTTTGTACCAGTTCTTCAGTAACATTGTTTTTTCTTTTGCTCACTATTTAGGGAAAAGAAGGAGGTATTTGTCATCGATCCTTCAGGAAACTTATACTACAACTGGCTGTTTTGCATCACATTGCCTGTCATGTACAATTGGACAATGATTATTGCTAGGTATTGTAAAACAACGTAAAATAATAACATATTGATTCATATTACATATGTTCAATTGTTTTTAAATAGAAACAGAAATCAAAGGAAGTAAGAAGCCTTTCCATGATAGAATTAATGTTGTATCAAATGGTGAGTCCAAGACATGTTGAAACAGAATGTAATGTTTCATCAGTTAACAAATGCAATATGTCAACTGTGGAATCATATGTCTACCTATTAGAAAAATCAGCCTATTACTTTAAGACTTTAAACTAAGAAACATATGTGGAAATGTATCCCAAGAAACTGAACTGTGAAATAAGCAATATCACATTTAACATTCAAAATTTACACATCTGGTGATTTTGAGTAAATATAGCAATCTCTGCTTCACTGCTATTTCCCCTTCATTCTACAATACAGCTAGGATATTTACTTGCCTTGCAGGTAATGATGACTGATATAATCTATGTAAAGTACTTGGAATATTCAGAAAAAGTTATATAATTTTTTATCGGATAGCTATCAAACCTCTCTGTATTCTGCGTTCTGTACTGAATTTGCTTTGCTTTGGCACTGGGCAGATTTCAGAAAGCTTGTGGGTTGCAACAATCTTTATGCAAGTCAGTTCAGTAGCAATTACTTCATCATTAGCTCCATCAATATCCACCAGCATATTAAGATTTAATTAATTTGAAAATATATGCACATTTAGAATTAGGCCTCGAGACTACTGCAATCCATTCTTGCAGCACTTTGTTTTTCAGCCTCAATTTTTTTTGTTGCATTTTCCCTTTGTGAAGTGGAAACATTAAGCTTCCATTGTGATCTCTGACCATACATGAGGATATGCATCACAAACCTTGGAAAACATGTTGAACGCAGGCATATTTATATCTCAGATTACAGTGAAAACTCTATGGTGGGCAAACTGAGAATTGAAGGCTGCTGAGAATATTATGGAAAATGAATAATTGAAGTGTGGAGTCAGAGTGGCAATCTGGTCAAGTCTCTCTAATAAGTGCAGAGTTAGAGAGTTCTCAATGGTTGTCCAGACAATGCTTGAAAATACTGAGCAATGGACAACTTACCCCTCACCCTAGTAATCATTTGCCTTCTTGCTCTTACCATAAAAGATGCTCCAGTTATTCATCTATAATCAGCTTTCTTACAAATGGAGCCTATGATAAAATTACTATAGTTTGCAAAGCAAAAACTTGCTCCCTCCTCCCTATAACTTCCCATCCCATATTTCCACATGGCCATCATGTCTCCTCTCAGTCTTCTCTTCTGCAGGCTAAACATGTCCAGCTCTTTAAGCCACTCCTCATAGGCCTTGTTCTCTAAACCCTTGATCATTTTAGTCACCCTCCTCTGAACACATTCCAGCTTGTCAGCATCTCCCTTAAATTGTGGTGCCCGGAATTTATTTATTTATTATTTACAGTATTTATATTCCACCCTTCTCACCCCGAAGGGGACTCAGGGCAGATCACAATGTGCATATACATGGCAAACATTCAAGGCCATTAGACATACGACATACAGAGAAAGACACAGAGGCTATTTAACATTTTTCAGCTTCCGGCTTCATGAGGGTATGCTCGATTCTGGCCAAAAGGGGAGCTTCTGTGACACTGAGTCCTTGATGGAGTACTTCTTCATTTTTCTGCACGCATGCTGCTGGACATTTTATGGTGACGTAAATTAATTAAATTAGTCTCCCCACATAAGTGGTCCTTATATTTTCCTACTTGACAGATGAAACTGTCTTTTGGATTGCTTAGGTAAAGAATGAGCTAGGCTATTACTGGTCGGGCACTCAAGCCGAACCTGGCTGGTTTTGAACTCATGACATCTCGGTCAGTAGTGATTTATTGCAGATGGCTACTAACCAGCTGCACTACAGCCTAGAATTGGACATAGTATTCCAGATGTGGTCTGACCAAGACTAGAGGTGTAGCATGACTTCCCTGGATCTAGACAACTATACTCCTATTTATGCAGGCCAAAATGCCATTAGCTTTTTTTTTGCCGCCACATCACATTGTTGGCTCATGTTTAATTTGTCCACGAGGACTCCAAGATCTTTTTCACACCTACTGCTGTCGAGCCAAGCATCCCCCATTCTGTATCTTTGCATTTCAGAAAATGAAACTCCCAGGTTCAATGGTACTCATTGAACTACTGCAGTACAGACTATATGAATTGTGATAATTCCTACTAGAAATGAACTTAACCTTCATTGTTCATTGTTGCCATATGGCTGGAGGCTTCATTAGCCACCTGACTTGGTTAGCTCGTCTTCTCTCTCTGTCTCTGACCCCCATTTGCACTGTGATATAATCGAATTTATGAATCCAGATTATCTGTTTTGGACTGGATTATATGGCAGAATAGATCCAGCCTGTCTTCTTTCTCCTGCTGACATCTCTCTCTCTCTATCCCCCTTCCCTTCCCTGGGCAGTTTGCTGAGTTGTCCTTTGCTCCCTTTCCTAGTAGAGTTCTTGGTAGAGCTGACAAGACAGCAATAAGGACACTGTGTCAGCTGGCAAGAGGTGAAGCAGCAGTGGAATGAAAGAAAAGGAGGGTGCATCATAACACTATATTAGCCTCACCCTTAGGCGGATCAAAGGACAAGACACAGCCCTCTTCAAGTATTTGAAGAATGCTATTATGTCTCCTCATAATATTTTATCTCCAAGCTGAAAATGCTCAGCCTTCAATTTTCCTCCATATTGCTGACCATTTTTGTTGTCCTCCTCCGGTCTTGTCGCAATTTGCATATATCCTTCTTTAAATTCAGTGTCACCATCCCTCAGTCCTTATTTACTTCTGGAAGTAAATTTCCATAGAAGATGAATCCAATTTCCTCGACTTTGTGAATGATCAGAATGGTTAATTTTAAATTCTGTTTTTGTTGCTTTCGTTTTCAGGGCTTGTTTTGATGAACTTCAGAGTAACAATTTACAAATGTGGTTTATTTTTGACTACATATCAGATGTTATTTATGTTGCTGACATGTTTGTAAGAACCAGGACAGGTAAGACCATGTTCTTTTGAATTATCTTGTCAGAAAATATAATCAGGCAATACTTTGTCTAGGTAGGAATAAGTACATTGTTGGAAGTACCTTTGCAAAAAAAGTATTTCTTAATAGGATTACTTAATTATAAGGAGTTTATATTCTCATTTGTTTCCAATCTACCAGAAATGCTTATCAAAGATATAACTATCATGATTTTTTCATCATCAGAACATGCTCTATACACCTGCTGTGACAGTTTATTTCTACCACCCAAATATGAATTATGGCCCCATCTACACTGCAATATAACATTCAGATTATATGCTTTGAACTTGATTGCATGGCAATGTAAACAAATATACTGTAACCTAGTTCAAAGCAGATAATATGGATTTTATATGGCAATGTAGATGGGGCTTAAAACTCTTATCCTCTCAACCAGCCACAACAATTGGCCATGCTGACTGGGAATGATGGGGATAATAACTCAACACATCTGAGGACGTACTAGGTTGGGGATATTTGCTCTGTACTGATAATCTAATAGTAATATCTCTCATTACCAGTCACTCAAGGCTGCCTCTTCCAATAGCATTTGTCAGAATATATTTTGTTGCATCTGTAGTTTGAGCCAGAATAGGAGTAATAGCTCATTTATTTATTTTGATTTCAAACTTAAGAGTTCTTATAAAAGTATCCCATAGGTCAACTCTGACTGAAGCCTAACCGTGGAGCTTTACTAGAGAGCTCTGTTGTTATGGTTGATGGGAGTGGATTAGACCTCTCACAATTTATTTCAACAAACTACAAAACAGGATTCCATAGAATGAAACCACAACCAAGTAGTATCAAAATCCTATAATTCAGTAATACAGATTGCCTCTATATTTGTACTTGCTCTTTGTCACATCAGTTAAAATTAAAAGGAAAATATCAGGAAGTCTTTTATTTACATTTTATTTTAGGGTACCTGGAACAAGGTTTGTTGGTGAAAGAAGACATGAAACTTAAGAAAAGATATAAAGGAACAGTTCAATTTAAATTAGATGTACTTTCCATCATACCAACTGATCTACTTTATTTCAAATTAGGGTTGAACTATCCTGAAATAAGAATAAACAGGTTACTTAGAATATCTCGTTTGTTTGAATTCTTCCAGCAAACAGAGACAAGAACAAGTTACCCAAATATCTTCAGGATTTCAAATCTTGTTATGTATATTATAATTATTATCCACTGGAATGCATGTATCTACTTCTCAATCTCAAAAGCCATTGGCTTTGGTACAGACACATGGGTCTATCCCAATATTACCCATCCTGAATTTGGTCGACTTGCTAGAAAATATGTATATAGCCTCTATTGGTCAACACTGACTCTAACAACTATTGGTGAAACACCTCCTCCTGTGAGAGATGTAGAATATGTTTTTGTGGTTGTTGACTTCTTAGTTGGTGTGTTAATTTTTGCTACGATTGTTGGTAATATTGGTTCTATGATCTCTAACATGAATGCTGCCCGAGAAGAATTTCAAGCACGGATTGATGCCATCAAGCAGTACATGCAATTTCGGAATGTGAGCAAAGATTTAGAAAAAAGAGTTATCAAGTGGTTTGATTATCTGTGGACAAATAAGAAGGCAGTGGATGAAAGAAAAGTCTTGAAGTTTCTTCCTGATAAATTACGAGCAGAAATTGCCATTAATGTTCATCTAGAAACATTGAAGAAAGTTCGAATCTTTGCAGATTGTGAAGCTGGTCTATTGGTTGAACTAGTTTTAAAACTACAGCCTCAGGTATACAGTCCTGGAGATTATATCTGCCGCAAAGGTGACATTGGAAGAGAAATGTACATTATCAAAGAAGGCAAACTTGCCGTGGTAGCTGACGACGGAGTCACTCAGTTTGTTGTCCTAAGTGATGGCAGCTACTTCGGTGAGATTAGCATTCTTAACATCAAAGGCAGCAAAGCTGGAAATCGGAGGACAGCCAACATCAGAAGCATTGGCTATTCAGATTTGTTTTGTCTATATAAAGATGATCTAATGGAGGCTCTTACAGAATACCCAGATGCAAAAGCAATGCTGGAAGAGAAGGGAAAGCAAATCCTTATGAAAGACGGATTACTTGATTTAGCAGTTGCAAGTGATGGAAAAGATCCTAAAGATATGGAGGAAAAAGTTAACCACATAGAAATTATGTTAGATAATATACAGACAAGATTTGCCAGGCTTTTGGCTGAATATGATGCTGCACAGAAGAAACTGAAGGCAAGGCTAAAGGAAGTTGAGAACATCGTGAAACCACCTATACATTTTGATTTCTCAAATTTAGAAGAAATTGAAATAGCTCCTGGTCAGTAAAGAATTAAGAAAATGCAATAGAAATGTGGATATTCTGTATTAAATTAAAAACTAATTAAATAATAATTAGTGAAGACAGTAACTAGATTTGGAATATGCCCACAACATTCAGTTTCTATCCCTAACATATAGTTTCATGTTATACAGAGTTGAAAGTTCAGGATCATTCCAGGCACTTAGGTTTCCAGACCAAAACTTGAGATCTAGAAGGGGTACCTGCTGGTATTATTAAATGATATCATGGATTACTGAGCTTGTGGCTCAAATACACACAAACACACACACACACACACACACACACACACACAAATACATGCAGAATACACATTTTACTGCTTGGAAATTAAGAAAGAAATCTTTGATAAAGGGGATGTTCCTCGACAAAGGTGAAATGACAGGATAAGGAACATTATTGGAGCCCACTTGCTTCTAGGCAGAAGGTGGATTCAGAGCTGTCATGGGTGCCACAAAATCTGGAAGGGAAAAAGAAAATATGCACACTCTTTAGAAAGCCTTTGCAAGTTGTAACAACAAATAGATTAAGACAGCTTGCAAACTGCAGCTAGCTACTGCTCTCCTAGCTGGGCCGGAGATCTTTACACAGTTCTTCCTTCTTGTCCTTGTTTTTTATTTGGAGGTAATCTGTGTAAACTAGAGACACAGGAACGAGTCCTGAGATCTGGCAGCCATAATTGTAACTTTAGACAATGCCAGCATCTTATCTGGATGGTCAATATACTAAACAATAGATCAGTATATGTGTGAATAAGAATTATGTAAAGGTATAGTGTATTACTATTACCTATATGCTGCTTCTTGTCTTTTAAAAGAGGCTCAAAGTGGTTAACAATGCTAACATTATATGGTTTCCATGAGAAGTTTGTTACACTGCACAATCAAAACAGCTTTATAACTGGCAGAATATTATTGTGGTGGCAGCCCAGAATATTAGAATTATATATAATTAACAGTATTGTATTATAATATTTACAGTATTGTATTATAGGCAGTCTCTAAGTTACGAACAAGATAGGTTCTGTAGGTTTGTTCTTAAGTTGAATTTGTATTTAAGTCGGAACAGGTACCTTTTTCAAGTATAACTCCCACCAAATACACACACACACACACACACACACACACACACACACACAAGCGCTGGATGGCATAGGGAAGGGTTAACACCCCTGTGGTGTTTGTTTTGCTGTCTGTGCCCCTGGTCAGAAGATCTCACCTCACTTTATATCCCTGTGATAATTGGATTTTGAAAAATTTGGTTTGTTGTGGAAACAAGGATTGCTGATAGTTTCGGTGGAGACACCTTTTCCCCATGATAACTCTTCCAGGAGTGAATCTCCCTTCTGAGAGGTATATTTCTCTCACTTCCTGTCATCTCACCCCTGTTGTTAACTATGAGTCAGTTGCCATGCGGATGTTTGTACAAGGATTGCCTATAGTAATTTGATGTAAGGAAATCTCACTTTGTTAATAAAATATTTACAGATATATTTTATACAAAATATACATAATTTCTGATGCTGATGTTTGTAAAGGCATCTGATGCACATATGTACATGTTGAATTTTTATTCTGATGCTGTGATTATTTAATTTGAAATAAATTAAATACCGAGCTATGTCTACAGCGTCCAGAATTATTAAGAAAACACATTAATATCGAAAAGTGGTGGAAGGAAAAGCTGGTGGAGGAATGGCCATCTGTAAATACCAGAAAGACGTGAGTTTTGGTGCATTTAATCATGTGGTGGTATTCCAAGGATGGCAGGCAGAGCTCTTTATTGCCAAGATGAGTTACTTTGAGCCTTCAGTTTCATCTATCGAATATACTTGTGTATAAGTCAACCTTGTGTATAAGTCAAGAGTAGGGGTCCAAGTATGGATTTTGACACAACCATGGATATCTGAAGGATTATACCATGGAAAGAAAAAAGTGCCAGCATCACTTTGGGGTCAGCTGCTCTTAGCCCCCACTGCCATTTTTCCACTCAAAAAGACCAGAAGTAGTGTCATAGTGCAGATAGTACTGGGATTGGTGTAACCTTTAGGACATACTAAATCTTCACTTTTCACACTCTATTGAGAGAAGGGGATGGTTTCTTTTTTAAACAAAATAGTTAAGATACAGTATTTACATTGACCCATGTTTTGGATCGATTTTTTGACTAAAATTTCTAGAATCATACATGAATATATACGATAATAGTGAGAACCAGACATCACTACCTGTCAGACTCCAGCCTATTCCTCTAGTTTGTGCAGTTTATTCCTTTTGAGCAAGGAAAAGTGATATATACATGCACAGGGGTAATTCCAGTCTGATAACCCTGTGGTCTTTACCATATATTATTTGATTATTCATTGGGGCCAGGGTCACTGAGGCCCCTTCTACATTGTCTTTATAGCTCAGGATCTGAGCCCGGGTTATCTGCTTTGAACTGGATTATATGAGGCTCCTTCCATACTGCTATATAAAATCCAGATGATCTGCTTTGAACTGTATTATATGGCAAAGTAGACTCATATAATGAAGTTCAAAGCAGGTAATGTGGATTATCTACTTTGAAAATCTGGATTGTATTGCAGTGTAGAAGTGGCCTGAGGTCCCTTCCACACAGCTGTATAAAATCCACATTGAACTGGATTATATGGCAGTGTAGAAGGGGCCTGAGTCTCCACTGTCATATAATTTGGGATAAGAAGATAATATTGGATCAGATCCTGGGATATAGGGCAGTGTAAAAGGGGCCTCAAGCACAATGTTGGAGCTCTAAAACATTTGGCAACAGTAGATTTTCTGTCTTAAACATTTATATGAATCTATTGTGCAGGGTTTACAATGGATTCTGCAGAAGATGCTTCAGATGTTTTTCATAAAAAGGGGAATCAGCTTGTTTAGCACACCTTGCAAATGCTGATTTGTGATCAATAAATGTTTGATTTTTATACTTGTTTTATCACATAAAAATTTCTGGGATCACATAAAAATTTCTCAATCCAAAAGAGATTTTAAGTGAGGTACTAGCCCTCTTTGCCAGAGAAGACTACAAAAGGCCAAATGAATGGCCAATTCCCAGGCTTCCATAGCATTGAGCCATGGCCATTCATGTGGTCTGCATTATTTCAACAGTGTAGATGTACCCAAGATGAATCTTAGAAGCTGGTAGTGGAACTATGTAACAAAATTTGAAAAATAAAATTTGTTCCTGGTTTGAAAGTGTTATTTCCTGTTTAATTGTGCAATACCTACTTTGAAAGTAGTTGTTATATTCTAGAAACTTCGTTTTTGTGGTTGCCACAAACTATATTGAATTGGGTGAGGCTGGATGAGATATTCATTGAAAACCTAGAGTCAAATGTGTTGCAGGATGTCCTGCAAAGACAAAGTTTGTGCAGTTTAATAAATTTTTCCCATGTTGAGAAAAGAGAAATTCTAGACCACTCTGACAACTATCATGACAGACTTCACAGAGGCCCCTTCCACACAGCTGAATAAAATCCCACATTATCTGCTTTGAACTGGAATATATGAGTCCCCTTGGGTGAGAAGGGCACAGTATAAATGCTGTAAATAAATAAATGAAATAGTGTGGACTCAAATAACCCAGTTCAAAGCAGATATTGTGCCTTGATATTCTAGGTTATATGGCTGTGTGGAAGGGCCCAGAGAAGCCATTGTAACTCTGGACATTCCACAGATAGACAGATATACATGCATACATACATATTGTGTTTTCCCGAAAACAAGACAATGACTTATATTAATTTTTGCTCCCAAAGATGCACTAGGTCTTATTTTAAAGGAATGTCTTATTTTTCCATGAAGAATTCACATTTATTGTTGAACAAAAAAAATTGAACATTTATTAGATAATGTAGAGTAGTTGTCATCACAAACCAGACAAACTGTGAATCCTATCAAGAATTTCTTGTTACTAGCATTATTTCCATGTACAACAATCTATGATACATACATTTACCAACCCTGCATGCTCTGGTGTTCTGTTCAGCGGCATGCTTCCAAACAAAAACTTTGCTAGGTCTTACTTTCAGGGGAGTCCTTATATTTAGCAATTCAGCAAAACCTCTTATTTTCAGGGGATGTCTTATTTTTGGGGAAACAGGGTACATAAACCGCACTTCCCCATTTCTGACAAACCTCACAATCTCTGAGGATGCTTGCCACAGATGTAGGCAAAATGTCAAAAGAGAATGCTACTGGAACATGGTCATACAGCCCAAGAAACTCTCAGGCCCTTTCTATACAGCTGAATAAAATCCCACATTTTCTGCTTTGAATTGGGATATATGGCAGTGTGGACTCAGGGCCCATCCACACGGCAAAATAACCCAGAATATCAAGGCAGAAAATCTCACAATATCTGCTTTGAACTGGGTTATCTGAGTCCACACTGCCATATATTCCAGTTCAAAACAGAAAACGTGGGGTTTTATTCAGCTGTGTGGAAGGGGCCTCAGATAACCCAGTTCAAAGCAGACATTCTGGGTTGTATGGCTGTGTGGAAGGGCCCTCAGCAAGCAACCCAGCATGGATGCAACTGACCACCATTTGGAACTGTTATGACTCAATGCTATGCCATTCTGCTAGTCGTTTGTTGGGTCTCTTTTTGTCAAGAGTGTTGTGGCCTCACAACTCCTAGGATTGCATAGCATAGAGCAGGCATGGGCAAACTTGGGCCCTCCAGGTGTTCTGGACTTCAACTCCCATAATTCCTAGCAGCCTCAGGCCCTTTCCTTTTCCCCCTCGGCCGCTGTCCAAAACACTTGGAGGGCCCAAGTTTGCCCATGCCTGGCACAGGGCCATGAGGGTTCAACGTGGCCTCAAACTGCACTCATTCTTATTCTGTAACTGTACCAAGAACAGGCACTCAGCAGAGGTAGGAGTGACGTTGCCCCCTGGAGATTGATGGACAAGGGAAGGCGAAACTTCCCTGGCTTCCGGTGCCCCGCCTCCTCACTTCCGGCCGGGAATAGCCACTCTAGCCGCTTCCTCTCCTCCTCCTCTTCCTTTTGAGGGCTGCTGGGAGTTGTATTCGGAAAGGCGGCTGAGGACCATGGAGGCGGCAGGGGCTTGGCGGCAGGGCGGCCGAGGCAGGGGCAGCAACAGGGCGGCCTCGGCGGGGATGGGGAGCCGACCCGGCGGCCGAGGAAGGGCCCGAGGGACCGGAGTAGCGGTTTGGAATAGCGGCGGCAGCGGCCCTGGAGCTAGCGGTGAGTGGCTCTCCTCATTGCGCATGCGCAGAAAGGCCCTTTGCACACACCTCCACCCTGAAGGCAAAGGCAAGGTTGAGAGTCCTGGGACCAGATTTGAGTCCCCTGTGCAGATACAAAGCAGCTTATACATAAACATCACATAACAACAGTAGTAATCATTATTATTGTGTTGTCAAAGGCTTTCATGGCCGGAATCGCTGGAGTGCTGTTAGTTTTTCGGACTGTATGGCCATGTTACAGTAGCATTCTCTCCTGTCGTTTCACCTGCATCTCCAAGACCAAGAACATGCCACGAGAAATGCAAAGATACAGAATAGGTGACGCTTGGCTTGACAACAGTCCATGTGAAAAAGAACTTGGAATCTTCGTGGACAGCAAGTTAAACATGAGCCAACGGTGTGATTCAGTAGCTAAAAAAGCCAATGGGATTTTGGGCTGCATCAAAAGGAGGACTGTCTAGAGCAGTGGTTGTCAACCTGTGGGTCCCCAGATATTTTGGCCATCAACTCCCAGAAATCCTAAAAGCTGGTAAACTGGCTGGGATTTCTGGGAGTTGTAGGCCAAAACACTTGGGGACCCACAGGTTGAGAACCACTGGTGTAGATCCAGGGAAGCCCCTCTATTCTGCTTTGCACGAAGTCACTTCTGGTGTGAGAGAATTGGCCGTCTGCAAGAACGTTGCCCAGGGGACGCCCGGATGGTTTTGATGTTTTTACCATCCTTGTGGGAGGCTTCTCCCATGTCCCCGGATGGAGCTGGAGCTGATAGAGGGAGCTCATCTGTGCTCTCCTCGGGTTGAATTTGAACCTGGCAGCCTTCAGGTCAGCAACCCAACCTTCAAGTCACAAGGCTTTAATCCACTGTGCCACCAGAGGCTCCCCTGGTGGTTGGCACTCCATCTCCATTTCTAGTCCAAAGACACCCCCAAGGTCATGTGGCCAGCATGACTGCATGGAGCGCCGTTACCTTCCCGCCAGAGCAGTACCTATTGATCTATTCACATTTGTATGTTTTCCAAATGCTAGGTTGGCAGAATTGGGGCTAACAGCGGGACTTCACCCCACTCCCTGGATTCCAACCGCTGTCCTTTTGGTCAGCAGGTTCAGCAGCTCAGCGCTTTAATCCGCTGTGCCACCAGGGGCTCCAGGAGACATGATAGCCAAATATAAATATGTATGTGGTAATAAGTGTATTTTACGGAATGTTTAAAAATGATTATGTGTTTGTTTATGTTTTAGTAAACATAAGCTGAGACACCCAGCTGGATTGCTCTGCAAAGAGGAGAGAAAAAGAAGGTGGAAGGCTGATAAAAACCTTTTGTAGGGCTTCTATCAGCCTCACACTTTCCTCTCCAGCCATAGATGACCCCCCCCCCCCCGTGTGCCAACCATCTCGCCCCCCCCCCCCCATTGTCAACTCACCTTGCCCCTAATCTTTTGAATTTGTTTTTTTTAAAATACAGGTTGAACATCTCTTATTCTGAAGTCCGCCAAGATCCAACATTGTCCACATGTTTGACGTTGAGAGCAACACCTTTGCTTTATGATTGTTTGGTGGAGAGTGGACACACATTATTTTCAAAATATTGTATAAAATGGTCTTCATGCATAAGATATATGTGAAGCATAAATGAATTTTGTGTTTAGACTTGGTCTCATCTTCCAGATATCTTGCTATATAGGTCTATGCAAATACAAGTATTAAAAAATCGCCGAAGCAAAATACTTCTGGTCCCAGGCATTTCAGATAAGGATGCTCAACCTGTATTTGCATTATATACATAATCCCCTGGTGGCGCAGTGTGTTAAAGCGCTGAGCTGCTGAACTTGTAGATCGAAAGGTTGCAGGTTTGAATCTGGGGAAATGAGTGCCTGCTGTTAGCTCCTGCTTCTGCCAACCTAGCAGTTCAAAAACATGCAAATGTGAGTAGATCAATAGGTACCGCTCCAGCGGGAAGGTAATGGCATTCCATCCAGTCATGCCGGCCACATGACCTTGGAGGTGTCTATGGACAATGCCGGCTCTTTGACTTAGAAATGGAGATGAGCACCAACCTCCAGAGTCAGGCACGACTGTACTTAACGTCAGGGGAAACCTTTACCTTTTACATAATCAGATGCCTTAGAGATGGGACCCAAGTCTAAACACAACCTTCAGTTATATTTTACATACCTTGAATGCATAGCCTGAAGGTAATTTTATACATAATATTTTTAATGATTTTGTGTAAAAAAAAACAAAGATTGAACCATCAGAAGGCAGACTGTCAGTGGTCTCAGACTGGATCTACAGTGCCATATAATGCAGTTTGGACTGCATTGAACTGCATTATATGAATCTATACTGGCCATATAGTGTATTTCAAACTGCTTTATATGGCAGTAAAGATCCAGTCTCAGCAACATGTAGAAAATGCTGAACTAGCTTGAGAACTCCTGATCTTATTTTTCATGTGTTCTGGCTTTGCACACTAGAATCTTATTTAACAGCATGCTATTTATATAGAAAAGGTGTCAAAAATGCTGTTTCTGATATTTCTTTGCTTTATGTGATGGGTTGGATTTTGAAACAGAAAATTTGTTTGTTCTTCCATTTCATGTGTTTAAAAAAGTCATATTTTTGATGCCTCTGAGGAAACCCTATGCAATTCATAGTGTTGCCATAAGTTGCCAGAAGATTTGAAAGCTGACAGCATTTTAGTGTAAATGTTATTACTTTTTTTTAACCATAACAGAATTGGCATCACAGAAGAAATTTGATGAGATCAAGAAGGCCAATCAAGCTGCGGCTAAAAAGTTTGTGGAAGAGCAGTTTAGTTCCTCCTCTGAAGAAGATGAAGAAGAGATTGAAGGAAAACACGGAAGAATATTGGACAAAACATTTACAACTTACACTGTTCAAGCCGGTAAAGCCTTTCCCCCTTTTCAGATTTCAGTGTGTGCAATGAGACAATTGATTATTCAGATGATTTCCAAGTTGTTAAGTAAGAGATTCCTTGCATTAATAGTTTTACTCTAGGAACATTATAATGCCAGTAGAATGTAAAAACAAAGCTATATTTATATTCAAATATACTTGCAATCTTTAAAGCTTTAAGTATAGCACTAAAAAGGGAGGGAGCACTGACAATATGAATCTGTGTTTGCATCTTTTATGCTGCTTCGTGCTAAGGAAGGCAAGGTAAAAGCTGCATTATGTACTGATGAAATGGTAATTCTGCAGCAAGTTTCCATCTTGCCATGGCAGTGTCCTTTTCTTTGCTGTAATGTACACACTGTTCCATGCCATGAATCAAAAGGTGAAAATAATTCTTGTCCTCTGGCTGAGGCAGAGTCTAGAACTGCAATGCAGTCCCTTCAGAGTCAGAAAATAAGAGAAGGTGATTCTATTCATAGGGACACTAATTATAACTTTGCAACATTTGTAGGGTATACATTATTTGAGCAAGGAATGAGATAGGCACGGCCTTGATTCATATATAATTTCTGTAACATCTTTACCTGGAAATAAATGCTTCATGGATTAGATTGTTCTTTGGCATTGATCCACAGGCAATAGTTAGGATAATGCATCCTTAACTGGTATCGTGGAATAAATATATTATCTTGTGTTCAAAGGTGGAGATGCAAGCGAATTGGAGCGTACAAGACAGTACATGAATGATGCTTTCCAGTCTGGGGCGATGACATGCTTGATTTGCATTGCTTCAATTAAGAGAAACCAAGCTGTAAGTATTGTTCCTTATGAGTACTGTCATAGCATTATTTGCCTCTCTGTTTACTATTCTATTGGAGTTGCCTTAATCTCTAAATATAAATGTCAGATGTAACTTTGCATTCGGAATCTTCTTGAATAATGTGATACAAATTCAGTGATACAGATTTAATGCATTCATCTTTTTCCTGGGAGTGGATAGTGGAGTTCAACTAGTCGGTGATGGTATTGTAAGAATTATTAGACTCTGGCCTGGCTTCTGTCTTTTGCATCCTGTAACATTTGTGTGGGAAATTTTCACTATACAGGCAGTCCCCAAGTTATGAACAATATAGATTATGGAGGCTTGTTCTTAAGTTATATATGCACAGGGGCTGCAGTGGCATAGTGAGTTAAACTGCTAAGCTGGAGAACTTACTGACTGGAAGGTTGGCTGTTCAAATCTGCAGGACGGGGTACACTCCCACTGTTAGCCTCAGCTTCTGCCAACCTAGCAGTTCGAAAACATGCAAATGTAAGTAGATTAATAGGTACCGCTTCGGTGGGAAGGTAATGGCGTTCCATGCAGTCATGCTGGCCAAATGACCGAGGAGGTATCTACGGACACTGCTGCCTTTCGGCTTAGAAATGGAGATGAGCACCAACCCATAGAGTCGGACTTGATTAGACTTAATGTCAAGGGGAAACCTTTACCTTATACAGTAGAGTCTCACTTATCCAACACTCGCTTATCCAATGTTTTGGATTATCCAACGCATTTTTGTAGTCAATGTTTTCAATACATCGTGATATTTTGGTGCTAAATTCGTAAATACAGTAATTACTACGTAGCATTACTGCATATTGAACTACTTTTTCTGCCAAATTTGTTGTATAACATGATGTTTTTGTGCTTAATTTGTAAAATCATAACCTAATTTGATGTTTAATAGGCTTTTACTTAATCCCTCCTTATTATCCAACATATTCGCTTATCCAACGTTGTGCCGGCCCGTTTATGTTGGATAAGTGAGACTCTACTGTATATATAAAAAAGCAAGCAAGCTTTGGATAGTATAGGAAAGGGTGAATACCCCTTGTGGTGTTTGTTTTGCTCGCTGTGCCCCTGTTCAGAAGATGTCACCTCACTTTCAACAAGGAATGGCGATAGAGCTTCAGCGGAGACACCGTTTCCCTATGATAATAGCTCTTCCAGGAGTGAATTTTCCTCCCAGGGGTAGATTTCGCTCACTTCCTGTTGTATCACCTCCGTTCTTAACTATGAGTTTTATGTAAGTCAGATGGGAACTGCCTGTATTTCAGATTTGTTTTACCATAAGAGCTGCTGTTACTATTTAATTGACAACCTGTAATGACAAAGTTGCCATTTATGTTATGTTGCCGCCACATTGTTTGCTGACTTGTTATCATCCTGATCTTCCCCACAACTTGGGGCAGTCGTCATCAGGACAAAATAAGTCTCTTCTTTGAAAGAGAGATGGGAGAAGAGCTGCTTTCTCATAGTCTTGCAACTCTTTATTTAAAATTCCGGTACATTTATTTTTACTATCAAGCAGAATCTGTGATGAGATTTTAGCTGTGACATCCCTATGAATGTACTTCCTGCAGGAGGCGTACAAGACCTTTTCTTTGCAGCTCTTTTTTTTTTTTTTGGAAGACAGTTTTATGTGTGGGCTTCAACTTTTTCCACTCTCAACCCGTTTTTCACCTGAGAAATTTTTATATGATTTCATATATATATAGAATAGGTAGAAAAAAAACATTTACTGATAACAAATCAGCATTTGCAATACTTGCTAAACATACTGATTTCCTCTTTTTGTGGACTACAGCTGCAGCTTTTTCTGCAGAGGCCACTATAAATACTATGTTGTTGTCAACAGGTGGCATTCAGAAACCTTTCACTGTTGCTAAAAATTTTATGACCCCAGCATTGAGTTAAGGGGACCCAATTTGCAGCCGGGACCCACAGTTTAAGAAGCTGTGGATTAAATAAATGAGTTAAACCCTTGTGCCAGCAAGATTGCTGACTGACAGGTTGACGCTTTGAATCCAGGGAGAGCGGGTGAGCTCCCCCTGTCAGCTCCATCTCCCCATGCAGGAACATGAGAGAAGCCTCCCTCAAGGATGGTAAAACATCAAACAACCGGGTGTCCCTTGGGCAACGTCTTTGCAGATGGCCAATTCTCTCACACCAGAAGCAACTTGCAGTTTCTCAAGTCACTCCTGACACACACAAAAAAGTAAATTGCTCATTCCTGGAGGTTGCTATGGGACAAATCACTGAAGATAAAGGTTAAGAGATGACTAAGTTTATAGACCTAAAGTACAAAGTACAGTACAATGTGGGAGACTACTTTACAGCTTATAATTATTTTTATTGTGATGTGTTTATAATGGTTTATTATTTGCTTTTATAGTTGTATTTATTGTGTACTGACCTAGTAACTCTTTACCAAAATACATACGTATGTATAATACGGTAATTTTTTATGTGTTCAACAAATTAATGAGTATGGGCTTCTGATCTTTCTTTGCCTTTTAGGTTTGGAGTTGCTATGGATGTTTTTGCATATTTCACATGCCTTGCATTCAGAAGTGGGCAAAGGATAGCCTTTTCTTAATATCCTCTCCTTTGACAGATGATGATTTTGGAAAAAAGGATCATCCATGGCCATGGTACGCTTTTTGGGGTTTTGTTTGAAAGCTGTTTTTTTGTAGTGGAAAAATTAAGTAACGGCTTTAAAAAGAAAAATGGATGCAGTTCTAAAGCTGAAAAATGAGTTCTCTGATGTTGCTTTTGCAAAATTGGTTTCATGTTGAATCTTCCCTTATTAATCCAGTCTATAATGTCTGTCTCTAGTCAACATAAACCACATCAGAATCGAGTTTGCACATTTTTATTCACTTTATCAGATAATATCTAGAAAACTCCCACTATAGTTTAAAGCCAGATGCCTCATTTTATCCCACTTAAAATTATTTACTACATATTTAAGAACATTGGAAACAGAACACATGGATGTGTTAAAACGTCTATTAAGTACAGATTCATGCACATGAATTCCCTGGCTATCCTTTTTCTTTCTTTGTGTAAGTCATTGAGGGACAGCAGTTATAGATGCCACACCAAAATAATATTGTGTATGTGTAAAATGTACATGCCCAGAAAAGAACAAAGTAGTTCCCAGTTTCCACTTAATTTAGGACAACTAAAATTCCAGCTAAAATTCTTCCACTAACAAAAGTTTTTCTTAGTGGAAAAGTTTCTCTCTTCTACAACTGTTTGTTTTGCTTGTTATTTGCGAGCCCAGATTTCTGTGTATTTTGTAACAGGCCTGGTCTGGGTTGAGCTCTAACAGATACTCTGAAGAACTTAACTTGTGTTTCCTCCTTAGTAGTTTCTCCTACCCAACCTGTTTAAAACAGTTACATTCTAGTGGCCACGATAGATGCTTATACAGTAAGGAAAGGATGGCCGATTTCGGGCCTCTAGGCCACATACTTGATCATATCATTTTTTATCATAAGCCTCTGTCACTCCCTGCTAACTCTTTCTTTTCCATACATCCCCCCCCCCCCCCTTTTAAATTTGGAAAAAAATGTCTGAATTACTGGCAGGATGAAAAGTGACTCCTATTGCAGTTGTTCACCTTTGCAATACAAAAAATGCTTCTTAAACTATCTGTTTTGGGGACCAGTGGGGCTTTCCCCCAGCGTTTCAGGGACTGGTGTTGTATATGTATCCATTGACCACAACTTTTTTCCTGGAAGCTTTCCAGGGACTAACATCAGATTTATTTATTTATTTATTTCCTATATTTATACCCCATCCTTCTCGCCCCTTCTCACCCTTTTAATAATAATAATAATAATAATAATAATAATAATAATAATAATTTCATTTATTACTCTTCTCTCCTTTCAGCTTTTTTTCCTCATTGATTCAGTTTTTATGTTATTTTTAATTAATTGTATATGTTATTTTAAAGTTTGCTGGAAACATTTTATATAAAGCAAATAAATAAAACTGCTTCCAGTTGCTCATCATCATAGAATCCCTTTATAAGATGGCCCTACAGTTCCAATTCTTGGGCTTCTGTCACTCATATTTATTTATTTCTGATATTTCTACTCCGCCCTTCTCCCCGAGGGGACTCAGGGCGGCTCCGAGGGGACTCATATTGCTCCTTTCCCTCTCGAGATCCCTCTCTTGGTCTGGTATTTGGACCTTAAGGTGATTTTTACTATGGACACATGGTTGGGTTGATCAGTGAATTAGCAGTGTTAAATATGACCAGTCTTCTTATCAGTTCTTCAATGGAATAGTCAGACACAATTGCAGAAAATAAATAAATAAATTTGCAAACAAAATGAAATAAACAAGACATCCCTGATCTCTTTTCCCGTTCACAGCTCCCATAATCCTATTCTGGTATTTTCTGACTGCTGAGCACTACTCAATGTTTCTCTATCTACCTAAGCTTCTCATTTGTATCCATTTCCCCTCATAGGTTCATATCATTCCCTGAGCTGTGATTCTCAGGGTTACCCAACTCCTCCCTTCACACTCACATTAGAGTACTAGATTTTCATATTGGAATTTTTGTATTGCTTGATTAGCAGTTTATCATTTACATCTTTTCATTTAAAAATGAGCACTTAGTATTCATGTTGACATAGTTTAACTGCCTCATTGTTAACTAACTTTATACTTGTAATGACATCATGTTCTTAAGCCAAATTTACTGAAGTCTCAATTAATTTTCCCTTTTCCTTTTCCAGTCCAAAATGCAGGTTTGAGTACAAGCGTTCTCAGACGCCCTCTCGATACTACTGCTACTGTGGAAAGGTGGAAGATCCACCATTAGATCCCTGGCTGGTTCCACATTCCTGTGGCCAAGTATGCGAGAGAGATTTCAAACCTCCCTGTGGACACAAGTGCCTGTTACTATGTCACCCAGGTACATAATGTTTATATCATTGATAGTTAGCCAAGCTATCCTGAAAATGTAACCATTTGAAAATATGGGATGGTGCAGATTTAAATTTGTCTGTTTGTTGATAAACTAATGTGTGTAGCTGCTAATATTGTGAAACCTCCTCAGTCAGTAGGAGATAAGTAAAAGGTAACGTTTCCCCTCAATATTAAGTCTAGTCGTGTCCAATTCTGTGGGTTGGTGCTCATCTCCATTTCTAAGCTGAAGAGCCAGCGTTGTCCGTAGACTCCTCCAAGGTCATGTGGCTGGCATGACTGCAGGGAGCGTTGTTACCTTCCCGCTGGAGCGGTACCTGTTGATCTGCTCACATTTGCATGTTTTCGATCTGCTAGGTTGGCAGAAGCTGAGGCTAACAGTGAGAGCTCCCCTCGCTCCCCTCCTTCGAACCACCGACCTTTCAGTCAACAAGTTCAGCAGCTCAGTGGTTTAACCTGCTGTGCCATTGGGGGCTCCCAGTAGGAGATACTGTAGTAATTTTTTAAAAGATGCATTCATGTTTGCTCAGTTATAAGTGCACACAACATTCCTCCATTTTATCCTCATGACAATACTGTAATCAATCATTTAGACTGAGAGAAAGTGACTGATTTAGGCCATTTAGTTTTGCTTAACTTGAACATACGTTTTTTTGATCTGTTCTGTTAATTGTGATATATTGTTGGGGTGGGGAAGATGTGCCTATGGGGCACATGTGTAGCTCTTCCAGACCTAGAAACCTCTAGTCCTGTAAATTTTAAAAAACATTGAAGTGAAAAAAAATATCATTCAGTCAGTTTGGAACCCAAAAACAGTGACTAGCACAAAAAGGCTAGTTTTTTTAGACAAAAAGCTTGTTTACGCCAAGCTCCTTTTGGATCTCCTTAGGTCCTTGTCCACCTTGTCCAAAGATGGTGACAGTAACGTGTTACTGCAAGAAAGCCAAAGCTGTGCCGCGGAGATGCAGCACAAAGGAATGGTCATGTCAGCTGCCTTGTGGACGGAGGTTGCCGTGTGGACAACACAACTGTGAAAAAGCTTGTCATCCAGGTAGGTGTGGATATGTGAGAAAATGAGATGGTTTCCTTCTTTAGATTTCAGTTCTGTTTTAACTTTACATATGTTTGCTTAATCAACCCTCTCCAAATTAGCACTTACTTAGTTAAGAATTGCTTCCTTCACAATCCCTCTCTCGACTAACGGATGATTAACAAGTCATGCAAAGGGGTTTTAGTGATGGGGGAGTACTGCATTTTTACCTTCATCATTATGTCATTTAAATTGGGGTCTTCCAACTTTTTAAGCAGAGGGTCAGTTCACAGTCCCTGAGACTGTTGGGGGGAGCGGATTATGATTTGAAAAAAATGAACAAATTCCTATGTGCACTGCATATATCTCATTTGTGTTGCAAAAAACAAGGAATAATGCAATATTTAAAACAAAGAACAAGTTTAACGAACACAAACTTACCAGTATTTCAATGGGAAGTGTAAGCCTGTTTTTGGATGGTGAGATAGTTAAGTTAATTAGGATTATTGTTTTTTTGTGCTTTCAAGTTGTTTCAGACTTAAGGTGACCCTAAGTCTAAAGTTTAGGGCTGGGGTCAGGTAAATGGACTTGGAGAGCCACATCTGGTTTGCTGGCCTTAGTTTGGGGACCCCTGTTTTAAATGATGCTATATTGTTTTCAGTTATGAGTGTTTTTACATGATGGGTAACATATTATTCATATTTAATTCTTGTCTCATCTGGTTTTTAGTTAGATCCTCATGGGTACCTGATAAGAGAAGGGTGGGATATGAATAGTTTCTAATCATTAACTATGCTTTACTTTTAGGAGACTGTCAACCCTGCCCGAGAATTAGTAAGCAAAGGTGTGTCTGTGGTAGACAGGTAGCAGAAAGACTTTGTGCAAGCCCTTTATGGCAGTGTGATCAGGTATGTTGCCATGCTAATATGCCATCAGATAGTTTGGGTTTTGCTTTGCAGAAAGAGGAAACCCTTGTAGCTAACAAGCAGAACAATGGTTTTAAATGTAACTTGGGGGGGGGGGGGTGGAGGAGTAATTTTTGTCCATGTTTTACATGTCTAGCCCTATGTGAGCAACTGATGTTTACTGACTTCTTACAAGCCTTCCTTTACTGTCATTTGGCTTTCCGTTACTGCCTGTTGCCACTACTATATTGGTTCTGTGTATTATATTTTATAAAAGAGCATGCAAGTAATGTGGTGAATAAAACTTACCTTAAAAGACAAAAAAGTTTAAAAAATAACGTTGAAAAGATAGATTACAACTAGTTAAAATAGTTTATTTAAAATTATGTACATCTGACAGAAAAGAATCTTTATGCTATTTTTCAGCAAGCATATTGCAGGAAACCAGAGGTGATGTGCTCCTATTGGGAAGAAACCAATGTTTTATCATTTGGCATAGCAGTGGGATGCATTGAGAACTAGAAATACCCATGGTACATTCAACTCTCAGTTAACTTGAACTCAAGCAACTGGCATACTGCATTCACAAAACCGTGTTACATTAAATTAAGTTTGTCTTGATTTGTCTTAATTTACTTCTAATTATTTTATTTCAATATTAACATCAATATGATACGATATAGTATGGGGTATAGTATTAGTTAGGCCTACTTTTTAATAATAATTCTCAAGCAACCAGAAACTATGTTTTCCCAGCATCTCCATGAGTGCCAGTTAACTGAGAATCTATTGTACTTGAAGTATATGCTTTTGTTGTCTTTTATTATTTGAAAGTGTTCACGCAACTTGCAAAGCTTTCCAGAAGATTTAAAATGATTGCCTCCCGCAATGTAGTTTATATATTATTTAATTCTTCAGGGGGAAGTCATCTTTTTTCTTTCCTGCATTCTGTTTAATTTCAGTCCTTAGTGCCATTCTTTAACTTGCAACTATTTTATATGTTTCCCACCAGGTTTGTGGTAAAACATTGCCTTGCAGCTATCATGTCTGTGAAGAGATTTGTCATGGTGGCCCTTGTGGGGAATGTCCTCGTTCCGGCAAAAGGTCTTGTCCATGTGGAAAATCCAGTAAGTCTTATTTTCCTTTGCTGCCAATGTAAATCAGGCATGCATCCAATTGAACAATATAGTTACGTGTCTTTAACCTGAAGTGATCCAAATATCATTTAGAGACAAGCTGATTTTGAGGAAAAGTCATAATAGATAACCATAGAATAATGGTTATGCCTTTGGTGTTGTTGTGTGCCTTCACATTGCTTTCAATGTATGGCAACCCTAAATTGTATTTATCATGAGGTTTTCTTGGTAAGTTATCTTTATGTCCCTCTGTGGGATACATTTACTATCAATTTACTACACACACATTGCTTAATGTTAAATCAGATCACAAGTGTAAATGTCCGTGTCTTGGTGCATTACGTTTTTCTTTCTTTTTCTGAAACATGAGAATTTAGATTACTCTTTTCAGCTCTCTGTCATGTAGAACAAATTTGATAGTTTTTGTTTTTTATTTTTTCTCAGAATTTTCTTTGCCGTGTACAGAGGATGTGCCTACTTGTGGTGACAGTTGCAACAAAGTTCTTGAATGTGGCATTCATCGATGTTCACAGCGCTGCCACCGAGGCCCCTGTGAAATCTGTAGGCAGGTGAGCAATGTTCTGTCAATTTAATCATGTGGTTTTCAAATAACTTAATTTCAATGCTTCTGGAGGAGTTTATTTCAGTAAGTGTTCCTGAAATTAAGACTTCCCTAAAGGAAGTCTTCATTTTCTTATTGTTTCTTCAGTTCTTTGATTCTCTGGATCTACAAGAACACCATCTGCACTGCTTCTTATTGTTTACATGACTTCTACATTAGGTAAAGACATAAGTAATATATTCTATAACTGGATTGTGCAACATTTAACCATCTTTGGAATTGGACTGATTTTAGATGTTGATTTCTGTGGAAATCTATCCCATTTTTCTTATCCTTATTGCACTGGTCTATGAGATAACATGTTTCTGTATACAAACTACTGTATATGGTAGTTAATGAAACTATTTCTTTCAGTTTTTACACAACTTAATTGTCATAGTAAATTCACATGAAATCTTTTTATGGTGTTTTCTTTTTCCTCCCTTTGGATAGTGATTAACACAGCACTGAACACATGAACTTTGTTATTGATATTCCTCAGTATTGGTGTGGTTAATTTATATTTCATCCCTTTTGTTTCCTTCCCTCTGTCTCTTGAAAGGAAGTTGAGAAGCAGTGCCGTTGTGGAAAGCATACAAGGCAGATGCCCTGCCATAAGCCATATCTTTGTGAAACAAAATGTGCAAAAATTCGTGACTGTCAAAAACACCAGTGCAAGAGGAAGGCAAGTATTAAAAGATAAATCAGTCCTTTATTTTAGTAGAGTAACCTCAATGAGAAAGTGTGAACCAGTTATGACACATCTTAGCTTAGGCCCCTTCCACACAGCTGAATAAAATTCTACAATTTCTGCTTTGAACTGGCATATATAGCAGTGTGGACTCAGATAACCCAGTTCAAAGCTGATATTGTGGGATTTTCTGCCTTGATATTCTGGGTTATATGGCTATGTAGAAGGGCCACAGTACGATCCCCACATCTGCTGGAGATATATTTCAAGACCTTTCGTAAATACATGAAACCATGAATCCTATTTCTTTTGCTTGGGCTGGAAGCATACCATATAATTGCACTGGATAGGACCTGGAGAGATCATAGACATTTTGAGGGAAGGCTATTCTTGGGAGCAGGTGAAACTTTAGGTATTAAATTTGTGGTTAAGAGGGTCATGTTGTATCTAGTTGGTCTTTTCTGCAACAATGTCCTATATATGATTTCTTTTGTTTTTGTACTGGTTTTTTGTTCGCAGAAAGAAATTAAGTTGCCAAAGAATCTTCCATTTACTCTGTGTTGTCATTTATACTATGAAATGTATCAGATTAAAAAAAAGTCTTGGTTTACTTATAAATTGGTTAACCAGTTAAAATTCATGAGTAAACCAAGTTTCCGGGGGTTGGGGGGGATTGAACCCTTTAAGGAGGGGTTAGAACCCTTAACTCCCCCCCCCCCCGGGCTATAGCCCTATGTAGACGGTCTGTCCAGTGTGGTAGAGCTCAACTCTTCTAAACCTAAATGCTAACTCCTAAAATCACGGTCTTCTGGGCCATCAAGGTACTGTCAGAATCATCTCTGTCCCTCCATCCTTATCTTCCATGATACCCTGGATACCGATACCACTGTAGAGCAGTACCTCATAGCACAACATCTCTAGCTGGGTGATTGCCCAAACATCAAAGTATAATGCCCCTTCCATTCAACTTTGATGTGAATCGAGGAAGCTTCTTCTCTAGGGATGCAGAGAGAACCTAACCTTCACAGAGACTACTCTGCGAAAGATCATCAAATTCAGAGCTCACTCTTCCGATTTCAGACTCTGCCTGCTCAAACAATTAATCTAAGAATTCCTTTGAACTTTTAAATATTCCCCTCTCAATGATGGAAGGTGAAACTCCCCTCCTTTCTCAAACTTGCCAGAAGCATAATCTCCTGCATCATGGACTTATATTAAATTCCTTTTTTTTAGCCTGTCTTGATGATCCAAGGGGGTAATCTCCATCTGAATCAACACACAATTGCCCTGAATATTGAATAGCAGATTGAGGAGTGCTAGGTGTATCGTCTATAGTTCATACTGTGTATTCTCTTGCTGAGTGGCAAAGGACAGTGCACCAACTGCCTATGGCAGTGTGTTTCCCTCCCCCTCAAACTGGTAGTGGAGATCTTGGATGGGCATCCCTACCATGAGAACCCCAGAAAGCCATCAGTGCAAGGAAAACCTTACTGCTGGGGAAAGTTGTGTTCTCATGAATTGCCTCACTAAGACATTGTTCTGAAAAGGAAAAGGAAAGTAAATTCCTTATTATATGCCACCATCAACCCCAGCAACTTGGCTAATGCCATTTCCTCCTTTGCCCACTGAGGCCCTTCACAAGAACTGAATGCCTCCAGGCTAGCTTCAACATTGAAACTTTTACCTGTCAATTGCAGCAGCGGTATTTCAAGCCTTGGTGTCACCCAATGCAGTTCGCAAACATACACACATTCCCCTAGTGATACCACTGTTTAACATGGTACTTAAATGATCATTTTGTGAAACATTTGTTGTTTTCTTTTGGCACCGACTTGTCTATTCTTACTCATAGGTAAGTTTCACTGGATTCAGCATGGCTGACCCACAAGTAAGCATGTCCAGATTTTCAGTGTTTCAAAACATTTGTGTTTTTTATAGTGCTGCCCTGGAAACTGCCCAGCATGTGATCAGGTTTGTGGAAGAACTCTGGGGTGTCGGAATCACAAGTGTCCTTCAGTCTGCCACAGAGGTAAGAAAGTTTGTTATACCTTTAAATCTAAATAGCACTTTAAAATTACTCATTTTGGGACTTTGTTTGCAATTTTTAAAGCATAGCCTTGTGTGGTAAAGGGATAAATACAATGTGTGATAGCAATGTATGAACAAAAAGTAGTGAAAATCCACATTGTATTTCATATTGATCAGTACATATTAACTGAATTCGTAGCTGATTTTCAAGGGTTTTGGTTTAGGTTGTGCGAAGAGGCGATGTGTGAATTTGTGCAAATATGACAGGGAGGAATCCTTTTGATCCCACCACTTGCTAATAGTTGTGAACAGTCTTTCAAATGTGGAGGGAAGATATGTTTGGATTATATAGGGAAGATATGTTTGGATTATATATATATATCAGGAGGATTTGGAGGGTAAGGAAGGATAACAAAACTGATGAACTTATATGGGTAAATATGGTAACTTATATAGGAAAGTATGGTAACTGCCACCAACGTGAGGTAATGGCTTTCCCTCAGGCTCAGAGTGAAGCAAGGAGACAAATCTTTGTGAACAATAACAAAATTCAAGTTTATTTGTACATAAGCGTATGGTTCCAATACATAAACGTTTCAGGATCTTAAGTTACAATGCCGTCTTGTTTGAATGGATATTTCTTAAATAACTTCTCTTCAAAGAACAGTAAATAAAACTCCCGGTCAACTTATATCCCCAGCCTTTCCCCTGAGTGACCATAAGCTGCCGTCTGCTTGTGACCAAGCCTCTATTTCCTAACTACCTAAAACTGTCCAAGAGTCTCTTTTGCTGATTCCCCACAGCTCCTAACTTCCTTAGAAGTCTAACAGCAACTCCTTTTTTTCAAAAGGCACAGGCTTTAACTGCCAACTAAGCCACGCCCCCTTCTCCTCCAGAGAGAGGTTACGTTGCCATGGTAACCCGCTGAACACAGCTGGCTTCCATGTGAGACCTGTCTTCATCAATACATAACTCCCCTTTTTTCCTTTTAATAAACAAATAAAATCATATCAATAATTCCCATTAACTCATAACATCCTTACAGTTGTTAACGATTCTTATGAAGGAACATAAAGGCTCATGTGAAACATCGTGATTGGCACTTGTCATTTGGCTTGTGAAATCCCTATCCTGTTTTAGATAGCCATTCTCAATTTCAGGTGGCCCATTTTCTTCTGTCCTGTCTCCTACTTCCAGTTTTCATTCTACACAGGCATTTATTTCTTCAGAGTTGTTTAAAGTGAAAAACCGTAGAACCCATGTATAGATAAAAATTTATATTCCTGCTTTTTGGTTTTTTTTAAAGACTTCTTACAAAAGTCAGAAAATTCATGTCCTCTTCTGACCTTCCAGAAGGAAAACAGAGACTATATTTATTATATGAAACTATGAAAGACAGATAACACATTCAGAGTTCTGTGTTTTGGTACTTCTGACAATCTCTCAGTTCATAATGCTGTTCTGAGTTTTCAGCAGATTGGGCAGTAGATTTTAAGTCACATAACTTGTATGACAGAAGAAATAAGTCATTCAGAATCCTAAACAAATCTCATGTGCTCAAAATGCTGACTCTTTCATCAAAGATAGTTACTGCATAAGATATTCTTGTAATTGCAGAGTAATTCTGTTGATTCAGATGGCTTTTATAGTAAATGATGTTAACATTTTTAAAAAATTAACTGCTTAAAGTATTTTTGTTAATTTTAGGTAGCTGCTATCCATGTCCTGAAACTGTAGATGTGAAGTGCAATTGTGGCAAAACTGTTATCAAAGTACCTTGTGGGAGAGAACGTACCACTAAACCCCCCAGGTGCAAAGAACTATGCAGGTTGGTATAAACAATAGTGTTTAAGTTGTACCTTTATGCAATTAAAATACTTCAATACAACCAGCAGCCAGGTGTCCCCAGCGACTAAAGTGTGTTCTGTTTTTTTTTTCATTGTCTTTTGGCTAGAATTTAGAATATTAATTAATTTAAATTAATAGATTTTTTAAAAAAGCAATTTGGAAAGAAGAAAAGGCATAGAAAAATTTTGTTTTTAAATTTCATGAAAGCTGTCAAGTCACAGAATGATAGTATAAAAGCAAAATTTGGAAGCTATCAATTTCTATTCTACTTCTGGAACATGGCCACACAGCCCGAAAGACATACAACAACCCTGTGATCCCGGCCATGAAAGCCTTTGACAACACAAATTTCTATTATGATTTCATGCCTTTTTCTGGATTTTTTTCTTTCCAGTAGATGGAGCCATAGTAACACAATACTGTATATCCTTAGCAGCTTATAACGATGCAGTGAAAGTATGTTTAATTAGTCTACCTTCAAATTATTATTATTATTATTATTATTATTATTATTATTATTATTATTATTATTATAAGTATGACACAGCAAACAAGATAGATATGCTAGATTTCGTTTCACAAAATCACAAGTCGAACATTTCCAAAGTGTCTAGGACTGTGTGATGTGTTTTCGGATGATGCGCGCAGATCCCAGTAGGGTGGCCTTTTACAGTTGGCAGATCATAATTTTGTCAATGTCTATTGTTTCCAAATGCTGGATGAGATCTTTTGGCACAGCACCCAGTGTGCCCATTACCACCGGGACCACCTGTGCTGGTTTCTGCCAGAGTCTTTGAAGTTGAATCTTGAGGTCCTGATAGCGGCTGAGTTTTTCCTGTTGTTTTTCGTCAATGCGACTGTCACCTGGGATGGCAACATCAATGATCCAACCCTTTTTCTTTTCCACAACAGTAGTTGTTGTTGTTGTTATTATTATTATTATTATTTATTCATTTCTATCCTGCTTTTCTCCCATGGGTGTGATTCAAAGAATGGAAGATGCCAACTCAAATGCAGCTTTTTACACTGGAGGAATTCTAAAGTAATTTTCAAATTTCAGAGAACCTCTACATAAAAATTAGCACATCTACACCTCTTTCCCCTTAATTATAATCTCTTGCACAACCCCAGGTGACCTGTCATGGAATCCCAGGGTTCCAGTGAACACTGACTAAAATGCTCCTAACCTGGAAATCTGTTGCAAGTAATTGTTTATGTTTATGGGTTGGTGTGAATCTGTCATTTGATAATTGTGGGTGTAATAAATATTACTCTAAATGGTCACAATAAACTGAAAATGAACTAATATAGTAACAATGTGTCAAAACAAACATTTAATGAAGCCACAATTTCTGAACATGACCAAGATAAAAATACAGTCAACTCTCCACATTTGTGGCTTAGCTTTAGCAGATTTGATTATTAATGGATTTGATTAGTATTTTCTCTCTAGGAACTCCGAGATACTCTAGTGCAATTTTATGGTCAACTTTTTCTGGAAGTTGACCATGGATTTACACTGAAGGTTTCAGAGTTTCCTAGAGAAATGTTCTTTTAGGTTAAATTTTTTAATGTGATTTCCCCACTTTTTTGGGGGGGGGGGTCCCTAACCCCCACAAAAGTGGAGGGCCAGCTCTGTATTTAATTACTACCTGAATGATATGAAGAGGGTAATATCAATGTCATTCTATAGATATCTATTCACAGGTAAGCTCTGCTGAGTTTATTGGGGCTTTCTCCCAAGTAGTTGTTTATTAGAAATGTAGTCTTATGAAAACTTGGAGCAGATTTCCTTCAGAATCTTGGAAATGGAAGCAGTTTAGAGTGCCATCTAATGTGCCAATGAGATGATATACTGTATTTCTTCAATTGTTAGACAGCATTTATTGTAAGCTGCACCCTAATTTCACAATCACCACCAAGTCTACATAAGATACACCTGCAATTCTGAGGTGCACCTCGTTTTAGAGATGCTTATATAGGAAAAAGTGTATTTTTAGAATTGAACAAATACAAAATTTTCTTCACTTCTACCATTTTGTTCCCTGTTAACTAATGATATACTCTCCTATAACATCAAAAACTACTGATAGACCAAGAAGAGTTATGTATCCCTGGCATTGAATGGAGAACCTTGCATAAACACATCATCTCTTTTAAAATTACAATTCTTTGTAAAGACAGAGCTCACAAAGTCAAATCCAGGCCATACAGATTCCTGTACAAAGAGAAGGGCAAGAAAATAATAAATAAAAAATATTTTGAAAAGGAATAGCCCACAAACTCCGCATTTAAGGTCAAAATGTCTTGTTTCTTCCATTTCCTGTGTTGTGAGAAATTCCAGGATCACTAGCAAAACCAGTGGTGATTCCTGGCTTTCCAAATGTCTCCTTATTTACAGTTAAATACTGTGCAGATAGCAGTCGAGAAAGTGTGTGGGGACCTCTGTAATACTTGCAGAGCTGAATCAGTCTGAGCCAATAGCACAACTGAAATTTCATTATATCGTTTGCCAGCTTAGATTAGAAACCTTTTATTTATTTATTTTGGCCTAATTCAAAACCTAGGAGATATTTTAGCTGAAGGCTATAAGTACTCTGAATAAATCCATCATAAATGATCTTTTAGGTCTCAGCTATATTATAAATGCCAAAACCTATTGAAAATTGGCCTGAGCGCTACTGAGAAACTTACCGGCTAGTCCAGTGAAATTTTATGTGAAGTTTCTAGTTGATGACAGTCTTTCCTACATGACCTTGGAGGTTGCCAAGTTTATTTCCGTGGCAGCCAGGACTAGACAATTCCCAATTTTAGATACAAGCTAAAACATGCCGGTACCTTTGTAGTTTTTAACTTATGTTTTTAGCTATCATGTGTGGCATCAAGCAGTTTTAACCCTGTATTCTAAGCAGTCTTAACTTTTGTAAATTTTATCCAACTATGTGTCCAATCAGTCGGCTGCTGTTAATTTTAATAACCTTATACACCTTGTACACCTATGAATAATAGAATCATAGAGTTGGAAGAGACCTCATGGGCCATCCAGCCCAAACCCCTGCCAAGAAGCAGGAACTCGCATTGGAATCACCCCCGGCAGATGGCCATCCAGCCTCTGCTTAAAAGCTTCCAAAGAAGGAGCCTTCACCACACTCTGCGGCAGAGAGTTCCACTGCCGAACAGCTCTCACAGTGAGGAAGTTCTTCCTGATGTTCAGGTGAAATCTTCTTTCCTGTAGTTTGAAGCCATTGTTCCGTGTCCTAGTCTCCAGGGCAGCAGAAAACAAGCTTACTCCCTCCTTCCTATGGCTCTCCCTCACATATTTATGCATAGCTATCATGTCTCTTCTCAGCCTTCTCTTCTGAAGGCTAAACATGCCCAGTTCTTTAAGCCGCTCCTCATAGGGCTTGTTCTCCAGACCCTTGATCATTTTAGTTGCCCTCCTCTGGACACATACCAGCTTGTCAACATCTCCCTTCAATTGTGGTGCCCAGAATTGGATATAGTTTTCCAGATGTGGTCTGACCAAGGCAGAATAGAGGGATAGCATGACTTCCCTGGATCTAGACACTATACTCGTATTGATGCAGGCCAAAATCCCATTGGCTTTTTTAGCAGCCGCATCACATTGTTGGCTCATATTTAACATATTATCCACAAGGGCTTCAAGATCTTTTTCACACGTACTGCTGTCAAGCCCCCATTCTGTATCTTTGCATTCCATTTTTTCTGCCGAAGTGAAGTACAGTAGAGTCTCACTTATCCAACACTCGCTTATCCAACGTTCTGGATTATCCAACGCATTTTTGTAGTCAATGTTTTCAATATATCGTGATATTTTGGTGCTAAATTCATAAATACAGTAATTACTACATAGCATTACTGCGTATTGAACTACTTTTTCTGCCAAATTTGTTGTCTAACATGATGTTTTGGTGCTTCATTTGTGAAATTATAACCTAATTTGATGTTTAATAGGCTTTTCCTTAATGCCTCCTTATTATCCAACATATTCACTTATCCAACATTCTGCCGGCCCGTTTATGTTGGATAAGTGAGACTCTACTGTATCTTGCATTTTTCTCTGTTGAACTTCATTTTGTTAGTTTCGGCCCATCTCTCTAGTCAGTTAAGATCGTTTTGAATTCTGCTCCTGTCTTCTGGAGTGTTAGCTATCCCTCCCAGTTTGGTGTCATCTGCAAACTTGATGATTGTGCTTTCTAACCCTTTGTCTAAAGTCGTTAATAAAGATGCTGAACAAAACTGGGCCCAGGATGGAACCCTGAGGCACTCCACTTGTCACTTCTTTCCAGGATGAAGAAGACGCATTGGTTAGCACCCCTTTGAGTTCGTTCGCTTAGCAAATTACAGAACCACCTAACTGTAGTTTTGTCTAGCCCACATTTTACTAGTTTGTTTGCCAGAAGGTCGTGGGGGACTTTATCGAAAGCCTGACTGAAATCCACAGTGTTCCCTGTATCGACCCAACTCGTAATTCTATTGAAAAAAGAGATCAGATTAGTCTTGTTTTTGATAAATCCGTGTTGACTATTAGCAATGACCGCATTTGTTTCTAAGTGTTCGCAGACCACTTCCTTAATGATCTTTTCCAGAATCTTGCCTGGTATCGATGTGAGGCTGACCGGACAGTAATTGTTTGGGTCGTTCTTTTTCCCCTTCTTGAAGATAGGGACTACATTCACCCTCCTCCAGTCTTCTGGGACTTCTCCCGCTCTTCAAGAACTCTCAAAGATTATTGCCAGTGGTTCTGAAATAACTTCATCTAGTTCCTTCAATACTCTTGGATGTAGTTGATCTGGCCCTAGGGAATTGAATTCGTTTAGAGTGGCCAGGTGTTCCTGGACAATTTGTTTCCCTATTTGGGGTTGGATTTCCTCTAATCCTTCGTCCATTCCATGTTCTGAGGTTGAAGATGGCTTTCTTTTTGTGAGAAGACCGAGGCAAAGAAGGCATTAAGTAGTTCTGCCTTTTCCCTGTCCCTTGTCACCATCACCCCATCTTCTCCTTGCAGAGGCCCTATCACCTCCTCGTTTTTCCTTTTTCTACCAACGTAAGCAAAAAAGCCTTTTTGTTGTTTTTAATGTCCCTGGCAAGTCTGAGCTCGTTTTGCGCTTTAGCCTTGCGAACCTTTTCCCTACAGGAGTTGGCTATACGTATGAAGAAGAAGAGTCTTTGGACTATAATAAATTTTGTTATTGAGAGAATTCCTTTATGTAAGAAAACTGGAATTGCCCAATATTCAGCTATTGCACAAAGTAATTGACCACTTGTGGGGATCACTGAACATTATCCTGCATTTTACAAATTGTACAATAGAATACTAGTGGCAACATTTTTAATCCCATATGGGCCTAGAAGGGCCCTAAGACAAAAGCTTTTGCCCCTGATGTTCTACATTAGTTCATCTATGTCCCGTTCATTGGCTGCAACAGAGCAGGTATCTTACTAGCCAGCTACTAGTTAGCCTAACATAGCAAATACTACTTGTATTTCAAAATTCAGACTATATGTGTAAACTTTCCTGCATTTTTTATTGTATAATAATTGAAGAATTGTATGTTTTGGTTACTTTTTAATACCTATTTGCTCCCCTTAAGTAACTTTATTGAAATATTACTATTACTTTGATAACTAAATTAAAAGCACAGATTTGAACACAAAGATTGTTGCCTATGAACAAAAGACGTAGTACTGAGGAGACTAGAACAGTCTGTTTTGATTTGAATTTGAAATCTTGGGAGCAGCCATTGAAAAGGCTTCTCCCAATCTTACATCAAATGCACATCAGATGTTGATGAAATAGTGAGAATAGCCTGTCCAGAAGAAGGCAGTCCCTTTAGGGTGTAAAAGGTTTGAATTATAACTTGGAATAGTACCTTATCTAGTTAGTTATGGATAAGTAATGGTAACGGTTTGCCCTGATGTTAAGTCTTGCTGTGTCCGACTCTGGGGGTTGGTGCTCATCTCCATTTCTAAGCCAAAGAGCCGGCATTGTACATAGACACCTCCAAGGTCATATGGCCGGCATGACTTCATGGAGCTCTGTTGCCTTCCCACCGGAGCGGTACTTATTGATGTACTCACATTTGCATGTTTTTTAACTACTAGGCAGAAGCTGGGGCTGACAGCAGGCGCTCACCCCACTTCCTGGATTCGAACTGCCAACCGTTTGGTCAGCAAGTTCAACAGCTCAGTGGTTTAATCTGCTGCACCAGTAGGGGCTCCCTGGTTATGGATTACAATCTATTATTATTATTATTATTATTATTATTATTATTATTAAAATTAGTCCAAATTGGTTTAATAACAGAGCATAAGAAAACAATCTATTATTGTTAGATGTAAAATTTTGTTTTCCTATGCTTTGTTATTAACCAGCTTGAACTAATTTTTATAACAACAACAATAATAATTTTTATTTGTTATCCATCTCTCCTCAATGCTCAAGACATGCTACAACATGGTTAAAACACACAGATAATATATAGTACTGTACTATTAAAATGTATATGTTACAATACACAAAACAAAGATTGTCACCAATATGTGAAGTTTAAATTCACTGGGTAGGACTGCCAAGAGAGATGGGTCTTGAATGGCATTTTAAATTCTGACACCTAATTTAACTGCCAAATCTTTTCCGGCAGGTCTTTGGGCAGCTTATGAAAAGGTCCTCTGACTGACGGTTTTGGCTGGTTGGAGAAGGTGCCCCCAGAGGACCTCACTGTCCTAAGGGGCATATTATATGGGAGAACGTGATCTTGTAGGACTCAAACTATATAGAGCTTTAAAAGTTTTAACCAACACTTTGTACTTTGCCCAGAAACGAATTGGCAACTAGGAGCGTGACTTTAATATGGGTGTGATATGTTCACTCTTAGATGATCCCATAACCAATCCAACTGCCATGTTTTGAACTAATTGGGATTTCTGAATTTGGTACAGAGGTAGACCAATGTATAGCATATTGCAGAAGTCCAACCTTGAGGTTCTAATGTATAGAAAACTAATATATAAACCAAGCAATTGTGACTATTTCTGTTTATGAAACCATTTTAAGGAGTCTTGATTATTGTTTTTGTAGGCATCCACCTACTTGCCATCATCCTAGCCGGGAGAAGCACAGTTGCCACTTCGGGCCTTGTCCTCTTTGCCGGCAGCCCTGCAGGAAAACCTTAGAAAAGTGTAGTCACCTGTGCCCTGCTCTTTGTCATGATGAAGCACTGGTGAAGCAAACTGGCCTGGTAAGAGATGACTCAATAGTGTTTTATGATAGTAATGCAATGACCCCCTCGATGGATTGTCACCTTGCCGTGGTTAGGGGGCTTGCGTGTTCCGATGAACCTGTGGGCACAACCACTGGAGTGATGCACTCCCAGGAGTGGCCGCAGGGGAGGTTCCAGACCAAGCACAATCCGAAGACCCAAAGACCTCAACAGCGGAGCAGGCGGAGGATAACATGGTACATGTTACAACGGCTGTGAAGGCGGAAGAAGGCTGCAACAGACTGAGAAGCCACTGTCGTTGTGTTAACCACACCACTGCTGGAACCTCACTCTGTGAAGACTGTGTGTTGACCGGCCGTGCACCGACCTCCACACTTTAAAAAAAAATCACGCACAGGCGTCTTCCAACAAAAATAAAAACAAACCTACAAAAGTCCCATGGCGATCAGCGAGTGGCGACGGGGGCAGGACTGTGAAATCTGGAAGCCCCTAGTCACAGACTGGCACATGGGCGGTGGATATGGACTCAGTTGTTCTACCTCAAGGACCGAGGCAGTTGAGTATTCCGGCAGCTGTATCCATGACTGAGCAGCCCTTTTTAGGATCCGCTCTGCTCACCCCACATGGGGAAGGGGCTAGAAAAGGTGCCCTAAACATAGTCTGCCTCTCCTACCCTGACTGGACTGCCGCGTCCAGAGGGGTCACCACTCTGCGGCCAAAAAAGAAAAATGAACTTTGGAACATGGAACGTACGGACATTGTTAGATAACACTGACAGCGAACGCCCCGAACGCAGGACTGCTCTCATTGTAAGGGAGCTGGGACGCTTTAAGATCGACATAGCAGCCCTTCAGGAGACCCGGAGAGCAGGAGAGGGACAGCTGAAGGAAGAAAAGGGAGGCTACACCTTCTTCTGGAAGGGACTGCCTGAAGAAGAGCGAAGAATACACGGAGTTGGCTTTGCGATCAGAAACGACCTGGTGAAGCACCTGACTGAAGCACCCACTGGCATCAACGAACGACTTTCAACCCTCCGAATTAACCTTGCCAAAAACCAACAGGCAACCATCATATGCGCCTATGCACCAACTCTAGATACTGACGAAGACATCAAGGAAAATTTTTACTGTCAGCTGGATACCATCCTATCGGAGATACCTAAGGAGGACAAAATCATCCTCCTGGGGGACTTTAACGCAAGAGTCGGAAGGGACTCTGACCTGTGGCCAGGGATCATAGGAAAAGACGGGGTCGGAAACAGCAATTCGAATGGCATCTTGCTTCTCACCAAATGCGGAGAGCACAACCTTGTCATCACCAATACGCTCTTCCGCCAGAAAAACAAGCTCAAGACATCATGGAAGCACCCTCGGTCAAAGCATTGGCACCTCCTGGATTATGTTATCACACGTGCCAGAGACCGCCACGATGTGCTCCTCACAAGAGCCATGACAGGTACGGATGACTGCTGGACAGACCACAGGCTAATCCAATCCACGATGGCTATCAAGATCGTCCCCAAACGCCGACTCCAAGGAAGAAAAACAAGGCGCAAAATGAACACCCAAGCCCTTCAGGAGCCCTCCAAACGAGCCCTTCTCCAAACAACACTCAAAGATCATCTACCCACAGAACACCCCGAAAATGTTGAGGAACATTGGAACAAACTGAAGACCTCCATCATCACAGCCTGCGAAGAAAGCATTGGATACCTAACTAAGAAACATCAAGACTGGTTTGATGATAACGACAAAGAGATCCAACAGCTGATTGATAACAAAAGGAAAGCCTTCCAAACATGGCAGAGAGACACCAACTGTGCTGCCAAGAAAAAGATCTATGCCAGTGCAAAAGCTGAGGTCCAAAGAAGGACCAGAGAACTCAAGAACATCTGGTGGACAAAGAAGGCTGAAGAAATCCAACACCTTGCAGATACCCATGACGCTCAGGGATTTTTCAAAGCCACAAAGATCATTTACGGACCAAGAAACCATGGCATACAGCCCCTACGCTCATCAGATGGAACCAAAATTCTGAAGGACAAAACATCAATTGCACTACGTTGGAAAGAGCACTACCAGAACCTGCTGAATCGCAGCTCCAATGTGGCCGAAGAGACCCTCTCACAAATCCCGCAACAACAAACGAGGGATGAGCTTGCAGCACTGCCTAGTTTGGAAGAAGTCAGCAATGCCATCAGCCAACAAAAAAACAACAAAGCCAGCGGACCTGATGGGATTCCTGCTGAAATCTTCAAAGAGGGTGGACCTGAGCTGATACAACAACTCCACCAGCTCATTAAAAAGTGTGGATGACCGAGAAAATCCCAGCTGACTTCAAGGATGCCACCATCATCACCCTTTTCAAGAAAGGGGACAGAACAGACTGCGGGAACTATCGTGGTATCTCCCTTCTAACCTCGGCCGGGAAAATCCTTGCAAGAATCCTTGCAAACTGCCTTCTCCCTGTCTCAGAAGACACCCTCCCAGAATCCCAGAATGGCTTCCGTCCCTCCAGAGGAACAGTGGACATGATCTTCACTGCTCGACAGCTCCAAGAAAAATGCAGGGAACAAAACCAACCTCTGTACATGGCATTCATTGACCTTGCAAAGGCATTCGACACAGTGAATCGCAGCGCTCTCTGGACCATCCTCCAAAAAATCGGGTGCCCTGACAAATTTGTGAACATCCTGCGGCTCCTCCATGATGACATGATGGCAACAGTCTTGGACAGCAACGGCTCCCAAAGTGACCCATTTAAGGTGGAATCAGGTGTCAAGCAGGGATGTGTTATTGCCCCCACCTTATTTTCCATCTTCATCGCTATGATACTTCACCTTGTTGATGGGAAGCTTCCCACCGGAGTGGAAATCATCTATCGGACAGATGGCAAGCTATTTAACCTCAGCAGACTGAGAGCCAAAACCAAGGTCACCACAAAATCTGTTATAGAACTCCAATATGCTGATGACAACGTAGTCTGTGCGCATTCAGAAGAAGACCTACAAGCCACTCTAAACACCTTCGCAGAAGCATACGAGAAGCTCGGCCTCTCACTGAACATCGAGAAAACCAAAGTGCTCTTCCAACAGGCACCAGCTAATCCCTCTGCAAAGCCAGGAATACAGCTTAACGGTGTAACATTAGAAAACGTTGACCATTTCCGCTACCTTGTTAGCCACCTCTCCACAAAAGTCAACATCGACACTGAAATACAACACCGCCTGAGCTCTGCGAGTGCAGCATTTTTCTGTATGAAGTAGAGAGTGTTTGATGACCGGGACATCTGTAGAGAGACCAAGGTGCTTGTTTATAAAGCCATTGTCCTCCCAACCCTGCTCTACGCCTGTGAAACGTGGACTGTGTACAGACGTCACACCAAACTCCTGGAGCGTTTCCATCAGCGTTGCCTCAGGAAAATCCTGCAAATCTCTTGGGAAGACAGGCGGACAAATGTCAGCGTGCTTGAGGAAGCAAAGACCACCAGCATTGAAGCGATGCTCCTACGCCATCAACTCCACTGGACTGGCCACGTTGTCCGAATGCCCGATCACCGTCTCCCAAAGCAGCTCCTCTACTCCGAACTCAAGAATGGGAAACGGAATGTTGGTGGGCAGGAAAAGAGATTTAAAGATGGGCTCAAAGCCAACCTTAAAAACTGTGGCATAGACACTGAGAACTGGGAAGCCCTGGCCCTTGAGCGCTCTAATTGGAGGTCAGCTGTGACCAGCAGTGCTGCGGAGTTCGAAGAGGCACGAACGGAGGGCTTAAGGGAGAAACGTGCCAAGAGGAAGGAGCGTCAAGCTAACCCCGACCGGGACCGCCTTCCACCTGGAAACCGATGTCCTCACTGCGGGAGAATATGCGGGTCAAGAATCGATCTCTTCAGTCACCTAAGAACACATGCCCAAGATACCAAGGTTGGAAGACTATCGTCCTCGAATGACGAGGGATCGCCTAAGCTTATTATGAAAAATGGCGTTATTGGGGGTTGACTGTTGAACAGCTTGAAGGAAAGGCTGAGAGAAAAACATTGCAGTTATTTCTTAACTGAGACATTAAGAAAGGCTCTTTCTTCCCAACCAGTCTGTAATTTTTTATTTTCCCCTATAATTTGGTAGTCTCTGACAGTTTTAGACCTAGATGTCATATTTAATTCTAGTCTGCATTTTAAGCGTGCCAACTGTTCTGCTTTTATAACAATGTAAGAGATGAAAAAAATGTTGTCAGTGTGAATAATTATCTAAAGTTGAGGAATTAACTTTTTGTGTGCCAAAAATTAGCAGTTGAAAACTGACACTGTGACTAATACATTTTGTTTTTCATTTACGTATATACAAAATTTCTTTCTTCTATTGCCCAGCTTTTTTCTCTCCCCGCTCCCTCATAAATAAACAAGCATGTTCCTTCATAATAGTTCATAATAGTTTTAAAACATACTTGAATTGTATATACATTGAATCTGCTGAGGTTTTATGGTCTGAGTTGAAAGATGATGAATAAGGAAATGTTTTGGATGAATGGCTATTGGCATAAATAATAGAGTAATTGGGGACTTCTTATGCATATTTGGTTCCCATCCACAATCATTGTAATAGATGCTGTATAACATATTCCTCTTAAAATGTTCTTTCCTCCTAGCATCAGCCTGCTGGGCCTTGGGAGCAGACAGCTGAACCTGCTTTTATTCAGACAGCATTACCATGTCCTCCATGTCTAGTTCCTGTTCCAATGTGAGTGTGAAAATATGCTTTCAAATGTCACAATTCCATGTGTTTTTGTTTCAATATTTCCACAATATAGAGACATGTGTTATAGTAGTGGATATAGTTTAAATGAAATAAGGTATTTCAAAGAGAAATTTAGATCAGTCAAAATAGCTAACCATTCTCTGGTTAGTGGTCCTTAGCCCAAAACATACACAGACTTCTTAGCTTTGAAATGATCTGCTATTTCTGAAAGCTGTCACACTCAGCTGGAAGGTATTCTATCACAGGATGATGTTAGCACTCCAGCATAGTTCTTATTCCTAGCACAGTGGAGCTTGTGCAAAAAAAGTTTGGATCAATGGTTTGCATTTGTGTGCTGCTCAGCATTGTTGGAATGTGTTTTTCATGCTTGTTATATTACATCTGCTGTGTCTGATACATCATTCTTGAGAAATGTACGACTTGTTTGGATCCATGTAGAAGTCTAGAATTTTAAGTCAAAATATCAACTCAAAAAAGCTGGGTCAGCTTACCCACAAGATCAATGTGAGTACCATACCTTAAGTAGCAAAAAGTAAGAGCTTAGCATAAACCAGGAAAACCTACAAGAAGCACCGATCCCCTCTAGTCTCTCCAATGTGGTGTTGCTTTTGTCCTTTTGGAATGCCTAAGTGGTGAACTGGCAACAGTGGCAGATAAGGGCAGCTGGCCCTCTGAGGCAACATTGGTGCTTTTTCCTTGCCACGAAATGTTCCCCAACTTATCAGAATTATATCAAAATATAACAAGGGGAACATGGTGGTGAGAAATAGAAAATATGTATAAGCGTAAAAATAACAGTAGATGCCAAAAGTTAATGTATGGTAGATTGTTTTGAATATTACGTGTCTGCTGTAAAACAAACAATGTATAACAAATGTACTAAATAATCATAAAATAAATAAAAATATTACAGTAGAGTTCCAGTTATCTGAGATAAAGGGGCGGGCCCAATCTCGGATAACTGAAACTAACGGATAATAGGGAGGCCCTATTATCCCTCCTGGCAATTCGGTTTAGGGAAGTGCCCGTGAGCTCTGCTGCCTAGCAACACTCATGGGCGCTTCCCAAGGGGCGAGTGGTTGCCGAGGGACGGGGCTCCATCCCTAGGACAAGCACTCGGCTCAGGGAAGGGCTCGTGAGCGCTGCTGCCTAGCAACACTCATGGGCGCTTCCTCCTCCCTCTCCCTCTCCCTCTCTCAAGCTCCCTTTGCTCCCTTCCTCGAAGGAACTCAAGAGAAGGAGAGGGAGAAGGAGGGTGCCCCCGGTGGCACATCGGATAATACAGAGTCTTGGTTAACCGGAGCTCTGTTAACCGGGGCTCTACTGTATTTAAAAAATTAAAAATCTATAATTTTGATTTCCAAACTAGTCTTTGACTTACACATGAGCCCAGCTTATACAGAAATATATACAATAATTACAGATATTTAAATCCTACTGTCTGTCTCTCTATATTTATATATATCTATTTTATGTGTAATGGCATTGACACATATTTCCTATGTTATGCATCCCATTGATAGATAGCTCATTTCACCTTTTTTAAAATCAAAGTCAGCACTGAATATTTAAGAAATCCTAACATTAAATTAAATTATAAAAGCAAATTAAAAACATAATTGACATATGTCATTAAGAAGAAATAGCAGAACTTGACTAGTTAGTACCTTTCGGTGGCAGCCCACCTTAAACCCTGTAATTTATATTTAGTGCAAATATTGAGAATTTTGATAGTCATGTGGTGTTCTAATCTCTTGTCTTAACTCAGAAAAAAATTGAGTAACATATTTTCCTTATTGCGGAGTATAGCACAGTAAGAGTTACTTACCTTTCCTTGATAGGAATTCCTGGTACTGAGTGCAGCTCCTGAGAAAGCCCTATCTCTTGTATCCCTCTCCCCAAGCATGGATACGATGCTTATGGAATTGATTTTAAAAAAACACACTAGAGGAAGGTCATTTGAAACAGTCACGTTTCAAGTCATAAAGGATTTCTAAATCATGCTCAACCCTTTGAATTACACATTGGAGTTTTTGTGACAAGAATCACACACTTTTTGTGGCTGGATTCTAATCAGTAAGCTGTCCATAGCATTCAGGACCTATTAAAGTTTCTATATACTTCAGAGGGTGAAGTCTAAATTGGAGGTAACTAAAACTTGTATAATCATGACCTGGTCCTACATCTCCAGAGGTGGGCACAACTGGCACAGATACTAGGAAGTGACAGCAAGATGCTGGAAGACAGAGCTGTTTGTAATCTTTGGCTTGTCCTGCACCTCCTTGATGACTGAGATGTAGTGGAAGATTAAGTTTGCTTGCCAGTGTTTGAAGTCAAACCTCAGATATACTGGAGTTGGGGAGACCTACTTCTTGATCCAGTTTCAAGTTATATTGGGAGAAGACCAAGGAGGAATGATCCACCAAAGTTGTATATCCAGTGACATAATTGGGAGGCACAATGGTGTATGATTGAGTCATTTTTCATATTAAAAGTGATTTAGCAAATTTTTGGAGAAACAATTTATTTTTTCAGGCTCAGTTATGAAACTGTCTATGGTGAAGGGGTGGGTCAGATGCTGAATCAGTACTCAAAGACTATTAAACAAAGGATTTATTGTTGGGAGAAAAAAATTATTTAACTGATGTGTTAAATAAAGTCGCCTAAAGTGGCCTAAATTAACCTACTCTATAAACTCAAATATTTAATAGAAATTTTCATAAGAAAAACAACTAAAACCCATTGATTATATCAAAATCAAAAATTTTGGCCCCTAAACTTGCCTTTGACTTATGCATGAAGTCAACCTGTACATGGTTATAATACTATTTCTCACAGCCTCACCAGTTTAATAAACTAAGAATTTGATGGATCCACTGACTTTAAACCATTCAAAGTTGGCAGTCTTAGAGCATAGTCTGTCACACGTGCAATGCATGATTGACTGCTGAATTTCTTGTGACTGATTTATTCAAGAAGTAAAATTCAAATTATTTGACCTTTTTCATTCTTGCATATTTACAGGCAATGCCTTGGGAAACATGAGGTGAGTCATGATAGTGTCATCCTGTGGTATAAATCTGAAGCATGCATAATTTGGTTTTGATAAGAGGTTTAAAAGTGAATCTTTCACATTTAACTCGTTTGAGGCGAGGTTAATTTGCAACTGCAAACATTCTCCTTTTCAGCCGAAAACCACAAGCTGTTTTTCATTTGAGATCTGCTGGCATTTCCATCAAGAGAAGATTGAAAAATTATTTCAGAAAGTTTATAAGAGTGAACTCTGAATTCATCTTGATGAAATATTAAACTTTTGACATTGTGTTTCAAGCAATGTAGAATGCTGGTAAAATACTTTTCTGTTAGCGTTTGCTAGGATGATTGAAGTTAAGCTTTTATTTTATAGAGCATTACTTCTTATATAGCTATTCCAAACTGTTTGGAAATGTTTAAATAATCTCTTCATCTGCAGTTTATATTTCTGCCTTGATGCATTTTATGGCTGTTCTTAAGAACATCTGCATATTAAGTTTTGAAACGGGATATTAGCTGTAGTTTAGGCATATATAATGTACTTATGTGAGATTTCCCATTGTAATGTGCTAGTTATTTTGACTTTCCACAGAACACTGCAGTGTGAAGCCTACTGTAATCAAGGGGAGGGGTGAGCAAATTGTGTAAAGTTTGTTTTAAAACTCTGTAGTATAAATGAAAGCAAGCATGTACTTTGTCTTTAATCCATTAATGATAATGTGGTGGGTTACAAAACATTGAAGATCAGGGTGACTTTATAGTTTTTGAACACAGGAAATTACAGTACATCTCTGTGCTCAGTAAGCATATTAAAGCAAGAAGTTTCTAACAGCCACTGAAACTTAAAAGTGTGTACTGTATATACAATCAGCCATTCATATCCACAGTTTCTGTATCCATGGATTCAGCCATTCATGACTTGAAAATAGTTTTAAAAAATCCAAACAACAAATCTTGTTTTTGCTATTTTATATAAAGGATATAAAATAAGGGAGCGGCATGAGCAGCCGCTGTTAGCTCCAGCTCCTGCCAACCTAGCAGTTCAAAAACATGCAAATGTGAGTAGATCAATAGGTACCGCTCCAGCGGGAAGGTAATGGTGCTCCATGCAGTCATGCCGGCCACATGACCTTGGAGGTGTCTACAACGCCGGCTCTTCGGCTTAGAAATGGAGATGAGCACCAACCCCTAGAGTCAGACATGACTGGACTTAACGTCAGGGGAAACCTTTACCTTAAAGGCCACCATTTTGCTACACTGTTGTATATAATGGAATTTGAGCATCCACAGATTTTGATATTCACGGAGGATCTGGAACACAATTCCAGTGGATACCAACAGCCCACAATGCCAATCAGAGTATAATTTATAAATTAAGTCCCAGCTATACAGAATAATAAGAAACAAATGATACATGTAAAAATATTGCAGTGTATCCTTCCTCCTAACAGGAATATTCCTGATCAAGATCTAATTCTAACCCATTCCTACTTCTGTGGATTCCCCCATATAATAAACCCAAGAATGCAGTGTGGTTTGTCAACTTGTCGTATGGGGTGCCATCTATACTGACCACTTAGGTAAATATTGATGAGGATCAGCCCTATGGTGGTCAATTACTGCACAAGGCTGATCTGTGGTAATATGGGGCAAGGCCACCTTACCTAGAATTGGGAAAAGCCAAGTCTGTTACAAGAGACTATCGCCCAGTGGATCTGTGAGTAAGTTGATCAGGGTCTTTAGGGTCAAGTTTAGGCATTCCTTTATACATGAGTATATACAGTAATTTACATACATGAATTGACCCATTCAGGAAAAGGGTGGCGAAATGTAATCTGGCAACTATTTCTCTGATACGGGCCATTTCCAGCTTATTTAAGAAAGGGAGATACGTTGTCTGGGACTGTGGAGTTAATTTTATTGCATGGGAGAGCTTTAGCCTGTTCTAAAATCATAATTAATTTTTATCACTTCCTTAAAAAACCCCCAAAACCCTCTGTGACCAATGAGCTCCCCAAATGAAGTCGACATGCTCCCTTTGCTCACCAAGAGGTGCTGGGAGGCCCTTCAGTTTTGAAAACTAAATGTTGGTTTACAGAGCATTCGTTTTCAGGTTTATAAAAAAACCCTAAAGAATATATATCATTGTGTTGTCGAAGGCTTTCATGGCTGGGATCGCAGGGTTGTTGTATATTTTCCGGGCAGTATGGCTATGTTCCAATATGGCCATAGTGCCCGGAAAACACACAACAACCCAATATATATCAGTTTTAATAATCTTCTTACAGGCCAGTAATGATGACCAAATGCTACCAGCGAAAGAGTCTTCCACTGTCATATTGATTTACATTTGAATTTGGTTTGGTGACAAAAAAAAAACTTTTTCAGAACTGTAGCTTAATGTGCATGTCAGCTTCTGGTGGTTTGAAGATTGAAAACACGTTTCTTAAAAGTCTCCTTTTAAATTTCTCCCCTCCTTAAAACCCTTCGTGTTCCAAGGGGGAAAAAATGAGCTGTATATTTTGTAGCCAGATAATAATATCAAACTCCTTGCTTGTTCAATGTAGTTTATATTTCTTGACAAAGAGTGTAGTCTTTCATTTTATTTTCAGATTTTAGCTAGAAACCTCATGTAAGATTTTTGAAATAATGTGCCATTAAATATGTAGCTATGGTTGACAGATATTTGTAAGTTATTCCAGTCTGAATTTACTAGATTTAGATAACAAATCTTGGATAGTATTTTAGAGAAACATACATTAGATTTAAAATACCTCTTTGCACTTTTGGAATTTATAGATGATAGCTAAATTGCCATCTTGTTTTTCTCTGTTACCAAGATTTTTAACAATGTTCTTGTCTTTATGATGTCAGTAAACTTCTTTGCGGTTCTCTAATTTCTCATCCTTCTTTATATTTATTCTGTCTTCTGCTTTTCATTTTATACATTATTGCTTTAACATGTTACTCCCTTTTGTCACTCCCACATTGGCTTGCTTTTCTTTGGGTTAGTTTATGTTTGAATTTCTGTGTTTTGTTTTCAAGTGGTGATGTTCAGTCAGTCACTTATTACTTTTTATGTTATATATTAAATTTAATATTTTTCTCTTAGTGTGAAGGACTCTTTAGATGTTTTAGATTCTCATTGTTTCTGATTCTTGTCCATGTTTTCCCGGGGCTGATGGGAGTTGTAATTCAAAACATTTGTTGAATCCATGTGTATCCATGTGATAATGGGTCATTTATTGTTACTTTGCTATCAAGTTGTCTCTGAACTCTGGTTATCATACAAGAATCCTGTTCATCAACTGTCCTAGTCAGGTCTTTCAGAGTTAGGTCTGGACTGCTTTGATTGAGTCAGCCCATTTACAATGTGTTCTTCCTAGTTTCCTACTACTATCCATTTTACCAAACACTGTTGCTTTTTCTAATGAGTCATGCTGTGTCACAATATTTTCACAATATAAAAGGTTCAGTTCATTTTAGCTTCTAGTTCAAGCTTACTTTGCTCTCAAAACATTTTTGGCAGTTCTTGGTAGCTGCAGATGTAATTTCAGATGTCTCAGTTCTTTTCATGTTGGATTTATTCCCTGTCTGGACTTCACAACCGTGCTATATGAATCAGAAAAACAATGGGATGGATGATTCTGATTTAAGTATTCAGTGCTTTATCTTTACTTGTGAGTTCCATATCTAGTTCCCTTTTATAGCTGTCCTTCCAGGTCTCCCTCTTCCTCTTATTTCTTGATTACTAGAAATGTATTTTGTAATACCATTTATTACAAACTAGTTTTGCCCGGCCACATGTTGCTGTGACCCAGGCTGGTTCAATGGGAAAGAAAGGATAGAGAAAGAGTAGGGTTCAGATATATGTAATTTCACAATGCTTGTGGGGTGGCAACATTTGTGGTGGTTCCATTGTCTGTGCAGATTTGGTGACTGTCTGGTATGATGACTCTGGAACACAGAACATACTACTGTCCATGTGATAAGCAATCTGTGTCCTGATGTAAATTGTCGAATTCTATAGATTGCCTCTGAGTGTAAACATGGATGGATGGATGAATGGATGGATATAGATCTCTTTCGTTCTCTGCCCTCCCCTTAGGGAGAATGACAGGGGGCATGGCTTCCTTGTTGGCCACACCCTCTGTTATTTTCTGCCAGGAGAGGCCATAGACTCCCCGTAGAGAGTGATCCCAGTGCCTCCTCCTCCCTAATATTGAAAATCTGGCTACCAGTATTAAAAAACTCTAAAATCAGGACAGTAAATAAAGAACACCACTCAGAAAACAGAAGAATTCCTGAAACAATCAGGGCCAGCTAACACATCCCAACAAAGGATTCCCCCAGGCAGGAAGAAGCCAGGCTTTGAAGCTGCAAGGCTATTCAGTGCTAAACAGGTCGGCCAATTGCAACATTCACATTTGGCTCAAGAAGGAAAGAGTTCTTTCTCCCACCCTGGACCTGCCACAGATATATAAAGAGAAGCCTCCCACAGGATGGTAAAGCATCCAGGCGTCCCCTGGGCAATATCCTTGCAGATGGCCAGTTCTCTCACACCAGAAGCGATTTGCAGTTTCTTAAGCCGCTCCTGACACAGAAAAAAATTACCGTAAAAATATAATTACAATATAATAATATAATGTACTGCAAGATGTCCCGCAACATTTTTTTTTTGCAGCTTAATCAACTTTTTTCCATGTTTTTATGACAGAACCCTAGGAAATAATGACATTGATAAACCTAGGAGCAAAAATCATAGTGTTATATACAGGTTTTGTGATAGTGGGTATATGAATACCTTAAAATACTCGTCAGTTCGAATGCTACGTTATGTCCAAATTTCGTAGCAATCGGTGAATTAGTTTGGGAGATGTTTATTTATATACTCATTCATAGCTTTATGATTTTATGACTATTCCCATTAAACTGCATACCTGGGGAATGTCAGGTACATAAGCTTCTGTTCTATCAAAGATTTAGTATTCAGCTTCTCACCAAAGATTAACTCAGGTTAATTTTTTTCTTCATTCACAAAAATCATTGTAGTTGATGCTGCATTTATCGCTTAAACTGAATAGATTTATAATTCCAAAGTTTTCCTACTTCATTTTGTGTTCAGCTATCCGTGGTAGTTTCATTGTTGAGATTACTAAGCCAACTTTTTGAATTGGTAAAGGATGTATTCTTTGGTTCTTCAATTATTCCAACAGGTTTAGGAGAACTGACTTCAGAGGCTTGTAATAGTGTTCTCTTGGCCTTTTTCTGGTCTTTCTAATGGGCCTGTTTTAAATAGTTTTACTTCTGTAGATAGTAGAATCAAATTTTCAATATGTTTTTACTGATGTATTTGTATATAATTTTAATTTTTCCAAGACACCTCGAGTCCCAATTTGGGTGGGGGAGGGAAGGTTGGGATGAACTGATTTTGGCTGTTTTACTTCTTTCAAAAAACCATGGCCATCTTTACTGTTGCTTGTAATGTCACTGGAAATGATTCCTTGCTTCTTTAGCGAGTCTCTTCATTATTATTCCATAAATTACCTAGATATTTTGTGATTTGTGAAAATATTTATTCTAACCAAAGTGTGTTGTTGTTTTTATTTTAATAATAATAATAATAATAATAATAATAATAATAATAATAATAATAATAATATACTTATTTATATTCTGCTCCTTCTCCCCAAGGGGACTCAGAGCAGATTACAGAATATATACAAGGCAAACATTCAATTCCGTCACAATTAATAACGCAGACAGACAACACATAGACAGAGGCAAGGCTTCCCACCTTTTCATCACAGGCATCTGGAGGCTGTGCTCGACCCGGCCATGGGGAGGTGCTGTTGTTCCATTTTCCATGCAGAGGAGGCTGATGTCCATGGACACCTTCCTGATCAAATTAGCATGTTTTTCAGGCATGCCTTTTATTTCCCCGCCAAAGCAGTACCTATTTATTTACTTACATTGCTGTTTTTGAACTGCTAGGTATGCAGAAGCTAGGGCTGATGGTGGGAGGTCATCCCAACCCGCGGCTTGAACTGCCGACTTTCCAGTTAACAAGATATTCAGTAGCTGGCAGTTTAACCTGCTGTGCTTGCCGCAGCCCCCAAAGGATTGTGGAACTTCCAAACATTCCTAACATACTGTTCTTTCAGGCATAGGGATGGATCTGATTTTGGAGTTTTATAGCAGAAAGTTTCATCCTGTCAATTTGCTTGCTAGTCCTTCCGCTGGATGTGACTGCAACTATTTCTTTGAGAATTAAATTTGTGACTAGTGTATTTGGAAGACTATATATAGTGGGGCTGTAACTTCAGCCAGGCATATTATGTTTGTACAGGAGAATAGATACAGCTTCTTTCTTGGGTTGCTTGCCTACCTTATAACGTTTTACGCACACTTGTGGCATTATGTTTAATAATGCCTTTGCTCTCATTCACTCAATAGTCCGGGAATAGTTACATCTTTTTTGATGTGCATTGACTTGCAAGTCATGGAAATTTGCTTAGTGAAATCATGCTTGTAGAAATGTTCATGTTTTCTTGGACTGTTACAGCAGCTACATTTATGTATTTATAAATTTAGTCATTTACATCCTGCTTTTTCCCCACATGACACCCTATGGAATTTAAAAAGAAAATATGAAATAGTATGTGATATGAAAGTTTAAAAAACATTAAATAATCATCTGATTAAAACATACATGTAAAACAGTTAAAACAAATTAAAATATCTGCAATGGTAGTTGTTTATACATTGCTCCAAATATATTCTGGAGATCTTTCTTGTTTAAGTTTTGTGTTAAAGATATTGATATCATCTTCTCTTTTATCAGAAATTACAGAGTTTACCAATTACATAATTTTAAAGGTGTTATCAGACTATAAACTGCATAAAGTATATATGATCATAAACTCTGGCACCTTACATCTTTAGCAGTCTCTCCCATTTTAGAAAATGTTTGTAGAGACCAGTTGCTATCAGCATTTGTTAAATGTTGAGTTCACTGAAGTGCTTCTAATGGATAGAAAGATAATGTTTCTTTCTGGATTATTTGACATTATGATCAGGTGCTTATTAAATGGGGGAGGGGAGGAATGTTAGCTTTAAAAAATAGCTGCACAGCTCTTGTTTGTTTGTATATTGAAGTTATATCCAACCTTTCTCCCATGATGAGATTGTGTCCAAGTACATATGGGTCGATGTAATGTTTTAAATTCTTACTTTGCGGAAGCTATTTATATACTGGAAACTACGTTCTCAAAGCAACTTTTTCAATCTTTCAGATGAGTCCACTGCCATGTCATGCTGTGGGACCCTACTCTTGTAAAAGAGTTTGTGGAAGATTGCTTGATTGTCAGAACCACACTTGCATGAAAGAATGCCATAAAGTTACTGAAACAGATAGTAACAATGATGGCCAAAAGGTAAGTGTAATCCTTTTTGCAAGACTTTCCATGTTTGTGAGAGAGTGTAAAGAGTTTTAAGTTATATCCGATATCCGATATAAAGAAAAAAAGGGGGGTGGTCACATATATAAACAACAGTATCCGAGCCGAATTGAAATTCAAAGACACAGAGGGGAGAGTGGTTGCTGTGGAAATTACGATTGGAAATAAAAAAATATTAATATGTAACATCTACGCCCCTAATGGTCCCAAGACTCATTTTGCAAAATACTTAAGGGAACAGATTGAGAACACCCAACTGGAACACGTGATAATTTTAGGAGATTTCAACGGGGTATTAGATATAAAATTGGACAAATCAACCAATAGAAGAGGCAACAAAGACACGCAAAACCTATTACCAAAAAATCTCATTCAATTAAAAGAAGAATTTGATCTCATAGATGTTTGGAGATTTAAAAACCCATTAAGCAAAGACTACACATTCTATTCTCATAGACATGCTGTATGGTCAAGAATTGACATGATTTGGACAACAAGAACAATATTGACAAAAATTGATAAAATATCCATTCGCCCCCATGACAAATCAGACCACTGCCCTATAGAAATGATTATAAATTACAAAAAAAAACCCTAAATGGAGATTTGATGAAAATTTGTTGAAAAAAGAAGAAGACATTATGAGATACAAAACACTTTCAAAAGAATATTTTGACATTAACGTCAACTCAGATATTAAAAAGCCTTCGATAATTTGAACTGGTCTTTTTTAAAATTATTATTTAAGGAGATAGATATTGGATACGAATTTTATAATGCAATTGACACGATTTACGACAAACAAAGAGCCAAGATTATGATTAATGGGCAATATACAAAAAATATCAAGATTGGAAAAGGGGTGAGACAGGGTTGCCCACTATCACCCTTGATCTTTATCTTCGCTTTAGAGATTCTATTAAAAAATTTAAAATATGACCGAGGATTGAAGGGCACTAAAATTTTGAAAGATGAATTTAAATATAGGGCATTTGCCGATGATATCATTTGTATTATTGAGGACCCGGGAACACAACTACCCATATGGATAACTAAAATCGAAGAATACGGAGTAATAGCAGGTTTCCATCTTAATAGAAAGAAGACGAAGATCTTAACTAAGAATATGTCCAAACCAAATCAGGAAGTATTGCAAAATATGACAGGAATCTCGACAACAAAAAAATTAAATATTTAGGAATATGGCTAACAGCTAAGAATGCAATTGTTAGAAAACAATTATAAAGTAAAATGGAAGGAAATAAAACAAGACTTACAAAAATGGCAAAATTTAAACATCTCATTATTAGGAAGAATTGCAACAATTAAAATGAATATTTTGCCCAAAATGCTCTATTTGTTCCAAAATTTACCCATAATCAGATCGGAGAAAACAATCGCGGAATGGAATAAAGATCTCGCAAAATTCATATGGAATGGGAAAAAACCTAGGATTAAGTATGTAACATTGACGGAGAAAAAAGAGAGAGGAGGCTTCGGCTTACCAAATTTAAAACTTTACTTTGAGGCTTGTGCCTTGACGTGGATCAAAGACTGGTGTAATTTAAAGAAAGAAAATATACTAAATTTAGAGTGTTTCGACCTGAGAAGGGGTTGGCATGTGTACATTTGGTACGATAAAAAACGTATAGAAAAGAACTTCGGAAACCACTTTATTCGATCATCACTGATTAAAGTCTGGGAAAAGTATAAAAAATTTATGTACGATAAAACCCCACTATGGATCTCACCGTTAGAAGAAAATAATAGAAAATTACTGGGTTGGTCAGTCTGGCCAACATATAAAGAAATCTTAATTAAGACAAATAATGGATTTCAAATTAGACCCCTAGAAGAAGTAAAAAGGAAACATAGGAACTTATCGTGGCTACAATACGCCCAAATTAAGGAAAAATTTGTGTTAGATAACAAAGTGGGCTTCTGCTCCAATGGAGAATTCTGGGATAAGACACTCCAATCAGATAAGAAAGAAATAACAAAAATCTATGATAAATTACTAGAATGGACAAATGCTACAGAAGAAGTGAAAGGTTGTATGGTAAAATGGGCCCAAAACATTGGACGTTCAATAGGTATGACCGAATGGGAAACAGTATGGAGGAAAAAAATGAAATATACTTATGCGTGGGATTTAAAAGAAAATTGTTTAAAATCCTTCCACAGGTGGTATATCACACCTAAAAAGTTGGGAGAAATGTATAAGGGAACTCAAAATACCTGCTGGAAATGTAAAAATCACATCGGAACGTATTATCATGTTTGGTGGACATGTAATGAGACAGCTAAATTTTGGAAAATGATACACTTAGAAACTCAGAAAATATTAGGGAAAAAATTTCCGATGAAATCAGAATACTATTTATTAAATTTGACAGATTCAGAAACAAAATTTAATGAAAATGAGGATAAACTATTCACATATATTAATACAGCTGCAAGAATTATCTATGCAAGACATTGGAAATCACAAGTAATACCGGGGAAAGAAGAATGGCTGGAGAAAATTGAAGATATCAGAGACATGGATGAATTAACGTTTTTATTAAAGACGCATAGAGGACATTCAATTAAAAAAACAGACTGGGAACAATACAAAAAGTATAAGGTTGAACAGTAAGAAACATGTTTGCCATTGTAGTATCAAAAAGGAGAAATCAGTTCAACCAGGACTTAAAAACAAATAATTAAATAAATATAAATATGATCATAATGGACCCCCAGAAGGGAAGAAGGGAAGTACATTATATGGGGGGGGAGTAGGCCCCTCTGTTGTGTGTGTGTGTGTGTGTGTTTTTTTTTTGATTGATTGTCTTTTTCTTTTCTGTTTGTTAGATTTTAACTGATCATGGTTATGTGTTGTGGAAATTCAATAAAAAATTATATTAAAAAAAAGAGTTTTAAGTTAAATAATTTAACATGCAATTCTTCAGCTTTATGTGGAGATGATTATAACTTTAAATTTTACTCAGAAAAAATACGTAATACTCTTGCATAGTTTATACTCTTGTTGAATGTTCTTAAAATTATTTATGTTGAATATATATTGCAGTACCCATGGATAACTCCAGTGAGCTCACATTATCTTAGAAATTAGGGTTTGAATCTCTCTGTTCAGTTATGAAACCCCACTAGATGATCTTGAGCAAATCACACTCTCAGCCTCAGAGAAAGGCAAGGGCAGACTTCCTTGCTTAGAAAATCCCGTGATAGGTCCCTCCTAGGGCTGCTGTAAGTTGGAAATGGCTCAGAGTCATACAACGGCAACAATTAAGATGCAAATAAAGTTGGATGCTGTTCACACCACCACCGTCTTGACTACCGCAAAGTTTACCTCAGGATCGCCATTGATTTAAGGCAACGAAAGCTATTTTCCTGGGTTGCTGTGAGTGTTCTGGGCTGTAAGGTCATGTTCCAGAAACATTCTTTCCTGACCTTTCGCCTGCATCTATGGCAGGCACCCTCAGACATTATGAGTATGTTGAAAACTGGTCAAGCGGGATTTATATCTGTGATATGTTCAGGGTGGGAGAAAGAACTCTTGTCTGTTTGAGGCAGGTGGAATTCCTCTGTTTTCTGAGTGGTATTCTTTATTTAAAGTCCTGATTTTAGAATTTTTTTAAATACTGGTAGACAGATTTTGTTCATTTTATGGTTTCCTTTTTCTGTTGAAATTGTCCACATGCTTGTGGCTTTCAATGACTTTTCTGTGTAGTCTGACATGGTGGTTGTTAGAATGGTCCAGAATTTCTGTGTTCTCGAATAATATGCTGTGTCCAGGTTGGTTCATCAAGTGCTCTGCTATAGCTGACTTCTCTGGTTGAGTTAGTCTGCAGTGCCTTTCATGTTCCTTGATTCCTGTTTGAGCATTGCTGCATTTGGTGGTCCCTATGTAGACTGTTTCACAGCTGCATGGTATACGGTAGATTCCTGCAGAGGTGAGAGGATCCCTCTTCTCCTTTGCTGAACATAGCATTTGTTGGATTTTTTTAGCGGGTCTGTAGATAGTTTGTAGGTTAAAAGCTATTTTTATTTATCCTGCATGACCATTCCTTCTTGAACTGTTATTCTCTGTTTTGCTTTCTCTGTTTAGACCACTTTTTACTGTCATTCAATAAACATTTAAAAATGTTTCTTAGTTTTTATTAAATGTTTTGGATCATATTTTGAACCAAATGGGGAATATACCATATTTCACCATATAGCAGTCACCCGCTTTTTTGAAAAAAAGAAGGGTGCAACTATTATTAGGTGAAAAAATGTAGTTAATTCTGTTGGTGCTATCTAGTAGTAGTTTTACTTTTTCTACAATCACACAATGATCACAGAGGAAGACAAGCAAAATTTAAAAGTTTCAGGTACCCAATTTTTCCCCTTCATGACCATTGTACTCATGATCCCCCCACATCCCTTGCCCCTGCCTACTTTCATGTAGTTATCCTAACAATGTAGCAACAAGATTCTGCGCCTGGCCACCATCCACCTTACTATCTGATGTTTACCTTGCTAATATGTGTCTCTTCTTCTGCCAGCCCATGTTTAAATCATCTTGATTTGCTTGCTTAGTAGGTAAATTTATACCCTGGATTTTCAGCTAATGTTGAATCAGACACAGTTTACAATTCAAACATTAGCTCTCTGGAAGATACATATAAAGCTTGTATGGTGGGGGAATGGGACAGACACATAAACCTGCAGTGCTGTTGAGGTGTCGTAAAGTATCTACTTCAGCATTTCATTTTCAGGAAAGTAAACATTTTAAAATCAAAAACTAACAGCTAACAACTTCTATGTTGAAACATATATTTTTGTTCACTTAAAGGTTAGGTGTAGAGGAGTCGAACAGAACTTTGGCAAGTCTGTCTTGTGAATGAAAGCCAGCTGCAGCTTCAGTTGGTTTATGTATATGTGCCTCCAAATAACTGTCATTCCCTAATGAGATTTCTTTTAATTTAAAACACTTGAAGAAATGGCACTTGTTTCCTGGAGAGCATACTAACCCAGACTAGAATCTGTTAAGTAAATTACCAAGCTGAAGTAATTTGAAACCTGGTTACAGTAGATACAAATAAAGATATTTAACCTTTAAAGATTGTCCAGTGTGATGGGTGCGTGTTTGCTTATATAAACAGTGTAATTATTCTCAGATACGCCTTTTTAGCCATTTCTAAAACACGCTCTTGTCCTAAAACATTATATGTTCAAAATATAGTACAAGTACAAAAATTAGAGGTTCTTATTGACAAAGAACTTGTATTTTTGCTATCATTCATGGTACTGCGTACTTCTAACAGAAGCTTTAAAAAGATGTTTTAGCACAGTTATGTTCTGTTTGAGCTTCTCGTACCCAATATATTTTGAGCAGTGGAATCTTTGTGACTTTAAATTAATGTTTGCCCAGTACTTTACAGATAAAGAGCAATAAGGAAGTGCTTGCTTTTTGTTCAAATGCCATACTCAAAATTGCATAATGATTTGATTCATGTTAACCTTTCTGAGATTTGGCATTTGATGACATTAACATTTCCTCCCTCATTCTCCATCTTATGTCAGCTTCTGTTTTCATTATCCTTTTGGAATTTGGTGCAAACTAGTTTGATTAATGAATTGAAAAAAACAAGCTGGACTTGCAACAAAATTTTGCGACTTTACTCTTTCTTCCAAATAGGTGTACCCCTGTCCCAATTACCAGCAAGTAGGGTGTTTTTGAAGGCTTTCATGGTCGAAATCACTGGGTGCTGTGAGTTTTTCGGGCTGTATGGCCATGTTCCAGAGGCATTCTCTCCTGACGTTTCACCCACATCTATGGCAGGCATCCTCAGAGGTTCTGAGGTTTCTTGAAACTAGTGGGGTTTATATATCTCTGGAATGTCCAGGGCGGGAGAAAGAACTCTTGCCTGTTTGAGGCAAGTGTGAATGTTGTAATTGATCTCTTTGATTATCATAGAATAGCCTTGGAGCTTCAAAGCTTGGTTGTTTCTTGCCTGGGGAAATCCTTTATTGGTAGGCGATTAGCTGGCCCTGATTGTTTCTTGTCTGCAATTCTCCTGTTTTTGAGTGTTGTCTTTATTTATTGTCCTGATTTAGGAAATGTTTAGTACTGTTATCCAGATTTTGTTCATTTTCATGGTTTCCTCCTGTCTGTTGAAATTGTCCACATGTTTGTGGATTCTCAGTATAGTCTGATATGAAAAGGAACATGTAAATGAAGAACATCAGGTTACCAGTATTTAAAAACTCTAAAATCAGTAAATAAAGAACAGCACTCAAAACAGGGGAATTCCAGACAAGAAACAATCAGGGCCAGCTAATCACCTCCCAACAAAGGATTCCCCCAGACAGGAAGCAACTAAACTTTGAAACTGCAAAGCTATTCAGCGCTAATCAAGATGATCAACTGCAACATTCACACTTGCCTCAAACAAACAAGAGTTATTTCTCCCACCCTGGACATTATACAGATATATAAACCCCCACTTGCCTAGTTTCCATCCAACTTCACAACCTATGAGGATGCCTGCCATAGATGTGGGTGAAACGTCAGGAGAGAATGCTTCTGGAACATGGCTATACATCCTGGAAAACCTACAGCAACCAAGTATGGAGTTCTTTCTTATAACTGACCACTGTAATCAGGGGTGTCCAAGTTTTCCCATCTTCTTTTCCTTCTGACAGTTAATATTCTGTAATAGTCTTTATGATAAACTTTATTCCAGCCTTATTTTCATTTTTGATGATTCTTGCGAACAAGAATCACCACAGTACTTTGAGAGAGCTCAGTTGGCTGCTGACAAAGTACAATTACTGGCGCTGCTCTGTGTGCATATTAGATAACCACATAGTGTACTATTTATTTCCTTATTTTGTATACTTTGAAAACTTCATCAAAGTATGTGTTAAAATTAGTTTTCAAATAGAACACTGATTAAGTTTTGCATTACTGAAACTGATGGAAAGAAGCTAAGTCATAACATTCTCAGCTTCTAATCTGCATTCCTTAGATGAGTGAAGTCATTTGTGCATAGCCTTTTCTCAGAACAATTTTAGTTCTTCAGTCTTTTTTTGTGAATTTTATATATAATTTTCTAATGAACAAACCAGGCAGATCAGCATTAGGAATCATGGCTGCCTTCCAGATGTCTTTCGATTGCAAGTCCCAGCAGACTTAGCCAGTATAGCCATGAATGAGGAATTTGGTCTAATAGTTTCTAGAGGACCACATAATTTTCAACCCAGAGATGGTTTCAGGATTTCCTATGTCATCATTTTCATGGTAAAACCACTTTCTTCAATACTTGTTTGAAACTGTATTACATGGAGCTCCCGGTGGCACAGTGGATTAAACCGCTGAGCTGCAGAATTTGCTTACCAAAAGATCAGTGGTTTGAATCCGGGGAACAGGGTGAGCTCCAGCTGTTAGCTCCAGCTTCTGCCAAACTAGCAGTTTGAAAACATGCAAATGTGAGTAGATCAATAGGTAATGCTTTGGCGGGAAGATAATGGCACTCTATGTAGTCATGCCAGCTACCTGACTTTGGAGGCATCTACGGACAATGCTGGCTCTTCAGCTTAGAAATGGAGATGAGCACCACTCCCCAGAGTCGGACCCAACTAGATTTAATGTCAGGGGAAAACCTTTACCTTTACTATAGATGGGGCCTCAGTTTCTCTCTTGATATATACAGAGAAATGCATAAACATGGAATCCAAGCTAATCCAAGCTAATATTTTTGGAATCTAATATTTTTGGAAAGAAAAAAGTGCCGGCTAAGAGGAGATTTTGAAAATACATAGATTTTTTTAAAAATTGACTGTCTAAAAACCAAACAATTTCATTATTTTAAATTTTTTGACCAGGCAGGTCCAGAGTGTTTTCAGTGTGAAGAAGAATGTTCCAAGCCACGGCCACCTGGATGCCCTCACTCTTGCCCTTTGCCTTGCCATCCTGGAGAATGCCCATCATGTGCCCAGATGATTCGGATGAAGTGCCATTGCAAACTATCAAGTCTTTACATTGAATGCATGTATGTTATCATTGGTTTCAACTTTGGATATTTCAGATATCATTCCTATCATTTCCTTTTTATTCAAAACAGATACACAAATCCTTTGCAAGTGGGAACATTTAATTGGAAGGAACTGTGTTTGTCACATAGTGGGTCTCATGATATTAACTATAGTATCATGTTGCAATAGGGACCTATAGTTGTCAAACACACTTTGATCTGTAAAAGGAATTTACTCCAAAGCCTCACCACATGTAGGGCCTCTACAATTAGAGACAAGTGTGAGGGGTATCATATAAGACTTCTATATGATAGCAGCGCTTTTTCAAAATTTGTTTTGGAGTGTGTTAAACAGTGAGAGTCTAATCAATTGGCAGATCAAAAGATTAAGAACAGTATTTGTTTTAGATCAAAGGAAGTAGAGGGGCCGATCATTTACCCCATTTTTGCTCATTGTTGTTAGCATGTTGCTTCTATTTGGTATATGTAATGTGTTGCACAAGTAAGATTTAAAAAATGAATGTAAAGGTTGCTCCAAGGGTGTTTTGGGTTTTTTTGTGCGTTATTTTTTACTCTTCTCTTATGGATTGAACATACTGTAATGCTCACATATGAGTTCACCTCATGTATACGTTGAGGGCAGATTTGGGGGACAAAATTACAGATTATGATATAACCTGTGGATAAACTGGGTGTCATTCTTTGGTGGGGGATGGTTCCTTTTTTGATAGGAGTTAAGATACCGTACTCATATCGAACAGGATAAGTCAACCCAGGGTTTGGTTTTTTTCTCAAAATTAATATATGAACAAGATTTTTTAAAGTGTAATTCCAGCCATCCATAAATATATATATATACACGCACACACGCACACTCACACAAGCTTTGGGAAGCATAGGGAAGGGTTAACACCTCGGTGGTGTTTGTTTTGCTGTCTGTTCCTGTTCAAAATATTTCACCTCACTTTCTGTCCCTGTGATCATTGGATTTTGAAAAGGAGCCCCCGGTGGTGCAATGGGTTAAACCCTAGTGCCAGCAGGACTGCTGACTGACAGGTCGGCGGTTCGAATCCGAGGAAGAGCAAGTGAGCTCCCTCTGTCAGTTCCAGCTCCCTATGGGAGGCCATGAGAGAAGCCTCCCACAAGGATGGTAGAACATTAAACATCCAGGTATCCCCTGGGCAAAATCCTTGCAGACGGCCAATTATTACCGACCAGAAGTGACTTGCAGTTTCTCAAGTCGCTCTTGACATGGGGAAAAAATAGATTTTGAAAAATTTGGTTTGTTGTGGAAACAAAGATTGGTGAGAAAGTTTGAGGAAAGACACCCTTTCCTCGTGACAACTCTTTCAGAAGTGAATTCCCTTACAAGGGGTAGATTTATTTCACTTATTGTTGTCTCACCCCCATTCTTAACTATGAGTCGTTTGTAAGTCAGTGTTTGTAACTTGGGGACTGCCTGTAAATGAGAGATTTCTTTGGGGGGGGTATTAAATCTGTCTCGACAGTGGTCAAAATCCGTGCATCATTTATTTTGTAGGTTGTTAATTTTTCTTTCTCAATGATAATATTACTATATTTTATTTTATTTTAGAAAAATCACTTCTGCAGACCTAAAGGAAAAGGAGGAACTGAGTTCCTGTAAAAATCAGTGTCCAAAAGAGGTAGGCTACGTATGTAATTGTGCAATGTTGAAAAAAGCTAAAATCTCAGGGTTTTTTTAAAAAAAATATTCTTGAAAATGGCTCAACTCATTGTAGCATGAAAATTATTTTATGGCCACCTTCAGAGGAATGCAGTCAATCTGTAGGGATTCTAAAAAGAGTGTCACCAAAGCTTATGTCTGGCAATTGATATTTTACATAGTAGGTGTGAATAAAATCATTACTTTGTTCAGTATCCAAAGACGTTGTCTCTTTTCACATTTATTGAATATTATCAGTCCTTTTTGTTTTTTATTTATGATATTGATCTATACTTAGGTGAAAGCAAAGAATACCAAAGCAAATTATTTCCTGCTTTTAAACATGTAGTTTATCGTTATTTGAGTTGCTAAACACTGATACAGTGGATACAAAATGTCAGTAAGCTTATTGAATTTGCAAGAGCTTCGACATTTTTTACTGTAAAAGCTTTTTGTGGTGGCAAGCATTTTTTATTTGTTTATTTTGGTCCTATGACCTGGTGGGAAAAAGAAAAGAAATGCATATCGTTTTCAGCGTGCAACTTGTTACAATACATTGATAGCTTACAAGTACTCCAAAATGTACAGAAAACAAAGATTCAACATGGTCCCAAAGTTGCAAATACGTATATGACAACTTTGGACAGAAAGAAGTTGATGATAGAACTATCTAACACTTTGAACAAGGAAAGCACCTGGGGAGAAATGTGAGATTGCTACAGGACCTATAATGCTACAGTTCCCCATAAACACTGAAAGGTTCTCATCAGCACTTTGAAAATTGGGAAGATTATATCTAGCACTCTTTAAGAGCACCAAATAATCAAGCAGGTTCCAGGGTCCAATAGGAGTGATTACAGAGGTTTTATAGCTTGTAGAAACAAATTTGTCTGAAACCGCAGCACAATTAAAAGAAATTATAAGCATAGCCAATGCTGCAACTGACATACATTTGATGTAAGAGTCAAAAGGATAGCCTTACGGCTGAAAACAGTAGATCTGAGAATCAGAAATGGGATCTGAATATCAGAACTGATGTTGTAGAAAAAGAAGGAACAGACATACTGAAGTGGGGTCAATTACAGAAAACAGTTTTTGTATTTGTTAAATTAAAATCTGGCAAGGGGTTCAAACCTTTTGGGTCTATTTACTTTTATTAGTGCCTGGCATCTGAGACACAGATCAGGAGTACCTGAACCCTACCTGCCCCCCCCCCCCCCCCAAATCGCTGCTGTCTACTAGGCTTGTGCAATTCAGCTGGAGGGTGATCCGTTTTTGGTATCTGAATTTTGTTGGGTTCCCAGATCTGTTTTTCGGAAGCCTCCCTGGAAAATTTGCTAATGGAAAAAATTGTTTTTGGATAGGCAGTCAAAGATTCGGAAAGATCCGGCCCATTGGCGGGAATAGGGAACTTATGAGGCTTCCCTTTCCATTCCTGAGATCCTTTCTTCCTTTCATGGGAGCCTGGGTTTGAAGAACGAGTTTCAGGAAGAACCCTTCCTGGGACCCTTTCCTATCTTCCTTTCAAAGGAGTCTGGATTCTAGGAAAGGGGTTAAGGAAGCACTCTTTTCCTATCTTCCTTTCAAAAGAGTCTGGGTTCCAGGAAAGGGATTAAGGAAGCTCCTTTCCTGGGACCCTTTCTTATCTTCCTTTCAAGGGAGTCTGGGTTTGAAGAATGGGGTTAGGGAAGCACCCTTCCTGGGACCCTTTCCTCTCTTCCTTTCAAGGGAGTTTGGGTTTCAGGAAAAGAGTTAACGAAGCATCCTTCCTGGGACCTTTCCTATCTTCCTTTCAAGGGATTTTGGGTTAGAAAAACGGGGTTAAGGAAGCACCCCTCCTGGGACCCTTTTCTATCTTCTTTTCAAGGAAGTCTGTATTTGAGCAATGGGGTTAAAGGAAGCATGTGCCGCATCCTTCTGCATAGAAGGGAAGAAGCTGCGCATGGCAGCCACGTGGGCCATTTCAGGTGAAAAAAACATGGCGGCTGAGCCCTTACTGTTACGGCCATCCGAATAAGCAGAACAAGTCGGATTGGCTGGAGGGAACCGACCAATCTGAATCCATACAGAAGCCTACTGTCTACACAGAAATAGGGCAGCCTACTTTATGTCTGGGGCTTCTTCTTCTGTGTTGCTTTCCTACCTCCTTCCTATCATCCTACTTCACATGTCATGCAACATGGAAGCAGAAGCCCTCAGCAATTGAAATGGGAGGAAGGCGTGGGAGAGACAGCCATCCCTTGTCCTCCAGGTCACTTTAGCCCAGGCAGCACAGAATGGCTGTTAGGAGACCTGCATCTAGTTTCACTCCTGCTTCAAGAGTCTGGTTTTCCACTGGGATAGCTTAAGCAGCAGTGCAAGCCACATTATGCTGCTTTCTCTGGATTAACCTGGGTGAGCCTCTATGCAGAAGTAGCATCCTCTGGGTTAACTTGGATCAGCTCCCATCAGCGTATAGCTGCCCATGTGCAAACCCATCCGCACAATGACCTAAGTGGTCAGTGTAGATGGGGTTTAAGAAGTGCAGAAAACAGACTATGCGTTATTCAAATTGGTATTGCTGTAATCTGTTACAAGCTGAGTTTTAAAGTGATAATACTATAGGGGATTATCAAAAATCATATTTAGTCTCAGTGTTTATAAGATATAAGCATTACCTTCAAATCTTGAATCCTGACAAGTTTGAGAGCTTTGTTTTGGCTATGGAAATACATAACGCAGAAGGAACTTTCACTGTCTGGTACAAGTGTTACTTTTGTGGATATCACATTTCCTTTGGCTTTAGGGAGCAAGTAAGCTCAGTTACTATGCAGACATTATTCAATTTATTTAACATTTCACTAGAGACTTTTTAATATATAAATACTGCCTTGTATATGTTCTTAAATCCATATGCAAAATGTATTATAAACGTTACATACTCACAAAGCACATGGTCATATGTTTGCTACATTATTTGAGATTGTATGCAAAAATTTCATTTAATAAAAACTCTAAAATGTCGATATTATAATTTAGGAAACTAGAAGTCTTGTAGTTGTGCAAATAGACTATTTTCATAATATTTTGTTGAGATCTTTCCAGTGTTACTTTTGAGCAAAATGTTCACAATTTTATTGAGCCAAATTATTTGTATTTGGCTCAATAAAAGCTCAGTAAATAACTTTTTTTCTGAGGCAGAATAGAGCTGAATTCAACAGTCGCATTTTAAGTGTAGCTTTTCAAGTTCTAAGAATATTTGAATGCATTCTTTTTGGCATTTTGGATACAGGATGAGTCAGGGCATATTGTTATGCCAATCTCTTATAATTCCTATGGAACATTTTAAATTTCATCCACTTTTTATGTATATGTATTCCATTTCTAATGTTGTGTTCACTTAGGTTTGTTTTTTACATGGAGTTATTAATTTGTAGCATTTGAATGTTTTAAAAAATAACTTTGTTTCATTACTTATGAGAAATGGGAAAGTTTATTGTTATTTTTCCTTTCTAATAAAAATAACTGGCATGGTAGCTAATGACTTTTATAATGAAAATAACTGCAACTAGTTTAAAAACAAAACAAAACATTTCCAAGCTTGAGTTCTTTCTATATGTCAAGGAATGTGCGTAAATGAGCTCATAGAAGTAAATATCAATGTAGAAAACCGTTACAAATAATGTGCAGATGTTGTTAGTAAAAACATACATTTTAGACATCAGGACAGATACTTTCTTTTCTAAAACCTGTGACCTTGAAATTATGCTCTCATCTGGTTCTGTAAAATATTATGGGTATGTAATGCAATAGTCCTCTCAGTATTGCCATAAAAATACATTTATTTGCCGTGGCAAATGTGAAAGACAATCACTGTAAATATTAAAATAATTCTAGCCCATTTAGCATTTTTTAACAGCACCACAGAGATGAAAACTTACATTGTAAAAATGATTATCTTAAGATACATTTTGCAGCCTACTGGAAACAAAATTATCTTTATAAATCCTAAAATGCAATATACATTTCATATCCTTCCTTCTGTTTTCGGAATGTTCTACATACTGGAATAATAATCAAAGAAATATTTCCTTGTGTTTTTCAAAGACTTTCATGGCCAGAATCACTGGGTTGCTGTGAGTTTTCCGGGTTGTATGGCCATGTTCTAGAAGCATTATCTCCTGACGTTTCACCCACATCTATGGCAGGCATCTTCAGAAGTTGTGAGGATTATTTTGTTAACAACCCCTGAGGATGCCTGCCATAGATGTCAGCGAAACATCAGGAGATAATGCTTCTGGAACATGGCCATACAGCCTGGAAAACTCAAAGCAACCCAAATATTTTCTTTTCATATCAGAGAGAAATTTAAATCAAAGTTAATTATGTTTTTTAAAGATATATGTTTGGAAAATACTGTGTTAAATTAAAATCTTACTGTAGAAATTCTTTTGGGAAATGTGAAATAAAAATTATAAAATTATTTTAATAATTTGAAATATTAGTCATTTGCATATGAAAACAAATGTCGCCTTTGTATAGAATCATAGAATTGGAAGAGACCCCAGTCCAACCCCCTTCTAAGAAGCAGGAAAATCACATTCAAAGCACCCCCAAGAGGTGGTTATCTAGCCTCTCCTTAAAAGCCTCCAAAGAAGGAGCCTCCGCCACAGACTGGGGTAGAGAGTTCAATTGCTGAACAGCTCTCACAGTTAAGAAGTTTTTCCTAATGTTCAGGTGGAATTTACTTTCCTGTAGTTTAAAGCCATTGTATAGTGTCCTGCTTCCCACATAGTGCAGTATAAGGGAAATTTTGTCCATACTCTCATCCCATTCATGAAGGAAGTTCTGAATGGATTTATCTGACCACTATTAGATTTCTTATTTAGATTTAGGGGAGGTGCCTTTCATCCTTAAAATGTTTAAGATAGCAACTCTTACCATTGCTTTGCATTGGCAACAGTGGCTTAAGAATTAAAGTCTAAAATATCTGGAGGTCCAATAGTTTCCCACCCCTGATTTCTACCTTTGCATTAAACATGCCACACTTTGCAGTGAGTTACTCTATGTTGGAGGCTAGAATTAGCTGATACTGCACCATGCCTCCTCACACATCTGCAACATTCAGGTAACCACATTCTCTGCATTAATTACAGATGATGTTGAATGTGTATCCATGTTAACAAAATAAGTGGGAGTGGAAGCAGAGCATCAAGGGAAGGCCTAGAGACCAAGCACAAGGAAACAGATATTTAATGATATTGTGGAATTTCCATGGAATTTTTTTTGTAGAGGTTTACCATCTGTTGAGCTGAGAAAATGTGACTCCCATCTTCTGTGGGAAATTTGGCAGTTTTTTGCCTAGTGTGCCTGGCAATATTACCACATTCATATTCATTGATTACATGTAATTATTTTTTGAAAAGTTAGTAGGGACTTGAATAGTTCATGAACTAGTACTGGACTGGGGACTATCATTTTGAGTAGCACTGCCCAGGTAGAATGCCATTGTTTTTCCAGTTGTGCAAGTGGTAGTTCACCTATTCCTGTGGCTCCTGGGCATACAACTAGTTGTATAGCTAGAAATGTTGAATGTGTCATAGATTTCCTGAAGAATTGGGGTGCACAGTGATATTTTTCTGTAATAAAATGGTATTATTGAACACTGACCTTCATTTGTAAAGAGTAAATGTATATCAATAGAAATCAAGCCTTTGCTTAGCAGACTTGAATAGTATTTTGCGCCACTTCCAATTCATAGGAAGTTTTTTGCTTCATTTTCTCCCCTTCCCCAACTGTTGCAGCTATCCTGTGGTCATCGATGTAAAGAAATTTGCCATCCAGGTGACTGTCCTCAGAACTGCAACCAAAAGGTCAAGGTCCGCTGTCCTTGCAAAAGGCTCAAAAAGGTAAATTTTGTATTTTGCTCACTTTAAATATAAGTTTACTTTAATATTTAATTCAGTTCATTTTGTTATTGTATTTCAAACTTCTGTATACTATCCTTTATAACGGGTTATCCAAAGACAACTTACAGTGGAAATAATAATAATAATAATAATAATAATAATAATAATAATAATAATAATAATAACAACAACAACAACTTTATTATTGTACCTCATCTCCATCTCCCTGAAGGGACTTGGGGCGGCTCACAAATAAATGCACATGTTTTAATGTATATGTTTATTTTATGAGATGTATGTTTGATTGGCATCGAATTGTGCCTTTATGTAAGCCGCTCTGAGTCCCCTTTGAAGTGAGACGAGCAGGGTACAAATATGGCAAATACATAAATAGAAAATGAGAATACGTTAATAAAAATAAATAACAGAAATGCAACTTAGAGCAGCAGAGTAATGATTTGACTGGAATCCTTTTTGAGACATTGTGCCAGTGTAATACCTAGTTGCACTGGTTGCTGAGTTTTTTATTGATTTGTGTAAGAGTAAATCAGTATCCCTTTGCAAACAGTTCCCCATTTGCTTACAGTGAAATGAGCCAGTTTACAAGTCATTCAGCAGATATGGTCAGCTCCACTCCATGTAATCAGAATGGCCACTGACAGTCCATGTTGGTACTGGGACACTATCATCCAAACTGTTCTGTGCTGTCACCGGTTTAGCATTTGCTTGTGTAAATACATCAGTGTATTTTGAACAGAATCCTGTCATTCATTTCCGTTCTTTAGGATACAGTAGACTTCCAACGAGCAAAGCAGAATATAAAGATGCCCAAGGGAATAAAAACACCCTAACTTGAAACTAAAAGCTATTCAATAGATGTTACTTTCAGAATACTAGATCTTCATTGACACAAAGTCAGAATTTCAATGAGCTAAAACTTGCTAGGCAAAAGTTTGGCTTCCATAACGTGACAGCTAAAGGCTGTCACGTAGAAACAATAGCCTTAAAAGAAATTATCGTGCAATTAATTCTGCTAAACATGCTCAGGCTACACAATTCTGCTGGGAAATATATGGTATACTTTAGCTCAGGAGAGGAAATACATTTTCCTGACAAGGGATCAGGAAAAGGCAGATTTAATTTCATAAAAAAATGGGCCAAGAACAGTTGTTAAACTTGTGAATCCTTAATGCATTTTACATCAGACATTCTCCACATCTCAGTGCAACTGTGGTGTCATCATCACCCCTGAAGTAGACAATATAATGGATAGATGGTTTCCTTTACATAGCATTATTATGTTTTGCCAGAGAGCATTTTAGTGGCACTTCTGTTATTCTGAAGGGAATCACCGCCAAAAAAAAAAAAAAGATGGAGAGAAAGAATAATATATAGAATGAACAATTGTGGGGAGCTTAGAATGGAAAGGAAGCTTTGACTAATACAAGAATACATTGCAATTGAAGGAAAGCATGGAAAATAAGATAAAGTTTGAATCAGACTTGAATGTAAACACCATAGATGAGGAAGAAAGACCAAGGCAAAGTTGAAGCACATTGAACAGTCAAGTGCTGAAGACCAGTGGCATGAGGAAGTAGTGGAAGATATAGACATGGGTGATATTGTTGGTTCCCTTTTTTTCTTCCCATTAGAGTATCCTATTTGCTTTGGATTAGACTCCGATAGGTTTTTTTCAAGAATTTGTAGAAAAGAGAGATGTTAAGACTCTAGACTGTTCTGATATGAAATCAGATACAAAGGAAAGGCGTGAAAGAGATCATAAGGTAGCTTCAGTCATTATGAGGTAGGTAAATCAATCTACTGAGATTACTTTACCAGATGTTCAAGGAAATGATACAAAGTGAATGGGATACTCTCAAGAACAAGAAAGTTTTCAGGGTATTAAAAAAACTCTAAAATTAGAACAGTAAATAAGGAACTGTGAAAACGGGAATTCCAGACATGAATCAATCAGGGGCAGCTAATGCTTCCAAACAAAAGATTCCCCCAGTCAGGAAGAAGCCAGGACATGAAGCTTGCAAGGCCATTAATGCTAATCAAGATGATTAATTACAACATTCACACTGGCCTCCAACAGACAAGAATTATTTCTCCCACCCTTGACCTTCCACAGATATATAAACCTTCCTTGCTTAGTTTTTCCAATATACCTCACAACCTCTGAGGATGCCTGCCATAGATGTGGGCGAAATGTCAGGAGAGAATATTTCTGGAACATGGCCATACAGCCCGGAAAACACATAACAATCCTGAGATTCCAGACATGAAAGCCTTCGACAACATTTTCAGAGTATTCTGCAAAACTAACCTTTCAAAAAAAATGAATGAAATCTTAAAACGGTTCCCATAGTTAATGGTCCAGTACTGGTTCTCGTATCCGGAGCAATTGTTTCTTAGGAAGGGAATGCTGTTATGAGAGCTAAGCGAGAGAGGAGCAGAATCAGCTTTATTGAAAGTTCATGAAGCATCAGCATTGATGGGTGAGAGCATCAGCAGTAACATCCATGTCTACTAGACATATATCTCTTTTACATGTGGGCTGAAAGGTAACACAAATACTTAAATAAACATTAATGATCACCAGGCATCATGAGAACATCTGCCCTTGCACTTTACTACTCTGCTGCTGAATATGCATGCCCAGTGTGGAATACATCTCACCACGTTAAAACAGTGGAGACATGCCACAGTATCACAGGATGTCGAAGCCCTACACCACTGGAGAAATTATATTGTTTAACCGGTATTTCAATACCTGACATCCGTCGGGAAGTAGGAGTCAGCAATGAAAGGACCAAGGCATTGAAATCTCCGGCCCATTCTCTGTCAGCAAGTCATTGCCTTAAATCAAGAAACAGCTTTCTAAGATCTACAGGGATACTTGCAGGAATACCTCAGCAAGCGAGAGTCCAAAAGTGGCAGATTAAAACCCAGAACCTAAATCTGGTTGATACCAGATGGGAAACACACTCCTGGGCACACAGAAGCCTGGGCGACTTGAAAGGTGCTGAACAGACTGCGATCTAGCACCACGAGATGCAGACCTAACCTTAAGAAATGGGGCTGCAAAGGGAATCCACAACATGTGAGTGTGGAGAAGAGCAAACCACAGACCACTTGCTACAATGCAGTGTGAACCCAGCCACATGCACAATGGAGGATCTTTTTAGAGCGATACCAGAGGCACTTGAAGTGGTCAACTTCTGGTAAAAGGAAATTTAGTATAATGCCAAGTTTTTAACTTCGTTTGTGGTTTTTCTATACATTATAACTGTATTCTCAATTTGCTTCTGACACGAATTGCTTCATAGCTTCTGAATAATGCACTGCCTTGATATAGATAGTATTTATTGAGAAAAAAACTACAACAGTCAATGTTTTGAATTTATTTGTATTCCTTCTTTGCCACCCCACATGCTAAAAATATGGCCTATAATCATAATTTTTCTGCCTAGAACAAATCAATTAATGACACTAAAGAAAAGCAACTATTCAATTCCTAGTCAAATGTAGAATTTGTACTCTACATCAAAAGAGTCTGTTTTGTGTTTTATAACCTTCAGCAGTAAAGTCCTGTGACATAGAAGAAAGATCCTTTCTGTGCAATGCATTTTTGATGTTGTTTAGTGCAGGTATAAAATGGCTTAAAGAAACAATTTTATCATATTGCATTGCCAGATTTCCTAGGAAAGTCATATAGTCACGTACGCCGCTTTGTGTCCCATTTGTGGGAGAAAAGGAGGATATAAATTAATTAATTAATTAATAATAGTCTGAACCATGTATTTGCAGGAAATACATTCAAGATCTTCCCATGTAAATGTGAAACTGCAGATAACAGTGAATTCTATTGAAATGAACAACTTCTAGTGGAATCAAATAGAGGACCTAGAAAATTTATAGAGAAAACATAACTCTAGCATTTTTTGCAGGGCTGTATGATTGACTTACAATCGAAGCATACCATTGAATCATACTAGACAATGTATTCAGAGAACAGCTCTATAACATTTCTAGATTCTCCAGTACATTTCTGTGATCAATTTCCAGTGTAAGCATATCATAGAATCATGCTGGAAGACCTAAGAAATACTTTTTTTTGGATGCAGGTAACTGAAATTGCAGTTGGGTCCTGCAGATCTTGGGTCCTGCTGTATTTTTAATGGGAAGATTTATCTATCACTAATATTACAATGCCTTACAAAAGTATTCACCCCCACTTTCTATGACTTATCTATATTTTGTTAAGGCATGACCTGGAATTGAAATGGATATGTCATTGTTACTTATTAATGTGCAAAAATTAAATAATCAGAGACTAAGCCAGAATGATGTAGTCACAGGAGTTTGAACTTGGGACCTTTCGGTCTCCAGCTCAGTGCTTTAACGCATAATCTTAAGCAAGGTATATTCCCTCAGCCTCAGAGGAGGGCAAAAAATAAATCCTTTGAACAAATATTGACAAGTAAACCATGATAGATTGGCACACAATAACATCATAAATTGGAATGTGCTGGTTGCATAGATATTCATCCATTCAGTCAACATTTGGTAGAAACAGCTTTGGTAGGAATTACAGTAGAGTTTCACTTATCCAACACTCGCTTATCCAACATTCTGGATTATGCAACACATTTTTGTAGTCAATGTTTTCAATATATCATGATATTTTGGTGCTAAATTCGTTTAGCACCCGTTTATGTTGGATAAGTGAGACTCTACTGTACTACTATAAATCCTCTTGAATCTTTACTAGCTTTGCCCATCTGATTCCTATAGTTTTCCCCCTTTCTTCATGGCAAAATTGCTCTTACTGTCAGCCCAGATTATTATTATTATTGGTGAATTACAACTTTTTATGTCTTGCTGGAGGACTAGATTCTCAGCCACACAGAGGTCCTCATTTTAGTTAGGCGGTTTTTATCAGGTTCCACTCCAATGCTAAATTAGCTGTATGTTTAGGATGATTGCCCTGCTGGAAGGTGAATCCACTCCACATCCAGAATCGAACAGGTTTTCATTTAGAATCGCCGTATATGTGCTTCCAGCTTTCTTGTTCTTGGTTCTGACAGGACACATAGCTACAAAGCCTTAAAGTTCAGTTTTGGTATTATCAGACCAGACAATTTTTTCTACATGTTTGGTGTATTTCTCAAACAGGAGATTATTTTTATCAGTGGCTTTCTTCTCAACTCTTATCCCTACAGCCCAGTTCATAGTTATCCCTTGGACAGTTTTTTCCAACTCACCTGCCAATTTCTCTTGCTCCTTAGAGTTACCATTTCTAGAAGTGTTAGTGATGCCATTTAAATTCATTCCCAGTCCAGATTGGATCACAACAAAATGTGGAAAAGTAAAGTTTGTGTGAAAACCTCTGTGAGAGAATGGATACTTGAAGCATCCTAACACTTTTAAATGCAGTTCGACAAGCAGTGGTGACATTATACAGTTTATGCACCTAAGAATTTTTCCTCTTGTGAAGTAAAAGAACTATGAAGAAAATAATGATGGGGACCTTATTGGATGTGGTTCATAGAATATTATAATGCACTTAGATAAGATATGGTTTTATATTCAAAAAGATTGGCCCAGATCTTTTGATCTAACTCATGATTTTAACATTATTTTGTATATTGACCTTTTATGACTGTTTTTATTCATGTTGATGTTTTATTGTTGGCTTATTTGTTTATTGTTTTGATTTTGTGCTGTTGTGTCCAGGCATAGCCCCATGTAAGCTGCCCTGAGTCCCTTCGGGGAGATGGGGCGGGGTATAAGAATAAAGTTATTGTTATTATTGTTATTATTATTATTATTATTATTATTATTATTATTATTATTATTATTATTATTATATTCAAGGTGCTGATTGTCACTTCTAAAGTCATGAGCAATGTGAGATTAGGTTGCCTAAAAGAGCATGTCTTCCCAAGTTAACATTTTTTTTTTTGCAGTTGTGACAGAGGACACTGTAATGAAAATCCTCTGACTTCTTTGATAAGGAGAACAAGCATGCATGGCTTGTTCTTATTACCATAGTAGGATGTTGGATTTGGAAATGATTATACCAGGCAATCTTCTTTAGATTATTAGAATAATAATAATAATAATAATAATAATAATAATAATAATAATAATACATCACACAGGCCTAGACACTTGGGAAGTGTTCGACTTGTGATTTTGTGAAATGAAATCCAGCATATCTATCTTGTGTGCTGTATCATACTTAAAATAATAATAATAATAATAATAATAATAATAATAATAATAATAATAATATATTTGTATCCCATCACCATCTCTCCTAAGGGACTCGGTGCGGCTTACACACAATAACAGTGCAGACAATAAACAAAATCATTATGTAACAACAGAAACAAATCAAATCAACAAACAATATGCATAAATTAAAGCAACCAGTTGATAGAAGAACAGGAACATATCAAATTAACAGAAACCATCTTTCATAAAGTAGAAATGACCAGGGATTATGTTATGTAGACCAATTAAAACATCCTAGCCACTGGTCTGGTTAAAGGTGAAAATCTAGTAAAATTTAGTCCCATTTAAGTCCTCTCATAGTTTGATATTGCATTATCCATTGTCAAAAGCCTGTCTGAACAGCCAGGTTTTCAGTTCCTTACAAGAGTTTAAGAGTGTGGAAACTTGCCAAATCTTCCAGGGGAGGGAGTTCCAGAGCCGGGGGCCATAATCCAGAAGGCCCCCTCTCTCGTCCCCACCAACCTCGCCTGTGACGGGGGTGGGCCTCCTCGGCAGATCACAATACACGAACAGATACATAGGGAGAGATGCAGTTGCGTAAGTAGGCTGGACCTGAACCATTTAGGGTTTTGTAGGTGATAACCTACACTTTGAATTGGGTCTGGAAACATATAGGCAGCCAGTGGAGCTGTTTCAGTAAGGGAGTAGTGTGTTCCCTATAACTGGCTCTGGCTGCAGCTCTTTGCACTTGTTGAAGTTTCCGGACTGTCTTCAAAGGCAGATCCTCATAGAGTGCATTACAATAGACCATCTGAGATGTAACTTTTTGAGGTATTTGTGCAGTTGGTGCACAAGTTTTAATTGTGCAGAGACCCTCCTGGCCACCGTTGACACCTGCACCTCCAGGGTCAAAGCTGAGTCCAGGAGGACCCTCAAAGAAAGACATGTTATAACCACATTGCCTTGACTTCTTTCTTCAAATGTTTTTCTTTACTTGTCGAAGTTTTCTTCTGTATTAATGGTTTTGTTACAGATCAGGTCTGCACAACCTGTGGCCCTCCAGCTGTTTTGGCTCCAACTCTCAGAATTCCTGACCATTGGACAAGCTGGTTAGGGCTTCTGGGAGTTGGAGACCAAAACAGCTGGAGGGCTGCAAGTTGTGCAGGCCTGTTCTAGATTATGTGCTTTTTATTTTTTTTAATGAATTCATAGTTTAATATGAATGAATTTTATTATTACAGGCACAGACCAGGAGTGTAAAACTCTAAAACATTAAAAACAGCTTTTGTAAAAAAAATAGCATTGACATAATTTAATATGATATAGATAGTATCTTTTTATATGTGTTCGTTAATTGGTTTTGAAGACAATTTCATGGAGCTGAAGATACAAAGATATAAATGAATGTATAAATAGTACCTCCCTATTGTTCTTATAAACAAATCACTTATAAATTATCCTAAAAGACAAAATGCATCACTCTAAAAAGTGGATAGAAGCATAATATACAAACATTGCATATGATCCTCAAATTGTATAATGATATCTTTAAAAATATAATCATAATTTAAAAGAAATGCACACTTTTCATTCGAGGGTGAACTAGGTAACCTGTATGCCTGCTGACTGGGAGCTTATCACTGAGAGAAAAATTGATGGTACGGTCTTATAATTTGTATCTTCAAACTAGACCTGGACTGGACAGCTCTTCAGATATTGGACTTCCTTCTACCAAATAGGACATACTGTCAATCTGTATACATATGATACACTTTAAGAAAGAGCTACCCTATAATTACTTATTCTAGATTTGATGCAGTTTATAGTCTAATAAAAGCCTATGGTGAAAATGTACAAATTAACAAAATGCATTGCTAGCTATATTACCAGATTAAAGAATATGGGTTAACTTGATCCAAATCCCTAATTAAAACCACTACTTAAGTGGGAAAATAGCAGTAATTTCACTTTGGTGAATATCAATACTGTGTTATCTCTTGGACTGTAGTTTCATTTGGAACCAAAATTTTCCCCCCAGGATGGAAGCCTAGAATCTCCTGGCCCATTCCCAGTTGTTTAGCTATGATCGAAATACAGTATTAAGCTTAGGAAACTATAGCACACAGAGTATAGCAAGTCATTCTGGGAGTCTTCCACTTTTGCCCTCTGCTTCATTTTTAAGAGAAATAGCTGCTTTGGTTCTCAAACACTGAGGAGGTAGTAGCTTACTCTACCGATTTCCCAACCTCATGATTTATCAAAGGTACCAACTTGTCTATCTCCAAAAGTAATTTATATGTGTCAATGTCTTGCCAATGAAATTATTGTGACATAAATATATGCTATGCATGAGAGCATCCACTAATGACAGTTAATATTATTTGCACTCTAGTTACTATGAGATCAAATATCAAAAAAAGGATTTCTTTTTGTTTGTTTCTTGTTTTATATGAAAGAGTATTTTTAGATATATGTTTTCCTATCAGACTTATGTCAGGATTTTTAAACATTTTAATAACCTTGCTTCTAGGAAATGCTGTGTAGCAAGCTTCGAGAAGGCCAGGTTTCATTAGAATGTGATGCAGTATGCCAGGAAGTGAAACAGAAAGCTTTTGAGGTAACTTGCCTTGTGTGGTTGTAATATATTTTCATTGCTTCTAGAAAGAAAAAAATGAATGTAGGATTATTTTCCAAGATTATTGAGCCAAATTCAATTAAATCAAATATTCATGTTCAACAGCTGCTACATGTTAATGTTCTTTTGGGATATATAACATAGGAAGATTGTCATGGTCTTTCGGTTTATGATAAATTGTTAGTACTATAAGCTGCTATGCATGTTTTGATAGAATAATGTTCTAACAATTACTATTGCCTCCTGCTTGCCTTTTTGTTTTGGTTTTGGCATATCTCTTTAATGTTTTTGCAGTGGTGATGTATGTTCATTCAGTGGGAGAAGGCCAGATCATCTTGATACTGGAACAGATTACTGTATTTTATACTCTCAGATCAATTATGTTGACATGGCATAATTTTTTTTAGGTTTCACAAACAAACTGATTCGCTCTCTTACTACATGCACACACAGTTCAGTGAAGAGAGCAAGGCAAATAAAAACTCATTATACATCAAAGTCAACAATTGATAAATATGTGTATGAGACTTAGTTTTATATTACATATCCTCAATTTTACAGTTTTGTTTGCAAGGTGATGTTTAGTAATTTATTAATTATTATTAGTTCTTAGCAGAAGACTGGAAAATCACCACATCTTTAAAAGATCTAAATGATGGTGTGATCCAGGAAAGTAGCTGTGTCATCTAAACCTTTGTCACAGATGAATTGGTGGAAATATTGTTAAAGTAGTGAACATTGAATAACAGATCTTACTAAGAATCTTCTAAGCAGTAGCTGGCCTTGATTAACCTATAATTCTTTTGATTACATACAAATATGTTGATTGGAGTGATCCTAATTTGTGGAATGTACTTTGAGGATTCATTCATAATAAAATAGTAAGAATCAAAATGCAATTATAATGTTGTGGTGTTGCCCCATGTAAAATACTTTCTGTTGTTATGGCCATCGGCTTCTGAAAGTAAAGTGCAACTGACATAGTAGATTTTTTACATCGTTTCTGCAAAATTTGGATTTTCAAAGCTATCACTCTTATCATATGAAAAAAAATAAAATATGATTGATTGTAGATAGAGAGGAAAATTTTAATATTACTAAATTGGAGTTGGGATGATATAAAGTAAATCTAATAGTATGTTCCAGATAAAATAAAGAATTATGCACTATGCAGAATTAATTCATAGCATTTATTATATAGGATTCAGTCTTTTTAAAAGCCGTTAGCCATGAGAGCTTAATACAGTTTTGCTACTAAGTGGAAGTATAACTTTTAATTACCAGATAACTAAAGGTGATCACTGGGCTGCAATAGTTATCTTCTCCTGCATGGCATCTAGTTGACTGTGGGAAAGGGACACTTACGATAGATGGATTTTGGGTTGATTCGCAATACATTCTCAGCATTAAGACGTGCATCTGTCTAATTTTTTAAATCTGTACTTGTGCAGTGAAGTTATTTGACCTAGTTGGTGTCATGGAAACTTGATATAGTTCTACTGTCATTGACAGGAAGCAAATTTTGAGTATTTTTTAAACTTATAATGTAGGGGAAAATGAACTTTGTGGGCATGAGTTGTAAGAAAGCCTGGACAGAAATTATCTCAGCTTTTAAAAATGACATTCTTGTAATTTTAAAGGCATCACATTTTTTGCAGTGTTATACTATGCTTATCTTATTATTGCAATTATTCGCTAGGTTTTCTCATGAATACCATGGCACATTGGCATATGAACCTCTCTCTGTCTTATGCATCAGTTCAGGATTCAAATTTTTATCCAGATGACCACTCTGAGCTCTGGAAGGAGGGAGGGACAATAGCATAGTGATAACCACATGCTTTTCCTGTGGAATGTCACAAGTTCAGTTCTTTACTTCTTTAGTATCTAAAAGGGCTTGGTTGAGAAACGCCTTTGGAGAACAGCTGATGAAGATGAGATTGGACTGGTCCATCTCAAATGTTCACATGACCCCAGGAAATGTCATTCCATTTTTTGCCCCAATTCAGATCTGTTAACATGTTGTATTTCTGAAATAATCAATTACATTGTAGCTAGTGTGTGTACTAAACATTGTTTGTGTTCACATAGTTGAAAGAAGCAGAAACCAGAGCTGCCATTGAAGAGGAAAAAAGAAGGCAACAGGTATCCTCATGTCTCTTCCCCATCCTAATGGAAAATAGTATTGAAGTACAGTCCTATGATATGTTTTCGAATTTCAGATTCATTCAGTTTTAATTACTGTATTTACTCAAATGTATTTCACATCTATTTTGGCTCAATTGCTTAATTTTAACCAAAATGGAAATGAGCATTACATTCAGTCGTGCATTAGAATTGCGTGCCTACAGCTACCTGTCCCCATCCGTCAGGCTGAGGCTAGCGAATTCACCAGCCTCAGCCTGATAGAGGAGGTGAACCTTTTCCCTTCCCAAGCCCCCTTCTCCGCCTCTCAGATGGGAAACCAAGGAGAAAGTAAGCCTTTCCTTGGCAGAAGTCTGCTTCTCCTTGCTTCTTTGGCATTTTTTTTTTTGTAATGTGCACCTCAGTTACAATACATGGTACACTAGCTCAAGTAAATAAGAAATTTTACTGAAATTAACTTGAATGTAGGTTTGCAGCCTGGTATATTTTAACAGTTTTAAAAAGGAAACTTATTTGGATTCCTAAAGTGTAGCTGCACGCAACAACATCCTGCAGAAACTGACTGGCAGCTCATGGGGTGCAGACCCACAAGTAATAAGAACATCAGCCCTAGCCTTGTCTTTCTCAACTGCAGAGTATGCCTGTCCTGTCTGGCACAAGTCTGCCCATGCAAAGCAGGTGGACATAGCACTAAACGAAACATGCAGAATAATCACGGGATGCCTTAAACCTACACCTGTTGATAAACTCTACAAGTTAGCTGGCATTGGCCCTCCTGACGTGCGACGGGAAGTTGCTGCTAACTGTGAGAGAAATAAGGTTGAACATTGTGAAAGCCACCCACTGCATGACTATCAGCCTCCTCCCAGTAGACTCAAATCAAGGAAGGGCTTCATGAGAACCACCACTCCTCTTGATGTTCCTCCAGCAGCAGCAAGGGTGTCCCTCTGGGCAGCTAAACCTGGCAATTCTAACTGGATGGCCCCCCAAGAGGGTCTTCCTCCAGGGGCAAACCAAGAATGGGCAACTTGGAAGTCCCTGAACAGACTCAGAAGTGGAGTGGGCAGATCTAAAGACAACCTGGCAAGGTGGCACTACCTGGAGGAATCCTCCACCTTGTGTGACTGTGGAGCAGAACAAACAACTCCGCATATGTATGCTTGCCCACAATGTCCTGCCTCATGCACAGAGGAAGAGCTGTTTAAAGCTACGGACAATGCGGTTGCTGTTGCCCGTTTCTGGTCTAAAACTATTTAGTTGTTTGTGATTTCCTCTATTTTTTATCATTTTTAAATGTATTTGCTATGCAATGCTTTTGACACGAAATAAATAAATAAAAGTGAAGTAAGATACATACATTGTGTCACTAGTCTTAAAAAGATCCATACTTTTACTGGAATCCAAGTAATAATTGTTATTAATTACAAACCATGGCCTAGTGCAATGTGAACATGTGTCAATATGCCTGACTACAGCAAAAGTGTGGGTTTGTTTGTCTCCCTGTCATTTCTCCTCCTCCAATAGCCAGGTATCAAACCTAGAAATCGTTTAAAACAATTCTGAACTAAATTCTAAATTAGTTAATTTGAAGCCATATGGGGGTTTTTGTGTCAGGAGTAATTGCAAGTCGCTTCTGGTGTGAGAGAATTGGCCATCTGCAAGGACGTTGCCCAGGGGATGCCCGGATGTTTGAAGTTTTACCATCCTTGTGGGAGGCGTCTCTCATGTCCCTGCATGGGGAGCTGGAGCTGACAGAAGGAGCTCACCCGGTCTCCCCAGATTCGAATTGCTGACCTTTCGGTCAGCAGTCCTGCCAGCACAAGGGTTTAACTTATGGCGCCACTGGGGGCTCTGTCAGCCATATGTTATTTTAAAAACACTCCTGATTTGAATGCAGCATTCTTTGAAAACAGGGTTGGCCTTGGGGAAGGAGAGGGTAGAAGGGGGTATGTGAACCCCCTGCTTTGCTGATCTGATGGAACATTTATGTAATGCTAAACTACTATTTGGTGTTACGTGCGATCACAGCAACTCTACTCGAACATGGTTTGTTGATCAACACGTATCCTTTGCGTCAGTGTTACACAACAAACTCAGCTGCTGTCTCCTGGCTGCCATGACTCCTTGCTGCATGCATTACAAGAGGGTCTTTCATCTCAAAATGAAAGGGTTTTTATTTACAGTAGTACTAAACACTACTGATATGCCTTTGTGAGGATGTGAAAGGGGCAGTGTCGTGTTATGTGTTTGCCAAATATTATTCTGTAATCATATTTTTTGGGGAAGAATACGTTCCGTGAAGTTTAATACTTATATACCATTCTAACTCCCTCTTCCTCCTTTTCATTTCTGTCTAGGCTGAATTGGAGGCTTATGAGAACAGGCTAAAAGGGCGCCGGAAAAACAAGAGAAAAAGAGATGAGGTTGAAGTTGAAAAATCTGTATGGCAAAAATATAAGAATATGATTGTACTGCCAATATTTGGGGCTGCCGTTGTAATGGTTGCATGGTTCATTGCCTACAATGACTGAAATCGTAATATTTACTTCAGCAGATACGATTGTCGTAAAAAGTTTGTTGTATAAAGTAGGATTTGATATCCGGTTGTGAAAAAAAAAAAAACCACAATCTACCCCCCGATTAATTTGAAATACATTGCAAGTCATTATTTCATGCCATTAACAGTGGACACAGATTTGAACTGTCTCATTGGAGGGGAGATCATTCACGTACTATTCCTGTTCACATTCTTGTGTTTCACGTTAATGAGCAATAATTTCCATGCATGCACTCACTGAATATTAGATTTAAATAGTTAACAGTGTTCTCGGTGAATAGGAAGAATAAAAACTTGATACTATCATAAATGATCACGTCTATTACCTGTCAAAGAATATATGGAAACGCGAATTCCATAAAAATCACTAAATGCATTGCCCTACTACTAGATGTAGCATATGTGTATGCTACAACACCCTCTTGCATGCAAAGGCCATTTTTGTATGCTTCACACCAAATGCAATCATTTTGCCTTAACTGGGTTATCAGAACAGAGGTAAACATCATAATTTTTGTGAGTCATTAAAACAAAATATGAAACTACTCTGGCTGTACAGAAGTCCTGTGTCAGAAGTAGCTTTTTGTAATACAATTTCAGCATTCTGTATTCAAGAGACTTTTTCCTCAGGATCCTGTTTCCAAAGAGAAAAGTTGTTTTTTTCTCATAGATATTGTTGAGCTCTAATGCAAATAGTGATATTATAGCCTTTACTTTAAATTCTACTTTGTACCCAGCCCAAAAAAAAAAATCCTTCAAGTCATAATAATTCAAAGACAGGCATTTTTTTGTATATATATAACGTTTCACAAAGACCAATAACTTTAAATACGTTAATATGTATGTCTGATGTATGTGTAGTTGTGTTAACATTTCAGAAAGTAGTATATGTACAGTTGGTAAATTAATTCTTTATTCAGGTGTACAGATATGTACAATAAAATGTGGATTTGCTCTCAAAATCATGTTTTCAGATGTAAAAGTAGTAGTTTACATGTTGAAATAATTTGGTTAGATGTTTCTCTTAACAAACAGCTTTGCCTCAATTTTTTCAGAAGTGAATGATTAAGGTAATCACTCAAAACCTGAACATGGAAAATGTCACATCAAACTGAAGGAAGCACACATTTTTCATCCTCTCTTGTACTTAATTTACCATTTAAATATTATTTATGGTCAGTTTGGATGTTCACAGGACTCCAATTTATCAGATATCGCAACTAGAAATGTTAATCAAGTCTTTTGGGTTTGTGTTCTTGTTATAATGAGAGAAAATCCATGCCAATATGTATTTAAATCATTCTCTAGGTTTACATGTTAATATGATTTCCTTGCTTCTTTAAGAGGAGAGCTATGTATTGTTTTAGGTATTTCAAAATTGATATTAAAACACTCTTATTCCATTTTGTGCAAATGCATATTTTCATTTGTATTATATTGATTCTTTTTTATTTTGGATACTGAAAACTGACACAGAAAATCTGCACTTAAGGATATTAGAATAACATGTTGTTGACCTGTAATTGTGGCCATGTGTGCCCTCACAAATGGGGTTTGCACCTGTGCAAAATAACCTACCAGAATATGATAAAGCTAAGTAGCTTGACAGGCACTTCACCCCTTCTTATACTACACAGGACTTTACCTGCCAAGCTACCATCCCCTCAGTTTCTAAGTCTGTTGAAAAGATGGGCAGAGACCTGAATATAAATGGCAAAGCAGGGCAAGTTTGTGTGAAAGCACAAATGACTGGTTAGAGAGCCACAGTTACAAGTAGGCAACCTCTTCCTCTTCGTGGTCTGTGTGCATCTCATAGATAGATGACTATGAACATTGTCAAGGGATGTTGGGTCAGATCACTACATCATATGATAAAGAACAGACCAGCCAATCTAGCATCTTATTTATTTATTTATTGCGTTTATATGCCGCTTTTCTCACCCCTGGGGTTTACAAGATAATAATGGCAAAATTCAATGCCAAACTTACATGTGAAAACCAAATCATGTCTAAACAATAACATTTATCTATGAATTAAAACCAATTAAGACCATTAAAACATAAAATACAAGCAATGTTTAAACATTAAGACAGAATTAAAACATCCTAGTATAAACATTGAAATCACATTATCCAAAATCGTAAACTGAAGGCATTCCCATTGCCAATTGCACATATTCCCTATTTGTTTTTGTTTTTTTGCACTGCATTATTTTACTAGTCAAAGGCTTGATTCCCACATGTCTTTGTTTTCTTTCTGAAGGCCAAGAGAGAGGGCGCTGATCTACTCTCACTGGGGAGAAAGTTCCAGAGCCAAGAGGCTACCACTGAGAAGGCCCTGTCTCTCATTCCCACCAACCACACTTGCGAAGGTGGTGGGACCGAGAGCAGGGCCTCTACTCTTGTTTTGCAGGTGTGAGGCCCTCACAACCTCTGCCACAGATGTGGGTGAAACGTCAGGAGAGAATGTGTCTGGAACATGGCCATACAGCCCGAAAAACTCACAACAACCCAATGATTCCGGCCATGAAAGCTTCTATAACACACATACACATGATAGCATAGGTAAAGGTTAACAACCCTGTGGTGTTTGTTTTGCTGTCTGTGTCCCTATTCAGAAGATTTCACCTCACTTTCTGTTCCTGTGATAATTAGATTTTGAAAAAACACTGGCTTGTTGTGGAAGCAAGGATTGGCGAGAAAGCTTCTGTGGAGACCACTTTCCCCCATGCTAACATTCCCTTCCTAGGGGTAGATTTCCCTCACTTCCTGCTGTGTCATCCCTATTCTTATCTATGTCTCATTTGTAAGCTGGATGTTTGTAACTTGGGAACTGCCTGTATTTGGATGTCTGGGTGATGGACTTGACTACTAGAATGCAAAGGCAGATCTGCATCTGATGGAAAGGCAGAACAGTGCGACCAAGTGACGCAGCCCATGGCTGTCTTGGCCAATAAGGTGCTATCAATATTGCATTGGATCAATAATATGTCAATTTGGCTATAACTTTGTTCAGAAGTGGAAACAGTGGGAAAAGGATAACTTTTTCATTTATGCAGGAAAGCTTATCCCAACAAACTTATCTCTGCTTGCTCTGGAGCAGAAATGAACATGTCTAGAATCAAGATAGAATAAATGACTCTGATGCTTTTGTATCTGCACTGAGATTTACCTTTTGATGGAGATGAGTTATTTTGTGATATGATGAATAGTTCCATGGAATGCCTTACAAATGCAAGGGTGACAACCAAAAAGATGATGTTTGTCCAATCACAGCAGCAACTCTTCCACCCACACATTTTGGAGCTGTCAGCATTCTTCTTTCAGATTGAAATCTTCATCCTATCCTCTATCCATTGGTTCCCAAACTTTGGTCCTCCAGCTGTCCAACTCCCAGAAGTCCCAGCCAGCTTGACCAACTGCAAGGAATTCTGGGAATATCTGGAAGACTATGGACATTGAGCCCCCTTAAAAGCTGTAGTTCTGGACTTTCAGGATCCCTCAGTGGTAGTATTTTTAGGGGCATGGGGATATAGCGTACTGTTTTGTTATAGGTTCCACTTTATCTCCTTAAAACAGATTTGAAGGGAAAAGACATAAAAGGGAACTCATCTCTTAATGGTCTGTTGCATAAAACCCATTATCAGAACTATGTCTTAAAGCAGTGGTTCTTAACCTGTGGGTCCCCAGGTGTTTTGGCCTACAACTTCCAAAAATCCCAGCCAGTTTACCAGCTGTTTGGATTTTTGGGAGTTGAAGGCCAAAACATCTCGGGACCCACAGGTTGAGAACCACTGCCTTAAAGTAATATATTTTCATGAAAGTTCTTGCCTCATTTACAAATTTTAGATTATGAAATTCATAGGGCATTCCTCCAATGCCTTTTTGAAGCAACAGATGTTGTAAGATGGGGAACTGAAGAATATTCTCAAATATGAGAGCAGCCTTGATAAAGATGGTTAAAAAAAGAGAGAAAAGCTCATTATTCAAAGGTTTTTGTTGTTATTTTATAACCTTTTCTTACATAAAGGACTAAAACAATTCACACTCTACATTATAGCTCAGTAGGCTTGAGTCCAGATCCGTTTTTAGCCGTTTCCTTCTGCCAAGCCTTCGGCCACATTGGTTTGTTTGGGTGCCTGTAATGGCAAGGGGCCAGCCATCATGGAATCCTGTCCAAAACAGGATCATGTGGCAACTGATCTCGGCTCCTCCTCCCCATTCCCCACCAAAGTTTAATCTTTTTTATTTTTCTTGATTTTCCTTGATTTTCTTCATTCTTTTTATTTAGTAGGACTGACTGGGAATTGGGGATATGCAGAGATGGGTGGGTGGGGTGCGCATATGCATTTGAGGGCTTGGGAGAGTCACCCTTTTAGCTTTTTTCTCCTTCCTTTCCTCTCGTTCAAATACTTGTAAAAATAATAATAATAATAATAATAATAATAATAATAATAATAATAATAATAAATCCTTTTTTGGATTTAGGATTTACGAAATCCAGCATATCTATCTTGTTTGCTGTGTCATACAAATAATAATAAATCCCAGAAAACAAAAAGAAAATCTTCATTCTCTGAAAACTGCTACCACCTAGTTACCTCTCCTCTATAGTAGAAAGTAGAAACAGCTTTAAGGAAGCATTCAACCCAGAGATTGAAGCATGGTCACTCCAGACAAGGTCTACACTAGAGAAAAAAGTGGGTTTTTTTAAAGGAAGTCCAGGGAGATAGCTCCAGGTTGATCTTTCTTCCCTGGGAAGTGGGAAGCCTCCTTAAATGCCTTGGAACAAAAAGGGTAGCCTCATAAGTTCCCCATTGCCGCCAATGAGCCAGATCTAGCCGTAGTTTTCGGCTATGGACCAAAAACGGCTATCCAGCTACACACCCGTTTTTGGGAGTCATGCCAAAATAGATATAGCAGTCTACCTGCATCCAGCCAGCAGAAATGGATTGAGGTTTAGCCAAAATGTACAAGTCTAGTCCTCTTAGTACTCAAGAGATTTTGTTGCCATTTCCTTCCTCTCAAAAAATGTACCATACCACCCGCAATATGTGAAAATCCATGAAGTAGGGACACTATATTTATTTTGATATTTAGATATTATTTTAGTAGTTATACATTATTTTATGTCTTTATCAACCAATAATGTGTTGATAAATAGTCTCCTTCTCCTCCCGTTGCTGCTCGGGCAACCTTTCTATCCCTTTGGCTTCTCCTTCCTCCCTTCCTTAGGCTGTAAATTGTAATTTTTTATGATTTATAATAGTCTTTTAGAGTTTATTGAAAAACCATGAAACAGCAAATCTACGAAAAGTGAACTGCGAAGTAGTGAGGGAACACTGTATTCAGTGTTGAAAAATGTACTTCTTATACAATGATCGACCACAAAACATCTGCACATAAATGAGTACAGTAGAAATAGTTATAAAAGGCTTCTTCATACCAAACCTATAAAAGGTTGTTAAACCTACTTTTATCATGTTCTCATCTAACTTTACTCTCTTCCAAGAAGAAACAACAAACGATACTGTTTGTTCTTGCTTCAAATAACACTGAGCAATTTGTTTTCCCTCACAACAGTTGGAAACATGTGTTCATTAGCAATCATATACATATATTTACTTACATCTGCTAGATTTTAACAGTGCAACGCTATTCATACCTGCACATAAATAAATCTCACAAAATTCAGTGACATTTGTTCCCGGTATGTATGTGTAGGATTGCAGGCTAAAATGGAATGTAGGATTGTTAATACATCACTGAACCAGGTCCTTCTTCAATTGAGCTGATTCCACTCTTTAGATGAGAACAGAAATATTGTATTGCTGGTGCAGAACTGATGCTGATAAATTACCAAGAGAAATGTGAGTTTATTATTTTTCAGTTGCCTGGGATGGTTCTTATGTGAAATACTCATGGAAAACTATATGAACTAGTGTAGCCAGATTTCTTAAAATGCTGAATGTATATTTCATCAATCCAAAATAAAATAGGATGGTTGTTGTTGTTGTTTATTTGTTCAGTCACTTCCGACTCTTCTCGCTGTCGGCCATCACCACTCCCAACTCCTTCAAGGTTAAGACAGTCACTTCAAGGATGCCATCCATCTATCTTGCCCTTGGTCGGCCCCTCTTCCTTTTTCCTTCCTTTTACCCAGCATCATTCTCTTCTCCAAGCTTTCCTGTCTTCTCATTATAAACTTCAACTTTGCCTCTACGAGGACTGAATGAAAATTAATGCCTCCACCTTCGTAACGCCTCAACAGATGGCAGTACTGGTATGTGGCAGGTACTGGCTTGTTCAGTAGACTCGTCTCTACAGTTCCATTAGGCGGGAAGCCTTAGCATTGACCGGTTGTGTTGTTAAAGTGCGAAGTATGGAACCTTGCACAGACGGTCAATGCAATTTAAGCAACGTACAGTCATTGAATTCCTGACAGCAGAAGGTGTCACCCCAAAGGAGATTAATCAGAGACTGCAAGGTGTTTATGGTGATTGTGTTGATGTGAGTACTGTGTGTCGTTGGGCGAGTAAGTTTAAAGATGTTGAGGTGGGAACATCTGGCTTGCATGACGAACAAAGAGTTGGGCGTCCTGTGACAGCAACCACCGAGTTTCACAAGCAAAAGGTTGACAGATTGATTCAGGACGATCGTCATATCACTCAGGGAGAAATTTCAAGCATAATCAGCATTTCAAAAGAACATGTGGGTCACATTATTGCTTTGCTTGGCTATCAGAAGATCTGTGCACGATGGGTACTGTGAGATGCTAGTTGCGGAAACAGAGTGTCAACTTCTTCCATGATGGCTTCAAAAAACATGTTCACCGTTGGCAGAAATGTATCCAATTGTCTGGTGATTATGTGGAAAAGTGAATAGTGGTAGTTAAAGGGCACATTCTAAGGATTATTTCTGTGTTTGATTTATTAAAATATTCCCATCCAAACCCAAAGGTGGAGGCATTACTTTTCATTCAACCCTTGTAATATCCTTCCCTCCAGTAAGCAGTCGGGCATTATTTCCTGGAGTATGGACTGGTTTGATCTTCTCGGAATTTTCCTCCAACACCACAGTTAAAAAGTGTCTCTCTTCCTTCCCTCAGCCTTCCTTATGGTCCAGCTCTCACATCCATAGGCTACTATAGGGAATTCCATTGCTTTCACTGTACAGATCTTCATTGCCAGTGTGATTGGAATAATATGTATTTCCTTGGGCAATTCCAAGGCATCTTGAAGGCAGAGTGCACACAAAATATACACCTCCAATGTGCACTGTAGCATGCATCCAGCTAGAAACACTGTTAAAAAAAACTCACTTGAAATTCTGGAGCAAACCATAAAATCTGTTGAAGCCGATCACTGCATATTCCAAGCAGACTTAGACTTGAGACAGAAATGCAGAGCACTCATCAGGACAGAGCTAGCATGAATGCATTTTAAAAATCCAGAAACAAAGCTGAATTCCCACTGGACACGATGATGCCCATCAATAAATTCTGCCAGAAGGGGTAAAAAATGCATGGGTTTGGAGCTGAGATCTGTGGGCACTGTCCCAGCCTCTAACCGGTTCCTAGGGTGCCTATGTAGGTGCTCCATAGCAAACCGGCTCACTTTAAACCACATCCTGACTCAGTTTAAATGGCTGTGTAGAACTACCCTTTGTCCACAATGATTTTACATCTAGTAAGGGAGATGGTTGTAGTTCTGTATTTGTAGGAGGGTAATTGTGTTGATTCGGTTTTGATTTGTTTTTAGGAATGAAGACCTTGAGATTGCATGTGGATATTTTATGTTCCTGGGCTGTGGTGGCACAATGGGTTAAACTGCTGAGCTGCTGAACTTGCTGACCGGAAGGCTGGTGGTTCAAATCCGTGGGACAGGGTGAGCTCCTGCTGTTCGCCCCAGCTTTTGCCAACCTAGCAGTTCGAAAACATGCAAAAGTGAGTAGGTTAACAGGTACCACCTCGTTGGGAGGTAACGGCGCTCCATGCAGTCAAGCCGACCACATGATCTAGGAGGTGTCTATGGACAATGCAGGCTCTTTGGCTTAGAAATGGAGATGAGCACAACCCACCAGAGCCGGAAGGGGAAGCCTTTACCTTTATCTGTGTTTCATTGTTTCTAGGCATTGAATGTTTGCCTTTGTATTTGTGCACACTGGAATCTGCCCTGAGTTCACTCGAGGAGATAGGGCAGAATACAAAAAAAGTATTATTATTATTATTATTATTATTATTATTATTATTATTATTATTATTATATTATTATGACACAGCAAACAAGATAGATATGTTGGATTTTGTATCACAAAATCACAAGTCGAACACTTCCCAAGTGTCTAGGACTGTGTGATGTATTTTCGGATGATGCGTGCAGATCCCAGTAGAGTATTATTATTATTATTATTATTATTATTATTATTATTATTATTATTGTTCCTGTTGATTGATCAATAGATATCAGAACATTTTTGTTTTCAAAATCTCAGGGCACACAACAATCATTCTTCTTTCATGAATGGTAGGGCAATACTAGAAGGAAAAAATTACGGGTAGATAAACTCAATCAAGGAAACCACGGCCCTGAGTTTACAAGACCTGAGAAGATTGATAACAGATTGACTTGGGCTTACAGGGTCACTCTAAGTCAAAATCAGCTTGATGGCAGTTAACATCAAAAGACAATTTCACTGCTGTAAAATTTAAGAACTCAGTTCAGAGGTTATGTCTATCCGCACCTTAAAAAGTATAGAGAATAAGGCGAGTAACTTAATAAACAACATTTTTCTTCAAGTATTTTCAAAGCCAATATTCTTCAGTTAAGGAGCTGCTGACAAATGTGGTTTCCGCTGTGGGAACATATTGAATCTGGCTGAAAATGACTGGCATTTTTTAAAATTTAGGACAGGAACTGAGTTACTATAGAAAGATTACCCCATGAGTGGGAAGAAACAAAATGCCACATCAGATCTAAGCAGCGTGTGGGTGTATGATAGATCTGCGCCAGGGTTAACTTTTCCACTCATTTATATTAAAGGTTTACATGTCAAAATCACAATGCAGTTTAAAAGAATTTGGAATGCTTGTTGTTTCATCCTGCTGAGCGAGACTCCTATCCAAACACCAGCTAAATCATTGGTTCCCAACCTTTTTTTGGCCAGGGATTACTTTGACTAGGGACCACTCTCCAACATTAGTACCAACTCAGTTTTTGGTCAACTTTTGAATCATTTTGGTTATTTTGGCGAGCTGATTCAGAAAATTGCATTGTATAGACCACATTAGCTCTATTTTCTGATACAGAACATATGTCATCCAGTCATTGCCATCTGCTCGCTCACAGAAAACTGTATTTAATAATCTAGAACTGATGTGTCTGCAGAAAGGAGTGGAAATAAAATAAATAAAGAGGAAGGAGGTTTACGGACCGGATTTTTGTTCTTGCGGTCTACTGCTGGGCTGCGGCCTGCAAGTTGAGAACCACTGAGCTAAATGAACTGATTTGTATCTTCAGCCTGTGAGCCTTCTGTGAGAAGACCCATTTAATGGTGCGCATTTGCATAGTGTGTAATTCTGTTGCTTCTGAAATACAATTGCTTGTAGTTAATTTTGTGTTTCTCAAGCAACAACATTCCCATCATAAGCACTTTTGAGATTATCTGGACAAAAACAATTTATGGCAGGATCTCTCTCTCTCTCTCTCTCTCTCTCTTGTGTGTATATATAAGGGAGTATTTTTAAAAAATTATCAAATAACTCTAGAACCAGACAAATAATTTTCCTGATCCAGTCCACTGTAGTACTCTTCTGGAATTGTCTTGGGAGAATAAGTGCTGTCTCAAGAGATTTTTTGTCAAGGACAGAACGCCACAAGATTCAAGATAACAGAGTTTATTGGATTACAGAACTCAAAAATGCCCGTAAAATACAAGGGCCAGGCAGTATTAGCCTTTAGGAGCAAAAAGGGACAAGGAAAAACGTTCAAAAGATAAACCGGATTAAACCGGAGTTTAATCCGGGTAAAAACAAACTGCTTGCTTCAGCCTGGGGATAAACAAAACAAAAGCCGAGGAACAAAAGATACAAAAGAATGCAACTAATTGGCAGCAGATTCCTCTCTGCTGCCAACACTGTGCTTAGAGTAACTTGCGTCGCTCCCACACACACAGCAGACAGGATTTCCAACACGAACAGATCAGCCAAGGATTGTAGCAGTAGAGTAGACCCAGTTCCTTTCCGTAGATCAAAGCCAGAAGCAGACGTTTGTAGTTTCCAAGTCCAAGAAGGGGGAAGTCAAGCCGTGGTCAGTTCAGTCCGAATTTCAAAGCAGGAGATGGCGTCCGTCAAGAAGACGACGGAAGGTCAAGCTAATAAGAGTAAGCACAGGTTTGCACAAACAAATGCCCACACAATTCCTCCCGCCGTCTGACCCTGAATTCCAAAACAACTTACGTATCAGCACACGAAAACACACCAGTCTTCAGGAAAGCGTCCCACACAGATCCCAAGCGTTCGTCCAGATTACCTTGCCCAACGCAATTTGCAATTGCTCCCAAGCCCCATTTTATGCCAGTTACAAATCCTCATCACTGTCAGCTGTCCTCCTTAACCCGGGCGTTTCCTCATCACTTTCCTCATCAGAGCTGGAACACCTCTGACTACGCCCCACAGCATCTCCAGCTGTGGATCCCGTCCCATCCCTCCAGCTAGACCATGGGTCTAATCCTGAAGGTCCCCATTCATCTTCTATCCCATCATGGCCAGTGGCACCCAATTCCTCCCTCACCCGAGTCCAATCCATCTCATCCTCCTCCGAGCTAACCAGCCCCTCCTCCATTCTCTCCGTAAACCCCTCAAAAGACTCTTCGTCAGATGGTGCTGCAAAAATGTCTCGCAGTCTTTTTCTTTCTCGCTCCTCGAGAGTATCTGACTCTCGAGGAGTCTTACGCCCACGTCTGTCAGTAACAGAGCCATGAGGCTCAATCATAACATTTTTTCCCCCTTTTATGCTTGCCCCTCTTCATTTTCCACATTGTACAGACAAACAAGGGTTTATATTTCAATTAAATCCTAGTAAGAACTGTTGGAAGTCACACCCACTCCGCCCAAGTTTGCAGTCCTCAATGAGGAGTAGTTAGTTGTCTTAGAATAGGCTGGGGGTGACTTGAGAGTAGTTCAGACCAAGTTATTTACTATTTTAAAAGGTAGTTATTATTTTTGTAAATAAACTTTTTGTAATTTTTAAGACTGAACCCTGGATCATTGCCTCCTAAGCTCTAAATTCTTTACAGCCACATGGCACTTCACTCTCTGCTTGCTGTGAGATGAATGCTCAACTACAAGTATCCTGCTTTTGTATTTCTGGATGCTCTGCTGTATTTTGGAAATTTCCCCTAACACAAAATCCTAACAATCTATTTCATATAGTAACATTCACAAAAATGTTTTAAATATATTTGCATTGCCTTCATCTGTAGTGCTGAATGGACCCTGACTTAGAAATGTCTTCCTTCTTTTCTTGTCTTGCCTACTCCTACTACAATGAACATCCAAAACAAATCCACTTCAGCTGTGCAGGCATTCTTACTGTTACTTGTAGAGAATTTATCATGCAGCTGTGTTTATCAAAGGGTATAGCATATAAGAGGAACTGAGTAAACAATTGTGTGTATGTACCTGCCTTCAAGTTGTCTCTTGCTTTATGGTAATCCCATGAATTTTCATAAGAGTTTTCTTAGTAAAGTTAAAGGTTTTTCCCTGACATTAAGTCTAGTCGTGTCCGACTCTGGGGGTTGGTGCTCATCTCCGTTTCTAAGCCGAAGAGCCGGTGTTGTCCGTAGATACCTCCAAGGTCATGTGGCCGGCATCTTCCCGCTGGAGCGGTACCTATTGATCTACTCACATTTGCATGTTTTCGAACTGCTAGGTTGACAGAAGCTGGAGCTAATAGCGGAAGCTCACCCCGGTCCGTCAAGCTCGAACCGTCAAGCTTTCAGTCAGCAAGTTCAGTATCTCAGCTCCTAAGTGTTTTCTTAGGCAAGGAATATTCAGAGGTGATTTTGCCAGTTCTTTCCTCTGAAATATACCCTACAGCATCTGGTATTCATTAGCAGTCTCCCATCCAAATACTAACCAGGGCTTAGCTTCTGAGATCAGACAAATTCTGGTGCCTTTAGGGTATTAATGCCAAGCTTTGAATGACTTGAAGTGAGTTCTGGGTTTTGCTTGATCCATCTTTCCCTTCCTTCACAAAAGGCCACAATTAAGTATGATACTTTCCCAAGTCTTACAATCTTCCAGAGTCCTGTAAGTCAACTTTGTCCTCATTTCTTCTCTCTCACCACATAAAAGCCTTTAAAACTTGCATGTAATTGTTTATTTATTAAAGGCACTTGTTTACATTTTTTCAAGCCACCAGGGCTTACAAGGCAATGCACAGTAGAAGAAACCTTTTAAAGAAAGAGATGGGATTGATAAAAAAATTAATAAAGAACAGATTTGAAAACTCTTCTAAACCAACCTAATGTTCTTTATACAGATTAAAGGTCACACAGAACAATACAGACTTGGCCAACATTTTTTTTTCATGTCAGGAGTGACTTGAGAAACTGCAAGTTGCTTCTGGTGTGAGAGAATTGGCTGTTTGCAAGGACGTTGCCCAGGGGACGCCCGGATGTTTTTGTTTTTTTTAATGTTTTTACCATCCTTGTGGGAGGCTTCTCTCATGTCCCCAGATGGAGCTGGAGCTGACAGAGGGAGCTCATCAAGGCTCTCTCTGGGTTGGGTTTGAACCAACAGGACAGCAACCCAACCTTCAAGTCATCAGTCCTGCCAGCACAAGGGTTTAATCCACTGCGCCACCAAGGGCTTTCATTGGCCAGCAATGAAAGCCCAGTAAAGATGGAGCTGGCCTGATGTTCCTTAGGAGAGAAGAGACCTCATGGGCCATCCAGTCCAATCCACTGCCAAGAAGCAGGAAAATCGCATTAAAAAACGATCAAGGGTCTGGAGAACAAGCTCTATCAGAAATGGCTTAAAGGGTTGTTATATGTCTTTCAGGCTGTGTGGCCATGTTCCAGAAGTATTCTCTCCTGACGTTTCGCCCACATCTATGGCAGGCATCCTCAGAGGTTGTGAGGTATGGATAAACTAAGTAAGGAAAGGAAAGAATATATATCTGTGGAGAGTCCAGTGTGTGGCAAGAGTCCTTTGTCACTGGGAGCCAGCATTAATGTTTCCGTTAATCACCCTAATTAGCATTGGAAATGTTTTGTCCCTTGCCTGGGGGCATCCTTTGTTCAGTCAAGCCCTCAGAGTGTTGATTCCCATCTACTGTTTTGATTTTGGAGTTTTGTAATACTGGTAGCCAGATTTTGTTCATTTTCATGGTTTCTTCCTTTCTGTTGAAGTTGTCCACATGCTTGTGGATTTCAGTGGCTTCTCTGTGTAGTCTGACATGATAGTTGTTGGAATGGTCCAGCATTTCTGTGTTCTCAAATAATATACTGTGTCCAGGCTGGTTCATCAAATGCTCTGCTATGGCTGATTTCTCTGGTTCAATTAGTCTGCAGTGCCTTTCATGTTCTTTGACTCTTTGTTTGGGCGCTGCGTTTGGTGGTCCCTATGTAGACTTGACCACAGCTGCATGGTATCCGGTAGACTCCTGCAGAAGAGAGAGGATCACTCTTGTCCTTCGCTGACCGTAGCATTTGTTGGATTTTCTTTGTGGGTCTGTAGATAGTTTGTAGGTTGTGTTTCTTCATCAGTTTGCCTATGCGGTCAGTGGTTCCCTTGATGTATGGTAAGAACACCTTTCCTCTGGGTGGATCTTTGTCTTGACTCTCATGGCTTGTTCTTGGCCTTGCAGCTCTTCTGATGTCTGTGGTGGAGTATCCATTGGCCTGTAGAGCCCAGTTTAGGTGGTTGAGTTCACCTTGGAGGAGGTGAGGTTCGCAGATTCTTTGTGCACGGTCTGTCAGGGCTTTGATTTTGCTCCTTTTTTGACTTGGGTGATGGTTGGAGTTTTTATGAAGGTATCTATCTGTGTGTGTAGGTTTTCTGTAAACTGTGTGGCCCAATTGTTGATTGGGTTTGTGGATGACCAGAACATCTAGAAATGGCAGTTTTCCTTCCTTTTCTTTTTCCATGGTGAATTGGATGTTTGGGTGGATGCTGTTAAGATGGTCCAGGAACTTGCTGAGTTCTTCCTCTCCATGGCTCCAAATTGTGAAGGTGTCATCTACGTATCTGAACCAAACAGTTGGCTTTTTTGGTGCTGTTTCTAGGGCCTGTTTTTCAAGGTATTCCATATAGAAATTTGCTACTACTGGGCTGAGAGGGCTCCCCATGGCCACTCCATCCTTCTGTTCATAGAATCCAGTGTCCCACTGAAAGTAGCTAGTGGTGAGGCAGTGGTGAAACAGGGCTGTGATGTCTTCTGGGAAGTTTTGTTTGATTAGTGTGAGGGTGTCAGCTACTGGGACTTTGGTAAAAAGGGACACCACATCGAAGCTGATCAGGATGTCATTGGTGCTTAGATTGAGGTTGCTGATCTTTTCTATAAAATGTGTTGAGTCCTTGATATAGTGTGCAGTGAGCCCAATGTGGGTTTGTAGCTGTGTAGCCAGAAATTTTGCCAGGTTGTAAGTCGGCGATCCAATGGCACTTACAATGGGTCTGAGTGGGATGGAGTCCTTGTGGATTTTGGGGAGTCCGTAAAGCCTGGGTGGGAGGGCTTCTGATTTGCACAGCTGTTGGCGTATGTCAAAGTTAATGGAGGAGTTCTTGATTAGAGTGTTCGTTTTTCTGGTGATTTTGTTAGTTGGGTCTTGTTTCAGTTTCTTGTAAATTGTGGGATCTAGAAGTTGTCTGATTTTTTTTATACAGGTTGGGGGGCCTGTAGTTTTGTTGTTTTGTCCGCTGCCCTGATACCATCATTCTTTTATATATATAGACTGTATGTACATACAGCTGCTCTGAGTTCCCTTCGGGGTGATTAGGGCGGGATATAAATGTAGTAAATAAATGTAGTAAATGAATAAATAAATAATTTTGGACTTAAGCTCGCCCAAAGTCTGAAATGACTTGAAGGGACACAACAACAACAACAACAACAATCCTAATTAACCTGACTATCTCATTGGCCAGAAGCAGGCCCAAACTTCCTATTGAAATCCTGATAGGTTTATGTTGGTTAAAATTATTTTCATTTTTAAAATATTGTATTGTTCTTTCATTGTTATTGTCATTGTTTTGCACTGCAAATAAGATATGTGCAGTGTGCATAGGAATTTGTTTGGTTTCCCCCCCCCCCAAATGATAATTCGGCCCCTCAACAGTCTGAAGGATTGTGGACCGGCCCTCTGCTTTAAAAGTTTGGGGACCCCTGATTTAAAAGGATTCCTCCCTGCCTCAGTTTATCACAAGCACCAACCGCCCAGAGTTGGACACGACTGGACTTAATGTCAAGGGAAAGGTAAAGGTAAAGGCTTCCCCTGACATTAAGTCCAGTCATGTCTAACTCTGGGGGTTGGTGCTCATCTCCAAGATCATGTGGCCGGCATTTTTTTTTGTGTGTGTGTCAGGAGCAACTGAAGTTGCTTCTGGAGTGAGAGAATTGGCCGTCTGCAAGGACATTGCCCAGGGGACGCCCGGATGTTTTGATGTTTTTACCATCCTTGTGGGAGGCTTCTCTCATGTCCTCGCGTGGAGCTGGAGCTGATAGAGGGAGCTCATCCACACTCTCCCCAGGTGGGATTCGAACCTGGCAGCTTTCAGGTCAGCAACCCAACCTTCAAGTCACTTAGTCCACTACGCCATCTGGGGGCTCCTATGTGGCCGGCATGACTGCATGGGAAAACCTTTACCTAATTCCAGGGTATTAGGTAAAGAGAACTCCCTCCAGATCAGGAGACATTGGTCTGAAAAGTCATCTCTGGGGGAAAGAAGGGGAGATCCAGGTAGGAAGGCAAGGTGTTGCACTCTGAGGAAGACATGGATGCCTTGACATGGCCAGATCTCTCACTGGCGGGTGGCATCGGGTCCCCCATCATCCCCTCTCTGGAACTGAGCCAGGCTCTTCTCAGCCGGCTTGGTGAAGGAGGGGTGGGTGGGGGGCGAAGGCGGGCGGTGCGTGGCTTTCCCATTGGGTTCGTGGCGGGGAGGGGATGGGGTGTGGATTGCCGAAGCGGACAAAATGCCGAGCCGCCCCCGCTCGGAAGGAGCCTGCCCGTCCGTCGTGGGGCCACTCCAGCTCCCTCTCCCGCGTGACGGGGCCAAGGCAGGAGAAGGAGAAAGAGCCTCGCCGGCTGCAGAGCCGCAGCCCGAGGAGCATGTTGGCTTTGCACCCTCTGCCTCCGGAGGAAGAGCGCTACCGGCAGGTCCACGCCAAGCAGCCGGTAAGGAGAGAGATGCAGCCTGGCTTGCTTCGCTTTTCCCCTCCTCGTCCCGCGGCGCCCTTTGGGCTCAGTTGTGGCAGGACTTTTCCCCGGCGCCTTTCTCAAAGCGAGAATCTACCACTCTCCCCACTAGGCAAGCCAAGCCCGTTCTTACGCTTTTCTGAGTCTCTCCTGCCTCTAAGCCCGGCAAGAATGTCAACTATGATTAAATAAGTTTGATTAAAGTAGGATTAAATGATCTTGGAAGGGGAAGGGGCCGCTAGTCCATCTCTTGGCAATCCTCACGCTTCAGATGTTGAAGGATACCCTTCAGATGCGACGGTTTAACGTTTTGGGATGCGAATGCAAAATAAATAAATAAAATAAAATAAATAAAAATAAATCCGCGTCAGGGAGTTAGCACTGGATACAGATCCCTATCAATTAAGCACTCACTCCTTGGCAGTGAGGACCGGGAGGAAAGCGATTCCCCCCTAGGTTGCTGTGAGTTTTTCAGGCTAGATGGCCAAGTCCCGGTAGCATTCTCTCCTGACGTTTCGCCTACATCTATGGTAGGCATCCGCAGCGGTTGTGAGGTCTGTTGGAAACGAGGCAAGTGGAGTTTATATATCTGTGGAATAATGTCCAGGGTGGGAGAAAGAACCCTTGTTTGTTCAATGCATGTGTCAATGTTGCTATTAGCAAGCTTGATTAGCATTGAGTAGCCTTGCAGCTACAAAGTCTATAATAATATTAATAGGTTGCTGTGAGTTTTCCAGGCTGTATGGTCATGTTCCAGGAGCATTCTCTTCTGACGTTTCGCCTGCATCTATAGCAGGCATCCTCAGAGGTTGTGAGGTCTTGTTGGAAACGAGGCAAGTGGAGTTTATATATCTGTGGAATAATGTCCAGGGTGGGAGAAAGAACCCTCGTTTGTTCAAAGCCTGTGCCAATGTTGCTATTAGCAAGCTTGATTATCATTGAGTAGCCTTGCAGCTACAAAGTCTATAATAATATTTATAATAATAATAGCTTGCTGTGAGTTTTCCGGGCTGTATGGTCATGTTCCAGGAGCATTCTCTTCTGACGTTTCGCCTGCATCTATGGTAGGCATCCGCAGCGGTTGTGAGATCTGTTGGAAACGAGGCAAGTGGGGTTTATATATCTGTGGAAGGTCCAGGGTGGGAGAAAGAACCCTTGTTTGTTCAAAGCATGTGTCAATGTTGCTATTAGCAAGCTTGATTAGCATTGAGTAGCCTTGCAGCTATGAAGTCTATAATAATAATAATAATAATAATAATAATAATAATAATAATAATAATAATAATAATGGGTTGCTGTGAGTTTTCCGAGCTGTATGGCCATGTTCCAGGAGCATTCTCTCCTGACGTTTTGCCTGCATTCATGGCAGGCATCCTCAGAAGTTGTGAGGTCTGTTGGAAACTAGGCAAGTAGGGTTTATTTATCTGTGGAATATTCAGGGTGGGAGAATGAACTCTTGTTTGTTTGAGGCAGGTGTGAATGTTGCAATTGGCCACCTTGATTAGCATTGAATAGCCTTTCAGCTTCAAGGTGTGGCTGCTTACTGCCTGGGGAAATCCTTTGTTGGGAGATGTTAGCTGGCCCTGATGGATTCATGTCTGGAGTTCTTCTGTTTTCTTTATTTACTGTTCGGATTTTAGAGTTTTTAAGATACCGATAGCCAGATTTTGTTCATTTTCATGGTTTCCTCCTTTCTGTTGAAATTGTCCACATGCTTGTGGAAGAAACACAACCTACAAACCATCTACAGACCCACTAAGAAAATCAGACAAATGCTACGTTCAGCAAAGGACAAGAGGGATCATCTCACCTTGGCAGGAATCTACCATATACCATGCAGCCGTGGACAAGTCTACGTAGGGGACCACCCAAGGCAGAAATGCCCAAACATGAATCAAGGACCATGAAAGGCACTGCAGACTAACTCAACCAGAGAAGTCAGCCATTGCAGAGCACTTGAGGAACCAACCTGGACACAGAATACTATTTGATACAGAATACTAACATCCACCATGTCAGGCTACACAGAGAAACCACTGATATCCACAAGCATGTAGACAATTTCAACAGAAAGGTGGAAACCATGAAAATGAACAAAATTTGGCTACCAGTATTTTAAAAACTCTAAAACCAGGACAGTAAATAAAGAACACCACTCAGAAAATAGAGGAATTCCAGACAGGAAACAATCAGGGCCAGCTAACACCTCTCAACAAAGGATTTCCCCAGCCAGGAAGCAGCCACACCTTGGAGCTGAAAGGCTATTCAATGCTAATCAAGGTGGCCAATTGAAACATTCACACTTGCCTCAAACAGACAAGAGTTCTTTCTCCCACCCTGGACATTCCACAGATATATAAACCCCACTTGCCTAGTTTCCAGCCTCATTACCTCTGAGGATGCCAGCCATGGATGCAGGCATAACATTGGGAAAGAATGCTTCCGGAACATGGAACACCCAGAAAACTCACAGCAATCCTTAAGGGGATGCTTTAACATTGTAGGATGCAAATGCAGCAAATCCGCGTCAGGGAGTCAGCACTGGATGCAGATCCCTATCAATTACACACTCAATTGCGAAACTCTTGGCAGTGAGGACGAGGTGGAAACCAATTTCCCCCTGAGTTGCTGTAAGTTTTTCAGGCTGTATGGCCATGTCCCAGAAGTATTCTATCCTGACGTTTTGCTTGCATCAATGGCAGACATCCTAAGAGTTTTGTTCAGAGGTCAGTTGGAAATGAGGCAAGTGGTGTGTGTGTGTGTGTATCTATATATCATAGGGGCGCTTGGTGGCACAGTATGTTAATGCACTGAGCTGCTAAACTTACAGACCAAAAGGTCTCAGGTTCAAATCCCGGGAGCAGAATGAGCACCCGCTGTTAGCCCTAGCTCCTGCCAACCTAGTAGTTCGAAAACATGCAAATGTGAGTAGATCAATAGGTACCTCTCCGGTGGGAAGGTAACGGCGCTCCATGCAGTCATGCTAGCCACATGACCTTGGAGGTGTCTACGGACAATGCCGGCTCTTTGGCTTAGAAATAGAGATGAGCACCAACCCCCAGAGTCAGTCACGACTGGACTTAACGTCAGGGGAAAACCTTTACCTATATATCTATCTGTGGAATGTCCAAGGTGGGAGAAAGGACCCTTGCCTGTTTGAAGCAAGTGTGAATGCTGCAGTTAGCAAGCTTGATTATCATTGAATAGCCTTGCAGTTGCAAAGTCAATAATAATAATAATAATAATAATAATAATAATAATAATAATTTATTTGTAACCACCTTATCTCTCTGAGAGGACACATGGCTTTCAATGGGTTCTCTTTGCAGTCGGACATGATGGTTGTCAGAGTGGTCCAGCATTTCTGTGTTCTCAAATAATAGGTTGGTTCATCAAGTGCTTTGCTATAGCTGACTTCTCTGGTTGAATTAGTCTGCATTCCACAGATATATGTACAGATATATACAGACATTCCACTCACACATACATATATACACATGTCACTTGCCTCACCTCCAACAGACCTCTGAAAATGCCGGCCACAGATGCAGGTGAAACGTCAGGAGAGAATGCTATTGGAAAAACTCACAGCAACCTAGGGCCCTTCCAGACAGGTCTAATATCCCAGGATCCAATCCCAGGTTTTCTGCATTAAACTGGATTATATACTACTACTACTACTACTACTACTAATAATAATAATAATAATAATAATAATAACAATACTTGTGCCACAAATACCATCTGCCTGCAACAAAGAACTGGTGGGATCACAAGCCGGAATTTTTTTACAGAGAATGAACATGTCAAGCTACTCTGGGAATTCAGCGAATTCAGACAGACAGGGTTTTGGAGCACAATACTCCAGACCTCATGATCGATCTTGTTAACAAAGTATGGATTGTCGATGTCGCAATCCCAGGTGATGGCAGGATTGAGGAGAAACAACTGGAAAAGTTGACACAATATGAGGATTTAAAGATCGAACTACAAAGACTCTGGCACAAGCCAGTCAAGGTGGTCCCAGTGGTGATCGGCACACTGGGTGCAGTGCCTAAAGGCCTTGACCTGAACTTAAACACAATCGGCACTGACAAAATTGCCAGCTGCCAGCTGCAGAAGGCCACCTTACTGGGATCTGCTCGCATTATTCACCGATACATCACACAGTCCTAGACACTTGGGAAGTGTCCGACGTGTGATCCAATACAACAGCCAGCAGAGTGTCTGCGGTGGACTCATCTTGTTGTGTTTCTAATAATAATTTATTTATAACCCATCCTAGCTCCCTGAAGAGACTCAGGGCAGCTTCCAGCAAAATAAAACACAGTGACCAAAATTCAGTGCCAAGAATAACACATAACAAGTAAAAAAAACTTAATGAAAATTATAAAAATTAAACATAATGAACCTAATAGATGAGTCCCCACTGCCAGATAATCTGGGATAAACAGAAAACCTGGGATCAGAACCTGAGATATAGGGCTTGCCTGGAAGTGTCCATAGAATAATAGAATCATAGAGTTGGAAGAAACCCAATGGATCTCTAGTTCAACCCCTTGCTATGCAGGAAAAGCACAATTAAAGTACCCCTGACAGATGGCCATCCAGCTTCTGTTAAAATTTTTCCAAGAAATGAGCGTCCCCCACACTTCAAGGCAGAGAGTTCCACCATTGAACAGCTCATACAGCCAGGAAGTTCAGGTGCAATCTCCTTTCCTGTAATTTGAACTGATTGCTCCTAGTTTTATGGGCATCAGAAAACAAGCCTGCTCCCTCTTCCGTATGGCACTCTTTCACATATTTATACATGGCTCTCATGTCTCCTCCCAACCTTCCTCTTCTGCAGGCTAAACATACCCAGCTCTTTGAGATGCTCCTCATAGGACATGGCCTCCAGGCCTTTGATCATTATATCTGTAGACTGTTCAGGATAGAAGAAAGAACTCTGTTTGTCTGTTTGAAGCAAGTGTGAATTAGCATGATCAGCATGGCTGTTGCTGCCTTGGGATATCCTTTGTTTGGGAAGTGTTAACTGGCACTTGATTGCTTGGTGTCTGCAATTACTCTGTTTCTGAGTGGTGTTCTTTTTTTACTGTCTTGATTCTGGTGTTTTTTTTAACACGGGTAACCAGATTTTGTTCATTTTCATGGTTTCCTCCTTCCTGTTGAAATTGTCCACAAGATTTCAATGCCTCCAGGCTTCAACAGCCATGCTTTGCAGCTGCAAGGCTGCTCAGTGCTAATCAAGCTTGCTAATTGCGACACTCACACTTGCCTCAAACAGACAAGAGTTCTTTCTCCCACCTGGAAATAATAATAATAATAATAATAATAATAATAATAATAATAATAATAATAATAAATGTGTTCCGTCACTTATCGCGGGGGTTACATTCCAGGACCACCCACAATAAGTGAAAATCCACGAAGTAGGGACACTATATTTATTTTAATATTTATACATTATTTTAGTAGTTATATACTATTTTAAGTCTTTATCAACCAATCGTGTGTTAATAAATCGCCTCCCTCTCCTCCTGTTGCCGCTTGGGCTCCTTTTCTCTCCCTTTGGCTTCTCCTTCCTCCCTTCCTTAGGCTGTAAATTGTATTTTTTATGATTTATAATATTCTTTTAGAGTTTATTGAAAAACCGCAAAACAGCGAATCCGCAAAAAGTGAACCGCAAAGTAGTGAGGGAACACTGTACTTTATTTATGTTCCACCCTGTCTCCCCAAAGGGCGGATTCCAACGAACAATTGCATACATGCAATGCCTTTAAAAACAGATAAATATTGGCATAACATTCCACCAAGACCCCACATATGAATACAGCGCTAAAAACCTAACGTCAAATTAAACCGAATATCAGTGAAATGAGTATAAATCAATAACCTAAACCAGTGTAATAAAACAGAATCTGACAAAAATTATATAGTGACATAAAATCTAAATAAACATTCACAGTAATTTAAAAAGCCAACTGAAGTTCAAGAGAGTTGTGTGGCCTACGGTGGTAAATAGGCAGACATAGACTAGCAGATACAGCATAGTTTTCAGTCAGGACCTGGAAGTGGTCTCTCATTAATTAATCCTCCTCCTCTCTATATGCTAATGAGCAGAAGCAGGTCTTTAGTTGTTTTTTGAAGGAGGGGAGGGAGGGGCCAGCTTTATTTCTTTAGGAAAAGAGTTCCAGAGATGGGGGGAGGCCACCGAGAAGGCCCTCTCTTTTGTTCCCACCAGCTGTACTTGAGATGGGGGTGGGACTGATAGCAGGGCCTCCTCCGCTGACCACAGAGCCTGAGATGGTTTGTAAGAGGAGATGCAATCAGTCAAGTAGCCTGGACCTGAGCCATTTAGGGCTTTAAAGATATTGACCAGCACTTTGTATTTAGCCCGGAAGCAGACCGGGAGCCAGTGGAGCTGCCATAGCATGGGACAGGATCTCTCCCTGTACAGAGCTCCTGTTAGCAATCTGGCTGGTGATCTCTGAACCAGTTGAACCTTCCAAACGATCTTCAAAGGCTATCCTGTTTTGTCTTTCAAGAACAGCCTTAAAACACTGTGGTAAGTAAATGAAAACTACTTTACTTCAGCAACACATAAAGTACAGCACACTCTGGAATAATGCAAAAGGAAGCAAGGAAGTCTTAGGGTAACACAGTTCTTAGTCTCTGTTAAATTCCCAAATCAAATAGCAGTCTTACTTCAGACAAAGAAACAGCAATAAATCCTTAGGAGCAATTTCCCGGATGCAGACTTGAAGCAGGCACAAGGGGAGTGAAGAGTCAGTTTGTTACCAGCAAGAGCTTCTTCTGCTTTATAGCCCTGAGTCCCCTCACAGCTGCTAGGGCAGTTCCTAATTACTCAGCTGCATTTCTGGCAGCTATTCTAGCTGAATGACGTCTCTGCTCTGTTTCCTTTCACCTCTCCTGAAATGTGGGTACTTGCAAAATCTCCTCCTCAGATTCCAACTCACCCACAGATTCATGAACACTTTCCTGCTCGCCTTCCTCTTCTAAAGAAGAGGAATCCCTAACAAAGGCAGCCTCACATAGAGAGCATTTCAGTAGTCCAAGCTGGGTGTGACTAAGGTGTGTACTAACCATTCCACAGATGTATACACACACACACACACACACACACACTTCACTTGCCTCATTTCCAACAGACATCTGAACAAACCTCTGAGGATGCCTGCCATAGATGCAGGTGAAACGTCAAGAGAGAATGCTACTAGAAAATGGCCATCCAGCCCGAAAAACTCACAGCAACCCACCGATTTCCCAGTTTGTAAGACTGAAATAGAGTGCATTTAAAATTGCCTGACACTATGTAACAAAATTTGAAAAAGAAAATTCCGTTCCTGGTTCGCAAGTGTTACTGCCTTTTCATTGTGTGACCCTGACTTTGAAAATCGTTGCTCTACTCCAGAAACTTTGTTTTTTTGTGGCTGCCACAAACTATGTTGAATGGGCTGAGACTGTATGAGATATTTATTGAAAAACTAGAGCAAAATATGCTTCAGGATTGTCCCGCAAAAATAAAGTTGTGTGCAGTTTAATACACCATTTCCATGTTTTTAGGGTAGAACCAATTAGGAAATGAGATGTATCATCCAGGAATAAAAATTGTGTTACATAGTGTTTTATGGCAGTGTAGGTCCTGCCTGTATCAGTTCTAATCTAAGCACTCACGTTACTAGGTTGGGGAAAAGCACAGAGGTATCTTTTCCCATGAATTGTCCTAATAAAACCATTGGACAAAGTTATGGAGGGAGAAGCACCTGAAAGAGGACTGCCTCCCCCCTTTTCCTCTAATAAATGAGCAGAGAAGAGTATTCCAAAGGGCCATAGGGATTTTGAGTAAACTTGCTCGTTTTTGGGGTTTAGGATTCTTTTTTCTTCCTTTGGAGGGGAAAGGTTAAAACTCTCTCACATGGGTAAGAGTTTTAGTTCTAATCCTTTCACACCGCTTTGCCGCAGTGCCTTCTATAAATTCATACTCTTTTATAATTCTCATCTGCTTGTCAGTTTGCTTGTCCAGCCCATTCCCATCTTCGCCCATAACAAATCCTAATTTCACTTGTTGGTGCAGAACAAGTGAAACTAAAAAATACTATGAAGTATGCATTGCTTTAAACTCTATAAGTTAGAAAAACTTCCCAGTTTTACATCCAGCATCTTCTAAGGTTGTGCTTTTCGGATAAGCCTTAACATGTTTTGTGTCCCGGCTTTCAGTGTGGGTCCCAATCCATTTTTGGGAGTCTCTGAAAATCAGGACAGCAGATGCCTGTTTTTTGCTCTGGAGTGCCAAAAGATCTGTTTTCTATTGGCCCATTATGGGGGGGGGGGGTTTCTCAGGCTCCCCTTCCTGTCATAGGCATTTAAGCTGTTTCTACTCTAGAGGAGAGGTGCTCAGCTGCAGGCACTGGCGTCCACTTTAAGTTAGCTTCTTACCTGTTTCTCTACTCTAGAGGAAAGGCGCTCGCTGTAGGCCACACATGCATTCTCTAAGGCAGGGAGGCAAGTTCTGTTTCTTACTCTAGAGGAGGCACTTGGCTGCAGGCAGGCTGCATGCCACACACACTCTCCAAGGCAAGGAGGCAAGTTCTGTTTCTTACTCTAGAGGAGGCACTTGGCTGCAGGCAGGCTGCACACCACCCATGCACTCTCCAAGGCAAGGGGGCAAGTTCTGTTTCTTACTCTAGAGGAGGTACTTGGCTGCAGGCAGGCTGCACACGACACACACACTCTCCAAGGCAAGGGGGCAAGTTCTGTTTCTTATTCTAGAGGAGGTACTTGGTTGTAGGCAGGCTGCATGCCATGCACATACTCTTCAAGCAAGGAGGCAAGTTCTATTTCTTACTCTAGAGGAGGTACTTGGCTGCAGGCAGGCTGCACACGACACATACACTCTCCAAGGCAAGGGGGCAAGTTCTGTTTCTTACTCTAGAGGAGGTACTTGGTTGCAGGCAGGCTGCATGCCATGCACATACTCTTCAAGCAAGGAGGCAAGTTCTGTTTCTTACTCTAGAGGGGGTGCTTGGGTGCAGGCAGACTGCACACCACACATACAATCTCCAAGGCAAGGAGGCTGCTCACAAAAAGCAAGCGGGAACTTGTATGGCAAAAGTTTATTAATTAAATGAATGTGTCAATAAAAAACATTGGAGCCCCCGTGGCCTAGTGGATTAAAGCCGTTGGGTTGCTGACCTGAAGGCTGCCAGGTTCGAATCCCACCCGGGGAGAGCGCGGATGAGCTCCTTCTATCAGCTCCAGCTCCATGTGCGGACGTGAGAGAAGCCTCCCACAAGGATGGTAAAAACATCAAAAACATCCGGGCGTCCCCTGGGCAACGTTCTTGCAGATGCCCAATTCTCTCATACCAGAAGCAACTCAGGTTGCTCCTGGCACGAAAATAAATAAATAAATAAAATAAAAACATAAAACAGGCGAGGAGCCAGGATCTGCTCCCACTTGCTTTCGTGTCAAGCTGATTTTTGAGCAGGGAGGGGACTTCCCATTATGTGCTCCTGAAGGAACGAAAGTAACAAAAGAATGAATATAACGAAGGAGAACAGGTTCCTTGCACATCTCTAATCACAGTACTCCAAACAGGACTGTGATTAGAAGGCACTGTTCCAGTGACTACAGCTTCTTGGAAATGCTCAAGAAATGGGATCCTTTGCAATTCTATACATACAGATTTGTTCAGAGTTACATTTCATGGAGTTCACTGATAAGAATAGTCTACAAACTAAGTAAGGGATGACTCCTCATGCTAGTAATTAGAATATTTTATATTTTAGGGGTTTGCACAGCAAGAAGAAAGATGGGGAAAGAGGTGAAATATCAGTAGAATATCACAGAGGATAACTATACTGCCTGAAGCTTGCATGCAATTTAGGGAATGAGACAGAGACAAATGCAATCAAAACCTTGTCTGGAATCCAGTGGAATTTATTTCTGAGTATACATTGGATTGCAGCTTTACAGCAATTATTGTGAGATTGATTAACATTTTAAGTTCTTTTGTAAAAACATTGTTCCTTCAAATGTTGAACACTGTTTACATCACAACTTCTGATCTAATCCAGCACTGCTGAGTCCAAAAATTGCTAAAACCTCCTCAGATCCACATGCATTCAATTTGCTGGTGTGTCTGTAGCTTGTTGTATAATGGAGACAGAAAAGAAAAAATAAACGAGAAAAAAAAGCCACACAGAGATGTTGTTCTGCTTATGACAGGAGCACCACCTCACCTCCTCCTTTAGTGCTATAACTGGTTCTTATATCCAGATGTTTTAATAATTTTAATAATAATAATGGGTAGAAGTGAAATGGACCGGTCCATATTTTTGTGTCTCACAATTAGAGGAAGTTTCTTTCTGTATAGATGGACTATAAGGTTTCATTCCACTATTATTTAAAAACAAAGTAACAATTCAGGATAGGAATGTTTGAGTCGTTCTTTTTCTTACAGCTCTAACTTACAAATAAACAAACCAAACTAGAGAACTGAATTATATGTAGTTATTTTAATTCGATATAAACAAGTTTTAGGATTCTGCAGGGCCTGATATATTTCTCAGTTTATTTGCGGAGGGAAGTCTAAGCTATATTTGCTTGGTAGACCAAAGAAAGAATGTAAGGTTGCTTTTTGCCAGAATCTGGTGATTTTCAAAATCTACTTCAGTCTTTTCTGTTAAGCAGTTACAAATCAATAACCAGTTGGTTGTCTGAACATAAATAGCTTTTGCAACCTACCCCGGAATAATAATAATAATTAATAATAATATAATTTTTTTATATTCCGCCCTTCTCCCTAAGGGGACTGAGAGTGGACTATACACAGACACAGACAAACATCCAATGCCTTGTTACAATGGCAAACAATGAGACACAAATACACAGACAAAAGCAAAGGCTTCTCCTTTTTAATTTCTGGCTTCTGGAGGCGGTGCTCATCTCTGGCTCTGGGAGAGGTGCTCCTCTCTGTTTCCAAGCTGAGGAACCTGCGTTGTCCGTAGACACATCTTGGTTGTGTGTTCAGCAAGACTGCTTGGAGCGTCTTTTTGCCTTTTCCCGCCAAAGCAGTACCTATTTATCTACTCAAATGTGCATGTTTTCGAACTGCAAGTGCTAACAATGGGAGCTCACCTTGTCCCACGGATTGAAACTGCCAATCTTTAGTGCAGCAGTTCAGCAGCACAAGGGTTTAACCACTGTGTGCACCACTGTGTCACAATGTTTGCAGGGCAGCACCCATCCTTTAACTGAGATGTAATTTCAAAGGGTGAAATTCCCATCACTCCCACCACTTACAATGATAATTAATCAACGCTTCAAATTTGAAACTGATCACTGGGAAAACTGGGTAGTCTTTCATAGAATGTCATAAATGTGGCATTAGAACGTTTACTTCATAAACTGGCAGCACAGATACTTGACTTCACCTACAATGCATTTCAAAACATTATGCAAATTCCTTAATTTGGAGTAGTTTAAATGTTGTGAAATTGTTTTGGAGTCAGCAATGTATCAAAGCTGGTAGGGTCATAATCAGGAATGTGTCTTCTGGGATGAAACGAAAATGACATCCCTAGTGCCAAAAATAGCTATAATTAGACTAATGCAAAAACAAAACCAACTGAATTTGTTCATTTATTCACCCAGTTTATAGTTCACTTTCCCCCATACTGTGGACATAAAACAGGTCACAAGCTCATTTGGATAATTAATTATTGAAAGCATGCAGGCAGACTTTGTAGTGAGCTGCATTTAATTACCAGCTATTTCAATCCACTAACTTATTTTTTGGGTCCTGCTTCAATATTCAGTTAGGAAAAACAATGGATGAATATCTCCCTAGTCTTCGCTTATAAACGTTAGGAACTGGTAATGATGCTGTCCTGACAAACATTAGGAACTGGTGATGATGCTGTCCTGACTAGCCTTATTTGAAGGGATTCTCAGACTCCTGTTAGGTCAGAGAAAGCCTTTTCCTGGATACTGTTAAATGAAGGAGAATTTCAGATTTGCATTTATTATCCTTACAGATCTACCAATAGTGTTAGACAGAAATAACTTGTATTAATAAGTAAAATTAATAAGGCTTTATATTCAGTTCCAGTGATAGTGTGTATCGTCTTTAGTGTCAGGTATATTTGCCTTCTTAAAGAAGTTTGCAACTGTGTTTTCTTCTTTGGAAATATAGAATGACACATATAGAGAATCTTTCTATTTGTTTACTTGCTGTAAACACTTCTGTGAACCATTTAAACAATGTCATGAATCTCACTCTATATGCTTCTTAGTTTTACTTCTATATGTGAATACCTTTCTGTTCATACATACACATGCAAACTTATATATACACAGCAGCTTATTGTTAACGGGTTTGTTAATTTCTCAAAGGCTTCCAAGACTCAGAATATTTTCGCAACCGAAACAGGCAATGTTTAAGGCAGTTGAAGTCAACCAGGGAGTCTACAGACCAACTTTACAATGCTGAACAGATTTATCTGTAAATTATTACTACCATCACCACTACCATATAATGTTGCAAGAACAGTTTTTTTCTACCTTTACAGTAGAAAATAAAAATAAAAATATGTTCACCAGTCTCATTGCTTTCATTAATCTGCTTTTTGTTTTAATTGGTTTTACAAATATGCTCTTTTCTCATGTGCATATCATTCATAAAGCATGATTAGACATACACATAGTGTTTCCTGATTTGAAAATGAACTCTCTTAAAATTCAATGTTTGCAAGACATTTCTCTTGACATAGTGAAAGTATCCTATTGAATTGGCTTGGCCACTACCAGCAAATCAGACTTGAAATATGTGTATCTAGTATCTCAAATGTTGGAAAATCTCTGTGTATGAAAAAGTGATTATGGAAGCCATCTGGAGAAATATGAGGGGAGAAACAAAGAAATAAATAAAAACAATGTTGCAGTAGACTGAGCCAAGGAGTTGATGTGACTGATGTTTTCATCCAACAAGTGACAGGGAAGTCAAATTAATAATAGGAGAATCAAATTATTGTGATATCTGCTGGAAGAAATTCTTCAATTGAATCCATTGAATCCCAAATGAATTATACTTCTTGCTGATAAGTTCCTTTTTGAGAAAATAGAAGGATAAAAGAAAAGATATGCAATCCTTGTATGTATCAGCCAAATCTTTGCAGAATGAAAACAGCAACACTCCTCCTGATTTGAGTAACTTCTCGGTAAACAGAATGAAGAGTTAGCCAAAAATGGACCCCAAAATGACATGCCTTTTGGCTGAATTGCACAAGATTAATGACTAGTGAGAGGTCAAGAATGTAGTTCAAAGACAATAAAGATTGATTAAGGAATACCTAGCTGCAGCATTATTATTATTAATATTATTAATATTATTATTTATATCCAACTTTATTTCTCCTGCAGGAGACTCAAAGTGGCTTAACATAAAAGCATCAGCATAAGATTTAAAGTATGCAAATATACAAACATTAAAAAAGGATTAAATATAAATAGTATTTTAAAATCGCAGTTAAAACCCAGTTTAAAAGAATTTAAGATGTTAGGGCTATTAAAATAGGATTCCAGGTTACTAAAGAAACTGGCAGCTATACTTGCGGAAGAATGGGATCGTTGAGAAATGAGTGGGTGAGGCAGCAGGAGATTGGAGATAGCCAAATACGTGAAAGGGAAATTTAGGAAATTACAGGTCAGTCGGTTGGAAATCAGTATCGAGGAAGACACTAAAACATGTTTATTTTGCAAGAACTTTGAAGGCAGTCTAGTGATCAGTAGAGTCCAGCAAGAACTACCAATATTAAACTATGCTGGGGTAATCTTTTAAAACTAAAATCAGGATATTTACAATCACAGATGAATTCAGAGCTAGGTGAACAATTCAGAGTCATTCTTAACTAATTTTTCATTCAGTTAGAGGGAATTTTTGGATGGGTAAGAGCAGAACTAGGCATATATATACAGTTGATGATTTATCCAAAATTAGAGCATACAACTACTGGGTAAAACTGAATGCAAATGACAGACTACCAAAACTGTGCTTGTTAGAGCAGACACACAAAAAAAATAAACATCAGACCTCTTGGCTAGTTCAATTGACAAAACACACTTCTGATTCTGTATCCAAATCTCCTAGAAGAACAAGATCAAAAAAATGTTGCACAATTAATACTGGATATAGAAGCTCGGAAAGACATTGCTACTCTCAGTAAAGCCAGTTCATTGAAATGGCTATGTCATTTTAAACATACTTTTCAAACAGCCCAATATCTAAAGACAGAAATGCCTAAACATCTCAGGAGGGTATTTACCAGAACTAGATTTGAACGGCTGGATTCAAACATAGAAGGTTTAACCAAGTCCCATATAATGAATGATTTTGTATCTGTGGAGTGTCAGAAGTAGAAGATATCACACATGTACTATTTAGCTGTCACTTGTATAAGAAAGAGAGAAGTCAATAGCTCAGAACATACATTATACAAAAGACACACTGGGATCCTATATTAAAACTACATTTTTGTTGGCCGGGCAGAATGCTAAAATAGCATACAAAGCGGTCCTTTTTCTATATAAAGCAACTCAGCTGAGAACTGCATATTTGGAGTTAACTGGGGTAAATTGTAGGGGTGATGCAGATATTTGATCTGGATTGGGATCTCAATCCCTTGTTAACAGCTTGTTTATTTTAACTTTTGATGTACTGTGGGTTGTATGCTGTAAGTGTATGCATTAAATGTGATTATCAAGTGTTTTGATACAGTTGATGGGCCAATCAATAAAAGGTACTGCACTGGTTGGGTAGAGGGAATCCACTGAATTGACAAATGATTCAAAGAAAATATCAAACTGTTTTACATTTAGACTAACAAAAACAATGATATCAGAAGGTAGGAGATAGCTGGTAGGCAGGCATCCACACAAAAAAGATTTGTAGTCATTGAAATGTGATGTAGCTGCAAAAGGTGGAAAAAAGGTTAATGTGATCTTATTTTGCTTTAATTGTAGGACAACTTTAAGCTAGCAAAGTAATGTTAGGTTATCGAAATGAAGTGCTCCAAGAAAAAATTGAAGTACAGTAGAATCTCACCTATCCAACATAAACGGGCCAGCAGAATATGTTGGATAATAAGGAGAGATTAAGGAGAAGCCTATTAAACATCAAATTCGGTTATGATTTTACAAATTAAGCACCAAAACATCATGTTATACAACAAATTTGACAGAAAAAGTAGTTCAATATGCAGCAGTGCTACGCAGTAATTACTGTATTTAGGAATTTAGCACCAAAATATCATGATGTATTGAAAACGTTGACTACAAAAATGTGTTGGATAATCCAGAATGTTGGATAAGTAAATGTTGGATAAGTGAGACTCTACTGTATATAAATTTAGCCTGAAGATGACAAGTCCACGTAGAGGGCAGCCTTCTTCAAGTACCTAAAGGGCTGTTGCATAGAAAGGTGGCAAGGCTCGTTCTCTGGCATCTTAAACAGAGGAGGGGACTAAATTGAATGGGTTTAGGTTACTGAGAGTGGACTGCAGTGGCAGATAAGCAGAAAGTCTAGACCAGGGGTCCCCAAACTAAGGCCCGGGGGCCACATGCAGCCCATTGAAGCCATTTATCCAGCCCCCGATGCATCAGCGGCTCCCTCCTCCTCCACCAAGGATGGTGTACGCAGCCTGGTGCGCGACTTCCAAAGCTTTGCTTTTTTATAGTGGTATTTTAATTATTATTCAATTAATTATTAATTATTAAGGTGTGTTTTGCTAGTGCTTTTGGTGCACAAAGGCAGAAGAGGGTTGGACTAAATGGCCCAAGGGGTCGCTTCCAACCCTGTTTGTTATTATTATTATTATTATTATTATTATTATTATTATTATTGACACAAAGACACAATATAACACAGCAAACGAGATATATATGCTGGATTTCGTATCACAAAATCACAAGTTGAACACATACATACAGCCCGGAAAACATACAACAACTCCACTTCTCAAGCGTTTAGGACTGTGTGATATATTATTATTATTATTATTATTATTATTATTATTATTATTATTATTATTATTATAACAACAACATTGTGGCTGGGAGGCCATCTGTCAGGGGTACTTTGCTAGTGATTTTGGTGCACAAAGGCAGAAGGGGGTTGGACTAAATGGCCCAAGGAGTCTCTTCCAACCCTCTTTTATTATTATTATTGATAGAAGGACACAGTATAACACAGCAAATGAGGTATATATGCTGGATTTCGTATCACAAAATCACAAGTTGAACACTTCCCAAGCATTTAGGACTGTGTGATTTATTATTATTATTATTATTATTATTATTATTATTATTATTATTATTAACAACATTGAGGTTGGGTGGCCATCTGTTAGGGGTGCTTTTGGTGCATAAAGGTAGAAGGGGGTGGACTAAATGGCCCAAGGGGTCTCTTCCAACCCTCTTTATTATTTTTATTATGATTATTATTAACATTAAGGTTGTATTTGTTCCCATTTTGTTTTTGTTTGTTTACTTCAAAATAAGATATGTGCAGTGTTCATGAGAATTTGTTCATAGTTTTTTTTTAAAAAAACTATAGTCCGGCCCTCCAACGGTCTGAGGGACCGTGAACTGGCCCCCTGTTAAAAAAGTTTGGGGACCCCTGGTCTAGACAGTAAGCATTGTCTTTGGCAATGGAGCTAAGTAAAGGGGAGGAGCTTTTGCGGTTTCGTAGCAAAGCCTGAATGAACATTTACCTGTCAGGGAGACTCTTGCTCTGCATTTCCTGCAGCTGGTATGAGATTAGATTAATGACATGGGGCCCCTTCCACATAGCTGAATAAAATCCCACATCTGCTTTGAAATGGGATATATGGCAGTGAGGACTCAGATAACCCAGTTCAAAGCAGATACTGTGGGATTTTCTGCCTTGGTATTCTGGGTTATATGGCTGTGTGGAAGGGCCCATGGCCTGCTCCAGTCAAAAAGAGAAAGAAAGGTTGTAGCTTCTTGCTGAAGCACAGATTGCTGGCAGTTGCGTTGCTGTGTGACTTATATACTTCAGAAATCCCATTCAGGCAGCTTTTATCATTGTGGCATCTTTGTGTTTGGGGAAACTGAATGTATTGGATCTACATCCCCATAGGCTGGATCTACACTGCTGCAGTTCAAACTATATGAATCCAGTGCTTAAAAAAATACGGGATGGATACTAATATAAATATATAAATAAGGAGCCCTGGTGGCGGAGTGTGTAAAAGCACTGAGCTGGAGACCGAAAGGTCCCAGGTTCAAATCCCGGGAGTGGAGTGAGCTTCCAGCTTCTGCCAACCTAGCAGTTTGAAAGCATGCCAATGTGAGTAGATCAATAGGTCTGGCGGGAAGGTAACGGTGCTCCATGCAGTCATGCTGGCCACTTGACCTTGGAGGTGTTTATGGACAACGCCGGTTCTTCGGCTTAGAAATGGAGATGAGCCCCAACCCCCAGAGTCAAAAATGACTGGACTTAACGTCAGGGGAAACCTTTACCTTTACTACTAATATAAATGGATTATATCTCAATGTGACGGTCCAAGGAAGCAGCTTCTTAAAGGTGAACCATCAAGCTTCTTAAAACGGCCCTTATTTAATCTTTACATTTGGATGTGGTAAACAGAAGACAGATGCTGTCTGTAGCTGCTTCCTGAGGAGATGATAATATTTAGTTTTCCCGGCAGATAGGGCAGAGAAAGGGCAGAGAAAGGGCTGAGGGAAAGGGAGGCCACTGGTAGGAATGGAAAGGCGAGGAGGAGGAATGTGGGATTCCCTCAGAAATGTCAGCTGGGTGTAGCTGACGCTGTATATCTCACTTTCCTTTTCCCTTGCTCAGCTGTAGGGAATGGGGCAACCCCCTCCACCTTTCCGAGCCTAGGACTATTAATAGTGTCCTGGCCGGGTCAGGTTGGATTCCCAAGGCTCAACAGTTTCCCTGTGCAATGGAAACTCTGAGGCAGGAATAACCTTTGCAAAAATAGAGCTAGCTGGGAGCCGCTGGGAAGGCAAAACAGAGGCCGCTTCTACACTCCCATATAATCAGATCAACAAAGTAGATTTATTTATTTATCGTGTCAGAAGCGAATTGAGAATACAGTTATAATGTATAGAAAAACCACAAAGTTAAAAACTGTGCATTATGCTAAATTTCCTTTGACTAGAAGCTGGTGTCGCTGTAAGAAGGTCCTCCATTGCACATGTGGCAGGGCTCTTGTTGCATTGTAGTAAGTGGTCTGTGGTTTGCTTTCCTCCACACTTGCATGTCGTGGACTCCACTTTGTAGTCCTATTTCTTAAGACTAGCTCTCGTGGTGCCAGAGCGCAGTCTGTTCAACACCTTCCAAATCACCCAGTCTTCTGTGTTCCCAAGGAGGAGTTTCTCATCTGGTATCAGCCACTGATTGAAGTTCCAGGTTTTAGCCTGCCACTTTTGGACTCTCTCTTGCTGAGGTGTTCCTGCGAGTATCTCTGTAGATCAGTGGTTCTCAACCAGTGGGTCCCCAGGAGTTTTGGCCTACAACTCTCACAAATCCCAGCCAGTTTATCAGCTGTTAGGATTTCTGGGAGTTGAAGGGCAAAACATCTGGGGACCTATAGGTTGAGAACCACTGCTGTAGATCTTAGGGAGCTACCATGTTTCCCCGAATATAAGTCAGTATCTTATATTAAATTTTACTCCCATAGATGTGCTAGGTCTTATTTTCAGGGGATGTCTTATTTTTACATGAAGAAGAATTCACATTTATTGTTGAGCAAAAAAATGAACATTTATTATATACTGTAGTGTACAGTAGTTGTCATCACAAACCAACATAACCAGACAAACTGTGAATCCTATAAGGAATTTCTTGTTACTACCATTATTTCTATGTATGTACATTTACCAATCCTGCATGCTCTGGTGTTCTGGCTCTTTACTAGAGCTTTTAATCTATGTTAATTTTATCAATATTTGTATGTATGTATTTTTATCCTTTACATTTTATCTTTTAAATCGCTGTGGCACAGGCGGGAGAGCAAGCCAGCTGCAATTAACTGCAATGAATCACTCTGATCAGTCATGAGTTCGAGTTCCGCTCGGAGCCTATGTTTGTTTATCTTTGTTCTATGTTAAAAGGCATTGAATGTTTGCCTATATGTGTAATGTGATCCTCCCTGAGTCCCCTTCGGGGTGAGAAGGGCAGAATATAAATGCTGTAAATAAATAAATAAATAAATAATAGAGCATCTTGGATGGAGGGCGATTAATAAGTAATTAAATGATGATGATGATGATGTTGATGATGTTTGGTGCCGGGCATGCTTTCAAACAAAAACTTTGCTAGGTCTTACTTTTGGGGGAGGCCTTATATTTAGCAATTTAGCAAAACCTCTACTAGGTCTTATTTTCTGAGGAGGTCTTATTTTCAGGGAAACAGGGTATTTCTTGATTAAGACGTTGGCTTGCTGGCTGATAACCAAACAGAGGATGAGCCGGAGATATCAATGCCTTGGTCCTTTCATTGCCGACTCCTACTTCCCAGCGGATGTCAAGTGGTGCAATACCGGCTAAACAGTATAATTTCTCCAGCAGTGTAGGTCATAGACATCTTGTGATAATGCGGCATGTCTCATTAAGAGCCACATCCACTGTTTTAACGTGGTGAGATGTATTCCACATTGGGCATGCATATTCAGCAGCAGAGTAGCAAAGCGCAAGGGCAGATGTCTTCACTGTGTCTGGTTGTGATCTCCAGGTTGTGCCAGTCAGCTTTCGTGTGATGTTATTTCTAGCACCCACTTTTTGCTTGATAGTCAAGCACTGCTTCTTTTAAATCAAAGCAGATTATCCACATTATCTGAACTGGATTATATGAGTCTATACTGCTATATAATCTAGTTCAAAGCAGATAATCTGGATTTTTGTACAGCAGTGTAGAAGGGGCCAGAGTCCCAAAGACATACACTTTCCCTCCCACAGTTTGACATTTTTTTTCAAAAGGAATGAAATGGTCACAGGTTATCAGAGACTTTTTCCTTCACAGGAGGAAATGTCAAAGGCCTGAACAAAGGCCAGCTTCACTTTCAGGGCATGTCAAGGAAAGGTCATTTCGGTAGTTCTGTTTATTTGTTTGTCTGTTTATTCCTTTATCCTGAGGGGACTCTTCTGCCTCCAACAGCTGCAGATCCACAGTGGAAACTTTCCACTTCTCCTCAGCTTCTTCACCTGTTGCATTTCTGCCTCTTACACAACTGTTTAAAAAGTTCAAACAAATCCAGGCAAATGTTATTGTATTCCACTTCATTTGTAAAAACACTCCCCAATTGGGTTGCTGTGAGTTTTCTGGGCTGTATGGCCATGTTCCAGAAGCATTCTCTCCTGGTGTTTCACCACATCTATGGCAGGCATCCTCAGAGGGTGTGAGGTCTGTTGGAAACTAGGCAAGAGGGGTTTATATATCTGTGGAAGGTCCAGACTGGGAGAAAGAACTCCTGTCTGCTAGAGGCAAGTGTGAATGTTGCAAGTGGCCACTTCGATTAGCACTGAATGGCCTTGCAGCCTTGAAGAATGCTCAGAAAGCAGGAGAGTTCCAGACAGTAAACAATCAGGGTCAGTGAACACCTCCTAACAAAGAATTCCCCCAGGTAGGAAGCAGCCAGCCTTTGAAGCTGCCAGACTATTCAATGCTAATCAAGGTGGCCAATTGTAACATTCATACTTGCCTCCAACATACAAGAGTTCTTTCTCCCATCCTGGACTTTCCACAGATCTATAAACCCCACTTGCCTAGTTTCCAACAGACCTCACAACTTCTGCGGAGGCCTACCATAGATGTGGGCAAAACGTTAGGGGTCAATGCTTCTGGAACATGACCATACAGTCCAGAAAACTCACAGCAACCCACTCCCCATATAATTTTTTTTTTAAAAAAACTGAACTCACTCAAATGATTCTTCTCAGCCTTTCTCGTTCTTGACAGAATGTACACCTCATAGATCGACAAGAAACTTTTTTTTTGCTGTCTGAGGGCCCTTCTACACTGCCATATAATCCAAAATTGGCCCCTGGTGGTGGCGCAGTGTGTTAAAGCGCTGAGCTGCTGAATTTGCAGACCAAAAGGTCCCAGGTTCAAATCCCGGGAGCGGAATGAGGAGAGATAAAGCAGGGTAATAATAATAATAATAATAATAATAATAATAATAATAATAATAATAGCAATAATAGCAGTAGTAATATTTATTACCCATTTCTCCTTGTGGCTTAAGGTAGAGTACAAAACAGAGAGAGAAGACACAACACTATTAAATATTAAGTACAGTAGAGACTCACTTATCCAAGACTCGCTTATCCAACGTTCTGGATTATCCAACACATTTTTGTAGTCAATGTTTTCAATACATCATGATATTTTGGTACTAAATTCGTAAATACAGTAATTACAATATAACATTACTGTGTATTGAACTACTTTTTCTGTCAAATTTGTTGTATAACATGATGTTTTGGTGCTTAATTTGTAAAATCATAACCTAATTTGATGTTTAATAGGCTTCTCCTTAATCTCTCCTTATTATCCAACATATTTGCTTATCCAACATTCTGCCGGCCCGTTTATGTTGGATAAGTGAGACTCTACTGTATATGTAAGTGTGTGTGTAGATAGATAGGTTAGGTAAATTTTTCCCTTTGACATTAAGTCTAGTCGAGTCCGACTCTGGGGGGTGGTGCTCATCTCCTTTCAAAGTCAAAGAACCGGCTTTGTCCATAGACATCTCCAAGGTCATGTGGCTGACATGACTACATGGAGCGTCATTACCTTCCCGCCAAAGCAGTACCTATTGATCTACTCACATTTGCATGTTTTTGAACTGCTAGCTTGGCAGAAGCTGGGACTAGCAACAGGAGTTCGCCCTGCTCTGCCGATTTGAATTGACAATTTCCCGATTAGCAAGTTCTGCAGCTTAGCAGTTTAACTCACTGCACCATCGCAGCCCCCTTGATAGATACATACACACAGGTAAAATGCAGGTTAAAATTCACAGATAAAATTCACAGGTCTTCAGTTGTGTCTTAATTTTTTTTATAGGTTAATTGTATTTTTATTGGAAAACATATATACAGCTTGGAATGGATTTGAGTTGTGTCTTAATTTTTGATAGTCTTGGGACAACCTCCTGTAGGTAAAACACAGTTCTTTGTTCCATTTAAACACTGATTTAAAGTAAGATTTTTCATCATATGTTTTCTATATTATCATTCTTTGAAAGGGATATTTTTCAAATATAAAGTTTTCTCTAGTAAAGACTCCATCCTTCCTTTTTTCAAAACCCCCTTTCATGAATCTCACATACGGATATTCGATTCGATATGGTTTTTTCCCCCATCCCATATTAGTTTTGATAACTATCAGTTTAGAAATATCCTGCGTGCAAGCAAGTTTGAAATGAAGTCAAGCTAAAAATAGATGTGCTGACTTTTATTAAGAAAGAAAGGAAAAAAGTTCTGTAATTCAGGTATTATAAACTCCAATGTCAGCACTATGGAAATGTTAAGGAACTGGTGCGTATTTATTTTTCTTGGATAGTTCCCATAAACCTGCAAAAGGAGAGAAACAAGTATTTCCCATGAATGCAGTTAACACAAAGCATATTGCCATTGAAATGTTTTCAAAAGTGTTTCAGTTGTAAATTCAGAAGCATGGTATATTTATTCTAATCCTTAATTAATCACTAGTCAGGTCTATGCCACCAAAAAGTACACATGCAGAAAAACAAGTAAATAAACAAACAAAGACAAACAAAAAACTAATGATAGGTTATCTATTTTTTTAGTTACGACTAAAAGAGATTTTTTCTAATGGCTAGAACTTGTTAGTCAACACAAACGTGTTCATACAATGGGTACATTTTATTTCATATAGAATATTTAGCTTTAAACATAAAGTAGATATCACAAAAAACTGTATGAAAAGAAAAACACTTTAAAAACACAATTCTTTTCAGTTGGAAGTACCATCTGGAATGGCCACCCAGAAAGCACCAGATTTAAGAGTAACAGGGTATTTTGAAAAGCTTGTTTGGACAGGCAGGGCAGAAAAATACTATGGTCAAGTTTACTAAAAGTTGCTTCAGAAGACGATTGGTGCTTCCAGATCTTAGATACTATTATGAAGCTACAGGCTTTAGTTGCCTAAAGGACTGGATTAAATTAAAAAATAGAGCTTTAGTTAGTCTAGAGGGGTACAATCTAAGATTTGGCTGGCCTCCCTGTCACTCTCCAGAGAGGAACATATCTGACCTGAAACACAACACCAATTTGGTAAAATCAGCAAGCAGTTTGTTGTAGAATATATGTAGGCAAAGCAATAAAAATAATAATACTGTATGAGTCCAAAATCCCAGATAATCCATAAACTTTAGAAGGAAACCAGGTACATTAGTACATAGAAATCCATGAAACATGGCACATGAAAACAAGAAACCAAACAGCAGGAACTCACAGGCAAAAAGCTTAAACTTGGCAACAGCCTGATACATGGAAAACAGAGCACTTGAAAATGAAACCATCATGAATTAAAGACATTGACTCGACTGAGACACTAGTCTCCCATAAATCATATAAACCCTTTCCAAAGGCCAAAACTGTCAGGAAAGCATTATTTCTCACTTTCCCACTAGATAAGGTGTTATCTTTTTGTTGTTGTAAATGAGCAGAACACCTGAAATTCTGAAGGTTTTGTCTCTGTTTACTAAAACTTTGCTTTCTATCCAAGGTTTTGCTATCCTCTCCCTCTGCACCTAGCAAAGCAAGCTCAGCATCATTTTCAGACTGTTGCTCTGAGAAAAGCAGTGAAAGATCTTTCCCAGAAATGTGATGTTGCTCAAGCTTCTCTTCTGAATTCAACTCTGGCCCGAGCCCATAATCAGGAACCTCATCCCCATTCCCATTATGCATATCAACATGAACATCATTCCTATCACAAACATCATCCTGATCATAATTCCCATCATGAGTATCAGACACAATCACACAAAAATGCCTACCTATGCTATGGAAAAGAGAAGGCAAACAAAGATTCTAGTAGGCATCCCATAAGAAATAGCCTTCTAGTGATGTGGAAAAGATACAAGAAAGGGACAGAGCAGAAAATACTTTTATGGCTGTATCTTTTGGCAGCAGTGTTAAAACCAACATATAACGAAGAATTGAGAGCATATAGGGAATATCTAATTGAAGAAAAAGGACAATGGAAACTAAATGGGAGAGAAGAGTTAGAGAGAAATTGCTATAATCAATTACATGATATATTTAGGAAAGATAATAAAATTGGGTTTGCCAAAAAAAAAATTGGAATCGGAAAATATTTTGAAGAAAGAAAACAAAGGATTGATTTCCAGGTTATACAAATATATTCTGGAATATAACTTGGAAGACAATCAAATAAAAACGGTAATGATTTTCCGGTCCAGAGACTTAGGGAAGAGTATAGATTTTGATAACTGGCAATACTTATGGAAATTTTCAATAGTGGGTTCTGTCAGAGAAAATATGTATAAAATGTTCTATAGAAGTTATATAACTCCTGAATTAAAAGCTAAAATTGATAAATTGCAAAGGGGAGAATGTTGGAGATGAAAAATGTAGAAAGGCTTGTTCTTCCATGTTTGATGGACCTGTGTGATGGTAAAAAGGTTTTGGAAAAAGGTGACTAAAGAAACCGACAAAGTGATTACTAAGAAGATTAAGAAAAACCCTGAAATGTGCTTATTGGGTTTATTTCAGGAGAAAATTGGCAAAGACGATATAGAAATCTGCCAATATAGTTATGAGGCAGCGAGAATCATTATAGCAAAATCTTGGAAGGGGGAAAAAGAATTATTTATTAAGGAATGGAGAAGAAAAATAATAGAGCATATCCAAATGGCCATGATCTCTAATGGCATAAGGGGAGGAAACAAAGAAGAATTTGCTAGAAACTGGAAACTGGCCTTTGGGTATTTAAAAAAGAAGACAAAATAGATTTTGAAAAAGCCGAATGAAAGATTTATTACTGTAATGATATGGACAAATTTTTGTTAGATACTAGTTCCATATGGTGTGGTATTGGAAATCATGGGCGGTGGTTAATGGGTAGGAATGAGGAGGTGGTGGGACAGGAGAAATAATATTTGTATTTTGATTGTTGAATCTTGAAGATTGTATGTTGTTTTTTCATGTATCACGATAAAATGTATACAAAAAAAGTTGCTTCAAGATCCAGCAAGGCTTCCACCAGTGATTAAGGCTGTCTCCATTTTGAAATCAAACCAAACCTAAGTTTAGAACTAATTCCTCCAGGTGGCTTGGGTAGAATATTCAATAACCTCCTATACCACCTAAATTGGGGAGGCTACCAATTTTTGCCCTCAAAGACTGGTTTGCAATGGTATCAGAGAAGGTCATTATCACTTCTATACATTTTTGTTAGGGTTAATACCAACTCTTTTGGATTTTATCAAAGTGTTCTCTATTACTAGAAGAAGCACTGAAAATCTGAAGTTACATTTAAATGGTTATTAGCTGTTTCTGGAGGGCATCACTTAAAAGGTTTTTTCAATTAGTAGGAAGAATTTTTGAATTTCTGTGAATATGCAGTTATGAAATCTGAAGTAATGGAAGTGAATGAATATGAAAATGATTGTTAACTATCTTGCTCTGTACTATGATAAGGTCTGTCATAAATATATTTTAAATATTTAAAATACGTTTTTCTCTGATAGAACATTAATCCTCTGAACCCCATTAAAGCTTTGAATATTATACCAATGTTAAATAAATCACATAGATGACACAATTAACTGAAATGAATATTTTTAGGAGATGGCAAATACATGTTCAGTTCCTGTTTAACTTTTGAAGCTTGTAGGGTGGTCTGTTTCAAACATCAGATATGTTTTGTAGTTTTCAATGTTTATTATACATTTTGAACTACAAACAATATGTATTCCTATTCAACATGAAATAACATATGTAATTGGAACAAGTTGTTCTTTAGACAATCTGAATGAATTATACACTTAAACTATATTAGAAAAGTAATTGAATTCAGTAATTGGAATGGATTTAATACAAACATACACCTTTGTTTTGATCAATATACTTCTTTAAATATCCTGTAGGAAAAACTACCATATATACTCGAGTATGAGCTGAGTTTTTCAGCCCTTTTTTATGACTGAAAAAGCTCCTCTCGGCTTAAACTTAAGTGAGGGTCCTGGCCAGCTTATATTCGAGTATATAGATAATCAGAGTTGGACAGTCTTATCTTAAATTACAGTTTTATGTAAATATTCAAAAACATTTAATCTACCGATGCCTCAATTAATGTAATTTATTGGTATCTATTTTTATTTTTATATTTGAAATTTACCAGTAACTGCTGCATTACCCACCCTCATTTTAAATTTTCCCAGCTTTTTTGTGGTAAAATTAGGTGCCTTGGCTGATGTTCGGGTCAGCTTATACTCAAGTATATACGTAAATACAATGTAGCTTATACATATGAGAATATGGTAAGGAAAGTGATATAGAAATTCATTAAATCAATACTAAACAAATAAGTAAATATAATATAAAAACCATGCTTTAACAGAACATTTTTGCAAATACAGTAGAGTCTCACTTATCCAAGCCTCGCTTATCCAAGTTTCTGGATTATCCAAGCCATTTTTGTAGTCAATGTTTTCAATATATCGTTATATTTTGGTGCTAAATTCGTAAATACAGTAATTACAACATAACATTACTGCGTATTGAACTGCAATTTGTTGTGTAACATGATGTTTTGGTGCTTAATTTGTAAAATCATAACCTAATTTAATGTTTAATAGGCTTTTCCTTAATCCCTCCTTATTATCCAAGATATTTGCTTATCCGAGCTTCTGCTGGCCCGTTTAGCTTGGATAAGTGAGACTCTACTGTATAGCAAGGGATCAAACCTACACATATGCCATGGTACCCTAGCATGTTGCAAAAATCAGTCCACACCCAAAACACCATTCTCATTTCACATAGGATGGTTGCTGTACAGCAATGTTTCTCAAACTCAGAAATGTTTCTTACGTATTTTGCGGTATGGTTTTAGTTATATTCTAATAACAAACATAATGTGTTAATTATACATGAGGAGTCACTTATCGAAATTAAAATCTACAAAACAGGAAAAAATTCTTCAACTCAGAACATATTGATTGACAGTTACTTTGTATTGTGTTTGTGCTAAGTTAAGTGGTAAGATTTTCTCCAGATTTACTGTTTGTGAAATATGCTTGTCTCTAATTTCTGTGGAATGGGAAAAAGACTGGATTCACACCACCATAGAGTATGGCATCCAGTTTATATTTTATGATTACAGGCAAACTATATTAACATGCAGCAATGCACATGTATCCTGAAAACAATAGCTAGGGATGCACATTCTTATCAGTACTGGAATACAGTCAGAAATGTGTGCCTGATCACCCATACAGGGCCAGCCCTAGGTAATTTTCAAGTGTAGGCGAACAGAAATAAATGCATTGGATAAACGAAAATGTTGGATAATAAGGAGAGATTAAAGAAAAGCCTATTAAACATCAAATTACATTATGATTTTACAAATTAAGCACCAAAACATCATGTTTTATAACAAATCAACAGAAAAAGCAGTTCAATACATGGTAATGTTATGTAGGAATTGCTATATTTGCGAATTTAGCACCAAACATTGAACTGGGATATAGGGCAGTGTGGACTTAGATAACTCAGTTCAAAGCAGATGTTGTGGGTTATTCTGCCTTGATATTCTGGGTTATATGGCTGTGTGGAAGAGCACTGAGGATCCTTCTCCACAGCCATATAACCCAGAATATCAAGTCAGATAATCCACAATAGCTGCTTTGAACTGGATTATATAGAAGTGTGGACTCAGATAACCCAGATCAAGGTAGATATTGTGGGTTATATCTGCTTTGAAGTGGGGTATCTGAGTCCACACTGCCACATATTAGAGTTCAAAGCAGAAAATGTGGGATTTTTATCCAGCTGTGTGGAAGGGGCCCCAGATTGTTGCTGCTTTCTTACCTGCGGTACCAACCAACAGAAGACTTCAAAAAGCGAATTGCATGCCCTGGAGCAAAGAAAGGGAAAGAGCCAGCCACTGCATTAAAGGAAAAAAACCTCGTCCCTCTGCTGGGCAGGAGCAGGAGGAGGAAGGGGAGGAGATGTAGGGCAAGAGCAACCCCCTTTCCGAAGGGCACCCATACGCCTCGGTTGGACACGAGCAGTGGCTTGGCGTGCAGCAGCAGTAGAGAGGGCTTGCCTGGGTCTGGCATTGGATGGCTCCCCCCCAGGTGCCAGCAGGCTGCACTGAAGGTAGAGCAGCGCCCCGATGAGCAGCCCCAGCCTTGCCACCTCAGCCGTGGTGCTCTCCCAACAGCCCACCGGTCTGGGCGCTTCTGAGGAGAGAGGGGGGCGCTGGCAGCAGGTAGGCAAAGGAGGGTCAGAGGAGGAGGAAGGAGGAGGGGCTGGCAGCACCCGGAAAGGAGGAGAAGGAGGCCCCCAGGGCCTTGACAGCACTCCTGGATGATGGCGCCACAGGCAAATGCTTCCCCCACCTGGTGGTTGGACCGCCTTTGACCAGGAGAGAGGACCATGCGCAGCCTTCCTCTCCTTCCACTGCTTTGTCCCCGCCGCCTCTGTCTATTTCGAGAGGGAGGAGGTCGGAGAGCACAAAGAGGGCGGGGGAGCCAGGGAGGGGGAGGGAGGTAGGCTGCGCCTTTCCGACTCATGGTGCATTAGGCAACTGCCTAGTTCACCTAATGGTTGAACCGCCCCTGCACCCATATGATACAAATAAAATTTGTATTAGATTTGGATAATATGTCCAAAAATTTCTTGAAGTTTGTAAAATACATGTTTGTGCATGGCTGAAGCAGTAAGACTTTCTGACCATTGTACAATGAAGGGTGAATATTTTTCTTTCTAATCTTGGAATATGGGCCCTTTAGCTATATCAGTTGTTCTCAACCTTCCTAATGCCGGGACACCTTAATAAAGTTCCTCATGTTGTGGTGACCCCCAACCATAAAATTATTTGTGTTGCTACTTCATAACTATAAATTTTGTTACTATTATGAATCATAATGTAAATATCTGATATGCAGGATGTATTTGCATTCACTTGACCAAATTTGGCACAAATACCTGATACGCTCAAATTTGAATACTGGTGAAGTTTCCCAGTTAAATATAATTTAAAAGTACACATTAGGCTTGCTCAAATAATTCGTTTTCCCCGTTAACCGTTATTAATTCGTTATTTTCGTTTGTTTTGAAGCAATATATGGCATTGGTTGTCCACACGTCTGGATATCGCGGTTTCGAATCGCGAGAGGCTGTTTTTCGTTATGTCGTCGTTTTTTTCATTAGGAAAAAAAAGCTTTTGCAAATCACCCAAACTCCCACCATTCAGGCCCTTTCCTTTTGCCCCTCAGCAAAAGGGGCGTCACAGGCTCAGCCAATGGGAGGGGGCAAGGGGGAAGGAGGCCGAGGAGGAGGAGGAAGACGGAGGGGGGAAATGGCCGCCGCCGCCGCCTCGCCTCAGCTCAGGCCTGGTGTCTCTCTGTGAGGCGGGAAGGCGGCGGATGGAGCCGGGAATGGAGAGACCGAGAGAGACAGAGAGGGGCCCGGCGGTGAGGTTTTGACGTCTGTGCGAAGCTAGGCAAGTGGGGTTTATATATCTGTGGAAGGTCCAGGGTGGGAGAAAGAACTCTTGTCTGTGGGAGGCAAGTGTGAATGTTGCAATTGGTCACCTTGATTAGCATTGAATAGCCTTGCAGCTTCAAAGCCTGGCTGCTTCCTACCTGGGGGAATCCTTTGTTGGGAGGTATTAGCTGGCCCTGATTGTTTCCTGTCTGGAATTCCCATTTTCTGGGTGTTGTTCTTTTACTGTCCTGATTTTAGCTTTTCTGTAGCTAAAAATGCATATAAAATTGATTCTATAAGGAGGATAAATGATTGGATTTCAACTCCTACAGCTTAGCTTTCTCTGCCAATAATGGTACCATATCAAACTAAACCTCCCAAGATTCTGTAGCAGTGAGCCATCTTGGATATTGTAAGGGATTTATTATTATTATTATTATTATTATTATTATTATTATTATTATTATTATTATTATTATTATTAGACCTTGCTCCCAGGAAGGTGCCTTTGCTGTGGCTCCCAACTTATCTATCTACCTTTCCACATATTCTCCACATTGTGTGTATGTGTATATATATTATACATGAGCCCCGATGGCGAAGTGTGTTAAAGCACTGAGCTGCTGAACTTGCAGACCGAAAGGTCCCAGGTTCAAATCCCGGGAGCAGAGTGAGTGCCCGCTGTTAGATCCAGCTTCTGCCAACCTAGCAGCTTGAAAACATGCCAATGTGAGTAGATCAATAGGTACCGCTGTGGCGGGAAGGTAATGGCACTCCATGTAGTCATGCCGGCCACATGACCTTGGAGGTGTCTATGGACAACACTGGCTCTTGGGCTTAGAAATGGAGATGAGCACCAACCCCCAGAGTCAGACATGACTGAACTTAACGTCAAGGGATACCTTTACCTTTACCTATACACACACACACACACACACACACACACACACACATTATGCAGGGACTATATATATATTATATATACACAGTATATATCACACACACACCAATTTAACAAAGTTTCAGCCACAAAAACAAAGTTTCTGAAGTAGAACAATGACTTTCACAGTAAAGACAACCCAATTTAACAGGAAATAAGACTTTCAAACCAGGAACAGATTTCTGCAATTATTAAAAAATGGTTTATTATAAAAGCTATGAAAATTCGCCAAAAATCAGAGGATAAGGGAAACGTTCCAAATTTTGGTGAGCTATCAGTGTTAAATGTGTTCTACCACTGTACCAAGTTGGAAGAAGATCACTCAAAAAATGAGGGTGGGAGAGTCCTGTAAAGTCCTCTCCCTCTGTGCTGTTTTTGGGAATTGCGCATGCGCGTCTGCCATTAACGAATTAATTTAGAAAATAACAAATTTTCGTTAATTTTGAATTTTTTGGGGGGCCAAATTCGGAAATACCATCAGAAACGAAAAGCTGCCCCCCTCTAGTTTTGAAACGAGTTTAGAATCAAATTTTTCGTGGATCGATCAAGCCTAGTACACATACATCTACAAATATCAAAGATTTTTTCCCAATACAAAACCAATACACTCTAATATATCCAGAAAAAAGTGTGAGAGAGTTAAACCCGTATCATATGTCAGAAGGGTACATATACTTCAAGAGCAGAAATGGACTATGCAAATACCGGAAATCTCACCGGGAGAAATTTTGTATTCAAAACAGAAATTAAAACAAATGCAATATCTTTAAAAACAACAACTGACATGGTGCCATGCAACTGACTTTGCTTCCATTTTCGATATTACATTGAAAAGAAAATAACATTCAACTAACATTCAGTTGAAGTGGCATGTTCCTTCTAAAAAGAAGAAATGGTATCTAATAAATACCACATAAATTTTTATGTTTTTGCATACTTCATATCCAAACGCATATCGCAGTAAAGGAACAGGCTCATAAAGTAATCATTCAACAGAGCCTGGTTTCCACATGTGCATTACCCACGTTCACTTAAATGTTCCTGGTTATGGGCCAAGGTTTTTAGGATTATACTATTTTCAGGCTGAATTTAATCCCCAAATATAACCTACACTGCAATCTATTCTAGATTCTTTAAAAAATGATTTTGCTCATCTTAGAAGGGGTTGAATCGTTTTGCTCTGTATCAATATTGAGGCTGAAAGCTATGAGGGGCATTCATTTTGGATTTCTCCTCACCCATTTTCTGTGGACTGAGATCAATGAAACTTGGCACAGTTATTAATCCTTCTCTACATAGGTGCCACCTAGGGACACACACTTCTCCCATCTTTTTAAGCAACTGTAAACACCTCACTTGTAGAAGTCGACAGGCTGCTTCAAAAGCAACATTGTGTCTTTGGAAATCAGAATCTCCTCATCTGAAAAATGTGTGCCCTTCAAAAATAACTTCATTGTTGGAAAGAGATGGAAGTCCGATGGTGTGAGGTCGGGTGTATAAGGGGGATGTGGCAGAATTTCAAAGCCACGGGGCATGCTTCCATTTGGGCAACATGTGAGTTGTGAACTGGTGCATTGTCTTGCAGAAGGCAGACAACTTTGGTAAGCATGCCACTTCTCTTGGATTCAATGGCCTCCCACAATTTCTGCAGCTGTGAAGCATAGTATGCCCCAATGATCATGGTACCCTTTGCTAGGAAATTCATCAATGCTACTCCGTGCTGGTCCCAAAATACTGTGAGCATGGCCTTGCCTTGTGAGAGTTGGGCATGTGCCTTCTTTGGAGGCAGTGAGTCATGATGCTTCCATTACATCTATTGGACTTTAGTCTCAGGATCATAGTGATGGGCCCAGCTTTTATCCTGTGTGATCAGTCTGTTGAAAAGGTCCTCCTGGTTTTCATGGCACATTGTCAATAGAGCCTGAGAGCATTCAACTCATTCCTGCTTCTGGAAAGGTGTGAGCAGCCGGGGAATCCAGCGGGTGCATACCCTATGCATGCGAAGATGGTCTTGGGTGATTTTTTTCCTCAGATCTCACACTAATCTTGACATTTTGGGCTGGTGGCGAATAGTTACACGGTAATTTTCCAAAATGGTGGCCTTCACTTGTTGGATGGTGTGTTCATCAATAGCAGAGTGGGGACCCCCTGGAATTGGAGCTATTTGCATCGAAGTTCAACCACATTTGAATTGACAATGCCAATTCTTGACTACATCATATGATGGGGAATAATCACCATAAACTTCTTTCATCTCATTGAACGTCTCCTTTGTTGTGCGGCCTTTCAAGTTGAGGAACTTGATGACTGCTCTGTATTCCACTGGATCCATTATCAAACCTCACACCACTTCAGCACCTGTAAAATCAAGACTGTTATCAGTTCTGAATTGTACATTGGCTTGTAACCAATAGAGACATATATCATTACATATGTGCAGTTTCAGCATCCT